>NC_089145.1:17411196-18611196 GCF_009819655.1 Sylvia atricapilla | reverse complement strand
CCTCTACAAACTTGACAGAGGAGGAATATCAAAGGTCAAGATGTGTTACACAAACATGTCAAGGGCAGTGGCCCCAACCACTGAAACACCCTAAGAGGCTGTAACAGGTCTGTGAGAATGAACAACTTCATCTTTTCCCATAAAATGTTTTGGCACCTCTATATTAACTCTGTTTCTCCAAGACACCTTTTGAACAGTTGCTACTGAGACAACTGTGCTATCAGAAAAGAGTATTTCAGTCTACAATATATCCAATAAATTCTTGCTTTCACCTCTTGTTAAGCTCCATACAAACACTTCATTTCCCTCCAGCCCTGAAAACAGGGCTTTTACATGACATTTGACCTCTGACACAGAATTAACTGGGCTTATATGAATGCAGATTTGAAGTGGACTGAAAAGAGGGCAGAGACACTAAAACACAGCAAGAAAAACTTTCCTTTCCTAACAGTTGAAAGTAGCAGTTTTCAGTAGTACTCAAAGAAAGAAAGAAACACTCCTTTTGCTCCGTTAGTAAATATTTTCCAAAGGTGAAAGATTAGTTCGATGTATTAGTTACTGCTGTGCATTAGCAATATCAGCTGTGAGGACATGTAGTTAAGGCAGGGAATTTCAGTGAATAGTATTATTTTAGTAAAGACACTTCCGTAAACTGTACGCTATATACAGGAGCAAGCTTAAAGGCAGTAATCCAACCATGCTGTTGTCATACACTCAAAACACCCCATAAAATTAGAATAGAAATATCCAATTCTTTTGTCACTAAGAAGTAACATTTAAGCACTTATTTCCAAGTTGAAATTGATTCAGCATGCACAATACAGCTACTTAGGACAGCTTTGTGTCAAATTTAGTACTTAAGCAGCTTGGAAACAGAAACAAATTCAAGGATCCAGCAAAACCTTTGTGTGCACAATCTTTTGACTAGCAAGACTTTCAGTATTCAGCCTAAATATTTTAAAGCTCAGTATATTCACTATGGAGACATTTTAATTGCTTTGAGGGTTTTAATTGTTGCTTTAACCACTACATACTGATCACCTTACTCTGCTTAACCTTTTTTCCCAAGTTATAACATTCGTAACTGGCCCTAAATTACATAGCTTTATGTTTATAAAGACATGGGGTTCAAACAAAATCAATCGGGCAATGTACAGATTTATTCGACTGCCATATTGGTACTAATCTAACATCCCATGCAAGTATTAAATGATTAGGAAGCAGAAAAAAATTATTTTGTACTAGAAGCATTAGTAAACTTTCAAGCAGGGTTTAACACACTTGCTCTTACAAATTAGCTTAAATCAATTTACACAGTTATGAAAAACACTAGTCTGTGGGTAATGCAAGCTATATATACTTATTGTAAGGAAGTGTAACCAGTGCATTACTAAAGACAGAGGATATTTTTTGATAGGGATTTTTAAACCTTTAGAAAGTAGATCAAATCCCTCGCCTTGGTCCAATCAGTGAAAGTACCATGCTCATAACTAACTACTGTCAATGCTAATTCCAAATGTAAATACCTCTGTAGTGATTAAAGCTCATTTCAGTAGCTTCAATGTATTTCTCAGTCAGTTATTTCAAGAGAAATTCAGCAATGGAAAAGAGCAATAACAAAAAAAGAGGCATACTACTGCAAACATGTTACTGCGTTATTTCACAAACTGTCTCCCAGGCAAGCTCTTTTAGGGGCTGCTCCCTCAACATGTCAGGTGCCGGCCACAGATTATTCCATCACTTCTCAACAGGAGCCCAGGTCCTTTGAAATAAGGAAAAATAAACAACATAAACTGTGCCAAAAGGAAAGTCCAGGAACCCTGAAGAGAAGAGAATTTTCTTAGGCATTATTACTGACAGTAATCTGAAATCAGCCTAGCATAGTTTTGATTGGAAGTTTTAAAATCAAAACATGTTACTGTTATTTTTCTCAGAGCCTACAGTTCTACCCTCCCTCCCAAAATCTACTAATTCAGAAATTCTGAATCATCATCATGCTTTTGCAGATTTCAGTCCCATTAACAGAGTCAGCATTAGGCCTTCTGCCTAAACTCAAAAGTGTGCTCCTTCCAAAACTTCACTACCTGCAAATTTACAGAAAACTCCCTGGGTCAAATGTATTACTCCCAATGTTACTTCATTTTCAGTCAGAGCAGAAACAGACATTTGGACTCAATGCAAGATACAAAAGACTTCCAAATACAAGACATGCTCAAGATTAGAAATTACAAGAAGCAAAATAATCCAAGATGATGTTAAAAACTCTCAGGTATGGAAAGACAAAATGTGCTAAAATGGTAAAGATGCTGCATGTATTTGACTGTCTTTTGTAACATGCTAGTTTTCTATAATCTCTGGAAGTTCCTGGTCAGCAAGACTGACATCCAGTTTATTAAACAACACTTAGGAAAGTTTAAATCAACTTGCTCATGCACAACTTATGCCAATTCAAGATCCTGAGTAACATCTAATATCCAGAAAAATATTGCTTTGTTTTTTCTTAATTAATATTGTTAACAGATTCTTCTCTGAATGAATGCTGAATAGCATTCCATGTAATAAACAAGTGACTTAAATCTGAAAAGACAAAGGCAGTTCAACAAAGCAAAGAAAGCCTGCTTTCAACTGCTGGTATACAGGTAACTGAAATTTTCACTTCTATTATGTGCTAAATGGAAGAAATAAAGCTTACAAACAACAGTTTCATACCAAGAAAAATTAAATCTTCTGTCTCTTACAGGGAAATAAAACCCCACAAGCATTTTTAACAGTAATTCATCAGTGGTTCTTTCTGAGGGTCAAGTGCTTAAGTGGCATTTCCATCAAAAAAAGCTGGTAACAGTTGTATCACAAAGTCCCTCTGTAGCTTCAAGTCATGGCAACTGTCACACACCTTTCCTGAATAGACACATTCCTGTCTTCAAGCTACCGGACTAAGATGTGAACTCTAGTCAGAAAAGCGTGTGGTTTAATTTTGGACAATGTCTCCTTGAACCTTTCACAAAACAGACTAGCAAGTCTTTAAGGCATCCAGAAGTCTTTTCAGTAAATAAGAAAACTAAAGTAAGCTGTTCCTTTAACTTTTAAGCATCATACTTTGGTTAAACAAACATGAGAAGGTTTTTTTTCACTGAGCTCCCTTCAACTCAGTACCTCAGATTTCCACATAAAAGTTGAGTATTGGCAGCTCCAGGCAGACATGGGCATCTAGACCAGTGTAGAAGGAAAACCAGAAGGATTTCAGTAACCAGCTGAAGGTTCTTTACCTGACAACTACATAGATGTCAAAGGCAAATACACAGAGCTTCAGGTAGCAACTTCGCAGATTTTACTGCAATGCCCAGTTTCATTTTTCAAGCAAGAGAAACTTCAAGTGTATCAGCGTCAAGCTGAAGATGCTGTAGTATGTGAAATTCTGAGAAATGCTACATATAGAGTTGTAACAACCACTGCATTAGAAAAAAATCAAACTCAGAATCTGTCACTTTTCTTTGTGCACTATTATATTTTCTTTCTATAGGGTTCAAGTACACAGATGGAAAAGAAAATCAGTTACTTTTGCACCAACAAAGATTTCCATAATTGAAACACATCTTAAGTGATGTAGCCTACTTCAGCAACACAGGATTTATAATTTCTGTGCAGCAACAAGCGAAAGACAACCTAGTTGTTGGATGCAAGGAGAAAAACCACCAAAAGAGTCCTTGGTTTTAAGAGAGTCTTGCACTTCTTAATGATAAAAACATTTCCAATGCAAAGAATCCCTTGCCTCTTAAACACCAAGTAAGGAGGCAAGTCTAAGGAAGGACAAAGTAGTGATGAAGATAATTTATTATGCTTTTATAAAGAAAAATTTTGGTAGATTATCTTCTAAGACCTTTATACATTAAGGGATGTATTTCAAATGCCAAGCATGCCCTTCTGCCAGCTTCACATAACCTCACCCAGTTACTATCTAGGTATGTTTAGCTAGATTCCAGTTTGGGGTAGATGGTCCCCTTTCTCCAATCAATGAACAGTAATAACACACTGTCCCAGCATTTACGACGTGCTTATTTTGACACTGAAAGTGGACCATCTGTTCAAAACAAGCATAAAAGCATGTCTGAAAAAAATTCAGAGCTAAAGAGAATTACCAGTGAATGAAAATGACAGAAGATACTCTAGTTGCTGCTTTTTAAACTGCCTGTTGTACTCAGCAGAGCATCACCCATTATTACCCATAAACTTGCTGTCTACAACTGCTGTCCTAACCTACTTGGAATAAATTTCTTTTCAATCAGAGCAGTGAGGTTCACTGAGTGCTATTAGCTAGAAAGATGTAAGTGGGTGTTCAAAATCCCTAGATTTAATTACAGTACTTTACAATTATACCCAGCATTCACAAAAAAATAAAGGCAGTAATAAAAGAGAACTTTCACAGTACAGTTGCTACATTTCTTACACAAAATGTAAGATCAATTTCACATAGAATACCAGTCTCAAGGAACACAAAATAACATGCAACTGTTTCTTCAGTGTCAGAACAGCCTATTCACATCGCAAACCTGAGACCTAGTGGAAAAGAAATACTTCACTGTTTATACCAAGCTAGTGAAGTTTCAAAGAAACTCTGTGGAGAAAGGAGTGAATAAATGGTTTGAAATTAACAGGAATTAAATAGAACAGAAAATAGAAACACCTATACCTCAACAATTTAATACATACTTCTAATACCATGTACATTCCTTCCTAGTCCACAAGGATAACAAACTAGAAGAGATACTAAAAAGGAAACAAAACCAACCAACAATTCTTTCATGGAAGGCTGGGAGATCTTGTGCAGGCTGGCTGCATTTCCTTCCTCACAGCAGGATTTCTGGATGCCTCATCCTCTTCTCAGCCACTGCTGGGCACAGGGAGGGGGCTGCAGAGTGGGACATTACCAAGGATCTCTGACCCTTCTGCAAAATTGCTGCACTGTCTCATGCAGGGGACCCCAGACTGAGGATGAAGAGCAGGCTGAAGCTTAGGCACATGAGGGGAGGCAGAGGACAGTCCCTGTGCCCAAGGAGGGGCAGGAAGGGGGAATGATCCCTGGAAAGGGGCCCTCAGTCTCCCTAAGCCTCCTTCTCCCATGTGAGCGCATCCATCAGGCCACAGCCTCCCCGGCTCCCAGGAAGGAGCCATACATTGGCCCATACACTGCTGCCACTGGCCCATACACTGCTGCCACTGTGGCCTCCTGATGTCATGATAAGATTTCCTTCCAGACACCATACTCATTCACAGCACATATGCTCCTCTGCTAGCTACTAATACACTTTCAGAGGGTCACTAAATCCTCTTGAGAGAAATGCAAGAGATGCCATGCGGCAGTCTTTTTTGACTGGGAGAAAAACATGCCAGAAAACTGTATGAATTCAGCCAGCCATCTCCTAACACACTCTTTAACAAGGTGCCACCTCCTACTGAGGCAAGTTATTAAGCAGGGACTTTAACTCCCCCCTCAGACATGAGAAGGAGGAGCCTGCTATTGTTACAGAACAGTTAGGAAGCAAAGTGAAATCACTTCCACCCTTACTTATCAACCTAGTCTCCCTTATTTGTGAATCCCAGCTGCACTCCTACCTAGATGAAAACTATAAAAACACGTGTGTGGATGAGTCAGCAATGTACCCTTGTGGCCAGGAGAGATAATGGTATCCTAGGGCGCATCAGGAAAAGTGTGGCCAGCAGGTGGAGGGAGCTGATCCTGCCCCGCTATTCAGCCCTAGGGAGGCCACATCTGGAATGGAGTGCTATAATCAATCTAGTCTCCACAGTTCAAGCAAGAAAATGAACCACTGGAGAGGGGTAGTCCAACAGAAGCTACAGAGATGGATTTGAAGTCTGGAGCATCACTAATGAGGAGAGATTGTGGGAGCTGGGCCTCTTTAGTCCAGAGAAGAGAAGACTGAGAGGGCATCTCATTCTTGGATACAAATATCTAAGATGGGTGCCAAGACAATGGTGCTGGACTCTTTTCCATGGTGCCCAGCAACAGGCTAAGGAGCAATGGCCATAAACCAAATGACAAGAAGTTCCACCTCAACAGGAGGAAAACCTTCTTTACACTGAGGGCGACAGAGCACTGGAACAGACTGCCCAGGGAGGTCCCGGAGTCTCCCATTTAGGAGACAACCAAACCCCACCAGAGCATGCTCCTGTGTCACCTGCTCTAGGTGACCCTGCTTTGGCAGGGGAGTGACCTAGATGATCTCCAAAGGTTCCAACCCTAACTATTCTGTCATCCTATGACCTTTTACATAATACATTATATAGCCACATAATATACATCATGGGCATATACACCCTCCCCACAACTGAACGCCTCAATAATCAATAGTTTTGACATGCTGAAGTATGCAAATAAATCCAAACTAGTTAAAGTTCAATCCAAGACACCAATCTCCCAAAATTCAAGAGGTCATAACTGTTCAATTGAAATAGAAACATCAGGTGACATCTACAGTCCTCAGTAAATTTACAAGAGCAATTTTATACCAAGCAACAACTATATCCTCATCAATTCCTACACTATCTCAAACCCCAGGTTACTAAGTGTTCATAAATAAAGATCTTAATGACCTGCAATAACTACAAATTAAGATACTACTCTCTCCTGCCCAAGTAGAGAAGATTAATAGTTTTCTAGTAATTCCACATCAACTGCCAATTACAAATTTAAAATATTCAATGGCCACAGAATTCAGTTAGATTTTTCCTATTCTGAATTCTTCCAATTAGCTTCAAAACAAAAATGAAGATATCTTCGCTCTAAGAAATGTACATGATTCCATAACAATATAAAATACAAGCTGAACAGTGCATAGCTATCCAGAAGATACTTCTGCACTAAAACTTTAAGTTTAGTACCAAAAAACTCAATTGCAGAAGACAGTATTACTTCAATATACTAATCTATAAACATCACTCATACCTACTATATGTCAGTTCATGAACACATTTGCTTTGAAACTCTTTCAAAAAGCTTGGGCAGCAGAGACTTCCTGGCACAAAAGCAAAAAACTGTCAGACAAACAGAATATCCACAATAGCATGTCTGGAATACCCCTGATTGTCATAGTAAACCAAAGCAGGGTGGAAGAAGACAGTGCATGAGCAGGGTAGGTTAAAAGACCAAGTTAGAATCAGCCAGCTAGAAAGTAGTCAGAAAAAAGCTGCAAGCAAAGGGAAGACATGGCCACAAAGCCTGAACTGAAGAAAGAACTGCAGCTTAGAAAGTGGTAAATGTGAACCTACGAAACCAGGTAACTTTAGTGGACATCAGGGACGTGAAAAGCTTAAATTTAAGTTGTTTCTGAATGCTTTACGATAAGGCTTTATAGATGCAGAAGCTAAATCTACTGCTGTAGGTGAAGTTTAATAGTTTCTTACCTGTTAAACACAAAAGTTTTCTAAAAAATTAAAAAATCAGAACGTTTTGTATTCTCTCAGGCTTCTTGCCCATTACAGGGTATCCTGGCAACAGCAAAAAATCTTTCAATCTACAGTACTAGCAGATTAGCAGGACTGAATTAGCACTGAATTAGATGAAGCAGATTTCTTCCTACAACGACAAAAAAAAATTGTATAATTTAATATTGTTAATGGGTTCAATATCTCAACAACTGCATGAACACTAAGGACTGTTTTGCAACAAATACAACACGTGAATAGAGGAAGGAAACAACTTGCTAGGAAGAAAAGTGTCAGTTCAGCGGAGCATACACTGAAAATAAAATGAAACGCAGCATGTCATCTGAAATACTTATTTACTTTTAAACCAATTTTAACATCTCTCTCCATTTTTGGGAGTCAAAGGAAAAAACATCTTTATCTCACACTGAAATGAAACTGCCTTTCTAATCTGCATTTCACCAAAATCTAACACAAATTCAGACTTTTAAAAAAGAACTATTAGCAATTTCCCATAAAGAAGCATCTTCATATCTGGAAGATCTGAAATACCCATTACTAGAGCTTTCTGCAGTAGTTTTCTTCCTACCTTGATAACTATTCCCTTATATTAATGTCATTTATCCACAAACCAGCACGGAAATAAACTGAGAAGCATTAAGAATGCCTATAATGTTGGCATAAGTCTATAAAGAATTCAGCCAGTTTCAATCTGAAAACAGGTCAACTTCAAAAAACCAACACAGACCACATCCAGGCTTCCAAAGTAATAAGCTGAATTAAGACAGCATTCAGTCACCATTACGAAAATCTCTACTTTTGATAGTTTAATGTTTCTTTGCTTTACACTGGAAGAAATGAAGAGCTTTATTAGGTATCCTTAACTGGCTTCAGTCTGACACTTACCTGTCTGTGCTTTAGTCAACACTAAACAGGCAAGAAAAAGCATCCCACGAAATAATTATTGCTTTCAATTAGCTCTTTGTAGTAATTGCAGGAAGAATTTCTACAACAAAAATTAACCTTCACTTTCCAGCACTTTGAGGGGCTTTTTGATTTTGCTTTTTAACACAGGTTTCAAGCAAGACAATACTTTGGTTTCTTTTGGGAACATGGGTAATATCATCTATGGAAAATAAAGTACTAGCAACTAAGAAGGGTAATGAAATCAGGGCAGGCTTATTAACTCAGGTTAGTGACTACACCCAGTACTTGGCTGAGAAGCTCTGCTACCAGTTTGTCACAAGTGTATCTTCAGCTAAAAGCCTCAAACTATTCACCTCAAAAGCATTTCAAGTGTTCTGCCAAAGAGAAGAAGGATTTTGCACCTTCCATATTAAAGATAAGGAGATGTGTCTTCAAAGCTGTTTTTTGATCTTTGCAGATGATTTAACAGACTGTCTCTGACAACCTAAAGATCATAGATTCAAAGAATAACTTTGGGTTGGAAAGGACCTTAAAGGTAATTTCTTGGGTTATTTTAGTAACCAACACAGACGTGAACTGAAGCTCAGTGTAACACACCGACCATAATTCTCCTAAAGGCCTTTTAAACGCATTTTTTTTCACCCACAGACCTTCAGGTCTCCATGCCTGACAGATCTGCCAATCCCCTGTGAGTCAAGTGATGGACTAGAGCAGAAAAAGTAAACAAATCTTCTGGACTCAGTTCACTTTACTGAAGTTTTCTAGGTTGTTGTTTCTGCATTTTAAAAGTATACTTATGTTCCAAAGCAGCCCCCAAAAAGGGAGAGAACATCATTTCCTCAGTTATGTCATGTGGAAACAAAGTAAGAAGCCTGCTTAGCTTAATGCACTTTCAGAAGAGTTTACACATTCTTGACATGCACAGATTTCAATTGCTAACAGAACTATCCAAATGAAAACCACTATTATTACTCCCCTTACAAGGATGTCTGTTATTTCTCTACTCTGTTTCTTCGAACTCTTTCTATTTGAAGACTTCAGTGTCTAAATACGATGGCCTAGCACTTGGCTTCTGAATTCAATACAGTAGGTTTACATAGTAAATTAGAGACACCAGTGTAATCAAAATCAGCAAGATACTTGGCGTGCATGTGTTATAGCATACCCTGTGAATGGTGTGCCACCAGAATCCTGCTTTGATCAATCAGGACTTTTTCAGTCCACCTCAGAATCTGCAAGAGTAGAGAGGCTGGTCTAAAGATTTACACACAGTGATACATATGGTTTATTAAGTCAGACTGTCCCTCTCTGCAGTAGAGATTAGGTATTGCATTATGAACAAAGGGAGAAACCCCCACCCCTAAAAACCCACAGAAGTTCTTTCCATAAAATAATGTAAAAAAAGAATCACCTGGCTGGATGAGGTTCAAGTCCATTTAAATCTGACTTCCCTACATCCAGGGACAGCTTACATTCAGCAATAGTTCAGCCAAGTTAATACAGTCCTGTCATAAAGAAGCATCAAATGATGGAAGGTCAAAACCTTAGACCTGAAGGTAACATGCAAAGGCAGGATGGAAATATTGTCATGTGTACAGACAGATTACACTCAAACACAGAACTATAAAGACTCACAACCAGGACCATGCCCACATTAATGTTTATCTGATATACCCAGAAAATAAAGCAAGACACAACTACCCAGGGTATGATCTATCTTCACAAGAAATGCAATAGCATGGCAAAGTCTGTTCTAAGTATTACCTAACAAACTCTGTTCACACATTTTTGGATAAGAGAACTACTACATGACCAGTTGCCATAAAGAGGACTAAGCTAATTTTATTAACGCTGCATGAACTGGGCCATGTCAGTTTCTGAAACCATTCCCACGCATTTCTATTGGCCCAAACACTCAAACCAAGCAAATGTCTCTATAGAAACCAATGCAACATTTGTGCATCCCGGTAAAAAAGTGCAAGAACTGCAAGTTCCTGAACAGTGCTGCTCTTACAGTAATTCACTGCATGGATTAACTTATATAACTTCATATATCTGAAATAAAGTTGTTACATAAACTTGACAAAACCACTAGCAGAACACCAGCATCTGTTCTGGAATGTAAGGGTCCGTACTGCAATTAATAAAGGGAAGCACAGGGCATGGGATGGTTTAGTTCCATCACCTCTCTGGCCCAGAACAAGCCCAAGAATTTTTATGCAAAACATATGAAAGACAGCTGAAGCACAAAATAGTAGAATCTCTTCCCTTCTTCCACTGGCTTACTAGCCTATAAAGATCCCCCAGTAAAATTACAGCCTAGCAATACAAAATTGTTTAATGTAATATTGTGCAGAGCACTGTGAAATTGTAATTTAAGACTCAGCATTGCTTCCTACCACACCTCTCCAAATGTCAAGTGAGAAAAAGCCAAAGTACTGTGTACTCCTTAGAACACTCGAGTTACCACACAATCTGGAACATCTCCTCCCGAAAACAATTAAGTAACCCCTTGGAGAGATGGTTAGCAAAGAAACTTGACCTGAAAGTGTTGACTACAACCATCAATTTGGTCGTGGTGAGAGCTGAAGGGCCAAGACATCGGGGCATCTGAACTAGTGTAGAATTCTCATTTGTGAACTAAGTTCACAGAAAAGTCTTCATGAAAACCAAGGCAAATTTTAAACACTAAGAAGTGTACATCACTTAGGTCACACTTAAACTTTGAATGGCTACCGGTTTCCAACACCCTGCTTATAGGATACATTTGTATGCTGAAATGTCATCATCCACGTTCAGAATGAGGACTGAAATTCCTCATGGTCTCTCACAGCAGTGCTTTAGGATGCTAAATTAGCTTATGCAAAGCAGCTATGTTCTACCCCTTGCTGTGCAGTCGTGCCCTGTTGTCTCCCCAACACTGATGAGACCTCTGCCAAGACATTTCCAAACGAAAAAACCTACCCCAAAAGTGGCAAATGCAGGAGGAAGAAGGGAAGAGAGTTTTTCTGCCATGCCCATGAGATGAAACAGCTCAAAGGGTCAATCAATCACCAGGGCCAGTGCAGCCAAGGAAGAGGGACAGTGCACCATTAGGGACAGTGCAGTCAGGATCTGACTGTTCCATCTTTGCCCTAAATTGTATCACCTCAAGCCTGCTCAGGAATACAGAGTAAAAGCTCTCCTGAATCCAATAAATAAAATGAGTGATGTTGAATTTGGACAATTCAGCATCAGTTCTACTGTTGTCTCAACCACTGATAATTTGCAAGTGCAAAAGTGTCCTGAATTCCTGTACTACTACTCTGAAATGCAAAAAACCCCAGTAACACTGACTCACTGCTCTAGCAGTAAACTTCTCTGTTTGAACATTTTAGAAACAACTACTGCAACTCAAAGACACAGCCTTAAGTTGAAAGGCATGAATTTTACCAGAGGTTTCTTTTATAAGCGTGTATTTTATTCTGTTCACTGCATTAGTTCAAAGACAGCATGGGTTTGGATTTTTTTTCCTCAAGTTCATCCTCCTATTCCCCTTGTGGATTAGGCCTTGAAAGTTGGACATAAATCAAATTTTGAGGCACATGAAAAATACATGGAGGTAAAAGAAGGCTACTTCAGCAACTTTTAACCAGGACAACAGAGTCTTTTCTGTATAGATAGTATATTCATGCCTATTATTTCCTTCATTTTTTTTCATGCAGAATTCCAGTCTTGCTAAAAAGAATACTTAAAGACCATGTGCAGTTCAGAAATGGAAGTCAGCAGCTTCTAGGAGCACATCAGTGTTTTGCCTCCTGAAGCTCCAGCCAGCTACAGCTGCTGCCAGAACTGGAGTGAACTCTTGCACTAAGATAGCAACTTCAAAATTAAATCCAAAGCAATTTGTAACTTCTCACTTAACTCTTCATTTTCATTAAAGTTTTCTGGGACCTGTTGTTCAGGTAACCTGAATTTTCATTTTAAGTTACATGAACTGCATTAGTTAAAGGTTCTGGGCAAGAGTATCTTCCTAGTTTTCCTCATGCTAAGCTTCACAAAGCCATTTAAACACGTTTTGACAGCTGCAAGTTCTCAAGGTCCTTTAATTAGGATATCAAGAAATGTTACCACATCCTGGAAAAACGGTAGAACTATTCAACCCACCCTACATGCATACAGAAGTTAAATATTCCCTTAATGACAGTATCATAAAAAAGTTTTGCTTTTCAAAATGAAAGTTAGAATGCCTAATACTCTTCAAAGAGTGATCAAATCTAACATCATGAAAAGAAAAGCTGAAGATATTACTTCTTTTAATCTTTAATTTAAGCAAGTTAAAACATCTTTTATTTTGATTTGCTCATGGGCAAAGACGATTAGAAGGATTTGATTTACCAGAGCTTAAGCCCCATCTATACTTTTTCTACAATACCAGCATTTTCAAGTTTAACAATACAATCCCTAGGAGAAAAGTAGAAAAGTTCATCCAATGCCAAACAAGAGAAATAAAACACAGAAGCAGCACCTAGATACAAAGGGAGTGATGCTACTTTAGCATCTTCACTCCTCTAGATTTAGGTATCTGCATTTAACAAAATGCTTTAGTGCCACCTGGAATCTTCCCCAGCCTAGTGCCAATCTTACAGCTTTATCTGAGCCTTTAACCAAAGAAGAACACCACTTTCCTCCACAGAACACACCCTATATATTCAAGGAAAACAGTTTCCCCACCTCTCCAGATATCCTGAGGATGAAGATAAGAAGTTAGAAAAGAAAATTATTTTAGAACATATGGAATGTCAATTAAGTACTTGATGCCAAACAGTCAAATTAATCACTCAAAGACTAAGACATCTGAAGAGTGACTCAACATCCTCCTTCTGTAATACAGAGTGCTACAAAGACAACTGTCGAACGTTACTTAAAACAACGAGTATTAAAAAAGCATGACCAGCTTGACTTTTCTGAGACTCATCTTAGAAAACTAAGAAAACAATGCTCTACATGGGAAGATTTCACCAATTCTCACCTACATAAGTTTAATGAATTACCATCATTTTTATTTAGGTACTGGCACAAATATGTTCCAGAAAAGAAATTAGAAATCCAGCAAGATTATAAAACTTCAGTACAAGCAGCCTTCAAAGTGGAGTTTGAAGTGATTATTAAGCTGATGTTTAATCTTTCTTTCCTATTCCTCAGTCCCACAGGCAACTTATATTTTGGAGACTCCAATAATGTAAGCTTTGCCACACTGTGCTTTTACAAACCACATGTCACAGAGAGTAATCACACATTTTTTAGGCACAGGTGCCTCTGATGTCTCAACTGACCAGAAGTAATGCCTTCCCCATGGAACTCTTCTATTTTGCTGGACAATAGTATAGCAATCAAGATTGCCTAACAGAATAAGACACCTTCTTCCAAGTGCAACACTCACCCTAGTTTAATGAAGAAAGAAAAAAAAAAAAAAAAAAAAAAAAAAAAAAAAAAAAAAAGCTGAAGTTCCATTTAAAAAATGCCAAATCTACTATTTTCCCTGTGATCTTCAAAACAATCTTTTTAAAAATCTACTTCAATGCTTCTCTCTGCAGTATTAGAGAAGCAGATCTGAGTGCCTTTCAGAATTCTACTGCAGTTGCAAGTGGCAACAGTGGGGCAAGTCTGTCTCAAAGATTTAGCAGCAGTTCTTAATAATATTGTTTCCAAAGGGTGATTAGTCTGAATTTTTATACTGAAGTGATCATCAGCTGTGCAATACCATAAGGACACTAGTATGTACTTGCAAAAAGAGTTTAAAAAACCCATTCAAGCAATATGCCACAGTTAAGGGACATAGTGTCCTTTTGAAATGACTCTTCTTCAGCTGGCTGTCTTCTCTTTCATTTCCTTTTGTGCCCTTTCAAGAGAGGGCTACCACAAAATAACTCACCACAGTACTTTCAGCATCCATTCCCTCCTACAAGTTCTTTCTCTTAACTACCAAACTCCCTGCCAACAGTTTTCTCCTGCAAGAAGAGCCTCAACCAAGTGTTACTTTTCTAACTAGGAATTACTGAACACACACTGTTAAAACTAATCCCAATGCAAGACTGAAAACAGCACTGATAGGTTACAGTTACACAAAACTACAGCGATACTTCTGTGCCCTACGCCTACTCAAGGGATTTAAAGCATAAAGTTTCAAAGAAGCCAAGAAATTTAAAATGCAAGCTCAGAACTTAAAATGGTATTTATTACAGCATTACATGATAGAGCCCTAACGAGAAATACCCTGCTGAGCCAAGGACTTAGAAATCAATTTACTTCAGACCTTAAGTCTTCTATCCTTTTCAGTAACATTTAAGGGTCCACACAGACTTTTGTCAAGACAGTCTTATTACCACTTCAAAAAGCCAAGTTACTGCTATGCCAAGTGGCACAGAAATTAACTTAGTTTGAAATGCCTTGAAATCTGTAACAAGACTTCTTAAGTGGCTTCACTCAATGCTCACTACCTACGATATTTTTTTTAATTACACATTTGGATAACCTATAACCAATCCCTTCTTCTTATGAGGATGAGATCAGTACCATATTAAAAATTCGTATTTTTCTTATAAATAATTTCATTCCTGGCTGCATGGGGCTACAATTTCAACCTGGGAGGGAAAAATCCCAACCCCACTGCATTCTTATCTCCAACCTTACAAGTTAATTAAACTTAGAATTCCCAAGTCCAGAAGAGGGGAAGACTGGACCAGCGCATTCCAAAGTAAAAAAATCTTACACAAGTATTAACATCATTGCTTTCCCTTATGCCCTAAAAGGCATCAGTTTCCCATAGTGAAAAACATCTGAAGGTGTTTCCTATAATAAATATATAAGTAAATACATAAACCCCATGAGTTTTTCAGACTTTGAATTTTTTTTCCACAGACACCCTCATACATAAAAGATTCAGAATTATTCTTGTCTGCCTTAAATATTCTACCTCTCCAATTCCAATCTGGGCAACTAAATTCCCTACTCAATAACCAAGGCACTAGGGATTAATTTATTCTTATAAAATAAGAATCTTGCATCTTTGAAAATTATAAATTTGCATTTTTGAAGCAGAGCATCCAAGCCAAGTGTAGCCGGTACTCAGTCCTGCTATGTTTAAGTTTTTTGGGTTTTGGTCTCAAAACAATTCAAATTTAAGTACAGCAGGAGGGCATACTGGACATGGCAAACACAGGGAAAAAAAAAAACAAACCCAAAACATGTGCCAATCTATGACTGAAGTCATATTAAGATAACTGCACCTGGCACAACTACTGAGTAATTAAAGCAATCAAGCATTAATGGGTCGAGAAACTGTAAGTTCATTCTTCAATCACATATTATTTGTATCAGAAGAATGTATAAACTTTTATATTGTGACTCTAGAAGAGAGCCTTAGCCCTTACAGTGCAGGCAAGAAGCCTGAAAAGACACGTTTAGTTTTTTTATGTTGGTCATTAAGAAATGCAGATCTTTCATTAACATTACCTTTACCATCTCCTTTTATCAAACAAATTTCACTAAACACAGTGTTCAGTGAACAATTTTTCGCTATTTAGATGTGGATTAAAGCTGTAAAAAAAGCCCGTCATCAGCATCAAGTACGCACTGAGAAGGATCCTTTGATGAATGTTTGCCAAAAGGAAAAACTGATACTTCACAGCCAGATCACTGTACCTTCTACAGCTGTCCCTCAGAGACCTGAGAAGACACCTACATGTCATTACCCCTCAGAGCCGCCACGAGCAGTGACAAACTCCTTTGTAACAGCCAGAAAGAACAGAGAAAGACAAACATGGCAGATGGGAACAAAACCCTTGTGCTGTTGCAACTTGTAGCTGCACTTCCACCTAGACTGCCCAACACTGACATGAAATGGATGCTGAGTTCCCAGAGAAAGGAGATGCTCACATCCATAGGAACCCCCCTTACCCAAAAGTGGGTCTGTTCCTGCCAACACCACAGCTTTATTTTACCTGTCTCTGAATTTTCCATCCTTTTCCAAGAAGTTTGGTGACAACAGCTGAAGTTGTCAAATGTAACATACTACTTTTTATTTTCTAGAAGACTCCTCTTTCAGTTACATCGACATCCAGCAAGAGTCCATCAAGACAGCAGCAGAAGAAATAACATGAATACAAATTCTGCAGTTCAAACCAGACCTAAAGTTTACAGCTGAACTCTTAAGACTGGGAACTGCTCACAGTAGTAGGTACATGGTAAGCAAGAACAGAATACAGAGAGCATTACTTCTGCAAATCACAGAAAGAATGAGTTTTCTCACCAATACCTCACCTATGATCTTTGCCTTAATGAAACTTAAGAGTAATTGGAAAAAAAACCACACCACAAAAAAACAAAACAAAACAACATAAAAACCCCCTTTCCCTGCTCCCTGCACTAATTATATCAACACAAGACTTGGTTTTCACTACACTTACAAAAAAAAAAAAAAAAAAAAGCAAATAACACTGTATTTTCACCATTTCTTTGGGAATCACTAGTTGTATAAGCTCTCTGCTACAAAGATGCAGAAATCCACCGTGCGGAGGCAGTGGTTTACCATCCTTTCACAAAACAAACAGTACTGAAATAATATCAACTTGTAGCAAGGCAGGCCTTGAGAGTATCTGCTACTCCCTTGTTTTTTGTTCTAACAAAGGCTCAAACCAGTTACAATACAATGGAAAATGCAATCACACCTGAACCAGCATTGCCTACAGCCACTGCATGAAGCATTACTTGAAGCTTTTAATCTATCAATTAGGTTACTCCCACAAGAGAGAAATGTGCAACACACAACTGAGGATTAGAGTCTCAGGCTTTGCTCTTCTAAAGGAACATCATACACATTTACAGAGTAGTTTAGGAAAAAATGGGATTCACTTCAAAAACCCACAGCAGAAGTTAAACTTAAACAACAAAATCTTATTTTATATACTGGTATCCAGTTACAAATCCTGCCAATGGTCACTCAAGAAGGGAACTCATCCACTGTCTAATAGGGGTGGGAGGCCTGGGATTCACTTCTGTAATTAACAATCAGAATGCTTTTAGTACTGAAATAGCTATTCTAGAACATATTAAATTAACTCAGAAACTACTTTTTACTAAGAATTTTTAAGTTTTCATCCTCCATCGCAACTGAGCTTTGTGACCAAACTGGAAATCACATGGCCATCTCTCAAGCCTCACCCAGGATGGGCCTGGGCATCCTAAAAAGGCTTTAGAGATTTCTCCATGTTTAAAAGCACTTTTTGGCACAGGTAACAAGAGATGGCCTAAAGTGTTCCTGTGCCATTTTCAAGAAGGCCCAGTGGACACAGAGAAGGCCCAGAGACCACGAGGCCACGTCCTCCACCTCCTTACAGATGTACAATCTAAAATGCAGAAGTGTTTGGAACCATCCCATTCAAAATGAAATTGGATAAAGTTTTAAGAACATTCCAAGGAAATTAATCAATCCTCAAATCTCACCACTAGGCAGTTTCTGCTTGTGCACATACACATTTTTTTATTTTCCTTTTTTTGTCTCCTTCCCTTCATTAATCAAATCCCCACTATGTATTTCCCAGGCACTCTTCTCTGCCATTCTGCCAACATGCCTAACAACATCAATCTCCCCTCCAGTGGAGTGTTACAGCTTCACTATGCTGAGGTGCTTCTGCTATTCTTTTCCACAGCTGACATGCAACATACCCCACAGATTTGTCACTGAGCACTTCAAGTTTTAGAGGAAAAGATATAACCATTTAACAGAATTAAAGGATGACTATGTATGAACTAGCAGCAAGAAGAAAAAAAAGTTAAAAGGTTAGGCAGGAACTTTTTCACCTACTCCAAATCACATAGACCATTTCAAATGTGCTTCCTGACATGTTATATAAGCCATTAAATAATCATGGGTCCCGAAAAGTCTTGTATTTCATACCAACAAATTTTTTTGCCAATATTATGTGAAGAGCTATTCCATAAACAGGCAAGCTTAAACCACACGTCCTCCCAATCTTCTCAAATCAGTCTACTCCACTTCCTGAGAAGTGTCCCAAACTAGCTATAAAGCTACATATAATATCCAAGAGTAGAAAAATATTTTACTTCAGTTGCTTAGTAGCATATAGTTTCTAAAACAGATGCTGGCACCCTGACACACTACAGAAACAATTAAACATGCTATGCAGAGCTTTCAACACGATGTTCATGTTCTCCATGTGTCTTCTCCTTGATCTTTCAGGCTTGCTTCCCACCCCAAAAATATCAGAAACACTAGTTTCTCAAGTTCTTTGCTCTCTTCCTCCAACTTCCCAAAATAAGAATACACAAGTAAGACATTATTTCTCATTTACCTGTACTTGTTTTATTACTGTGAAAGGTTTTACCAGTAACAATGGCTCTACATCCTGCTCTTAGGACAACCCAACCAGACATCTGTTCTTCTAGAATTTGGGTGTGAGATTTTAACTTGAGATAACACAGTATTCCTAAGCCTGGCAGATGAGATAGAGTGCACAGCAAGCTTAAGGATCACAGGTGAAGGTGCTACTACAAAAGACTAATCTAGAGGGCAGACAGTGTGCTGAAGCCATCCTACCTTACCACAAAAAGAGATCACTATGCTCATACCAGCACCTCTTCTGCCCAAGCACAGAAGCCATGGTTCCCACCATGCTTTCAAAGGCCATAAATTAACTCAATTACCCAAGAAAAGTGAATACTAAAGTCTCCCACCTACAAAGATACTGTGTACCATGCTGAAATGCTGAAACACTGAAGCTAAAAAATGGCTTATTGCAATATAGTTACAAAGAGCAACCTTTAATGTAGAGTTAAGTACATACTTCAAGGCTTTTTAAGCACTTGGACTAAAGAGGACTTAATGGACAGAAAGGAGAGTGGACCACACGCTTCTTCAACACATTTCTCCCTTCTGTCTCAACCTTCTGACTGGTCGGTTTTGAGCCAGCTCTTCAGCATTTCACAGTACATGCACACTAAGCTTAAGCTGAGTAAATAAGCAAAGATGTTGAGCCATAACAATAGAGTTCACTCTCTAAACATCTGTCACTACTAAAGCCACATACACCGATTTTTGCTCTAATACTGCTAAATTCAGGTTCCATCTACTAACTCACTTGAATTTCACTCTCAGAACATGATCCGATTCTCTGAGTGGTACACAGGCTATAGCATCATATCCCTGAAGTGCAAGACAGAAGCATTCCAAAGGAAAAAGTCACTTCTGCTCACTCAGCAACTCAGCAGAGGTGAGCAGCATGCAGGCAGTATTGTGAAGAGACACAGAAACTACTCAGTATCTTTAATTCCATAGGGGCATAACAGGTAGTTGAACTGTATTTTTAAAAAATCCGAAGCTGTGATGCTCACAGCAGTTTACATACAAATCTAACTGGCTTGTAAAGAAGCTGTAATGCACTATCCTACTTAAAGGCATTCCTGTTAAACAGGTTGTTTTTCTGGAATTTCTTAACTACAGCTTTCACTTAACTCAACGTTTTCTTTGGTCATTGTAAACAGACCTCATCAACAGTTCTTCTGGCCCAAACAGTATTTCCAAATAGTTTTAGGAAATAAATTCCTTTAGTAACACAAGACAGTGCAGGATTCAATGCCTATATATTCTGCTTTTCAAACAGAAAACAAATAAGAAGAATCCTTTATGTTCAAATAGTATCATAGATGGACAAAATAAGTAACTTAAGTGAACACAAACAATTACTTAAAAACACAAACTATCAAGAAAAACATATAAACTGGATATCACTTTCACACGACATCTCATTAACAATTTACATATTGAAAGGTAATTATGCAGAGTTATTTTCTACTCGCATAATAAAGGAACTATTGCAAGCTTCAGTTAGCCTATGTCGTGCTACTGAAAACAACACAGAGCTAAGTAATCAGAGTCTTATTTGAGTGTATGTTGCATTGGAAATACACCATTCAGTTCAAATAACAGCAGCAATCTTTCTGGAACACTGAAACAGAGAGACTTCCCATCTTTCAGCATCCCGGAGAAAAATAAACACACAGGTATTTGTGCAACCCAAAGACACAATGCACAGTTAAGAGTACATTTAGACTCATTTTACATTTTAAACCTAAGTAATACCAGCAGCAGTAATTTTTCATTTTTAAGTTGCCAGCATCTCAAAGGATCCCTTCCAAAAGCTATCCACCTACTCCTAAGTTTTCCTCGCTCTTCCGCTCAGAACACTTATTTAAAATAGCAACACACTCATTCAAAGTATCCCATTGCTCTGACTTAAACAACATTTATGCTGACAGAAATGATCTTTAGCCTCAATTGCACTTATGTCATACAAGATAGTCTCATACGATACTAAGTAGACTAAAACACTAATTCCCTCATACACTTCGGAAAGTTCTTAGCAACCAACACAAAACAAAACCAGAAAAACTGGCAGGTTCTAAGCGAGATTTTGCCAAACGTATTTAACAGCAGTTAAAGCTTACCCAAACACTGCTACGCTCTTAAAACATTATAGTTCAAAGAAGCCGCCTCGTTAAAACCCCAGAACAACCCAAGCGTCCCAGCAGAGAAGCCCCGCGCGGCACCCGGGGGCAGAAGAGGCGGCGGGCTGGGAGGGCTCCGCGCTGCGGCCCGGCCCGCCCGGGCCTCCCCGCCGCGCCCCGGCCCCGCGTCCCGCGGCCGCGCCCCCGCCGCTCCGGGCCCCGCGCTGCAGGTGCGGGAGGCCGCGCACCACCGGCCCCGGAGGCCCCGGCAGGGCAGGGCCCGGCCCGGCGCCGCCCGAGCAGCGCCCGGAGCCCCCGCACGGCCGTGAGCGGGCGCCAGGCCCGCGCCGCCGCGGAGGAGCCGCCGCCGGAGCGCTGCTCCCCTGGAAGCGGAGGAACGGAGATCACGGCGCCGTCCCGGCCGTACCTCGGCAGCGCGTCCCACACCACAGGCCCCGGGTGCCTCCGCTCAGGCGGGAAAACCTCCGCTCGCCACCATCACCGACGCTCCAAGATGGCGGACATGGCAGCTCCGGCGAGCCCTCCTCTGCCTCCGCCTACCTGCCAATCACTTCTCCCCGGCACCGCCCTTCTCGCCGGTTCGCGCCTCTCTATTGGGCGCTGTGCGGAGCTCGGCCTCTCACTGGCCGCCTCGCCAATGTCAGTCACCCGGCTACGCGGCTGCGACAGGGTGGGACGCGGCCGGCGGCGGGCTCTCGGCTTCTCGTTGGCCAGTCAGCGCATGGGGCGGGTGCACCTCGATTCCCACCTTCCCGGCCTAGCAACAAGGCACCGTCACGCTGACAGGCGTCTCCCTCGGCCAATAGACGAAGCTGATTCCTTTTAAAAATAAACCCGTTCGGCCCAATCCGGAGCCGAGGCGCTCGGAGGCCGCGGCGGGGGGGCGGGAGCCGGCGGCGGCGTCCGTCCCGCAGCTTCACCCGCCGCGCCTTGCCATTGGCCAGCGCGCCCGGCCACGCCCCCGGGGCGCGCGCGGGCGCCAAACTGCCTGACAACAGGCGGCGGGGGGGCCGGGGGATGGGGCCATGGGGCTGAGGGGGGGCCGGTGGCGGAGGTCCGCCCCTGGGATGCGCCAGGTAGCGGGATCCGTGCCCGCTTCTCCACCTGCGGGATTTGCCTTTTCCTGAGCCTGCCTCCGGGCAGGTGCCCGTGAGGCCTCCAACGCCGCCTAAGACACGTCAGAGTGTGTTTTATAAAACCATAGGATCGTTAAGGTTGGAAGTGACCTGCCTTTAAGGTGATCAAGTCCACGCGTCAGGCAGCGACACCACCTTGCTTACCACTAAACCATGTCCTCAAGTTCCACCTGCCTTTTGAACACTCCTAGGGTTGTTGATTACACCACCTCCCTGGGAAGCCTGTTCTAATTCATGATCATTTTTTTCAGTGAAGATATTTTTGCTAATACCCAATCCAAACCTCCCCTGGTACAACTTCAGGCCATTTCCTCCTATCCTGCATGTTGGCTTGGAAACGAGGCCAACCCCCAGCTCTGCCTACAGCCTCCTTTCAGGCAGCTGTAGAGAGCAATAAAGTCTCCTTTTCCCCAGGCTGGGCACCGCCAGCTCTCTCAGCTGCTGCTCACAGGACTTGTGCTCCAGACCCTTCTCCACTGCCCTCCTCTGGACACCCTCCAGCCCCTCAGTGTCCTTATTGCAGTGAGGGGCCCAGAACTGGACACAGCGCTCAAGGTGTGGCCTCACCAGTGCCCAGCACAGGGGGACAAACACTGCCCTGGTCCTGTGACCGCACCGGTATGGGGAATGTTGCTAGGGAATATTCCCAATACAGCCCAAAGTGCTCTGGAATGAACGTGTGGAGATCCAGGGTGGGTGCTCAGCCGTGCCAAACCTCCCTGGCTGCCACCTGAGGAGGTGCTGGCGTGGCTGCTGCGCTGCAGCCCTGCTTGGCTGAGCACGGCGGGCAAGGGCCTCTGCTGGAAAGCTCAGGGGACACACCCCCGACCGGGCAGCCTCTTGTGCCCCACAGCTGGCACAGGACACCCACCGTACGTGTTGAGCGCCATGTGCCTTAAAGGCATGAACAAGTCCTGGCCAGCCAGGATGCTTTTGCCTTCTGTCACAGAGCCTCCTGAACCACCTCTGCCCAAAAAGGTGGTGACCCCTCTGGCTCCAGCCCCTTGGCCTCTCAGGGCAGCCATCCTGGTTTCAGAATGTCACTGTCAGGACGACATCCTTGTCCCTGTTGGAGACTACCCAGCTGTGGTCAGCAGCACATCACCTGTGGGCAGCAGGTTACCGTCAAGTACCTGCCTGGCCTGGTGTTCACAGGTTTTGTCTGGTTTTGGTGGGGTTTTGCCTGGCTTAAATGGGATTTTGTCAGGTTTCAAGGTGGTTTGGGCTGGTTTTTTATTAAGAGGGCATGGGCTAGTTAAGGCAAGGACTCATTAATTAATTTATTTACACTGGGGGAAGAAACAACAGATCTGAAATTATAGTTTAGCATTAGGGTAGTTCTTGCAGGCCCCTGGTGTAGTGGATGTGAAAACTGGAGGGTAGCACTGTGTTTATTTCATGTACTGAAGGGAGGGGAAAACAATATATTTCTTTAACTTCATTATGAATCAGCAGTCTAGGATAAAGCAACTTCACTGCAAATGATGTATCTTCACATCTTTCACATGCTCATCTGACAAAGTAAACTCAGTACAGCTGTGCTTACATCTTACTGAAAAACAGTCAGCAGGTCCGCTCCCATTAAGACAAAGCTAGGGATATTACAAGGAGATAAATATTGAGGATGCTGCTGCAGAAAGCAGCACCTTTTTTAGGAGAGAAACAGTGATCTGAGCTAGAAATGGGCTCAAAGCTTGGTATACAAGAATAAGGTGCTAATGGGAGCCTGTCTCTACATAAAACATCTTGGGGTTTGGACAAAGGGATAGTGTAATAGCAGTGTAAACGCTTTACACCGTTTGCTTACCTTTCTGTGTGTGTCCTTTTCAGATCAGAGGGACTCCACATCTTCTCCTTCACAATGGTGCTCTGTTCAATAATTCCAAAATAGGATATAGGCTTCTTGGGCTTTCTCTAAATACAGAAAAATAGGTTAAGACTCTTACTTCTAAGGAAAAGGTAGCTACCAGATTTATAATAGCTGCAAACAGGCTAACGTGGCCTGGCCTTTGTGCTTTGTCCAGAAACTCTTGCCAGCTGCTCAGGTGCTTGGTTTCGTAATGCTGATTGCATAAAAAGCTGGCCACAGTGTCAGCTTTCTTTGTGCTCCTGCGTCTTTCCTACCAGTTGACCAAGCTTTGGCTCCTGTCCTCTCTGCAGGCATTACTGGTTCTCCTGAAAACTGAGTTGCAGCGTGCCTTATCCTACTAACTGTGCCTGTGCTTGCTCCCCTTCAGTATATGATGGCACATCCCTGTTTTACAAAACCTCTGTGAACAGAAGCCCTCCCCAAGCCATGAGCCTGGTGGGTTGCTTCTGTTCATAGGATATTGTTGGCTGCCAGCACAGGCACATGATCATCTCATTCTGCCTGAATAAGTTAGTGGAGCTGCAGCAATTATAGATACATGTGATTTTAATGTGTCACAAACACATGGTAAAAACTCAGCAGTATGAAATGTATTTGCTGTTATCTACTGAACAGAGTTACACAGTTAGGTCTCTGAGTACAGAGCCTGGCTTTTGCTTTCTTTTTCATGCAAGCAGATTTATTTAGTAAAATGTACCAAAAAAAAAAAATTCCTCCAAACAATCAACATGAAATGGGACGTTGTTTCTTTATTCATCATTTCAGCTGGTAGTCAGTCCAGAAAGCTCTCTAGACTGTGTTTGTTCCACATTTATTTTAGCTGTCTCCTTGTTGTTTTCTTTCCTTTCACTGTGTCTGTATTTTGGGTTTTTTTGTGGGGTGGTTTTGTTTGTCATGCCACTTGCATGTTCCAGCAGAGAGTACCTGCACCACCTACAACACATGGAGATTTCACAATATAAAGTGTGTAGAGGCAGTTCTGGTTGTGTTGTCAATTGCAGTGTGTAGGAAAGACCCTGGAAATTGTGAGTAGAGACTTAACAGGAAAGAATGGGTCTAAACAATGGATGGATGAGTGTACCATGTTAAGTGGCATCCCCAGGACAAACAGTGGGTTGTTAAAACGATAATGAGATTGTAAAATATATAAAGTAGCAAGCACCAGAAGTGGTATCTGGAGAGGAGATTAACAGTTTGAGTGTAGAACAACTACAACAGTATCATAGATACCTAGTCTGGTTTCTGTAAATATTAATTATGTCCTTACAGACAACTAAGTGTCAGACTGTGCTGCTGTGGACACATCCTATATCAAACGTGCCCTGGCAGCAAGGAATGCATCTCAACTCAGAAGAGGCAGGATAATATTTGCACTGGCACATATCTGATTTTCAAGGGTCTTACCACCACCATCACAATTCCAGAAAAGTTTGGGAGTTCATAGGCCTTGTTTTTATCTTAGAGCTTTCCTATCAATATATTTCTAAGTCTTGATTTTGTGCAATTATTTTTTGAAACAACTACTGTCCAGGTGAAACTGCCATTACCCTGTAAGTTGCTAATGCCAGGGCACTACTACCTCAAGGTAGAAACACTTCATGTCTACAAAGGGCATCTCAAAACACTAATGAACAGCGGGGGGAAATGAGAGGGTTATGTGGCTTGCCCAGCATCACACAGTAAACTGAACCAGAGGCAAAAGAGTAAAATCCCAGCCCTTTATCCCTGGGAGTTATGTACAAATCTGAAGATCTCCTCACCATTCCTGTGCCTGTGACTACAGGCAAATCAGAAACAAAAACCTAGCCTGCTTCAGGTGACTGTCGTATTTTATTGCTGGCAGGGGAACTTTTACTTTTTGGCAATGGACTCGAAGCTTGATGGCATTTTGATAAATCACTGGGCTAGGGTTTCAAGTTCCAGTATGTTAACTTGGTGATATCCACTGCCTGTTGCACTTTGAGAGACAGCACTTCTGATGAATTCCTCTACTCACTCGAGGAAGCCACTTCCTCAGCATAAAGTGATAGGCAAATTAAAAAATTACAAATAATCAGCCTGCTCAGTCACTGTCATCCCATCAAAGGATGCTGAGCATGTTTCCTCAGTGTGCACCTTAACCCCTCAGCCATAGCTGTGCTCTCTCCAGGAGCTGGTGGGCTCCCTGCAGCTGCCAGGGGAAGCATTTCTTAGGGCTTGCTGTGACTCAGCACCTCTGCCACACCTTGGAGAACAAACTTGTCTTCCCAAGAGTGGCACAGCCTGCCAAGCCAGCTTGTCCCGTGGCTCTGCAATTGCTGGATGTGACAGCAGAGGAGAGCAGGCAGGACTGTAGCCTTTCAGCAGAATTTCACCATTAGCTGCTGCTTCTCTTACAGAGCCATAATGTCAGACCATGAGCATTGAGGTGTGTTTCTCCTTCAGCTTTGCCAAGTCAGCCACAGTCCAACATGTTGTCTTCCTTTTGTCCCCCTGGGGCAGCTGAAGGACCCTATGAGGGGTTATTTGTTTCCAGTTTACCCAGGTTGCAGGCCTGGGTTTCCCACAGGCACAGGGAAGCACCAGTGCCTGCAAGGCAATGGGAACACCTGCACACAGGTCTGGAGCTGAACCTCCCCACTGGTGATACCTGTCTGTTCAATCAACTCAGGCATAAAATGAAGTCCTAGCTTAACCTCTTCTAATCTGGTTGAGGTTCACTCTTCTGAGCACTGTTCCCTGTAGGAAACAGACTTAGAAAACCCAGGACAATTGGGTGGCTTGCACCAGAGTCCCCATCTCTGTTAACACTGAATGAATATTTGTAGAGTAAGGTCAGCCAAGACAGAAACACCTCTGGTTTGAACATAGCCCTTACAAAATCCATTGTTCATCTTATGGTTCAGGAGAGAATAAAGTCTATTAAAGAATTTTAATGATTTAATGTTTAGCCCAACATCTTATTAAAATTACGAAAACTAAGTAGCTTTAAGAAGAGAGAAGGAGCATTTTTGAACAATAACTTCATGGTTATGCTCCTGAGGGTGAACACGGATGTTTGACTGCACCAGACCCACAAGTTAATCCATTTAGTTGAAACAAAATGTTCAAGTTCAGTTTTTTAATCTCATTTCAAGCATTGATCCTATTAGCATTTCTCAGGCAAAGCTGCTGGGGAGTAGGGTAGAACCTCCATACCGTGCTTGTAGCCCTGCTGGAAAGAACGTAGGGTTGGAGGGAAGTTTTGGCACGCACACACTCACTTGAGGGCTTTCACCATCCCCCTTCTATCTCCATGGGAGGGCATATATCAGTATTGGTCATCCTTTTCTCCTACCTGCCCAGTACTAGCAATCAATGGCGTATCATCTGAGAGCAGAAAGCAGACAGAACTTGTTAGCTTTGCTGACCTGCCAGCAAAGTGCACAGTGTGGGCCCAGCATGCAGGTGTGGGAGCCTGCTGGGTGGCTGCACAGGAAAGCTTTCCTGACTAACCAACCCCATCCCTCTTGCAATGGATCCTCTCTTTTTCCGAGAGGATGCTGAAGGCTGGCAAGTGTGTCAGCAGGATGGGCAAAGCAATGATTTCTTCCCCTTCATTTTCTAAAGGAGCAGAGGAAACAGTGGTTGGTGAGGGCATGGTCAAAAGGCAGTTTGACATAACTTGTTGGAAAGTCCATATACCTTATTACATAGGAAAATAGGTGAAGAAATGGAAGCCTAATGATTCTAAACATTAGGTCCTGGTGCTGCCACTGTCCTCATAAGACCCATATATGCAGGGTGGTTTCCCTTGAGCCTTTAGGTTATTTTGTTCAGATAAAAGGGTTGGAGGCTTACAGTTTATTTCCCATCCAAACATAACACTTAGGAATCATGGGCAACAGGGGAAGACCTGGTTACATCAGTTATTAACATCAGAAGCAAATTATGCTCTAGTAATAAAACAGGGTGTGTACTGTAAGCAGAAGAAATAATGTATAAATTCCAACAAGTATCTGAGGCTGAAACTGAAGTCTAGGGATAAAGGTGACCAGAACTTAATTTAATATCCATTAAACAACATACACGTGCAGCACCCAGTGCAGGTACAGAGAAGTTGTCCTGGATGACTGGCGTAAAGCACTGCTCTTCCTTCTCTGGTCCTAATGACCTCTCAGGAGCCTAGCAGCACATTCCCACCCCAGCAGAGCTTGTAATCTGGTGATTATAAGTACATTTGGGAGGTGCAACTTGAAATTTCCATGGCAAAAGAAAGGAATGGGAGCTAAACCACAGTCTCATTAAGACTCGTATAAAAGCAGCACCCATGTCCATTTCTTTTCCCTCTGGCTGTGCTTCAAAAGAAAACATACCTAAGGATTCAAAGAGTCTGGTATCCTGGCAGTAGGCCTAGGATTTAGGATGCTGACCAAACTGAACTCCTGGGGACTCAGGCCAAATGAGTCTGCACCAATCTGCACCATGATTCAGATGTCACCTGTCAACTGGGAGGGCCCTCCCAGTGATTTTTTGATACCTTAAAGTTTACAGAGCAGCTGAGCAGGAGGATTGCGAGGTTGCAATTTTAGACTGCAGTGTCTTAATCTCATTTCAAGTAGTTAAATGCTTTTGATATAGACACTAATATGACAGAGGAGAAAAAAAGAGAAAAAAAAGCTGCTAGACAAGTACTTGAATACAGATCCCAGGAGACAGAGTGTTCATTTTTCTTTTGCTTCATTAGACGTGCACTGGGTACTGGTTTTGTTATGTAGTTACCCATTTAAAAATGTCACACTGTTCAGCAACAGTGCTAATTACCAGCATAACCACATGACCACTCTGGTCTAATGATAGTCCTAAGCCCATGTTATCTTTTAATAGCTAAGCTGATTAAACTAGCACAGAGGAAAAACAAGTTAGAGAAATTACCTTCATGGTAGTTCTCCTAGGAAAATTAAGGTGCTTTTCAAGTGTGCAAAGTGCATGTATTGTGCTATTTCCCAACCAGCCATGATACAGCTGCCTAGTAACTACTGAGTTTCTATGAAATGGTAGCAGGGGACTGAAAGAGATGATAGGAACAGGCTGGATTACCCAGGCAAACTTGTGAACACAGTCATCTAATCAGGTGCATGTCATAAGCAGCAGTTGCAGGTTATTTTTGCTTTAAGCTTTTCCTTTCTCTTCTCTTTCTTCCCCTTTAACTCCACCAGTTTGGGAGTCATTCCCCCAAACTGGTCAAAGTGAGAACTTGTACATAGTTTAGGTACTGCAACATTGAAATACAGAGGCAAACTCTGGTTTCAACCCATTGTTCCACTGGATAGGAAGGAACAAAGGCAGCTGTTTCCCTGTCTCAGTGCCAGGAAGGACCACTGTGATCAGCAGACCCATCTTTTGAGAACTATGGTGACTAAAGGAGCAAAGAAAAAAACAAAGTGGAAAGATTACCATCACAGTACTTCAAGAAGAAATATGATGCTTTCTTTATCTCAGCCCCATTCTCTTCCCATCTGACCTGCTGCCCTCATGGTGTGGAACATGTATGCAAAGATGAGGAGTGCCTGTCAAAGGGATTAGGCTCCTAAAAAGTCTAAGTGAGTGCAATTAACTCTGCAGGTAGTTCCCATCTCTAAGATAGGAAATGTCTTGCAGAGACTTTATGACCCACTTGACAACACTATTTAAGCCTTTTTAAATTAGGAGAGTGGCACAGGCACACTAAGGATGCCATATCCAGGCTGAACAGAGCTTGAACTAACCTTAGGATGGATCAAGACAGATGCCAGAATCCAAGGGTGGTTCTCCAGCCCCTGCTTGAAAACCAATACCTCCAAACTCAATCGATCTCACCAAGGACTTGACTGTAGCAAATGTGTAACACTCCCTGAATCCCCCTCCAAGTCTGGATTTTAGAGAGCTGATTTAATTCCTCGTGTATGAGGATTTCATCTGACAGCTTCTTTCCAAAGAGGAATTTCATTTCACTGCTGGTGTGAAAGAGATCAGACATCAATGAATAAGTTTTTAAATTGTGCTTGGAAACCCCACACCAGAGAGCTCTGAAGAGTCCCTGGTAACTGTTCTGTGACACCCTCAAACAGATAAACCCACCACCTATGTTTTCTGCAGCATTTGAAATATTTCAGAAGTTTCTCATCAAGGCATTTAAAAATCTATAAAAATTAGGAAATATTCTGTTTTCTGAACAAATTATACAAAATAATAGAAGTCCATTGTTTTTTCCTACCTGAAAATCTTCTGTGTTACATTGAGCCCAATAGCTTTCATCCTTTGGGGATAATGTGGTGTCAGGAATAATCATTATGTGCTGGGACTGCTTTTATGTCTATCAGAATTTGTCCTCAATTTTATTTTTTTTAATAAGTTAGAAACTATAAAAACTGAATGACTCTACCCTGACCTGACTGGAGAAACCCACCTCATTTCCTGTATCTCATCCTCTTTCCAGCCCATCTGTCTTAACCTTCATTCCCCCATAGCATGATTAGCTTCCTAAAAAGTATAGGTGATTGGAATTAACTGTTCATGTAATTTCAGCATCTGAGGAAGGGAATGCCTTGCAGAGACCACCTGACCTGCTTCAGTCATGCTATGGACATTTTTCATGTTAAGAGAGATACAGGCACACTGAGGACCCCAGCCTCAGAAGTATTTGCAAGTGTCTGTCTTACAAGGTTGCACAAAGACATCAAGAGGACTTAGTACTTAGCCTTGGGAGTCTAGGCCTAAATAATGTGCATAAGGCTGCTGAGAAAAACCTGGAACATCTGTCCAAGCCTTGCACATGGATAATAAGAGAAATTCTGCTTTTATTGGGTGTTTTTAATTCCATTTTTTCTTTTTCATTTGCTCCTCCTTTTATGTGATTGTATATACGTTTGTGTGGGTAAAACTGTACTAATTTTTAATTAGTCTTAAATAATAGCTCTGTATAATGTGTTAGAAGAGCTGTGTGTGTATTTGGAGGATTTCTGTCAGGCTTCTAAGGCTGGTTCCTTGCTGTATTACTTGGCTTTATTTGTGCATTGATGTAGTGTCGATTTTCAATCACTCCCCACCCCCGAGGCAGAAATAGGTGACCTACTTTTTAGCCCTGGACATCTGCTAATGCAGCCATCTCTCCCTCTGTCCTTTAACCCCTTCTTCCCTCCTTCCCTCTCTGCAGAGCCTCCCAGGGACCTGTGGCTGTCCTGCAGACTCCTTTAGGACCGTGGGGGCCACTCAGCAGCAATAGGCAGACAATCTAGGAGGCAGTGCTGGGGCAGGACTACACACACGACATCCAAGAGGGTTACAGCTCTGCCTCTATGCTACAGAGTGTCATCTCAATAGCATCCCAAAAGCCATCCAGGCCCAGGTACCAGCTGAAAAATCGCAGGACACCTCACCTCCTTCTCACAGCCACCCAACCACTTCAGGGCTGGCCAAAAGTTAAAGCATGTTAAGTTTTTAATGGTGTCTCCATTGGGGATTTTCCCTTTCACAGAGGCAGTGCTTCCTCCCTGAGGCCCCCTCTGTTATCACTGCTCTTACGAAGCAGATATTGGGCGTTGCCTTGTAATCTGCTTCAGCAGCAGTCTTACTGTCCTGGCTGGACCCTTCCTTGCCCCGTTAGGACCTTTCAGCTGGAGGCAGCAGGGGAGTGTGCTTGCACTGTAGGTTTTTTTAGGCAGTGCCAATTTCATGCTTTGGCTCTGGATGGTAGGCAGTAGTCTGCAAGGTTGTCCAGGCTCTGACCCTGCTGGCTCACAGCATTTGTGGATTTGCAGGTCAGAGGTGACAAAGGATGTGGAAAAGAGAGTGCTACTTAATGCCTTCTTTGCCTCGGTCTTTAATAGCAAGACCAGTTGTCCTCCAGGTACCCAGCCCTCTAAGCTGGAAGACAGAGATAAGGAGCAAAACAAAACCCCCATAATCCAGGAGAAAATGGTCACTGACCTGCTACCCACCTAGACATACACAAGTCTCTAGGGCCTGATGGGATCCACCCAAGGGCACTGAGGGAGCTGGTGGAAGCATTTGCCAAGCCACTTCCAATCATCTGTCAGCTGTCCTGGTGAACCAAGGGTGTCCCAGCTGGCTGAAGTCAGCAACTGTACTGCCCATCTACAGGAAGGGTTGGAAGGAGGGTTTGGGGAGCTACAGACCTGTCAGTCTGCCCTTGGTGCCAGGGGAGGTCATGGAGCAGATTGTCTTGAGTGCCAGCATGTGGCATGGACTGGACAGCCAGGGGATCTGGCCCAGCCAGGATGGGTTTCTGAAAGGCAGCTTGACCAGCCTGATCTCCTTCTATGACAAGGTGATCTGTTTAATGGATGATGGAAAGGCTGTGGATGTGTCTGCCTGGACTTCAATAAAGCCTTTGACAGCTTTTTCCACAGGATTGTTCTGGGGAAACTGGCTTCTCATGGCTTGGATGTGTGCACTCTTTGCTCAGTAGAAAATTTCCTGGATGGCTGGGCCCAGAGATGGTGGTGACTTGAATTAAATCGAGATAGTGGCCATTCAGAAGTGGTGTTCCCCAAGGCTCAGTGTAGGGGCCAGTCCTGTTTAATATCTTTATCAATGATCTGGATGGGGGGATCCAGCACCCTCAGTCACTCCACAGATGCCATCAAGTTGGGTGGGAACATTGATCTCCTGGAGGGTAGGAAGGCTCTGCAGAGGAGTCTAGACAGGTTGGATTGAAGGGACAATGCCAATTGCATGAGTTTCAAGGTGAAATACCAGGTCCTGCCCTTGGGTGACAATAAACCCATGTAATGCTACAGGCTGGCGGAAAATTGTTTGAAAAGCTGTCAGGTAGAAAAGCACCTGAGGGTGCTGGTTGACAGGAGCTGAACATGAGCCAGCAGTGGCCAGGTGGCCAAGAAGGCCAATGGCAGGCTGGCCATCAGAAATAGTGTGGCTAGCAGGACTAGGGAAAGGATCTGTACTCGGCACTGGTGAGGTCACATCTTGAATCCTGAGTTCAGTTTTGGGACTCTCACTTCAAAAAGACATTGAGGTGCGGGAGTGAGTCCAGAGAAGGGCAACAAAGCTGGAGAAGGGTCTGGAACACAAATCTTATGAGGAGCAGCTGAGGCAGATGGGGATGTTCAGCCTGGACAAAAGGAGGCTCAGGGGGATCTTACAAGAATAGAGAGCTTGTCACAAGGTGATAGTTGATGTCTTCTCCCAGGTAGCAAATTGCTCCAAGTTTCAACAGGGAAGGTTTAAACTGAATATCAGGAAAAATTTCTCACTGAAAGTGTTGTCAGGCATTGGAACAAGCTGCCCAGGCAAGTGATGGAGTCAACCATCCCTGGAAGGGGTCAGAAGGCATGTAGATGCAGCAGTTTGGGATAAGGGTTTCGTGGTGAACACAGTGGTTCTATGCTAATGGTTAGAGCCGATTACTTGCAGGTCATTTCCAACCTTAATGATTCTATAATTCTGAGAGTGCAGTGTTGCCAGGTGATTTTTGTACGAGGGCCAAGTTCAGGCTCTAACCTGTGGCACCCAGGATTTTGACTGGTTTTGCAAAGCAAATACAATTCCAGTTTGGTTAGTTTATGCACCGGCTTTATTGACTATACATGTCTCCCTTCTGACAAACAGCAGGTGGCATGTTTTGATCAAGAATATAATTGCTCTATCAGACTCTGGGAGACAGGGGAAGATGCAATGTGATAGGGAAAAAAATAATGCAGTAGAGATGCCCTTTCACTAATTTGTCATCTTAACTTCAAGCTGCCACAAAAAAGATCTATTCTTCTGGGGCAGTCCTACCTCTTCTTGCTAGTGATGGTCCAACAGGAGGGGAAGTGTAGTGTTCCCCTTGCAGCAGCCCGGATGAAGGTGCTCAGTCACCTCAGCCTGTGGGAAGGATTGAGAATATAATAGGTCCATGCTGACACACTGCTGCTGCATTTTAAACATTTGTGAAGTTCAGTGGTGAAAGCCCACGCAATGTACAGAAGGAATTAACAAGGGGGCCAGGAGTAGACACTGAGTTCTAACTACTTACATGTTCTCATTTAGGTAATCAGTTGCTGCACTCCCATATGCCTTATGTACAGAGTGTGAGTTCACAGACATTTCAAACGTCTGATTTCCCATGCAAGGAGGAGGAGGAGGTCTTCAGGTATTTCCTCAGCTGCAAAGAGTAAGGTCACTCAAAGTAAGTCTCTATCCTCTTGACAGGAAAAGCAAAGCAGCTCTAGAAGTTGATCTTGTTTTTGTTGAATTAAACTCTGAACTTCTGCAACTGATAAACAGCACAGTTTGGAGCAGGCTTGGCTTGGACACATTATTTGCAAGCACCCAACCCTGAGTCTGGCTCTTTCCAGCTCTGCCAGCTCCTGCAGCAGCTTTGGGACCCTAGAGAATCATACTTGTGTCGCTGAGGTTTGATCTGCCACTTGAATGAAGCCTTCACAAAGGACAGGAGGCTCAGCACAGCCATTTAAGCCTGTGGCATGGAGCAAAGCTCAAAGATGGGACAGTACACAACTGATGAACAGGGGAATAAATGTACGTTTTCTACACGGGAATCTGGCTTGACTTGGGATATACACAGATGTTGATTTCAATTCAGCAGAGTCAAGGATAGTTAGTTAATTCCTACGATTCCCAAGCATTGACATCTAAGCATATGTAAAAATTATAAATATATATCTAGAGAGATATAATACACATAGCGATTTCATATACATAACCTCCAAAAAGGGAGAGTACAGAAGTGAGGGGCAGGGAAGAAAATGTGTATAGATAGGTAATTATTTTCAGCAACACCAAAAGGATCAGTTGTCAGAACTTTTTAACACCACACAGATGTGTGTTATTGCTGGGTGTCTTTCTTTTCAGAATAACAAACTCAGAAGTAACAAAAGCGAAACACCGGCTCTTCCAGCCCAAAGGACCAGGATGTCTGTGGGCAGGTTGGGCACTGGCATATTTCTTGTTAGACAGAAACAAACCAGTCTACATGAGAGAAATTTTTCCACCTGCTGTCGAACAGCACTCAGCCTGCAAACAGAAGTAGCTCCAAGTGTCTGCACTTACTCCGTGGTAAGCAAGAAGAAAAGAGAAAATGGTAGATATGCTGATGATTCCCTTTACTATGCTGCTTTTTTCTGGTGATGCTAAATCCTCCCTATGCCCTTGACAAATGCAGGTGTCTATGCAAACAAGTGCTATAAGGACATTCCCTTTTTTTTTTTTTTTTTTTTTCCCTTCTTTTTTTTCCCCAAAGGTCATTTGTCCCCTCTGGGCATTCTCATCCTGAGATGAGAATCTGGATTTTTCCAGATTCTCATCTCAGGATTTTCATACCTTCCACATTTCCCTCCAAAGAAGAAAATAAAGGGATAGAGAAATAGATGGATTAACTTGTTCTGAAAACCTGCGTAAGTCTCATGATATTAATGCTGAAATCAGGCACCAAACAAACTGTTGCCTAGCAGAGATGCTGCTTCCATCAGCAAAAAAGGGAGTTTACTCTTACAGATTTTCTAGGGCTGAGAAAAATTAGCAGAAGCAGCAAAATATTGCCATGTAAGTATTTCCATAGTAGGGTTTTATTATATAACAAAAATCTCACTCTCAGGAAAGCTACACCCACCATCAGAGTTTACTCTGGGAAATCGAATGCAGGGGTGGAGAGGCTGGGTGGTTCCCCCTTGAAAAGGGAAGCTCTGGAGCTGTGTTTACTTCGGGAAATGAACTTGGGTGAGCAACTCTTCAGAGCAGATGACTGTGCCACCTTGTGGCTTTGCTTAGTACTAAGCTCTGAAGTATTTCTGCATATTTTAACATGGATGTCGCCACATAAATGTCGGATGTGCCCAGGAGACACAAACAAAAACCCACAACCCCAACAAACAAACCCAAAAAAACCCCATCACTAACCGACCTTCAAAAGATACTGTAATTTAAAGTGTTTAAAACAACTTCAAATGACATAGAATATATGAAGGAAGTGAAAATTCCTTTGAAAATTACCATCACATTTTTCTCTAGGCAGAGAAAAAGGAAACTTTTAGCAAAATAGGAAGAAATTATACTGTTCCTTTGACATCTGCCCTCTCTCTTTTTTATTTTGTGAGCAAACTGAAAAGCCATCCTGTGCCTCTTCAGGTCTTTCTTCCCCAGCCTTAAATGCAGTCATGGCAATGAAATCCAATCTTCTGTTGTAAGACTGAGAAGAGGTTGTGCCTACACCTGCTACTGTCTTTATAAGACCTAACCTCTGAGAAGTACTTTTGGAACAAGACTGAAGACAGGGTTCTAAATGTTTCCTTGTTGGCTGCACCTCTAAAAATCAGCACGTTCTGGAAATAAACTAGACTCTTCAAGTGCTCAATTCACGAAAACCTCCCTCAGCTCTAGATGGAAGCAAGGTACGAACTTCTAAAATGAGACAAAGTACAGTATCTCTCACAAGGCCCGTTTAGGACAGGATACATATATTCCTCGATCTCATTCATCACCAATTCCTGATATTTCAGGTCTGGTCCCCAAGCAAGTTTACAAGTAAAGACAAGTGGATTCCCATTCAGCTTTCAATTGAAGTGTGCTGCTCCATCCTGCACAGATAAAGCAGTCAGCTTTCTACATTTTAGATTCTCAAACTTGGAACTTCCCTAAGCCCTGTTTAATTCTTTCAGAGTGTGTTCCCACCCAGCATTCATCCCCCAGGTAACACTGCTCCCCAGGAACTGGCTGTAACAGGTCCTCTGACCACTTGCTTACCTTACCTCTAGATTTTAGACTTCAGTATTTCACGGATACAGCAACCAAAACTGCAGAGGAAGGGGCTAAGAATGAGGACTGAAATCCATGAAATATTCACGTATCTGCCAGGATTCCTCATTAACCTTCCTGTAAGGGCTAAGCTTAATATTCAGGTTGAGAAATGTTAACCACCTGGGCTTCAGTTAATTGCTGGCTCCTGTTGTATACCAGGCATTAACAAGAAGGAATGGGAACTGAATGGGAAGGGAACCTTTTAACCTTTCCCCCTCACGTTTGAGAAGAAAGGGTTTCTTTTCCAGCTGGGGAAAATTGTGGCAAGAAGAGGGAAGCCTTCCACCATTGGTTTTCATTATCTCGGGCTTGGCGAGCATTGTGCATGTAAATCACCCTCTCTTTGTCACATTTTTACACTTCTGTTACAGTGTTGTTGCTGTCCGGGTGGGGGCACTGAAATGGAGAGAACCATTCCTAAACCATGACGGCACCTCAGCTCATGAGCTCCCATCTACCTGAACATTTCTGTCTAGTCTGGATCCAGGGAATCCAACTACTGAACCCTTGCCAGTTGTTGGCAAAGTATTGTTCCCAGCATCTGGGCTTTTGGTACAGCCACATAAAACAGGAAAGAGAAGCTAAGGATATTGACCCTTCCAAAAGCTGCAGGCTATGTATAGCTTGGGAAGTGACAAACTTTTGAAGCCTGTTGTCCAAATTCTATTCTCATTTTTGTGACTGCTTATGTACAATGTCTACAGTAAAATGAGCATAAGCATTAAATCTGTTTCCTTACAACCTAGAAGGAATTCAGATTGCTATGAGAGAAATTGTCTAAGAACTAAGTCCTAATTAAATCTGTAACAATAGCCTGTTAAGCCAAATTCAAATACAAGGGAAAGCATTGTCCCTGTTCTCATGAGTGTTTCTTATACCCTTGTAGGCCATGCAAAGTTCAGTAACAAACATCGCTCCCCAAGTAATAGATTGTCAAAGCTGTTTCTGTCCCTTAAGTCAGATTTATTGCCAAAGTAGCTCTGCCTTTGGGAAACTGTAACAGAAGGCATTAACCTCAATTAGGGCAAACCCAGATCCTGTCTTTGCAGGTTGTCCAGAATATATGTAAACTGTTGATATTTTTCTATTCCAAAAGCCACTCTAGCTTCAAGCTTATTTACTATTCATGTTAATTACAAGAGACCAGTCTCTTAACTGCCAGAGGAAATTCAAGACCTTATCCTGCCCTTGCCATGTCTCTTCCAGCTGTTGTGTTCTGTGAGGAATCCATTAAAACCCAAACTGGACAAGCCCAAGTAAACTGCTAGTCCTAATCTTCACGGTAGCTATGATCTTAGCCAGTTGATCCAGCAATAACCCTTGCAGTTATGATCCTTGCCTCATTTCTTCAATATACTCAGAGTCCAGCAACTAGCCTGGCTCATCAAGCCTCCATTTCTCAGATGCTACCCTTGTCTCCAGTCTTAATTATCCAGAAAGCCTTTTTGTGATGCCTACAACCACAACAGCACTGGCTCCTGTGCCCACCAACCCTCCTTCTATCTGTCCTTTCTGAGCAGATCCCAGCATCCACCTGCCCTCCTCAGTGGCAGGTTGTGTGCAGCCCCGTGCTGTCAGCAGGGGTGTGGGCAGCTTGCTGCAGTGCTGCTCCTGCAGAAACCACAGAGCATGCACTGCCTGCCCTCCGCCCTGCTCTCCACAGCACCACGCACAGCCTCAAAGGCTGCCCCACCATTCCCCAGCTGGTCACTCAAAGGACAACCTGCAGTAAACCCCTCAGAGCACAGGAGGATGGAAAGCAGCCATTATCTGGGCAATACCTGTCCTAAAAAAGGATTAGTTTCACATGAACTCCTCCCCATAACTCTGTGTGACCTTTTTGGCAGCGTGTGGGCACAGTTAGCTCACTGTATTGGCTCTGCCTGACATGGAACTCATTTTCCCCAGACCAGCTCTCATGGTGCTGTGATTTGCATTGTTGGTAACACCCCGGTGTTTTGGCTACTCCTGAGCATTAGTGCTGCCTCTCCAGCATTAACCCCTCACCAGTACATTGTGGAGTGGGCAGGATCTTGGGAGGGGGCATCCCCCACACTAAAGGGCTATAGTCCATATGATATGATGTCTGCTCAGCAATAAAAGCTAGGAGAAAGGAGGAGAAAGGAAGGGCAGTAGTTATTTATTATGTTTGTGTACAGAAGCTTTGAGGCTGGCATAAAGCATGGAAGGAGATCCATGGAGCTGAGCAGGTTAGGACCAGGCTGTTCTTGAGTGCTGCTGTGGCAGAATGCATTTCAAGCGCTTTAGCCACCTCCTAGCACATCCAGACACAGTTGTTCGGTTCAATCCTCAGTGATGCTGCACAAAATCAGCCAAACACCTTGCTCTGCTCTGCCACAGACAGTAACAGCTGGGGCAATTTCATAAAAGATCAAGACCAGTGGATATGGATTTAGGCATCCTTCCCTGTGACCACAGGTTCAGCCCTGGGAATGTATTCAGATCACATTCAGACAAATGATGTATCAGAGCTTTATTTCTCAATTACAACATTAAGAAATCTGTAAACTGTGGGAGTGTAAGGCAACAAAGATCCATCCAGACAGCTGAGCAAGCCTTTCTGGAGCAAAAAGAAAATACTGTGTCCTCTGGTTTCAAGAAAAATCTGGGATTAAGGCACTCGAGGAGTCGGAACGATAGATATGCTGTGCAGAGATCTGTATTATTGTGTGGGATACATGTATCAGACACCTCCCTGCAACCCGGCAGTGTCAGACAGAGTCCACTCCAAGAGGACCTTGTGCATCTTTTTAGGAGAGAAGCCTAGCTACAGCCAGGAGAAAAAAAGAGTGGGACTGTTCTGCTTCAGGCCATATGAAATCCTGAAACTCTTTCTGTACTTCTGGATAATTTGGTCCAACTTTTTTAACACAACAGGATGATGGAAGGCTTGTTCCAGGCTGAGAAGAACACCAGTAGTTCACATTTGTCATTTTCCTTCAAGCTAGAAATCCATCCTATCAGCAATGGTATAAATCACTAGGTCTAGGCAGTCATCATGTGGCTGCTCCAGGTTCTATTTATAGTAGAACCAGGTTCTACTTGTATTATTAGCAAGAATAATGTGGCTAAGAGGAAAACTCTTTTGACATTTTCTGGTTCAGTTTACTGCAAAACCTGGAAGAACTGTAGGAAAGAAGCAGGTCTCTGAATGTATGCTTTTTTTTTTTTCCCTCTAGCCCAGAAAAATCAGAAGAAACAGAACTGGACTTCACAACTGCTGATGACTGCTCAGGAACACTTCAGTCCGAGTCCCATCTAACCAGCATGCAGGAGAAAGGGTATCTCCACTAAAAATCATTTTGACTTCTAGGTTATATCTCACAAATCTGAGACCACCAACACTGACTGTACAAATAAAGACGAAATTAGACTCAATGGAACTACTTCTCAATTATGTTCACCATTAAAAAGGAAGTCATTACTGAAAGTTTACTAAGACATCCTATAGCATGTTTAAAAGATATCATACAATTAAAAAAGAAATACAGATCAGATTAGTCAGAACAATTGAGATTTTTCCTACGGAGTGTACCAATTTTTGTAAGGTCATGATGCTTGTGGTAAGTTCTGTAGCTAACAACTCTAATTCTAAAGGTGATTTGCTTTCCAGCTCTCACTGCTATTGTACATTTTAAAATTTAAACCAAGGAGACCATGCACAATCCTTATCTTAAATAGTATCTAAAACAGTTGTGATACTGGCTGGTTGTCTCTACTGTAGGTGATAAAACAGCTTTGCTCATAAAATGGCTGCTAAGCATTTCTTTTTAAAGCATTTATTATAAAACAAAATCCACATAATCTATAGTACAAAAGCAGAGTCTGTTATCTGTACAAATATTTATACAAAATACCAGTTACTTCAAACAAGCCTTTGGTTTTGTTAACATAAAGAAACACTGCAGTTTCATGACCAGAAACTTGTTAACATACAATGGTCTGAAGTGATGACAGCCTGAAAGATTTTTTTACAACAGTATTACCAAGTCATTTGTGTACTAGAAGGCCATGTTTAGAAAAATAATTGATAAAGACATTCTGTAACACAGTAAAGATTTTATGGCTCTAATGAAAATTGTGACATGCTGAAAACAGCATTAATTCAATCCCCAAATATGTGAATATTAGTTACTGGCAGGCATTTTTTTTAAATGCTACGTATTTTTGATGGGTATTGGGATGTCTGTTGAAATAGCTATGAACAAAGTTAACTTGAAAGAATGCATTTGAGAGAAACGCCAATGTATTACAAATTCAAAACATGCATGCTCTAAAAAAACCTCCAAAATTGTAAGCTTTCAGTTAGTTCCACAACTCATGGCTGTATGTATTTTAACTGAAGAGAACCCTAACAATAATACAAAGCTTTGTTAAAACCAGCGGAGTACAATCTACACTGTTTTCCCCCTCAGTTTATATGTTAATCTGTTTAAAATACACAAGGCACTGAAGTATTGGTTTGGTTGTCTTTTGAGGTAACAAATGCTACAAAATGATACACATATAAAGCTGTAATTATTAGGCTGTTTGCAGAATACATGATTTAATATAAATATAAAAAGATTACATGTGGGTTATATAAAAATTCTTGGTACTCTTTGTATATTCCTGTACATTTACAATAGCAGCAATTGCGACACAAGTAGGTGAGTAGGAAAGCGGTCTGGGTTAGAGTTGACTTTATGACACCCCCCAAATTTCACACAGCCGTCCTCCTGCTTTCAACATTTTTGTTTTACCTCCACAGGCTGATGAGTTCCACGTACAACTATTTACAGGCTGCAGGATCTCTGTACAAACCAAACAGGAATATGGCTCCCTTTGTCAAAGGCAGTCATCCCTGGAATGCTGTCACCAGAGCAGCCTCGTTCTTATTTACAGAAAGGTGCATCAGGGGCAGCACTCGCTTTTCAGAGGTGTCAGTGGTGCTGAAATAGTCTGTCACTGGAGCTGTCAAATTTGCTTTTCTCTCCTGACAAGCCCTTCTAAGCACATTTTCTGCATGCATTTTTTCAACAAAAACCAACCTGTTAAGGAATTGTCATTGTGGTCTTCTATCCACCAGGATTCTGTGTTGGCTAGTGAGGACCTAGCCTTGACTCCAGAAGTGGGCTGCAACAAGGGCTGTGGTTCATGCTGGGAGCAGCCAGGATGTGGCAGCTTGTCACAGGTGGTTGGGAGCACTGTCAGCATGTCAGGACATGGCATTTTGAAGGATTTTGTTGTGGAATGCAGAAGACATATCAGACTGGTTTCCATCATTCCTATCAGCAGGCTTAACATTGATTTTAATTTTTTTTTCTTCCTTGCAGAGAGTATAATTCTATGTGAAAAAGCCCATAGCATAGCTGGCCAATCTCAAATAAACAAATGAAAGAAAATCACCTTTTAGAAAATCTAGAATAAGTGTTCTCAGGAAGGAGAGGTAGAAGACCTAACAGGATTGAAAATACTTCTGCCTATTAAATATTTCTTTTAATGTGCAGCAAATACCTTAAGCTATTTAGCTAAACTTACAACTGCTGTAGAAAGGGAGTTTCACATATAATGATGAACGGAAACTGTTGCAGTACCTAAGGGAACAGCAGCAGACACAGCAATCACCTCTCAGAGTTTAGGATTCAGCCTTCCATGAATCTCTTAGACATGACAAATTTACAAGGAGTACTCTATTTATAATCCAAAATTGATTCACAACACAAAACAGCCACCAAATGACTGAGCTGTAAACAGTTATCTTTGACTGTTGTCTAGCTTGTCTAAGGCTCTGTCCACACATGGACCTTTATAAAATGTCCTTCAGCACTGTAACAGCAAATATATTCTAATTCAGGGCTCTGTGCCAGGCAGTCGTGCATGTTACTAATTACTGGGAACATGTTTGCCTTCTGTTTTCATTTCCCAACATGAATGGATATCATTTGTTGTACAGTTGTAAGCACAGCTACTCATTTGGACTGACTCAACATAAACCCCAACAAAATGACAGAAGAGATCTGCTTCCAAAAATGCTTGAGGCCAACAGGACACACAACTTTTGTGAGGTTTAACTGAGCACACTTGTGAAGTAGCACAACATGCTGGAGAGAATCTAAGGAAGGGCAGCACAAGAGCCCTCCCCCAACAAAGGGATCTGCCCTGCAGGCCATGGAAGAGTGACATCAGCCCAGTGTGACCAGCTCTTACTTGAGTGCTCCTGCTTCCAAATCCTTTTTCACTGCTGTGCACAGAGTGTCAGAATGTCAAAACCCCCAGAATCCAAGAGGCACCAGTTGGTGTAAAAATGGTGAGAACATCATGAGTCCTGGACCTTGCATGTGACATTCTAGATACCAGATGGAAAACAGATCTAGGGTTAACAAGCCTGGAGATTTCCAGAAAGCCCATCCTAGGTCTGTAAAACAGGTACTGAGGGAACAGACCATTTTATTGCTACTTTGAAAAGAAGCAGAACTTTTTAGGGAAGTGCCTGTACCTTTGCAAACGACAGAAATGAAGGCTTATTACCGAAAATCAATTCCATTATTCCAAAAGAATTTTGTTTCCCCCTCATTTCTGCTGTTCTCTTTAGAATATGCTGATAATGGCATAATCTCATTTTTAGACACAGAGCATTTTGTACTATAACACTATCCTGAAGAAATTATTATTTGTCATACATACAGATTTAGCCTAAGTGCTCTCTAGTGATCCGTCCAGACAAAAGAAATCTGAGTAAGAAATCTAAGTAAGGCAGCTGGGATAGTGCTCATGAAGTTTCCTCAGACTCATCCAGAACAAATTCACTACCTCTACTGCCATTTTAAAGGTGCAGTGGCTATAGACCAGTCTAGCTGAAGTCAAGCTGTAATTTGCACAAACTGTTCCTTGAAATGAAAGAATCTTTGACTGTCAAAGATGATCACTTGTCCATTTACCTTACAGCCTCACATTGCTGCTACACCTCCCCTGCAGATGGGACAAATTCTACAGGAGGGAAGACCCAAGTGGCTGCTTTCATGACAGCACTGCAGGACAGGTAAGCTGCTCTCTGCTGGGCCCTCTGTCCTTTAAATCTAACACAGAATCAACCATATCATTTGCCCATTACTGGCTGCTCTCCAGACACCATTCCTTGTAACACCCTGAGCTGTTTTAAGTGCTAATATGCAGTCACAATGGGCTTGGAAAATAGTGGTTGAAAACACTGATTCAAGTACTCACAAGCTCACACAGGTAGCTGAATCACATGTATCCCTCTGCAGGTTATTAGGGTAGAACTTTTTAAATGTTTCAGTCAGCTTTCTCACAGAAAACTTCTGCGTTATTAAAACCATGCTTAAGTCTCACCAAAATTCAACTTCCCATCCCCCCATTTGCTATTCATCCCTGAACTGCCAGAATGTCTCATATGCACTCACTAATTTCCTGCGAGTCCTTCTTTCATCCTTATATACAAGAAAATAGCACCTATTTTCAATGTTTTAGCCTGAAAGTTCACAGGATGGAAACCACTAAGAACACAGTGAGGATATTCTGGAAAGAAATCTGTTGCTCAGATTTTCTTCCTGGTCTTTTCTAACATTAGGAGTGCAGTAATCCTTTTAAAGTATATAGTCTACAGCAATCAAAAGTAATATTTAGTATTAATGTCACTAATGTGGAGCAGTGTGGGGCTTTGATTTTCATCACCAAACTTCAAGTGTCTCAAGAGAAGGCAATTCCTCAGCAAACATCAACAAGAGACTATGAATGTTCAACTGAAATAAAAATGTACACTTAATCCACCCAATTCAGCAAGTGCTTCCTTCCTTCTTAAAACGTAAGGTCCAAAACAATGTGACTCTTAAGATAGTTCAGCTCTCAGTAAAAATGCTAATTTTCTTGGACTCAATTCCAATGTTTGTAATAGGATATAAATCTTCAGATAATGTTGTTAGGATTCTTATGATTATGGCTCTTTAAAAAGATCAGTGGTTTAATAGAAAAAAAGTAATTCTGCCTCCAGTGTCATCACAGGAATACAGGAAAATTAGTGTGGTACATCTCTAAGGTAGAAGTGTGACATGAAACAACTAATGAATTCATTATAAACAGTGAATAGTTACGAAGCAGAAAATTACATATGATATGAAATTGGACTACCAACTGCTGTAATACAGAACAAATACTCTTTTATACAATTCACGTGGCACATAAAATATCCTGTGGATGGACATTCCTAATTCAGTTAATAGAAACATGATCACATGAGAATTGCTTTCTTTCACCAAACTATCAGTTCAGGGACTGGCTAAGTCACTCCAAGAGTAACAAACTATGACCTTGCCCATCACAGTATAGTAAAAAACTGCTAATGTTGATAGGAAATGAGGAAAGAACCCATTCTTAAACTCCACTTCTGTACTTTTCTCTATGAAAAATCATCTCCTTTGTGCTTAATCTCTCAAGTAAAAATTTAGACATGAAGGTAGTAAAAGCTACTTTAGGAGTTTAGTAACACACCAGTGACAGCACAAATCCTATCCTTGAACTATGCAGACAGGAAGAACAGATCTGGACTAATAAATCTCAAAACACAAAGTGGATCAGAACACTGTGGTCCCAGTCCTTCCACCACCACAACAAAGACCTCTCCTGGAGTTGCAGGGTTCCTCTTATGTGCTCTCAAATAACTTGCTAAAAAGACCCAAAGCCAAGTACAATTTTAGTTCAAACGAGAAAAAAATTTCATTGTTGCCATCAATATTAAAGCTGTTGAAGGCCCAACACATCTGTTACTGAGCAGCTGCAGAAACAGGTGCAAGTTTGCATATTCAGAACTTCCCTCAGATGCCCCAAGCAGGCACTCACATTATTATCACCGGCGCTGAATTTATAAAGAGCCATACAATACTCAACCCTTTTTGCTACAGAGAAAGAGCAATTAAAACAAAAAATTGTCTTCTGAATTTGAAAGGGACTGACTCTAGTCCCCCATTCTCTAATGGGGTTTTTTTTGTAGGAATGGGAGCAAGGACTTTGCTGATCTTGATGTCCTGATGTTACAGCAGTTTCTATGAGTTATTCATTTTTATACCAACATGAATAGAAAAAATGTATTTGTCTTTTCTCCCTCCTCTATTCTTTGTTCTACTTATTTTTAAATCTGAATCAAGTGGCAAATTTTTATGAGGTATGACTAAACTGATTTTTCATTTGAGCTATGCAGATACCATTTTTTACAAGCACCATTTAAAACCAAAATGATTTTCCTCATTTGAATACAAGTCACCATTTCGTTCCACTTTGGAAAATGAGTATTAAGAGAAGCAGCAATTCTCTGATCAAGTCAACACGGGTGAACACCTCAGAAATCTGGCACAGAGATTACAGGACTTTTGAGAAAAAGAAAACTAGCACTGTGTTTTAAGAAGCAGCTGACTGTTACAGCTTCTTCCCAGTCACCAAAGCTTCACAAGGAAGGATGAAGGAGCTTGGTTCCATTACTATTAAAATGGTGAGCATGACCAAATCTGCAGTTTGTTGGGCATTTCTCTTAGATTAAATATCACTTTAAACTTGACCCTTGCTCTCACCCACAGGTCAGTACAACTGCTTCTGCTACCACTCAGCCAGTCAGGTGGGGAAGTGGTTGGTAATAAACCAAGTTTTTTAGGACTGATCTTATTTAGCCTGAATCAGTTACAGAACTGGCCATGTGCAGAGTGCCACTGGCATGAGGTAGGACATGATGCCTGCGGGTTTAGTTAAGCTGGAAGGTTTGGCCAAGAGAAGTTCTTTCAGTTCAGTGCTAAGCAGATGGAGAGGGAGGTTTGAAATTCAGGTCTTGGCACTCAAGTTCTGCTGGGAAGCACTCAGCTCACTTGCAAACAGGAGCATCTAAGGGTTGTGATCCTGCCCTTTTTTTTTTTTGTTTTTTTTTTTTTTCCAGTGGTGATGAAGGGATGATACTGACAGTTGTATTTAGAAGGGTTTTTCTTTTCTAGGAATAAGCCTGCATCTTTCTTTAGACGACCTCCCCTTCCCACGAGCCACTTAGTTTTCTTGTCTCACATTAACAAGAAGAACTACATACACTTTTTGCATGTAAAAAGGAGACCTATAAATGCAGAAAGTTTCAACATTCCCTCCCCAAATCCTTTGGAGACTGAGTCAGTTACATGACTTCAAAAAGGCAAATATGGCACAAAAGAATGGAAATTAAGTTAAAAAAATCAATTTTATAAATATTCTTCCTCTGTACAATTTTTCACAGCCCCACCCCTCCCACCCATTTTTATTCACATTTAGTTTTGTTTAATTCCCACCCAGATTTATTTTTAAATCATAAAATATATATTTTAAATCTGTTCATATTTTAAAATATTTACAGGAAAAGTTCCTTCTGTTGAGGTCATGAAGAGTCTGTACAAGGAGAGGGTGGAGGGGGGTAGAGGTGAAAATAGCTTCGTTCCGTGGCAGGAGATGGAGGGCAACTTTCTTCTGCCGACATGTACTGACTGCGAGGTGTGGGTGGAGGGGGGTAAGGGTCTGAGTCTGAATTTAAATCTATATAGTATTTGTTGGCCTTCCATCGACTCGTAGTATAGTCACTGTCACAGACATCTGTGCTGCATGGGGTTGTGGGTGGAGCTATCCCTCGTATAAGGTACGGCCTGCACGAAAACAGAACAAAGAAAAAAAGCACATGCATTAGTTGCAATCTGGGGGGGAAAAGAAGGAAGAAAAGAAAGAGATTGAACAGCTCTGTGCGTTCAGTCAAAATCTCTGCTCATTAATACTACATGAGCCTTCATTCAGACTCTCAGAGAAATCCGACAAAAACTACCTGAACTGTGTTAATTTTGAATGGCACAATGACCTCAGCCAGTGGCACATTCTTCCAGCCCCGAACTACCAGAGCAGACCACTATGACCATTTAGCCCAGTCACTAATAAATAGGTTGACTCATGAAATTGTTTTAATATAAGCTTAAGGGAATGAGCAGAAAACACCAACCTCTATACAGGATGCTCAGGGACTGCTACATAGCAATATAATGTACATAATTGGAATGGTCATTTATTAAGAGAGGAAAATATTTTTAAATGAAGTCTGAAAAAGAGCCAAAACTATAGGCAGAAAAATAGAAGATTTAGCAAACCTTTTTTTCTGAACTGTACCTGTAAGATCTTGTGTTTGAAGGAATGTTTGAGGAATAGAACATCTCTGCATTGTATAAGGAGCGATCGGTAGCTGGGGAGGGTGGTGGGTTTAAAATCTAGAAACAACAGGAAAAAGAAGTATGAAATTTTAATTGTATTAATTATACAATTTTACTTAGTTTGAAAATAGTATTTATGCCTTCACTCTGTCATTCATCCTTATTCTAGTTTCCTCTCCTAGCTGCTTGGATGTGTTAATGCATTTCTTAAGATCACAGATGTTCATTACAAGTCTTTACTTTGGACTTAGGTATTGTGCAGGCCTTCAAAGTTTTCAGTACAGGGAATTTTCTTCCTTGCCACATCTGTTATTATGCTGGAAGGCTGGAATAAAGCTGGAAATGAACCCAGCTGGGCTGAATCTGAGTGCACTTCCCTGGACATAAGGACTGACAGCATCCTCAGCAGATGCTAATGCGAAATAAAGTATGTGCCACTCCCAGACCCTAAACATGTCCCTAGTCAATAGCAGGGTCAGGAAGCCAAGTTCCTTTACTGTAACTATACTAACTTTACTATAACTCATTCTTCCCTGAATGCTTCATTTTTACTCTTGTTCTGTAAACACGCTATTTTGGCAGAATTCACAATGCAAAAAGCCTGTGAGCTAAAATACATTTATAGCCTGTCTGTGTGTACGTACATACAGACAGCATACACACATATGGCTCAGCCACGAGTGCTTACACATGGCTACTGGTAGCCTTCACACAAGGAAGAAATTTAGCAGGCTTCAAAATTATTTAGGATTCTTCCACCAGCAAGAAGCTGAACCTCTGACACAGCCATTAGGACATTGGCCTAACCCAAGAAGAGTATTTTATCTCTTCCAGTGTGGAAAATTACACCATTGCTACTGATGTGCACATCTTGTACACTGCCTGTCCTGGGCATTTGGCCAACTCATGGCTTGCCCCATTGACAATCCTTCCTCTGCCTCTGCTCTTCTCCCCCAAAAAAACTCTGAAGTCACTGGAGTGGGGAATCACTGTTTGGGTCTTTACTGTGCAGCATCCAGCAAAGTGATTCCTGGCCTTTGAGTTGAGCTCACTGTTACTAATACCAACAAGCCCTGCACCCACATTCATCTGAAGGGAGACAAGCTTGAATTTCCCCCTTTGCCAGCTGTGTGGAGTGATGAGTAACTGCCCCAAGAGCATCTTTCAGACATTCTCTTCCTTAGAGGAGCGCTGCATGCTACTTGTGGATTCACTCCTACTGACACCCTGAGCTGCATCAATACCTCTTCGCACTGAGACTAAATACAGCCAACAGTGTCAGCCAGGATGCCTGTATCCAGGTTCTCAGGTATATAAACTGGCATAACTTCATTGACACTGATTCCTTCCCAGTCTCTATTCACTGGAGCACCTCTCAGTATCACTAAGATGTGTTAAACAAACCAAAAAAGCCAAGAAAACTAAGATGCTCAGATCTGTCCTTTCAATTATTAACATAAAGCTTGGCAATTAGCTACCAGGCAGAACTCACCAAAACACTTGGATTAAGCAGTACCTTAATGTAACAAAGCCCTTGCAATTTCCCTCCTTCTAAGAATCCAGCATGCCTTTCATGAAGGAAATGCTCTATCATCCCTGCAGGCCCTGGCTGACATAAGGAAAAAGAATTCCAAGCAACAGTCAGATTAGTTTAGGCCAGAAGTCAAATGGAAGAGTTGATCTTTTGGCCAACACAGATCCCATAGAATCACACAGGCAGATGAGCTCTTGGGCTTCTTTTCTCTTCCAAGCTTTATTTAAGTAAGTGTTTTTTCTGTTCATCCTTTTTAGTGTGGTGCTGACACATCAATCAGGTCTAGCATGAAATTGTTCAGCACATTACAGAGACACTGGTGATGCATGAGACAAGCTAAATTAGGAGGGCTGCTGAGTTCCAAGCAATACAAGAAATAAGTACCCAATTGTTCCTTGCCAACAGATAAGCTCACAAGCCTCTCTTTTCTATTTTTTGCCCTTCTTAAAGGGAGAGAAAGTACCTTGGTAACTGGGCAAAATGCTATCAATCAAAATGCCAACACAGAGCATAACAGCTTATGTGTAAACACAAATGTACGTATACCCACACAGCATGTGGCCTCCTCCTTCAGTACTACACAGAAATCCCCTCCATAGCTGGCAGATCAACTCTGGTAGCTTGTTGTGCGTACCCAGAAGCCAATGGAGGTATTGCTTAGAAGCACAATGGAAAAAAATGTCATGACAAAATATGCTGGCAAACAGGAACCTTTGTATGTCTCTCCTACAAATGCAGAGAGGACTCTTTCCATTCAGAACATACATCTTGGAGTCTATGAAACTGTCACTTCCAACACTCAAAAATCAGAAATGGAGCTAAATTATAGCTGAAAAACTGCAAGAAAGTAACCTCTGCCTCAGCCTGCTGTACCAGTGTTTCCTTCCAGTGCATGCACTTGGTTTTCTAAATCAACGATCGACACTTTATCTAAACAGCAAGTCAAGCTTATTTCCTACACGTTTGCATTCCAGTTCTGTTTTGGTTGCCTTATTACTTATTCCATGTGTGCCTGCAACATCAGGCAGTGCAAAATGTCATTGGGCCACAGCCTTCAGAGTTAACAAAGAACAAAGGAGATGGCATCTCCAAGGGAAGAACAGAAGTATCCAGGAACAAACCAGCTGAGTATCACCCTGATAACCAAACATGTTGGACATCACAGAGCACTGTATAATCCTGATGGACTACAACAAAGCCCTTTTATGAAGTTCAGCAAGTGTGAAAATGGGCTTGCATGTAATAAACAGTAACACTTGTTAACATCTACTTAGCAAGCACGAAGTTACACCTTTCCTTTGCTCAGAAGCAGGAGATTCCTAACTCACCAATGTACTTCCAAGACATACCTGTGGGTAGAAAGTGGCTTTAGTGCTGGATGAGCTACTTGAAGATGCTCCAGTAACATGGTTTCTGTCATACAAAGGGGCACCACTGCTTCCTCCCATGAGACTCATGGAGCTGATCATGGACTTTCCACAAGAGATGCCTGCATTTAAACAGAGAGGAAAACAAGGTTAGATAAACCACAGCATTATCTATCAATGCCAAACAAACCAAATCCCTAGCTTTGCAAACCCACACAACGATAATGGTGATACTTTGGTAGTGATAAAGAGTGCTTCATGTAAAAACTTCAGGATTACAAGGTAGGACACTTAGTAAGGAAGGTATTTCACCCTCAGACCACCTCTTGTCTCACTGCAGCACTGAACTCTTCACAACCTATTATCACACTGCTGAGAAAGGAATTTTCAGAACAGCTGATCCAAACTGTTCACCCAAATTCACTAAGAAATTTTCTAATCAAACAAACCTAGGAATCTGCAAAAAAAACCCCATTATATAATGCCCCAAAAAACTAAGCTCGAGGCCCCCAAAGTTTCAATTTCCATCACAAGAAATTCCATCTAAAGTACATGAATAACTGCAAAACCCAATTATTTTTATTGAAAATAAGCACAGCTAAAATTAAAAATCAGCAGAGACAAAAGGAAGGAAACCTGAGTTAGAGGAAAATGGAAGACATCGTTCTCCAATCTGTTTTACGACAATATACTCTTAACTCAGATAATTAACTTTCAGCTTTGTGTCAGGCCATTCAGTGCTAATGTAAGAGTTAAGTCTGGGAAGTTTTCAGAATCTTTTTTTTTTTCTTCAAATGCAGGAAATATTTATTACAAGTAGAGTAAGTATTTATAATCATCATTCATGACTCTCTGTCCTTGTCAGAAATGCCATGGTATTAGAAACATTTCTTTCCTTTAGAACTAACACAAATAGTAAGATTTTCAGCCATTGTAGCTTGTCACAACAATATGGATTAGAAAAAGCTAACAAATATGCATGAGAATCAGAATGACAGCTTGGTTTAGCACCTACAGAAGTACAGATGAAAACCACTGATACTTGCTTTAATTAAAAAAGCTTTAGTGTGAAGTCCAATTTAAAATACCCCTGTGAAGATCTCACCTGCAATTATTTCATCCTCTAATTTTATTTCCTACCACAAAAACCTCTTGATAACCATGGTAATATAATTTAAGCAGGAATAGCTGACCATAGCCATTAAAGTGCAAGAAAAGCTAATAGATTTTACATATTTGATTCAAATGACAGGTTCATCCCAAAACCATTGAGCAGACCAACACCTAATTTCTGCTCTTTGAAAACTCTACAATCCAGCAGCCTTAATAACGTGTGAAACTTGAAATCCAGACAATGCAATGGTACTGATCAGATGCAAGGTCCTTAGCACAGCACCCTTACCAGTGAAAGTGCCATGTTGAGAACTTCCTGGAGCGATGAAGTTGAGAGGGACATGGGGGGTACCACTGACATACTCGTGTGGAAAAGGACTGTTGGGCCCGGCGTAGCGCTGGCACACCACCCGCTGGCAAACAAAGTACATTCCTCCCATGACAAAAAGGGACAGGATTATCCCAATGACAGGACCGATGGCACTGCTGTGGGGCTGGGACTCATCTGAGGCTGGCTTTGATTTTTCTGGAAAGAGAGGAGAAGATTAAATGTGGTCATTCATTGCTATAGGACACAAAAGACTGACTCCAAATATTTCAGAAGGCAAAGAGCATAGAAAAAGAAGGCTTTATTTTATAATTCTTACTACCTTTTATAAGTTGTTCCAATAACATGATTGGTGAATAGGAACAACACCCCCCTAATCCCATTGGTTAGCTAGAGAAACACCAAAACACCACCAGGAGAAGGATTGTTTTGAGAAAGGATAGTTGTTTGCCAAGATTGTTTTGAGAAGAAACTTTCTTGAGAAATTTTTCCTTGGGAAAAAGTTAGCAGCTGCTAGCAGGCTAAAAATCTTTCAGACTCTGAAATCTCAAGCTCACAGTCATTAAACATGGAGCAGTGTAGATGGTGCTGTCCTGGAGCTCATTTAGCAAATCAGTCAGCACACAGCCATTCACAGAGTGCCTTTAAAAGCATCTGTATCACACTCTGGAGTCAGTAACTCCAAATATTCTGATTCAATACACAAGACTTCGTGCCTCCTCTTCCCCTCCATAAAGCAGTATGAGCAAAGTACTCTTCTTTTTTGTCTAGCAATTCATCTTTTAACGAGATTACTTATCTTGATAGAACAACAGTCAAAAAGTTTCCTTTTCTTCTCTGCCCTCCAAAATCAACAGGTCAAAGACAGAGGATACTTATAAATATTAAGTCCTTAATCAGAGAGTATTGCTCTCTCAAAAGCCATTTGGGCTAGCAATAACATAAAAAATCAAGAAAATTTACCAGTAGGGAAGCTACCAGATATAGTAAGCAGTGGATGTCTTCCTAGCCAATACAGGTCTTAAAACAGAATACTTTTCCTTCCTAAAATATAACTTGCTTTCAAAGAAACCCCACCTTACAAACTGGAAGGAAAACAAAATCCAAAATATCTCAAATATTATCTACTCATTTTTTTTTCCTCCCTATGTAGCTGAATGTTAAATAATAAAAAGTGCTGCAGTATTTGACATAAGCTATACCTCATATCTCCCTGTGATTATGGGTAACACATTCAAAATTCTTGCCAGATAAACCTGACACCTCTCTGTTTTTCACATATGTGATGTTCTTCAGGGAAAGCAATTTTTTCCACATGATTCACACGTTTGTAGTTTTATTCTTTAACATACACTAATAGATACATTAAAAAAGTGAAAAAGTCTAAATATACTTGTCCTAATTTTACATGTTCAGTTTAAACTATATGAAGTTGTAAGAAGTGAGAGTTCATGTAACTTTCAGGCCTTCACTTGATAAAAATTTTTGACAGTGGTTCTGGTTTCCACTTCAGCGGAAGGGAATGAAAAACAACTGAAATTTGAGAAAGAAGATAAAGTAAATACAAAGATCTAGCAATAAACTGTTAACAGCTCAGCAGCAAGAACTTATTTCTGTCTTAAAGTCTTTATGTTTTTTTCCACACTTACTAGTGAAAGACAACTTTTATGTCAGCTAAGGTCCTAATTTTCAAACAGATTAGTTCAGCCATGATACCAAAAAAAAAAAAAAAGAAAAGCCAAAACTAAAATATGTTCCCAAATTAGCTATTTTAAAATACACAATTCTCATTTTGGTAAAACCTAACTTCTTTTGAATACAAGATCCTTATCTAGAAGGTAGTGACCATTTTTATTCCCTATTTGAGTTCTTTTCCTCTGTCAAGTGGGAAACCACAGAATGCTCTGTTCCACAAAGAGGTTCAGAGGACACAATCCTGTGTCTGCATAAAGACACATTTAAATCAGTTAAGACCTAATTGCAGGACTGCAAACAGGAAACAGCTGCATTAACTTGGCAGAATGTAAGTTTGCCAAGTGCACAAAGAAACTGGGGGGGGGGGGGGGGGGGGGACGACGGGGACGGGCTGGGGGACGAAGCAGTGGCCTTATATTATCCAGGAAACTGGAGGAACTGGATGAAAGCTGAAGAGATAAATGGAAGATGTGGGAGAAGCATGCTCAGTCTGAAATTTCTAACAGCTTCTGTCTCCATTATTTTTGCCTTTTTTCTTTTTTTCTATTCACAGCCAAGGCTCCTTTCACCATTCTTACTCATGAATACATGAGTATTTCCTTGCAGTATCCACCACAAAGATGAAAGGAAGAAACATGGCTACCTTGGACCAAACCTGGTGAGCCCTCCTCTCATCCCAGCAGTGGCACAGCTTCTGACAACTGGTGCTTCAAAATGTGACAAAATCTAAGATTAAAAACTTCACAATCTGCTAAGGTTGGTCCTACAGGTAATGTAAGTGCAGCACTTCTTTAAACAAACCCAGTGCAAGCTATTTGTTCAGAAGGAACTACAGACAGACCAGCACATCTATTTGCTTTTATTCTAAAATGCTTTGTTCCAACTATTTTGCTAAATCACTTGTGTGATTCTAAATGCTTCTTCCATTTGCCCCATTGCCTGAATACTTCATGCTCTAGTCAACCCAATGGTGCAAAACAACAGAAATTGCAAGAAGAACAAAAGTAAGTGAATTTTAGTGTCCACTTTGGACTGCAAAATAACAGACTCTCTAAGACTAACACAACACCTGCCATCAGCATGTCTGTAACTTGCATATATCTACTACCAAGAGAATTCAAAGTTACATTTTTCCCAGAAAAACCAACATCTCTCCATATATTCTTTTCACACCTGCACTGGTTTGTGGTCTCTTGTGGACACTTGCTCATTGCACGTTAACTCCTCCACATAATTAGCCTCCAGTTATCGCAGTGGATGGGGCTGCACATTTTTAAAAGCCACTTCAGGCTTGCCAGCAGCTCTGCTAGCTCCAAGGTACTGAGCACAGTCAAATCAGGTTTCTCTAAGGATAGTTCTGAAGGCCCTTCTGAAGTACTCTTCCCTGAAAGAATATTGCTCTGCAAAGACCAGGGCTCTGCACAGGGGTTTAGAACATGCCCAAACACAGCAGCTGAATGTCAAGAAAAGACATCTCACCACACATGAGCTCGTCAGAGCCGTCGATGCAATCTGGAAAAGAGTCACACTGCTGCTTCAGGAGGATGCACTGCCCACTCGCACATCGGAACTGGTTGGGCAGACAGATTGCTGCACAGAAAGAAAGGAAAAATCAAGTACTGACAGCACAGGAGCATGTGAGCCTCTTGAGAAAACTGAAAGAAGTGAGTTCCATATTATGATCAGGTAGGCACCACAACACTGCTGTGGGCAATTGCAAGCCTGTATATCTCCTCTGGTTCTTCCTCGTTGTTGTTATACATCTTACTCAGTGGAGCTAAAATAAAATTCTGGCCCCAGTAATTCCCAATCCTCTGTCAAATCAGTCCTGCAGGGGCAAAACTAAGATCAAATCAGCATGAATCTCTTAAAATACCTAATAAAGTGTAGTTGAACACCTGATATGTTAATAAAATGTAGTAATGTGGCATATTATAAAACTTACGTACTCCATACCTATCTTATGTATGCATAATAGATATATTACGTGTAATATATCCTTGCTAAGTAACTGCTAAATTTCTTATATTCAGGAGCTTCTGTCAACAGAAAGGACTTGTATCTACACATTTCAAGAACTGTTAAAATCCCAAAGGGATGCTTGTGTTAGAACCATGAGTTCTAACCAATGATCTTACTATCACAATCTGCTTCATCAGATTTATCTTGACAGTCGATTTCTCCATTACACCGCAAGTGTGCATCAATGCACTGTCCCTTCTCACACTGGAACTGGGATGCAGAGCATATGGGGCAGCTATCTTCATCACTCTGGTCATCACACTCAGGGAACCCATCACACCGCCATGCCATTGGGATACAGTCAATCTCGCCAGTTGCACATGTAAACTGGTCTGGGGAACAAGTTGGAGGTTCTGGAGAAAGAGAAAACAGATCAGATTTGTATAATCAATCTTATCCCTTTCAACAGAGTAAAAGTATGACAGAGTTTTTCAAGAAAAAGCACACTTATTTCTTCCCTGGAGTTCTTTTGTGGCTACCTTAAGATTCCAGTTTAGAGGAAAACATGATTTTGCATAGGAATGAAATTTTACCAACTTCGTAACAAAAATTGGATGCATACTAATAGAAGAAGTTCGCTTTAGCAGTCAAGCACTGAACTAAGGACGGGAGCTACAGATACCTACTCTGTCTCTAACAGACACCTTTTGACACTGTCCTACACATAAATTCAAAAGAATAATAATTTTCTGATTGCAAACCAGATTCTAAACAATTCTAATCCCTGCAATTGCATTAGCCTGGACCAACTCTTCATTAAAAAACCTGACAGATTGCCATTTTTATGTTTTTTGGACCTAAAAAACCTGGGACTTCCTTCAAGTTTGACTTTTCATGGACCTCAAGATTCTGGTATCACTCCTTTTTACGTCCATACTGTTGTTCAAGTTGCAGTGAGGCACTGGATAGCATCAGGCAGCAGCTACAACCCCATATAGAGATGCAACAATTATGCTCTTATGAGGCATCCATAGTTGCTTTCTTCAGAATGTCAGGAGACAAACACAGTCCAGATCAAGAATCTAATGCAAAAAATGCTCCAAACTCTTACATACAGCAAAGTTAGCACACAATTTTCCACCATTGTTATCAATGAAAGAAACAGACAGTGGGCAAGTCCACTCAGTTGTTATCAGTAGCAACTGATATTAGTATTGACTGTATTAGTTATGGTCAAAATGTGGGGGCCATCTCAAGACACCCCTGCAGCAATCACATACATTTCCATACATTTCAAAAGGTGCTGGGTCAAAACCCTGTGACATAATTAAATCATTTAGCAGAGGCAGCCACTCCTCCCCACAGCTGCTGTTGCCCAGTAATGCTCTGAGTAGATGCTTCTCCCCTTGGATGAAGAGAGAACCACATCATACCCTGCCTATAACAGCAGTATGATCAAGCTAGATCATACTGTTGTTATAGGCATGCTCTGGCACTGGATGGTAACATTCCTCTGGAAGCCCAGTGGGCTTTTCTTAAGATTCAGGCTCAGGAATGGACTTCACAACATAAGGAAACCCAGCATAAGGAAAGTTTCTTAGCTGTATGAGTATTTTTTCTCCTGAGGGTGGTGTTAAAATTCTAGAATAACATGCAAACAGTTTTCAAAGTGCTGCTGTTCTTTATCCATCAGGGAGACAAAGTTCAAGGATGAAACAAAATTATAAACAAGAGCTTGAAAAGCAAAATGCAAATAAAAATCAAAATGTGCTTGGGTTCTGAAAAAAATTAAAGTTCCTCATTTATGATTATTTGGAGGAGCAATATGAGAATTACAAATGTAGCCAGTGACCTGACAGCTGTAGATAAGATAAAGATGCCAGACACACACATTAAGGTAATTCTTGAATTAAATTTTGATACAAGTGTGCTGCACGGATAATTCAACAGACAGATCACTACTTCTGCATTTAAAGGCACATTTAATGTTGCACTATGGTCGCACTTGGCAAGCACAAGCTTGGGTTAAAAAACTTGACAAAAGCATTCGTAAGGATGGCCAGAACACAGGCAAATGTTCTCCAGCCAACTAAGCTATTTTGAAACACTGGGCAGTGGCTGCTACTAGGACAGACAAGATGGGTTAAAAAGTAGTTGCAGGCTTAGTGAAAGATCAGAATAAAAAAGACACTGAAATGAAGGTCTCTGAATTTTTTAGATTTATAGCTGAAGGTCCAGAGGAGTGGAATGTGAGACTCTCTCACTGCCCACATTGTGCAACAACACTACAGCAAGAAGTATAATTAGATTGATCCACCCTGCCCTCCCCATGTAACCACCACTACTCCAAAGCCACATAACGTGTTGTGGTCATGGGAAAGAAAACAGTTTATCATGGAAATGACTGTCCCATGGGAGTTCAGAGTTCAGCCAGAAAATGAAATCCACAGCAAAATAAATACATGAAAAGAAGTTAAGAGGACCAACAGTGCCAAACAACTTAAGATATAATGCCTCCCAAAAAGAAACAATGTTTTGTTTTGAATTCCCTCTGCAAGTGTAATGTTAACAGTTTTTTAAAATACTAGTATGGTAAAAGGGAAGGCTAAAGGAAAAGTCTACCATGAGGAAAGAGGAGAGCTACCTTAATTAAAAAGAATCACAATGGAGCCTACATTTGATAAGTAGCTGTAACAGTGTTTCAGGCTACAAGGCCAAATTAATGTCAAAGACTGGAGTCTCATACTGTGGGAATCACAGGCACAATTTCTGCTGCTAGGTCATCACAGGTTGATGCAACATCAGCTTATAAACACTTGTTTAAAGCACAAACCTGTCACATCATACAATTATAAAAAATCTCAGTAGAAAATGCAACTATTTTAAGGTCAAAGACGAACATTCTGCTCAGAACGAGAAGTCACATGTGAGCAAAACCTCAAGTAGAAAACAGCTGGTAAAACTACCAAAGACTAATTTAATACATTGCAGCACAACATGTACAGAAAAACTGCATGTAAATTTACAGTTTGGATTGGAATGCAACCCCAGCTGCCACGTTTTTGATGCAAATTGATTAGCAGCGCTGTTAAACATAACTCACCTCCACACGTTAAGAGATTCTGTAGAAGCACAAGGTGCTCAGGGCATGAACATCTCGGAGTTCCATCCCCTTTGGCAATGCAGATGTGTGAACAGCCACCATTGTCACGGGAGCATGGATGGACAGCTGGTGAAACAGAGAGAAAGAATATTATGTAGTGTAAAAGAAATTATAACTATTCCTTGATAGGGCAAAATCAGAAACTACTCACAAACCACCTCTGTCTGAGTGACCAAGATTTCCCAACAAATTATTAGGAAGATATATGCAGGATTTTTCAGTTTAGTGCTTGAAAGTGGATTTATTTCTTCGTAAGGACTAAATTTCTCCCAGTCATAGTAATAGAGCAACCTGATCAAGTCAAAGATGTCCCAGCCCATTGCAGGGGCTTGGAACTGGATGACATTCAAAAGGTCTCTTCCAACCCAAACCATTCTATGATTCTATAATATAGAGACCTTTCAGGAACTTCTAAAAAGAATTTGAGAGCTGAAGTGAATTGAAAAGGAAGTTTGAGAAGGCTGCATTTATATCTTATCTAGATACCCCACCTGCATTTCTAGGGTAAGCATCAAGAAATAATATATGTCATTGCAGAATGCCAACCTGCAAAACTCTCAGGATTTCTCCTTAAAGAACTCTTAATATCTAGTTCCTCAACTTCCCTGTTCCTCACAAAACTGCAATATAAGCACAAATATTTTTCTGTCTTTTTTTAAAGATAGGAAGCTACACATTTGTGTTCCAAATCAGTTACCCAGAAGCACTGAGAGGTCCTAAAAGAATGATTTTTAATGAACATTAGGTGGATACAAAACAGGCACAGAGATGGGAGGTCACTGTCTGATGAACCCAGCCCAATAGAGTCAGAAGAGACTCAGTCTCTTGTCTATTTATTCAGGTTGATAAGTGAGCATCTGCTACAGCAATTTGTGGGGCTACAGCCTGTGTTATTTGTGATGCTGCTCAACAGTGCATTCTTTCCTACTGATCAGGAACAAGAAATTGTATAGATACCATAATTTCTCTGCCAAAGTTGTTTTCCAACTGTCCAGGCTTCTCAGCAACCTGCTTTCTACGATTAACAAATTTAATAGTTTAATACAGTGTTTGAGGCGTGAGTTGTTCACAGAAGTGCATGCATATATACCTGCATGTGCATATGTATATTTACACATTTTGTTTGTGATTTTGTATTCTCTTTTACAATCCTGTTAAGCAGGAGGAGCTGTAGGTTGTCACTTTGAGGAGTGACTACTTGAAGAGGTTTCTGTACTCTTTACAAAGCAAACCACAGTAATTTGGACCACTAGACCAGAAAAAGAACATCCTGCATCCATGATCCCTTTCAGATGTGAGCACCTAAAATGCTCCACCTCTGTTGGGAGAAAAATTCCACATCCACAGTATAACTCATTGTAGGAGCTTCCTCCCCACTTTGCCTCCCTCACTGCAGGCTTTTACATCATCCACTGTGCTGAGTCAAACCAGTATTTACACAGGAGTCTGAAGCACCTGGAGACAAGGCAAGTACAATCCTTTTGGTTCTTATTAGAGGTTTTTCCAAGACCTATTACTTGACTGTACTTAGAAAATTAATAACCAGAATCTTAAGTAGCTTTTAGCTACTTAAGCTTGTACAAAGCTTGTACAAAGCAGGTAACTCAGTGCCACAATATCACATGCTCTAGCTGTGCAGCAATAGTCCCCTCTCCTGCAATCCCGACTGGTCAAGTTGAAAGCATTCCATGGCTTATTTGAAGCCCACGAGCAACACTATTACAATATCCAGCTGGATGAGGACTTTGAGATGCAATGACCAAGACATCAGATACTGAAACTCACAGAATTCTTCCATATCAAGCTCTTCCACAGCATGGATGCCTGTTAGGTGAGCAATCCGGCCTTGGATTCTAGTCCTTTTGTACCCATTCACTTTCTCCACTCTCTCAATCATCTGCTGCTGACGATCAATCCAATACAAGTGATTCCCCAGCACAGTGAGTCCCATGGGCTGAAGAATGTTGGAGTCCTCCAGGGTCACGCGGTTGGCACCTGAGACCAACAAAAACAAAGACATCAGGCGACTTCAAAGTTACTCCTTAAAAAAAAATCACAAAGCAATATCCCAGCTAAAACCAAACCAAACCTTGGAGAACCAAACCTTGGAGACAGCGAGCTACAAGGTCACTGACTTCATCTGTCTCTGCAGACCAAGGTTCTGCTGGTTCAGTCTGATCTCAGGTAAATGCTACCAGGTGCCACATCCTGAGGGCAAGCAGATACAACATGAAACCCAGCTCATCCCAGCACAGCCTGGCTGGTCAGCCAGCCATGCCCAGCCTCACACTGGCATCTCTGAAATGTGCAACTGTGAGCACTCCCAGAAGCTGATACAGACTCAGCTCTTAGGCCAGAAGTTTTACAGTGCACTCACACACGGAGCAGTACATTTTTTCTGGAATCTATAAGCAAGAGTGAAATACAACCAATTTAGTTTAGTAACTGTTGTTACTCAAATAAAACATATTCAGCATGCAAAGCAAGAGGCAAGTACCAAACACTGTCACAGCCTATGTGACAACCACAGATACATGATCAAAAAATAACACCTCTTAAAAAAACTCCGACTTTTTTTATTTAGTAACCCATCAGAAAATTCAAAGTTTAAACTCAATATGCTCTTAAATAGGAACACTGTCAAATGTTCAGGCTTCCTGCTTTATAAAAATGTGTAAAAATCTGTTTTAAGCGAGTGAATAAAAAAGAGATCAAGTAAAAATGCATTTATTATCAGTTTTCACTTTAATTACTTGCAGTCCTCTACTGTGCACTGCCCTATACTTAGAGTCACTTAATAATTGCTTTTATTATTCTTCTCTAGAGTGAAGATATTCCAAATTATTCTATGAATCCTCTGAAACTATTCTGACCCTGTGTATGCCTATGTAACTGGATATATTTGATTTTAAAAATGAAAATTTAAAACAAAATCATAACTTGGTGCTGCTTCTGCTCTCAAAATTGATTTTGGAAATATGACCTTATATCTGCCTGTATATAAAAAAAATACAAGTTTTTAGTATCTACACAAAATGAGATTATAGAACACACATAATAAAAATATTACAAGAATTGGATTCAACTAATTTTCTGCTATTATATAATAATAAATTATCCAGACCTCAGCCAAACACGAAAATGTAACATTAGCAGGTTCTATTAGTTTTGCACATGGACCTGTTAGAACAGCTCCAGGAGGCACATGAAGATGACCAGAGGGCTGGAGCACCTCTCCTATGAGAACAGGCTGAGAGAGCTGGGGTTGTTCAACATGGAGAAGAAAAGGCTCTGGAGAGACCTTAAAGGAGTCTTTCATGATACTTAAAGGGAGCTTAAAAAAAGAGGGAGAGTGACTTTTTATAATGGCAGATAGTGATAGGACAAGAGAGAATGGTTTTAAACTAAAGGAGTTTAAAACCAACTTTTGGTCTAACTCCAACTGAAAACTTCCAGAACCTTGTGAAGAAAACTGTTACATGGGTTTATGGTTCTTTCATCCCACTCTGAAAGTTGAGCACTGGACATCTGAGGCTATGCCCTGATTTAGCAGGATGGTGTTTTAATTAGGGTACAGTGCCAACTTCAGGAACCTCCATAACCGTGTCACCTCTACAAGTCTACAATGGAATAAGGGTGTCTAGACCAGTCTAATCGGCATGAAGGATGCTATACACAATTTTGGTCCCATTTATTCAGCAGCCTCAGTTTATGCTAAAAACCTTCTCCTGACATGGGCCCATTTTAAAGTATTTTGCTCAGAAAACACTGTTTAGAGGAAGTAATTCAGATCAACATCACTTTGGCTCTCAAATTTCTTCTGAAGTTGTGATGCAAGAATGAAAAGCATTTTAAAATAAAAATATGCTGCTAAGTCATTAAAAAAATCAACATTTCAGTGAATCAAATTAATTTCAGTGAGCTCAACTGGATCAAATATAACCACAGTTTTCTGGCCACAGATATATCACTCTCTAGTTCAATAAACACTGTTTTTTTCTAACCCTATAGCTTCCCCCTGTGTTTATATTACTAGAAGCTTTGATTCTTTGGCTATTACTGGATATAATTTCTATATAATTTTACCTGGTGCCTCTTGGATACCACTCCAGCATACCTGCATAACATGAAACCTTGCCATCTTGTCATTTCAATTTTAAATGTCTTCCTAGAGCACTTATTTTATCACTAGGAAAGCCCCTCTCAATATCTCTGATGCATTTTGTGTTATGTGTCCCAATTTGTCACCTTTTCTTCTCAAATATGGTTTGTTTCATAGGTCAAAGTCTTGTCTTCCTCTTATCTTCTTCTTTCCTACAATTTTTTGTAGGTTCTCTGATGCCTAACCAGGACTGAACATTTTGTGGCTGCTCAAGCAGTTTGACAATGCTCTCCTATTCAGCTTGGTAACTGATGAAAGACATGGGCTGCTCTACCTTCCCTTCTGCAGCTTCATTGTTTTTTATCCCCTCTTTGTAAGAGTCCAACCTTGAGTCAGTTTTAGGTGCTCAAAAGCAAACTATCTTTGTAAAATGGTGAACAGCTCTGTGCTGTTTTAGTTCATTGCTTCACTGCAACACAAGGGAAGGATGTGACTACATGGCAAGAAGAGTCACCAAAATTGGAGATTCAACCCTCTATCAGTATAACAGCCCAGCTTCTATTGCTTCACACTTGTCCCTTCTCTCTGCACTTCATTTATGGATTTCACTTCTCATCATGGATGATGATGATGAGAGAACAAATCAGGAGACAGAAAGCAGGGCCATTGCACCCTCTGTTCTATACTGCTCACCAGGGCAAATTTCTCTACTTCTTCAGCATTATCAAGTACTTTTAAAAGTCAATGGTGAACAGTGGTCTTTAAGATCCATGAGGTGCTATTGCTTTGTATGTGGAGTAATGCCTTACATTACTGATGTGGGAAAACTGTGATGAGTTGACATCTCTCTGCTGTGTTGCAATGATGCTATTTTAGATGAGCTGTCTTACCACCCAGATTAGAAAAAAAAACCAACATTGCCCTTTCTTCTGTTTGCTTTTTTTTCAAGCTACCTTGATTTACTAAGCTGAAATCTCCAGAGAAAGAAAAATTGAAAAGTATGCAAACTTTTCAAACCACTAAGAAAAAATAAGGGGGACAGAGGAGGTGATTCAGGGGTTCCATGACTAACAATCCTTTGAGAACACATCAAAAGTCAAATGGCTGTTTTGGAGGGTGTCAATCACTGCAGTCATGTCTATTCTAATTACATCAAAGATGGGAGCCCACCAGCACTCGCTGTCTGTGACTGCCTACACAGAACTGGCAGGAGTGGAGATGAAAGTCACCAGGCTCAGCATCAAAGGGGGAATGATGTCCTGTACATGCTAACACTGCAAATATTTAACTTCATACCACATACCTGACAGGTCACAGCTTTCGATGCGCTTCAGATCTGCATCCACCCAGAAAAGCTTTCCAAGTTTGTTGTCAACCACCAGTGCCACGGGTCGGATCAAGCCAGTTGTAAAGAGCACTTCTCTCTCTGTGCCATCCAGGGCTGCACGCTCAATCTTGGGAGCTCTCTCCTGCATGTTGGTGAAGTACATGTACCTGAGAACACAGACAGCACCGCTGAACTGGGAGCTAAAGGGACAGGCAATGCCCTTTTGTGCACAACGTCTTGTAACCCACAGCGTAAGTGAGAATGGTTTCACAGGCGTGGCTGGGGTGACTGCTCCAGCTGCAAAGATCCAGAACCAAACATCTGCTAACTGACCACTCAGCCTGAAATTAATAGGATTTATCTCCAGGCCATAATGTGCCTCAGCAGTGCTGCACCAGCAGCACTGCTCCTGCACAGGATTGGGGGTTTTAAGAGACTAGCACAGAGCTTCTCCAACTCTCCCTGGGTAAAGCTGTCCCCACTTACAAATCAAAGTCCAGAAGTCCTTTCTGACAAAACTTAAACTGCCACCTCCTCTCCTTCTAGGTTACCTTCCCTCCTCAGCAAGTAAAATTTCCTACCAAACTTGAGAAAGGATTACAGAAGAACAACTGAGGATGGCACGTTCCTGACATCTCATTTCCATGAATTCTTTGTATCTCTCTAAGCCAGTTCAGTTGCAAACAAAAGCAGTCACTGCCCTCCTCATGCACAGAGACAAAAGGGTTTGTGCACCCCCACGATGAACTGAGACCTCTTTAAAGGAATAGTCCACTATTTTTTCAGTGGTGAGTAACATGGGCAAACTCTCCAACACCATGGGCTGCATTGCTGCACAATCTTTCCTTATAGCACAAGGCGGGGAGGCAGCAGTCAGAACATGCAGCCAAGGAAGAGGTGGAAGAAGGAGTTTCTGTAACCGTGGCAGAAGTTGTTGAAAATCACTCATTCAGCTCTCCCAGACAGTCACAGCATTTAACACAGTGTCCTCCTTATTTTTCCTCCTTTAATTTTTAAATGGATTTAGTGTTAAGTCACTTGAAAACCTGACTAGAAAAGTTGAGAGTTTTAGAGCTCAACAAACCCAAACTCCCATTTTAATGGAAAAAGCAGATAAGCTTTTATAAATACAAACTATATCCAAGTGACTTAGTCCCAATAAGATTAGAATCTTTCCTCTAATCCCCCTCTCCCCACAACAGCTTTTGAACTGTGCAGAGTACATTGGTATAAAACACCAGTCCCATAAATGCTCCAGACAGTCTCTGAGTACTACTGTATCCATGCAGTTGTGAAATACTGTGATTCAACATCTGCCAAGCACATGGTAAGCCATTTAGCAGTAAATTGGGATTTGAGAATCTATCTTACTAAACAGAACAGTAAAGGACCATATTTGACATCAATCTACTAACTACCAGAAGCAGAGAGAGTGTCTGTTGAATCTAACCAAAACTGCTTTTCAGCAAAACAACATTTTCCTCCTGTGGTAGATCACTCTAGTGCATCCTACCTGCCTCGATTATTTCAGATGTTTTAAAGATACACATTACAGCAGAACTAACTTAAACATAAGGGGTTTAAGTGTTTAAGCTTTATGCTGCTACATTAGCAGGAATAGTCGTACCAAATTAGAGGCTCGTTCCTTTACCCCTGGAAGTATTTGGTTTATGATGACTAAACATTTTTGACCCAGACTCTGAGGTGATACAGACTCTCTTGTTTTTCCTGTTAGGTGGCAGGGCTGTGCATTCACACAGAGAACAGGCCAAGGTGGTTTTGCTTTGCTGTCACCACCTGGGTGAGTGCCTCACACATGACTGTGAGAACAGAGGCAAAGGAGAGAACAGGAAGAGATACCTTCAGAACCCAGAACCGGATAAGCAGTCACCTACACCCTGAACAACATTCTAAAGTTCTCTTTGTGAAAACAGAAGATGCAGCCCAAGATTCCCACACACAGAGCTGGCACCCGTCCCTGGAGGGCTCTGTGCCAGGTGTGGGAAGGACGCTCACCCTCGCTCTGCGTTCACCACGATGGCTCTGGGCCTGTCGTGGTCCCCGCGCAGCACCATCCCGATGGACTCGCCGTTCAGCCGGTGCACGTTGACGGAATTTGTGGCCTCGCAGGTCCAGTACAGGGTATGGCTGTATATATCAATGCTGAGGTCGTGTGGCTGCTTCTCCGGGTTCTGACTTTGGTTTGGGGTACTCATTACAGTGAAGGGCTGCAAGACAACACACGGGCAATGATTTCCAACCATTATTCTGCTGACTGACTGAAGAAAGAACACTGATTGCACAGAAAGCATGGTTTACCTGCCCAATGGTTTAGAAACCCCTAAAACCACAATCCTAAAATATTCAGTAATTCTCACATATAAATAGAATATCTGTGAGTACATGCTGACAAGAGCAGTTGACTGTGACGATCCATTGGTGTGGCAGATAGAAGAGGAAGATGAAGTATAAAATAAAAGCAGACAAAAAGACTGACACTAAACTATATACAAGATGTACACTTGCCTGGGTGCCATCATCTTTGGCTCTTTTTATAATATTCTGGCGTCCATCCACCCAGTAGATCAATTTATCTAAGGGATCGTAATCAATAGCCTTGACATTTCTCAGACCATGCATAGGTAGGATGATATCTGGGCTTTGCTGATCATCAGGAATCATCCTGCTGATGGCAGATTTCTGGCTAAATAGCAGGAAACTAGCTGGGGCTGAAACAAGTGAAAACAGAATGCCATGAGAAAGTACAATTACCAAAAATATATCCTCACAGAAGAAAGAGAACATTTAGAACAAAGTCACAAAGAGACACTAATATTCACAATGCAACTTAAATAACTCCTATTTGCTATAAAAAATGTTTCTTTCTATAGTTATAGAAGATCAGGTTAAATCTGCAGGACTTGCCTTTCAAAAAATCACCCTTTCATTCAGTTAAAATTGCCTTATATGCTACTATGCATCCATTTTCTATTCATGTGCCATTTTTACTGGACACTTAAGCCCTGTTGGACAACCAGTCAACTGGCAGGCTCATAATATCACATGCAGGGAGAAAACAAACTTACATGTATTTCAAGTGCATCTGCAAGTTGGGCAGACTACTTAGGACTTAGACTACTTTACTGAGTGTTATTTTAGCTGACTTTATCAAGCATGTAAGAAAAAAAGACATTTTTTTGTTGGAAATTTCTTTTCCACCCACCTACACACTTAGGTAAGGAGTGGGAAAGCTTCACTCACACTGAATCACCTAGAAAGCACTTCTGGTAAAACAAGAAAGACCAGATTTGATAGTGCTGTCATTTCTAAGACTAGAAATACAAATCTTCATGCCTAGTACATGTCACAAAAATAGATATAAAATCCCATACTCTGTCTTCATATTCAAAGATGACTTTTAAAGCCAGAACCTTTGAAACACACTTAGGACCCCATTCCTTTTGCACCTGGGAGCCACAAACACTGAAGAAAACAGTAGCAAATAAAAAGGCTTACAACTACAGTTCCTGCTGTTGGGATCCAAGGTGTAATGAGCAGCACAGCCACACCTAAATCCATTTGGGATGGCAAGGCACAAGTGACCACAATGGCCATTATTCTGCACACAATCATTCAAGCCGTCCTGACGAGAAGAATGGAAGACCAATATATCCATCACAAAATCCAGGTGGCCCTGAATAAGTGTCCTGTTCTTCCCACTGGTCTTGTCTGCTCTTTCTATGCTGTGAAGATTCCAGTCTGTCCAGTAGATGTAGTCACTGTACTGGGTTAATCCAAATGGATGAGGTAGATCATCTGCTATGATTTCTCGTTCTTGTCCTGCAAAAACAAGGATAACCAACTAAAGGACAATTCCTGTGGCATAAAATGAAGAGTGCAACTGGCATGCAGAAAAATATTTTCCTTCTTTTTAAAATAAAACCTAATTTTCCAAATCAGCATCATGGGATTCTTTATTAACTAGCATCTGTTCAAGAGGTAACAAACAGTTGCATTGAAAAGCACTACCTTGATACCCTCTTGCCTACAGAGCAATTTGAAATGATGCCAGTCTATTGTAATCTAAATAAATACTACTTCATATGTCTCATGCTTATCAACCCAAACAGACATTGAAAAACATTTCCAAGAATACTATCAGCTCCAGTAATCACTTAGGCCAATAAAAAAATCCATTAATATGCATGAAAACAACAACAAATTCGAGATTCACAGAGAAACTGCTATGAGAAATTATGGTGCTTCACTCAAGGAACAAATCTTTTGCAGTGCCATTTAACATACAGCTATCCCAGGAGTTTAGGAAACCATTTGTTTGGCAGAAATCTCAATACTCCCACACTCAGTGGCTCAGCAACATTTACAACAGATTTAACACCATCTAGAGGACGGTCTCTGACAGAGATGCATTACTGAAGTAGATAAAGTCTTACTTTAAACCACCTTCCTGAACATTTTCAAGCATAAACCTCTATGAATTTCTGCCATCAAAGAAGACATAACCTTTAACAACACCTTCTCCTTCTGTCTCAAACATCTAATGCTAGACTCTAGAACACCTCACTTTTCTTCCTCTGCTCCACTTCCTATTTCAGCAAGACTTGAAAAAGAATAAAATAACCATAAATCAGAACTTGAGGCCACTTTCTTATAACCCACCAGACCTAAATATACAGGTAACCTTCCCATGGAACTTTTGGACATCTAAATTCTCAGAGTTAGGGGTACAGATATCCTGCAGGCTCTCTTCTTAGAGCAATTCTGGTCCTTACTGATGAATTCAGGAGAAAGACTCTTTTGAAGGAAACAGATAAGTTGTATAATTGAATTTTCATAGTAGATGGAAGAAAAGCTCCCAAAGGTGTGATTTTTTCCCCCTGCTATTTATAATGTCCAAGATTAAGCTGGGAGCAGCATTCCGTCATTCACTTCAGAGTGCTTTGCTCATCCCTTAACTGATGAGCCCACTTCTTACAAGTCTACCTGAGTCTTTATAATCTGCCGATGACAAAGATGTTGTACCATATAAAAGTGAATGAGCACAAATCTATGGGGCCTGATGGGATGCATCTCAGGGTCCTGAGGCAACTGGCTGATGAGGCTGGCAAGCCACTGTCCATCGTATTTGAAAAGCCATGAAGTTGACAGTGACTGGAAAAGAGGGAAACATCACTCCTGTTTTTAAAAGGAGGGAACTACAGACTCATGAGCCTCACCTCTGTGGCTGGGAAGATCATGGAACAGATCCTCATGGAGGCAATGCTAAGGCACGTGCAAAAGATGAGGAGGTGATCTGACACAGCCAGCACGGCTTCACTACGGGCATGTTGTGCCTGACCAACCCTGGGGGCATTCTACAGTGGAGTAACTCCAGAATCTCAGAATTCTGAAGACATGCACACATAATAACACCTTAAAAATCTCTCTAAAATATCTTTTCACAGGTTAAAAAAACCAACCAAACAAAAAACCTAGCTGCAGTGAAATTATGCATACTGTCAATCAGAGCACACCCCTTATATATATAAATGAAATTACAATGGAAAACATGAGAATGTGTAAAGTTGTATCTGTAACATACACTGCAGAAGTAGCTGCACAACCTTTCAGCCTCCACGAAATGCAAGAAGTATTTTGGTTTAGAACTAATACAACTGATCTGAAGTCAGAAATAAGAGGTAGTACTTCAAAAGAATATTAGTATCCAGGCTAAAATGTCAGGGATGATTTACAATGAACCTGTAAGTTGTCCTCACCTGGAGTACTCAGGGGCCATCTCCGCTTTGGTACAACACAGACAATTTCACACCAATAGAGAAATGACATCTTATCTCACCACCATTATAAATCATCATATGGTTATTAATTTATGAAAGGTTTTTTTTTTTTTTAATTTTCTCAAACACTTAACCCTCCATTTGCAAGAAAACATACACACTGATTTATTATCAGTTATACTGTTCAAATTTCATATTATTCAATCACTTTACTATGGCCAGCACATATTTCTGTATAATAAAACATTATATATAATAAAACATTAGATTACCCAGCATATTTGATGACTCAATCATGCTTGTGTCCAAGTCAGTCCAGTAGAGCCTTTGGTCCACATAGTCAATAGTGAGGTCATTGGCACGCCCCACTTTGTCCACCAAAGTGATGCTGTTTGTCCCATCCATGTAGGCTCGAACAATCCTGGGTTTACCTCCCCACTCAGTCCAGTACATATACCTGCAATGAGAAGTGCAACAAAAACAGGACATCAGCCAGGTATGGCTGCACACTTTGCCTTTCTAAATTTCTTGGCAGCACTTGAAAAAAACAAAACAACCCACATGGTTATGTGCAGCATCTCAATACTCCTTTCTTTATACAATGGCAGAATAGTATTTTGACAATTATTAATTTTTCATTGTAATCCATGGGACTGTGGAAGGTTTACTGCCTTTTCAGAGGCTCTGAAGACACAGAGCTGTGCCAAACAATTTGTTACACGCAAGAACACACACACAAAGCTTTGAAAAACAACAGAGTCCCTTACCCTTTGGTGGGATCAAGAGCCAGAGACCTTGGGTTGTCCAAGTCCTTCCACACAAGGACCTGCCTATACTGTCCATCCAGGCGGGCGACTTCGATGCGATTGGTTCCAGTATCTGCCCAGTAGAGGTTCTTTCCCATCCAGTCTACAGCCATTCCCTCTGGATAATCTAGCCCAAACTCAATCACATGTTCAACAGAGCTCCCATTCATGAAAGCTCGGCTTATGGTCTGGAAAACAATGGTGCAAAAATATTACAATGCTTATGGACATCCCAGTGAAATAAAAAAATAATTATCATCATATTTGGTGTATGAAAATAAATTAGTACAAAAAAACTCCAGTCACTTTTACATTTTAAACAACTAATTTCTGTTGTCAAAAGTTACATAAAAATTCTCAAGAGAAAAACACCTGAATTTTCAGAAAGGTAGTGGTTTCCGATGGCCAGACTAAGACATTTGAAAAGGACATGATTTTCAGAAAGCAGTATGTAGCTGCAGATTCTTCCTTGAACCCTCTCCCTCTCTTCTATTTGCACACAAGAAGCTGTTTTTAAAAATTATTTAATTTGCTGTAATGTTTTAAGTCTCAGAAACACATCTCAGTGACATCTAAATTAAATTGTTTCTCATAATCAGTCACCTGGAGCACATTTACTGATCCCATCTGCATTTCATTCATCAAAGTAGGTCATAGGGCAAGGACTGCACACATATTAAGTCATTCTTCGTAACACTGAAATAACCCCCAGGTAAACAGTAACTTCCAGGACCAAATACCCATCCTTGCTTATCAACACTGAGCTATCAGTCTGCATGCCTGCCAACATTTCAGTTATTGATTTCTCAGTAATTTGATACATGAACGTATCAAATTATTAAGAAATCAATATGAATGAATGTGTAAGGGTCAGAGACATTTTATACTTTTGAAGGTAAATGTCAAACCCTGAAATCACGTAGCGTAGTTTTTGAAAATGTGTTCTCCTATAACCAGAGGCAGGCGGAGATGAGGGAAGTGGTGGTCACCAAAGAAAAGAGAGATGAGCGTGAGCTCTGAAGTTATAATACCTGCTACTAAGCAGCTAGATGTGGGGGACAAGGGGAATGAGAACCTAGAGGTGCTGGAAGATATCTGGCATGTATTTGAAAATACAGTATGCTGGAAAATTCAGGAGGCAGCAAACAACTAAATGTTTTCCAGTCTTGCATGAAGTGAGATGTACTCACTGATGCAGCTGAAGTAATGTGCTCTCCAGTACAAATGGTGAAGATGCCCATAATTCCTGCTCTCCACGTGCTTGTGTGAGATTTATTTAGTAACTGTGTCTACACTACGCTAATTTATGACATTGGCACTCTTCCTGAAGGAATGGTATCCACACCAAAAGCAGCACTGTTAACACTGAAGCACAGCCCTCATTAGTCTTCACAGAGAGGCTACGGAAACTGCCCTGCAGGCTCCAAAAGTGACCTTTGCCATGTTATAGCTTGGGCACACTAGCAAGGAAACTCTGACTGCTCTTGGAAAACCTATTAAGGGTCTAAATAGAATAATTTAGTTCCAATGAAGTGGATCTGTCATTTTCTACCATATACTTAGTTCACTTCAAGAGGCCAAGTAACTATACTGATGAAGACTGTACTATAACTGCAACCCTCAGTTAGCATGCATGTGGATATGTACCAAACATCACAGGAAATGGGTTCTGAGGAACACACTGAGCTAGAGCAGGGGGCAGGTGGGCCCATAACACAGTGTGGACAAGTTCCTTGGCTTTTACTGTGCCAAGCTGGAGCCACAGATTAACAGCAAACAATCCAAAGTCGATTTGTCAATTGAATACAGTTGCCTTTCAAGTCAAAACTGGAAGAGGATAGAAAACTCAGGGGGCTGCTGAGCTCAATGTTTAAATTACTCTACTCTCTGACATAAAATCAGCTTTTCTACAGCAGATACATATATGGATGCAACACATCCAGCATCCAAGATTTAGGCATTTGTAACGAGCAGGCACCACTGTGGATTTTTATTTGAAGCAGGAAGATGCCTGTCATCCTACTGTGCATTCAGCAATGCAACTGTCTTCATCTCCAAGGGTCTCCTTGGATGCAATTCAATGACAACACTGGCAACTGCAGGACAGATCATGTAACAGAGACCTTTGTTAGATCAAAGCAACTGCTCTGTGGCTTTATAGTCAAGGAATTCACACGTCAGTAATACCTTCAAACTAACATCAGTCCAATAGATTCTGTTATCAGAGACATCAAAATCCAGAGCAGATGCTTCCTTGACTCCAGTAAGAGGAATAGCAACATCATTATTATTGGTTTCAAGGGAAATCCTATGAATTGCTGCTCTGCTTGTGAAAACTAAGAAGGCTTCAGGAATGATGCAAGTCTTCATGTCACTCAACAGCTCAAGGCCAATGGGACAGGCACACCTGGCCTCCTGGGGTGTAAAGAAACACAGATGGCTGCAGCCTCCATTGTTCTCTGCGCATGAATTAGTTCCTTTAAAAAAAATAAATAAACAAAACAACAAACCAGAACAGATATTAGTTCATTGAATTAGTTCCTTAAAAAAAACCAACAAAACAAAACAAAACAAAACAAAAAAAAAAACAACAACTAAAACAAAACACATATTAGTGTGTTGTGAAGGTAAAAGGGAAAGGGGAGCACAGGAGGTTGAGCAGAAAACACAGTATAATTTTCCAAAATAAGTAACACTATGAGTTGTCAGCAGGGAATTCCAAAAAAAGACACTCCAAGTGGATACTTTCTGTCTACCCAGGATTACAAAACTGGACCTATTCTTCCTATTATACAAATACCATCTACAAACAGATCTTTCTTGCCTCCCCAAAAATTAAATTCATCCACTGAAGACAGATAATTAATTAGCTATTTTCACCAAGTACTCCATCTTTGTATCTCTTTGAAACCACCAGCTTTTACAAATGTTCAGTGATACAAAAGGGTGAGAAAAGAGCTGGATAATCGCAGTTCTTTCCCACCTGTTTAATTTAAAGCTGAGAAGATTCATTAGCAGAAGCAGTTCCAACAAGATCACCACAATCTCACACTTATTTTCTCATGTGATGGGGATGGAATGTGTAGGGGAAAGTAAGGACCAGCACACAAATGAGTGCCTCTCTCCATCTGCTGGAACCAAGGATTTAGGTATTTTAAGAATGCTACCACACACACAAAAAAATTTCTCAAAGATCAGTGTCAAACAGGGTTCTTTTCATTTTCCCTTTTTTTGGGCATACACACTTTAGATTGATGCTGTTACTCCACTGCGACCCTTCTCTGTAGTTTTAACAGCTGACTAATGAATCTGTTTATTGCTATGCCCAAATTCTGGTGTTCCAGGTAGCTGGAAAATCTGTGGTGAACTGAAGCCAGGAGGTCCTGTAACACATTTGCTGCACAGGGCCAGCAGAGGACCTGAAACACTGGCTGCACCTTTCAGAGATGCAATGGAAGGACTTGGAGATCCAGCTGCTGATACTTTACTAACAGCAAGTTTTAGTTGTTAAGGTTTAGGTACAAATGAGGTGTTAAGAGTTAATATCTATCTAAGTGCTACATGCTTTGGGGCAACTTTGTAATGGTGACTGACTGTGCCTATACCACCCAACAGTGAAAAACATTCTGCTAACTGAACATCATGGGACTTAGCTCTGGAGAGAAGAGCAGCAGGAAATAGAGCATTTCTGTGAGACTAATGATCCCTGCAGCATAGAGGAATAAAATCCTAATAAAAATTCAAAGAGTGGAGTGAAAGCTGTGGAAGATTTATGTCACTGAAACTCGGGAGCAACTTCTTTTACAACACTGTATTTTCCCAACTTTAGAAACAATAGGTGCCATTTTCCTTTCAAACCCACCAGATCTCAGTTATTCTCTTAACAAGTGATCAACAGCTGCTTAATGAAAGCAAGGCCATATAAAGACTCCTACAGACCTGTGCTATGCTGCCCATGCTTACCAAACACTTTGGTGACACTCGTTGCCTTGAGGCCCATTAAATCGGGCAGCTGATCAATAATGATGTCTCTGCTGGCCTTTATCTTGTGAACTCTTTCAATGCTTCGTCTCTGCCAGTCAGTCCAGTAGATGTAGTCCCCAAGCAGTGTGAACCCAAAGATATGTGGAAGCTTGTCTTCTAAGAGGGTTTTCCTCATTGTTCCATCAACATTTATGACCTGTGGGATGCCCAAAGAAAAAAAGGAAAATATAATCTTCTCTAATGTGGGTACAATTAAAACGGCAATATCAATTGTGTTTTGAACAGCTACTGCTATGCAATGAGCTCTTGAAACTCCCAGAATGTCCTTCTCATGATCTGTGATTGAGATTTTAAATAGCCTCCTCTTTGCTATTATTTGGAAATTGTTTATTCAGACTCATATTAAACTTGTACCTTTAGGTGATTATGCTTCCTTCACCATCCAGTGCTTATATTTTCTTGTGATTTAAGGATCTAACTTTTAACTAAGTGTTTGAGTAATAATTATTTTTTATTACAAATATGTGTAAATATAATGTAGCATAATATTAAACCATTAAATGCCTAAATGTGGGCAGTCAAAATCAACCATCATTTTTACCACAATTTAACAGAGTTGTAAGGCTTTGTTCACATGCAGTAAACAGCAGAAAATTAATTTTTTTAACATGGCAAATGATAATTACCACATCTTTCTGCACTAGCATGTGAATTTCCGTACGTTCATACACACACAGTAGATATCCAAATAAATTTAAATATGAAATCGCCACTTTCAAACCATACAATACTCTAGAGATTTGTGAAAGCAATATGCATTTTAATTTGACTGGACGTAAATGAAAGTAATTTCCCCAAGTTGAGCCTGTTTTGCCTATGACAGTAACTGCTGAGTGATGTCTCCCTGTCCTTATCTTGATCCATGAGCCTTTCATTCCATTTTCTTGCCCCTGTCCTGCTGGGGACTGGAGTGACAGAGTTACTTTGGTGGGCACCTGGCATCTAGCCAAAGCCAACCCACAGGAGGGACATGCACTGGATCTTTCACCAGCCAAAGAGCAGAGGTGAGCAGTCAGCTACTGCAGCTACTGTACCCACCTCTGCTGTGCAGGGAAATCATGCTATAACAGATGTGAATTTGAACAGAGGCTACAATGTACACCTCTGGACTCCTTCCAGACAAAAAGCCTCCTGCTGGAGACAGTTAAAAATAACACTGGCATTCCTGCAAACTAAGTTTCAAGGGAGCTTTTTGTATCAGCCCATCAGCTTATGATTCTTCCACTACTTGATAGAGTAGCAGAGACTGAAGATTAATATTTTTATTTTGTTAAGCTAAATAGAGTACATTTAAAAAAAAAAAAAAAAAAAAAAAGCTGCATCAGTGGTTAAAAGCCAAATGGTTCTGCAATTATGTCACTACATCATGTCCAGGCAAACCCCAAATGCTGACTTATTTAGAACACAATCAGTCCTACAGGCAACACTGCAGGTTCAAAAGTTCGTCATGCATACTCAGGTGCTGGAGCCAAACTGGTGCCACACTAAGTAAGCAGGATACCATTTCCCTTACAACAGTGAATCAGCAGGATGAGGATGAAACTCCCACATTTCCATCTACTTTTACAGAAATGGACAGTAGAGGTATAATTCAAATACTAGAGCTCCTGACTAAAATGTATAAGAGAAGACTGAATTCAAGGATGAAGACACCTCCCATGCACATCTGTGGATGTTGCAGCCAACACCAAGCTGTTGAACTTCAGGAATCTCTTGAGATTCAACAAGACCAAGTACAAGATGATGCACCTGGGTCAGGGCACACCCTGGTATTGATACAGGCTGGGGTGTGATGGGATTGAAAGCAGCCCTGCTGAAAATGATGGCATGCTGGTGGGTGAAAAAAATCTCCATAGGCCAGCCATGTGTGCTCATGGGCCAGAAAGTCATGTCCTGGGCTGGATCCAAAGCAACATGGCCAGCAGTAGAGAGAGGTAATTCTCCCCCTCGACTCTGCTCTGGCAAGGCCCCACCCGGAGGGCTGCATCCAGTTCTGGCGTCCCAGCACAAGAGACTGAGAGTTCAGAGCTGGGCCACAAAAACCATCAGGAGGCTGGAAGGCTTCTGCTTTGAAGAAAGGCTGAGAGAGTTGGTGTTGCTCAGCCTGGGGAAGAGAATAGAGACCTTACTGGTGAGACTTGACTGCAGCACTCCCAAATTATAAGGCTGCTCAACACAGTGGGAATGGAGGTCCAAAATGTAGAATCAGATAGCAGTAAAATGTTTAACAGCTTACATTTTGGCTAAAAAAATGATGGAATAAATGTTTGCTGCCTTCCTCTCCCAAACATTCCTCCCCAATGCTACAGGAGGAACACCTACAAACCCAAGCAGGCTTCGCTTGGATGCAGAAAGGGCAGCTCTGACTTGGGAGGATTTTTCTGAGCTGAGACCAATTGAGCCCTCTAAGTGGTGGTTACTTCATGGCAACAATCAGGGAATGCTAACTCTCTCCCTGAGATGATCTTACAGTAGGAGCCAAGGCAAAGCTTCAACAGGGAGGTGTCACATGCAGGTCAATACAAGTACACGTACACAGTATTTACTTCAAATTTTGCTGCCGTCCACCTTTCCAGAGATACAGCTCCACTCTAGCTAGCAAATGAAATCACAAGGATTCAAAGCAAAAATCTACAAACAGGCCTCACAATATGACCAAAAGCACAATTCCTGTTCTTAAATCAGCACTCCCCAGTTCTTCAAAGGGACGGAATAATCCTGTAAGATCTTTACCCTCTCCTTTCCAAATTCAAACATCTTCTCAATCCAACACACCACTAAAGTTCTGTGGAAATAGCACATCATGTAAATATTTACCATGTTGTTCTTCTGCTGGTGATATTGGGACTGCAAGAACCTTTATAACATACATGTACAACATGGAGGAAAGACAAGAAAAGACAGTAAAATACCATATTAACTCATCTTTTAATATCTGACAACTAAGCCCTGCTGATTGCAGACAAAAAGGAAGACTTTAAGGTGCAATCCTTATAATTTAGCACAAATTGACTAGAATAGGCTTTATTCTACTCAGGGTTTTCTTTCTCTCTCTGTAAGTGATAAATGGATCTCAAAGGATAAATGAAACACTAAATGTGTTGTGCTTTACACACGAAACACTGAAAGGTCCCCTTGAACAGCGTCACACGCTGAACGCCCATGATTAGTCTCAAGACTTCAATGACAAATCTCCTAATGAGGCCTTGCCAAGCTCAGCTGAAATCTGTTGTGGGCAAAGTGAAATCAACATCAAACGCCTTAATGAACTGAATTACACAAAAAACACAAGGAGGTGGTAAGGTGTGATTTTTTTTTTTTAGATGCTGCTGCAATGTATGCAAAATGATTTTACAAATATTTCTAAATATAACACTCATAAGCTCTTGCCTCTTTGAAGAAGATTAAAGTAAAACAATGCAATTAAATTCTAAACATCAGCATGATTCATGTAGTCAAGCCGTATTTCAGGTGCATCTATGAAAAAAAAAGCTATTCAGCATAGATACAGGACATCTTTTGACAGAACAACAAAGAGACCTCTAAGACCTTACCCTTATATTTCAGTCACTAAGATAAAACGAAATTTATTCGGTTGCTAAAGACAAAGATGTAGTCAAATGGAAATCAGTTCTTGGGCTGAGATAGATCAATACGTGAGCAGACACAGCAGGCTGGCAACAGTAAAATGACGTGACTGGTATATTGTGGTGGGCTTGCAGATCTGTGGGTCTAGCAGATCTTGTGGAAAGCTACACTTTGGCTGTGAAGGTGACTGAGAACTGGAACAGGTTGCTCAAGGAGGTTGTGGAGTCTCCACCGTTGGAGCGATTCAAAAGTGATCTGGTCATGGCCCCCAGCACCCATCTCCAGGTGACCCTGCTTGAGCAGGGGCTGGACCAGCTGAGCTCCAGAGGTCCCTTCCAACCTCAACCCTTCTCTGAACGGCTTCTAAGGATTCTCACCAGCAGACTCTGAAATGGCAACTCAAGTGAGCATACCCAGCCTTCTCTGGCTCAAGAAAGAACTTGTGAGCCAGACTAGGTAGGCAGCATGGAAAAGAAAACAGGAAAGTCAGCAGGGTAAGAAAAAGACAAAGAAAAATGGAATGACATAGAAGACTCCTATGGGTAAAGAAACCTGCCCCAAAAAGAGAAGAGTGAAGCAGCTGTGAGCAGTTTATACCACAGCCTATATTCAGCTGAGTGTAAGCCATTAACTAATATTTCCAACTGCTGAAACAGTCACCTTTTATCGATGCTTTAGGATAAAAGTGAGAAAGTGAGCACTTTTTTTTTTTAATGTCTGAAGGGGCTTAATGTCAGGCAGATACTGGCAAGTAGAAAAGGGAATAACATTCAAACAACAGTACCAGAACCCATGTATCAAAAAAGAGATGGATGGTCATTCTCCAAAAGGATGAGCTCATTGAGTCTCCCAGCAAACTGTTGCCTTCAGTATACTCAAGCATCTGTAAAGCAGTCCCTCATCATTGTCCATAGTTCTGCCTCCCCTGACAATATTTTGACTACCTGGTAAAAGCTGCCTCATAAACAACATTAATCAGGTTTCTATTGCTATTATTTACATTTCACGGATTAGTCCTACATGGACTATTGTGGCTCTTTTGATGATGACATACATCTGTATCATTATTTTCTGAATTCTTACATTGCTTGGTTGGTTACAGTTCCAATCTATCATCATCACCTACATTCAGAGAAAGCTATGAACCAAGAGAACACAGAGAATCAATCCCTACAATATGTGAGTGCAACACCCCTGTTGAACTGTGAATAACCATTTGTTGCTTGCAAATACACGTAGTGACCTATCACAACCCTTTTCTCTCATATTCTTTTCTTTTCTTGAAGAGACATTTCTCACTTCTCACTGAAGAACATGTCATTTTACCTTGCTGAAGAGACAGCACCACAACATACTCCTCCACGGCTACACAGATGGGCCATATTTTTACTCATAATACAAAAGCCACTTTGAGATGCTCAGCAAAGAAAATTCCAAAAGGATCACTGAATGTCAATACTCTTTTTTTCTTGACAATCGCCCTTCAGAAGTACCTTTGCAGTCTCCTAGAGCTAAAACACAGCAGTGGTGGCAAACCATTCCTGGTGCTTGGCTCTCTCTTGAAGCTGTGGTGGTGGCCTGCCATGGTTGTCAGGGCAGATGTGCCAGTCCTTAGACAGGCAAAGCAAAGTAGGTGGTGTGAAATACCAATTATAGCCATTGGTAAAAGAGCCCACTCTCAAATGTTTTTCTGACAGTCTTACAAACAAAATTCTCTACTATCTAGCAATAGCAGCTACTTGACAGAATACACTAAAACTTTGCTCCAAAGGCAACGATTCCAATGTACTTTATCACTTCGTAATGTCTCATGCAAAATTAAATCTAGGCTTATAAATTAATGTAAAACAGTTAAGTAATGACTTGTTAATAAGCCATAAACCAACCCAATCATCTACAAAGATGACAGATGCAACAGAATATAAATCTACAGGACAAAAAGTGGTAGTTTATAGTGATCCACCATTTTCTCTGGGAATAATATAAACAGAACAAACTCTAATCCTTGTGCTCATATTATCACCATGTGAAGCAGTTATTTATTTGCAGTGTTGAGCTGTTCATATTTTTCCATACCAAATCTCCATCATATCTAGAGTCCTTTTAGGACTTCACAACTTCACAATTTTTTTAGCTCCACAGAGAGTAGTGCATTTTCAGACAGACTTTCCAAAATACGAGCACATGAAATAGGCTCTAGCAGACACTGATAGATTAATGAACTTCCTCTTATTGGAAAGGCTGTGTTAACATGATTGTGATTTTGAACCTGCTTATGTTTTATAAGCTCCTCTACGAATAGCTAATGTTCTTCATGATTTACATCAGCCTGGCATTTCCAGAACATTTTTTCTGCTCACAGGGTATCAGAGGATTAAGGGTGCAGCTGGTCAATTTTGTAACTTATCTCTCATAAGCAGGAACATGATCACATACTTCAAAACTACTTAAAAGGGGGAAAAGTTAAACACAAAAATAATTTATGGCAATTGGTGGCTAGACCCTAAAGCATGCAGAAACTACTGAATTAGTATTCCAGTTTTATTTTTAGGTAGAAGTTGCTTATTTAATGCACCTGAGGGAAATTTTACCTTCTGTAAATACTTTTTCATTCTCGAATTCTGACCACTGAGTTTTAAGGGGCATGCAACAACTCTGACATTTAACCAACACCCATTATGAAAACAATATGCCTTTCCAACTTCCAGATAACTAGTCTGGGAAAGGTGAAGAAGAATTTAAACTTTTTACAGGAACATTTTTAAAACTCATGTATCTTAGTTTTTTCCCAATTCTCTCCTGATTTCCCAGTACTTCCAAGGGACTGGAATAATCCCGTAAGATCTTCTCTCCTTTCCAAATTCAAACATTTTCTCAACTCAATAGCCCGCTAGAAGTCTGTGGAAATAGCATATCATGTAAATATTTACCATGTTGTTCTTCTGCTGCTGATACTGGGACTGCAAGAACATCTCTAATGTATATGGACATCATGAAGGAAAGACATGAAAACAAATGAAACGAGCTTGATGTGAAAAAAAAATAGCGGTAAACTTTTGAGTCCAAAAAAGCAAATCAGCAATTTCAGCAGCCAACAGGAATTTCTTAAAAAGTCAAAAGGATGCCAAGAACAGCAGCTACAATAGACCTTGAAGTAGAAAGTGGCACCAATACTGGTCAATCTTTCAAAAAAAAAAAAAAACAAAAAAAAACAAAACCTCTGTCTCCTGTCCAATGTTAGCATGCTTAACATTAGCCTGTAACAAAATATAAAGATAAATGCAGTATGTACTACTGCTATTTTAATCCTTTTTGTTTCCTTAACCCAAAATACATGGATTTTAGTGGGTTTTTTTCAAAATAATCTTTTATGTCACAGACAATGAGAGGTTCCTGAACAACTGATTGAGAAACACTGGTCAAATCATGCCCCCCCTCCCAAGGCCTTACAATGCAAGGTCTCCTGCAGTCAGCCTCTGTCCACAGCAAACTGAGATTCAGCTACTGGTGTTTTGTCCAGCACAGTGGGAACTCTTGCCCAGAACTCAGCTTCTTAGCATTGTCCTGGAGAATCATAACAGGTTCTTTTTCTCAGCCTCACCACAGTGCAACCATGTGAAGTCACTTGTAGCTCTTCACACCCTCTTCATACCGTGTTAGGCACGTACAGTGCTTCAAAGAGCTCAGTAATGAATCCCTTATGCTCTAAGTCACCACAAGTGTCATGCACAGAAATTCCACTGGAAGTCAAAGGCTAAAGAATAGATCCTAGATTAGCTGACATGTCCATTTATGGCACCACACCTGGAAGAATGGATGCTTTTATCCTCATGTAAATACCTATCAGCCAAGCCTCATGTACCTTCCTTCGTTATTCCTCAGAAGCTAAATCAAAGCTCTCTCATTAAATATTTCTGTTAAGGGAGACATGAAATATTAATCCAGTACAAACACAACCAAAGGCAGAGGGCATGCAATGCCACCTTGGAGGGAGGCAGTGAAAGTCTAAGGACTCCTGTATGCATTTATGAACATTCATTCCATTCCTCGTCTCATGAAGCTTCCTGGCACAAGTAAACAACAAATGCTAATTATTCCCTTCTCTTTGTACCATTTATAGAAACTATATTGCAATAGACTAATCCAGTAAATCCAGTCTCACATACCACCATGCAGGGTGTATGTCAACAAAGCAGAAGGAAAAGCCATGCACAGAAACCCAAACCAGGTTGTCCACAGTCAGCTGGAGTATCTACAGCTGCATAGAGGCCAGGCTACCACACAACTTCATTGCCATCTCCTGCAGAACTAGCCCAGGTGCCTCTGACAGCTGAAATGGGTCTCCCAAAAGAGCAGATAACATCAAGGCCTCCTGCCTTGATAAGAGCCTGCACTCCACTGTCACTTGGTATAAGCCACACCATCAATCATATCTAGTTGAGACACTTAATATTAGTAAGTTCTGCAAAGTAGTATTCAGAGAGCTTATGGAAAAAATGCACTTACTAGATGGTCTCCACTCCCTACAAATGGTTAAAAAAGCAAAACCTTTAACTTTTAGCCAGCACAATCTTGATCTGTTTTCAAAAGAAAGCTACCTTCCTCATTGCCAAGCCTGGCAAGACAGACTCTTAGAGGATGTTCTGAAGCTCAGCCCACAAGGCTCCCCACAGGAAACCAAGTCCTGCAGAGCTGAAGGTCCCGTCTCTGATGACTGTGGTACAGAATGTTCTGTGGTGTCACATACCGAGGGCGCAACTACTCCTGCAGCCAAAACGTGCAAGTCTCTGGTGGGGTAAATGTAACACAGGAAGATGCTCCATTACATTGCTATCTCTTCATCAGCTCTCTCTGGAGGCCAGACCATCACATAAATTACCCAGAATGTTACACTCTTCATGTAGCTCTCACAGTCGTATAATCTAACTGACCCACCCTGAGGTGGGTTCCTTAACACCCTGAGGCTCCTGACAGAAAATTCCAGTAAGGTTGTTCATGAAGAGCTTCCCAGATCAAACCAACATGAAATAGTGGAGTCAGAAGTTTAGTTGAAATTCAGCATGTCCTTATAGCCTACAAGACAAATTTTTAGGGCATGATTCCCTGCACCTCTATGAAAGTAAATAGAAGAGCTGTACTTTGCCTCTACTGGTAAGAGAAGAGCAGATATATGCAACACCTTCAGGCAGTCAGCTACAGTCAACTGCAACTTGCAAGCTGCTTCTCTGGCTTTATCAGGCTGGTCTAAGGTTACACTTAAGAGTTCTAGTCCAAAAGAAAAGTACCTAAGAGTTCCTTCTATTTGAAGTTCAACAGTTAACTCAGGTATCAAGAAGATGATTTAGTTTTCCAGCTCAAATATTAGACAAAGAGAGATCCCAGTGTGTACCCTCAAGTAAGTCACCCCATATCTCCAAACATTATTTCTACACATGCGTGAAACAGATAAATTCTCTCCCTCTCTTCTGAACCTTGCCTTGTCTGTTCAAACTGCTAAGAATTATACCAAATAAATACCAAAGAAAGGAGACAAGATAACATATCTTTCAGAGCAGTTTAGAATGTGCAGGCAGTGCTGCTCAGTCCAGTTCAAGCAGATGCCACTCCACCTCCAGCCCCTCTCTACCCTGTTCGCATTGACACCTTCTTTGCCATGCCAGCACAACTACTTGCGTGGCAGAATAAGTATTAGACTTAAAAATATAAACGTTTTTGGCTGGTTATTTTTCAGCTGGATCAGTTCCCTGCTCTGTTTTTCCACATGGCTGCACAGACTGCTATGCCAGCCAGGACAGAGCAGGAACATGCCATGAAAGAGGAAGGGCTGGGACTACCTCCAGGTACTGATGTGAAGAACTTGTGTAACAACAAACCCGTAAATAATTGATGACTAACATGTTACATAGTTGACAACCTTACCTTGGAGGGCTGACATTAAATTAGAAACATACCATAAAGCTTGTACTCTCTTAATCCTATGCAAATGCCCCAAAAGCTCATATTTAATGTGAAACCAGCATTATCTAACAACACTTAATCCCAGGTAAAAGGGGCAAAACACAACCTGTGCACACAACTGAGTCACCCACAGAGTAAGTCTGCAAAGCCAAGCAATGAAAACTGACCCAACACCAATCTCATCTGTAATCTCCCAACTAATGACTTCCTCTCTGAGTAACTAAAATCCAACATGCTACACTTGCTTTCACATTATTTGTTACGCATGAAAGGTGAGGACCCCAATGACAGGGAGAAGAGCACAGCTATTTCACCCTGAACTTGAAGAGGAGGCAACGATTCCACCTTCTTGCCTTCCAAGATTTGTCTTTTAACTCTGTATTCCCCTGACTGTGCAAACACTGGATTGGGGTAAAACCTCATCTTACCAAAGATTGCAACATGATGCTTCCTGATGGCAACATGAAGTCTAGAAGGCTTCAGCAGAAAACCAGGATTCAGTTTTAAAGAGGTGAGGATGGGAAATCTACATTTTAAAAATAATTAATTAATTGCAGCATATCCCTCCCCTGAAGGGCAGGACAACTGAAAACCTGCTACTACAGGAGACTGGATTTCTTATCGGAGGACAAAGAAACATCAGTAACTACATTTTCACTCTTTTGGATTGGAGGGCTTGTATTTTCAAGGATGTTTATTTCTAAAAGAGTTCTTTCTGTAGCTGACAAGCAGCTGCTCAGGCTAGAGCAAGAGTGATGGAGTAGCAGATGAAAAAAAGAAAGCATTTCGTGTGAGCCACAAACACACTCCTCTAACAGTGTATTTTAATGTAGGTAAAGGCAGAAATGCTGATGATTCAACTCGTATCTCCCAGGCACCCAAACTATACGGATTAACTGTTGCCCTGCCATGTGAAGGGAAAGCCCCTGAGCTTAAAATTAACTGAAAGATGAGAGAGCTTTTCAGGTAAATAGCATATGGATGCCCAGCTTCTCTTCTTCTATAGATACCTGGGTTGATTCACTGTTGGGAGTTAGAAACTAGGACCAGATGGACTTTGGCCTCAGCCCACATGCCCTTTTAAAGTTCTAAGTGGGTAATTTAATAGAAAGTCCTGAAAGGAACAAGAAGCAAAGCTGACTTAGAAAGAAAGGCTACAAATGATCATCTGAGGAAAGTATTTCCTACCTTCTGATACTAATTAGGAGGGGAAGAGTCTCCAAACTGGAATCCTCAAGGCCCCTGAGGTCAAATATGATTTCAGCAGTATTCAGGCTCTTAAAGGAAAGAGAGGCATCACAGGAGATCACCAGCTACACCACTGCTCCTTGCCGAGGTCTTACAAATGTCTCTTCAAACAACACAACTCTCAAGCGTAAGAGGAGAGAGAGCTTGAACTGATTAATGCCAACCCAAAACTGCATCCCACATTAACAGTAGAGAGAGTTCGCATCTAGAATGGATATGACATTTCTGGTTCATAATACATTCAACAGAGAGAGGAATATGAGGTGAAAAGGCCAAGCCAATGCTGTCCAATACTCGAGGCTTTGAAGAAACTCCACCAAATATGATATCCATATGCAGCAGTGAGTACAACAACATCCAGCCTGGATGCAACTTGCATCCGTTAAAGTAACACAAAATCACAGAATGGGAAGGGTTGGAACATAAAGACATAACTCTACTACTGCAGTCATTCGTGTCATTATCATTAGGAATATATGGCATGCACGGCCGCTTTCTTTTGTTTAAAGCAGTATAAAATCACATATTCTAAATTAAACAAAACTATCTGTAGTCATGTTATCAGTCTACTTTCCAAAACTTGTACAAAAAGTTTTCAATTAATCAGAAACACATGCCTAAACTTTATTTAAAACTGATGGACCTTCTGACAACAATAAAAAAACTTTAAGGAATCACTGGTAAGCTGCCTATAAGAAGACACAAAAAAATTCTAAAATACTGCATGAAATTCTTGAAATCCTGAATGAAGGCTTACACAAAAACAAAAAACTCCAAACAAACAAAAAACAAACAAAAAAGAGCAAGCAGTTCATTTCTCAGTAACACAGAATGAAGGCAATGCAAACTTTTTTCTCATTCCTTAAGGAATTAGAGACAAGTTTATTCTCAGCTTAGAAGAGGCCAATGGCAGAAATGAAAGATGCTGCAAGAGTATTCACAGAAACCTCCTCAGCAGTCAGATACCCAATATTAGAAATCACATTCTACTGGAAAATTAATTTAAAAGCTGTTTCTGTGAAAACAGTTATATAATCAAAGAATGCTTCCTGAAAATACTTTTGTGTAAAAAGAAAAAGGAATCTTAGCGTTTTTCAGCCAAGAAAAACCGAAGCATGGTAATTCAAACAGTATTATTTCTTCTCAGGTTAGTACCTCTAGAAATGCATATGAAGACTTCTAGCTCTCTTTGCTTTCTTCTTAAAGGCAAATAAAAGAAACTGGTTCTCCCGGATCTTGTTGCTACCAGTGCAACACTATTTGATAAGCCTAGGAAAAGTTCTTAAATTTGATTCTCCTCTTGCTTTCAATCAAAAGCTGCAAAAGCCAGTGTTGTTCCACAGGTATCTAGAAGAAGTGTTAAGTCTTCTTTTCCCCAGGTGGATGCTTGGCTCCTCTTGAGAAAACTGAAGCCAGTAGTAAAGGTTTAAGATGCTTGTTTGCCTCTCTTAAGACAGCCAAGGTTATAAATTTATTACACAATAGCCCAGCAACTTCATGATCATTTTCAGCTGCTCAAAGAGTCAGTTCAAGAACCTTTCCTACCCATCAAACTTTGCAGCTCATTCTGATTTCCTCCTCTGCCAGCACATGCCTTTCTGTGACTGCACAGCCAGACTAAGAATTTGATTCAATGTAAGACCTGAAACTTGTCCTGTTCTCTCTCACCTATAGTGCTGTGTGAATGAAGTCCAGGTTAGGCAACGCAACCTAAGACTGAGCCCCTCTGAAACACAAGAATGGCACACTTGTCTCTTGAATTCCAGTTTCAGACTTCCAAAACAACTGAAAAGTTGCTTAAAATGACAGAAATATGGTTAAGAACTACATCTACTGGCATTCATTTATTTTTATGGGTGTAATGCACACTAAATCTTATGAATACAGGTAGCTTGATTACCCTTGGACAACGCATTCACACAGAACTTGAGGCACACAAAACACTAAGTTTTCATTTACCTTTTTTTGTGGCAAGGTCAATGACTGTCTACATAGACTGTACCAAAATATCCTGCACAGGAGAACAGCAATGCCAAGGCAGCTGCACAAGCTGGGTGCCATCCAGCTGGAAAGCAGCTTGGCAGAGAAGGGTCTGGGGGTCCTGGTGGAGACCAAGCTGAATATGTGCCCTTGCTGCAGGGAAGGTGATGGTAATCTGGCCTGCATCGGGAGGAGTGCTGCCAGCAGGCCAAGGGAGGCAATCTCTACTCAGCAGTGATGAGGTTTCCCCTGCAGTACTGTGTCCAGTTCTATGCTCCTCCACACAAAAAGATGAAGATGTGCTGGTGGGAGTATAGCAAAAGGCTACAAAGCTGATTAACATCTTTCTTATTAAAAAAAAAAAAAAAAAAAAAAAAAGCTAAGAAAAGAAGGAGGTGTGTCTGTTTAGCCTGGAGAAGGCTAAGGGGGAAATCTCATGAATTTATGTAAACACCTGCAGGAAAGGAGTAAAAAACGCAGAACCATACCACTTCTCGGTAGCACCCAGTGACAGTGAACTCAGACCCAAACCCAGGTGGTACCCTCTGAATATCAGGAAACAGTTTTTCACTGTGAGATTGACCAAGCCATAGCACAGGTTGCCCAGCAGGCTGTGGAGTCTCCATCCTTGGAAATACTCAGAAGTTACGTGGTCTGAGCAACCTGTTCTGGTGGCCTTGCTTGAGTGTAGGGGCTGGACATGACCTCCAGAAGTCCCTTCCTGCATCAACCATGCTGGGATTCTGTGTGACTGCTGTTTAACAAAGCCCTTTTAAACTAAAAAACAAGGAGATGAGTGCTTCCCACCTCCACTATTTGCACTCCAACTTGTACTCTGTAAATCCCTTCATGTTGTGGTCTCCAGCACATATGGAATCCATTGTGAACAGACAATCTGCCAGCTCTGAGAACAGCAACGCTGTTATAAAACAAGAAACTTCAACCCTGGTTTTGGCACAATTATGTTAGTAAGTCTCAAACATAACCAAAAGAGAGGGAAAAAAAAAAAAAAAAAAAAAAAAAAAAAAAAGAAAGAAACCCATGCTCTGCATTTTTTTAAGTTTGAATAATTAGATTAAGGCAAAAAAAAAAAAAAAAAAAAAAAAAAAAAAAAAAAAGCTGAACTGTGGCAAGTTATAGAACTTCTAATTTATTTTCCAGATTAAAAAAAAAAAAAAAAAAAAAAAAAAAAAAAAAAAAGTACTTCAGTACTTAGTCTTACAGTGTAAACTTAGGTTTCAGATATATTTCCAAGCATTGTTTAAAACTAATGTACAATTAACAATGTAAAATTTCTGTCTGGTTTTGCTATCTAGAGGTAATTACCACTCCACAGAAGTAAAGTATCTCACATGTAGCCTAAAGCTGCATCTTTCTAGATAGTCTTTGTAAGCATATTCTGAAGTCAAAATAGGTGACAACCCACTCTTGAAATCCTGTTTCTCTTCCTTGCTCCACACCTTCTCATACACTTGACAGAATATTTAGTAGTAGAAGAGGAAGAGCATCTGCAGTATCATCACAGACTACAGAAGACTTTTTGTCAGATCTATGTGGTTTCATTCAATTATAAAAACCTCACTGCAACACATTAGGAAAATCTGAGGAATTGTTGTAGTTGGGCAAACCTGCATGCCACATGTCAGACTCGCAGGAGACTTCACACCAAGGATGTCCTGGATCTAAAAGTCATTTTGACATAGTAATGAAAAAACCTTTTGACAACGACAGACTGTTACCAAATAGAAAAGCAAATACATTTCTCTCATTCAGTACTACATGGGTTCAGGAAACACTTGTGATCATAGTCTGAGACATGGGTCAGACCCCGCTTTTGATATATCAAGAAAACACACTACTAGTTAACAAATATTTCTCAGATAGTACATTATTACCCTCCTCTTAGTCTACATTCATTTTAGGAAAGCACTTGCATGTTTTAAATTTGTTCTTCCTAGAGCTTGTGGTGAATGGAAGCAAATGACTTAGCTGCCTTGTCGTTTGAATTATTGAAAAAGCCTAAGACTGGAGGCACAGGAGAGCTTCCTAACCAAAGGCCATGGTTTCAGTGGCTCCCAGTGCCCTCTTCATGGCACTACGTATTTCCCTCAGTGTCTGCAGGCTCATGTACCTCCTCTAAGCATACACATACATTCCATTTTCTCTAAATGCCATCTCTCCTCACTCTACGTGGACAATGCAAAAATGCTTCTCTAAGAGGTTACTTTTTACAATGGAATGAACAACAAAAAAAAGAAGCATAACATCTGATTTTGGTGTTGCGGTCACTGTCTTCTCTTTGCAAACTGAGTACAGTTTGATATAATTAGATTAAGGCAAAAAAAAAGAAAAAAAAAAGCTGCACTGTGGCAAGTTACAGAACTTCTAACTTCTTTTCCAGATTAAAAAAAAAAAAAGTACTTCAGTACTTAGTCTTCAAACTAAGTATTCAAACACCCTTTTTCAGCTGTGTGGTCAAGATGCAGTCTACCTCAACATACCACAGCTAATATTCCACTCACTCCTACAGCCAACTTTAAAACAAAGCAGCTCATAAAAAGGCTAGACAGTCTGTTTTAGCTACCTTCTGCCTTTTCATTTAAGAAGTCTCCTGCAAAAGCACAGCAAATACTCAGAATGAGACACTGTGCTGCATTCATAGTTCTTAAGTACAAACCATTCCCTCAAACCTCTTACTCAAGGGTCAAGTCCAGCTCCAGAGAACCATGGCTGAGATGCGTGTCTTGGAAAACATCCCACCTGCAAGGTTCTAGGTATTAAGCTCCCAGTACCAGCTGAAACATGACTGGACTGTGGAAATACCCCCTCTACCCTTTACCACAGACCTCTGTCAACTCTGCATGGTATTTAAGTAATTTCTTATCCATCAATTTCTTATTTAAGAAATTATTATTATTTCTTATTTAAGCAATTTCTTATCAGTAATTGCAAGTGTTTTTTTATTTTCATGATAATCTCCACCAAGACTGCAGGCCTGCAAATGGACACAAATATTCAACTTCTTTTCTAAAGTTAGATTTAGACTTTGGCTCAAAGGGCAGGGCCCCCACACTTGTGAAGCATTCTACTCCTGATCCAAAAAGGGCTCAGCATTCCTGCTTTAGCTCCAGCTATCCTTTTAATCTCATACCTTGCACAGCACTCCTGGCTTTATGGCTGCTGTCCCATTCACTGGAAAGCACAGAATAAAAGGGTGTGTTTCAGGGATGAGACTTGCCTCATCAAAAAACCATGTCCTTGGACGTCCACCTGCACATCTGTTTTTCAGTCTGCTCATGTTTCATTTTTATTTATTTATAATTTGGTGAAAGTCATTAATTTGTATACACCAATTCATCAGTTTCCCTTGTGCAGGATCTCCCACTGAGGCACTCCCAGTGCCCTCACCACTGCTGATGGAACAATGGCAATGGGGAGCTGCGAGCCAAAGACCACCTAACAGGTTCTACTCTGACACAGAGGGAAAAGCCAGCCCTCTCAGCTGCGAGAGTTAATGCCAATCACCTGATTTTTGGAAAGAGGAAGCAGACTTATATGTTCAGAAACAAACAACCTGTGGATAGGCACAGGGTTCAGTTCCAGAAAACAGAAAATACCTTGCACTGCAGCTGCTCTGTGTCCCAGTGTGTCCTTCCCCACAGAGCACAGAATTCTCAAAGTAGCTGTGAAGCATCAATAACCCCTGCGTAGTTCACTGCCGCTGTCAGCAGTGCAGATGCACTTTTTTTCTCTGTGCAGATCTGGACTTCAATACAAAGTTTTGCTGTTTTTAGACTCTATTAGAACATGGCACGTTGTGGTCACTGCTCATAAACAGCTCAAGATGGGATCTGGATGGTTTGCAGTATCTGAGAGGGGAGCAGCTGATACCTGCTTCATGCGTTGGGGAGAAAGGAAGATCTTTTTGCCAGTTTACAGCACACAACACCCAGTCAGAACCGTGGGATCTGACTGTGCTCACCTTGGCTGCTGCAGGTCACAAGATCTTTCTCCTCTTCATCAAGCCACTGCTGATATGACCACAATCCACATTATACCTTCAAAGTTTGGTAGAGAACCTTTGTCCCAGCAGAGCTCAATGAAAGGAGCAAAGCAGAACCAGGGTGACAGATGTAAAAGTGGCCGACAAAAATGAGCCTACAAGTCTGGTTGGGGCAGAGCAGAATGCAGCTGGGAACACAGCCAACATTAAATACTTATTAAAAAATAAGCAATCAAGAACTGAATCATTAATTGTACCTCCTGTGTTAACATTCATTTTGTCTAAATGCCATCTCTCCTGACTCTACAAACTTCTGGAGACTCACAAGCCTTCTGTTTTACTCTGCGAGGAAGAAGAAGGATGACTTCTTCCTTTGTTCCTGCTACTGGCCACCTGCAAGACTGAACTAGTCTCTTCATTTCAGTGCTTGTGTCTCTTCCTCTCCCCTCTCGTTTTGCCTATTTAGCTATTTAGCTTTGGGGCTTTGTGGGTGGTTGCTTGGGTATTGCACTAGGTTTGTGGGTTTTGGGGGTTGTTTTTCCTGGTTTTTAAATTTTTGGGGGGAGGGGAATGTGTTGTAATTTTTATTTGGCACTTTCCTTTTATCTTCAGTTCTCGGGACACACTGACTGGGACGGAAATTTGGCCTAAATTGAAATATAAATGTTTTAAGTACTGTGGGTTTCAGAGAAATTCCAAAAATGTAACATGAATCCCTGAAAGGCTTCAAAGATAAGGGCAAAAAGCAAGCTACAAAAAGTCATTTTAAGTCCCCACTTTTAAGCAGATCTTTAGGAAGAAGAGCTGTTACACGCATGAGCTGCACTGCCTGGGGCAATGGGACAAACCCCGGGTCTGGGTTTAGCAACACTGGAACACCCACACACTGTGTTTTCAGGCTGTCACTGGCATCAGCAACTCAAATTTTTAAAAAAACAGACCTTCAATTTCTCCCTATCAGGAACGTTCTCAAGAAAACACACCTTGAGTAAGGGCTGAGAAGTTTCAGGATCTGGCTATATCTATGCATGTGCCTATGTATCCACACAGATACACACACACACACACACACACACACACACACACACACACACACACACACACACATATATATAATTTTTTTTTCCTCTGTGTGTGCATGTATGTGCACGTGCGTGTTCCTACTATGTTTGCAGAAATCCCATTTCCTGTTGGAAGATTCAAAGACACGAATAACCCACCCATGGACAAATCAGTTTCATATTCTTTACTTCTCAAGCCAAATTTTCCTGGCGATACATAATGAGATTTTACATTCTTTGTGCTTCATTGACTAATTAGATCAATGCAGGCTACTCCCCCTGTCCCTCCCTTTTTGTAGTAGGGACTTTCATCGCCTGTAGCTACACAAGTGTGGTTGCTTTTGCCAAATACTTGGAGATACTGCTAATGGCTTCATTTGAACTCTGCATTGCTGCATATTAGCATGGAGGAGGGTGGGTTGTGTATTTTAATCCATACTGTGATTGCTTTGATGTTGTTTGTAATGAGGAATATGGGTTTATTTATACATATCAGAGCTGTTATAGGAATTTGTGCTTCCCAAAGGATTAGATTTCCACTATCAAACAAAACACAGTGTATACTTAGAAGAAGGGGGAGGCTAACTAGAGGTCAATTTTCCACTCACAAACTACAGCGCTTAGCCTCTCTCAGTTCTTTCCATCCACGGATCCAAACACTTTGTACAGAAAGCTATCGGTTACCCCCACGTTGCATGCAAGGAAACAGTCAGGACACACACACTACTGAAGTTCACAGGGATGGTTAATGCAGCATGAGTGAAGCCACAGGAGCCACTGCTGCCTCCAGATTGACACTGCCACGCATAGATTTTTAAAAAACCACACAGGAACTACCAAAAATAAGGACGTAATTTTTACATCCTTGTAAATTTACATCCTTTACATTCTACATCCTTGACAGACAGTGGATAAGAGGTAGCAAGGCTAAAGCTGAAGGGAAGGGTTGGCTGACCATGTTTTTAAAGGGAATACAAAAAATTTAACCCAAAGACTATGTATGGCTCCTGCTACTCCTTATTCCAAATGCTGAGACCACAAAATGACAGAACTACTATCTTCTCCCTTCAGAAGCTCAAAGTCAATGTACAAATTAATTGCAATTATTTAATCCTGAAATTAGGCACTTATGCCAGAGGCAAAAATGAAACTGCATCTCCACAATATAGAAAAATGATATCTCACTGCTAATCTCCGGGGTCTAGTACTTAGTACCCAAGAGACAGAGATAACTGTTCCAAAAAAATAAAAATAAACTCACCGTTGCACATCTACAAACTCACTATTCATCTACTGGAAATGTATGGGGGGTTTGAGCACAAGGACATGGGAGGAGGCAGCCACTGTGACTACAAAAATATCAGTTTCCTGTTTAAATCTGGGACTGTATTTAGACTTGATGGCTTATCATAGTCTCAGAAGTTTCTCTGGATATAGGGAAGGTTGGTTGGTTTGTTTATATTAAGGGTAACACAGTTTCCCGACTTGGATCACAGTGTTTATATTTGCCAATTTCACGTCAATTGCGAGTAAAAAAAATCAGCTAATTTACTCAAAGACTGCCTGTGGTGAATTTGTTCAGAACAACCTTGATTCATTTTATAAAAGAGTTGGCCATTTCTACACAAAAGGTATTTCAAATTTTGGGAATGCCTGGACTATGCAGCTGTTATGCAGTAAACTACTAGATACTTAGAGGAAATTCCTCTCAAAAAGGAAGCTAAAGTTGGTTTGATCATAGATAGGAGAATTCCCATGACCTTCCACTGCCTGTATCTTAATGTCTGTGTCAGAATCCCAACTCTATATTCAACACATGAGACTCTTTACCCCCTGACCGTGAACAGCTGGCACTGTCTACTTCATTGGTTCTCTAAGGAGCTGCCAAAAGAAACTGCAACAAAGACACAAAAGTAATTGCAAAAAGCTTGGGTGAAAATTTTAACTCACTTATACAGAAAGATACCAGGGTGAGAAGCTGACAAGCGAGATGCTTTTGGCTTGCCTAGTACTCACCTCTCCCAAGCAGAAGATATCTAAGAACTTACGGAAATTAATTTCATTTCACTCTTTGCTGAGGTGCCTAATGGAGAAGCTCGAGTCAATTTACTTTAAATCACCAAGACTGAAAAAGACAGTGGTTCTCAAGTTGATTCACCAATGGATTTGTTGCTCAAGAACTCAAAGATGAGCATGGACCTGGATGTTATTGGAATAAACTGTCTGAGTCTCATGTGCTGACATAAACCTGTCAGATAGTAACAGCATACAGATGCAAAGGGCCTCTTCATCTTCTCATACAAATGCTTGTTTTGGCATAGAAAATTGTGCATTTATACCAAGTTTAATCCGGAGAAAAAGAAATTAACTCATAGCATGAGGTATCCCATTCCACTTTGGAGATGAGACTTACCTGACATGTTTAAGAAGTCTGTCTGCTGCTCCATTACGAAATGATTCATGTTTTATTATCAACTTGTAGCAGCAAATTATCTTTGACCTCAGCCATTTTCCCCTCCCAAACGTCACTGACAATCTTTTGAGAATCATTTGTCATGTGTTTTCAACTTCTTTGTCAAGATGGGATATCCACCAACAAAACTTTAACTTTGCACTGACAAAGCTGTCCTGTGCTACTGGGTGCCTTATCACAAATCCAAACTTTCAAAAGCTAGGAAATAGATAATGAAGGCACAGACTGATAACCCTTACTGTGTTCTTAAAAATGGTAACAGCCAGCACTGATTTTCATACATTGTAGCACAATCAACAAGTAATTGATAATTACGAAAATAGGAAGGAAAAAAATTTGGAAAGAAAAAAAAAAAAAAGGAGAGTTGTCTTACAGATGTCAGAAACAGAAGAGAACAAAAACCATGGATGAGAAACTCTTGACCACATAGAGATGACATCAGTGCACTGGTTCTGTGGAACACATGGGATTCCTCCTTCCTATGAACTGTGTCCACAGTGGGTACAAACAGGTGACAGACAAGGTAGAACAGTCCCAAGGATGTTATGTTCACAAAAAAAGAAAATCTCATTCATGCATAAGCACCATACAAAGTCGACAGACCACATTCCATAATGGCATGACTACAAAATGTCAAAGACAAGGAGAAGACCATGCTGCTTTTCTTGCTTGCATGGCCATGCCAGAAGCAAAAGGCAAATGCTTCTACCAAGAACAATTGTGACATTTGGTCTGCTGGTGGATCCTCAAAGGTGGATTCACAAGGTCAGAACATTAGAAGAGTAAACCATAGAGAAGAAAGAGCAGAGGCCAAAGGAGAGGCTGTGGCACTCTGCAAAGACGCCTTGAATCTCATCTGCTGGCAACACTAAGTTTGTATAAATGTAGCATTTCATATACCTTAAATTAGTAAGGCTTTAACAAGCTGGAAAACACTAACCTTCTTCCACTGCAGGGGCACAAGATGCTGAAGCACTCAGCCAAAGGTCTTGCAGCAAGTCAGTACAAGTACCACCTACTTTTGTCCCCTGGGGATCTACTTTATGCTGGAAGATTTCCTCAGTGCAGCTCTGCCAGAAACTCCCACTAGCAGAGGAACATCTCATACTGAAGGAAGGAGGAGTGATAGTGCTCTGAGGACAACACAAATGCTCTGAGCAAGCGACCTTCCTGGCCCTCGCACAATCTGAGGGATACGACTTCTTCCACACTCCTAAACCTTCCCAACTCCTAGACCTGGCCTGAGTCCCACATCTGACCACCTCCCAGCAGTTCACTGAATGTCTCAATTTAATAATCTCTAAAGTTAAGCAGGGAACATCACTGCCCTTCATAAGAGCTCTTCAACTTTGTAGAACTGGGTAGTACAAACTTCAGTCCTTCTCTAAATGGGAAATACTAATGTTTCATTGCCTCACAAGAATCTCTAAAGAGTTGCTGCAAAATGCAGTATCTTCCTAGGGAAACAAATCCAAGGCTGGACCTTATTAAACCTCTTCTAAACACAACCTGTATATAAGAAAAAAACCCAACAAAACCCCAAACCCAGGAGTCTTGCAATTACAGCTCTGGGAGAATCTTCAGAAAGTTCTAGTTCTGACCTCTGTCACCTCCAAGATTCCCCAGTGAATCTGGCCTTAATTGCTCATTCTTCTGCACCCAACATTTCTGAATCACCAAGGTAACGTTCCACCTTAGACCAGTTTTTAAGGGCCATTTTTAAGTAGGAATTCAGCAGGCCAGTGCACATTTCTTGTACTTTTTTTTCTAGTTTGGACTAACAGAAATTTCCAAAGCACAGCACAGCCTCTGAGAGTAACTTCCAATCTAAGTATAAATTCACAGGCATGAGGTTTCCCAGCTGCAGTGGTTTGTACACAAGCTGTCCAGGCAGTGACAAGCTGGGTGTTGAAAATTTGCTTAAGTTGACATTATTTTTGTGGGAGCTGTGCAAACAAACCCAGACAATTCTCTTTTTAATTCTGATGATAAATATTTCACTTGCATTTTATCAAAGACACATTTCTGTGATTCTAGTCCAGGTCCTGCTTCATGTTGCTACATGCAGGGACTACTGGTTCTACATTCAGCTGCTGGTTGCAGCTTCTCTCTAAACCATTTTTATTGATTTGATTTAATAGTATGCCATCTGTTAATATTCTGATCTGACAACAGACATGGGCAGTTCTATTATTCCCAGTGAGGATGAACCTGCACCAAAAATTTGAGTGATCAGAAACAGCTAGAACAAGGTATATATAGATTATCCTACGTAGCTGTACGACAACACCATTTATCAGTGGAAAGCACAGAACTGTTTTTTGAAAAATAAACACAACTGCTTTCCCTTCCAATGAAAAAAACTGACACCTGCCAAAACACCAATTCATTAAATGGTTCACAGATGTCCATCTCAAAACCATTTAAGAACATGAAGTCCAGGTAAATTCACACACTTCTCCACACTGAGGTCCCTCTAGTGGCACTGAATGTCACCCATTCACATGCCACAAAGATGCATAGCTCCCACTTCTATACCATGGTAACGGGAATAGGACCATAGATCAGGGGCTGGACAGCAAATTATAGGGAATATTCCTTCCTAACCCCAATCCTTCCGAGTCTGCATAAACATTAAAGCACACCAAGTACCTCTTAGGTAAGAATTTTCTGTATCACCTCAGACAACAGTGCCAGGCCTCCAGATGTGGCCAAGGTGAATAGTCTTCTTGGTTACACACATGACACAGAAACCTTCTGACTACAGGAATGCAGCCGGAGCTGTGAGAGCTAACAATACTGCTACCTCACAGGGTCAGACTGAAGAAAAGTAAAGCAAAGACAAAACCAAAGGAACACAGAATGATTCAGTAAAAACGGTGTTAAAATAAAAGAAACATTTTTATTTATATATTTCCTCACTGGAAAAGGCAATTACATCACTTTTATTGTTCACAGGTAGCACATAATTTGGATGAGACAGACAGCCATGGTTTCTGGGTTAAGAAACACATGTGAGAACAGAGAGGACCAGAAGGTAAATTACAGGACTGAGCAGAATTTGTAAAACCATTCTAACTGCTAAGGGAAGTGAGACCTGAAATCAAACCAGATCTTTCAGCACAGACATTCACGAAATCGATGCATGGAGGTTATTAATTCTGATTTTCTGACAAAACAAAGATGCACTCTGAGATGTTTTCAAGAGGCATGGTGTTTGAGTGGGGACTTTGCTCATGTAGACCTGTATTAACTGCTGGGGTCTTTAACAGATGGGCAGGCTAAAGGAAAGGCAGGTGACAGCAGGGTAGCTGGGCCCACAACCTCACTGGCTGAACCAGCCTGATAAGGAGAAACCCCAGAGAAGAGGAACAAAAACCAGTTCAACTCTCCTAGAGACTGATCTCACCTGACCTCTCTCCAGCTTTTGTGACTAGGGACTCTCCAGCACTTCACCTGCCAGGTGACAGCAACAGGGTTTTCAACATCAGACTAAAATATTAATGTGTTTGACAAAAAGGAGGCCAGTTTTACATTAGAAGCAACTACCTAGGTTCTAATGTCCTATGGGTTCGAATGTCTGATATCCTTCCTGGAAAGTTTCTTCTTGCCTTAAATTTGCCAAAGAAGTTTGATATTTTAACAAGGAGTAAAACCAGACCCATAACTACGAAAAAAATGCACTTTGTCCTTGCCACCCATTTTAGAAATCACCATGTTTTACTTTTAAACACATAGTATCATCTTATCAATAAATTTAAAAAGCGCGTGATCCAAAACTTCATATAATCATGAGCTAGTGGACAACATAATTAAAAACAAACCAATGCAATATTTGATCTGGGAAAAAAAAAAAGTGGGTGGGTTTTTTTTTTTTTTGGTTGGTTGGTTTTTTGTTTTTTTGGGGTTTTTTGTTTGGTTTGGTTTTTGGGGTTTTTTTAGCTGAAAAGTAACTTTAAGTCAAGTGAAGAACTCACAGGCAACTCAGATGAATAACTGGCAAAATATAACCTGAGTAATCACTTGTCTGATTGAACTAAGAGCTCTGCTCAAGGACATTTATAAAGGTAAAATATCCCACGAAGCAAAGTCAGTTCAAATTAAGAAGCAGGAGAAAATTTACTGTAAAAGTATAATCTAAGATGGGAATAGTACCAGGCAAATTTTACAGCTGTGAGTGGATGATAGGTGACATCTACAAGGTGGCCTTAAAAGTTGGACTGAAGTCCCTAGAGGCAGGGCAAGATGAAAAAGAGCACAATGCCTCACAAGAGGTTCCTGGGAACAGCAAGGTGACAGAAAAACCTACACCAGCTGCAAATGCAAGAGGACATTAGAGGCCCATCAGAGGTGAAGTCAGCCAGACAATAAAGGTGACAAGGGAAACACACAGCACCCCAGACAGAAACCAGAACACAGACAGAGGTGAAATGACAATGATGAAATGACAAGGATCAAGATGTCCTGGTAGTCAGAATCAAGAGAAGGAAAATTACCAACTCGACTGTATTTCTCTACAAAGTTTGTTATTCATTTGTCCAGCTATGAAAAACTCAGTTGAGTGACACTGACCATCAGTTTGGAGCTAAGAAATTTACAATTTAGAAAATTACAACGAAATTAAATATTACAGAATCTCCTATCTCCTTAGTCTGCTTGGTGACCGCTTAAAAACTGCTTTCCTGGTCTTGCTGAAGAGCACATTTCTTTTTCTGCTTTTCCTCCCTCCTACTAGAAGTAAGACCAGTACTGACATACTGCTCCCCTTGTTTCCTGTCTGTTCGCTGTTGCTCTCATTTTTACATCAGCACTAATGCAAAAACCACTGCAAACCATGCACAGGCTGGGCTTTAAAAACACAAGGTATTTGTCAACCTTTTAATTCCTCTGTTAAACAAAGGAAGAGAAAAGCCACTCACACAACTAGGTTTCCATAAGTAATGGAAAGAGCAATGCAAAGAATCTATTGACCCATTCTTTCAAAACTATGAACAGGGAAAAGAAGACTATGAAAAAGGCTGCCCTTGCTAGTTTTTTGAAGGTAGAAAAAAATGTGAAACAAAAGGTCTGAGGAGAAAATAAGAAGCAGCTTTTAAAATAACACCACACAAAACACCACTGTGTTAGGATAAAAAAAGGGGAAAGGGTGGAAGAAAAAAGGAGAGGAGAAAAAGAAAAAATACAGAGGGGAAAAAGGAGTGAAAAGAAGAAAAAAAGCCAATCCAACAGCTTGAGTGCTAGGATCTTTAGCAGTGCCAACTCACAAACCTGTCAAACATTTTCCTGCCCATCTACTATGTCTTTCTTCAATACTATAGTCCTTCTGAAAAGAGGAGGCAGAAGAAAAATGATTGCACTGAATTTACATAACTGCACAACACGGGAGATTTATCAGCATATTTTTACAGCCAAACAAATTGTCTGTAGAATTGCAACAGTAACCTATTGCAGCTCTCACCATCGGCAACATCACAAGTGTGTTGGGAGAATCAAATCTTTTATTATAAAAATCAATCACAATTCCCATTCTGTTCCTCGATCCCTTAAAAAAAAAAAAAAAAGCCACAAAAACCTGAGTGCTGCTAATTTAGCCTTCTCACTAAAGAATGAATACCAGATAAAAAGGGAGCCGACAGCTGGCTCAGAGCCAAAAAGAAAGCTTTCAGGCACAAAAATTGCCGAGAACAATGTTCTGCACTCAGAATTTTTTTTACATGCAACTCTGTACAGACAAGACAGGCATATCTGGCAACGTGGCTAAGAATATACATTTATGATGGAGTACACTGCCTTTTAAAAGGAGAAATAAATTAGAGATTAACGCCTTTTATGCAAGCTGCAAGGAGAAGAATTCCTGGAGCAATTCATTTCAGCTCAAGGAACAAGGCTTCTTTCAAAAAGTCACCCTTTAACTGGGAAGGGCGCTTCTTTGCAGGGAGTCTGAACTGAGAAATACGCAGCTCCTTGCTTCCTATTTATAGTCATTCAGGCAGTGAATAGCCTCATTCCAAATGCCACAAGGCATACTCACAACCTTTTATTCCAGAGACCTGATTTGTGTTTCATTTCAAAAAGTCCAGCCTGATGAGGGGGGAAAAAAAAAAAAAAAAAAAAAAAAAAAAAAAAAAAAAAAAAAAAAGAGTGAGAGAGAAAATCGGCAAGGCGTCTTGCAACAGAAACACTTTTTTCCCCCCAACTTTTGCTTTATGAAGCTGGTGCTGGAGAGTGTGGAAAAAAGGGTGAGTTTTCATTTCGAAACTTCCCTATGCGAAAGGAAAGAAAGTGCGAGCTTTGGAAGTGGATGCATTTTTAGTCATTTAACACTGAATGCCAGTTGCCCTGCAATTTAAGCAAGTCTGGGGGAAGGAGAAAAAGGAGTGAGGGGTGAAAGCATTTCAATTACTTGGCTTTGAAGGACCCTTCTGAATGAGAACGAGACAGAAAACACTTGTCAAATGCAAGTTCAAGTGAAAGCCACTTCTGCCAATGAAGTGTGCAGATGGCTGTGGGGGTTCCGCTGAACCCTAACTGGGCCTCTATTATGTCTTTATTGCTCACAAAAAGGCCAGGGTCACCTTCAGTTTAGAATAAGTTAGCATCCTTTCCCACAGAATGACTCTGGTCAATCAAGCCAAGCAAAGGAAGTCTTCCTTTGAGTGACTGCTATCCCATCAGCGCACTGAAGAATTTTTAGAAAGGATAAATAGACACAAAAACCTTTGGTCTCATCCACACTACCGACATTTATCAGAAAAATTTCCCACCACTGCAGGCAATCTTGGGAGAACTAGGGTAGGCTGGTGGTGGCTGTCATGTATGTCTGTTAGATTTCTCTCTCGTCAGGCCTGGATCATACAAGTCTAAAAATGGCACTGACAGCTTTCAAAATTTCACTAATAAGATGTGGCATGAAAAGAAAGTTCCACACCTTTATTTGTAGTGCGAGTTCTCAGAAACATGGGAACTTCACCAGGCCAGCCCAGCATGCCAGTTTTCCTCTTTCTTACAGCATCCACATTTCACGTGTTTCACGAGCAAAAACTGCAGAAATTTGTGCTGACAGGCACCTGTGGTACCATCACCTGCCCTCCCAGCGCTGCTCAAGACAATCCAGCTGGAACATTCCAATATGAGGTTCTGTGGTGGGGTGAAATGCCATCACCAATGCAGATGGCCTTCAAAAAAATGACCCAACAAAGCTGAAATAGGAGGCTGGAATTTGTGTTGTGGCAAAAACTCTGTATTATTCATTTAAGAAGTTCACACCTAAGATCACTAAACACCAAGAAAGGGTTCAAACAAGAGCAGGGGGAGGACTTTTTCCCAGTGAAAGGTTAGTTCCCTAACTATGGTGACAAACTGCATGTCAGCACAACTATCTTCAAAACATCAGAGAAACAAGTCTCTTTCAACACTTCTACAAGACAGTATTCATGGAATCACAACTGCTGGCAGCAAAAATCACCTTCCCTCTAGGTTAGAGGTAAATTCTATGGCAAATTCAGCATTGTTCTTGGGAAAATACAGAAGAAAGTAGAAAAATGAAATCATAAAAGGTAACAGTATTTCAAGGAAATCACTCATTATATGGCAAACAATATAGCAAGCAACTTTGAGAAAGTTACTAAGTTAAAACCTCTGTCAACTATCCAACCTGCTAGTCTGACAAACTCAAAGTTACTCCAGCTTCCACAGAAGCCAATTTTTTTCTCAGCAACTGGAAAAACACATACTTATTCTGTGCTAGAATATACACCAGGTCCTCTTAAAGGGGGGCTCATTTTCACACTTCACAGGTACAGAAGCTTTTGTATCACTACATACAAAATCCCTCTTTTAAATACAGGAAGCTGATGCCAGCAATGGAAGTAAAGCAGAATCCTCTCCCTAGCAAGAGGAAAAGGGTGATTTGATATCAGATAGCCTAAAATAATTCTTCAGGGAGAAAGGAGAGGCCCAAACATGTAAAACTCAAATAATTCTTCAACTTTGTAGTTTAATACATCCTCAGGATTTCCTCTTGATAAATATGGCAAAAGCTGCACATACAGATGCAATTTCTGAGCACTCCACAAAGACTAAATTTAGAAGCTGCCTGTCAGTTGCTTCTTTTTTAAGCTGTCCCTTTAAAAGAGTAGTACAAGACAAAAGAGTTCCTGGATAATTACACAAGATTTAGAGGGTTTTATGGCAATACAGCAGCTCTAATAAATCACAAATTGTTATAGATAAATGTAAGTTCATACTGGTAGAAATTTGAGTGTAGAATGACTCAAAGGAGTATTTAAACTGGAGGTATTTAAACTGTATTTTTTTCCACTTTGAAGCTATTTGATACAGTACCAAGGGAGGCATATAAAAGTTTAACAGAATCTCTGATCAAAACCATCCTATGGAGGGACCTCATTCAATCAAAACATTATTTGAAAGTTTTCTACTAGTGCTTTAAGTGACATGACTAACACTGGCCACATCATCTCCTGTATCATCTTGGTGGGACAAGAAGCCTCTGCTGCAACTGCTTCTACACAAGGGGGTTTTGCTGCAGGGCTGGCTTTGCTCTACTTCTTTATGGATGAGAATTTCTGGTTACTTATGATGCTGAAGGCAAGGTCAACTAATATGAACCTTGCACTTGGAACAGAGAAACAGAACTCCTTGATGTTTTCCAGTTCCTGAAAATTGGGGAAGGGGGAAAGTGAGAAGGTTAATACAGTATTTCAGCAAAACCTCTAAGAAAAAATTATCTTTACCACAGAAAAGATTTGCCTTTATTGTGGAAAATCGATTTATGCTCAACAGTAGCCCAGACAACAGTCTTCACTTCAGACACGTAGCTGCCTTTTCCATATGTATGGCCTAGGCTGCGAAGAAAAGAACTGGCATCTTGAATTTGATTTGAAGTTAGTTATCTGGGAAATCTCAGCTTAAAGAATTAAGAATGCACTCATGGCACCTCATGCTACCAAGGAGACATGGAACATACCTTGAGGACTGAAGTCTCCACACTCTTGTCAACTAGGCTGCTGCATTTCAGCCAAAAGGTGATAAAGACCAGACTAATTGAGGTTAGGTCATCATTCACCTGCAGAGGCACTCCACCATCCCATCTCATCCTGAACAGCAGAAAAAAATTTTCCCAAGAAATATTTGCTGAAGAATGGAAAGTTTTATGTATCTCCAAGAGCACTACTGAACACAGGATGGAACCAGCCATAGCTTGGATGTGTTTCTTAAAATAAACACTTTCTTCTTCAACAGTGTCATACCTTTCACTTGCTCAGGGCTCAGATACAAGTTCATCTGGCAGCTAATACTGAAAAAGGACAGGAAGAAATTCACTTTCATAAGTTGATCTTCTTCCCTTCGGTCAATAAGTCTCTCTACTCTGCGAACACTTCCTTTCTGCTTAGCTTAGAGCAGAAAGATGTGACCCTTCTGTTCTGATCTAAAACATCTCAATTCTGTGGAACTGGAGCTGACCTTCTTCAACAGCTTCCACACTCAGCAAAAGCCCTCTCAAAAGTAAACAAAGCGCATGTGGTGCAAGGTATAAAATAACATACTGAAATGCCTATTAAGCAGTAAGTAAAACACAGACAAACTGATTTTGTAATCAGGAGAGTGGAGCAAGAAGGCTCTATGCTTCTGAACAGGCTATGTGCATTTTTTGTTGGCAGGTAAAGGCTGGCTATATTTCTGTGTTCCAGAAAGAGGTAGTATCACACCAGGAAATCCTGAACAACCTAACAGAAGAGTTTAAATTCATTAAAAGCCATTAAGATCTGAAATCACTCACCAGTCTGACCACTGAACATAACAGATCATCGCATGTCATCTCAGCAGTCTGCTCCACCCTACAGACTGGTGTTGCACAAACTGCAACATCATTTCTGTGACAGCAAATTAGTCAAGAAAGATTACTCCAAATATGCATGAGTAGAAAATTCTTCATTGCAGAGGAAGCTGAAACTCCACGAACATCCCTGGAAGTCTGAACCAAGGCGCTTACTCCTGACCCCAAATCTGGTGATGAGTCTGGTGTTGCAAGCAGAACACAGCCAACAGGCAGATGAGAGAGTGAGGATTCTTAAACAAGAGAGAAAACAAATCCTCTTCCCCTGGCCGCCAGGTTTCTCTCTTCTTCTTACAGGTGCACACCCCTGTGAAGCCTTACACAATTTCGTAGAGCTAGAATTTGTTTTTGTCAAAGATACAGCCCTCTTCCCTCCCAGAAATTCTGTGTTCCATCCCAGCAAAGTTCCTCTGGGAAAAGCAAACATAACTGATTTGTCACCAGTCTAAACAGGAACTAAGAACTGCCACAGAATTCACATAAAATGACTAGGTTAGAAGAGACATCCAAGATCAGAGAGTCCAACCCATGCCCAAACACCTCAACTAAACCATGGCACCAAGTGCCACATCCAGTCTTTTTTTAAATACATCCAGGGATGGTGACTCCACCACCTCCCCAGGCAGACCATTCCAGTACTTTATCACTCTCTCCAAAAGAAAAGAACCTTGTAACAACATTTTAAGGTAGTCCTTCCGCCAAATGACTCCTCCTATCCTTTCTACAATGGCTGTGTGGCTCCTGGTGTAAATCTGGTCCCAAGCTCAGCAATAGGGATTATACCCCTCCAGAAGTTTAAAGACAGTTGGTTATACACCAGGCCTTTTGACACTGCTACAAACCAAGCTCTCATGCAATAAAGTTTGCTGAGAAGCTCTCAGCAAGTGAAACAAAAAATCCCCATCCACCTACAACAGCATTCATGCTTGCTGATTCCTCAAGCTATTGCAGAGCAACAGAGAGTAGCAACAGCAACTTCAGATATTAATCTGAAAATTAATATATGAATACATTAATATGTAAAAATACAGTGGTATATAATGCTCACAAACCACACAGACAATCCCCAACAAAAAAATATACCAAACAGCCGCAAACATGCGCACATGTCACTCCTCCAACAACACAGCTTAGTGCCAGTCAGAACAGCAGTGCACTGCAGACAGAAAAACTAGAAGTGGAAGAAGAACTAGCATCCAAAGGAGCTGAACAGAGGAACTGCAGGGACAAACATGAGGTTTGCCAGCCCAATTCTGACATGTGTTATTCAACATTAACATAGAGTATGTCAACATCATGTGATGCATATACCTTCAGATATGTAGCACTTGAAGCTGGAAAGGATGTAATTTACTAATTTATCATGAGTAAAAAATACAAGATGTAGTAAAAATTGTAGGAGATACATATCTTGTTCATCTAAGGACCACAGTGTAAGCTTCAATTAATAAAATTTCTTTGCCAGTTTTAAATTGAATTGAACCAAATGTCACTGAAGTTCCAAAAAAAAAAAAAAACCTCTCTGAAATGAAGGCTCCCTCACTATTATAAATCAAAGTGATTATATTAATGCATCTGCCTATTTAGAGTGATCTAAGACTGTAGATCTGTTCTTTCAATTAAGAGGATCCCTCATTCCTTATTTCTATATCCATTTAACTTTTCTGTTTTCATAAGTTAATATAAACATGCAGTGTGAGAATTATTTACATTAATATAAGTATAAACTAGATCTTCTGAAATGCATTTATATTTATAGAAAAACAATGCTTTGAGATTTTTAAAGCTAATTAGCACGTGGCAGTAAGTTTAAATTAGTTGTTCTGCCTGTAAGATTTGCTTGTTTCAGTAAACTAGTCCAGGATATCTTCCAAGTAGTTTATTACACTACATAGGTTTTTTTTAATCCTTTGCTGAAAAATGAAACACACACACAAAACCGTTTCAGTTATAGGAGAATGTCTCATGTATAAACTAAATACTGGATCTTTTAGGTCAAACAACTGGAAAACAAAGTGTAATATGTGAAGTATACTTGGACTTGTTTAGAAAAAGCAGCCTTAAATTCGTTTAATTATTATTTTTTCTCCCTAGTACAGCTGACTTCTACAAATCCTACTCCTATATTTAAGTTGCAAATTTTTCCAAATATCCTTTTACATTATTTATGGAGAATGTTATCAACAACACACTAATTATAAAGCTTGTTTCCTGAAAATTCAAGGACAGCCCACACAACCACACCTTGGAAAGAAATTTTGGTGAGCTCCATGATCATCATCTGGTGCTGACTTACACTTTAAACTGAAAACACCCAATAAACTCGCAAAGCCTTACTGTATGTGATATGCTATTGTGCATGTGATGGTTATGTGATTATGAATCTCCCACAAAGAAAACCAAACTAATGACATTTGTCAGCAGAGGGGAATGGGAAGAGGGGGATGAGGGAAGCTGCCAGAATGGATAGTCTGCCGAATACTTATTCCAAGAATATTGCACAAGCTCAACTAAAATGCATATGTAATGACAGGCAGCTGAAAATTTCATAATTGCTCATTATGCAACTATACCTCAGGCACTTTAAGCAAATACTGAAGAAATAATACATGGGAAAACCTGGCTTGCCACATATTTTTTGAAAGGAGAATCAGGAAACTATACACGTGGGTCTTTGCTTCTCTCTCTGCTGGAACCCTGTAATCCTTATTAATCTGCTGTTTGTTCCTGGAAAGTAACTTTTCTCTGTCAGTAAAATCCAAAGTTCAGTTGGATTGATCCATGCCCTTTACTTGTAGCTGAGGCTGTGCGGACAAACACGATTTTGACAGACGGGACTCAAAATTTGCTATTTACTTTCTATTTGCCATACTCTTTGTCAAAAGTAATTTTAAAAAATAAACTTAAAACCTGGGAACAATGTTACCACAGGGTGCCAAATTTGCAGCCAAAGCCCTGTAGGCTCCTGTCACGCAAAATTTTGACAAGCCTTGCCAAGTGGTTTCTTCAGGACGCAAACTGCTTGCAAAGTGACTGGGCCCTTTGTGTTGCAGCTGAATGCTGCAGACAGGAGGGTTAGCAAAGGGGTTTTGACAGGAAAGGGTAACTGCTGTTTTCACCCTGTGAAGTTCTCCACGCACACATAAAAAAACACAGTCCCCTGGTACAGGGTGATGCTTGGTGCACCCTCAACAGCTCTGCAGAGATTATTTTCTAACTGGGGAAGAGTACACTCAAAAGTAATGTCACAGTGTGTTACCAGAACTGAACAAAACCACCCCTGAAACCAACCAACCAACCCACCCAGGGGCACCCACAGGACAATTCAAACCCAAGGTCCAGGAAAAACAGGACAGATGCCTTCAGCCTATCAAATTTCCAAGCTGTACAAAGTTCATTCACTGTTTAAGAACTTTAAATTCAAACAGGCCTTCTCAGTGAGAATAAGATGACTCCCTGAGATCTAAAATACCAGAAACCAGAGCAGAATACCAAGCAGGGATACACACAAACATGCACAAGTTTTATTCGCTCTTGTGTTATTTTTTATGTAGAAAGCAGCTGAAGTTATGTCATGTGATAAAAGCAATTCTCAATTACCATCTAACAGGAATTTGGGACCTCATCTTCAGCACAGACAAGGCAGCACCTTCTTTGCCCTCTACAGCACAATGACGCTGCTGAGTGCAACTTTCTGAACTGTGTAGGGGCAAAATACTTGGTTGAATGCTTCCTTCTTCAGGAGCACTCAGCATAAATCTGGAAGTTGTTTAAGAAGGAGCGAGAACTCCCTCCTTGCAGTGGAGCAAAAGAGTAAACCACCCAAAACATCATCAGCTCTTTTTCTTCTCTTTTCCTACCTAATGAGCTACAAAATAGTGAAAGCTTCCTATCTACCATCCCATTTATGCTGGTTTTAGATGATAACAGAAATTAAATTTACCCAGTAACATCCTTCGAGGTAAGAATCCCAAAAAAAGAAAAATCCCAATGCCCAGCTGGGTCAACTATATTATAAAACAGAAATACATATCCTCGACTTGAAGTCAGCTTATTTTTGTTTCTGACAACGTGCGGATGCAACATACATCCATCCATCCCTACAGAACAAATCACTGAGACACAGGGGCTGCTAAAATGGCATGTTCTTGGCTACTAAAATGGCATGTTCTTGGCAACAAGACACGTGCGCGGGAAAATGAGTTTAGGCCAAGTGACTCCAGCAGCAAGTGAAACTGGAAATGTCCCACCTCAGACAACATACAGTGAGGTTTAGTGTGTATTAGGATCAGTAGAGTAGCACAAAAGACAAACTGAGTGAATCAAAAGCCCTTACATTGGTTTCTCTGGTTTTCCTAGACTTTGATGTCAAACCAAACAGGATCGCTGGATTTGCTGCCTGACAGCGAAGTGAGACAGACTGAACAGATTGCTTAACCCCATGAAAAACAAGGCATAACTTCTGCCCCAACCATAAAAGGTGGCATCGGGAATAATCCCTTATCCTGCAAGCTGAAAGGTAAGGGGAGACAGGATCTCCCTGGTAGTCGTCAAACTCAGTATTAGCTACTGCTAAACACTGAAGTTAAATTCCTGGAGCTATCAGACAGTCTGGTTTCCCCTCTTCCTGATGGCAAAATCTTTACAAAGCAGTCATTCCTCAAAATCTATTTATCTAATTTATTTATCAAAAAAATGTTGCATATGCTACTACCCCAAACAACATTAAAATGCAACTGATTTCACAGGCGATGACTAAGGCAGAAATTTCCCTCCTCAAATTCAGGTGCAGACTGCCTGTATTTGTTTTCAAAGCAGTAGGTACATTAAAAATTACTTCTCGTCCACAAATCTGGACACCGCATTATCATTAACATCCTGAAATATGGCCTTCCAGGGCCCCCACAGCCACTGGCTCCTGTACATAACCTTGCACTGTCTTTTGCATCCCACAATTTTAGATAGCAGTTCCAAGCACCACAGACAAGCTGAAACACCTTTTAAACAAATTTTACCTGAGTGTCCCAATTTGTTGCAAAAGCCTCAGGTAAAACCCAAGATTTCAAGCAATTAAATTGCACTTGAAGCAATGTAGACATAACAAACATACCATTTCTTGCAGAAATTTCCTGAACCACATGAATGTACTTCCTTTCTTCTCAAATATGTCTTGTTATGCTAAATACCATTTTAATATTAATGAAACAACAGACTCTTCCAAAAATGGGTAAATGTACCCAAGACAAAGCTGCATATGAGCACTGCACTTGTTTTCTACAAATGCTCCCAAGTATGGCTCTGTTACTCACCTCAATTTTATCTGTTTTTGCATCTCCCCAGTAAAGCTTGTTTTTTTCAAGATCCAGTGCCAAGCCATTAGGCCACCCAAGGGATGTATTCACCAGAACTCGCCTTTCTGAGCCATCCAAATAAGCACATTCTATCTTTGGACTTTCACCCCAGTCCGTCCAATACATGTAGCTGTAAAAGAAAGAAGAAAGAAAAAAAAGAAAAAGAAAAAAATAGAAAAGAAAAGAAAAAAAAAAAAAAAAAAAAGAGGGGAAACAGTTAATGCATCCAACAGGCAAGACAAGAGTTAAGGTTTGTGTTGCTTTTGAAAGAATTTGCTTTCTGCTTCCCCAACAGCAGCAATCAAGCCAACTCAAACTCTAACCAGTGAAGATATTATAAAGTTGGAGAAGTAAATAAATTAAACTACTGAAAACATGCAGTGGCCCAATTCTTTCATACTTAGAGGAACACTGAAGATGCATAGAAAAAAAAATTCAACCAAACACTCAATGTATATATTCACTATATTTAGAAGTCACCTTTTATGTACATATACAGTTATTTAAGGGATGAATCAAGGGAAAATCAGTCATTTCTTGAATATCTGACAAACGGTACACATATCATCCTGCAAGTTGCACATTTTCAATTTTAGGAGACCATGAACTGGATCCCAAGACCTGTCCCAGGGCTCTCCCTAAACACAACACTTACCCCATTACAGGATTGAGCACTATGGCTCGAGGTTCATCCAGGTTTTCCGAGATGAGTATTTTCCTTGACGTCCCATTCAGCCGGGTCACTTCAATGCGGTCCGTGCCAGTGTCAGTCCAGTACAGGTTCCTGGCCACCCAATCCACAGCAATACCATCTGGATGGTTGATCTCCGTGGTCACCAGAGTCTGGGCTCCAGAACCATCAAGATAGGCCCGACGAATGGCCCGGACATCATCATCGGTCCAGTAGATGTAGCCTTCCACAGGGTCATAGTCAATGGCAATTGCATGTCTGATGTTGTCTATCTGCAGAATAATGTCAGTGAAATCCGGCGTGTCCAGGGAAATCCTCCTCAAGTCAGTTCTTCTAGCGAGCAGCAAGACTTCCTCAGCACCTGGGGAGAAAAGCATTCACTGCATCATTTCCATTGCTACTGATGTGAAGATTTCAGCAGAGCACAGCAGACTGTGAACTGCTACTGTGGCTATAAGAAAAAGAGATTTCCTTAAATAAGGACATCAAGCTTTCATGGAACTACAGACTTGCTTATATTTTAGATGACAATTTCTCCCAGCCTTCTAAACTAATACTGCCTCTATCTGTCTCTAGAATCTAAAAAAACCTATTTGGTGGGTGCAGGTCCAAATATTTCATCACATTATAGAGACTTGCTCAGCCAAATGTCTCACTAGCTCTATCAGTGCACTAGACAAGTTTTCACACATGCCCTATGCAATAAATGACAGGGGCTAACAGAAGACTGGAGTATTTTGTAAACAAATTCCATTAATCATTTACTCCAGACAGTCCAACAAGAAAACAAGTCACAACCACAGCATGCATTTATCATTTGGCCCAGGCTGATGCAAAACAATTTTAAGGCAATAGGACTGTTGTTCTTTTCTCTCCTCTATTCTTTCTCACCATTGCAAAGTTTTCCAGCTTGTGGAAAGGGTGCCAAACAACAACTTGGAGTACATTTCAAGGACAAATGGCATCTTCAGTGTTTCCTGACAATGAAGTGGCAGCTTCTTTTATTAGTGATAAAAAGAGGACAGACAGCAAAATGTGCAGTTGCTTAACGAAGTTTTCCCACATCCACCCATGTATACTTCAGTATAAAAAGAGAAGTATATGGGGTTTTTTCCTACTTCTGTTACCAGGCTGATGCTATGCATTTTGAAAACTGACAAGGAAAATTTATTGTTTAGCAGTACTCCAAAACTGGAAACCTGAATAAAAGTCATTTGCTGTATTTCATCCAGACCAGCAAACACCATGAGGAATTGGCCATTTCCAGTTCCCCTCAACAGCTGAGATTGAATGAAAATGGGCAACATGGGGACATATCATTTGAGCCAACTGAGAATAACAGAAATTCAAATCCTCATGAGAATATTCTAGAATATTTCACACCTAGACATCCTAGTGTAGCTCTGGAGACACAGAAGTTGAATCTAGTGTACAACACAACCAAATTCACATTCACTATGGGTGCTGGTTTTCATTTTGAGTTTGGAAATCGTGGTTTGGCCTCCACATATCATCTCAGAAGCTCTGAAAAGAAGTGGTGCTCAGGGCACAAGTGTATAATGACAGAAAGGATATAAAAGAGCAGCATTTTAATATCATTTAAGCACCTCGAACTACCTCAAGCCATCACAACTCTTGAATGAAGCAGTGCTGCTCTCCTCCTTGCCATGGGCTGCTTGTTCTCACTTCTGTATCACCTGTTCTCACATGCAATGCAAAGTATGGCCTTGTACAATGGCTGTGTGCTGCAAACCACACCAAAGAGCTGATCCAAACGAAAACTAACCCAGCAGAAATAAAACTATCAGCCTGAGTTAACAACCAGACCTGCAGAGCTCCACAAACACTTGTGCTGGCACAGTGAGGGGCTCCAGCAAGAATGCTTCTCCCAGTCAGCATCAGCTGACAAGGTCTGATAAGGACAGCATCACTTTGAGGGAAGGCTTAGATAGAAGGAAACAACTCAGAGCTCAAACCCCCCCAGAGAAAAGGGAGGAATGAAAGCCCAAGCACTCATGACAGCAACCAAAAGAGACACAGCAACTACAGCAGAATCAAATACCTCATGTAAAAAAGTTTCATGTCTAGCTTCTATGCTTCTGAAATATTTCATTATGGGAGTCCAAATAAAAACTGTTTAGTGGAAGTTATGAAAAAATTCAGGCCTCAAAACTGAAAATAGAAAGGGGGATGTATCTGTTCATGTAAGTGTTGTACAAACAAAAGACAGGCAAGATACTGGAGTTATTTTTTAATTAAGGGAACATTTGGAACGCATGGCACTCTGTCTCAGGGAAGAAGATGAGCGAGTCAAGACTTTGTGGGTTAGGATTAAAGAACAGACCAGCCAGGGTGACACCGTTGTGGGTGTTTGTTACAGGACACCAGATCAGGAGCAGCAAGAGGATGAGGTCTTTTGCAGACAACTGGAAGGAGCCTCACAGTCACTGACCCTGGCTCCTATGGGTGACTTGAGCCACCCCCACCTCTGCTGGAGGAACAGCACAGCTGAGCACACACAGTGCATGAGGCTCCTGCACAGCACTGATGACAAATTTCTAACACAGGTGTTGGAGAGGCCAGTGAGGAAAGATGTGCTGCTGGACCTTGTACTAACTGACAGCAAAGGACTGGCTGGAATGTGAATTTTGGGAGTAGTCTTGGCTGCAGTGACCACAACATGGTGCAGCATAGGATCCTGCAATGAAGATATGGGGTCCTGAGTAAGGTCCTGGAGAGACAACTGATCTCTTCAGGCATCTTCTCGAAACAGTCTCATGGGAACATGCCCTAGAGGGAAGAGGGGTCCAAGAGAGGCAGTTAATACTCAAGGAAGAGCATGGCAGCTGTTCATACACCACGAGCACTCAAGTTTATATCCACCTTAATTTCTGAATTTCTACTATAGCAATGCGTCTGCAATCATAACCTTAATATTTAAGTACACGTACTGTGAAGCAGAGGGCCATCAAATACATGCCTAGCAAGTGATAACACAGCAATTACCAATATTACATGTATTTCTAGGATAATCAACATTACAAGCCTCATTGCATGGGAACAAACAGATAAGAATCAAATGCATATGTTTTGCCTCTGCACAGAAGGGATTGCAGGTTCACCTCGGTTCACTGTGAACAAGCTCTGAGGAAGGAACCATCAGTCTAAGGCACAGATTATGTCTAGAAATGCTGACTAGACTATAGTCTGAAAGACACTGTTAACACCCCCTAAAATTCACAAGTAGTACCAAAACAGCCTTCACTTCCTCACAGCAGCAATAATTAGACTCAGATTTCCCTCATCCAGCTCTGTGACAGGTTCACTTCTGCATAAGATCACATATTTATTTGCACACATAGTACTATTTTGACCAGGAACAGGACAGCCCAGACACCTTGAATCAACTACATGACTAGAATCTTCTTGCAAACCAAAAGAAACAATTTGTTTTGGACACACTCAGCTGCTCTGATTTTTTCTCTAAGCAAACACACTACTGTAGATATATTCCCAACCTCAGTTCTGTCCCATGGACATATATGGCTAAAAATAAACCAGAAGAAGAAAACTTATCCCTGCTGATCTAGGAACAAAAATAAAATCTTCAGTTGACAATTGGGATGTTTTGTTGGCAGCTGAATGGGATGCCTCTTGGTAATTTCTTCTATTTTCTAACATACCTCTAAATGAGGCTTGTGGGGGAAAAGAAATAACAAGGGGAATGAACTACCTGGCCGATTTTGTAGGGATGCTTAAAATTAAGTGAAATATTATGCAAAAAGACTCTTGACAGACATGCACCTACATCCTTGAACGTTTAAAAACACGTGAACAGAGAAAATGTTACCACAGCATGTATCACTACACTACAACCCCTTCCCCTTGGAAGACCCTAATAAAATTGTTATCATGGTAATTTTTGATAGGTGCAAAAAATCCTGTCTTCTTTTACAGCAGTTTTAAATTACAGTTGGTTATAACTGTATTTGACTCCATTTCTGCTAGAGAGAAAGAGCTGGCAGCAGGCTCTGAGCACATCACCAAGAGATGAGAACTTGACACTGGTTCTTTCTAAAAACCTGGACAAACACGCTTGTCTGGCTCATTAGTTTTATCTGTATCATGGAGGTATTTTGATTATTAATGTTGGTAGGAATGTTTTCAAGGCTGCAGAAGTGTTGTGCTGTGACTTGCCCAGTGTTATCCTAGATACCGTAGAATCTGCCTAACACATTACAGCCAGCTATTTACCTAGTGCTAAAGTGATATAACATATATTTAATTAACTTCATCTTCAAAAACCTCTCTCACTGCAGTCACTTCTCTAACCACATGATCAAGAGATTCCCAACAGAACTGCTAACTGTTACAGCATGGTCATTTATAACACCACACAATGAACAAAAGCCTTTTTGGAGGGGAGTGAGTAATGCAAACTATTCCAACATAACAATTGCAGCAACCAAACACTTCAGCAAAAGTTTATGGGAAGTTTTATATGCAAGCCATAAATAGAAAACCAGGAGAAACTAGATCGATCTAAAATTTCCATTCAGAAAGTATTTTAAAATATCCAAATTCAAACTGTTTTACTTTTTCAACTGGTTTAAATTTTGAACTGCTAATATTTCTCTACTCTGTTCAGCCCAAGCTTTCTGCAGACCTTCAAGAGAAATTTTCAGTAGACCTAATAACCGTAAGAGCTGATGAGCTGTTCTGGCTGACGTACAGTCACAGAAAGGTTTGGGTTGGAAGGGACCTTGAAGATCATCTAATTCCAACCCCTCTATCATAGGCAGGGATGCCACCCTGGAGATCAGGTTGCTCAGGGTCCCATCCAACCTGGCCTTGAACTCTTCCAGGGATGGAGCATCAGAACAATATCTGAGTTTACAAAGAAACCAAATAAGAAGACTCTATACTCTATTTGCAATTAATAAATCCTAGAGAAGCAGGTTAGGAGACCTTGTTTTTTTACACACTTACACAAGATGCTTTCCTGTCATACCCAGAAATCAGTATTTTTAATATCTATGCTAGGATATCATGCTTGCTTTGATTTGGTAGGTTTGTGCTTTCATTATTAAAAATTCATGTTTCACTGCTGGAAATGGCAACTGTACTCTATTTGCAAAATTAACTGCAATCAGAGCTGACAGCAGCAAAACAGGCCATCTCAGCAGCTTGACAAGACCCTTTTTTATTCTTCCCCTGGCCCACTTCACATTTGACAAGTAACAAGACATCTATAACACAGTAACAAATGCTCCAATTTATTCACCCAACCTAAACATGTGGACTGCAGTGGCTGCCTCTGTTAATCTTTGCCAGAAAAGGCCATGCTATTCCTTTCCCATTTGTCTGTCTGCTAATTAGGCTAGAACAATGACCCATTGTAGGACTCATCCCCCAGTTTTATGTATATGCATGAGCACGCACCTGCATGCACAGACTCAGTCTCATGAAATCAACTCTGGAAATCTCTGTACTTGTGGGGAGAAAATCAGATACACTGTAAAAACAGGAAAGATTTTAGCTCTGCTCCCAAGAACAAAATGGTGAGTGCTTTTTGAAAGGAGTCTGTTAGAAGTACTTTGACTGCAGGCAACTCCTTTACAAGCTGTTCGAGCGCAGCTACCTCAGCACTCTTGATAAACAAAAAAGATTTATCAAAGAAGCAAGTGATTTTGTTGGTTGCTGCAGTACAGTGAATTACCTGGCAAAGTTTCAATGTATGGCAAAAGGGGGCCAGAGTATGGTTCTGGTAGAAAACATGGAGCATATGAGTACTGGTAACATGCCATGCTGTTTAATAAGCTTTCCAGTATTCAAAACAACTATGACACCTTGAACGTTAGTCACTCTTCACACCAAAAGAAAAATGATGTAATGAAACTGACTGGATTTAAACCAACAAAACTTTGTAAAATCCCCCTCTTGTTCCTCAATCTCCCTAGAAAAGAGTTAATATTTAAGGAGTTGAAAAAACTTTAGCAGTACCCAGAAATAAATGGAAAATCTTTTTATACATTCTTCTTGGTTACCTTACTGGAGCCAGTTGCAACATGAACAGTACTGTGCATTCCAGTTTAGGCCTTTATTTATCTTTCAGACTGAGAGGAAGACAGGACTGCTTCATCTTACTGTGTGACAGTGGTGGGCTGTGAAAGGCTGGCCATGTACTCTCCAACTGGACACTGCACATGCAATTTAAAACCAAGGGCTGTGTGCAGTGGGAGTGTGCAACCAGCAAAATAGAAACAGGAAAGGTTTCTTTGAAAGAATGTTTTGAGTGGCCACATTCAGACAGGGCTTGATTTAATTGAAAGGTAAGTAAGCATAAGGAAAACTAACAATTGTGACAAAGAAAGGAAATACCAGAGCACTTACATAACTCATAAATTACATCATATCTGTCTGCCTGTTACAGTGAAAAGCTATTGTCTCCTGTTTCTTCCACTATCATAGCAGCAGACTTCTAACTTTGCCTGAACCAGAAAAAACACCTACAAATCAGAGTTTTGACACATTCACACAGCCACCAAAATGAAATCCCACAAACGGAATCTTAGTTAAACTGCACAGCTGATAAGATCATTAGCACAGAGCAGCTGACTAGGACAAAAGTAACATTTCTTCCAAAAAAAGCTGTTGCAAGACAGATATCACAGTTACTCCGTTCCACTTAAGGACAGAGCTTCTGTGAGACATATTCAGTTTTACATGCCCAGAACTACACTTGTGAGCACAAAGGTTTGAGAGGAGTAGATAACTCTTAGGAAGATTTACTCAAAGCAGCATTAATGTAAGTCATAACTCCATTGGTATTAAGCAGAATCAAAGGTCAGCACAGCCACCTGGCTACTGCTGTACCAAGCAAAGAAGCTGCCCTTACACACAGGTTTCATCCAAAGACCTCAAAGCGCTTGAACAGCTAAGTCCTATCCTGCCCTGGGGTCCATCTATTCTTCATGTGCTTTAAAGAAAGAGAAGAGAAAGCTGGAAATGTTAAGTGGTAAATCTGACTGTTACCCTACAGATATCATACTCTCAGCTTCTAGTCTCTATTAAAAAAAAAAAATTAACATTCCTTTGCACAGAATTCTTAATAACAGCTCACTGCAAGCCATAGGAAAAAGGATGGGCCAAGAAAAAGTCTGTCAGAAATCCCTGCTGCTAGAAAAAGGGTAGACTTTGGATTGTGGTGTTTCCTCATAAAGCAAGGTTTTAAAGTTTAAATGAACCTGCTCTCTGCTGGAGATACACAATTCCACTGGCTCAGAGTAAGGAACCACTGACTTTAGAACTGACATCCATTTTGACATCTATTTTACCACCTAGTTTCTCTTAAACAGAGTTTTGCAGTAACACCTCAAATGCACAGAGGCAAGAATCAAGAATTCATCACAACTCAACAAGATATATTATTAATACATTTAAAAAACGAAGAGAAATACAGTAGGTTTTCTACAACGCCACTTCTATTGACTTCTAATTGCAGATGTTTCCCATTCAGCAAGAGACCTTGAACATATTAAGTTTTCTCTGCAGTGCTGTCATTGTTTACACAAACAGAAATAAATACACCCCACGAGCCCTCTCTGAGGCTGAAAACTGTATAATGCTTTGAAACATAAGCATTATTTATTATGTGCCAAGTCTGATGGAGCCCCAGAAAATTCAATTCTGAGCTGACACAATCAAGAGAAAAGCAAAACAGCAAAACAAAACAAATAAAAAAGATACAAACAGCAGCAAACGGGTTCAGAAATCTAGGGAGAGTCTCAATCTCACACTGATGCAGTAAAACAGAAACTCAGCCACCCAATGCTGAGAGAAGCAGTCAAGCCACAGCTTAGGCAGTCATCACTGCGTCTTGGTGACTTTGCCTGTGTATGTTCCCAGCACATAGTGAATGCTAGATAACAAAGTTTACACATAAACTTTTTCAGCGGAGACCCAGGGTGTGGTTCTTTTGCAGCATAAAACTAGACTCAATCTGGAGACTCAACAGAGCTGGAAAGGGAGAGCGTTGCTATTTCCTTTATACACACACATGAAAAAAAAAAGAAACCAAAACAAAAAACCCCTAACCACAAAAATAAGCTCTAACTAGACAGTGTTTCAAAGTCCTGGAAAGTAGTCATCAATTTGAAACATGCACCAACAAAGCCTGAAAAGAAAGTTTCATTCACCATAGCCCAGGAAAACTACCAACAACAGAACCAGAAGATGATGTGGCAGACCTTCAAGAATGCTCCTAACTCCCTCCAGGTTTGTTTCTTATGGCATGTTTCTAATGGCTTTTATCCAGTGAAATTATAAAGCAAGCCATTTCCATATGAGGCTATATCATTTTGTCACTACACAAAGTAGTCTCCATTGAGTAGCATAAAAATTGCTATGAACAGAAAATAATTTAATCTTTTCATATACATCATATAAACTCATCAACATAACACACTAAACAAAGCAAGGGGAAAACAGACTCAAAACAAAGATCTACACATGAATGAAAGGGGAAAAAACCACTCACAAAATGGAGTAGAACAAGGAGAGGTAGATTTCCCTCTAGATTTCCCAGATGCTCAGGTACCCATTACTGAACAGTTTTTAATTACAAACTTGCAGTTTCAACAATTTCTGGATAAGCAAAGGAAGCACAATACACCTTTGGGAGTACAATAGGGAGAGAGGGAGTGAAGAAAAAGTCCTCCAGCTTCTGGATAACATCTCCCTACAGTAGTTAAACACCAGGCACAAGACAGAAGACACCGAAGAAATCAAAGCATCTTGCAGCCAAAAGCCCATAGTTTTCCACAGAGCTGTCAACAGGGAGAGACAGACATCCAATTGGCTGTCAAGGTTCAAGGAAATAAGGTAAAATACAGTTTTGGTTTTGCTTTTTTTATCTTGTGACAAACAGATTAGGACCTGAGTGCTGCTTCCCAGTACAGCTCCAAATCAATACTAGAATGTAATCAGAGTTTATCTACTGATACACCAGGTTTCTCTCCCAGCATCATCCAAGTGCTAGAATACTCCAGTTACTTACACAATGCCAGCAGAAGCTTTATCAGGCACTTGAAAGAACTGATTCTACAGCAGTAATCCCAAATACCAAACACCTCCCTGGCTCCTCTCTTTCTCAAAAAGGCTGTCCTTCTCAAACCAGTGGCTGATCTACTTAATCAGAAACTCTGGATTAATTCATACTGTTCCCCTTTGTTACAGTTTTGCCTGCTAGCCCCTAGGGTTCCAACACCCTTTATTTATCAGGAAGACATACTAGCAAAGAAACCACCTCTGGTGGTTATATGGCAGGAGGTAAGTACTTCACCATGAGACAGTACTTCACTGTCAGCTTGTCTTGCTTGGAGGCTTAGCTGCTGTAATAAATTCATGATCGCTCAGCAAGGAACTGCAGACAAAACTTTTAAAATGTATGATGTGCACCAAGAAATACACAGGAGATGAGAAGAAATTGAGAATAAAGTGCCTTAGCATTTCTTCCTTCAATAGTCTTCTATCTCCTCCGTATAAAAAAAACACTACATGCCCTGCAGTATCAGGCAGCAGGTCCCAAAATCACTGTTTTCTATTGCACAATGTGCAGAACAGCAAAGAGAAACAAGACACTGGGAATAGCAGCCAACCCTGATCAACTGCCTCAACAACAGGATCAAGGATAGAAAAGGGTAGCTGACTCTTCAAACACCTGAGGCAAGTACTTTCTCTTCCAGTCATGAAAACATGGGGGCTTTTTTCTGGTTTTCATTTGGGAGAACAGAATTTCCTCAGTTATTTGAGAAACTGCAGCTGTCACACCTTCCTGGCAGAAACCCTACAACTTCCAAAACCACACCTGACTAACTCACAGCCAAATTCTCCCATTTTCAAGCAAAGAACAGTTGCCTTCCACTGGAGAAATGCCTCTGGTGAATTGAGGTCAATGTACCATGTCTCAAATGGCCACTTATATTCTAACATAGCAGAGATGATATTATTACTAAAAGCAGCTGGCTAGTTACAATATCTAGACTGAGATGCCTAAAAGGAACCAGGTTTCTACAAAGTACCTATCAACTGAGGTACATTTGAGGAGCAGGAGCAGAAGAGGGAAGAAATTCTCCTTGCTACCACTTTAAAACAACCAAACTCCTGCCACTGAATATATAAGTTTCTAAAGATGAGTAACTTTTTCGTTTGACTCATGTTATGCCTAAAGCTCAATATACAGCAGTGGTTCTCATGTTGGCTTTAAGAAATGCTCATGCTGATGCACAGCAAGAGTTCAATTCCTGCATATCAAGCAGTGTAAACCTCCTTTTGTGTAAGGGTAGATTTGCTGTGGTAAAGAAGCCACTAAGACAATTATGAATTCAGGTACCTGTCTCACTGTCAAATCTGCCAGCCACCTCAGCATTAAGGCAAGTCACTGGCAGGAGTCGATGCAATCTTGGATATTTATCCCTAACATACTTTTTGCACAGCCTTCAGAAGAAGACCCCCTATAGGAGCAATCCATTACCAAGCATTGCACGGATAGCATTAGCTCACAAATCATAAAATGCCAGTACACAGGCATTTACTTTTTCTGAGTGCAGTAATAATATCTGTGTAAGCACAAGCTAAAGTGCCATAACTATATGGTTGTTTTTGCAGCCAAATTCTTTGTCTTCAGCTCTGGCAGAGGCTCATTTATGTTTCTATTGCCCTTCCTAGACAGAGTTTTGCTCAGTCTACTTAGAATCATAGAGTATCTCAAGTTGTAAAGGACTTGAGTCCAACTCCCTGTTCTTTCCAGGACCACCTAAAACTAAACCCTATGACCAAGAACATTATCCAGACACCCCCTGGCTTAGATCTATACTTAGATCTTTAATACACCGAGCCAATGCCTAGTGCATTGAAGGAATACACTTCAGTTGGCACTGCCCTTATTTCCAGGCACCACTCCTTTGTGAAAGCTTCAGAATATCAAAAGTGTTTCTCCAAAACTATGGCAAACTTGGATATCACATTTGTCACCTACTCTTTGCATGGCATGCAAATATCCTAGACCTCAACCATCCTTATGCCTTCTTACCAAGAGGCCTCTCACATTGCTTTCAAACATGAGAGAGGCAACAGAATCAAGATCTTTCCCAACACAAGTGGAAAGAGAATAAATCAGAGTAAAATTAAATCGCCAAGAGATTCCAGTGTCACAGAACCGCTTGGCTTGTTTTGGTTTGTGTTTTTATGTGGAAGCAAGTAAAAAAAAAAGGTTCCTCTTAATAGAGACTTAAATTTGGTTAGAGAGGAATTTAGATATGTAAAATGGATCAAGAATTAATGACACCCATGCCATGTCAAATTGCTACAATGAATTTGCATAATGAGTAAAGTAAAATTCTGTAGCATTAACTGAAATATTTTATCTATACAGTGCAGCAAGCATTACATATTTAATGAGAAGTAAAACAAAATCCCCCCAAAATTTTTTTTTTAAACTAGGGGTACACAGCTTTCAGCAGCTTCCAGAAGCTGCATGGATTGGGACAAATCTGGCACTGTGTAGTTCTGAGTATCCTTGCTGAAATTAAAAATACAGAATAAAAAAAGAACATTAGCTGAAGTCCAGTTTATCCTACTTGTTAAAGCTTCACAGCCATAGAGCCAAGCTAGTAAAGACTTGGGAGAGCTAAGTGTATAATGTTGAAAATATTTTTCAGGTATCAGCCTTGGATAATAGGTTTTAAAATGCTATCCAGCTAATTCTAGTTCATATACTTTAACTAACTTGACTAATTGATACTACAATATCACAAAATTACGTGCAGTGAGAGTAAGAACCTTTGGGAATGCAACACTGACAGGCAGAGGGAATTTAGGAAGTCAGAGTGATAACTTACAGGCAATATATCCACTTAGAAAAAAGATGAGGGTTTTGACATTCCTTTAGAAGGCCTGCAGTGATAGCTGTATGCCATTGACACGGAACACAGCAGAAATAAATTACATATTTTCCAGAAACTTAAGAGAAAACATGCTGCTGAATGCTGTTTACAAAAACCAGCTCAGTCTTGGAAGGATGCACACACATAGCTGCTGTACAAGAGACTGGGATCAGGGTTTAATCACAGTTAGCTGGCAAGATACACAAAAAACATCCAGACTTCCCTGAATGTCATTAAACTGAACCACATGGTCAAGTCACAGAAGGAAGAAAAAAGCAGGGGGAGTCATCCAATATTTTGAGACTGCAGCTTCACCCAGCAAAGCAAAACAAACCTGCTCCACAAAAGCAGAACAGGGTGCTAGGATCCAGCTCCATTTTATCTGGAAACGTTCACTTTAAGTAGTACAAATTATACCAAAGGGGCACCAGAGCTGGAGTGAGAAACAGCTAAATTCATGTCATTCACTGTGCACTGTGGAAAGTGAGAAACATGAGGAAGGTCGATCTACCCCAAAGAGGTGACAGATATCACCTGAAGTCTCTGCCCCACAAGGTAAAAATGGAGCAAATAATTTACTGTTGGAGACAAGACAGTAGCCCTTAATACATTTGTCCTTCTCACAACACTCCAAAGCACCACTGGCCCAACAACAGAGCTCACTAAATACCAGGAAGGGAACCCAATGAGAGGAGGAGAAGGAACAGGTTCTTCAAAGGAGACATTGCACATGGACAGAAGACTCATGAATCAAAATATTTCTGTTCATGAAGAAAATAAATGTGATCCTTAAACAATGAAAGAAAGAAGAACTTCAGGATAGTCCTAAATTAGCAAAATTACTAAGACAAGGTTCACAGAGTTCCACCCTTTTGCTCTGCTTTTAACTGGCCTATTTGCTGGTAGAATTACACAACCCTTCTAAATCACTGCAACCAAATTTTGGTTCCTTTCTCAAATATTCACACAATTGCTCAAATCAGCTTAGGAAAAGCTTTCAAATAAATGAACAAAATAAACAAAAAACCAAACAAAATACAAATCAAGAAAACTACCCAGTCTAAGAACTGAAGCTCCATTTGGAGACATGAAATTTCACAAGTCAGTTATTCTTGAAAGTTGCAAGGTGATACCAGATACTACTGAGTAGGCCACCCTCCACAGGCACAACTAGAATAATCAGACTCTGACAGGCTTTGCTTCATTACCTTCTATGCCAGCAAGATTAAGTTCAGACACCTATCTAAAATCATGTATTTGACACATCCAACAAGACAGCAGTGGTCTAACACAACCTCCTAAGTAATTTCAAAGACCAAAGTTTGAACGTTCACTTTGCAAAGAGTACCTCCACGGTCAGGAGCAGCTGATTTACTTTCCAAATTTGTAACTCCCTTGCTTGTTGATATGGGAACTTCAAGGAAGTGCAGAACATTTTCAAGCCAATAGAGGAAAACAGGCTTAGCACCACAAGTCTGCAAAACAATAAATTTACCTGCACAAGACACATATGCATTCCCAGAGGGGAACATATGCTTGATGCCAGTTGCCTGCTATCTATCTGTCTATCATCCATTAATAGTGATGGATATTTACTGCCAAGGTAATTTTTTTATTTATTCCGAGCAGCTCTTTAGAACCAGAGAGAAAGCAAGAATGAATCAATACCAAAAACTAAAACAACACAAAAATGAACTTTTATTTTAACACAGGCACAATACTTAAGGTTCCAGCATATCAATGATTAGTTTAATCAAAGTATAAAAATCCAGAGTTTCAGGGTTTCATTACATACAGATGTAATTCAGCAAGGCAAATACTGGCACAGCCTGCCCTTGAATTAATATTTTTTGTTAATTACTTAGGCCCTTTAACATTTGTAAAGAGCTACAGAGGGCTCTCATCTGAGCATTACCAAGGTATGTATACTTCAATATTCAAGAGAGCTAAAATTCAATATTCAAGAGAGCTACCTAAGCACCCCAGGGCTTTTCTGCTCAAGAATTCTTTCTGACAGATATATACAGTAATATTAAATAGTTATATTTGAACGAGTAAACTCCCCATGTGGACAGGGATTTTGAGAACAGAATGCTTTTTCCTTCTGCAGATAAACCCGCAGCAGCTTTTGTGTGATTCACTTAACAGCCTGAAGTCAAAGAAGCTCTTGTGCCCAAGTGACTTTGTGCTTTTGCACCTCTGCCCAAGCCAACAGGGAACAAAATGAAGAGGTGGTCACCACCCGTGGATCTGTAGCTCCTGCTACAACATCACTACAAAGGGCTCATGTGGAGAACAAAAAGTCAGGTCCTTGCAACCAAGGAGTTAATTAGTAAGATGGGAAAGAGAAGCACATGGATGCTGGCATAAAGCAGACAGGGCAACAAAAGATGTGGAGCTTGGGAAAGAAATAATCCATAAAACTGAACCAAAAAGCCACATTCTTATGCAAAACCAGATTTCCTGTTCTCATCCCACTTTTTTGCACTCCTTTGACAGAAAACCCTTGGCAGGCTGTCTGGCCTGACAATGGAAAGGTGAAAGCACAGTATAAGCAGTCGGTCCTGCTTGTGCTATCTGCCAAAGTGCCAAAAGCAGGGTGAACTTAATTTCTGCTGCCAGAAACAGGAGGTCAATATGAACGTCTAAAAAGGTTGTCCTGAGCATTCAGTGAGGTTTTCTCAAAAGCTGTGAAAGGGAAACTTTCCAAAGCTGGAAGGAGTAAAGGGAAAAGTCTTTTAGCAGCTGCAAAACTACCTTAAAGCCTTTCAATTACAGCAGGGTGAGCTAATAAAGCCGGCCCTTAAACCCTGGAGATTCAGTGTTTAAACTGTACTGCTAGTTTTCAAATGAAAGGCATCTCTTATGCTTGCTCTAGTACACAGAGGAATCAAGCCTCATCAGAAAATGATTATATTATTCGACTAGACTCAAAAGAACACTGGAGACAGGCCGCAGAGTCAGAGAACACTCTCCAAAACCTTGCCTCCTAGTGTTCTACTACCATATCAGAGTTAGTTGCCTGCTTTTGTAAGACGCATTTTTATAAGAGACTTCTCAATCAATGCAAAAAAAAGCTTTCAAAATATACCACAAGGGTCACTCAACCTGTGGATATAAAAGATGCATCTATTTACACTTTCTAATTAAAGGACATAGTCTAGCTATTATTCTCTAAACAGCTTTTTATTGGCGATACACAACCCTCTCCTACTTCTCAGGGACATGGACAACTCAGCTAGAACAGTATTTTCTCAGTTATCCCAACAACTCAGCCACCACCACTTTATCACAGATCTCTTCTGGACAATGAATGGGAGGGAGCAGAAGTTTCTCCACTATCCAAATGGAAAGATGTCCTACATGAACTTACTTCTAATAAAATGCTTCAGCAATGGGTTCCACATACTGCTTTGTTCCTACAGAGAAGTGGCAACCCTAAATACAGACAAAATTCTCTGATTTCTACTACAAGGGATTAGTTTAGTTCATAAAAATCATTGTCTTTGGCAGCTTGGTAGAAGGTTTGGATTCAAAACGACATTTCAGTATATCAGGCACCTCCTCTCAACCCCCTTCCTCAGTGATCAGCACTGAAGCAGTGAACCCAAAACATGCCCACTCTGTGACTGTAGAAAAAACTCCAAGTTCCTACCTGCTTTGCATGTCCTGCCATCATCTTCCAGCTGCACACCAGTGGGACAGGCACAGCTGTAGAAGGGGTCCCTTGGAGACAGCAGGCACAGATGGGAGCAACCACCGTTGTTTTCTTCACATGGAGTGTGAACTTCAAGAAACAAAACAGATTTATTCTAATTGTTCTTGAAGCCCATAAGCCCTGTTTTCTCCAAGAAAAAGAAATTATAGATTCCCAAATCACTGGCATAAGCTTTAGTGCTAAAAAACAGATGAATCACAATATAAAATGCTTGATTTCCCCCTCTCCCCAGCATCTTAGCTCTAGGGGCACTTAAATTGAGATGCATGCAACTGATGGGATGACCAGATCTATGAAAGAAAAGAAAACATAACAATTTGGACAATTCCTACATTACAATACTGCTGCATGTACAGGACAGGGATGGACATACAACAACTGAACACTCCTTTCTCTTTTAGATGGGGAAAAAATGGCAGCAAGACATGAAACCATATTAATAAGTAATTATGGATAAATATTGACACTTAAAAAAATTTGCAACTTTTGCAAGATTTCTGCAAAACTGTAGTTTGAATCATTGTCTGAAATATAATTCTTTATTACAAGAGCACAAAATGTCTGGCTAATTTAACTTTTGTTACTTCCACTGACACTCACAGAGCAAAAAAAAAAAAAAATGGTGAGGAAGGAATCCAAGCCTGATCTTAATGAAGTCAATGGCATCTGAGCTATTTTCAGCATATGCTCTTTCTCTATGTGCTGTATTTTCTTTGTGACTGACTCAAATACTATGACCCTAGGCTGGGACATTCCTGGAGCTAAAAGCAATGACAAGAATTCAGCACAGACAAACTCTTATCTGGAGCTGTGAGATAGACCAGGGTGCTGTGCATACCCAACAACCTCAAGGAAAACGTGCACACGTCCACCCCCAAGATGATCTCCAAATTCCTTTTGTTTACTTTCAGGCCTATTTACTCATATCCTATAAACTTCATTGGAATAACAAATGTTATCTCTAGGGAAGCAGATTTTACACTTGTCATAAAGAAAGAAGCCAGTCCAAATGGCAAGAGTATGTCCTCTGGACAAGACTTGATTCTTCCCAGAGCTACTCAGTTATATGCGTTTGACAACATTGCTTTTAAGTCCCATTCTCACAGTCCTAAAGAAAACTCCAAAACCTAGAATCACATGTACATACAGCATATATGCAGCTCTGCTCTATTTTCAACACTCTACTTCCTTTCAAGTAGCACCAAAGAATATACAGAAAAATAGAGGCACATATGTGTTCATATGAAATATCAAAACTAAAACCCTTCCATACTAAGACATTCACAAACTATTTGATGCGTATTGAAGATAACCATGATCAAGTCTGGACTGCAAAAATGGCACTTATAAATACAAAATGAACATTACATATCTTGTGGCAATTGTACTTATTTTTAAAAAGGTACTTATAAGCATTTCTTACAGTTGTCTTTAAAGCAATGGCATTAAAAAGATGCCAGGTAAGTCGGTACCGTTCTTGTTCAAATATTCCCAACCAAATGAAGGCACTGAAGTACTGCACTGGATTCTGGGTTTTGCGACCAACTGGGACAGTGAGTGAGTTCACACCAATTTGGGCCGGAACACTCAAAGCAAGGTACAGGATTCAAGCACTTCTATCTTTAGCAACTGATGCCTTGGGAAGGCTGACCTGAAACTGAAACTGGATAGAGCTAGAGAATAAAGCAGATATTTATTGAAAGGCCTTCAGGGTACACCTTGGGCAGTATAAGAGCCTGACCAGGGCTACACCCAAGGTGGACTAAAAAATGGACAACCAGTCATGAGGCCTTAAAATTTTATAGGGTTTTGGTCCGTTAGCATCTTGGGGTTTAATTGTCCAATTGCAGCTTCAGGTTGTGAGGTCCCATCCTTCTTGTTTCTCTCTTCAGCCCACTGTTGTTTGAGCTTTTGAGCCTGAAAGTTTGCCTTAGTCTACAGCAGGATTTGTTTTCTTTACCTACTCTGTGAAGAGAGCTTACTGGCACTTAATATGAGGCTCAGAACTACACCCCTAGGCAGCATAGAACCTGGAATAAAACTTTAGCCATCACAACCAACCCCCAGACAAATGTGCAGAACTTCGGAACGCCACACAAACAGCTTTAGTGACTAATGTTTTCCCTGATAGATAAGCAGGAGTCATGCAGGGGGTTTGAGGGGAAGCAGGACGTACAGTAGGGCTGCCGCTCCGGGCTCAGGACCTGGATGTCCATGGGTGAGTAGAGGGCAGACAGGATCTCTCTCCTCTTCTCTCCTGTCCGTTTGTTACAGGCGTGGATGGAGCGCGTCTGCCAGTCCGTCCAGTACAGAGTGTCCCCCGACAGTGTCAGAGCAAAGGGGTGAGTGAGGCTACCTTCAACAACCTTTTGCCTTTTTGGGAGAAACAGAAAGGATCAAAAAATTGATTGGTTCCTGTTGTTAGCACACATTAAAAAATTTGGCTCTGTAGTAGCTTGTGTAGGAACTGTTGTCTTTCAACAAATTCATGGGACCAAGAGATTCACTTGGTGATAAAAGTGAGAAGCAGACTGAAAAAGGTAAAATAAGGTTTTATCCCTTCACAGCAATAAGGACACAAATATATGGGTTTTCAGAGCATCAAAGTATCTGATTCAGGCTCTACACTGATCCTTTAAGTTCCTTAACCTCAAGAGCTGTGCATATACCCAAACACAAGTGACTTTTCAAGGAAACTTAGGTCCAAAGAGTACTCCTCTGATTAAAGCAGTATATGACATCTTTGCCCTGAACTTCAGTTGCACTCAGTCTCTTCTTCTAGCAGAAAAAGGCAGAAATTACCTATGAGTCTCATTAAATCACGCTTCTTAACTTTGTCTGCAGTAGAAGTAAGTATTTTTCAGATTAATTTTTTATGTAGAGCAAAGGTCAGTTACAGTTTTCCTAAAATTAAATATTTATAATTAATACAAATCAGAAACATTTCAGATTTTTTTTTTCAATTACATACAGCCACACCTCCAGGAATTAGCTGAACTGAAAGCCAAAGAATAAATAACATTTCTAACATGTTTTCATGGGATCCCAAAATTTATACCTGGTGCAGTAAGTGTATATAATTTAGATTCAGTAGTTTTGAAGATACTTATTAAGTCAGAGGAAAGATGCTTGACAATTCCTCAGTCAAAACACTGGTACTCACTTTTCACAAAATCCATGCATTTTATGTATACACAAAGCTATGCACAGACCTTTCAAACCAGTGCTGGGACACAGCAAAGCACTATTCAAAATTTTTCATCATACAACTTTGAGAAAGCTTAAGTCCCAGTGTCATCCTGAAGGAAAATGACAAACTTTATTTTCTTATACCTACATTAAATCTGCATTCAATTTATTTCCACTGAAGATATTTAAGGAAAAACAAGCTAACATTTGGCAGGGAAAGGACTCTCATTTTGAGCAGCATAGGTGATTATCTCCATTTTCCAGGGTACAAGAGAATAAAAAGTACCCCAAAAATTCTTGAAATATATTGAGACACAGACAAGTGTAAAACAGACTGACACAAGCACACAAGTACCAGCATATAAATGAGAAAACAAAATTAGTAATAAACTTTCTCTTCTAGAAATGAAATTGAAACGGTTCTAAAAATTCTGTGTAATTACCACTACTTCTAACCATAAAACACAAAAGAATAAATACAAATACTAATTTCACTTTCTCCTTCCACTCTCACCACTGCTCTTCCTCTTAACTAATAACAGCAGTGATTGTATCCTAATATCGTAACAGCTGTTTTCCACTAAGTATTGCCCCTATTTCCATCATTCTTAGATATCAAGTCTCCCTTTCTCCTGTAATTACATCCCTTGAAATAGTTCCAGAAAATGTGGTTGCAAATTGAAGCTTGCTAAGAGGCAGATTGCTCCAGTAACATTAATCCGCCAGACAGAATGCAAATTTACCTTTTATTTGAATTTTGAGGTAACCCTTAATGGATTCTGGGATGGGAGGGGTGGAAGCATCTGAAACATCAGAGATTTCTTTATTGTCATGTATGAGTGAAATTTGTTTGCTCCATGTTTAAGGAACAGTTACCATCTAGTCTGAGCCCTTACTGAAGTACACCTTAGCACCAGAATCTAGGAGTCCCAACTGCACAGACATCTGTTTTAACACTCATCAGTGGAATGGAAAAGGGAATAAATAAAAATTTCACTTAAAAGGAGTTATGATTAAGACCAATCTTCATGGCATTTTATCAATATCCGTAACACTTCAGAAGTTTTTATGTTGGACAATATCTAAAAGTTCATGTGCAGTCAGAAATCAGGAACTTCCAGAATGCACCCTGTACAGGGATATTCTGACCTCAAGCATGCATTTACATGCTCTAGCAGCTGAGTAAAATATGCAAGAGGGAGCCAATTTTTTCTTAATGTAAAATACATTATTTTTCCTAAAATACTACTTGATTTATGGTTCAACGAAAATCTGTTTGGGACATGCAGCACTGATCTATCATGAAGTAATTTGGACAGATTACTGGAATTAGTGTATTCAAAGTCTTGCTCCCTTTCAGGTGGCCTTTCTCTACCTTAAAATGAGCAGAATATATTTTACTTGCCAATTACAACTTCAAGATTTACACACATGTGCAAGTAAAGTCTGCACAATTTGTATGTGCATGAAAACCACAGAAACAGCCCGGAAACCTCAAACTCTGCCACTTGCCCCCAAATCAGACAAACATATTCATGCTGAATTATATGAAAATCTTTCTTTCTTGTCTACAAACCTGCAGCCAGACTTGGAGCTACCACTGCCTTCCACAAAGGCCTTTTCCCTTGTCTCTACTTTGGACTGTCAGTCAATACTTGTCACTTACTACAATGCCACCATTATCCAGCTCTTACACAGTGCTCTCAAAGGAACTTCAGAGTGTTTTATAAAGGATGTCAATATTGCTATTGCTCTTTTATGACTGTGAAAATCAGGCATAGAATGCATCTCAGTAAAAAAAATGAAAAACACCATGGAAAATGTTTTTTTTGGGAGAAGGCATATTCTATGACACAGAAATGCGTAAAATAGAGCTCCTCCAACTTTTCACCAAGGCAAAAACAATTTTATTGACAAAGGCATTTAAAATGTTGTAAAATCACAAAAATGAAAATGTCATTTAAAGCTACCTGAAGACTAAATCCAGACAACAATGCAGAGATTACTTTGGCAGGACATTTTACTGCATGTGACACTCCACCCTCTTCAGGAGCAACACAACCTGCCCATTGAGCATTGCACAGAATTGAAGATGCAATCTCAAATGCCTAAGTCTGCCCTGCCTGAAGTGTCACTGCTCAATGTCTACAAAAGCCAAAACATAACAGCACACTCGGACAGCAGCTACCAAAAAACTTCCGCACTGTGCTTTCCAGCAAGCTTTAGGAAAGTCTGCTTCCTAACTGCTTGTTGTCTGAAACAACCCAAAATCAGTTAATTAATAGGCATAACATAAAGGACATCTCTGGGTGGGGCCACAGACAAGTGTGTCTCAATATGTATTTCTTGTTGGTAAAAAAAAAATTAACAATATTGTAAAATCCCAGTTACAAGTTAAATGTTATACTGTCTAGGGTCAAAAATAAGCATCTCCAAGTATTTTCAAGACAAGTAAAAAGAATCCTGCTGTACAAAAAGGACATGAACAGTCTATAGTGAAACATTGATACAAACAGTCTTATTATTAAAACCAGTTTTATAGTATGTGAGGTTATTTTTAGCAAGGCTATTAAGAACTGCATTTAAAAAACCCAAATTTTTGTAGGTATTTGCGTTATTCTAGACTACTGAAGGAAAAAAGTCTCATTTCAAAAGGAACACAGGAAGTGAGAACTAACTTACACCTTTACAAAGATGAAAGGAAGCTTACCTAAAGGAACCATCCAGATTTGCCCTGTGAATGAAGCTCAGTTTTGCATCAGCCCAGTAGAGCTTCTGCTCGTCGAGATCGATGGTGAGTCCATTTGGCCAATAAATATCGGAGTCCACAATGATCTTCCTCATGCTGCTGTCCATTCCTGCCCGCTCTATTCGGGGCGTTTCACCCCAGTCAGTCCAGTACATGTATCTGAAAGAGACACACAGACACAAATGAAGCCACAAGACACGCTGGGATAGCGGCTCTTGGCAAAGCCTGCAATGGTACATACATACAGCAGGGTACAGACACTAATGTTTACTCCCAAAAATTTAACAGACTTATTAAAGTAAATCAAACCCCACGCCCACAGGGCACAAAATAAGTCCTTCATGAAATCAACTCACAAGCTTTCCCTCTGTGTAATGTATTTACCAGTCCCTTCCAATGCTGAGCAGTACCTGATTGTTATAAGCATTTACAACTGAGTACCACCCTTGTGTGGTCAGTTATTACAAGTTAATGCCCTAAATCACATTCTGAAGCAACTGGTTACCTATCCAAGCAGACAGTGACCACAGCTTAACCTCCTTTTGCAAATCCATTGAGGCAAAAAGAACAAAGTCAAGCATCCTGAAATTTGTTTCTGTCAAAACAAATCATGAATCCACGAAGACTTAGAAAAGACATAAAATTTTTGGATGCTTTATATCCCCTTCCCAGGCAATTTAAGTAGCCTGAATAGACATTAACAGCACATACCAATTGGAAAGGATCAGATCAAAGTGTGGCAAATCACACAACATCTGTGTGAAAAGTTGAGATTGTACAGCTACAAGAGAAATGATCTAGTGAGAAGAGGTCAGCCAATTCACAGCTGGTAAACATCACGAAGCCTCACATATCCATCCTGAAAGTTTGACATGCAAACACAACACAGCCAACTCTTAGCACAGCTGCCTCAGGCCAGTCAGAGAAGTGACGCTGCTTTCCCAATGCCATTACAGCCATCTGGGGCACGGGGCTGTGTGAGAAAGCCTTTGCCCTGAGGAAGCTCTCAAACAGAACCAGGTGTCTGTGCACTGGACCCATCACCTCCCCAAATTCCCCAAACAGTGCTAGATCAACAAGAGCATCAGCTAGGCACCAGCTGGGCAAGGGCACTGAGCTAAGTCCTCCTAACACTGGAGCTCCAGAAAAGCATGGTAAAGACACATCTATTCAGTCCTGCACAATGCTTAGCCAGATGTTTCATAACCTGGATTATCCCAGACCCTGAGCTGCCCTGAAGATGACAGCACTCGCTATGCAATCACAGTAGGAACCATGCAGGAAGCAAACAAATGTGGATAGTGAAAACACACTTATACAAAAAAAAAAAAAAAAAAAAAAAAGCCTCGTGCTTTATTTTATGAGAGAGAATGTGAGACTATATTTGTAATTGCTGTCATGTTCCTCTGCAGGGGGGTCCCCTTCACAGTGCAATTTCCTGCTGCAAACTGCAGAGGCTCTGGAGCTGCTTTACATGCAGCTGGGGCCATCATTTCAGCCAAGAAGGAACAGGGAGCTCTGTAGTAATCACCAGCAAATGTCCCTACCAACACACTTGACCTTAAAATACTCTGATCTCCGTGTGCATTCTCCACCCCAATTTGGGCAGATCTCCAGTTCCAGGGCAGTCACAGCACCTACACTGCACCATATATAACATGAGCAGTTTACCCCACTAAAGAGGGGAATATAGATAACCATATAAATAGAGAGACAGATAGAAATTGCTCACTTGTACCACAACACATACACCTGAGCGTGAGGGTCAAACAAGTTTTCTAGTTGAAATAAAAAACTTCCACACAGGTGAGTCCTCATCAGGTTCTGTGATAGCTCACATGGCTGAGGCACAATCATGTCCCCAGACGCCTTCCCAAAGCTTCCTCAGCTTCAGCAACCAGGATAGAGTGACTGCTCCTGAAAAAGCAGCAGCAGTAGCTGAGAGCTGCCCCAGTTCACAGGATAACCTATGAATGTAAACTGCCACTCATTTTGGTTTCCCTTAGCAAGTCAGGCTGTAATTTGTGGCAACTCAGACTGTGTGGGGAAGCAGCTATTGACAAACAACTAAAGATTGAGAAAAGCAGACATAAAAAACCTGTCTGCACAACCAGCTGCTGAATCACACTGTGACACTGATATGGTCAAATACTCATTTTTGGTCGGGTCAAATCAATTGTCTGATCCAGCTCATCTGCACTAGCTTGCACCACCTGCATCCAACTCCACGGGAATAAAGACAGACAAAAGATAGACTGTTAAATGAGGAAAAATGTGGCTATTAGAAGTGATTTTGGGCCATATCATGTGGCTATTGAAATGTATTAAGTGCAGACTAAAAAGGAGCTTACACCAAAATGAAAAAGCCCAGGAAAGTTACCTAAAAGAAAAAACAACGGAGATAAAACTACCTAAGTCCTATTAAACCTTTATTTAAAGCAGGTTAAAAAGATGAAAAAAAAATCCCTAAATTGTCATGAAACAAAATTCCTCTCCTCAAGCCTTCCATAAAAATTTCAGCCCTCACTCTCCATGCATTCAGATGAAGGAAAAGAAAATAAAATTCGGTAAACCAAAGGGCTCTCATGGCTTTTCTATGATATTAAAGGAGCTCCAACTCAAGAGCCTCTTCCCAAAATATAGTGCTGTTTAATTTCATAGGTGATGTGTGTTTACCCTTGGCCTCACAGAGACTGCTGTACAAAAGCAATACTTTGAAATTCACACACAAACTTGTCACAGGAAAATTGCATCTCTACATTTCAGCTCATGAGCAGGCACCAAGCTCAATGTTACCCAAAGGTTCAATACTACGTGGGTATCAGCAGAGTAACTGCACCACAAAGGAAGGGTTGAGCAGGATGAAGATGCACTTAGACAACATGGAGAAGAATCTGAATGCAGCCTTCTTCCAAAGCACTTCTCTCCCAGCTGGACTTTTTTAAAGCAATATACTCTGTTCACCACCTTGTCCTGACTACAGGGTGTCTCTGCAATCCCTCCAGTATCATGAAGCTGATCTTCTCAGTGAACTTTTCAGAGTATATACTGAGTCTCTGCACTGATCAAACACCTAAGCAGGTAAAGGTTTCCTTGCCTTTGTGTGCTCCACAGAATTCCTGTGGTCCATCACAGGAGTCCATACCAAGCCATGGAATAGCAAATACAATTTTTGCCTCCATTTAACCCCCCTCTCCTTTTCAAAGAGGCTTCTGTCCTTTCATCAGGCAGCAGGTGCTGATTTGCCATGAATTCTAGGAAATTTGCTCTGGTTTGGGGATCTCTCAGCACATCAAGACCCTAAACTGAGAGTCTGGAAATCAATGTGAGAAGAGATCAGCTGCTCCTGCAGCAGGACTGATCTTTTCTGGTCTAAGTGAGCCTATTTATAACCATGCCACTGCCAAATGGAGCACTTCCTCCCTGATGCCCACTCCTGGTGTTGGCATCAGCATTCCACAAGGAAACAAAATGAGAAAACCCAAAACCTTTCAGTCACCTCTAGCAAATGATCAGTCTTACCAATATTTCTGCAGCAGTGGTGCCTAAACAGAAGGACCAAATGAAGGCAGCAATCTGCCAGCTGAAGCCACCAGAGAAAGGCATTTCTCATCAACTCCCCCTAGGCAAGTCACTCACCTTTGACTCCACAATTAGCTAGGGCAATCCTTTCCATCCCTCTTCTTCCACCCTTCTCCACCCTAATATCTAGGCTCTATTGACATTTTTTGGCAGCACAAGGCACAACACAGCACTGGACATGAGACTCTAACAGGCCACAAAATGTCATGTTTTAACTGCATGCCTGTGAGGGGTTTTCAAGAACACACAAAGCATCAAGTTTTCTCTTCCTTTCCCCCCTCTATTTTGAGTGACAAAACCAGTTCAAACCAAGTTAAAAATACAGTGTCCTGGCTGGAACAGTAAGTCACCTGAAGACAAATTTTTTTTTGCACAAGTTTTAAATCCCAGAGAAAAGAAAATCCATGGTTATTACGGAAAGAATGCCACAAGCTTAGCTAAACCAGCACAGCAAACTTAACTGGAACAGTGATAACAGAAAATTCTGGGGCAGCAGGAAAACTTCCTTGATAAAATTTGGGATGAACAAAAAGATAAAGGTTAATTATCCTTGAAATAACCATGGATCTGATAAAAATACTAGCCTCCTGTCAAAAATAACAAAATCAGCTTGCACTAGCTGGTTCATCAGAGAAAGAATAGTACAGGAAAAACAGTGGAGAAATTAAAGAATTTAGTAATGTCCTGAAGTAATCATTAGGCCTTACAGCTTGCATGTTCCAAATGCCTCCAATATACAGGATCAATTCTTATACAAAGAGCAGACACTTTTGACTGGAGCTTTATGGACGGGGGACAAAATGGCAAAAAGTTCCAAGTGGCTTCTGAGACAAAGAAATCAATCTGCATACTTTAACAGTTTATATGCAGGAACTGATTTGATTCATCCTGATTTAAATTAACCTTAATCCAGGAGCCTGGAGGGATAACTGACATAATATTTCTGTAGGGGGGGGGAAAGGCTTTCCCAATTTTATTTTTTAAAGCATGCCTAAGAGTCCACATCTCTTATTGATGTCAATAAAAAAAAGCATTTTCAAACAGTCATCAATGTTCCTGGGACAGATGAGAGTTCAGGACTGGGGTTTTTTTGTTTTTCAAATAGAACCTATTTTCAGGTGTCCAGTCTATTAACAATCCCTATTGTTTTCACTTCACCATTAAAAAAAACCCCAGTATTTAGCCCAGATAACATTTCAGAAAAATAAGTAGACTAAGCAAAGAATCTCAGTCTGCTACTACCTGTATTACGCCTCCTAGTTTTTGAAGCCAGCTGAAAAGATGCACACTGAATAACAATGAAGAGCCCAAGGCAGGCATTTGGGTAGTTTTTTTTGTTTGGTTGGTTTTCTTGGTGGTGGTGTTTTTAAATGTAAATTACAGAGTTTTAAATACCCCTGGGCCAGGGCATGCCATAGCAATTGTAAGACACTAAAAATATCAAAACCCAGGATCTTTGTACACATTAGATCAATCACATTTTAGGACTGAGAGCTGGCATCTGAGGAGTTTTATATCCTGCTTGTATTGCAACAGTTCAGTAAGAGTCTAACAGCACTGAGGCTGTCAAAGAAAATGAGAACATGAATTCCTAAAGAGCTAATGAGAGAGAAAAAAGCCCTTATGAGCAAAATTCACTGTTAAGCAGCTATCGCAAATCAATACTCTTAAAAAAAAAGTAACCAAGCAGCATTGCAGAAGCTCAAAACAAAAAAGCAGACCTTGGACAAACTTGTGGGTTACTTTATTTAGTTCTTCAGAGATGTTTAAGTGTCTTCTCCCCATCGCTGGTTTTAAACCATAACTCCAGACCTTCAAGGCAGAAAGGAAGGAGGGGCAGGGCTAAAAAGAGACCAACATCAAATAATAATTTCACTGCACTTGCACCAATTCTGTCCCTAAACTGAACTGCACTTTGCTACACCAAAGAAACCAGCTGGAACAAAGTGCTTTTGCCAAAAAAACACCATCAAAGCTATGATGTAAATTTATATTTTCTCCTGAACACACAGCAACTAACAGTCCATCCAGTCCAGCAGCCAGAAGCACCAGACCCAAGAGAGCACATAAAATTCAGTTACTGCTCTGTATGTAAGCACAGTAGCTGCAAGCTTCACAACCAAGCTTTCTAGTCAGAACTTAATTAAATGCAATTGAACTGCAGTCAACAAGTCACTGGGTTTTGGCACATAAATTACCACATTGCATTAGGGCTTAAATGGTGCTTCCCTCCTGTCAGAAGAATGGGACTGAAATCCACCTTGCAAAAACAATCAGATTTTGAAGCTGGCAAACTGCCTCCCAGTGGGGTTTTTTGTTGGCTTTGTTTTCGGGTGGGGTTTTTTTGTTGTTGTTGGTTGGTTGGTTGATTTGTTTTCTTTCTCCTGCTTAACTCATTTTAAAGTTCCAGGTGCAGGAGCAGAATCAGGATGAAGACCTTATTCCCCTCAGTTTTAAAGCTGCAGGTCATTTCTCATTTCCTGGTGCTTCATGTATCTTGTCATCATTTTCACAAAGATCAGAAATCAGGGCTGTGCCCTCCAAGAGCAGCTGATCAGCCATCTGAGCTGGAAGGTATCACAGACATAATAAAAAGCAGCCAACGTTGCCCAAACACTTTTTCCATCTCCCAAAATGCAGTACAGTTGCCAAACCTTACATAACCTGCTTACACAAAAGGGGCCAGTTGTACAGATGATATAAATCAGTACAAACTTCTCCAATTTCAACAATGCTCTTGAACTTATACAAGCCTGTGGCACAAAACAGGAGTTTACAGGAAATTGCTATGAAGTTTAGATTCCTGCACATTTAAAACTTACTTCCCCCATCCCACCTTTAAAGCTACAAAAACTCCACTGTGAAATTAAATATCACTAACTGTTTACAGAAGAAAAGAATGTCTATCTTGCATAGCATTAAGCTGCAAATTGCTTACTCAAATTACCTTTTTTTTTTCTTGTTTTCAAGCACTCAGTTTTGAGACCTGGATGTTCTTGACAAAATCATTACATCAAACCCAAAAATATGCCACAGCAGGTAATCATTACAACTAACCACACAGTATGCAAAAATGTGTACAAAGCAAACAAAACCCTTGAGAACCAGCCTTCTCCATAACAGTTTTCCTACAACGGCTTTTATTCTGATTTATTCTTTTTAAACACACTATGATTAACGTGCCTGTATTGGTCTCTGTGGCCCTTTGATGGGCTCACACCAGCATGTCCATGTCTCTCCCCTGCTGAGGAGCCCAGAACTGGGCTCCTTCACTTCAAGGGTGGTTTCACCAGCACTGAGCAGAGAGGGAGGCTCTTGATCTGATGGCAGCACTCCTCCTGATGAAGCCCAGGAGTGCTGTTGACTTTCTTGACAGCAAGAGCCTATTGCTCTTTGATATCCAGTCCACTGACCCCAGGTCCCTTTCTCCTTTGACAAAATGTGATTTATTTTAGGAATGGGAAAAATACTCCAAACCTCACTACATTCAACCCATTTTAAGACACACTGCAGATACTCAAAATTCAGGGTATCCTTGTATGAAAAATTGCAGAATGAACTGCTGAACTCTCCACCAGCTTGTGAGCTAGACCCAGTCATGACTTAACTACATGTACCTAAAGTTAAACTAGATTTCTTCCTCTCTCCCTTAGGAAACACTGAATTAAAACATCTTGGGACAGTCAAAACAATTGCATCTACACACTGTACTGACTTAATGGATGATGGGGTATAGCAAATGCACTGAACAACAGCAATCCAACTGTGTAAGTTAGGTGCTGGTGGCTCTCTTACCCACAGATCTCACAATTGCTTTTAAACATTCAGCTCAAAGTAATGCATTTTACATTTCAGTGTGCTGATGCACTTTAACTCAATGTTTAGGGAAAGGTACACTCCAACTACAGACAGGAATTTGTCAAGGTATGCAACTCAAGTGTGTTCATTGGCATCCTTTTAATTTCAAACACCATAACAAACAAAACCCTAAGAACACCCTCAGCAGGTTGCATGTAAAAATTCTTACTCCAGTTTATACTAATGCTTAATTTTACATGGAAAAAAATTAGAAACATGTTTTGAGTTAAACCAAAGCAACTCATCCATGACAAAGAGAATAGTGCCTGTCCAGCCAGACCAACATGTTGTACGTGCAGCTATAAAATGCACCCAATTAAGTTGTCTAATCAAAGAGTTTCCATCACCTCTTTGGTCCCAGAGCATTCCTGACTTCCCCCAAGAAACCACTGCAACACACACTGGCACTATGACAATTAAAGCCATCCTGTTGCTCCTTCTGTTCCCTCAAGAAAGGGTGTAGAAATTTAGAAGATAAGAACACAATTCCCAAACTTAATGAGACTAAATGTGTACAGGGCAAAGAAGTGCCAGTCTCCAGGACCCAGGATGGAGGAATCACAGAATCTGTAGTGAAAGAAGAGTGCAAACAGGGGAGGGAGTTCAGTGGGGTTTTTAAGGAAGTCTACATGTTTCCATCTCTTTCCCATGCAATTCAGGGGGGTAGGGGAGAAGTAAATCACTTTTTTCCCATCATCTCTGAACAGGCAGGTCTGCTCTCAAATGAAGCAAAAGGTCTCTGAATAATACATGCCCTCTGGTCATATCTATGAGCAGGAAAAGGGAGAAAAAAGCAGAGGAGACTAATTACCTACTTAAAGAAAGGCTATCACCATCAAGGACAATCATCTGAAAATTAGAGTAAATAACAATTACCACAAAAACTTCAAGTTTCTTATGCATGAGACTATTTGCAGCTACTTGGAGACACATATCAAAAGCTTTCCAAGTCCCAAAAATTACAGCCATACCAAGATACTGGATATGACTGTGAACCAATTTTACAGTTGAGTACTTTTCTTTCATTTTAAGATAATAATCGTGCTACTCATATATTACAGAGTTTCAAATAACTAACCAAAGGCTTCAAAATAATTTTATACTTGAAATTAATTACTAAGTAGAAGCACACAGGATATAAACTAATCTCTAGCTTTCAGGCAGCAATAAACATGTTTCACTCAAAACCCGGACATCTTCTGCATTTTAACCAAACAGCCACGAGTTAGGGTTTCTAAAGGGTACAGTCTTTACTCAGAGGATGTTTCTTGCTTTTCTTCTCCACTGCTTGCAACACTCACAATTTTTTTCAGTATTCCCTCTCCTCTATTCCAAAGGAGATTAAGACCAGAAGATGTACTGCTTAAAAGATATCATCATTCATGCTTATTTGTATCAAAAGCCTCAGTCTATTGCAGCACATACAGATCCCAGTAATTTCAACACAGCAGGCCAATATGCTCAACCTCCAGTACCTGCCCTGCTGCTGTGTGGGACCAAGGTCCTGGTGAATCATCAGTAAACACCACTGCAGTTTGAAGTGCTGATACAAACAGCTGTGAGTTAGAACAGCTCCAGGTCTGGTTCGTGGCTTTGCTGTGACACAGAGGAAACACTGGATTAACAACTAGGCATGTCTGAGGCATTTAATTTTAGACTCTGAACTGAAAGCTTTTTAATTGTAATAGCTGTCCCTTCTATATCCATTTTTAATATCCCATTTGGTTCATTTATCACCTAATCCTTTCTTTGGTGCCAAATATACTTAAGGTCAATGACAGCCACTGCTTGAAGATTTTGGCTAATTTGCCATAAAGCAACCTGAGGCAATGGCTAAGCTAGGCTATGGTAACTCCCTTAATACTGTTCAGACAAGATTAGACTTGTTTTAATCTCTAAACTAATAGCCATTCTGCAGAGTGCCAAAACAGATGACTTATTTTTAGTACTCAGTATTTTTCTTTTCTTATTGCTGCATTCTAATTTGTATCTTATTTCCTTACCCTGAAGCTTTGCTATTCCAAAAGGGGAAGATTGCTCCATAAGTGAAGTCAGCTTCTGTGGTGGTCCACTGGCACCAGCACTACCTCTGCCCAAGAGCCCCACACCATGCCATGGAAGACTTTTTAGGAATTGAAATGAGGGAGGAAATGTAGACATCAGTTTGCAGCTTTCCTTCAGTCAGTCAAACCAGCTCAAAGGTCCTTATTCTCCTCTTTCACAAACACCATTTCTACAGCTGAGTTAGCAGGCTGGCTCAGCTATGGCAAAATCAACAACCCCAGTGACTACACCAAGTGACTGTGGTTATACCCACACCAAAAAACTCACAAGACAGCACACCTTTTCTTGAGGCAAGCAATTTTTATCTTTCCTTAAAATAATCATTTCATAGACATTTCACAAATGTCTCATTTAGCTCTTTGTGCTTCAGCAAGCAGAGGGGGCAGAAATTTCTCAAGTATTACTGTCTGCTAAGTGAGTCAAGCTATAGAAAATACAGCCTATAGAAAATACAGCCTGAGCTTGGGCAGTAAGTTCATTCCAGAAGGCAATACAGCAGCCATTACACAAATAGGAACAAATTCAAGATTTATACTAACCAAAGTAAATATCTCTAATACATTGGATACTTTAATAGTGTGAACTAACTACTTCATTAAGCACTTAGTGAACATCAGATATGAGGACTATGGATATGCTACAGATCCTCAGAATCAGAGCCCTGTGTCACATGGAGAAGGTAGCAAGCCTTGAGATTTTTATGTCATAGATTTAATGACCTTTGTCAACACAGATTCTAGAGTGTTCAGATCTAAGACCTTCACTACAGGACTGAGAATTAAATCATTTGTTTTGGCTACTCATTCATGCATTCTTTTGAAGATTTCTTTTCAGGAAACTTGCAGTTTGCTTGCCATGACATGTGATAAAAACTTGTTTTTCAAATACATTCCTCCTTCTTCAGACAATGTTCATGAAACTTAAGTTCTTTGCACTGCATTGCAGGGAATTTGAGCTACCTCTTTTAGCTGGGCTTAAGTAAAATCTTTACAGTAAATTCAGCTTTGTTATAAGTTGCTATCCAGAAAACATATAAAAACTTACGCAACAGCTGCAAAGTCAAAGTTAATAACACTATTGAATCTCCCACCAATGGTCTACCTATCAAGAATGTAAATAAATGCTAATGCTCTACAAAAACAACACCAAGAATTTTAGCCTAATGTCCTCCATGTTATAAATTCAGCTTAACATAACCTACAGAAGGACTTGGATCTAAACGTTCAAAAACACACCATCAACAAATTTGCAGAAAAATGTTTTGTACTCTCCTCTGTCTTCTTCATTTATCCTTCATTTCAGGCAAGAATAATTAGATTATCATATATGCTGCTTGCTTTAATTCCTAGAATATACAGTGGGTCCAGCAAGAAACTTTTAATGTTTATAGGAAAGAATGACGTTACATATTAAGCTGACTCTTGTTAATTATGATACTTTTTCAGATTATCAGAAGACCCTGTACAAATAATGATTTTCACTAGCTCTGGAAAGAAGAGAGACCCACAGATAAGCTTTAAGTGTCTCACAGCTTGCCTTAAAAAAATTAAATTTTAGGAATGTACTGAACTATCATCAGGGGAGAGGAATCCTTCTTTCTCAGTCATAACCTTAAGATAATCACTGCATTTAGAGAAGGAAGACAGGCTGAGTGTGCAAAAGATGCAGCTCTCTTTAAAAATGTCTCTACACCACAATCATCTGATTTGCTACTTAGGAAGCCCATCAGAAAAATCACACTCCTTGATGTCAATCGGAAATCACAGAAAACTAGGCTTCAAAAGGAAACTCCAGAAGTCAACTTAGCCCCTCTCCCATGTCCTAAGACTTGGTGATTACACTTCTGATGTTCCTGAGAAATGATGACTGTATATTCAGTGTGTTCTCTATTCTCACAAACTACTCTAAGTCTTGAAGAATTGCATCAAAATGAAATGAAACTATTAAGCAAACTTATTAAGCAAACACCACTCTGGGCATAACACCCCACTGCAAATACCACAACACAGTCCTCCATCTACCTCTGCAGAATAGCCTTACTAAAGCTAAAAGACAAGAGAAGGTGTCACCATTCTGCACAACAACATGTCATTTTCTCAAGAGAGAGAAATTAGATTTGTTTGACCTGGAGCATTCTAGACAAACCCATGTTTGGGTACTAATAGTATCAGCTAAGGATTTGCAAACTGCTTATTTGTGCCATTTTGCTTCTGGAAACTGAAGTTGACTAATGAAGTTGTCTTCCTCATTTTCTAAGATTCCCATCCACACTTCTTTAGTAGAAACTGCTAAAAGGACAAAATCACTCCTGTGAAACAGAAATTCTTCTAAACTGAAAGCAAATGACTAGCCAGCGACAGATTGCATCAACCACTTTTAAGAACCCTAGTCTGAACTTCAGGCTACGAAAAAACCCCACAAACTTACTCAGGTGCTCTGATCTAATACAATTCTGACAGTTGTGGGAACAATATTAGCCACCTGATTTCAAAAATTTATTAACAAAAAGATAAATTAAAAGTATTAAATGGTTCTTTTCTGCTGCTGTCACCCACTTTTCTTCTGCTGAGAATATCTGGAAGAAGGAACATATGGTTCTATGGGCGCTCAACCCCAGAGCCTGCTGTGCCAAAGTCAAATGTCATGATCACTATTCCACAGATGCACCCAGGAAATATTTCAGAAATACCAGGTGAAATAAAGTGGTTGTAAAAGCAAACCTGAATGTTTTATTCCCCAAATATACATGACTTTTAAAATTTTCTGTTAAGTTTAATATATTAGTTTTTTAGGCAAACCTGTCTTTGATTCAACACTTAAAGAATCAGTCAAAAGGCAAGGAACTGCATCTACTTATGAGAAGTAAATCTGGCACTGGCATTTCATGCAAAGTGCCATACCACTGTCTGTAATCCACCTCACCATGAAATACTCAATTTAACATCATATTCTCTCTTTAAATGTACTACTGAACTCTACATCTAATTAATCAAAGTTAATTAATTCTGCATAGATTACTTGCTGTCAAGATACAACAGGATTCCTGTTAAATTATTTAAAACACCTCTATGCAACTATTTGCTCTGGGGAGAATCATTTCACCTAAAGGCATCTGTAAGGAAGGCAGGATTAAGAGGGTAAGGACCCCTCAGGAGAAGTCAGTCCTCTGGCCCAACAAAGTCACTCCACTTTCTTTTTTACTGGTAATGGTTGTACTTTTCCAACCATTATCCAAACGATAGAGGCAGCTCCAGCATTTGACATGTCAACAAAACTACAGATTTTGTTTCTTTGCGTACACACAGTTTCATTTAGCCTTTGTATGTCCTTTATGTATTATTCCTAAGTGTACCTGTAACTCCTCACATTCACCTGGAAAATCTTACACAGGAAACACGGCAAAACCAACCAAAGTTCCAGTTTGTGGTGTGGAAGATGCTAACACGGGGATCTTAAGTTGCCCTCTGTTGCATAGTTTCCATTTTCACTTCTTGCACATTTGAAGTAGGTAGTTTCTCAAGAAACTGTCCATCTCCCAGAGCAGGATAAACCACCAAAACTTTATTTTTATGGTTTATACTCTTGCATTAAGTCAGGAATATTTTGCAAAGAGGACAGACTCAGTGAAAATATCAGTTAATGTCAGATTTTCCTACAGATGAAAATCCTACCTATGTATACCCCTAGAGGAAGATAAAGTGATCTCTGAGAAAGTATTGTGAAAATGGCAGCAGATCAGTGCCAAACCAGCTGCTTGTGTGGATCTGTGCACACAAGAGAAATACACTTCAGGTGCCCATCTAGCACAGTACATCTTCAGTCATCACTGCAATAAATGGCCCAAAAGACACAACATCAGCACTACGTGTGCACAGGGAGAGCAAACAGCACATGTGAAACCCTGGGGAGGACAGAAGGGGGAGAGAGGAATCATACACATGCATTTTTAGGAGCACTAGAAGCAACACATATGCAGCCCACACTCTTCCTACTACTTAACGTGGTCACTTCATAGCACTGAGAATCCACATTTTCACCTGGATGCTTTCCCTTGCTGGCAAAAACATTATTATTCAACATCATCACTTAAAAATATCCTAATTTTGTTTACCAGAGCATAGCAAGTGAGAATTCCTGTTTCAACGCATGCAGACTTGCACATGTTGTTGTCTACATTAAATAGACATCACATATAAAATCAAAGTTAACTTACCAGACAAGATAACTGAGAAAATAATAATAATAATAATAATAAAATGCTTGGAAAATTAATTACTTTTCCAAAGTGCAGCAGGATAAGCCAGGTAATTATACTGGTTGGATATTTGGCTTGGCACCTAAGAACCAGCTGTATTTTTCTTTCTGGCTCAAGGCCTGAGCTGCCATTTCTTGCCACAAAATATTTAAGCTCAAACATATGTTCAGTTACAGATCTTGAGAAAAATACCTCGGAAAAATGTGAAGTGAAACAAAAGGCTATGTGTTCCTTTTCTTTTTAGAACTAAGAACTCAACATAAATCACCACCATATCCATTTAAGCATTTAAGCCAAATTAATATTTACCCATGAGCCGGATCCAAAGCTATTGCCCTGGGCTGATCAAGGTCTTGCCAGAAGAGGACTTTTCTAGATGTTCCATTGAGATTAGCTACTTCTATCCTATTGGTTTCTGAATCCGTCCAATAAAGTTTTTTCCCAATCCAATCACACGCCAGGCCGTCCGGGGAAACCAGACCAGAAATGATGACATTCTGCACCACATTCCCAGTCTGGTTAATGTAAGTTTGCTTGATGGCTTCTTCACTCACATCTGTCCAGAAAACGATGCCTTGTGAGTACTGGAAGTCAACCGCAGCAGCATCCTCTAAACCACTGACCACCACTGTGGACTCCAGCTTGGTGCCTCCGGCATCCACGAGCCGAACATCCCGCCGGTTGGCAAACAGCAGGAAGGGAGATGCTGCAGAGGGAAAAACATGAAAGCATGTTAGCACTATAGTCATCTACAGATGTTCAAGAGCTGACTCTGTGTGTGTGGCAGAGGAGGATTTCTTCTCCCTGACCAGCAGGGCAGGGAGTACAGAAGCGCCACAAGTACCCAAAAATCTCCTCCTTCCCTATGTCAGACAGTGGTGTAAAAAGAGATGGAAGAGCAGGCCCAGTTCTTCATCTATGGAATGTGAATTGCATCTTCCACATAGTTAAGAGTTCAAATCAAGACCTTTCAACAATACCTTCTGTCTATTGTTCTAACAACAGACAAATTAGAACAAATTAAGTCTTCATGGCTTAAAAGCTTGGTTCAACCAGCCTAATTAGTAACAACACACAGAAAGCAAGCTCTGATGCCTTTTGGTAGCAGGCTGAAAGCTAACAGCACTAGACACAACATCCTGAAATGCTCCTACCAAGCACCCTCCCAAAGGGCAAAAACTGAGACAGAGTTTCAGAACTCCTGTGTTCTCTCCTGCACCACAGCAAGAGAAATTCAAGATGGGAGTCTGAACGCAGACCATGACATGGGTTGTGGGTGTTTGTGAAGACTGCTGTTAGCTGAAAGAGGCAGCAAGAGCAAAAGGACAAACATTTCCCAGCTTCCCCAATCCCACCCCAATTTTTCTAACTCAAGCAGTAGCTGCTGGAGTTCTACACCAGTCACCTGCTGACTCCCAGCAACCCTCATGTGCAACCATTTCATTCGATGTGCTGCCTCCAGTGCACAGTCAGCACAGGCCAAATCACTTGCTATTCAAGGAACAGCACACAGAATAGAGCAGCATGTATTATATCTCCTATGGTTCAAGCCTGTCATAATAAATACCTTTAGGTTTAAATTCATGTTACTGCATCTAATATTTGAGTTACTTCTTGATATTGTCTTTCAGATTCAATTCCTCCTGCACTTCTTAAAAAAGAAGACAGTTTGTACAGTGTCTGAATTGCAGGTCTGCAATGCTGGCAGCCCTGTCAGATGCTATTGCCTTTCTCATAAATTCTGGCTCTGGCTATGTTTTCATTGGAGAGTGTGTGCCTCTGTGCATCCTTGACAACAGCTAACGTGTTCATGTGCAGGCCAAGGACCTCAGTCAGAATATACAACTCAACTTCAGATGAACTCAAAAACATGCATAAAAATTCAGAGCTTTTATTATCATTCAGCATGGTCTTTTTTTCCCTCCCTCTAAGTCAGGAAAGAGATTGCTTTATTATGATTTTTGAAGGAAGAGTATGTTGATGTAATTCATATTACCTGATGGTTTTAGTGAGGGTCTTGGACAGCAAAGAGAACCAATTGTTATCGTTAGTGTTTCACTGAAGATGCAGTAACTTTGTTCTCTACAATATTTAACACAAGAAAGTTTATAGAGCTTGAAGAGAATTACTTACTAAGAAAAAAGTCTCAGTATCCCACCTATTTAATTTTGCTGGCTTGCCAAGTCCTTCTCTCAGTCATCTTTGAAAACACTAGGAATAGTATCAGGAAAGTCTGACAGGTTAGTTATTGCAAACAGACAAAAGAATCTGAAGTACCAAATCCTTGTTTTCTTCTCTGCAGCTCACTGGTTCCCCATAGCCATGCCTGTTTTAAGGAGCACTCTATCAAACCATTTGAAGACTTGGGCAGTTTTAAGTCACAAAGTTTTAAGTCTTTGGGGCAGAGACCTTCTCAAGTTCTGCACACTGCCTCACAAAACCAGCCCCACATCCAGTCAAAGATCAAAACTGTAAAAAGCTTATGTAATTTTTAAAAAAAAAAATATTGTCCAAAAAAACATGTTCAGAGGACTCTGAATAGATGGATTTTCATCTGGACGTTTCCATGCTGAAGGCATTATTAATGCTATTACAAAGGAAAAAAGAACCTGAAATATCAAGTCCAATCAACAGCAGAGGAACTCAACAGCTTCTTAGCTGAAGATCAGACATGAAAAACGTCTAATCCAATCAGTATCAACATTATCCCAGCTCCCCCATCCCTTTCAACAGACTTCTTCCCCGCTGATGTACACAGTGGGACAGCAGCAGGCAGATAACACATTAACTATCGTGTTCTCTGTCACTTCTGCTCTTCAAAGATGTTCTGACTCAAGCGCAGCCTCATTGTGCTGGCCAGGAGCACCAGGCAGAGAAACCACACTGCCCCTGCTTGCAACTCTGTTAGAACTTCACTGCACTGTACATTCATGTAAAGTGACTGATGATTGAAAATGGCCGGGATTTATCTCCTTTAAGGACAGGTGAGTATTCCACTTCCTTCGGCAAAATGCAAAAAGAGAAGGCAGAAGTCTGATTCTGAAAACTATATTCATTTCTTTGCTCCTCCCCACCAGCCTATTTTTTTGATTCCAAATTTTATTTTAAAAATGGTTACAGAGCCCGTTTAGAGCAATACTGGTTGGGAAAACAAACAAACTAGAAAAAGACAAAAAGTCCAACAAAAAACAGTGATCTGTTTCTCTACAGTAACTCTTGCCTGAAATGCTGCTGAAGAAACCGAATCTCTCTCATATAAATAAAAGAAATAAAGCAAAAGTCAGAAAAGTTATTAAATGCTCTGCTTTCACTGTCTTGTACTTATCTCTTCAAGTCAGAATGTGATGGCTCATGAGCAGGCAGAGCAAATTCTGGTAACTCTGCAGCTTCCTCTAAATACAATTTTCAAGATGTCCCAAGAAAAGTTCATAGAACTTTTCAAATTTTGCCCTTTCCCAGTTTGTAAGCAGTAAATCTGAAACAGGCAACCAAGACATCAAATGTGTTTCTAGAAAGATAGACACAGAGCATTCATTTAGTTTCATAAAATTACTAAACTCAAAAGATGCATTCATACTCTACAAAATGACAACCAATAGGGTCTCTAAGGCATGAGAATGGGAAACAAAGCTCAAAAAGCATCAAGACAAATGGCATTGACAAAACACTTGACTTGCTGTGCCATCAATAAACCATGCTAGAGATTCAAGGTCATCCCACCCATATATGATAGAAGTTTATTTTGAATCCCACATGAAAGTAGAATCAAAACTTAATTTCTAAGAATATGAAGACCAATCTCCTTCCAAATCATGCTGTCTTCTCACTCCTGAACTGGGCTTGATGGTCCACAGAACACTCTTATCCTTGATGCATTTAATTCTTTACTGCACAACTCCTGACAAAGGCAAACTGGAAGGCAAGTTAACAGGAGTTTCTGAGGAGAGGGACGGGGGAGACCCAGAAAAAGCAGCAATAACTGACTACCATTAACCTTCAAATGAGCTTATTTGTTTCACATGAGGAAATACCCCTTCCTTGAGAAGTTATTCCATGGTTAGAAGGTAAAGAGACTCAAAGGAACACTGAATGTTATGCTCTATTTTGATCAACAATACTCCTGACAACTGAAAACTGCTTGAAAAGTTTCTATTTTGAAAAAATAGAAGAATAAACAGTGAAAGGATGAATACTGAATGTGAAGGATAAACTGTTTATATCCAGTCTATTATCACCCAATTGAAACATTTTAATGTCGTCACAAAATAAAAGTATTCTTTTTCAGTAAAATTAGAACAGTTCATATTTTTCCATAATAGGCAATATTTAAAATGTCTGTACATAGCTGCAGTTCCCAGTCTTTGGACAAAATAAAAAAAAGAACCTGAAATCCCCTGAAATTTTCAAATAAACTCTAAACAGATAACAGCCTCAACTGTACAAAGTTACAGAATTTCTTCTTGCAGTAATTCTACAGTCTTACTTGGATCATGCAGTACTTGATCAAATCCCTTCATCCTAGAAAGACATATTATTTCTGTGCAAACCCCCACCAATTTTCCTATGGTTTTCTGCTAACTGGAAAACACACCCTTGACTTGACAATGTAGTGAGCTATCTACACAGAAGCCTATTGTACAACTGTGTGAAAACAGAGCTTCTCATCAGTCTATTAACTGCAGAAGGGGAAACACTCCTGATCAGGCAGGGTAGGAATCAAGCAAGGGTTCAATTTCCATTTTTGCCTTTGATCCTTTAAATGCTCATTCCTTGTCTATGGTCAATTACTGAATTTTAATTGTTTCACCTGCATCAGGAAAGTGGGTTTGTGCAGACATAACATAAGACTGAAGGATTTGTACACTTTTGGAAAATTCATTTGCTTGATCACCATAAACAGTATCAGTTTCTGAATTCAGTCATTAACTCCAATTGTTTTAATTGTGCCCATTTAGAGCACTTGAATTTTATTAAGTTCTTCAGGGGTACCCCTTAGCCACAGTAAACTCACATGCAACAACTAAAAAATGCATTATATGGTCTTTACTATTAGTTTCAGTAATAGCTTTCTAAAAACCAGTTTGACAAGGCTCAACATGCATATTAAGACTAAGATGATCACAAATGATAATCCACAATGCATTTGTCATCAGTGGTTGGGTTTTTGCAAAGCTGCAACAGTTCTAAGACAAGCTGAGCAAGAGTTTTAAAACGTTGTATTTATACTACTGCTTCATACTTGTTGACATGCCTACATTTTGTCTGCTTCCCCTAAAGCCAAAATAGAAAGACATGAGAATACTGAGGCACATGCATGATTTTCACCCTTGAAAGCACCAGAAGCACAGAACAAACACAAATCCTATGTAGAGCACAGAAGAAAAGCCTAACTCACGAGTTCTTAAACCAGTTAACTAGGCTGAAGTTCATGGAAACTGTGATTTTAAGAAAAGCAACTGAGGATCTTGGGAACCTGGCACACAACATAAAATGAGGGTCTCATTTTAATAAGCATACAAGCGAAAATAGCCATCCGAAATTACAGCATGTGCACCAACTTATATTTTAAATATTATTTCAATCCTTAACAGGACAATTGCAATGGAGACCTCTGTGGTTAAGCCATCTGTACAGCTGGACAGAGAGAACAGCATAATTCTTGCAGCAGTCAATGTCCCAAACCACAAAAACATTTATTACCAAAAAGCAAAACACCCCCACCACAGGCATGCAAGATGGTAAAAAAACAAACATGTCAAAACTTTTGCACCCAAGGCTGCACCATGTTATGGAAACTCTTAGGGAGGATATGGAATTAGCATGCATCAGCTCTCTACACTTAAAAATAGCTGCTATGCAGAAACAAGACAGTGTAAGTAGGGTCCTAACAGCCATAAACTAATTGGAGAAACAACTTCTACAACACAAAGTGATCCCTCCCGTCCAGCTCTATCTCTCTGGAGCACTTGGAGGCTTAGACTTTGGATGTCATAGAATGGCTTGGGTTGAAAGAGACCTTAAACATCATCTATTTTCAATTCCCCACACCATGGGCAGGGAGACCTTTGAATAGGTCACTCACAGCCTCATCCAGCCTGGCCTTGCACTGACAGGGATGAGGCACCCACAGTTTCTCTGAGCACCCTGCTGCAGGTCTCACCACTTTCACAGTAAAGAAATTTCTGCTTCCTATCCAATCTAAATCCACTCTCAGTTTGAAGCCTTTCCTCTTTGTCCTGTCACTACATGTTCTTGTAAGAAGTCTCTCTCCATCTTGCTTGTAGGCCCCTTCAGGTACAACTAGGTCAACGCAATGCCATTTTTCTCCACGTTGAACAACCCCAATTCTCACTGCCTCTCCTTGTAGGAGAGGTCCTCCATTCCTTCGATCATCTTGGTGCCCTCCTCTGGACTCTCCAACAGGTCAATGTCCTTCCTGTGCTGGGAAATCATCAATGTCAAAAGACAAGATTGAATGTTGATCTTCCTGTACTAACTACATATACACAACCCAAGTTTCAGCTTGCCAGGTAAAGTCCTCTGAAGACTAAAGTCCTCTGAGGGCTATGGCTGTCATCCTCAAAACACATTATTGAAAAAAAAAAAAAGAATTTCCAGAGTAATAACTAAATTACAAAATATTCTTGCTCCAACACAGAGGTAGGTGGTAGCAGTTTTAGGGCACAAGACTTAAAAAAATCAGGACTCCTTGGTTTCAGTCCCACACATTTCCTCTCCTTCAGCAAAGAACTTGAGCAGGAATCTCACCCCGACAATTTGTAAAAATCATTCCTCCTGCTACAAACACACCCTTCTTTCTGCTATTAATTATCTCAAAGGGCTGCAGTGAAGCCACTCATGCTCAAGCAAGGCACTTGAAGATATTCTAACAAAAGGCTCAGTGATGCACTTAGCTTTTCATTCCTGAGTGGCTAAGACTTCTCTGTGAGCTGTTCCACTCAGTGATGGCTGGTTTACAGCACTACTTGAAGAGGAAAATACAGTCCTTCTCCAAATTACACTCCATTCCTCTAACGCTCCTGTTCAATCCATTTGATAGGAATTTTCCTTTCCAAACCATGAGGTGTTCTGGTTATCAAGTAAGGAGGATTAATTTCCATTTAATCTGATTTTACTTAGAATCAAGATCTGAAATTCAGGATGAGACCGCTAAGAACATCATCCATTTACATACATTGTGCACAGCAGGCAATTTCTGTAAACCTTCCCCTTTACCAGCCTATATTTTAAATTATTCACACGGTCACACCAGGCATACACCAGTGTGCAGTAACCCAGTCCACACTAATATCTCGTACTATAAAATGCATTTGATAAAAGTTTTGTTGATATATGCTAAGTATTATCTCAGGTATCACTGCAGAATACCAGAAGGCAGACAGGATCTCAGTGCTCAGATCTATTTACTCTCAGGCTACAGCAGAAGCAAGGCTGTTCATCCACTAATGCACCTACAAGAAGTGACATGGCTTTAGCCACAAATGTATTTGGAAGTGGGTTATGTAAATAAATTACACAAGTTTAAAGGACATCTGGTTTAGCAGCAGCAAGCTGGAAAGGGTCCACAGAAAGTATATAAAAAAGGTTTACATGGGTTTAGGAAACATATGAAGCTTGTTCTTCTCATTAAGAAGAGGAGCTGGGAAGGCTGTGAGAGAAAAATATAGTAAAACAACAGATGAATCAGCAAACACTTTAATGAGAGGCTGAAGTTCAGTTTCTCTCAGCCAGTGGAGAAAGGACACACTGAGGAAACTAGATCATGTTAGGCTTTGTGGCCCTCATTGATGGGGAAGAGAATGCAGACACAATGCAGAGAGGAACATGCTCTAAAGATACTGGAACACGCTACAGAGGCCAAAAAACTGCTCACAAAAGATGACTTTTAAGAGCAGTTGGATTGCCATTCCCCAGGTATGGTTTTTGTACAGTTAATTCCTGCCTCAAGAAAGGTGTTTCTTTTATGTGTCTTGAAATAAGAAAAAAAAGAGCTCAGTGGACTGACCTCCCCATACCGCTTCACTGAAAATTTTGATTAAGGGGGTCTGGGATTGATTGTGTTTATGCCAGGTTTTACACAACATAGTTCTGAACTTCCCAGCAACTCACATCACTGTTTCTGTTGCCCTCACAAAACAGGGAGCTTTATCAAATAGTAATGTCAAAATATTGTTAAATAAACTTCGAGTTACTTTTGTTTTATTTTTTTAATAAACAAGCAACAAGTCTTTTGAAGATCTTATTATATTTTTCACATTGCATAGGGTTCCCACACACACACAATAATGACAGGGTTTTAGGAGGATGAGAGTTACTTCAGACCACTGGTTTTGTTTGGCAGCCTCGTTTTTAAATAATGTTAGCAGTAACAACAAAAAATAGCACTGATTACATACCATTTCATCTTCACTGGCCAAAATTAGTTCATTACCCTTGGTCAAGAGATGCCAAAGTATTTCTCCAAAGAGCATGCTCTGAAGAGCTCCAGCAAAGGTGCCTTACACAGATTATAAAATTTAGGATTTGCTCTATTTAGCTGGGTGACAAAGATTTTTAAAATCTCCAACAACATGCCCTGAACTTATTAATTATTCTTCTGTCCTGTTTCTAGTTATACCACCTACTTCAAGTAAAAAAAATTCACATGTCAGAAAAGCCAAATTATTGGATTCAGTGTGCATGCTCCAGTGCAATTGCATCTCTGCAGATCCTGGAAGGAAGCTACACGTGTTCAAGACCACTTTTATATGGACACATTATTTTAAAGAGGGGATTTCTCAAACTCTCTCTTTTCCCAAGACCACCCATTATGCACACCACACAAATGCCTCTCCTGGTGCACCAGGCAATGGCCCTCTCAGACTGCCCTCAGTAGTGCTGTAGCAAATACTGAAATTGGTTACATAGGACAGCATATTTCATCTTCTAACATAGCTTTAGCAGCTGGAAAGGATGACAGCCAAGCCCATGTGAGCTGACAACACTACAAGGACCACCAAGCAGCATACAGAACACACGTAAAAGATCCACTGAAAAACTAAACAAAACCCAAAATATCAGCTGTGATTCAGGGACACATCAACTTACGACGAGATACTCATCAGATAAGACTCACAAGCACTTTAAACATTTAGAAAAGAACATGATTCACTAGAGCATAAAGCAATTTTTATTTGGTCTGTATTGTTAGAGGAAATTTCTAAACATTATTGCAAAACTGGTTCTTGGCAATCTCTCTCTGTGCAATGCACAACTGGTGTTCAGCCAAACAGTTTTAAGGATTGCAGCTTCATGCAATCCTAACTAGCTAATGTTAAGCAGATAAAATCTCTGCAGTCTGAACCCCCACATCTTCCTGACCTCAGGAAAGTTCTCACCCGAACTTTTTACAGAGGTTAAAATATGCATGTGATTTTCCCAAAAGCAGTATACTGTTCACAACCACTTGTTTGTTCTTCTTGGGCTTCTGCTGCAATTTGCTATTCAAGAACCACAATGCAAATGACAGCTTAAATACAAATATACCATCTACTGGGGATTAGAGAATTGGCTTCAGACAGACACCACCAACAAGCTCTGGAATCTAGTACTTTGAAAATGGCTGCTAAACTGAGCATTCTCCAATATCACAAGTCAACTTTTACATTTGGTGCTGGCTGGAGACGAGAACCTGCACTGAACTCCAAGGGAGTTTAAACTGACAATTTCCATCAAACTTCAATGATGATGGCCAAAGCTCCCAAGATACACTGAAAACCCCACTCTAAATGAAGACAGTAAACCCCACAAGGAAGGTGAAAATTTCCCTTCTCTAAGAACAAGTAGGCAGCAGTACTTCACAGGTCTGCATTGGGAGGTTTGAGTCCAACACAGTGCTGAAACGCAGGATTGGAAAGCAGAGACCCATGGCATACACTTGGGTGATCCACTGGCACCACTGCCAGCCTCCAATCCTCCTCTGTGTTAAATTAAGAATAGTGTGACACAAGGAAGGCTCTCACAGATCCCACACAGCACCTGCTATTTCAAGATGTACCAAGCAGCTTCTGCAGAGCCATGACAGACTCCTGCACTGGATGCTCACCTCCTGCAGCCGTACAAAGCCATGGCCTTTGTGCTGCTGCCCCTAAGAGTGAAAGATGCTGCAGGCATTTACAGTTTATAACCCTGGGCCAAGAAAACTAATGGTGTGGGTAACCTTTAATGACAAATTACTCGCACTGAAGGAAGAGGAGTACTGCTTTATAGTGTTTCTCATGCAGAAGCCCACAGGCCCCTACCTCTGCCAGAAGCTCAGTTCAGAAATCTCTGACAACCATGTTCTGAGGCAAATCACTCAGCAAGTCACTGAGAAGATATCATCATAGAAACAGAGATTCTTATCACAGGCACATTCACTCCAACAGCAGGTTCATTGCTTTGTCAGTGGGGTTTCACATTTTGATTAAGGATTCTTTAAAGTACAAACCTGCATTTTGCCTAATATCATTAGCTTCATCAACAGCTTCAATTCCACAGCAGTGTTCACAATATTCCACACAAGACTCATGACAGTTTTCTTTGTGAGAATTAATATGCCACAAATGTGGGAAACAGCCTGTCCATTGAGATTTCTGATATTTTCTGATTTTAGAATAAGCAGAAGTGGCACTGAAGTAGTCTCTTACACAATACTGCTGTTGGGCTTTGCCAAAATGGGTAAGTGCAGAAGGCAGTGCTTAAAAATAGGGTTGGGGGATGTGACAGGAAAAAAATATACTTGGATGTTTCACATTCTGTGATGCAGAGTACATGGCAACAATTTTCCTGTTGTTATTCTAAATGCAAGAGGCGTGGATTTCCCCCTGTCTCCATGATATGCTCAACAATTTTAAAACTGCAGAGGAAACTGAAGATTTGTCCTACTTCTGCATAAACTGGTTTAGAAGAATGCAGACAAAAGGGTGACTTCCTTGAACATCTAAACATGACTTTTTCTGGGAATAACAGTTCAGGTCAATCCATGAATGGAAAAAAAACCCTGCAGTGTCCCCTTTTTAGATTCTGGATGCCAATGGGAGCAAGGTTCTTTTCTGTTGTTTTTTCTTTTTCAGTATTCCTCCTTGGTTTGGCAGACAGCTGTCTGGCCAATAATAGTAGATTACACTATGATGAGGGTTCCAAACTTTTAATGGATAAAATAGTGGTTCTATATAATTTGGAAAACATGGCTTGCAAATTTTATCCAAGACTTGAACAAATACAGGCTTGACAAAGGTATGCTTGTTTCTGATCTGAATTGTTTCCAATTTTTAGTTCCAGTTCCAGATGTTAACTCCAAAAAACACAATTCTTTACAAAGTTGAAAAAAAGATATTTTACTTCTATTTCCACCAAAGGTACAATATGTACTGTATTTGGAAATTGCAGAAAAAGAGACTCAGAAATAGCATGAGCTGGATTCAGCTGCTAACAAATGTTATTCATTTGAACAAAAAAACGCAGTCAAGTCTCAAATGTAGGTTCCACAATTTGTCGTGGTTTTCTTCTAACAGTTAAGAATATTCCCAAATAAAACCACCTTGTTAAATGGAACCTGCTACATGATACTGAGCTTTAGAGGGTGTAAAGTTAAGAGAAGTTTGTAGAGCCAAGCTGTAGACACGACTCCTGTTTTTTGTGCACATTATGTTCCTGTCAAATCTTCAAGATTTAGTTTCTGTGAAAGCTTGTTAGTAAGCAGGGAAAAGAAAAGATGATAGTAAGCAGGAAAAAAAAGATGATGAGGTGAAAAAGGTTATTTCAGATAATGAAATCTGCAACCTTGTGCTTGTACTTGTATCACTGGTAATACTTAATTTACCACCTTGAAGGCAGCAAATAAACAGAGCAACCTGTTCCAAGCTTTGCAAATCACTCCTTGCAGAAGATGACTCTGCTTTAGCCAAGAACATTGATGCAACCAAATCAATTCCTTATGGCTCCTTTTATCTTTTTAAGGTCAGTATTTGTCATGCAACTTATCTGTACCGATGGAACTACAAAAAAGGAAGCTCTTCTGCTAGCTTAGCTGAAGAAACATAAAATGATCATCTGTGTTATTTGTTTCACCACAAAGTAGAATTTAAGGACATTTCCAAAAAACATAGTTGTCATCTCAAATCCTCCAGAATAAAAGTGCCTCCACATTTGGAGAAGTGTTGATAATATTCAGAAGAAAGAAGATTGCATTGGCTCTGTATCTAAATTTATAGACTGGTAGTTTGTGTGTGCAAGAAGGGAAACATTTTAGAATTCAGCCCCAGAATGTCTCATTTGGTATTTGGAAAAGGTTTTGAGTCTAGGTAATTATTTAAAAATTAAGAAAATCTGAGAGGCAATGGAAATTAAAAGGTAGGTTACATAGGAGCTATTTAATATTTTTGTTTTGCTGTTTTTACATTTCATTACTGCTCTGTATCATCTCAAGATTATTAACCGGTTACTCTCCTTGGTGTCTGTTGAATTCTGGTGTTTGCAGAATTGTGTGACATGCATCTACTGATAGTGTGGTATATAATCAAGGATAAAGAACCCAAAAAGGAGACTAAAAACAATATTAAAAACATGCTGGCGTGGTGCACCAAGGGAAGGTTATAAAACTGCAAAAAACCAGAAACTGTGCAAATCAAACTGCAGCTACACTGTGTTAGGAGAGAACTTGAGTTAAATCTGCCCTTTGCATTGGGCTGGGTCAGATGGGTTTTGTTCTGCTGTCTGATTGAATTGGCCACCCATTCCTGCCTCTCCCCAGTGTTATTCCCCATCCCCCAGTCTCCCACTACACCACAGATGTTTTGGTGTCCTGAAATGTGCCCTTTTAACTGCACACACAGTTGCTTTCCTTGAGCTGATCCTGCCAAAAAGGATCTTGCTTTTAAAAGGCATAACGATTTTATAAAAAGCTGTAAGGCAACTTCTTTGCCCAGCTCAGCTGCTGACAGAATATTGCAGATAGACCTGCAGAGCACCTTCACTTGTGCTGCTGTCTTGTCCACACAGTGCTCAGGAGAAGGAACTTGAGAAGAGGTTTTGTGCTTACAAAAAATAATACACTGGCATGCACAGGTCTCCTGTACACTCTTACGCTCTAGGCATAAACCTAGCCATGTACAAACTCCAAAACGAAAGATTTTTAAGTATTTTCTTGTAGAGCTACAACAAATTATTAGCTATTTTTCATGTTAGTCTTATTTGCCTCTTGAAATTTTCATGTGAGTCTCAATAACACCTTAGTGGCATAAGAAATTAACTGCACTGCATAGGCAAGAGAAGCTGCCAAAATGCTGTTGAACACTTGCGCATTGCAGAAACACAAAGTAGAAGTACTAGAAAAGCATGGCACACCTCAACTTTGACAGCAGGTTAACTCCAGAAAGAGCTAAGAAATAAAAAGAAAAAAAAAATATTCTTTTCTTCCCAGGTCATTTTGAGACTTAATTCTTCCTTTTCCTTCTACACATGATTTCCCCACCTGTATAAACAGCCAAGCCCAATTATTGTTTTAACCCAACACATATCTGCCTTTCCCAAACAAGAAAGGAAATGAATGCCTAAAAAAAACTGAAATTCATTATAAAGGGGGGGGGAAGGGGAGGATCAGAACAAAGTCAATTTTGTCCCTGCAGAGAAATGAGGTAGGGGGAAAAAAAAAAACAACAAACTTCACACAACATGCACTGTGGTCATTCATACTATGGAGATACCTACAAGCCAGAATTGTCACCTGCACCCTGCAAGACTCAGTGTGGACACACTGGGAAGGACTGTCACACCTGACAAACTTGCTGTCTATCAACACAAGGCAAGGAATGAAAGGCAACCCACAGAGGACCAGGATTAAGGGTCATGCAGTCCACGACACAACCAAGGCCAAGAGCCCAGCATGCTAATCAGGACCACAGGAGAACCATAGCCAGTGTTTCTTTACAGACAAGAGTGACTCCTATCTTTTCATATCTCAAGATCCCTTGCAATTATTGTTTTTAAAAAGGCATAGATTTTACTATGATGAATGGTTTAGGAATGATCCTGGCCACCCCAAGTCTCCCATTCCTTTGGAAGCCTAGACAAGGTGCCTAGGCAGCCTAAGCAAGTAAGAAACAGGATTTCTGATAAACAACAGGATTTCTTCAGAAGGAAGGGCCCAAACCTGTTAGCATTACACAAGGAAGAAGTATCATGGAGGGCAGAACAAAATGCATTTGTTTATACTATAACAAAACTAACTCAAGCAATGTGTGGCCACGAGTGATCTGATCATCCTGTTTTATGCACCGTATTTCCTTTCTCCACCCTGCATTTGCACCACTTGGCTGTGTCCACATTGCTAAAGAGAAAGATGTAAATTTTCCATTGAGATAGCTATTTTAATGTAAAGGTGCCTGAGGAGAACTGGAAAATTTACATTAAGTAAGGAGCCAGTGGTATTATTTCTCTCCTCACCCAAGATTTCGTAAGCTGCACGGAATTGCACTGACTCTATGGGGAATTTTACGTCAAGATTGCAGCACCAGTGTAGCAATTACACCTGTTTCAGCAATGAAGACATGACCCAGGACTTTCACAGAAGGAATGTTTCTCTCTTGGTGCCTGGAAAACATCCAGGGCATTTTGGATGAACAGTATTCCCAACAACTATTTCAACCACACACGACAGTTGACAAACATTAACAAAAACTGCAGTCCTTCAGTCCCCAGACTGGGAGTCTGAGGCAGAACACATGCAACACACTCACCACTGCAATGCTCTGCCCAGCACTGAACATGCTCAAAGCTGGACTAAGGATTTGTGCCATTTGTCCTCTGCCTGGTGAAAGCCTTTTAGCACAGTAAGCTGATTACAACCAGTTTTACACCTCTTCTATTTCCAGCTGTTGCAGACTGTTTCGGAGTTAAAATGTCCTGAATCCCTACTAAACATGTGCATATCCTTTTACTTATTATAAACACCACAAAATAAAATGGTTAATACAAAAAGCTATGTATGATCCATAGCCTAAAATGTTTCCAATTCAGAAATGTCAGACACTAGCACAGTGTCAAGTAAAAACTGCATTTTAACTTTTTATAACCAAGACTGTGCAGCAGACTGTTAATAAACATGAAGTGCATGCAAGAAATGAACATTTGCATTTAAGTAACTCCCTCCAGGTATGAATGAAGTGACTAAATAGAAAACAAACACCTACATTATCTCTTATAATACAACAGGGGCTTGTGAACCCAATTTAACCCATAGATTTACATGCACAGGGAAGGGCTTTTTTCCCCTACATACTGAAGATGGAAGAGTTGCTTAAAAATATATTATGCCCCAAATGTAAGGCTTATGTGAACAGTTTCAAAAGCAAACAGAAGACACTTTAAATTCCATTTGTGAAATGCAAGAAAATTGTACATGTTGTCTACATTCACCTAACCTTTTTGGTCTCAAAGAGAATGTTGAAACTAGAGGAAAAACCTACCTTCTCTAAAACCTAGATGTAAACTAGACCACAAAAGCATTCACTTTTTATGAAAAACTGCTTTCTCCTCAAAAAGACCAAAAAAAGCACCCACCAACAAAACCAACAACAAGAACACCCCAAGCCACACCAAACAAGCACTAACTTGAAGCACAGCTGACAAAGACCTTCACTTCTATACTAAACTTAGGTAGCTCCTGTAAGTAAATAATCACTCAGATTTGAGGCAACCATCACCTTGTCCTTACAGAAAATACTGTAATATTGCAACAATAGTAGTACCAAGTGGAAATAGGAAAGTCCTTTATCAAGCTCATCTGGCACACAAATGAACTAAAATGCAAATGAAAATTAAAACTTTCTCTCCTTTACAAAGGAGACCTAAATACATGTTTATCACCTCTGCAGCAAGGAGACTCAAAACCACCAACTTACTTTATAAAAGCCACCCAGGGGCTAGTAACTACAAGTCATTATCACCCATTCACTGCTGTGCATCAAGAAGCTCTGAAATGAGAAGATGCTTTATTTCCCCTCTGATATTATCAACATATGAGAAACATCAACTTGCTTAAGTTTTACTTGGAGGAAGTTAGGGCATCTAAAATCTCTCAAGAATGTGTTCCACTGATTATAGCATTAAATTGTTTCCTTTATAAAACCTCAGAATACAGAGGACATTTTTATATAGATATACACGTACATACACACATGTATATAGGCTTAATGAGGTAATAAGACTTGACATCAAATGACACCAAACATTTCTAAAGGCTACTTAAGCTGAAATTTTCAAACCAAAAACTTCAGCTCATGCATTAATTGTCCACGGACACCACAACATCAAAGGAGAAAACATCTATCTACTCCAGAGAACAGTTAATCCATACAATTAACCCTCCTTCACATCACATCACACCATAAATGCGAACACATGCTCCATTTCTGCATTGCTCAGAAGATTCTCCAAGATGCTATTCTTGTCACTAATGAGGTGCAGCACAAACAATTAAAGACTTGCAAAAATAACACACAGAGTTTTAATTTTTTTTTATTTAAAAGAGAATGCCCAACACAGAGAACCATCACATCACAGGCTGTACAACATGTGAATTACACAGACACATGTGGCATCATCCTTCCTTCCAAGCTGAATCTGTTAGACCCATCAAATCCTTGATCTTTCAGTATCACAGTTTTATTAGACTAGAGAAAATTTGATTTAAGTCATATTTTAGCCTATGTCATTGATCAGTCTTGCTCTTTCTCCTCTCTGATGCAGGAATTTATTAGTAATATGTTTGATGGAGGAGGGAGAGTGGTGACAAAGAACAGAAGGAAGTTAAAACAATAAAATAATAATTAAAACAATGAGTAAGGATAAGACATCCCACGAAACAAAAGATAACAAAGCAGGTTACTTTCAGGCCTAGTTTACTACATGGCCACACATTTTTGTGCTGTCACTAGAAGGAACATGGAACTGAAGCAGAATGCTGCTTCAGCTAAAACCACTGGACAAAACAGTCCATTTGAAACACAGCCTTGTCCTAATCTACACCAGCCGTTGCCAACAAGCTACTTCTGACTTAGTGTAACACCACTAGTTCTAAAAAGTTCCCAGTAGGCACTAAAATATATAAAATTGGTAAATTCACTGAATGGCATTACACTGTTGCAACTTTATCTTCATGATCTGTGCCTATATATTGTATTATGGGGGAAAAACCCACACAAACAAAAAAACACCCCACACAACCATTCTTTATGGATTTAGGAAACAGCAAGGGAACCAGTTGTTGAGTTCTGTGTCAAATAAGCCTCTGGGGATGAGTCAAAAAATTACAAACACCTAAAGAACAAACAGCAAATAAATAAAATTCAAATTTTCTGGCAGTGTGAATCTTAAAACTGTACAGAAAGATGTGCTTTGAGGTAGTCAATAGAGGTTTCAGGAAATCTTGGTTTTTTTAACATGCATTTGCAGCTGTCAGAACTAGGAAGTTTTGTGCCATTTCAGACACTGGGAAGAATTTTGAAACCATTACTGCTTTGCCAGTGCAACAGGTGGAGCTGAAGTTGGGAGATCTGTAGTATCCAGCAGGGTCTGACCATACACTTGGCACATGCTCAGCCAAACGTGGGAGAAAGCATTCTGTGCCTGCCTATTCTGTACACTGATCTATTTGGCAGGGTTTTGGGATCATCCCAGAAAATCTTAGGTTTAAGCAATATTTATGACAAGGCTTTGAATAAATTAGCATTCCATGTTTCGAAGTCTTTCTGAATAAAGATAATAAAACACAGTCATGTCTGGCTACATACACAACAGAGATCTTACAAATCACATCATACATATCAAAAACTGCAAAAAGTCCCCAAAAAACCCCCCAACCAAAAAATTAAAAAAAAAATCCCACACTGATTTTTCTTCCCAGTCATCTTACCTTCCCGATGAAGGCCAAAGTTTTGGAATTGAATTTGAATAGCTTAAAAACTAAACTTTCATTAAAAGAAATGTTGCCAAGCACACTAAGCAAACACAAGTTACTCAAATACTCACAGTAATCTGTTCCCAGTGTCCTGCTGAAGTTTAAATACGAAAATAACCCTGTGAAGTCCATTCCCTTTCATAAACAGCCAACATTAGTTCAGACTTTACAATAACAAACTGGTGCTAAAATTTCTTTTTGCAGTTTTAAGTGTGTGCACATAATGTTTAAACATCCCCCACTGTGCTTGACTGCTCCATTCTTGCATACAAAATATTTCAATTTAAAAAGAAAAAAAATTATCAAAATTAGTTCCTGGAGAAAATCAGAGGTGTTTGTAGGATTTGGCATACTGCTTCTGCCTCACAAAGTGGAGGACAAGTCACAGAGAAGAAAGCACTGCATGCAGCTGTAATTCAGAGCACAGCAGCTGACAAATTATATTTTTATCCCTGCAATCTCTCCACAATCTCCAGTTGATGCCCAAGACTTGAAAAACCATGCAAAAGCTTTTCATTAGTACTGGAACATTGTCCCTCAAGTGCTGAGAAGCTTTACTGACCCATTGATCAGCTCCTGCCAACACAGTGGTTTGCCACAGCGATGGCACTTGTGCATCAGCAAAGGGGCACCTGAAGTCATTTTAGTTTCTAACAGAGACCAAGGTTTTATTCATAAAATTTAAAAAAAGTAAAAAAACAACAGCAACAAAACAATTTAAAAAAATTTAAAAAAAACCCAACCACACAACAAAAACCAAACAAACCTGTTGCTACAGTTTCAAAATAAGCAGGAAAGACTGTATAAAGCAGCTTCCTCACAGCTAATGGTCAGGGATATAAACACCTGGAGAATTTAACAGTCATTAAAAAACAGAACAGCAGAATTTACAAGTAACTGAATGAATTCCTACCCCACACTAGTACACAGGAGCTGAGTGTACCTGTCCTACACCATGGCTTCCCAAGCAAACCGGAATTTTTCCTGTTGTCCATTCAAACAAGTCCTCCCATCTACTTCTGCCAATCAAGGGCCAAACGTGTCTGAAAGACACTCTTGCCATGTGACCCAAAGTGTTCCCACAGACTCCTGGAAGGCTTCCGACCTCAGAAACGACCATTTGTGGACAAAAGGGTCCTAAGAGTCTATCAACAAGTGTGTGGAAATGGGATGTGTTATAAACAACCATGATAATGAAACAGTTTACATCAAGATGTGACCAGCAGATGCTCAGATTCAGTAACATGAGCCTGTAACTCACTCTCAGTCCCCACAGTGTGAAATGAGTTCCAAGACCAAGACAAATATAAAACCATAATAAAGTATTCCAGAACTAATCTTTGTGGGGAAACCATTCCAAAATACAAACACCCCAGGGGAAGTAATTGTGGAATAGCTGTTAGATTTTGAATTCATATTCTACCTCAAACAAAGCAAGTTTTGTTACCCTACAAAAGCCACATAATCTGTACAAGGAAGGAGATTCTAACAGGCCCCAAGTAAGTTCCTCAAAGTTGAGCACTTCAGCACGTCTCCTTCAGAAAGAAAACTTTCTTCTATGGCCCTGCAATGCTGACTGCAGACTCCCCAGAGTCAGAAAAGCACAGAAGACAGGCCGCCAGAATCTTTACCTGTATCTACCAGGTGTCTTTTACAGAGGCAGTAGCAGGCATTTTGCATCCATACGAGCACCAGTGTCCAGAGGCAAAGACTGCCTGGAGGACCAAGTCAGCTGTATCAAGAACCTACAGTACTCCACATCCTCCCTCAATGCACACAGACTTCCTCAGGAAAAAAAAAGGCAAAACAAAAACAAGCAAAAAAACACAACCAGGCAAGAGGCCAACACTCACAAAGATCCCACAGCCATTGTTCAGAGAAAACAAGTCACTTGCATCATTCCCCACACGCAATAAGCTCTGGGCTGGCTGTATTCTGCCTCTGAGGACCAGCACCAGATGTGCTCTATCTCCAGATGCCGGGAGTTCTACAACCTGGGAATCAGCAACCAGAGTTATTTTCCAAGATCTAATTCAATCACAAAACGGTAAAGGACCAGATGTGTTAAGGTGGTTAATACCCAAGGTAAATGAATCCTAGATCACTCGCATCTTTTGCAGATAACAATGAAAACCTTAATTTGAGCCATGCAAGTTGAGCGATAGCATCAACAGAGGTCACAAGCAAAGTATTTCCACATGCTCATCTTTCCGTTGTGCCCTAGACTGAATGAAAAGCAGCAATCCTCAAACACTCAGCTGCAGCTTCCCCAGTTCTACCAATTCTGCCATGGGCAGACAATGTTCGTGGAGCCACATGCTGAAGGGACAGCAGGCAGCTTTTCCAAACTGCCAGAAATAGAAGGGTGGTTTGGGGCTGGCTTTTTGTTTTGTTTAGGGTTTGTTTTTCTGCCTTTCATTCAATGATGCTGCCTCATCATCCTACTTAGGGAAGCAACCTAACAAGTTCCCAAGAGCTCTCTTGACTACTGGGTAATAAAAATTACCCACCTACAGACATTTCAGACTTTAGCAACCCTGGTTCTTCACACAGTCAGGGGAGGGGGGGGGGGACAACACAAAGGAAACAGGTAAAAGTTTTAAAAACAATATACAAGATCACTGCCTAGAAGAGCTCTCAAGTGAAAAAGAAATACTACCAATATAGGAAAGTGATACAGCATGCAGAAATTGTAAAGACAAGACTGCAAAAGGTGTGGAAAGCATTTATGCAAGGTCAAATATTTAAGTGCAGAACATTGATCAGGCATACAATTTTGATTAATACAACATGCATTGCCCTGCCTTTTAAGGAATACCTTACCTATCACCCTGTCAGTTTGAGGCTTCATTTCTCTCTAGTGCAACAACAGTCATTAAGAGAACAATGCAATGGAGGCAAACAAAGCAAGTTTACTCCTGGATGGTTATTTAAAAACCATATGCACGGGAGAAGATGGCTCTGAGGTGCTTCTTGTGCAAAACACTCCCAAGATGCATTCAGAGACCATCTCTGTATCACTGTCACTTGTTCTCAGACAAAATGCTGAGAGTTCACAGCCTTCAGGGCATGCTTTGGTAACACCACCAAAACAAATCCAGGTATACTGAAGTCCCATACTTGGCAACCGTGAAACTCTTCTCCTTAAAATTCTGTATCAACACATAACATCAGGCATTCAAGTCTACCTAAAAAGTACATTTGTGGTTTTTTGGCTTATGGAGGGTTTGGTGGTTTTGGTTTTTTTTCACAAACAGGAGGTTATTCAATAATACAGCCATTAGAATGAAAGGGGAAAAAACAGAGCAGGAGAAACTGGTTAGCCAAGTGTGTAAGCATGTGAGAACATAGATATTTATTGTATACATGCTCACACATAGACATACCAGGAACATCTCCCCAAAGTCTCACTTACTGGTGAAGTAAATACTTCACCATAAACTAGCCGGGACCTTGCAAGAGATTACTTCTGCCTAGGTCAGCATTTTTCTAAACTAGGAGCAACTCAGTCTCTGCTGGAGGAAAACTGAATGGTCTGGTAGCTACACACAAACTACAAGAGCTCACTTGAGCTGCCTGCAGCTCTTACAGAACACCTGCAGATCATGGTTTATTCACTGCAAGTATATCCAACACTCACATTTTTGCTGGTGTCTGTACACTTCTCCAAATTTCACCATTAGCTACCACGTTCACAGAAACTAAGTTATGAGAACCCTTAAGAATTCAGTTAGTCTATTCAAAAAGTCTCAAGGAATATTTCCCCACTCTTTAGAGGATGTCTGGTTCCTTCTGTTAGTCACCATACCTGGATTTTGCAACTGAAAAAGGTGAAAAGTGCACCTTTTTAACAGCATCATAGAAAACCTCCTCCTCCTGTGTACAGGCTCCAAAGTCACATCTGACATCGAGTCAGGGGGTTTTGTGGCTCAGGATGGGATGGGTGTTGAAGATGGGCCAGATGAGATGAAAATCCATGATCATACAGGTTTTTAGGGGCAGGGAAAGATTGCAAATGATTCCATTCCAATTTATTGAGTCTCCACTATAATTTTGCCTGCATTAGCCACACCCTACCTGCTCTCACTAAGCAGCTTGCCTAAGTAAGTCCAGATGCATAACTGTTTCTGAGTATGTCCTTTCTATCACTGAACACCTGCAAACTGGAGATTTAGAACATAAGTAATAGTCTACCACGTTCAGACAGTAAAAAACATACTGTTAAAGCCCAGACAGACCAAAATTCCCCCTATGTATATCTTTTACTCAGCTTTTGAAGATGCAGACATTGTATAGATTTTTTTTTTAATCATCCACAGCTGGGCAGACTTTCTAAGTGGAAAATGCCACCCATGTGCATTTCCATCCACTTAGCTCTCGCTTGGGAACACAACTCAGCAGTTTAATTTGCTGTTTTATCTTTTAGGACAGACATATCCAGGTAAGTCAGCAATACAGATTTCTGAGGTTAAAACATTTTCCCTTTGGAAAAAAAAAATAGATGCTTAAACACCTCATACTTCAAGATGCTGAATTTCAAACAGGGGAAGCAATCAGGGTAAAAACATAAAGCAAAATTATTTGCATTTTTATATCATATTTTATGTCAAAATTCATTCCTACAGGGCAGGGCAACTCTATTCTGAGCTTCTTCTAAAACCAGAAAGTTTTCAACAACTGAAAGCAAAGCAGAAGGTGACAGAGAAAATAAGAAACTTGATGGCCCTAAGTAAACAAAGGGGACAGAATATGTAAGCGACACTTTATTTGAAATAACTAGTTACACAAAGCCTCCAAAGCTCTTGCAACAATATGCACAATGTAAGTAGGGACCAATATACATCTAACACTGGGTAATTTATGATTCAGTGGCCAAAGGTGACACCTTCTATAAAACAAAGGATTAGGGTTTTGGTTTTTTAAGTTCCACTGCTTTGAGAAGTTCAGGAAACAGCAGATTGACTCTTGTACTAGCTTCAAGTGCTACGAAAGAATACCAAGCATGTTATATAGACATTTCCTAGTTATACCAGAGAGAATAAATCTCATAACCTCCCATTCCTTTTCTTCCTTGAACCATTCACTGTCATCAGCAGACACAGCTTGTTATCCAGGAGGTAAACTCTCACTTTTCCTCTGTAATGAAATGTATACCAGATAAAAAGATAGCTCTATTTCAGAATATATCTTCCTGGCATCAGCAAGACACTGGTAAGTGACTGAGCATGAGTATTGGGTTGGAGTGGCAATGTTTTGGTAATGAAGGGGCTACAGGGGGAGTTTCTGTGAGGAGCTGCTGGAAGTTTCCCCCATGTCCCATAGAGCCAAGGCCAGGCAGCTCCAGCACAGACCCACTGCTGGCCAAGGCTGCGCCCATGGGTGATGGTGGGAGTGTCGCAGAGGAAATTAACACGGATAAGAAAGCTCTTGTGTACATAACAATGCGTGGTGAACCGACTGCAGCCCTCTTTCCTTGTCCCCCTGCACTGCTGGAGGGGAGGAGGGAGAAAATCAGAAATAAAATTAAGCCAGGAAAGAACGGAGGGGTGAGAGATAGGTATTTTTAAGATTTTGTTTTACTTCTCACTATCCTGCTCTGATTTGATTGGTAATAAATTCAGCTAATTTCCCCAAGCTGAGTTTGTTCTGCCCATTACAGTAACTGGTGAGTGATCTGTGCCTGTCTTTACCTAGAGCCGTGAGCCCTTCCTTAAACTTCCTTAAACTTCCTCTCCCCTGTCCAGTCAAAAAGGAGAGTGATAGAGCAGCTTTAGTGAGCACCTGGCATCCAGCCAAGGTCAAACCACCACAGAACTAAAAACAGTATTGTGAAGACAAATATGCAGCTGAAACATTTCCAAATGCCACGGCTTTCTGATTGTCCTTCTAAAACAATCACTTTTTGCCCCAAAAATCTTTTTTTTTTTATCTGCACTTGTAGAAACTGTCCCTCACTAGACATTTGAAAATAACTCTTGAACAATAATAATGACAGTAAAGACATAAGGCCTTTCACATAACCTTGAGTATCACGTATGTTCCAATTCTAGAACTAAAACTAGAGGAATCAGCTTAGAAGACTTTCTAAAATTTGACACACTGAGATTTCAACACTCAACAGCCTCTTCAGACAAAGTCTGGTTACACAGGAACATGCCACAGCTTTCACAACACCCGAGAAATGATGGGCTGAAGGAAAACAACATGACAAAGTGCCCAAGCACCCCACTGGGTGCAAGGAAGAGCAAAACCTCATAACAGTAAGGCAGCTGGCAGATCACTTACTGAGCGTCACAAAAAATACCCTTCAGTCTTACGTGAAGGAACACATTTAAAGCACGAGTTATTTAGGAAGCCTGAGAAACAAGGAAAAACAAAAACAAACAAAAAAAACCCACAAAAACAAAAACAAAAAAAAACTAACTACAGAGAAATCAAGATTCAGGTGGCATAAGCCAGAAAACCCCCAGAGATGTGTCACAGTGGGAGCCCTGCAAAATCTTTACCCACCTCGTGCACAACCCAGCTGTTTGCTTCAGGAACACAAAAAAGCACCAACAAGGGACTTCTGATGACCACTATCATAGAAAGTCCATTGAAAAAGCATTTCACCTCTTACAGCAAGGCCAAAAGGAAGCAACTTAACCTTGATAGCCGTACTCTACAGTGTAATGTTGCGTGATAACAAAAACCAATCAAAACCAAATCACACCATTTATTTACATTTCTTGTGTTCTAAAGATTGTTTTTCCCCTTCTTAAGCCCAGCTAGTACAAGTTCAGTCTAGAAGAATAGAAAATTATGTGTTTGTGCAAAATTAATGAAAAATAGTATAAGGACTGGAAAAAGCATCCATGAAACTGGAATCACAATTTCTGCAGAAGGCATGCTAAAGTAATTGACCAGGATTTAAGTATATTACTGCAGTTAGGCATAATCTGTGCCTAATTCAAGGCCTGGAGTACATGGCTTAAGCCATAAATACATACAGAATTCCACAGAAGTTCTCATATGATGTATCAACAACCAACAGATTACAGCAGCATAGTACACTTTCATCATCTGAGTCTTCTCAGATTCTCTACTCCTTTTCCTTTTGATTTAGTTAAAATCAGCACTGAACAGCAGAAAACAAAAAGAACATCTGCAAGATCACATTATAGTAACAGTATTTGATTCCCAAAGCCAAGAAGTTTACTAAGCAGGTTCATTCTATCCACTGCTACTCCTTCCCAGAGGTGCAGAAACACAAAACAGATAACACTCCTTCATACTCTCTGGCCTTGCCTTATGCTTAAAAACACTACAGAAAGAAAGGGTCAAGCTTCTGTCTCTACTGACTGTCCCCTCCTACCTCCAGTCTAATTCGTGAAGGCTGAGGATCAAGAATCCCCTAGGACTAATTTATCATCTTAGCAGACATGTGTAACAAGTCACTTGCAAAAACCTCTATTAAAAAGGTATAATGCATCACATTTAATGCAACAACACGGTGAAATAAACTAAATATACAGTCATGGCATTTAAAGAAAAGGCAAGAGATGACCTCTGGAATCACCATCACAAAATGTTATTATTTCTGAGCCACATGAAGAGATGTCAAGATAAGTAACTCAGTCATTTATCTCTTCCTCAGACAAAACTCAACGAAACAGGTGTCTTGTGAGGACAGAACTACCAAATTAAAAGCACTACACTTTCACAGAACATCATATGCCCTTTAACAAGAATTCATGAGAAAAAAAATGAAAATCAAGGCCTTTGTGTAACCACATAAAAACCAGAAATACAATTTCCATCTTGCTACATCAGAGGGAAGAGTTACACCCAACACACTTGCAACTTCATTTCTCCAGCTGCATCACCTTTCCCCATAGCTCAGGAACACCACACTTGTTTTACTGAACAATTACCTGGTTTATGTCTGTAGTCTCAACAAGAAGACCAGAGTTCAAAAATTCTGCCTGCCACAAAGACAACTTCTGTCACTGTTTAACGTACATGAACTTTAACTGGAGAAGCTCAATTTCCTTATGTATAATAGATAAATAAAAGATGCCATCCTCACAGAACATTCAGAATTAGCTAAAAATGCATACAACATTTCAGAAAGTTAAAGTGTCAAACAGAATTCAACGATTATTACATTGTTAATCAGGCATTTTTAAACACACATGCCAACATTTGAGCTTCTCAAACTACTGACAGTCCCATCAACAATTTACTACTGCATCTGCTGTCAGTGCTGTTTATTGCAATAGCAAAAAGCCTTCATACTGTAAAATGAAGACAATTCTGTAGCTGATTTACAGTAAAGAAATCTCTTTTCCCAGTAGGCTGTTTCCATTAAGTTAATCTAACACACGACAAATTTTTTATTGGTTTGAAAACAGTTTCAATTGCTTTAACACTTTTATCATCCAGAGCAAACACACCAACTTAAATCAAGCATATGCCAATCAATTTATTGGCATCCTTGCAAAAGTCACCCATGGATTTAATATCAATACAAAATGACACCTTACATCTGTCTGTGCTGGCAGGAAAAGTGTGAATCAAGCAAAAATAAAGGAAAGAACAGCAAAATTAAAAATCTCGTTTATTACAAAGACCCTCAACACCCTTACCAGCCCATCACCCATTCCTTACACTCTTCGGAGCTTCTCAGTAGAACTGTGTGGCTTAACAGATATTTTCAATCTTTAGTAAACAGAAACCACAAAGATGAGACACTGGTAAGTTCCACATTCCAATTTTTCCAAGTGAGACAAAGCCAAAAGAATTGTTGGCCCATAAGCTCCTAACAAACAACTGTACTGAACAATACTTTGTGGGACATAGTTCCCATTTTCTTTCCTGCTCTCACCACAACTGTTTCATCACACAAAATCTCAAGAATTGCTAAAAATATCCTTCGACTCTATCATAAGCTTTTCCATAGCCTAACTTAAGGGCAGTAGGACTCTCCAGAACTACTTTTTCCAGTTCAGAAGTCCCAGATGTGAGCTACCTTTGAAGAAGGCACATCTTTGCCTTCTTCAGAAAGACCTCTGTGTCCTTCACAGCACATGGATTTGGCTAAGCCAGCTTCCCTAGCCATGATCTTAAGTATTAGCTCCTGTCCTAAGTTAACTTGCAGTGCTGTTAGACATGTCCTGTCAGAAAGAATAGGGGAAAAAAAAAGAACAATCCAAATGCCTCAAAATCTAAGGAAAATGCTGTTTTCCACCATGCACAGTAGAGCTGCATTGTTGCTGGCCTGTACCACAAACCTGGGAGGAGAGTTGTTCTACTGTCATTCTTCCCCTGAAGCTCAGGCTGGTACCTATTTGAGTTCTCCACAGAGGTCTTGAGCAGAAAATATCATCCATTTCTTTCAAGTGTTCTCAGTGCTGTGGGGTTTTTCAGCCACATCAATGCCCAAGAGAAATTCCGAATTTACAAAAGCCACACATTCTGAATGTTTAATAGCCCTTGGGTTAAAACATAAGGAAAAAAAAATAAGAGGATTTCTTAGAAAGCAGGTATTGTAGGTAACTTTCTCTTCATTCTAAGAAGGAATTTAAACCTAATTATTGTCCTCAGTCTCAAGATGGCAGGCTGCTTTCATATAATACAGCAAGTTCACAAGAAATAGTGATCTAACATGAAACTAAACCTTGTCATTACAGCTGTTTCTGAGCACCACCGATTGAAATTCACCAAGTGAAATTTCTTCTGTTTTGACAAAAAGAGAGACAATTGCTCAGAAATGTACACTGCTGGTTAATTTTTAACTAGAAGCAGAGATACAGTAGACACCCTTATATAGGTAGTCAGGTGTGTCTATATTCCAGGAGAGGTTTTGTAACCTTTACTTCTTGTTGCGCTGCCAAATCTTACCTTAACACTAAAGGATAACAAGTTCCCAGAAACAATCTTTGTTTGCTAAAAAGTTACCTTGGCTTGCCTTATTCAAGAAAAATGCAGGACTGAGAAAATTTACAGCTGGGACAAAACCCATAGCCTTTTTTACTAACAATTACATTATAAACAACTAAAAAAATTCTTAAGCTGAAGCAGCAAGAGACAAGGGTGGAAATTATGCTGGGGTATCGATGAAATACGTTCATGTTCTTCTAAGTACTGACTTGGAGTGTCATGCTGATCTACATATTTCAGACATCTACAGTATGAGTGATTTTAAAGCATCTCTGTGTGCTTTAAATTAAATATAAAAAAATTAATTTAAAATGAAATAGTAACAAATTACTTCACATACCATACCTAAAGAGAGCTGAACCCATTTAACTTTCCCTGGAGAGAGAAGACTCAGTATTTTGAAAGTACCAACTTAAACTTCAGAGTCAACCTGAACTTTCATTATTTCCTCACTATTTCAAGAGGATTTATGACCATAATTTGTGACAGACCCTCACATCACATTAGTAGTAGTTACTAGGAAAATAGCCCCCTAAATCAATGTCAGACTGACTGAAATGGCACTGAAATGCACTTGAGGACTCCTACACAGCACATTTCTCTGTCATAAAATTAGTAAGTGATTTTTCCTGCTACGTTCTACATTTAACAGGTTTCACTAGCTATAGGTTTTTTAAGGAAACAGAATGGAAATAAAGTCATTTTAGGGTTGTGCTCAAATGCATTTTTTATTTTGTGCTGCATCCCTAGTTTCAAAAATTTGTAACTCTCCCACTTCCCTGTGTTACACTTCTTTCTTCACCTTTCTGTATCCTGTGTTGGTTGGTATCAGGCAAATAGTTGTCACATAAACGAAAACAAGGATACAATCATTCTGTGATTCCGTGAATCTCACGATTTTGGGAAACATTCAAGTGCATGACACGACACAGTCAAGCAAGCTTTTGCAAGTTTACATAAAGAAAATTCTTGCTTGAGATAGTTCTCAAACAAGAATTATCTCAACTTACTTGAACATTTAAAGAGGTCCCCCCCCATGAAATACCCACTGTGCAATAGTAAGACTCCAGAACTTACAGTATGTTCACAAAAATGAAAAAGCATTAAATACTTTGCATGAGCAAGAAATTCCCTCCTTCAAGGAAGGATCAAATGCAAGGATCATTTTGTCTTTTCACAGTGAAATGAGTCAAGTACAAGCCATATCTGAAACAGGTTTACCATCATTTCAAGCCACATAAATAAAACCACTCCTGACACCACCACATAGAGAGCAAGAACTTAGCTCTACAGCAAAATTATTTCACAGCCAAAGTATTCAAGATCTACTGCAACATGCCAAACTTCAGTGAAGCTTTAGCGCTGCAGAAGCTCCAGCAGATCCTCAATGGTGCAGAGATGCATTTACATATTTGTAAGATAAGCACATCAAAATACTTTTAATAGCTAAAAGTCAGGCATCTCCTTACAGAGTAGGGATTCTCAGAAAGGCAATTAAATCCACGGAGAGCCTCTCATAGTACATCCATGCTCCTTCTAAAAGGACAGATGAACTGTCCTTAAAAAGTACTGTCCAGTTCAACACAGCAAAAGTAGGCAGGACAAAGGCAATGTCATTAAGACCTCTAATTAAGACTCCTTAACTAATTATTAAAAATGGTACATTTGTAGCCGAGTTCTTCCATGCATATTAAAGGTGACTGTTCATACCAAACATACACTGTATTAAATGAATTGCTGTCTCTCAAACGAGGTGAAAAAAAAACAAACTCCAAGTTAGAACTTTTTCCTTAGTCTGATCATGAACTCTTATTTTCCTAAGAATTCCAAATGCAAAGTTTTCCCTTTTTAAAAATATCCCTTTCTATTAGAGCCTATTAAGTAAATGTAAGGAAATCCTTTAAGGAGCCTTCATATAAGAATCCCAGAAGCCGATTTCCACCCTCCAACCCCCCAAAAGCTACATTAGCTTCATTCAGTCAAGCAGGAATGTGGAGACATTTACACAAACATAAGTGTTCAGAAAGGAACAAACCACAGTTCAGGTTTTCAGAAACATTTTTAAAAGACTGTGGCAGTGTGTATGGAGAAGGTGGACCCTGCGATTTGAAGGGTATCTTTCTGATATAATCCAGACAGAATAAGCAATACATAATACACACCCACACAGAGCTCCAACTAAAAATATAGAATGATGATGCCAGCAGAAAACGGTTGGTTCTCTCGCTCTAAATGACAGTTCTAATAATTACAGGAGGTTTGAAAAGGTGGGTGGCCTAATAAAAAGAGGCCCTGAGGTGATGTTCTGACAGCCTTGGCCACACTGCCGAGTTTTCTAAACTACTTAGGAAATCGCAACAACCAGGCTTCGGCTTGCTCAAGCACCGGGGTGATGTATTCATGCAGACCACATGCAGCAGCAAAAAACCCGAAGTCTTGCACTTGCAGCCCGAACTCCCGGTCTCGGGCGAGACAAAGTCTGGAGCGAAGCCGCACGCAGAAGGAACGGTGGCGAACGGACACGGGCCCGCTCCCCACGGATGCTGCCGGCACAGCACCGCCTCCGTTTACTCGTGATTTAAAAGGATTAGCAGACTCCAAAACCGGCCGGCCGGGAAAGCGGAGGGCAGGCTCCGTGCCCGGGACGGGGCACCCGGACTGCAGCTCCGGCATCGCCCGCGGGGCCGGGCCGGACCCCCGCCCGCCCGCAGCCCCACATCGGAGCCGGGCCGAGGGGGGAACGCACAGAGCACACACACCGAACTCGCTTCCCCCCACCCCCTCCCGGCCCGGCCAAGAGTTTGAGCGACACCCGACACCGACCCCTCCAAACTCCACAGAAATCCCTGCCCGGGACCGCGGAAGGACGGCAGTGGGGGGGGACAGGGGGGTGGGCGACTTTTGTCTCTCTTTTTGCAACTGTGCGCGTTCACCTGAGCCGGCCCTGAGGGGAAACCGCCTCGTCCCCCCAGCGGGATATGTCCCGAGGGAACGGGGAGGAGAGGCCTCCCTTTCCTGCGCACCCTGTTTGCAGGAAAGAGGGGCGAGGAGCAATAGTTTCGGGGGTGAACCGGGGCAGGCAGCCTCCCGTCCTCCTCCCGGCCCGTCTCGTCCATGTGCGCGTCCTCTCCGTCCGCGGGAGCCTGGCCCCGCTCCCGCCCCTCCCCGCCGCACTCCCGGCGGAGCGCGGGGGAAAGTTTGCCCAAGTCCGACAACAAAAGGGACAGCGGCGCTCGCCTCCCCGCCGGCCCGGGCCCCGCGACGCCCCGACGAGCTTACCCCCGGCCGAGCCCGGCTCGCAGCGCAGCACCGAGGCGACGAGGAGCCGCAGCAGCAGCAGCAGCGGGAGCGGCGGGGCCGCCGCCGCCTCCATGTTGTGCCGCCGCAGCAGCTGCCGGAGCGCACGGAGCGTCTCAGGCAGGCTCCATGCTCGGGGCGCTGCGCTCGGCGAGGAGGGAGGCGGGGAAGGGGGGAGGCGCTGGAGCCGACCCTCCTCCTCCTCCTCCTCCTCCTCACGCCGCCGCCAGGGAGGGGGCTGGGATGGAGGATCCCGGCTCGCACCGCATCCCGGGAGCGGGTGGGGGCGCACCGTCCCGCCGCGGCGCGTCCCACGCGTGGGAACACCTGGCCGCGCGGGGAGGAGGTGGGGCTTTCTTCTTGATCTGGTTAACTCCTTCCTTCGGGAGCAATTCCTCCAGAACCAGGCGGGAAGGCTGGAGAAGATGGCTCGCTGCGTGTTCAAAAAGCAGCCTTTCGCTGGTGTATTTGGAAGTTAACTGCGGGGACGCCCGCCCATTTTTCTGTGTCCAGGAAAAAGAGTGGTTGTTTTCTTCCCGAATGGAGGTTCGTTGCTGCCTTTCTCCTCCCCCCAAAACAAACATTTTGTTGTCACTCTTCTTCAATGCACTAGTTTTCAAAGAAAAATGCTTCAGCAGCAGTCTTTTGTTGCTTCCCCCCCCCCCGTTAAGCATGCCACCTGCTCCTGTAAACACATTACCACCAGGAAAGAGGCAGAAACTGCCCTGTGTGACATGCGGCTTGCGTTGTGCCGGGGACAGGTACAGAGGGCAGAGCAGCGCTCGGCTCACACTGAAACATCCCGCACCTTTCACAGGCCAGATACTGTCCCTGCCTCCCTCAGTAGGGATAAAACCAAACGGCATAAGGCAGGAACTTTCGTTTAAGTGCCCATTTTTGGGCATCAGTGTTCTTGTGCTGACACGGATTTGACAATAATAAAAAGGATTGCTAGATGGCCTTGTATAGAGGTGGAAAGCACAAGGGTCCGCCGGCCATCCCCTTTAAACGGTTTTTGCAAGTCTCAGAGCAGGAACCATAAATCACAAGCAAGTACTTAGCAAATGGATGTTACATTTTAATAGTTTCATTACATTTCAGAGATGAGTGACTTCCAGGTTGCCTTGTTGCCACGTCCTAATTTATCTGCCTTGCTGTAGGTGATAGAGCAGCAGCTGAGACTTCTTATTGGTGCCCCAGGGACCCCTACCCAACTCAAACACCAGCAACAATTATTCAAGTATTGTTTTAGGTCCTGTCGGTTACTCTGTTGCAGACATCTCCTGCAAGGGAAAAGGCCGAGTGTTTTGATTTGGTTTGTTTCTAAAGTCAGAAATATTCAACTCAGTTTAAAAATTCAAGGGGTTACAAAAGGCTTATAGTGCTGACATTAAAGATCAGCTATAAAGGGAAAATGAAAAGTTTTCTCTGTCTTGCTTCTCGTTTAACATATAGAGAACATGCATTTTAAAGAGGGCTTATTTTAGGTAGTATTTAAAACCTAGAAAAATCTTAACTTCCTTGAAAGCAAGAAAAGCAGATGTTGGTCTTTGGTGATAGATCTGTAATAAACTGGAACCCAAATCTAGGCTGCTGTAAGTCATTAATGGAAAAACTTTGTGCGAACACCAGCTGAATGAGGGTTTTGTTTCGTATCTGCTTAAAGAAATTGCCCAACACCAGACAAATAACTGGAAGAAAGATTTCTTTGTTGAAGACAGTGATTGGACTTCACTTTTGATGGGTCTGACCTCCTGCGTTGTGGAAATTACCCAGCAGTCCTGGCATCACAGTAAGTGGGGTTAATTGAACTTAGAGGCAGAGAAAGGGCACATGAAGCAGTTGCACTTGCAGCAGGCAGTGGGGAACAGTGGGGTACATATCCCATCCCAAACCCTAATCAGCTTGGGGGCCATATATAATATTGGTTTGTGTGCCTGCAGGGAGAGGCAGGCTGTCCTGTGATGGCCTCAATGGCACCAGGGCAGTTGGGTTCCCTGCCCTTCCTGCCCTTGGCCCTAACCATCAGGGATCAGCTTCTGAGATGACCTATCCATCCCTCCAATGCCAGCTCCAAGCCATGTGGAGGGGTGAGTCAGCCCAAAGGCTGCTGGAGGGCAGCAGCAACTTCTCTTTCAGCTTGCAGCTGCTTCTAGCACTTGGTAACTTGGGTCTAAGGTCCCATACTAGGATGCAAGAGGTCTGCTGCTATCCCTGCTCCATCCAAGAGCTGATTATCCCCCTATCTGACCCTGTCAAACTGCATGGTCAAGTTAGGAATTGCAGCAGTTTATACCAAAAGGGAGAGATAGCAGCATATGAGCAATTAGCAGATTGGGTAATAGACTGACTCACAGTCTAAAACAAAATGAGGAGAGATCAGGCCATGGAGGCAGGCAACTAGGGAAGAAATCTTACCAGAACACATCTTTGGGGCTTTGACCATAACACCTCTGCTAAAAAAACAATGAAGACATTCATCTGAAGCGATGGCAAATGCAATAGCAGCCAGGAACACAGTCTTTCTCCAACCGAAAAGATGCCATCTTAAATTTAGACAATATGTTGTAAGGGGAATTTGGAGGAAGATAAAGTTGTGCAAATCTGAAGTTATGAGCTGAGCAAGCTGCCTTCCATCTATTTTCCAGCCCTGCAAAAATTCCTCCAGCAAAACCAGGGGAGACATAGCTGTGACATTCCTGAAATGTCCGATGTACATATTTTTGCAAGAAAGTAAAAAAAAAATGTAAAAATAAACAATAACCAAAAAAAACTTCACTTATTAGGATAGCACAAACATAGTTCTATCCTTCATTTTAACTGAAGAAAAAGAGATCTCTTTTCATACTGCTGCATCTCACAGTGTCCAAGAATGCAAAGGCAAAATAGCCAATGCCCCATTTCATCTACTAATTGCGTGATTCTGGGCAAGTCACAGTCTAACATTTCCTCCATTTCTCTTCCTACAATAAAAGGAGCAGAGAGAATAATTTTCCTAACTTTCATAATTTCTCTTTATAGTTTGACAGAAACTGCAGCAAGTTTGGAGCCTGATTGTAGAAGGCAGGAAAGGGAGGAAATCCAGACTGGGAGCCCAGCCTTCCTCTGCCAAGGTGTAAAAGCAGGTCAGTTCCTGCATTCTTGCATTGCCATCTGTGATGTGGAAAAGAGGGACATACAGATAAAGGAGGGAAAACAGAGCTTTGTCTGAGCACTGAGATAATGTAGCCATCCCACCACAGCTGGGGAACTTGGTTTGAATGAAATGCTCCAGATGTTTCTGCATGTTTACTCCTCCTGGATTTCTCTTTCCTACCCCAGTTTACAGTATCCTTCTCTCCCAGCTGCCAGAGCCGTCTGAGCTCCTGTGGAGCTAACATTTAATGACAATTGCAGAAGGCCCTAAAGTGAATCTACTGTTTTACAGCTGACACCCAGGTTTATTTCATGGTAAATATCAGTACCAAGAAACACATCTTTATTCCTCTGGGGCCATGTAGTTTAGTCAAAATGAAGTCACTAGACCAATATAGACTGAGGCTGCTCTTTGGTGCTTTGCAAAGGAAAGGTAAAGTGATCAGTAAAAAATAAAGACAGCAAAACATTTTCCTTCTTGACTTCTAAGGCCATATGACAAAATAATTTTCCTCTACCCACATCCCAAATACACTTCTTCACCCTTTCACTACCAGTTTCCAGTGAGAAAGCAGTCTCCACCTCATTATGTGTAGGGACCTCCATCCTCTATCACCCTGTATCAGAAGAGAAAATGTTTACAGGTAATCTAGAAAAAGCCAGAAATTATAGCAGAAAATATTATCTGGATACAGGTTCTCTCATCTCAAAAAACCAGACACACTGAGAAAAACATATCTATGCATTCAGCCATAGTTAGGATTACCCCTCCTGAGCAGAAATCTGAAGTAGTCTTACTAAGGTGTGGGTTTGGTTCTGAGGTTGCATGGGGCATTTAGGTGTTGCTTTGAAAAATGTGAGGTTTTAGGTGCCAAATAATACTTAACATTTAAACCTAAATCAGTGCACTGGCACTCATTTAGCTGCCTAAAATGGTGGAAAAGTGCCAGCATCACCGTCTTCTTTCATAAAGAAAATGACTGTAAGAAAAATATTACCTTTGTTTGTATCATGCAGTTTCCCTGGCATTGCATAAGGGCAATAGCCTAATTTTTTCAAGCTCATTATTCCCTGAAATATTCAGCAACCCAACCTTGTGTGACAGTTTTCTTCCCCTTCCTTCTGCTCTTTCCCCAGATCAACTCTGACATGAACTAACAGTTAAACCACCACAGTGTGCCATGCAGACACAGATTAAAATCAGTGCTCTTTCAGCCTTGTGGGTTGTAAGGCCCTTTTAAGGCAGTCCTAAAAGAAACTATGAAAAGGAAACTTCAGTGCATTTAAAATCTCTATACAGAACTTCCTACGCTTATTCTTACGCAGAAATCTTTAGGATTGAAAAAGCTTGAAAATCTTGGGATGCACAGTGGGTTTTTAGAATAGTTATAGCATGTTTTAAGGGAAGACAGTGCTGAAAGTAACCTAGGTGGGACCACAGAAAGAACGAGAGAGAATGGTAATCTCTCAGCATTTGCCAGTGCTTGAGATTTTCTGCAATACCCAGAGCCCATCTGCCAACAGTTTCTGCCCCAAGGGGGATAAATGCAACACACATACCAGTAACTCAAATACAGGGAAATCAGGAGACACTGCAAGCCAAGGGAGCAGAGTGCTACAGGACAGAGGCTTCCTGGCAGAAATGGGTTTAAGGAGAGAAACGGCTCACATAGGTCTGCAAGAGGAAAATTAATATTAAAAAAAAAAAAAAAAAAAAGGTCTGACAAATGCCCTGCTGCTATGTCACTTAAAAATCTTTTAAGTGAGACAGTGAGTGTAAAAGAGCCTGTTCCCAAAGCCTCATGCTGGCTACCAGTGTCAGGAACAGAGGGGCTGACACTGCCTGAGAAACATGTCACCATAAAAAGTTCTCAAAACATAAAAATAGTTCAGTGGGTTTTTTTGGTGGTGATTCTTGGACTCTGAATGCTTTTCTGGTTACAACTACACTCCCTGCTACAGCTACCAGAACAGCACTCACTGCATTTCCCTGCACTGTATGAGCTAAAGTTTTTCTTTAAAACCTCCATGACAGCAACATTTACAAAGCTGCTTGAAAAAGTAACTATTAGTTATCAAAGTTCTTTATCAAAATGAGGAAATATTGTGAAGGAGCATGGAAAATGATTTCAGGGAAGAGAGAAGATGACCATCTTCAGTGTCTCAAAGTAGGAGTCCTCTTCTTTGCCCTATAAAGGCAAAGTTGTGAAGGATATCTTTTATTACAACCAACATCATTATTTCTGTAGCAAAAGAATAGCAAAAATTAAAGAAGTAATCACAGAGATAAATATTGAAGAAACACTTAAAAAAACCCCTATATGAATCATAGAATTGTTTTGGTTGGAAGGGATGTTTTAATAATTATCTACTCCAATACCCCTACAATAAGCAGGGATACCTTCAAATAAACCAAGCTGCTCAGAGCCCCGTCCAACCTGACCTTGAATGTTTCCAGGGACTGGGCACCTCCTACCTCTCTGGGTAATCTGTTCCAATGTTTTATTACTCTCAGTATAAAACATTACTTCCTCATATTGTGGTGGTTTAATCCCAGCCTGCAACTAGTATCATGCAGCTCATTTCCTCCCACCACCCTGTGGGGAGGAGAATCAGAAAACAAGAAAAACTCATGGATTAAGATAAGAACAGTTTAGTAAGTGAGTTAAAACAAAGCATAATAACAACACTAATAATAGCAATGAGAAGGAGTGAGAGAAGTAAACCCCAACAAACACAGGTGATGCACAGTACTACTGCTCACCACCTGCTGACCAATGCCCAGCCCATCCAGCAGTGATTGGTGGCTCCAGGCCAACTCCTCCAGTTTATATCCTGAGCCTGATATTTTAAGATATAAAACATCCCTTTGGCCAGTTTGGATCAGCTGTCCTGACCATACTCCCTCCTTGCTGGCAGAGTGTGGGAAACCAGCAAGTCCTTGAGTTAGAGTCACACTATTTAGCAGTAACTAAAATATCAGTGGTATCATGCTGTTCTCATAATAAATCCAAAACAGAGCACTGTATCAGGAAGAAAAAGAACTCTATGCCAGCTGAAACCAGGATGCTTATATCTAGTCAGAATCTATCCTCTGTTAGTTTAAAACCATTACCCACTGTCCTATTGCAACAGGTCCTGCTAAACAGGCCCCACTCTTAGAAGACCCTTTAATATTGAAAGGCTACAACAAGGTCTCCCCAGTCTTTTCTTCTCCAGGTTGAACGACTCTGCTTCTCTCATCCTTTTCTCATAGCAGAGGTGCTTCAGCCCTTTAATAATTTTTACAGCCTTCCTCTGGAGCCACTCCAGCTGGTCCAACAGCTTTTCCTGTGCTTGGGAGCCCAGACCTGGATGCAGTACACCAAATGGGGTCTCACTACAGCACATAAAAAAGGGTAGCATGAGGAGCTTTCTCTGAATGCTGTACTCATCAGACAGAACCACCTTGAGGATACAAGAAAAGATGCTGAATGGGTCATGGAAAACTGATGTGATTAAGGGTAGCATATTTACATGCCCCTGCACTGCTCCAAACATATCTGCACTTCATAGGTGTCTGGGTACTGAGGAGAACAAGAAAAGGTTTTTCTGAAGGAAGAGTAAACAATTTGCATTCATATAACTGTTGGGTTCTGCCTCACCAACTGTGGTTGATGCACACATGTCACACAGCAGTGTATGTCACGAGTATGTGACTGTCATATCTATTCATACCTTCAGTGACAAAGCTCACTTCCACCATTAAAAATATCAACCAAGTAGGATTGGAAGATATAGAAAGAGTATCAGAACAACCTGGTGGTGTTGTGCTCCCTGAAGTAGATTACTGACAAGATCACAGACTGAGGTAAGCTTTTTGACATTCTCAGCATTAGAAGTTTCTTTTTCTTTTGAAAGCTGCTCTTTTACTTTTTGAAACACAAAATATGTTGTAGAGTAGGGGTAAAGCCATGCTCAGCTCGTTACCATGTGACTAATTTTTGTGGGTGGTTAAGATGCCAGGCAAGACTTGCTCTGTCCCAGCAAGATGGAAATCTTTCCACTATATGCAGTGGGAAAGGCCCTTATGATATGGCTCAGTGCCATGACTATTTAGATATTAAAATGGATGTCGAAACCAACCTTGAATGCAGTTACATCAATTCTACCTGCCATCTGCTCACTGACAATGCTGGGAGCAGTTCTTTCTGGGATTACACTGCATGCTCCTGGTGGCTGCCAAACAAAGTAGAAGTTAAGAGAGGAAAAAAAAGAGAAAAGTGACCTGTGGGACAAAAGTTAGAGACTAGTGTAACCTAGGGGGAAAAAATTCCTAGAAAAATCCTTTTTTCATACAAGATTTATGTGTTTCTAGATGTCAATACACATGAAAATTGCATTTAACATTGTCTTGAACAGTACCTGGTCTGCACTTCGTAACAAATAGAAGTATAAAGAATCATAGAACAATGTGGGTTGGAAGGGACTTTAAAGAAGAGATAGTACCAATCCCCCTGCCGTGGGCAAGGACACATTCCAATAGACCAGGTTGCTCAGAATCCTGTCCAGCCTGGCCTTGAACACTGATACAGATAGGGCACCACAGCTTCTCTTGGCAATCTGTTTCCAGTGCCTCACCACCCTCCCAGTAAAAACTTTTTCCTAGTGTCTAAATTAAACCTACTCTCTTTTAGTTTGAGAATTGTTTTTCCCCCCTGTCCTGTCACTACATGCTGTCATAAAAAGTCCCTCTCCATCTTTCCTGTAGGCTCTCCTCAGGTACTGGAAGGCCACAATTAGGTCACTCCCGAGCCTTCTCTTCTCCGGGCTGAAAACGCCAAATTCTCTCAGCCTTTGCTCATAGGAGAGGTGCTCCGTGACTCTGATGAAGAGGTGACCCTCCTCTGCACCGGCTCCAATAAGCTGATGTCCTGTCTGTGCCGGGGCCGCCAGAGCTGGACACGGCCCCACAGCAGGCGGGCCCTCAGCAGAGCAGACGGGCAATCGCAATCCCCTCCCTCGCCCCCGCTGCTTCGGCTGCAGCCCAGGGCGCGTTGGGCTTTCTGGGCTGCGGTGCCCATCGCGTGTGCGGGGTTTGCTGTGTGGCAGCAGTGACACTGCCCGCACGGCCGGGCCGCTTCTCCCCGGCCGGTGCCGCAGAGGCAGCGCCCGCAGATGGCGGCCGCGGGGAGCAGCCAGGGCTTCGGGGCCAGGCCTCGCCGCGCTTGGCCCTGCGGAACACAGGGAGGGTTCGAAGCATTAAGGTGCTTTTCACGTGGTTTTAAATTTTTTTTTTCTCTTCCTTTTTTTTTTTTTCCCCCTCTCTTTTTTTCTTCCTCTCTTTTTTTCCCCCCCTCCTTCATTTTTTCCCCTCTCTTTCCCCCCTCTCTTTTTCCCTCTCTTTTTTTTCCTCCTCTCCTTTTTTTTCCCCCTCTCTTTTCCCCCTCTCCTTTTTTTTCTCCCTCCTTTTTTTCCCCTCTTTCCTTTTTTTCCCCCTTTCTTTTTTTTCCCCTATTTTTGATAATATCTTTTTCTTTTTTTAAAAAAAGTATTTTTGTTTGTGTATAATTAGTTTTTCCCTCTCTCATCCTTGTTGGACAAAGCACACTGAACCAAATCAGACCTGTGTCAGCAGCTCGAGGGAACTCCAGTCAGTCATAAGGAACTTGCTGCAATGGGCAGGATCCAGCTGTAATAAGGATTGCTGCTACTCCTGGAAGAGTCAGAATTCAAGGTAGGTTAGGAGCCCAGTGGTGAAAAACCAGAGCTCCTATTGGTCTGTCAACACTATTTAAAGAATGTTTATTTTCTTTTGCAGGCAGTCCCAGGATTAATTATAAGATTAACAAACTTTTGTTCATACAGAACTACAAAACCTTTTCTCACTTCAGAGTTAGTTTGAGTTTCAAATTCTCATGTGCCAGCAGGTGGCTGTTGAATTTCTGTTGTAAACAGCATGGGGGCACTGAACAGGTTGGACTGCATGCACCATGATAAGCAAATACAACAACACTATTTCTGTGAGCTTCTCTACCCTCTAAGCATCAATTCTTACAAACTGGTCTTGGGGCTGGATTTTCTCCATCTGTTCAGTTCTTCATGTAGTTTGCACCTTACAAATCTATAGCATCCAGAAGAGAAGCCTAAAGCCATGATCAGGGCTATCATCCTGCTGGGAGACTTCAACAAATGGCATCTGCTGGAAAAGTAGCAGAGCAAGCTGTGGAAGATCCAGGAAACTCTTGGAATACATTGAGGGTAAATTCTTAAGCCAGGCAAGCCAAGTAAAAGGCATCCCTGCCAAAGGAGATGCGTGTTATTCACCAGCACAAGTGAACTTGTGACATCAAGCTCATGTAATTGGTGACACCAAGACTGGAGTCAGCCTGGGTGGCAGTGATCCTGCATTGGTGGAGTTCATAGTCCTGAGGAATATGGGTCAGGTAGAGTAAAGTCAGACAACGATTTTAGGAATGCAAAATTCCTAAGATTTGCTTCGTAAATTCAATTCAGTAAGACCCCTTGGAAACTGCCCTCAGGGACAAAGGAGCAGAGCAGAGCTGGCAGATCTTAAAGGACACTTCCCACAGACCACAAGAATTCTGGATCCTCACATGTGAGAAATCAGGAAAGGATGGCAGCAGATCACCATGGATGAGTCAAGACCTGGTGATCAAAGTAAAAGAGCAAGAAAGAATGCACTGTCAGTGGAAACAGGGAGAGGTATCCTGGGAAGAATATAGGAATCTTGCCTGTGTATGTAGAGATGGGGTCAGGAAGGCAAAGATGTGGCTGGAGCTGAACTTGGCAAGGGATGCAAAGAATACTCAGAAAGGCTTCTACAGGTATATCTGCCCAAAAAGAATGGCAAAAAAATACTACTTCTGATGAACATGACTGGCAAACTGGGAACAACAAACAAGGTGCTCAATTTTTTGCCTCATCACTCCTCCCACACCTCTTGAGTGGGGCAAGGCAGGGACTGAGGGAGCAAAGTCCCTCCCACTGTAAGAGAAGATCAGGCTTGAGACCACCTGAGGAGCTAGCTGAAACACATAAGTCTATGGCACCCGACAAGATGCATCCTAAAATCCCAAGGGATTTGGCTGATGTGGTTGTCAGGCCACTCCCCATGATAATTGAAAAGTCATGGAAGTCAGGTAAAGTCCCAGGTAAAAAAGGGAAATACTGTGCACATCTTATAAAAGGGTAGAAAGGGAGATCCTGTAAACTACTGACCTGTCAGCCTCACCTCTGTGCCTGGGAAGATCATGGAACAGATCCTTCTAGGGCTCAGAGCAACCTGATGTAGATGAAAATGTCCCTGCTCAGTGCAGGGATTTTGGACTTGATGATCTTGAAAAGGTCCCTTTCAACCCAAATAATCATATGATCAGATACTGGGCATATTCTTGACCTCACAATTTTCCTCCCCCCATCTTCTTCTGATAACAAAAGTACATGTCAAAAATACAATATTTGCATAACACAAATACATATTAGACAGGATTTTTGACAGAATAATACAATAGGCACACACAGGCACAGGAACATAAAGCTGAAACATCACTCTGGAGATCAGAACTTATGCACAAGAATTTATGTAAGGCTCATAGTTGTACTAATGAAGTATCAGCATGGCCTCAATCCAATTAAAATAAAGAACACATTATGTTCTGCTTAGGAAACAGAAGGATTAAAGTTTCATTACTTGTTGGACTTCTATGAGATGAAAACAACTGTTTCAGCCAGTGCAGCAGAACACTTTGCTGAAAAGGAGAATGTGATTGAGTTAAAGTCTTCATCCTCTTCACTCGAGCAAAATGGGATCTTTACAAGAAACTTCTATCAGCTCTATCTTCAGTTTACTGACATCACTTCAGAAACAATCTGTCCTTGAAGTTAACTTTGCTATACTGATTTTCACAACCCTCCACCACACACACATCCACCACGTCTGAGTCTTCTTCCCTGAGGGAGTTTGTGAAACAAGCATTTTAACTCCCCAGTGTGGCTGGTAAATTGGAATAAGATCTGACAGAGAGGGCAGAGATGGCTGGGGTAAATTCAGGCCAAAAGAAAACAATTTAGAAACCAAATTATGAATATTTAGCCAAACTGAAACATGACAGTGGTTACCTGTAGTAATCAGGGGAAGCAAGGAATGAGATGAGACAAGAGCACAGGCTGCTCCACAGGTTGTTCAGCCATATGCAAGAAGCAATACTGTAGATGCAAAATCTCTGAAATCACTCAGAGGAGTATTTTATGCTGACAGTAGTGAAATGCATTGAAACAGAAAACCAAGGAAGAAAATTGGTAGAGAAGGAGCAAACCATAAAATCTTAGAGTCTTCAGAGAAGAAAAAGTGGGAAGAGCAAAATAAGTTGTTGAATATGTAATTAAATGAAAAAAAAATTCAGCGTGAGGAAAAACTCCACAGGAGCCTCCAGTCCTTAAACAAAGCACACCTAACTCACAAACTGTCCTAATGCAGAAGTGGCATGGACAAAGATACTGAATCTTATGGTTCTTCAGCAATCTCCTCCACAGAGAGGAAGCATGTAGATTCTGGAAAAAGATAAAAATTACAAGCAATGATTGTACAGATGTATAGAGATGAAAATCAGAGAGGCCGTGATGGAAAGTAACATACAACTAACAGAGAAAAGACAGAGAAAAATGCTAAGGCTTGCATTTGTACAATATTAGTAAAAGGAAAACAAGTGATGAACAGATCTATTAAGAGGCATTGGAAGCTTTTATTAAACGTCACTAAGCAAGGAAGTGTTTCGTGAATTTTTGCTTCAGTGTCTGTTAAAAAACCACTACAGATCAGGAAGTCAACAAAATTAATACCAGTGATATCAGTAATATTTAACCTCAGGTAGAATTCATAAAGAACAAAAGAGATAAGCTATATAGTTTTTAGTTGGATGAAGTGAATCCAGAGGAATTTAGAAGACTCCTCAGAGCCATCAAAAGTGGTGTCTGAAGCTTGAGCAGGACCAGGATGCTTCCAGAAGAGTTGTAAAAAGGACCATCTTAGAAAAGGGGAAAGGGAGGAGTCAGAGTTATGGGTTGCTTTGTTAAACTTCAACTCTGAGAGAAAACAAAACTAACAAAACTGACATGTTGGAGCACCTACCCAGTATTTAGGAGGTAGTTAAAATCCTGCCCATATCTGTCACAAACAGATCCAAGGAAGTGCGTTTCTTTCTATGACAAAGACCTTGTATGGAGACCAGACAAGCACAAAAAAACCACATACATTGACTCTGCCGAGAGCTTTAACAGTGTTTTGTGTGACCTTGGCAAAAACAAACTAGGAAAAATATGCTCTGGATGAAAATATTACACAGTAATTTGGGTATTATTGTAAAAACTGCATCAGTAACTGCCATGTTCATCAGCACTGGCAGCCTAAAGGAAGGAGGACTGAGAGGAGAGATGAGAACAATATTAGCTGCTGTAAAGAGGAAAAGAATAACCTACTCTCCATGCCCTTGGTAAATAGCTCAAAGTACAGGCATCAAATCACAGCAAGATGGAGGCCTGAGGTTTATATGAGGAATAACATTACAATGTTACACATTCCAGTTCTTTCTATTTTTCTCCCCAGTTGCTGTGTGAGCCTTGGAAAAAAAATCAACAGATGCCAACATTAGCTGCCATGAAATAGCCTAGTCAAGGCATAGTTTTTCGGCATTTTTAATCATGCTTGTGCATAAACCCTCTGCACTCAGGGAAAGGAGAAGCCACAGGTCTGAGAGGTTGGAGACTTATATTCTGGTTGTAATCTCAGGTCAGCACCTGATCTGCTGAATAACTTTTTCATGTGCTTTGGTTTTCCCACCTATAAAAGGGTGGGAATTCATCTTGCTGCAAAGCCTGAAATGCACTCGATTCTACCAGAACAGGTACACACAAGATCCATCAGTTCCTCACATGAAAATCAGCCTGTCTTGGCCTTTTATGGAGTAAAGGAATTTCATGATGCACTGCCAGCTCACAGGAATGGGCACTGTGGGCAATACTGTTTTGTTTTATGCAGTCTGTGCCACAAGACAAACCATGCTGACATCTGCTGCTATTGTGAGAAGACACCATAACTCAGGAAGTACCCAAAACCAATTGGCAATAAGGAGAAAACACACAACAGGAAATAAGATTCTTAGCAATTGGGCAATAAAAAGCCAGAGTGGAAAGTTTAAAGTGGCTACTCAAAAAAAAAAAAAAAAAAAAAAAGAGAGAGAGAAAGAAATCAATCAGCCTCAAGAAGGCATGCCAGGAAAAAAGCATCTATAAAGGGGCAACAGCTTTGTACCTGAGAGTATGAGAGTATTCTAAGAGTATTAGTAGGTGTAGGCTGTAACAGATTATTAGGCAGCTTGGCATAGAGAAAAGCCAAATGTTTATTTCCAGATATCTAAAAACTGCAGGCTGTACATATGACCATGTATCTACTTACTATAAAATATGAGGACTCCTGGGGTTTGAACTAAAAGGTATGTCTTATTCTGTGAATAATTTGAAATTAAAAGAAGGCAAGTGATGGGCAAATCTGTGGCAGTTAACTTAAGCTAGAAGCTGTGAAAAGAGCCCAGTGTAGGGCTGCTTGGTCAAAGGGGGAAAACAGAGAAGCAAGCATAGGGAGATCTGCCTGTACCTCCTCTCTGAAGTGCCTGCATTTGGAACATGAAGGTTTTGTTTGAGGACTAGAGAGGCAAAAATGAGAAGCCACATCCTGTGGCATTTCAGCTGACTGGGAAGCAAAAGCCAGACCTCCTCTTCTTTACAAGTATTTCAGGCTGGGGAGCCAAAAGGAAGAGAGATCTAGAGAAGCAACATCCAGGGTCAACTGAGCAGTGCTTTATCACCATCTTCTCCTCTGCCACTGTGGCTGGCACATCCTCTGCACTATTTGCAAGAGCAAGGACACAAAGCCCATTGCTTACCTTGTGCTCCAGCCCAAGGTGAATCTGAATGTGAAAAGTAGAATACTTGTTCCCATTTCTCACCTTTATTTTTAGCTCTTGTAAGTGATTAATAATGGTGATTTGAGACCTAGGGGGAAAAACAAGAAAGGTTGAAAGAGGAGGGATGGGGGAAAAGAGAGAGGAAAGAAAGAGGTCACCTGGGCAGATTTTTTTGTTATTGCAGAAATGAAAAAAGCTAAAGGCCTTAGCACTCAAATTTCTGAGAAACCCATGGTGTTACAGAGGCAGTCTGTGCTCATCAGCCTTTGCTAAAATATTTACTTTGGCTCCATGGCTCCCCTGACCCAGGCTCTTGGCACCGTGATGGCACCATAAGGATCCAACACCAGACCCCTGGTAGGAGGGGTGCGCATCAGGCTGGTTTTCTGGCACTGCCCTGGCTTAGCCACTGGCTACTCTGCTCCCCATTATCTCACCAGCATGTCCACAGCGAGCAGAACAGCTTTTGGCTCTGACCTTATTTCTGCAGTAGGAACTCTCCTTCATTTGCTCTGTAATAATAAGAAAGTATTCAAAAGGATTTTGGCGGAACTTAGAAATCGTGGGCACAATTCATTTTGGAAGAGGTGGGAGCAAACAGCTTTGTATTCAAAGACCGAGCTCATCAATAACATGATTGTCCCTGTATGTTGGGCTATTATCACTGCTAAGAGTGTCACTTCAAGAACTGGCAAAAGTCATTCACCCCTTCTGTCTAAATCGGAGGAAAATTAGGAAAAGTAAAACATCCTGATATATCGTACAAACAATCCTAGAAACATCATGGCCCTCTTAAATGGCCGTAAGTGCTCAGAAACAGAACCATATGTTCAATTTACATGACAGGGCTCTACCTGTGCCTGTCTGCTGCCCATAATTTTCTCATTACTCCTGAAATCTTTTAAGACTGTCAGTCTTGACAGAAGAAGTGATGGTTCAGACATACCAAATTTGCACGAGTTCAAAGACATAGAGGCCTAGTAGTCCCATAAAGAGGAAGGGAGAGGCAGGACCGAAACTCTTCTTAGATACCAGAGAATCTCTACTGGTCAAGACCCTTTACTGGACTCCCATGTCTAGGTAACTTTTCATATCAGATCTTCTCTCTTATTAGGCACTGAAGGCTCTAGCTGATCCATAGGAGAGCAAATTCATTCTGATGCCTGCCCAGGCAGCCACAAGCTAAATATCTTACAAACCACTAGCTAAGAGTTGAACAAACAATGTTCAGAAGTGCTTCAGCATTCTTTCTTGAGAGCAGTCTAATTTAAATTAGACTGGAAGTCAGAGAAGTATCAAAATAAAGGGCTGAATATCTTAAACATCTGAGTGCACTAAGGATAGACAGATTGGTCCTGGGGGTAACATCTGGGAAATGTGAGCCATGAATGCTTTGCATTCATAACATCAGGATTGCTGACCCCACTCCACTAACTTGGGCACAGGGAAGTGTCCCCTTTTCCCCTGGGGAAGGTCCTTCCAACAGCCTAAGCAGCCCAGGCTTGCTGAGGTGAGGGTGGCTCAAATCTGGGTCACCACTGAAATCCAGTGAAGCAGCTGCACAACAGCTCATCCAAGATGTCCCATCCAGGAGGAAATGCACAGCACAGTTAGAGAATGTCTCAGCCTTGCTAGACAGCTTTGTTCCAAAACTAGGACAATGCACCAAGAGCATCCTCTGACTGCAGTACTGTAATTTCTGGTGCCCCTGACCCTCTCCTAAACTCATCACTGGTATTACTGGTACAGGACCAAACCTTCTCAGTTCTCTGGGGGGGAAGAAAAGGATGATGGTGTATCTGTCTTCTGTTTTCATTGCAAATTGTATTCAGTTTACATGAACACATCCTTCAGAAAAAGAAGCTGATGCTCCACGTGAAGGAGCAGGGAATGAGTAGGACAGCTTATCCAGAGGAGCGCAGAGTCCAGCAGGAAGGGCTGAGACCTGGCTGCAGTGCTCATGCTTTGACAGCAGCCTGTTGCCTGGCCCTGGACACATTATTTCACACCTCTGCCTCCTGTGAGCAGCAGGTGATGATGCTGCCTGTGTGCTGGCACGTTTCTAGATTGGAACTTACAGAGTCCTCCTGCATGCCCCTCACCTCCCCTTTTACCCTCACTCCCTCTGCGAGAAATCTTGATGGAAACCCAGCAGAGGAGCCATAAATACTAGCACTTCTTCCACAGTACAAATTCAAGCTGGCCTGAGAGCAAAATTTAGAAGAAAATTTAAAAAGCAAGCATCACATTCTTAAACACAGCCCATGAAAAACAAATGCCCAGCCCCTGGCACAGCTGGGAATTGCACTGCAGTTACTGCCAGGTGAGGTCAGCAACTTGCTATTTCAGTGGAGATGGGGAAGAAAAGGTAACCTTATGCCAAATTCATGCAGGTGCCCCCTGGACTTAAGAGATTTCCAGTGTCCTCCAGGCTCCCTCCATACTCATCTCCGCCTGCCTTCCTGCACCTTCTACACCAGCTCTACCATAGTAAACAAGGTTTCCTTGTCACCAAGTCCTCCTCTTGCTCTTTTATAATGAAAAACAGCTGTGGCAGGCATGTCCAAAACAAAGCTTTACACATTCCTGGTGGAACTGCCTCCTCACCGCCAAAACCCCCAGACTTTATATTTACTACAGAAAATTCAAAACACAACCACTTTTCCTCCTCCAAGCTGTAATTTCCTCCTTGACAGGCCTGTCAAATTTAAGATTTCACTTACTATTCTTATCTCAACTCTCTGCTTCTCCCCTGCCTCACCACTTAGCAAAGTTGACAGCTCTCCAGCACCATGAACATTGCTATAAGTAGCTTCTGTGGAGCAGAGTAGGACATTCTCCCTTCTCCGAAAAAAACTGCAGAGGGTGGTTTGAAGTAGAGATAGGAAAATCATCATGACACAACAAGAATTCTTCTGAACTGTACTAGACCTTCTCAGCAGGTGTTTAAAAACAGACAGGTGAACACTTCTCTCATGCATTTTACTTTGCATTCTGTTTTCTGATAGCTCTTTTGGAAACTAGTATTGCAAAATTCAGAGGGAAAGCCTGGACTTTGGATATTTCAGGCCTAGTTCTGCAAGTTGAAGCAGTCTGGGTAATTCAGCTTTGGTTTCAACAGAAATAAAAGGGTGTCCTGTGAACCAATGAACATTTTACCCCTTTGGTTTGACTGCAAGAAGTCAGGTCTTGAATTTGGCCTTTGCACACGCAAAAGCAATTAAATTGATTTTTGTAGACTGCACTCTGAAAATCTTGAAGACAAACATGCAAGGACCTGAATGACTCTGTAAACCCCCCGAGTGATCATCTGTAAATCTTGCTACTCACAAGAGGAAAAAACACTTTATGTGGCCAGTGACATGGCCAAGGCATACAGAATGAGTTCAGGCACTAGCAATACCTGTCAGTGTGTGCTGTTGCAATGAAGTGGCTTTAAGTACTACAGTGATCTTTGAGTGAACTAGTCCCACAGAGCCCTCGGCTACAACAGAAGGGTTTCAGTCAGGTCCTAGGATACCCAGTGGGTTATCTTTCCATGGATGATGAGTGGTACCCACACCACCATTCTGCTCCTCTTCCTCCCCCCCTCCAGCTCTTCTCAGTCACTGCCAAGGATGAGGTTAGTGATGGAGATCAGCAGAAGCCTCTCATGAGCAGGATCCAACTCCACCAGTCACAGGCTGCAGTCTAGAAATGGTGAAGGGAGCACAGGGGTGTATACTGGCACAGTCTGTGCAGCCCTTTGCCAAGAAGGTTTCTTATGCAGGCTGTGCTCACCCCTCAGTCTGGCCTGAGCTTTAATACATGCTCCTGCAAATTGCTCCTGAGGTCTTATCTGCCTTTTGCTGCTCAGTTCTCTCCTACCCAGCAATCTTTGTTACAAGAACAAGGGCAATCTGCGCTACCAATGGCCTCAGTGATAAGGAGAAGGAGTGGTCACCTTCTTTCACTAGGAGAAAGTAGTAGCACCATACTTTCTTTCCTGTACTTTTTTGCCAATAGTTTGAGCTCCAGGCCAGCAATTTCAGTTATCAAAGTTTGCTCCAATGTTATACAAACAAGCAAGGGAAAGTCTGAAATCAAATCCAAGCAGAGGAAGGTCAAAAAGCAGCCTCTTCTCCCATCAGACCTTTAAGAACGTTATTTCTTAAACAGCCAGGATGTATTAAGACTATCACCACAAGGCTTGCCCTCCTTCAAGCTATCTTCAGGCAACGATTTCCATAATGCTGAAATTCTTGAGGCTTAGAAAGGAAAGTCTTCTGTCAGCCTGACTGCCAAAAAGCAAGTTTTTCTGCCTTGAATTCCTACCTGGTTCTCCTTCTCATTCCAGCTACTTTGCTACATAGGAAGCATGGTAGATTACATGCCATGGAGAGATCAATCCCCTGCCACCTCCTCCTTGCTCCAGATGATCAGGACATCACTCAGCTATCCCAGGAAGCTCCATCTCACCAGAGTACCTAGAGGCCATTCACAGCAAACACCAGCCTTCATGGGACTCTTCAGAGCTTGTACCTACAGCTATATTTTTGTTAAGTAGGGCAATCCCAGCCACATCCACAACCGTCTCAAATTCCTCCTCCCAGTGAGGCCCTTGGCCAATTTACTGCAGTGAGCTGATGAGTTTCTTGGCCACAGTCCCCAGAGGGAAAGTTTGGAAACACTTGCTCCTACTTACCCTCACAATAGATTTTCACAAACTACAGGCAAGCCCAGATACCTGCACTCTTCCAGCAGAAAAAGGTAAATCAGTATACCCGACTCTTCAGTACCACAGCACACACACACAGCATTCCGAAATTCTTACCTAATACAAATCTACCAATAAGAAGGAATCAGCCCATTCTGTGTTGGCAGGAGATGCTCACTTGACCTTTGGCTAGAGCATTGCTGTGGCCACAACCAGTCTGGCTGCTCCAGTGCCTCTGAGGCACCAGGTGGGTGGCCTTAGGGAAGAACTGAATCAGAGACAGCTTCTGGCCACCAGTTGGTAATCAAAGCCAATCTCGGCAAAATCTACATAGGATGTGGTTGCCAATATTTGGTCTATGATTTCCTGCCTTACACACAACTTTATTACCCTTTAGTATAGATGCAGGGCCACTGTATGATTTCTACACCACCCTACACTTACCAGCTCCAGCACCCAGTGGTGCTCTCTGGAAGATTCCTTGTAATTTCCCTAAGTAAGCTAGGGAGAATAAGTAGGAAAAGGAAGAGAAGAAAAACGTTCTCCTGATATCTATAGAGATGTCTGTACAGCAATTCCTTTTTTACCAAAGCAGACCTGTAACATTACTGAAGCAGGACAATCAGGGTGGATCTCTTTTGGGAAGAAAGTGCGTGGGATACTTCTGTGCAGGAAAGAAGTTTTAGATAGGGTCATGAATAGTCAAGACAGGGAAGAAAAAAAGACAGTTTTGGTGATTTCAAACTATAATCATAATATGCTTCTTGATCTTTCGTTACTCTCATGAATTAAAAAAAAAAGTGCAACCTCTTTTCTAAAACCTCATGAACCCCATGAATATATTTACTATGCTCTTCCAAAAACAGTCCAAGTAGCAGGACTTGGTTTGGCACAGAATGCTGTAGCACTTCCTCCAGAGCAGCATTAAACCTTGCAGGTCACTTCAGTCCAGCCACAATCCCACAGAGCCCCAGGTCTTGCCATCCTGCTGTTTTGGAAAACTCTATGTATTAAATACATTCAAGTAAGAGTGAATGATAAAACACACATAAAGAACAGGAAAGACCCACTATTTTCAGGAAGAAAAGGGGTTATTACATTTTTCTCACCGACAGCCATGCTGCTTTGTTGAGATGCAAGAACTCTCTTTGACAAAGTGCTAGAGGTTATATGGTCACACCCAAACCCATTAATTCAGGTCATACTTGGAAGAGAGGCAAGAGATTATGGTAACCTTTGCTGAGGACATTGTGGAGCTGTAATAGTTTTAGGTTTTAGAACTTGACATGCGCAAATACATGCAGACATGCAATACCTGCAGCAGCAGAACCCCTGCATCCTTGGAGCACCATGAAGAGGCAGTCCTCAGCCTACAGCAGTGGCCTGGAAAGCTTGCAGACAAGCAGGAGAGCCAAAATGAGATCCACCAAGAAATTTTCTCTCCATCTTCCTGTAGTGGCACAGCATAGCACAGGGACACCAAGGCTGAGCATGCTACCAGGAGACAGATTATCTTTCAACTCCCAGCCAGCTGCTGGAACCAACAGCCCATATGCCAAGCAGTCACTGGCTCCTGGTAGTGAGACCCTGCAAAGAAGGATTTAAGTGATTTACAGCACACTACTAAAAATCAAATTTTTGCATTACCTCCTTCCTAAGATTTCAAGAAATCAAAGATTTCCAATTGTTGTTTTAATTGTTATGGGTCATATTTCCCAGCACATCTACTCATCCTTAAATTTTCAGATGAAAGCTTTGATCCTTAAGTGAGCATCTTCTTTGTTTAGTTGGATGGAGCTGTTAAGGTGAAGAATTAGCAGACTGATTTGGCCAGGGACCAGCATTTAATATTTACTTACTCTTGAACCATGAAGCAAAGCAGATGAAAGAGCTTCTTGGTCTCGCCTAGTGGAGCCAGTAATAACTTCTCTAAGTTCATGGTCCATGTGACAGGAATGTGCAGTAACTGTCCAAAAGTGTACTCTCATTCCCTGCCACAGATGAAATCAACCTGTTTAGATCCTTAGTGGAAACAGGCTGCTGCTTCTGTTCCAACAAACAAAGATACAGGACAACTCCAAGCTGGAGTGGACAACACCAAAGCAAACTTTTGGTTGCATATCTTGTTAGACAAGAGCCAGGAGTGCTGACCAACTATCATAGTTTTTCTAGAGAAGGTCCATTTTATTCTAGGACTTCGGGAGTGATATACTTGTGTTTCTAGAAGGAAGCCACTGCTGCCACAGGTCTATGCAAACATGCATGATATGGAGGACACTTGCTGTTTCTCAGAATGCAAGAGCTGATGAGGGATAAAAGGGGTGGGAGCAGTGGTTAAGCTGCCAGGCAAACACATCTGAGACAAGCTGTGGGAAATATGTTTTTCTTGTGCATAGCACGTAAATCGAGGAACTCAGTGTCACCAGATGCTTTGAAGATTAACCATAAAATTTGTCTAATCTCTTTTCCAGTCAATTGAATTAGCCCATCAGGGTCTATTAAATGTGATGATAGAAATGCAACCTCCAGTTCAGGAAGTTTTTAAACCACTGATTGCTGAAAGCTGAGTGTGCCTTATGAAGGAAGCATATCCCAGCTTTTTAATTTTCCCTATTCATTACTGGACATATGACACCCACCACTATTTTGTCTGAGTTGGTATTAAAGGGCTTTCTACAATTACAGATCTTTACCTTAGCAGAGTTTTAACCTCTCTCACTCAAAATGTGATCTAGTTAAAAGAAAATGAACAATATTGGTAGTTTAAGAATTATGACCAAGAAAAAAGTTAGAAAGGACACACTTGTTTTGCCTTACAAAAAGAAAATTAGGACTATATGGTAAAACACAGTAACTATGAACTTTTGAAACTAAATTGCATTGTCCAAGTTGTTGTCTGCCTGGAGAAGAATATGAAAGGCTACATCTATAAAAAGCAGGACTTCAGTTAATAATTCCAATAAAATTTCTTAATTATAAAGTTTGTTAACTGTTATAGTAGTAACAGATATGGAATCCTCTTCATGTAGGATCTTCGGGAACAGGTGTAGACAAATCATTGTCAAGATGTCTTGATAAGGTCTACAGGGTGGTCCAGGCATGTTGATCCAACCTCTGCTCATAGGAAGAATTGCATGATTTATCAAGTCTTTTCCAGCCCACATGTCTAGGACTCCCATGGATTCAAGATGCCAAGAATGAAATTAGCAAAGACTAAAGAATGCAAAGTATAGAGGAGGCAATACACAAGGGGAGTCAGAGTTCCCCTCAGAAAATGATACATTTTATTACATTGGCATTTCTAAAGCTTTGGGAGAAGGTTCCAAAGAATTACTTTACCCCATTTGATAAAGACTCAGCAGCAGGAGAGGAGGGAAATCTGCACTGATGATGATAAGCTGCTCTGATAAGAGCAGAATTGATACAACTCTTTTTCCAGTAATGTATGTCCAGTCCTCGCTGAGATACTTTCACAGTTAAAAATCCTTCACCTCCCCTGTTTCATGCCCACCAGGCAAAAAAATATTGCTTTGCTGCTAGTTGAGAGTTGTGTGTAGGCTGAGCATCTGTCTAGCACATGTGCTGGGCTGGCCAACCCACATCGTGTTTGTTTGGCAAAACAGATCCTGGGGCAGTGTCACAGCTGAGTCCTGCCAGTCTCCTCCCTGCTCAGGGCACAAACCTGTGCTCCTCACTTCTGCCCACCCAGGAGAGCCACTGAATTTGCAGACATTCAACTGCTACCCTTGTTCCAAGTCCTCTGCCTAATTTGTCATTAGTGGGCATCACTGGAATCATCATAGGAAATTAATTATTCAAGTAGCGATTGGTTCACCTACCGCTTTCAGTGGGATACAACTTTCCTCTAAGCTGTTTAATGGAAGATTAAGAAGGGATATGACAATAATTTAGATGAACCTATGTCTCAAAATAGAGGGATTCCCGCCATTACCAGTGACAGGGATATAATAAACACAAGTTGTCACATACTAAAATCTTAGAATTGTTTGGGAGAACCTTAAAAATCATCTAGATTGAACACGTCTGTCATGTGCAGGGTCACCTTCCATTACACCAGGTTGCTCAAAGCCACATCCAACCTGACCTTGAACACTGCCTGGGGTGGGGCTTCTCTGAGCAACCTCCTCCAGGGTCTCACCACCTTTAGAGTAAAGAATTTTTTCCTACTATCTAATTTAAACCTACCCTCTTTTAGTTTAAAACCACTTCTCCTTGTCCTATTGCAACAGGCCCGGCTAAACAGTCTGTCCTCATCTCTCTTATAAGCTCTCTTTTAATATTGAAAGGCCACAATCAGGTCTCCCTGGAGCCTTCTCTTCTCCAGGCTGAACAATCCCAACTCTCACAGGAGAGGTGCTCCAGCCCTCAGGTCATTTTTCTGGCACTCCAGCCATTTTTGTGGCCTTCCTCTGGACCCACTCCTGCAGGTCTGTCCTATGTTGGGGTTCCAGATGCCGTACCCTGCCGCAGTAACCTGACTAGCAGAGGAGTGCACATTTTTAACTTTATCCCAGGACTTTTTATATCATCATTTCTCCCTTGCTCTCACTGCAAATTGCCTTCAAAGAAATATGCACCAGACTCAAGTGGACATTCTCCCTGTCCTTCAGCCACTTCCAGTTTCCCAACATCGGAAATGTCTCATTTCTGGCACAGGTTTCCTGGAGGCATGTTGGCAACAGTGGTGCTTGTAGGTAATTATCTATTAGCTATAATGAAAAAACAGGTGCTGCCTTGGGAATTGGCTGCTATAATCTGTTGTATTAAAAGGATGAAAACATCATCTTGGTCAGACAGTTTACAGGAGAGGACATGATTTACAGGACAACAGATTAAATTATGTGCAATTAAATAGCTGGATTAAGTCTCAGGGCTGGATCCAGAATGTAAAGCAGACAAGCAAGCAAGAAACCTTGTCACGCTCCCTCTCTCTGCACGATCTGCCATCTCTACTTGAGGCTGAGATCCACCTAGATTCCTGCTCATCCAGAAAGGAAGATGTCAAAAATTGCCGTGGGCAGTGGTGCTCTGGCCACTTACAACAAAGCCTAATGTCAGGCAGCTTTAGTTATTAATGGCTACAGACAAAGACCCTCTCACCACTACTGTGCTTGGTGCAAATCTGTATCATCCTCTGCCTCCTTTACTGAGTGCAGGAAGGATGTGGTTCACCAAGAATCATTTCCCAAATTCATCCCAATTGCTCTATTAATTACCCTTTAGCTTCAACATAAGGAAACAGTTTCTACCTTCTGCAGCAGGTCTATTTTTAGTGAAGCATCAATTTGCTTCAATTTTGTTATCCCTCACTGTTAATCCTGCCCACACAACAAATCTGGCATTGATCACTTGTGGCAGGCAAATATTTATGGCTTAGGCCATGAAAGAGGCATGAGGAAGGGTGTAGAGAAAAGGAGTCTTAGTAACCAGAAAGAGTATCATTAGAAACCAGAATTCATATGGAGAAAGCAAAGCTAACAGAAAAAGGAAAAAAAAATAAGAAGGAAGGGTGGGACAGAATGTTCTTAGTATGTGTTTGTGAATATAAATTTACAAAAGTGACAAGAATCCCTCAGCCTCCTCAAGTGCAAATTCACATCAGCAAATTCAGGTTGTTGGGAAAGGAGGTTTCAGTGTTGGATAGCATTCCTGGTGTTTCAAAGACAGCCCTGCCTGCTGCCCAAGACCATCCCTTCCTACAAAACCATGGACCTAGCTCAACAGAGGAGGCAAGATCATTTTGCTCACGAAAATACTGCTCTGAGAGATGAGCCTGCTAGTTGAAAGGGGAAAAGGACAGGACAAAAGAAAACATCCTCCTTTGTCTGCATTCACCCACTTTGTAGTCTCAGTCCCTAATTCCATGTTCTGTCCCTCACCCAGCCCATCTGACCAGACCTGCTTTCCTTAGAGAAGGTCTGAAGATGAGCTGCACTAGACGCAACTGATGAAGCAGCATAAACTGTGTCCACACCATAGTGCTTCTGTTCCATCCCTGGGATTTAATCATTAAACGATAGAATTGCTCAGTTTGGAAAAGACCTTTAAAATCATTGAGACCAACCATCATCTTCACAGCTCACCTTGCAACCTAGATCTTCTTTGAGACTGCCAAACCAGGGAAGGTGAAAAAATCAGCATGGCCAGTTCCCTTTGATGTGTACGCTCTGTAAAGGTGAAGGGCAAAAGACACAAAAAAATGATAGAACTAACTGGAAACTTGATCTAAATCCCTGTGTTTGTGAGCTCAGCCTGCTTTACACAAGCCCATCCACAGCACTGGCTCTGTTATGAGCTGTTAAGAGTTTGAGAGTCTTGGAGCTCCTTGAAGTTATTGCTGTCCCTAAACCCCAGCCTCTGAGAAGAAAGGGGCCTCTCAAAATTAGGCAAGCCAAAGAAAGCCTGAAACTTGATGGCTGTAGTTTATTGGACTCGGGACAGCAAGGAGCAGACTCGGCTCTGCCTGAAAATATCATTAAAGCTATAGGTCCTGTTATAGACTGAGGAATCCATAGCACAGTAGGAGGCAAAGACAGAAGCACCAGGAAAGGCAGAAGGGACAAAACTATTCATAAACTGGTTATTGCTGTGTGCATACATGCACTTTTACCCTTCAGTGCTAGTCTGGGATATGATCTCCAGCCATGGTGAGTGCAAGAAAGAAAATAATCCTCATTTGATCTGGAAATCTCATATTCCTGACTGACTGCTGAAAGAAACAGCTCCCAGACAGGCCAGGTGTTTAAATAGCTTGGAACTGGAATTTACTGCCCTGAGCCACAGTTTAGCAGTTGGTAAACTTGGACATCTGCCAGTGCCCTAGACTATTAACCATTCCTGTAACTCCATCAGCATTTTTGTCATCTTCTTCTGGAAAACTGAGGAGCTTGAACCAGACAGAGAAGCAAGAGAAACTAAATCTCAGAGATGCCTATGATGAGTCCAAACACACCAGCTGTCTACAGCTAGGAGTGTGTCCACCCCTTCAAATATAAACCAGAGGGAAACTAAACCTTGTGGCAAGACATTTATCTTAGTGCTGTGGTCCAAAAGAGTCTTGAGGAAAGAAGCACATTTTGGGAGGCAAATTAATAACCCAGAACAGCTCCCAAGACTGCTGTCAGTAGCTAGGAGGAGCAGGAAAGGAAGGTTATGAGGCTCCACCTAGAAGTCTGCCCCAGAGCCTCAGGCCAAACGCTGCTGCCTCCCCTCCACTCCCCAAGGTGTGGCCAAGCCCAGCCCTCGCCAGCTCTGTGCAAGGTTCATGGGCACTGCTGGAGCCCTCTCCCGTCATCCTCCCCTCTGCAGCAGCAACAAAAGCCCTGAGATAATACTGGCACATTTCTCTTCTGGATTCCCAAGGCCCTAAACTTCAATTTAGATGGGTTTTGTTGTTGTTGTTGTTGTTGAATTAAGGCAGAGAAAAGCTGGCCTGTTTGGGATTCCTGCAAAGAAGGGCTGAACCCAGTGGAAAGTTAGAGCAGAGAACTGTCACACATGGAGGATAAGCCAGGCCTCTCAGTACAGAGGTAGCACATGCTGTTTAAGGGAGGTTGCTCAGAGGCCTTCAGTTGAGTGTTCCTCCAGTTATGGTCTCCCTAATTCATCTTAGGTATGTCATCAGTTCTTCTTACATCCTGTTCTTCCTAATCTGTGAAACAGGAGTAGAAAAATCTCTTATTTCTCTACATTGGTTTTTGGGGTTTTTTTGGGTTTTTTTCTGTTCAGATACTATATCCTAGAAAAGCTCAGGTTGTGGTCTTAGTTAAGACTTGAGGCCATGAGTTCACAACAGAGCTCAGTTTAACCCAACACCAAGGGAGGCAGACAGAAATCCCTTCTCATCTTCAGATTTGCATTTCTATTCATCCCAAGAAGCAGCACCATTGCAGATACATCCATTCCCACAGTGCTATCACAGCTAGGAGGAGGGAAACTTTCTGGAATTGCTCCCCCCTCTACTTCAGCAGGGCAGAGATGTTTAGTCTTTGCTTCCTCCACAAGCACCACACCTAAACTATAAATCATATTCCAGAAGGGGGAGGATTTTTTTGAGTTCTTTTCCCCCCATTTTAACCTTTTGCTAGGGTGTGGAAAGTGAATAATCCCAACTGAGCATTCCTTACTTAACAAATTTACAGTTGGCTGCTTAATTAGGAATTTAATAAATGTGACTTAATTATCTCTTAATTAGATTGCTTTATTAATGCCCATGGCCATAAGCCCTTAGGGCTCTCAATCTTGTTAGATCTCAAAAGCTAGGCTGAGTCAACACTTGAATAAACAGCTGCCAATAAAATAACTTGTGCTGCCAAAGGTGGCATTTGAATTTTACTTGATGATTCCCTTCCCAGGTTGAACTCTGTACCTTTGCACACTGCCAGCTAATCTTTGCTCTCAGAGACTTCTTTTCTGTGTAAGATGCAAAGTAGAGAATAGACCACTTTTGACAGAGCTCACAGCAAGCAAAGTTTTAAAAATCCTACTGGTCAGGCCATATTCCAGCTGCAGTGATTACAATTCCCTTTACTTAATTCAATTTTCACCAGAAAGCTGTTTTCTCCACTTCTGAAGAGCTGTTGTGCAATGCTGTCTTATACTGTTAAGGCCTGTCAACATGACAGATTTTTGGCATCTTCTTAGGTACCTGAAGTACCTATAAAACACTCCTTGACCATCTAGAACTCTCATTACTGTTAATATTAGAAGAGAAGCACATATGGACAACTCTCACTTCTATTCCCAAGTGGCTCCTTTCAGTTGTAAGCAACTTCAACCTTTTCAGGTGGAATTTTGCCCTTCTGGTTTTTACCAGAAAACTTTCTGGAAAGTTTAGTTCAGCTGTTTTTTAGTTTAAAGACAGTGAGTAGGCGGGGAAAAATACAACTGTTGCCATGATTTAAAAGTTAAAATAAATATTCTGTCACCTTGTCTTGAGCAATCCCTCACTTCACCGAGAAAAGGGAACCTTAAAGTTGGCTCACAGATGCACTTGTTACTTTTCCAGTGAAAACATATCTCAAATTAACTGAATCACATCAATGCCTACTGAGCTAACCTACCCAGAATCTGCTACTTAAAATCCAGGAACAAATCCAGAGAAGAGTGTCTTAGGCAATAACCACTCAATAGCAGCAATGGTGATAGAGGTCATGGCCCTTGAATGCTAGAAAAGACATTTTTTGGAGCCTGCTCTCGAGGTCAGAGGAAGGTGAAGGAAATATTGCATCCAGCTCCTGAAGAGGGGAAGATGATGCTGGAAAAAAAACCTGTTCCTGATTTTGGTTTGAAAAAGTAGAAAAGCAATTAACACCTACCCCCAAAAAATCCTGCTGCTAATTCAATACAGAGTAGAGCAGCAGAAATAGCTGAATCAGTGCACTGCAGATGAGGCAGCAACACCTGGGAACAAACACCTGATGAGGTGACACCTCAAAAAGGGCCTGTAGCTGGCAGAACAGCAGCATGAAGCCACAGGTTCAACACAAGTCTCTTACCCAGCTAGCAGAAGGAGAGGGGATATCAGACAGTGAAAAGTCCCCTGGTTTTGTGATGGCTACCCCCACTCCAGAAAAGGTTAGAAACAGATCTTTATAAAAATCCATGGATTTTAGGTCCTTGTACTCAGCAGACCATCTCTTGTCCTTTCAAGGCATACTAGGCCTTGGTAGCATGTTTTCTCTCCTGCAGTGTGAAATATCCATTGTTTCTTACATGCAAAAGCACTGCAGCCCCGTACACACTTTCACCTGGCCTGGCAATAAATAAAGGTTTGTTTCCTGGCAGGCACTTTGCTTCTCTTCCAAGCCACCCTGAGTGGTCTGTTCAGCTTTATAGCAAACATGGACTGCTGTGGCACAGCACACTGAGAAAACATCCTGAACAACTTTGTTTGGGGTTGACATCTCTGACAGGGAGCCAGTGCCTTGTGGAAAGCTGCAATGAGGGGCTGACACTACCTCCAGAGCAGGACAACTTCTGTTTCCTTCCCCCCTTACCCCAGATCCTTCTTGTGTTAAAACAGGGGAAGCTGTATAGTCAGGAATGGACTGGGAAGCAGGAAACTGGAAATGAGAGGCCCAGCCACTTCTCTTTACTTCACCACTCTCCTCCTCTGCCTCCCTAAGTTGGTTGCCACTTCTCCACACCCTTTCTCTGTTGTACCCCAAAGCTGTCTAGGCTGTACAGGTCACAAGCCCTTTAAGCCATGGCAGCATCTCATCATATGTATGCTTCTAATGCAATGGGAAGCATGGCCAAAATATTTTAAACATAATATTAATAAACATTAAATATTTAAACATTTAAAATATTAAACATCAAATAATAAACCCCATATTTTACAGGGTGGGTTGGTCAGCTTTTCTTTTTATGCACTTGAAGAGTAAATGCTTTGTAGCACAATTCTGTGCCAGCTAATCTGGGAAGTGCAACATTAAGGATCTCTTACTCCTTTTTCCCCAGATGTAAAATACCTCTGGCCTTTGTGTGACAGCCACAGAAGGATGGAGGACAGACCCCGCCAGTAAGGTGTTTCAGGGCATGAGCAGCAAGGCTGGCTCTTGTCATTGGAATTCACTTGTCACCCCTTTTCAGACACTCGCCCCTCCATGCTCTCACCCACCCCACAGCTCCTGCTTTGCCAGCTGTCCACACCCACATCTCCAGCCAGTCTCACATGCAAGGGAACCTGGTGCTCTTCATCAGCCTGTCCATGCAAGGAGCACTCTCCCTGAGCAGGCAGCCAAAATTCAACTGATGGGGTGCTTGACACAAAGCCTCAAGTACCTGCCTCCTCTTCCTCCTGCTCCCTACTTCTTCTACACAGCTTGCTGAACACTCCCTTTTTCTGCCCTCCCTGACTCTGGTGGATAAAGTGATGAGCCACAGAGCAAGAACAGCCACCCCTCAGCTTGCTTTCAGTTCTCTAGCCCCTTCTCTTCTGAGTCAACAGAACGAAACCTTCCCTGACAACAAAGTTAGAATGTTAGTGACTGCCCTTCTGCTGCGTGCACACACTGATTGCCTGGAAAGCAGTGCCAAGGACAGCCAGTAGCTCTGGCCCCACAAGTGCCAGGCCACCAGCACACACACACACACGGGGAAGAGGAAGTTGTTATCAGGCCCCAGTAACACAAAGCAGCTGTGCTGGGGTAGGGCAGCCACGGCTCACCCCTGCTGGGGGCTGAGCAGCAGCTGTGCTCCAGAAAGCTCCTGCTTCAGCTTGTGGTCCAAATCCAATGAATAAGGAGGCACCTCAGGAGGTCCCAATGAAATCAGCAGCCAAAGTCTTTATTTGCCTGAGCTGTTGCAGCAAAGCAGCCCACAGACCTTACTAGCAGGGCCTTTCTCTGAAGACACTCCTTTCTCCCTGAGTTTTGCTGGCTCAAAAAGGTGATGCTGCAGCACTTCCCAGTAAGTGACAGCTGTAGCTAAAATGTATTGGCCAGGCATGTTGGAAACCTTAAAAAAAAAAAAAAAAAAAAAAAAAAAAAAAAAAAAAAAAAAAAAAAGCATCCACTGACCTGCCTTGGCGCCTCAACCCCACCTCAGCTTGCAGCACAGGTTGCTCTCTGTCCCACACCCTAACTCAGCTCCAGTGCAATTCAAAGCCAGCTGCTAAAGGTCTCTTGTGAAGCCTACATAAGTACCCAACAAGAGGGATCTGCACTGGAAAAAAGTCTTCAACAAGGCTGTTCTAGCTAGATGAACAAAAGATAAGGTAAAGTGATTTAAAATGCACCTTCCCCCTAGTGGTATTGCTGTCTCCTACCCAATAACTGTTTACCTGTCAGGAGCATGGGAAACTTGCAAAAGGACTCATGCCAGCACTCATGCAATTTCCTCTCTCCCAGAGTACATAGGTGGCCCAAGCCAAAAGGTTGTACAGAAAATCATTTTCTCAATGTCAGAGGCTAAAATTATCTGTGTAAATATTATAGCAGTAGGTTAACAACACAGGCTGCATCCCCACCCAGCCCACACAGTATCACAAGGCAGTCAGGTCAGCTCCAGCACAGGTTTCAATTAAAGAGCACATTGAGGTTTTAACTGTCCTGCCTGCTTTGGGGTTTAAACTTCCTCCAAAATGCAGCTGCTTTTAGTGCAGGTTTATTATTAGCCTCATCTACATTATGGCCTCCTCAACCCACTGGAATGACCAGGAAAACCATGGAGCGAGAACAAACAGATACCACATGGCAGTCCTGCAAAAAGGTACATGGTCATTTGATAAGTGGAGCTTAGAATTAACAGTGCTAAATGGGGATTTGTAGTATAATAAATCTCAGAATAAGAATTAGCCTCCCTCTGGCACCTTGCTGGCCATTTTTGGCAGGAAATGGCAAGACATGAAGGAATATTCAACCTCACAGTTCAGGACAAGAGCCAGATTCAGAGATGTGGAGGAGACATCTCAGACTTCTTTTTTGTTGTTGTTGTTTTTTAAACAGGAGAGATGTTGCATTTTCCTTTTAAAAGAGCTGTGACATCTGTGTTGGCAATAGGTGAAGAATATATACTTCAAAGTTGTTGTGGGACAATTCCTAGACCAAGACATGCCCACATGAATGCACACATTGAGGGTGGGAAGGAACAGGCACAGCGGGCATTCACACACCACAGTGGGGACAGGAGGCAACCTCACCTCACTCTGCAGCACTCTCTCCTTAGTGACAGGCATCAGAATAGCTCCAAAGCTAAGTTAAGAAAAGGACATGGTAATGCAACAAACCTTTACCCTGTGGCCAGAAACCAGCTCTGTGACTCTGCCACATGGATCTGCTCAGCCCAGTGTTTTCAGCCAGCAACTCAATGGGGAGACAATTGACTTGAGCACAAACATCACATACCTCAAAGAATGTTTCTGTTCTGGCTTTTAATTCCCTCTGCAGACAGTTCTGTACAAATGCATTCAAAGGTATATTTTGCTTTTATCTGGCCATCAATCACATACACTCAGAAACATGAAAAACAATAGTCCAGTCATAGAAGGACTGTTCTTCAGGACTGCCTGATCTTCCTTTACCTTTAGTGTGCACACAGATCTCACCAGCCCACATCATTCATTACTTCTCCACAGAAGAGTTCTCAGGTCATCCTTTCATTGCCAGGACTTTTCCTGTACTACATTAAGTCTGTAAGTATTTGAACTCCTGTAGGGATGCTAGTCCTTCCCTTGGGAAATCATTACAAGGCTTGACAGCTCTCACTAACATTTTCCACCATTTCCCGCTGTCAAACAAAACTGCAAACATTCAACAAAAAGTACACTCTACCAAGCCTCTCCCACACTGATGGCAGAACCAAGGCTCACAGCTGGAAAAAACCACATGGGCTGTCCCACTGCAAGCCATGTGCATCTGCTGCCCACATGGAGCCCTCCATCCCTGTCAGCCACTGCTCCCCTTCCTGCTTTGATTCATATGGATGTGATTTTCAACAGGTGAGATCATCTTCTGAAAAAGTTTTATGTTTGACTATAAACAGGCCCCAGGACTGTGTGTGATTCGGGAGAGGCATGGAGGCCGTGCTCATGAAGCTCACCATGCCCTTCCAAATGGGATGATGTTCACTGTGTGTCACCAACTGCTGGTGTATGAGATTGCTCTTTCTAGCAGAAGAGTCTCTCTATTTCTCCTTGCAGACTGAAGTAGGATGAAAAGTATAAAACTTTCCACAAAAGTTCCCAAAGCAGTTCTGGACCACAGAACCTGCATGGCCCTCTGAGAGCTGCTGGGGACTTAAACCCCAGCTAAGGAAAGCTCCATTGAAAATTGACCCACTCCAGGGTGCCATTAGCAGGGAAGCTCATGGTGTTCTGAAGATCTTTATCCAAATACTACTTCAGTTTACATACAGTTTAAATGTAAAACTCAATAAATCGGAGAAAAAATGCTAAAAATAACTTGCCTTGATCTCTAACAACATCTCTGCAGTACACTTTGACCCAGCAATCAGGAGAATGAGATAGGACAGCTGGCTTTTTTTCCTGCAGATCAGATAGCTTTTTGCCTGGAAATTTTAGGCACTGACTGTAGCCCACACAGCACTGCTGCTGCTCTCTGTCAGGAATACTAACCAGATTGCATGCACGAGGAGTCAGTTTAGAGCTGTCTTCTACCAGCAGCAAGTGCCCATGGCTGAACTGGTCAGAAGCACACAGTTCATCCAAAGTTGCTTCTATTTACCCCCATCCCTTGAACAACCGTATTAGCACCTCCCCACATAACAAGCTTCACCTAGTTCCAGTAAAAGTCATCAGCAAGGATTTCAGCTGCTCCCTAACAGTACTGCCCTGTGCACCAGTATCAGCAAAGCTTCCTCCCTGAGCACACTCTCATTTCTGGTACTTTACAGGCTCATCTGCTCCCTGCCATCACACAAGGTGCCACACCAAAGGATATTCTTGTCACTGCCTGATGCCACAAAGGTGCAGGACCAGCTGGCAGCCACTATGCTCTATCCCCATCCAACTGCAGTAAAAGGTTTCAGTTTTGCAAGAGCAGGGAAACTTCTGCCCCATGGTATAGCCCATGCTGGTCATCAGTCAGCCGATGACTTCAGCTTAACTGCAGTGACAAAGGATGAACAAAGTTGCTCAGGAAAATGCCTACTGTGGGTACAGCACTTGTGAGAAATCGCAACATAGGTACTTGTGAAAATTCCCAGTGTTTAATCTGCAGCGGTGACTAATCTCAAGATCTGAGAGCAGAGGTTAATTTCAGCTTTAGAATGGGGTAAAACCTTGATTGGTTTTTTTGTTTTAACTAGTCATGATAGTCACTTCTAAAGGTGAGCTTTTTCCAGCTGAATAAATCCCCCCTCCTTTCTTTTCTGTTCCTCAATATTATGAGTTATGTCAAAGATGTAACAGTATTCATACTCACAAGCTTTGCCTACATCATCTGCAGTAAAGAACAGGAACAAGTTGCCTAAGTCCATGAAAACAGTGTAATTGGTTTCACCTGTCCCAGCTTGAAAGAGTTAAAATTATTTAGCACTTTTCATGAAGACAAGTTATTTGTTTGCTTTTTCAAACAGATTGTACAATCCAGTCCAAACAGCTTTAGCCCTTTTGATTTGGACCAGCAGGATGCTGGGCCAGTTCTGCGTGCTTGCAAAGGACCTCTCCTTCAAACATCGTAATACAAACACAAATCCAGCCAAAGCACAAGTTGAACATCACCCAGGGCTAACCAGGAAGCCCCGGATCAGGCGGAGAGTTTTTCCCAGATCCTTTGGGGTTTCCCTGCCAGAGGGAGGCTGAACAGACAAGCTCTTGTGGAGCCCCGCAGCACAACCTGCTGGCATTTCTCAGCCAAGGCAGGGCTGCTCTAAACACATCACCCAACCCAGCAGCAGCACAGAAAAACAGGATCCAAGGATGTGAGACTACAAGGACATCGACCCCAAACGCTGTAGAGCCAAAACCAGCTTTCCCCACAATAACCAGCTATCCAGCAAGCCCAAAAAGTCAAAGCAGTCCCTAACCCTGAACTACTTAGTCCTTCCAGCAGGCAGGAATCAATGCAGCTTTAGGCTCTGCTGTTCTTCAGCCTGGTTTCTCCTAGAATAGCACAGTCTTACAGGCCCATACTTTGTGCAAGATGAAAAAAATTGCTTTTGAACCCAGGGCCAACTTCAGCCAAGCACAACAAAGGAAATTAAGTTTCATGAGACTCAGAGGCCATGGAAAGGAGGTAGCTGGAGTTGCCCTGGTTGGGGAGATGTCGCAATCTGAACTTGCTGTCACAGCTTAACCCCAGCTGGCAACTAAGTACCAAGCAGCCTCTGGCTTGCAACAAGTAAAATATCAGAGTATTCTCAACGCTTTTGTCACGTTAAGTCCAAAACACGGCAAGGTACCAGTTACTTAAAGGAAAATTAACTCTCACCCAGCTGAACTAAGGACACTTGCCTTTACTGCATACCAGAGAACCCACAGTGGAAAAAACCCTCAGAAAAGCTTCAGCAGAGAAGGGCTCAGGTTTCCTTTTTGATGCCAAAAATAAGCAGCCACCAGACAAATCCAGAGAAACCAACTTCACGATACCTCCATTTCCAGACCTTCCTGAGCATTTTCCAACAACATGAAATAGCTGCTTTAAAGGTCCTGCTAAAGAGTTCTGCATATGCTCTTTAATTCTCTAGACACTACATGGCATATTGCAAACTCATATTTGCAATTGCAGAGCTCTTCTCTCCTACTATTCCTTTAAATGTTTAAGTATTCCATTATTTCCTTTCTTCTCTTCTGTCTAGAGCAACATCCTTCTAGTACAAGCAATTAAACAAAAGGGAGGTGGCATTTAGAATTAATCTAATCTAAATTTAATTCCAGGATGTTCCTGTTTTAGGCCATACAACAGGTTGAATCCCAATATGCATCAGATATGCTTCACAGCAGCAAGAATGTTGTTCTTGACACTTCATAGGCAGATGTCTTCTAGATAACCTGGTAGGACCCCATCTATTGCTATATTGGGAATTCTGCAAGCAAACTTCCAAACGTGTTGCATTTTCTCCCTTAGCATACTATTAACTATTTCAACACTACAACACGAAATGCAGTAGATGGGCCACCACTTGTGGCCTCAAAAGCAAAATAAGGGAAGTCATTCCAGGAGGGTGATTTTAGCCCAGAGAGGAACAACAGGGTAGAGGTAGAAACAATCAAGTGGGTGCTTGCTGCTGGTGACCTCCAGGTCAAAGAGCCAGAAGGGAAGAAATACTAATTGCTTTAGATTTGCAGATCAATTCACCACTACAGAAGAGCCCTTCAGAAAATTGCACATGCAACCCATATTTCACACTTCCACTGTTCTCCTTCTTTGAAGCTTACAAGTAGCTAGACACAATCCATCAAAGTTGACAAATCTTTACAACTGGGTCTCAAGGTACAAGCCAGAAAACACCTAGACTTCCAGAGCCAAGGCTCCAGCCCACATCTTTATGATTTGGGGTTTGTTCGTTTGTTTGTTTTTTAAATGCCTAAACTGAGCTATTATGAGACTATTGGACTGCAAAGAAAAACCTACTTCAGCTGGCACTGCAGCGTAAGCACCATTGAGATAGGACAAGCAGTAATGATTTCAAACCAAAAATGGTAGATCCAGACTAGATATAAAGAAGAAATTTTTCATTCTGAGGGTGGTAAAACACTTGAATAGGTTGCTCAGAGAGGTGGTGGTTGCCCCATCCCTGGAAACCTTCATGGTCATGGTTAGACAAGGCTCTGAGCAACCTGGTCTAGTTGAAGATGTCTCTGCCATGGCAGGGGGGTTAAAACTAGATGACCTTTAAAGGTTCCTTCTGAGCTAAACCATTCTATGATTCCATGGCAAAGAAAGATCTCCACCTTGTATGCAGGAATGCACTGAGGTAAGACTCATTCTGGTGCTCAGCCTTACACTAAAAGGCTTGGTTTCTGTTGAGAAAGTAATTCAGACCTAGAAGTGCAGTAACTCAAATAAGAACAAAAAAGACAGGCTGTGCCAGTATCTGATGAGGAGACCTGGATGTAAACATACCAGGGCTGTGGGAACTGCATCAAGATTCTGATGAGTACTCATCTTCCTGTAAGGACCTGCTAAAAACCCACAAAGATTTTTATAGTGGTGGTTTCATTTGGCCCTGGTGTAATATTCTTACTATGTCCATGAGAAATTCCCCAAGACTCTTGTAAATAGAGTTGTAACTCAATTCCAACTCTTGTAATTATATCATACCCATGTAAATTATCCCTGAAGGGTTTTATTTGTTTTTAATATACCAATCTTCAAGGTTTAGAAAAAACTCAAGAGCTTCTTTTAAGTAATGTTACTTTCCTCTCCCTTCCCTTCCTAGTCTCTCAAAGAAATCAATACAAGAGTCTAATACCTCTTGAAAGAGGAAAATAAATAACAATGCAACTTCAGAAATTTTCACTCCACAGAATCTGGTGTCCAACTTCAGCTCTGTGAACAGATCCAGAGAGACCAAAAGATAAAATGCCACAGTGAGTGCAAAGTTCATCAGAATTTCCCCATTTCCAGGATAAGCAATTACAAGTCTGATGATCATAGTTTGTGTTTGTGGAAATGGCTCAGGCAACTTCGATAAAAACCCAAAAATACTGGGGAGAATCAGGACAAGAGTTACAACACTAACTCTTTATGCAGGAAGGCACTTCCTAAAGGCAGGAATTCACTACATAGGCAGGGAAGGAGAAGCACTATTACCTGGATTTGTCCTATCAAAATGCACTTTATCCTAGCTGCTTAAACGAGGAAGAAAAGAAGTGAGCTGAGTGTGAGGTAAAGCTCATCTCCCTACTTGAGAGATGGCAGGGAGCCAGCAGACAGCTCTTATCTCAGCATCTGGGGCAGAGCTCAAGACCACATGCTTAGGTCTGTGGTTAGTGACTCACCTGCAATTAAGGTGAAACATGAAATCACTACATAAAGATAAATCTCTGGACTTGGTGGATGTAGAGCAGCATAAGCCAGACACCTGCTAACTGCTCAACACAATCCCAAGCAGGGATCTCAACGGGGTGCAACTCCCAGCTGTGCTGTGGGGATGTTCCCAGCACCTTGTTTGCACAGATGCTTTACACAGGTGGCTCCTGGACAATGGGGAAATCGGCATTCAGTCCCCTTCAGCTCAGGGCAAACCAATTAATAGCAATCTTAAAATACAATAAAAGTGAGACCCTCAAAAATTCTGCCCCCTCCTCCCCCCCACCCCGGGAAACATGGAGTAAATTTTGTGGCTTATACTTAAAACTTTCCAAGGAGGCAGACTCCCCAGACCACCCCTTTATCCTGAGATGCTCTAACCTATTACCTAGTGGCATGCAGCTGAAGTCCATACAAAAGTACTGCTAAACGCACCCTGATGTTGAAAACCAAGTGATCTCACTTCCAAAGCAATCTCTTTCCTCAGCACACTTTACTTGCTGAAGTTTTGCCCTCAAAATTTGTGTTGGGTAAGATTCAGGAAAATCTCCCCAGCCTATTTTGTTCAAACAACCCCTTGGCTGTGCTGCTGCTTGTGCTCTTGGCAGCTGTTTTCACAGCACTCTCAGCTGACAATGAAGTCCTCTGCAAAGTAGCCTCTTCCAGGGTAAAGGCTGCCTCTGAATTCTGAACAGCCCAAGAACTTGAATAAATAATCAAACTGAAACTCAGCAGCTCAAATTCTGAGGTTTGCTTATTATCACTCTCACTCAAGATTACATGCAAGCTGGATTAAAGAAGAGCCAACTAATTCAAAGTGGGAGACAAGCTATCAATACAGCTAAAGAAACCTCAACACACCTCAATCCAGCACTCTGCTATTGGAATGTACATGTCATCTAAACAGGATGCATCATAATCACTGAAGAATATTTGCCTAAAAATCAAGTGTTTTCTACACATTCTTTCAACTGCAGATCTAGGGAGGCAAGTTGCAACTGCATGTGCAATTAAGTTTCCAAAATACTAACAACTCCGTGCTGGTCCTAAAAGCAAAAGAAAAACCAAAACAGAGGCTGATGCTCTAAGCATGAAAGATAATAAGCAGTAAGTGGGTCTGCATACCTGGGAGACTGGCAGCATAATGGTTTTAAATTATAGAAGCAGTACTCTGGAAGATGATCAGTATCTTCTGTGACATGTCCGTGCTTTCAGCCAGGTCTTCAAAACCTCCACACTTGGAATACTGAAGTGGAGTTAATTTACTTAAGCCCCAAAAGCCCATTTGCTTGCTTCTGAACTGGCAGAGACAGCAATGAAACGAGAAACACAACATCTGCCCTTCCAGGGCCCTGTTTATTAACTGAATATAAAAATAAGATCATTTAAGTGCAGAGGCACAGTAATCCACTCCGTGGTGAAAAGATACCTTGGGTTAGCAGTAAACAGAGTTTACAATACCTTGTAAACAGACCTCTTCATAAGCAAGAAGCACACTGAAATATGACACACACTGGATTAAAAGTCCCCTGTTGCAACAGTACTCCACACTTCTCATCTGACTATTTGGGAGCACTTCACAAAAGGTGACAGCATCCTTTGCTCTGTTTTCAGAGGAGCACATGTGAAACAAATAAAACACAACCTGCACTGTCAACAGCTGAAAAGCGCTACAGCGTTTTCAGAGGATGGCAACTTACACCTTGTTAGATTTGTTTATAAATTAATTATAATGGCCAAAGCTACTGTACATTATGAAAATGTTAAAAAAATTATTCCTTTCTTATGGTTTTACAGCAACCCGTTGCACAGTTGAATAAAAAATTAATTTTTTTCTTAATACAGTACATGGCATTTCTCCTCAATTGCACTAGAAGTAAATTTGGAAGCACTTTCAGTTTGTGTTACAGACCGACAGAATGGAAAAACAAGTCGGGCAGACTTTGAATCTCCTTTCCATCTTTTGCCCACTATTTATCCCCACCTCTTCACATCTCTGAGTCCACATACATTCCATTGATCAGGTAATCCACTTGTGTGTAATCTTTCTTCTTGTAGCTCTCATAGGCCTGCATGAGGAAAAGAACTAGAACGGTTATGAAAAAGAACGTACCAACTAAAAGCACTGCAAGTAGTGAACTTTTATCCACTAAGTACTGAGTCAGCGGCTCGGCAGCAATAAGAAGATACTCATTGTCTGTGTCCTGAGTTTCTGTGAGGCCCGAAGATGTTGTTTTGGCTGCATCTGTTGGAGCCACGGTTGTTGAAAAGATATCAGATATTGACTTTATCCCATGTTCAGTCGTAGTTTTTACTGTAGGGGCTATAGTTGATACCATGGCACCTCTTGTAGAGCCCAAAGAAGAAGTTGATTCATTCAAGGATGCTGTGGTTGTATTTGCTTCTGGCATTAGATCTGGCAATGTGCTAGCATTCCCTGGATTCCTGGAGTGAGAACTCTCTGTTGGGATGGGTGCCATGGAAGCGTTGGAAGGTGTTTCTGCATCCTGCGGGATGGAGGTGATCAGTGTTGTGTTCAGTGTTGTGTTCAGCCCCTTCAGGTCAGCTCCAGCAGTGGTGGGACTGTCAGAGGGCGGGGCACTGGGGCTGCTGGTACCTGGCCTAGGCAGCTGTGCTTGGGCACCTGCTTCAGAAGCAACAGTGAGGGGAGCAGAAGGTGAGGGTGATACTGAGACAGAGCTACTATTTCCTGATTTATGGCTGGTGGTCACCATCTGGGTGACATGCTTGGAAGTGGAAGTAGAGATGGTACTTTGAAGGGGAGTAAAGGCAGAAGACGACATGGCTTCAGTAGAGGTATCAGAACCTCCAGAGGTGTTTGAGGCTTTGGCAGTTGTTTCATAAGTGGTAGAGAAAGTTGCATTTGTAATGTTTGTTGTTGTTATGGCAGGGGTAGTGGCGGTATCATTGCCTGCAATTGAGTTTCTTGATTTTCTAGCTGAGATATCTCTCTTCTCAACCTCAGACAAATGCCTCAAATGAATATTGTGAGTCTGAGCAGTTAGAGAAAAGTTGTTTTCCATACTGTGTTGGTCAATCCGTGCACTCAACACCCTCTCTGTTTTCTGCGGATGGCTCTGGTGGTGAAATAGGGCTGTTTCCCATCTGCCGCTGACAATTCCTTCCAAAAGACAAAACAAATTACTTTTGTAAGAATAAAAAACTCTCAAGCTCAAATCTAACCTCAACCCCCCAACATGCAAACCAGAACACATTCTGCAGTACACACAGTACAAGTGGAATAAATCAGTCCTGAATTCAGCAAGAACATGAAAACTCAAGACCCCCCTGTCTTTATTGCACATAATCCCTTTGAGGCTTTTTGGTTTGTTTTTTTCTGCCACAAACCTCTAGTATTTGCCCAACCAGGGAAGAATTAATTTCACAAAGGGGAATAATAAAGTAGAGAGCTACAATGCAGAAGCACAGTATCAACAGGAGCAGCCTTACAAATGTCAGCTCCTGAGAAGACAACTCATGCTTTCAAAGTTACACATCATCGACAAAGCCTTTGTGCCTAGATTCATAATTTTCACTTGTCAAAACTGAGCAGAAATTTCTACTTACACCTTCATCCATCAGGATAATTTCCTTCACAACTAAATGAGCTAGATTTACAGTGACATAAATCCCATCTGCTTATCACAAGTCCAGTTGTACCATTGCAGAGAAACCTTTGTCAACCCAAAAGAACCATGAGCAAATTCGTGTTTTTAAACTCGGGTACAGTGAACTCTTGAAACAAACTTTAGACGATTGATTTCCCAATTATAAATATGCTCCATTTTGTTATTGTGTCACTTTATTAAAATTAAATACCCTGTCACTGGAAAGTCACCATGAGCAATTGCTGCTCTGATTAAAGAAGCAGTCTGTTAACTCTGGAACAAAATCCTGGCAATCGGAGAGAAAAACAATGCCAGGACATTTTCCTTTCTCTGAAAAAAGATATAAATACATCTGTTATGCCTTTATTTTCACTAGGACAGCATGTGGCATGCAAATGGATTGAATGAATGTTGTCTTCAACAGGGAGACAAACTGTTTCTCAGTAAGTGTTACAAAAACTATTCAAAGACACATCATGCACTCATGCAAGGGCCAGAGTCCCTAGGACAAAATGAAAGTTATTTCAGTGAACTGTACCTACAAAATCACCCTTCAGGCATTTCACAACCCATCTTCCTCAGCTGAAAGCCTATCAAGGGTTAAAATGTCGGCACTGAAAGCAAAAGAATCAGGATTCTGGATTTCTCAGAAGCCTGAAACATGGCTTTACCTGCAAGCAGATCTTTGATGTCTTGTTCTCCAGCATTCTGGCACACGCTCAGCTGGTGACACTGCAGGAGGAGGCAGTGATTCTGGTAGGGCACAGACCAATTACAGTGATGGCTCCCTGAAAACAGCAAAGAAAATGGATTGCTGCACACAGGATACCAAACACACTGCTTCATGCCTCAAATTAAAGAATTGATGAAAAAAAAAAAAAAAAACAAAACCCCACAACCGAAAAAACCCCAAACTACACAATATCTAGAAGGTCTGTCCTTAAAGGATCCTGACTCAGCCTTAGTGCAAGTAACGCCAATGAAACCAACACTGCCAATGCAGCCTACCCACCTGTGTCTTCCGGTACCAGCACATCCTGACAACAGCAATTCACTCACCCAGAAAGGGACAAACAAAGTGCACTACAGTTAGGACCCATGTAAATTCATCTAGATGTCTTAATGAGGAAAATGACCATTAATGACCAGTAAAAACAGCATCTTTATTAGGTTTCTAACCATCTGAATGTCAGATACTCATCCACCTGAGCCAAGGTCTCATCTTCACCATAGCATCACCAGCTTTTTGTAGGAACTACAAGCTTTCTCATCTGGCTGGACAGGATTGGGGCCTTCGTAAGGACAACTAAAAGACTCTTTTAGAAGTTTAATTCTTTATAGAGACACCTCAAAGGTAGTGAGACGGCTTTTACCTCAATTTAACCCTCATTTAACCCTGTGCTGGGTTGCAGGACAAAGTGGTTCCTTCCAAGGCAGAAAACACACACAAATACCAGGGAGCAAAGATTACTCGTTCTAGTGCAGCTGTCTACAACAGCACTGCTCACTTGCAAACATCTGGCAGCAGGGAATAATCATTCTTCAATTCAGTGACCTAACACTGTTTGCACGCTATCAGTGCACACCAGCAGCACATGCTGTTTCTTATGGAAGCTTGAAGGGCCCTGGGAAGCAGTTGTCCTGGATTCAATTTAACTAAAGCTGTCAGAAGTTATTCAGCACCACACAGAGAAGCTGTAACTACAAATGCCTGTAAACAACTGGTATTAAAAAAGAAAGTCGTCAAAGGAGCAGCTGAGACCTTCAAGGAGCAGGAAATGCAGCTGGAATTCCATCCAAGGGACAGAACCTCACCTGAAGCACCTGGGCTCTGACAAGCCTGCCTGCATTGCTCTTCACTTGTAAGCCTGTTTATTTGCACTACATGGACTCCTCTCCCTTTCTGGACAGAAAACTGGTGTTCACATAAACAGATGGAAATCAGCAGGAAGAACACAATGGCAGTCCACATCTTCAGGGCTGGCCTTACAGGGAAGCTTCTCTTCCCAGAAGAAATTCTCTCTTATATCAGCTTCAGATCCACTGCAATATACCTAATAAAAAAAAAAAAAAAAAAAAAAAAAAAAAAGGAAAAAGAACAATTTATATCCCTATGAGCAGGATGAAAACATACAAAAGGCAGGCAAGTATGATTACACTCCACAAATAAGCAAGGGCTGAGGCAGGAGGAGTAAAGACCTTTCTCAACTTCCCAGTGAGTCTCTTTCTTTGGAAAATGTACTTTGCTCTCCTTCCCTCATGTCCCAGTGGAGAACAACTTAAGTCAAAAGCCATGTGTACAAAGTCAGTCTCAAAGCCCAGAAACATGTGGCAGCACAGACATGATGTCTTTGGACACCTTCTGGGACTCTTAATGTTGTGCCCAGGCTCAGCAGAAGGGTTTTCACCAGTTTGAGCACACTGATAATAAGGGGAACTATAGCCCTGGCTCTGCCTTTACACCAAGCCAGTCAAAACCAAGTAAGCAAGGTTGATTTCTGCTTTGGTTTTCCTACTCATCACAAAAAGCTCAAAGAAATTTTGATTGAAAACAAGCAAAACCCACTATTTCAGGTCTTCTTTACACAGACACAGCTGTTACTGAGGAATATGCACACCAACAGTAAGCCTTCATTTCACCACATAAAACAACAGATAATGTCTTTCCTTCATTATTAATGCACACATGTGACTTTGACCCAATGGAGGGGCTTTCATCACTGAAGACACTGAAACAGCTCCCACAGACATCAGAGCACATTAATAGCTTCTATCTGGATTTACCCTCTTGTTTTAGAGGGTTTTGGAGCTTTGTATGACCTTCCAAACAGTTCAGTCTAAACTAGACCTATTGTAAACCTCTTTCCTAAGTAATTTTTAGGGGCAATCCTCTTCCTCATCACTAAGGCAAGCTTTAGTCACCATCCTGAAGTTATGAAGAGAAATGTGACAGCCTTCCAAGAGTGTTGAGATTCAGCTTTGTGTGACATCTCCGAGATGGATGTGATGACTGCAAAGGCAGTTCACAACACAGAATGAGCAGCATGTGTGAATGGTATAAATACCACAGTGAAGAGCATCTAACAGTCCTCAGTGATGTGCGTAAGACCCTAATTTAGCCATCCAGGCTAGAAGTCTGTTTCAACCAGGAGAACTTCAGCTTCAACCATGCTTGTGAATTTAAGACTCTATGAGCAATTTCTCCTCAAAAAAAGCCCCAAAATTGTTTGTAAGCTGTGACTCAGATTACAATATTTTGCTGCTTTGTACCATTACACTTTTGTTACCAATTTTTCCTTCTGCTGTATCCTAAAGCCCCAAACAGGGCAACAGAGTTTTAGCTTCAAAACCACCCTATCTGAAAAGGGGTGAAATATAAACAGCTATCCCAAGCTTCTCAGAGGACACACAGTATACAGGTTCACACTGGAGCTAAAGACGGGGACAAAACTTGATATAAAACGCAGTGCCTCAAATTCAGTTTTCCTAGTCAACCTTCAAGTTCCCTGAGTAACTAAAGAGCCTCCTCCCTGACTATTTATTCTGGTAAAAAGAGTTATTTTACCTGCTGAAAATAGATGGAACGTTTTCAGATCTTCTGCTCTCCCAGAGAGATGGGAAGCCCAAAATGACTGTAGGGCCCTTGCACTGCTGACCTCAGCTCATGCAGCCCTCTGCAGCTTTTTCCCTGGAGTGAGTGTACACAGCATCACACTCACTTTGTGTGAGCAGGTTTCTCAGTGCAGGCAGAAGTTCAAGCCTGCGTCATCTCACCTGGCAGCTGGAAATGTTTCCAGATCTGACCTGACAACAGAAGCCTTGGCAGGGAGAGGCAGCTCAGCAGCCCCATCTAGTCCTATGCACCGTGACTATGCCCAGTGCCCAGCCAGCACCAGCTCCACCAGGGCCTCTCTCCCATTACACACTGTGCAAACACAGCACCACAGACTGACTTGGTTCTTTCCTTATCACTTCTTCCAAGTGCACCTTGGCAAAGTTGAAAGAATCAGGACAGGACAGGAGATGACCTGGGCAGCACCAACACAACCTTTCCAACATGCTTCATCAGCTGCTGAGGAAAGCAGTCCCACATTCTCGTCAGGCAATACTAACTTGTGTTGTACAGCCAAGCCAATTTCCAATACTTTTCCCACTGTCCCAAACTGCAAGGCACTTTTACAAGTTTGTCCGAGTCTTTATCACACTCTTACTGTCACTCGTCACATATGTTGTAGATTAACCATGGAAAGCTGCAGTTGATAAGACTGGGAGCAAGGGGAAAAGCAAGGGAAAACATTAGATATTCTGCCCATGAGAGATTTTCTTAGAGCAGACAGCAAGGACTTCCTTTGGACCCCAAATCCTTCAACTTAAAGCAAGTGAATTGGGTTCCCTCAAAGACATTACAGGTACCTCTCCTCAGAGCACTGTTGGGCAACCCACCACATGGTGCCAAATTAAGTGACTAGTTGGGAAGTTCATAGGCAGAGTTTCAGAAAGCAGTACTTAACCCACAAACAAAAAGGAAAAAAAATCATTAATGTATTTTACATTTTAAAGAGTGCAGCTTATGTCCCTTTTCGAGATCCAGGGTTTATAAGGAGCATCATTTTACAATCTAAAAGTGACCCTGAGAATGAATTACCTGTAAAATAATGTATGCATACACTGCTTTAAATAAACTCGTAAGGAATAACAGCAATGAATACAAACACTAAACATTCATTACAGAAGGTTTTTTAACACCTTTAGTAATAATTTTGCAATTATAATAACCACCCTCAAAGAAGAAACAACTTGCATTGCATTTTGAAACTGCAGATATAACAGCATTATAGGTATAAATAAATACTATCAGTATTATTATTATCATTAAAATCTCAGTTTTAGGACAAATAAAATAATAATATTAATCTCAATCAACCCAAGAACTACATATATTTGCAAGATCAAATGATCACACCAGTAGCTAGAAGCTGTTGCATTAATATGCATCTCCTATGCAAAGAGATGTTTTGTATCCCCAACTACATCAATTCACAAGAAGTCCTTCCCATCACAGCTGACTTTGGTCCCACTTGACTGCAACAACTGGAGAGCAAAACAAAATGCCAGGAAATTACTCCCACCTCTTCCAAAGGCAGCCTTTCTGGATGAGGCCAGCACTGGTTTAGGGGAACATGGGAACATGGCAAGCTCATGCACAAGAGATTTCTCTCTTTCCCTCTCACTAAACACGGTCTCCTCAGGGGCCAACTGGCAACACCTCCCCTAAGGCACTCAAGACAAGATTACAAGCTTAAAACACTTTTCACTGTCCTTTAGCCAGTTATAAAAATCCATTTGCAGACTGCAGAGTGAATGCATGAAGCAGACAAATAAATGCACAGACTGTATCAGACAAGCAAACAGCTCCTTTCCAAGACCAGTGAGAGGATAACCAGTTACAGCCATACCTTAATGCAGTACAGATGAGGTTTTGGATGCTGTATTAAATATCAGAAACTTCATCTAGAGGTGTGGTTTTTTGGCCTCTCCCACCTTAGCCAATTCCATTCACCCAGAACAGGAGTTACAATTACTTGCAGATCACTTTTCCCAAGTTAACAACTGCCCTCTATTATCCCAAGAAATAAGCTGTATTTCTGACTTCCTGTCACACTTCTAGCCAGTCCCACAAGGCTCCACCTGTACCCAGAGACCCCTGTGAACACCCACCCCCACACTTACATCCCAGAACACTAACACTAACATGTTGACCCCTGCCCAGATAACACAGTGCAATGCTACTGTTCCCCTCAGAAGTCATTTTCAGAAATTTGGCCAAAATTCACTCAAGCACTACCGTCTCCACCTATAGAATATCCCCAAGGAAATTCAAAGCAAAACCAAACCACAAAAGAGAGCAACAAATAAAATCTAGGAAAAGACTACACTCTGAAGAATACAAAGTTCACTTTTGTTATCTGTGGCTGTAACTCTGCAGGGAACAAGCATGCTGGCAAACCAGAATAACTTTGAGTCAACAACTGAATGACTGATGACTTTGCAATGTACACACATATCCAGAGGGCACTGCCTGCTGGGTTTCAGAAGAGTGCCTTGCTTCTTGCTGATCTCACAGTCTTCAAGCCAAGGAATTTATACAAGTAAAAAAAAAAAAAATCATTATTTCAAAGAACAATGATCGGGATGTTGCAAGAGCAGAGAGAAGCCCTTGGAATATATAACCCTCCATGCCCCCCCCCCCAGCCTCAGCTGTTCCTGGTTAAGCAGCTGCAAGGTGCATGCAGTAACTACACCAGGGCGAAGAGAGAGACAGAACTAGACCAAAAAAACCACAGAAAGAGACAATGTGGGTGTTAGAGATCACAGGTACAAAGTGTGCAAAGCAAATCATTTAGGGCAACACAACACATGCTCCTTCGAGTTGTCATTGAAGAGCCAGGAGATACTGCCTCAAAATTCATACTCACAAGTGTGCATAGACTAGGTATGAAATTAAGGTCACAGTTGCAAAGAAATATTCTATCTTCAGTATAACAACAAAGCAGCAAAAACAGGGGTGGAATACCTTTTGCAGACAACAATGCTACTCTCTCATCAAACTGAGAAGGCATAAGGCCTGTTTTCCAGTTGCATTTGCTGCTAAACACTTGACATGCTGTCAGCTCTCTAAACAAGCGCAACATTTCTCTCTTTAGAAAAACAGAATTAAACCAGATTTTGCTAAGGCAAGACAAGCACGTCTCATGTTGTAAATCGAAGCAAGAATACAGGAGACAGGGAATTTGCACTGCAATCCTCAGATGCATTTTACTTCCCAAGCTTCTCTCCAAGACTGAAGATGCACATGTAGATAGGTTTGGAGACAGAAGGGGCAACACCAAGGCACATGAGGCTGAGCCAATGTCAGCTGAGTATGCCCAGATGAAGTTAAATGTTTCTCTGAACAGCAGCTTTAGAGCCATTAAGCTCCTTTGGCTCCCCAAGAAAGTTACTGACAAGCTGCAAAGCTGTTTCTACCATCTTTATCCATCTCGATCTCTCTGTTCCTTGGTTGCCCACTTGTTTCCTCCCTCAGGGCACAAGGCAGCTTATACAGTTGAGGACAATCCACATTGTCACTACTGAGGCTTCATGACCATCTCACTTTGCCTCTGAAGAAATAAATGTTAAAGCCTAAAACTCCTAAAGCAGCATCACCCATCCATCATCCTTTCTCACCCATATTACTGCCATGTGCTGCAGTTTTGATGCTCAGAAGTACTACTCAGCAAAACATTTTTCTGTGAAAAATGATCAGACAGCTATTTGATTTATGAAAATGTGCCTTGTTTTGAAATATCTGAAACAATCTAGTTTTAATATACAGAAAAGCAAGCTGCCAAAGGCTAACTGCATAAAGCTGTGACTGAACAATAAATCTGTCAACAAAAATACCTTTAAGCAATAAAAACGTGTACTGTGGCTCAACTGCAACCTTCCCTATTCTGGTCTGCACCCGAAGCAGATAGAAGCTTTCAGAAGTGCTGTTGTCTCATGGGAGCTGGAGATCATATGCAGGGCATTTCACACCATGTGTTTCAAATTAACCAGCTTTCAACAAGACCCTCAAAGGAGCCATCCCAGTGGGCTCCCACATGAGCCCTGCAGCCCTTGAACTAACACAGAGCAAAGTTCATCAAGAAGGGTGAAAGGCAAGCTCCCCATGTTGGTTTCCCTAAGTGCCTGCAGAAGCAGGTACTCTGCACTGCAGGTGCTTCCTGCTTTGCTGAGGCATGGCATTGGAAGCTAGAACCAGCACATTCCACAGGCACAGAAATAAACTGTGCCTGAGGTGCTATTGAAGCCAAAACTGACAAGTGTGGAGCTAACAGAGGCTTAGCGAGCAGCACTTCAGCCTGAAGTACAAATAACCAAATGTTACTTCTGGCGCAAGTGCCAGTGTGCCAAAGCCTGGTCAACCCACCCACCTCCTGCCCTGCAGAATTTTACCAGAGTCAGCAAATTCTTGGCAATCCAGATCAATTCGAGTTTCAGTGAAATGCTATCTTCCACTCCAGATATTTCTGAGAAATCATTATGCTCCTCTATAGGTTCATGTAGCTGAAATACTAGTTTTAGGCTAATGGAAACACAGGACATAGCTCCATCCAGAACACGAGGTTCTGCAACTTTGCTCAGGAATTTAAGCCTGTGCATGGTTTTCAGCAGAGTTACACATAGCAAAAATGTCACCTGTTACAAAAGTATCAGGCAAAACTGTGGGAGCTCAGAAACTCGGGGAAAGTTCAGTGTTTTGGCTGTTTGGAAACAGCCAAAACACAACCCCAGTGCAATGATTGGAAAGGAATGCCAGCTCAACCCTAAAACGACTGGAAGAAAGGGAAACATTTTTGGCTATTTCTGCATTCTTCAAGGAAGTAAGATCTTTGTGCATATCCTGAAATATGGAAAATAAACACAAATCTTTAAAAAATCCAAACATATGTGGCTTTACCTCCAGTTATCCTCACAAGCAAAACTACCTGAAGGCTCCTATATTATAGGAGTTTTCCTCTACTTAAGCAAACAGCTCAGATTAAAAAACAAAGGTAGTTTCATACGGAAGATCTCGCAGGTGAGATGCAGCCAAAAGACACTCCAGCTTATCTCAATGCAATATGATACGTGGGGAGGTTTTCACCATACACATGTTAGGACAAAGAAGAGATTCTTCCTAAAGTCTCCAACCCAAGGAATACACTCATAGTGATACCAAATAAAGTTTGTTGGCACATGCATCCCTGCTTTGTGATTTTGACAGCTTGAAAGGTGTGGAAATCTCAGGGCAGGGTGGGTGGGAAAGCCTAGCCAAATCTATTTTTTTCCAAACAAAGAAAGAATCAAATGCAGTAGCAGCTCTCCTCATCCTTGCTGGTCTTCCCTGTGGCAAGTTCTTCTTAGCCAGCAAGTCTCCAGGTCACACACCAAGAATTTAAACCTATCTGTTATCAGAACCTAGAGGAAAAACATCCTTCCCTCTCCTTACTCGCATGGACTGCTAAGGCAGCATCTGCAGAAGCGCTTGAGCCCAGCTCTTGGGTCTCATCTCCTACACACCAACAGGGCGGCAGCTGTGCTCTCCTACCTTCTCCCAGGTTCCCTCTCTTCCATTCCAGAGTAACTATTACAGTTTTGAGTCTTGATACTCAAAAAACTGACTAACAACTCAAAGTAAAATAAGCTTGGTTTGAGCACCTCAAAGGTCCTCCAGTACCACAGAGCCCCTCATTCATGGAGGAGGGACTACACAGGCAGCAGCAGGTTCTTCTGAATCCTTCTGAGCTCGATAGAGAAGTTCTGTCTGTCTGCTGCTGATGTGGCTAACAAGAACTCCAAAACTATTCCAGGGGATCACCTGAGTGTGATGGGCATCTACAGAAAGTCAGCAGAGCAGCTCACCAAGAGAGATTACAGCTACCACAAACATAAGTTTAACTTGTACCAAAGACATAAATGTGAAAAGTGTTCTGTATTTTACTGGACAGACGGGGTCACAAATACAGATATTTTCAGAAGCCATCTCAGATGCCTCTGTGCTTGTATCAGTCTTCAATTTTTGCTCAGCAGTACAGCAACAAACACAGAAAAATCCCCGAAGTTGAAACCTCTCTCAAATTTTAACACCTGAATTTGTAACAAAACCAAGAGGTTATTCTTACTCCTCCAGAAGCTGTGGCCTAAAAGCAGCAGGAAGACTGAATCTATCAGAAACTTCTGGCTACTAATTTTATGCCAAAGATGCTCTAATCCTGTAATGAAGGGAACAGTGAACTAGAAAAGCCAAACTACCAACACGATATACCCTAGTTACATCCTGGTTCAAAGATGAGCTCACCATACACTAATTATCTAGGCCAAGAGTTTCCCTGAAAGAGGCTGTCCAAGCTTGGACAACAAAAATAAGGGAAAGGACAAGTATTTGAAAACCACACTACGAGCAGTAATTCTTACTGCTTGCTTCTGACTGGTGTTCTGAAGGCTTCAGCTCCAGTGTACCCCAGCACAAACCTGTCCAATATCATCAGATCAGCAGAACATCATTACAGGTCAGGAATCAACAGGTGGAACAGACTGTGATTGAATGAAATCAGATACAAAACAAAAGATGTGCCAAGAATTAAATAATTTACACTTGAATTAACGTGCACTTCTACCTATCAAACAATACCTTTTGTTTCAAGTTGTTTGCTGCTAGAGACTCTGCAAGACTGGAATGAGAAATGACTATAAATGCAGAAAAGTGAGAACTCAGGCAGCCAGCACTGAGGTACAGCGCTCCTTCAGCCTCATCCTTTAAACAAAGTTTAGGACCCTCAGAACTAGAGCCCAGACCAAGAAGTCCAACTTGAAGGCTGAAGAGTCCCACTAGATGGCTGTAAGGACCTCAAACCTATAAACCTGCCCCTGCCCTCTCAGCTGCCCTTGCTCCTGTCCAACTGTAATAAAGCAGAGGGGTTACATCCCACCAGTAACTTCCTCAGAACACAAGGTGAAGTGGCACCAATGCTGCTTTCCTCAAAAGCTGCAGTTTGTACTAAACCAAGCCCTATAAGCAGCAGAGTCATCCCTACAGAATGTCAGGAATGTCACAGTGACACAACGCACGTTTGGCATCACAACTGTCAACTACTGAGAAGTGTGTTTGCTTCTTAAAATTATCCAGGGATCTGAAAGTTTCCAAAAGAGATTAGAGAAAACTCCAGACAGCAAAGGGTCAGAGGACCAGAAGTCTTTTATTCAGGTTCCTTCTCCATTTTGGGCAGTTTAGAACCAGCATCATCTCAGGATGTAACGGAGAAGGGGACTTCCACTTCAGCTGCGTGGAATTGTATTGTGAGGTAAATCTGCCCAAGCTGACAACTGAGAAGAAAAACTGCACTGCAGTGAAGATCACGTGTTGAGGATTTTGGGGTTAGTTTGGGGTTTATATGCCTTTTTTCTCTGACAGTCACCTGAAGAGGATCTTGCTTAGCAAACCCTCTTGCACTTACAGGCCAAGATCAAAAACTCTCTACCTATGCAGATGCATATTAACATCAACAAAATCAAACAAACTAACCATTTAAACTGCATGCCCACCATTTCAGTCTTGGCTTTTTAAAGCACTTCCCTCCAGCAGTAACATTCCTGGAGATGAGAGAAAAATACTGAAATAAATTTGTAAATAGTTTATTTACAAATTCTCTCCTTCCCCCAGACATCTTTTATGCAGGTGATGTATTTTCAATCTCTGTATGAAATCCTGTGTTACAGCTCTATGTTCACTGGATGGCATTCACTGTATCTTGCCAAGAAGCAACTGTAAATGTGAATGCCTGAGTCAGCTGTTATTCACAATTCTGGAGCATGTACTTTAACTCCAGAAGGGACCTCTGCAGGTGTTATCTTACTGATTTACTGCAAACAAATTTGTCCCAAGACATGTAATAACTTAAGATTTCATTCAGTAGAGGGGTTTGTTTTCAGTCAGTTCCCAGGGGACAGGTTGCCTACTCCATGGTTTGCTTTACATCTGTTTCCACTTTCAGAGAGGTCAAAGACCAAGTGCAGAACATACCACCCAGAAAGAACTGCTTACAAATATTGCCAAAACCTTCAGGAAAAAAAAAAAAAAAAGGGGCAACCAAAATCCCCCAGCTCATCAGCATTTTCTGTTTTTACTTTATTTTTAACCTCTTTCATTCAGATATTCCTTAAGAGGGTGGATCATCAGCACTGGAAATCCACTTTTGCTACAGCTGTTAATTTACACATTTCATTGCATCAACATATAGCCAGCTTCTATGCATTACAAGATTTTCAAAGCCTAGAAATCCTTGCAACCTTTGCAATGGACAGAAAAGCAGGAATGTACAAATACATGGGATTCAGTCAAAAGCTATTTGCTAAACAGCAAACAAACACAATTCCTGCTTTTGCTTACCAAGTCAGCTGGTAAGAAAAGCCATCTGCATTAGGGCTCAGACCAGGCCACGTGCTTCTCAAACTCAAGCAAGTGTCCCTGCAGAACATTATCAGCTGTTTCCACATCAGCATATCTGTCTTAGGCAGTAATTCACTCACACAAAGCCCATGTTTTAACTTGATATGTGAGAGTAAGTTGTGTAGCCACTGGCAGGCTCATGACATTGCATTCCCTTGCTGGCTTCACTACCCAAAATGTGCCCACTGGAATCAGGGATATCCCAGACAGTCAGTGATGCATTTCAGCCACAGCACTCCAGCCACCTCAGAGATGGTCACTACAGCCAGAACAACGGGTCCTGCCACTTCCACAATGCAAATATAAACTGCTGGCAATCCCTTAAAAAAAAATCCTAGATGAAGATATAATTTCTGTCTTAGCAATGCACACTTGAAGCCCAGAAAGCCTGGGCTGCATCAAGAGCAGTGTGGCCAGTAAGTCAGGGGAGGGAATTCTGCCTCTTTACTCTTCTCTGGTGAGTAGTCCACCTGGAGTGCTGTGTCCAGCACCTCTCCTATGAAGAGAGGCTGAGAGAGTTGGGGTTGTTCAGGCTGGAGAAGACAAGATTCTGGGGAGATCTCATTGTGGTCTTTCAGCAGTTAAAGGGAGCATATAAGAAAGAGGAAGATGGACATTTTACAGAGGAAGACAGCGATAAGACGAGGAGAGATTTAGATAAGATGCTAAGAATAAGTCCTTCACTGTGAGGGTGGTGAGGCAGTGGTACAGATTGCTCAGAGAAGCTGTAGATACCCCTTCCCTGAAAGTATTCAAGGCCAGGTTGGAAGAAGCCCTGAGCAATCTGATCATCTCTGCCTGTGGCAGGGGGGTTTGGAAACTCAAAGATATTTAAGGTCCCTTCCAAACCTAACCCTTTTATGATGGGAATAAATGCTTTTTGCTTACACAGAGAATTTCAAGATTACACTGGGCATTTCTCAGTGATTTCATTTCACCTCTCAGAAATCCTCATTCTTAACCCCCCTTAATAAGCTGATCTCTGCTTATCTTATGGGGAAAAAAAACCAAAAACCAGAAAGCTTTCTTCCTCACCACATTCTCCTTTTTTAATTAGATACAGGAATTTCAATCTAGATTCTACTGCCAGCAAGACAACACACTGATGATGTAAAGTTTCATCAAAAGGATTAATGGCAGAGAGGAGTTTTGCTGACACAAAAACACCAGTCCAACCTTTGTAATATGGGTTAGGTCCACAGCACACCAGGGCATCAGTTCAAAGGAGCAGAGCAGAGGCAAGAGAGATCAACCCTCCCTTATCTCAAAGGGTGGGAAACGGGGTGTGAAGACTGAGTCATTTCTGTATAGCTATAGGAGGAACTGGTCAGAGATGGGAGTGAAAACAAAAATCCAGTCTCTTGAAATACAGTTTAGTACACAGCCACAAGACAGCCAGCTTCTCCTATGAAAGCACATACATAGTAAGTGTGTCATTAGGAGCATCTCAGGAACATCCAGAAATACCTGCTGAGGGATTTGTCTTTTCAGATGGAGAGAGGGAAGAGGAGTGTTCCTATAACATAAATTACAAACAAATCAAATTCCTGTATCAATATTGATATTCAGGACATGATGTATGCTGAGAAATGTGGAAGTAAAGAGATTACACAAATGCATGAAGCAGTCTCCTCTCCAGTTAATGGCTGCAATGTTTGTAACAAGCGTCAACCACTTTGTATTCAGACCACTTCTGCCTTTATTTCCTGTTCTCTAGTTTATTCCTGGTTGGTGAACAGATATTAATTTTGCCCTCACCAATATGCACATGCTCAGTTCCTGCTGACTTCTACAGAGTTTCCCTGTACTAATTGGCTTGTTTCACAGCAGTTTCAAATCTATCCAGAAAATCTTAAAGCAAAAATTAATGATTTTGAGTGTAGAAACTTACCATGCAAACACTTGTAACTGTTTTCTTGCTGTCAGGAATTATTGCGCCTTTAGGGAAAGCAAAAGCCAATAAAAGCCTGGATACAGTAGGACTACAGCTGAAAGCATAGGGAAAAAATTTGAAAAATGTTATTGTATGCAACCAGAGGGACATTTCTGTGAGACTGTCAAAGCATTTTTACAAAGAGGTGGAAGAGTGGAAAGGTTTATCCTGCTTTCTATACAGAGGAGGAAAAAAAAAAAAAAAAAAAAAAAAAAAAAAAAAAAAAAAAAAAAAAAAAAAAAAAAAAAAAAAAAAAAAAAAGAAAAGAAAAGAAGACGACTCAGCAAAAGAACATGCTTAATCCTATTAAAATTAATGAGATTTCATCCTGGTCTCCACACACTGGTTGTAGTAGGAGTTGAACTTAAATGGATTTAAAACCAGATTTAGTTAAAGTGCTGCAAAGTCTCCTCAAGCCAAACAAATATAAATCCAACACAAACATACATGTAAAATTCAACACAAATTGTACCAGCTACTCTCCTCCACCTTTTTTTTTTTTTTTAATAAAAATCTGTAACTGGGACACCCGAACTCAAGAGAAATATAGACTGACATGTTTTGCTGGACAATTGCATAAGTAGTTCTCTGGGTTTGGCACAAAGTCAGAGTCAGGTGGAGCCAGGGAAGGCAATCTCTGCTCTCCTGGACAGTCATTGTTAGCAGAAGCAGTGAAGGGGACTTGCTGAATATCTCAAGAAGTTAATTAAAAGGTTCTTGTACACAGACAACCTCCCCCTCCCTCTCTGTGTACTTGGGGAATAACAGAGATAGCTACGGGGGCTTGGACACCCCATGGCCATATCTGCAGAGCACAATTTAGTTGTCCTTTAGGGGACACAGCCCTCCTGAGTCTCTCCAAGCAAAAGAGCCAGGAGCCGTGGTGATGCACAGAGATAATCCAGGCACACCCCTGCAACCCATACTGCCAGCAGAGGCTAAATTTCCTGCTCGAATGGGGGACCAACTGGTTCCTCAAGCAGCTGCAAGATATACACACGGACTGTGGGTCCTGCCACCCTGGGGGACAATCCAGCTGGCTGCAAATAAACAAGTACCCATATCCCTGGCTCTCTGCCCTCTGTTCCCTTCTTCACAGCAAATCATCCTGCAAGAAAACAACCAACCAAAGAAGCACCCAGCGTGCTTTCCAAATGGTTGACAAGTTATGTGAAACAGGAGGAAAGGACATGATGAAGAATCCAGACCCACACACTGTCATTCCAGAGACCTCACATTCTGCAAAGGGTGTTCAAAGATCAGCCTTCCCACCACGGCAAAGCCACCACTGGAGACATGGTTTCAGTCCCATCCACTCCGAGAGCACTACACAGCACCACCTTGGTGCCAGTGCAGCAGCACGCCTACCTCTCAGCACTAAAACCCAAGATCTGAGCCTTGAGGAGGCTGTGCCCAGAACAGCAAAGAAAAACAAAGCCAGCAAAGGAAATGGAAGACTGTCAGTCATTTTGGCACCCATGGTGACGGGCATTCAAAACTGCCCCGAGGAAACCTCACTCCAGTGAAATGACAAGAGCAGCAAAGCAGAGCCCTCAGCTAAATGCAAGCTTTTCACCTACAGAAATGAGCAAGCCAGACAGCAAAACAGCAAGCAGCCAAGTGCTACTTTACACACCAGCAAGACAATCATGTGGTTCCACTGAGCATTAGAGTCCACTTCTGCAGTTCTTGTTAGTTTCATTGGATAAGTTGTTCACAGGAACATGCAGGAATGTCCCTGCAGACATCCTTCAAGAAGGGAGTCTCCATACCATGGCAGAGAGCAGCTCTTCTTCCCTGAATGAATTGCTGCCAGCGCTCCGAGCACCCTACCTGCATGGGGACTCTCCTGGGTTGCCAGCAGTCAAAAGCTGGAGGAGCTGTGAACCCAAAATGCACAACCATGTCCTGCCTGCACTAATTTTCAGCACTGTCACTGTCCCTGCAGTGCCAGAAGCATCCTTAGACTCCAGCTGCCAACTCACAACTCCTTCACCAACACCCCCAGTCTAAGCTGTAGGAAGGGAACCAGAAATGACTGGAGGAATGAACACATCAAATGCTTGCTACCATCAAGCAAGAGAGGGCTGAACAGCAGTTTATTTCACAGGACTTCTCGGCTATCAACAAAGCCAACAGCCCTCTGGGAGCCTTTTCCACACCCAGACAGACTGGGTGTCATTGACATGTGGGGTATGACAAAGGATTACACCTGCAGAACAGGCTGAAAGCTGGGAAGGGAACCAACTTTGCTGAGCCAGAGCACACAGCGTCAGATGGCATCCAGCAACAGCACACACAGCAGGGACACTGCCCTCTCAGTCCTTTTAAGAGTAGGAGGAAAAAAAAGTCATAAAGATCATCTTGTCTGGCTGATTCAGCACAACCCATGGAGTTTCATCCAACAATTACTGTGCTGGATAGGGGTGGGAAGGGTATCTCATGTACCTCACAAATGAACTTTGAACCAGCTGCATACATAGATAAAGACTTCTTCAGAAAAGCATCCCATCCCAAGGGAAACAAGGACAAATGGCCAGCTGGTGTGGGTTGTCATTGCTCTGCAATGCATAGCAGCTGAAGAACTACCTGCAAGACCTGGTGAATTGACTTTTTCCTCCAGCTTTCCCATGCACAAATATCTCCATTCCCTAATGTCCCTGCAACATTTTCCCTTGAAAATTTAGCCAGTAACATACGAGTGAAAAGTCTGCTAGTACCTTTCCTGTAATCCAGGGTATGCATGCAGACATTTTAAATACATCATCAGGTCTTCAGCATTGAAGTTTTTCATCACCAAAGCTTGAAATTTTGCTTGCAAATTACTCCCATAGCCTTCAAAAAACCTGTGCCAGGAGACTTCCCTGAGAAGGCAGAGGCTTCAGATTGTGTGGATGTGCCAATAAGAATTTCAATAATAGATAACCAGATGCATAGTCTGTTTCCTGGCAGACAGGTTTATAAATCCAGCAGGAACTTTGCAATAAAAACAAAAAACAAAGATGCCCTCACCAGCACATTAAGAGCCATGTAGCCTGGAATTTCTTCCCCAAAAATACTAAAATAATATATGTGTGCATATATGCATTATATATACATGAAAGCCAGATCCAAGCAGCAAACATGCACAGCACATGCACAAATCTACTACAGACACAAAAGCTAATAAAAATTTATGGATTCTTTCAAAATTATCCATTGCCACAAAACAGACTGCATTAACATACATGGTAGTGGTTGATTATGGTAGATAGATTAGAATAACACAAAAATACATGTACTTTTGAGACAAAAACATTGCATCAACCTGCATCCTATAGTCCAGTTTCCAAAGCTACTTTGTTCAGTCGCAAACCCTCTGAGGACTAAAGGGCACCAAATGTTCACTTATCAGCAAGTTTACAATCTTCATCAAAACTGCACTGCAATCTATCTTAAGGTGGGGAGGATTTCTAGGGTTTGTCCCTTCAGTAAGCGGTCAGATAACTCACTTTATCAGGAAAGAGCAGTGGTGTTGCATGACCAAGTCTGGCAGAGATTCAGTCAGCTAACATGTAGGACATCAAGGCACATTACTTGACGCGATCCTGCGACAGGAGTTTTCTCTGCCAATCCTAGAAAACAAAGTTTGGGAGACAGAGGGGAAAGTTAAAGGATTTGCTGAATCCACCAGATGAAGATTCACTGCAATAGGATATCCCCACAAAATGCCGTGTTTGAGAGCTTGGTCAAAGAACGGTATTTACTCTTCCTGCCATTTCCTGGACTCCACCTGACACCTTGCTAACACTGCCCAGGGTACAGTTAAACCTTCTGAAAACCTTGGCTTAAGGTAGGATAAACTGAACAAGATTTCAGTGTGATACCACAGGATGCCACTTAGCAGCGTAACCTCACTTGCACACATGTAACATTATTTATTCAGACACACGATAGATTTACATATCAGTGATGCCATGCCTAAGGGTGGCGACTACTACAGACACCGGATCCTTGAGGTGGTCCATAGGGCCTAAAAATGTTTCACTCGGCGGTGAGTTTAGCTGCTGAGTCAATCACCTCCTCCCCGCAATGAAACCCAGTTCTCCCCGCTCCCGCCTCCCCGCAGACAAAACCATCCCCGAGCGTTCACAGACCGCAGGGGAGCACAGCCACCGCTCCCTCCGCTGCTGCGGGGGCAGGGCTGCAACTTACTGCAAAATTTATTCGCAACTCGTGCCACAAATGTACTCGCAACTCATGTGGCGGTTCACGGGAACGGCTGCCCAGCCGCCGCTGCCATCTCGCGGACCGCGGCTCCCCTGGCCCGCCGCACCCGCCCGGGCTCCGCGCCCCCCGGAGCCCCCGGCACGGCCGCTCGCCCGGCACCGCGTCCTCCCGCCCGCGCTCCCTCAGGCCCAGTCACCGCCCGCCCGCAACTCACGACGTGGCGGGGCCCGCGGCAGGACGCGGCCCCGAGGCGGGAGCGGCGCTCGGCCGGCGCTGGCGCGGCCCCCGCGGGCAGGGAAAGGCAGGGAAGCGCCCCGGGAACAGAAGGGAAGGAACGCCGGAGCCCCGCGGCCCCGCCACATGCCACGGCCGAGCCCCGCCCCGCCCGCGTCCCCATTGGGCCGCCTCCTCCGGCCCCGCCCCTCCCGCTCGGGCCCCGCCCCGGCCCCGCCCCCGGCGCTGGCCCCGGAAAGGGCCCGGAAAGGGCCCGGGGGCAGAGGGCGGGCGCTGCCCGCGGAAGTGACGAGACACCGCGGCCCGGCACCCACGGGCGGTGGGGGTGAAGTACGTGGGTCCCCGCAGTTCTGTCTAGGGCACAGCAGCCACAGCTGTGCTCACTCAAGGCTGTTTCCCTTCTCCTCCTGGGTTTTCCGCCGCGCGAGCTCCGGCGTCACCGGCTGCGGGCCGTGCCGCTGGACGCGGCTCTGAGCAGCCTGCGCTAGTGGGAGGTGTCCCTGCCCGTGGCCGCGGGGCTGGTGCTGGATGAGCTTTAAAGCCCCTTCCAACCTAAATTATTCCATGGTTCATTATCACCACCCAGCAGGAAAAAAAAAAAAAAAAAAAATAGATGGGTGTACTGACTAACAGCGTCTTGCTATCCCGGATTATGAGAAACACACATTCTACCATAATCCAGACATAAGTGTTCTCATATAACCCCTACACTGTGTAAATCTTTGCTTTACTGGACGTGCCAGTCCACTGCCCACAGCATTGCTTTAACAGAGAATGCTGCGGAAATAAATACCAAACCAAAGACCAGAAATCAGCTCTTCAGCGATTGTTCTGTTGGTTTGAGTGCCGATGCTTATGGAAAAAGTTTGCACGTCGTCAGCCCCCAGCTGCTTGGTGCAAACCTTACCAGCAACAGAGCCTTGAATATTTTATATACCATGTACTGCTCGTGTATATGCAAATACCTGAGCTGCACTCTGAAGTGTAGAGCTGGCTCCGAGAAATGGCATCAGTTGAAGGACTTCAAGAAACCATGGGTGCCCATTTTTGTGCAAGCACACTGTCTCCTGAATTCAGCTCCTTTGGGTTATTTCCAGATTCCCCAAAGAAGAGAAGCATTAGACACTGGAAGAAGTTCTTTACTGTGGGGGTGGTGGGTCACTGCATCAGTTCTCCCAGAAAAGCTGTGGATGCCCCATCCCTGGCGGTGTTCAAGGCCAGGCTGGATGGAGCCTGAGCAACCTGGTCTAGTGGGACGTGTCCCATCCATGACAGATGGGTTGGAACTGGATGATCTTTAAGATCTCTTCCAACTGAAACCATTATGTGGTGCTATGAAAAAAGAGTCATCAAAAAAACCATGCAGAAACCAGCCTTGTGCACACACAGACACAGTCCAGACTGTGAGATGCTTCACATATTAACTGTACCATTAAACAGGTGAGGAAGGAATCCTTGTTTCTTCAAGTCATGTATGGATTTGTCTGCTACTGCTAATATGGCTGTAGATGAAAGTGATGCCAAAATCATTCACACATCCCAATGTAATTTTAGAACACAAAAATTTTCTTTTCAGAATGAGCAGTGAGGAGGAGGAGGCGGAGGAGCTGAAACCCTGGTCCATCAGTTAATTAAAAATAGACATAATGCAAAGTTGGCCAGCACCCTACATTAAGCAGTCAATTTAAAGCATGTCTGTCTGTATACATTGTATAGATCTATCATTCCATCATTCATATAGGATATCAGCATTTACTGAAATATTCCCTCCTTTCCAAAGGAGGAGGAAGGGAGAAGGAAGCTCTGCAAAGTAAGAAAATTAGGAGAGACAGTTGAAGGGGGGAGGGGGACTGTCTGCTGTATAACAGATTATCTGGCAGGACCAAGCACAATGGTGGAGGAAATATTGTGAAGCTGTTGGCATGTGGCCCTTAAGGTTGGTGTAGTGTAAAACGAGCACATTTCTGGGAAAAAACAGTCCCAGGAGAAAAAAAAGACCCATAGAGAAGTCCAGATAGGCAATGGGAAACCACAGGGACTGAAAAAAAAGCTGTGATCATGCAGCCAAAGAGAGTGGGATGTCATGAATGCGCCCTCACTCACCTGTCTCCTTACGATGCATGGAGAAGGTCAGTTGGGTTGTTTCATTTGAGGCACCCAGAGGACAGTCTTGAAGTGTTTGGAGATCTTTGCAACTTCACATGTCTCGTGTGAAAAGCCAGGGTACTAAGACATGCTTGCAATAGCAGGTTTTCACAGAATATAAATGAGCTTTCTGTTGGTTTGCATTTATTCCAGATTGTCAGGAGAGTAGAGATTATGGGATATAACAAAATGCTATCCAAGGGTTTGGGACTGGAGGTGCAGGAAAGGAGATTTTAGGATATTGGTTTAAACACAAATGGCCTCAGTACAGTGAAGCTATGTCCCAGGCATTAACCCATTTGGGGACTTTGCACTGGCTGAGCTGGAGACCAAAAGGCAGATCTGTGTTTAAGAAATAACACGTTTCTGTTTTAAGAACAGATGGTGACTTGAATGGGGAATATTTACTCTTCTGGATTATTCAAATAAACGTAGGCAGTTAATGCAAATTATACTCATACATCTCCTATTATGTCTAAGAAAATGTGGAACTACATTAAAACATAAAAAGGTTGAAAGTCCCTGCCCGGCATTGTAATGGCCCATTTTGTCCAGTGCCAAGAGAGGCTCCCACCCTGCTTGGGGAAGCTGTCCCCCCAGGGAAGCATCATCTTTCCAGCTCTGTGTGTGGTACATACAAGCTGCTATAACAGAGTTTTAACTTGGTGTACGCCAGATTCACCTCTGGTGTAAGCTCCAGTCTTAATTAAGCCAAGAACCTATTTAGCCTGCTATTATTTTTTTCTGATAACCATCTTCTCATGGAGGACATGCCTGTGCCAACTCCCAGGCTGCGATTAGGGAAGAATCTGGCTAGAACTGTTGACAATATGTTTGCACAGTACTAAATACTATTTAATATGATCTATAAATATTTACACTTGGAGGAAGAGATTTGCTCTTTGCATAGTTTGCAGGCTGGCATCTGCTAGACTGAATAAATTACTAATGAAAAATCACATTGTGGAGAAAAAAATTCCATGATGATTCTTTGGAGCTTTTATTTTTAAAGACAGTGGTGTGCTAAGGAAAAAAATTCCTTGGGAATTACATTCTCTGCAAAATACCAATGCTGGAATAGGCACTATTGCTCTGTGCAACTGAGGCAGCAAAGACTGCAGGAACACTGGCTTTCCTAGGCTGACAGAAGAGACATTTTAGCTGGGGAAAGAGAGTCCTTGTTCTCCAGCAGTCAAGTGTACAGTGGCTGGCTTTAGTATGGCAGTCTTCAAGGGAATTACATTTCTTTCTGATCTCATATCTTTCCCAGCCCTCAATTCAGTCCCACCAAATCATGAGTCTGGCCAACTCTTCTAATTTTTGAACGTTTTCAGAGCCTTTTAGCCTCCTCAAGCAAGACACTGCATATGAATCTTGAATATCATTCTAAATTGGTTTTGGTGCATGTGAGAAAACATATGGAAATGTGAAACAAGTGCCCTTAAAAGTGATAATGTGGATAAACATATCTAAATTTCACTGAGATTAACTCCTCATATTTGAGCAGAGGGATTTCCATCCACTGATAGCAGTAACTTAAAAAATTTCATAATTAAATCCCAAATGCTCTTTTTAAACTTATTTTAAAGCCAAGACTCTGATGTTATTTAAATTTAACAATATACATCAAATTAAAGAACTGGTCACAAGGAGAGAACATCAGATTGACTGGATTTTTAATTATTATAAAGCACTAAATGTATGCAAATAGCTATGAATTATCTTCTCACAGATAATTACAACATTACAACCTCGGATATAACATTACTGGGGACCCATCAGGATGCTCCTGTTTATGTTCAAACTCCCTGTGCCACCAGCATCATGCTATTGCAGCTTTGCCATGAAAAACGCATATCACACTCTGCCAGAAGTCCTTCCTCTCAGAAGCCATGGGAATCTCTGAAGCACGAATTAAATACACATCACCTCCTCACAGAAACAGCCTGAAAGATATTTCTAGCAGTGCCTTGTCAGATGTGTGTTGTACCTGACATCATGGAGCAACATGTTGCCATGTCCTGCACTCATCTGTCTTTACTTAGCTGTCCTTTTATCCCTTCCATCTTTTAACTAAGTCTAGCTGAAAAGGGAGAGTACCTGGGACCAAAGAGAGCCACAAACTGTGCAAGAGGTAGGGCAGAAAGGGGATATCAGAAGACTGCTAAAATTGCTTTGGGGTAATGGCACAAGGCAGAGAGCAGCTCTGGAGGAGTTTTTAACCACAGCCCCACTGTTTTGCCCTGCCAACACACTGCAGCCAGGAAGATCCCTTAGCCAGGCACAAATGGAGGCTTCATCCGTGGAAGATGTTGTGAAGTCTGCATGGGAGCGCTGTTGTAGCTCACCTCTGGGCTGCACTTGGCAGCTGTGCTCCATTAAGGTGGCCTGGCACACACTTCAGCAGGCAGTGCTGCCGTCCTGTACCTATGCATCCTGTATATACCTATACATCCTGTAGGCTTATATAACAAACCAGAACTGGAGCTTGCCAGATGAATTCGTTCCAATTCCCAAGAGTCCAAATCCACGTTGTTGGCTGTCCTGGCATTTGGATTTCTCTTGACGCAGAGACTCCAACATCACCACAAGGGGGAGAATGTGATGCTTTCTGCTTCTGCTTTGTAAATGTTCATGTTGAGAGAGATGCGGCACTTGTCCGATGCTTATTGTACAGACACACACAAGAGCTGCTCCTCATATGCAAAGCATCCTTCTGCAAGGGAGCAGACAGGCTTTGCTTCACTAATGGGGGTAGAAAACACTTCCAGTAGTAATTGATTATTTTTTCCTAAGAAAAAGTGAAACGAGCTGTCGCTGGTCAGTACAACCTGCCTTGTCCACAAAGATTTTGTGCACGCCCCTCCTGGCATAGGTGTGACCGTACAGGGGAGTAGAAGGGCTGAGAGGAGGGATCAGAATGGCCACTCCAGGGATAGAGCGAAATTCTCATGAGAGCTGCTGCTGACCTGGTTTCTGCTCCGCTCTGTTTAGCTCATCCATAAGGATTTCTGATTCATGCTAGAATGCTTTGCACTGGCTGCTTCCTTTATTTTGCAGAACAGCCCAAGCTGGTGGAAAGAATGTATTTGGGAACAAGAGGTAACCCATTCAGAAGGTAATGCTGGAAAAGCAACATAAGCAAAAATCCATACAGTGGGAAAAGTGGGGGTTTGGGTGGAGGGGCAGAGAACAGGGAACCGCCATTATGAAAAGACAAAAAAAAAAAAAAAAAAAAAAAAAGTGATAATGACAGTAGTTACCAAATCCCATCTTTGCCTAGAGCTATGCCAGGAGATTTTTAATTTGAGGGATTAGGAGTGCATAAAAATAATAACCTGGAACTTGATCCTATATCCTTTATGCTTAAAGCAGAGGTTTTCAACCTGAAAACAGGGTTGAAAAGATCATCAATAATAACGAGTCAAGCTCAAATGCTACTTTCTCAATCGAAGAGATGGCAGACTGCACCACACCTGATTTGGAGTGCAACGTGTTCAAGTCAAACACAGGACTTCCTGCTTCAGTCTTCCTCCTCTGTCCCTCCTCACATCACAAACCACGATCTTAATCCCATGCCAACAACATCTGAGGATTATGTACAGGTGAAGCCAGAACCGGCTGAATGCTCTGCAAATATTGCTGGTGGTAGTTTTTTTGCTTTATTTTCGGCCTCTCTGTGTGCAAGCTGTGGATTTGCCAATGAATTTTCCATCATTTTCTCTCTACTCACCACCTTAACAGCAGCCTCCATTGAGCCATCAGCCTTCTGGCCTTAGACAGGCACAGAAGGAAAAGGCTGTAGCTCTTTGCATAACTCAGAGAAACAAAAATCATTAAAGCCATGCCTCACAATGTTGCTGTCCACCTTGTTTCTGGTGGAATTTCTGCAAGTCACCATTCTGACCACCACCTTTCCACTCCAGGGTTTATGGCTGCGATATTAAAACACGACGTGATCAGGAGCCTGCACAAATTAACTCAGTGTGGAGCAGATGTGGTTTTGGTTTGTTGTGCTGCAAAAGAAAACAGCTGGCTATTTTAAGATAAAGCCTTTTGACTGGATTCAGACAAATTGTGAGGCATCTCTGCATAGAAAGAGGCACTGTATTTTTACCAAGCTATCACAGTCTGTACCTTAGATTTTGCTAAGAAAAGAAAAAGCAGCCTAAACAAACCACACAACAGTCTAAATGGTAGAAATACTGATGGAAGAACAGGGTAGCTGCTCTAATGATACAGTACATGCATGATACACCCACATTTTTTAAACAGGGGTCTATGGAGTGTCCACAGGGGCTGGAGGACACCAAAGCATGTTGTCAGTCTCCTCCTGAGATCAGGTACAGACAGAGTAGTTAACCATTAACATACTTTCTGGTGCTTCATTTCCTAAATAATCATCTCTTTAGTGAGCTGAGAGCTGACCACTAATGGTGCCATATGAGGGTTTCCTGCCCAGGACGCTGAGGCCTTCCCAGCCATGACCCAGGACTGACAAAAAGCCTCAAAGAAGGAGTGGGGTGGTGGAAGGAGATAGCAGAGATGGCCTAAACACCCCTGGGGAATTGGACTGAAAGCCTGGAAAGCAGACAAGACTAGCAGGCTTAAGGGCTGATTCCACTTTCCAGAGCCTGTGAGGAAGCAGAAAGGGTTAAAGCATCTTCTGCTCACTGCTTTTTCTGCTTGATTAACCTATTGCCATCCTGTCAGCCAAAATGAATGTCTTTGATAAAAGCCCACCCTCGTGCCACTTTGGTGACAGACCATCTCCTCCTGCTGCACAGATCTCCTGCACATCTCAACAGAGCAGCTGCTGATAAGTACTTGGAGGCTGTCCTGGGCCAGTGTAATGTGGGAGCAGGCTGGCAGGGGAGCCTTGCTCAGTGCCCCACCAACTGTTGCACATTTCTGAGGCAAGATGAGGTGGTTTGTGCCTGTCCCACCACTGCTCTGCAACACGGTTCCGAAACAATCTGAGTTTCGGATTGCAACTTGTGCTGCTTGCAAAGTTCCCCAGGCTGCTGGAGACAGGGAAAATGGGCCTCCATTGATACACTTCACACAAACAGTGCAGAAGAAGAGACTGTCACCAGCTACTGCTTCTGTTACCTTTCCTTCAGTTTGGTGTGTCCTTTTGCCCCTTTGCTCCTTAGTGATACCTTCAGAACTAGCAAAGCGTTTTTCAATGGACTTCCAAGTGCTTGATCTTACAGCTGTACTACAATCTCTGGTCATAGCAGTGTCTCTTCTGCCTTTCTCAAACTGACAGAAAGTGTGTGCTGCCTCCATCCTTACAACTAGGTCATTTAATTCTGAAACCTAGTGGTAATCACTTTGCAATGTCAGTTGTTTAGAGGTGGCACCCATTTTCTTACCCCAAAACCACACACCTCGATAATGGCAGAAAAAGTAGAAATGTTTCCAAAACCACACACACTAGAGTACATCCATGTACTCTAAATCATCAGTGGACAGATATATGTCTTCTTTTGGCTTCACGTCTTTCACTTTCATTAAGATGACAGATTTGATGTAAATGCAGAATGTGGTGCTGCCTAACACAACGGCCAACTACAAGTATGCAAAAATGTCCATATTAATGGGGTAAGTTTTCTGTTGCCCTTTATAAGCATAAGTGTTGCTTTCTAAACGGTGCTAAATTGGGTGTTCTTGTACTAAAACCACTCACATTCACTATACCAGAGATCCCCATCTGTCAGCATCCATGATCAGGCCTTCAGAGAATCACCTTGAAAACAGAAAACAGCTACGTGGCAAACACTGACTCATGCCAGCCCTTGCTTGTCCACAGGGCAAATAATTGCCTCTGTCTTGTGTCTGTGCAGAAACCCAGTCATCAGAGATCTGTCCCTGGTCATCTCTTTTTCATGTGGTCATCCTGTCTCTGAGGTCTTTCTGTTCATAACCAAGTTTAAAGTGCCTTTGCAATGGCTAATCCTGTTGGCTCCTTGGACATAAATGTAGAGCTAAGACCCTCCAGAAAGAACTGCATGGAAGGGGAGGTGTGTTGTGGTAAATGTAGATCCACGGTCTCCAAACCTTTTTGATCTTGCATAGCACTATCAGGAAAAAAAGTTTTGAATAGTCTTGTACACACATCCCACTTTGGAGACCACTGATCTAGTCAACAGTTAAAGTTTCCTGCTTGTTGCTCTGGCCTGACCCCTTTTGTAATCTCTATTCCCCAAATCAGAAGTGTGGAAACTCCCTTGGTTCAGGTTTGCTTTCCAGCAATGCAAATTGGCTCAAAGGGTATTTGCTAGATGGAATCCACTACAAGGAGAAGTAAAGGTGTTGTATTATGGAAGGGGAGGGAAAAAGAGTTTAAGCAGGAGCTCTTGAAAGGCTCCCTGAGAGACAGTCTTACACCAAATTCCACCAGGTCTCATTGCAATGGGTGCACAGTGGTACTCAGACTAAATCTGATGGTCTTGTAAGAAGAAAGAGTATAGAAAGGAAAGAAAAGGATACAAATAATAGAAATAATTATACTGTATCATCTGACAGCTGTGCCTAAGGGCAGCACAATACTTCCAGGTGGTTTAACTCTGCACAGCTCCTTGCTGGCTCCATAGAAGTACCTTCCACCATCAGTCATATGGCATGGGCTGGATTACTTGGCCATAGGCCCATTCAGTCTGAGTAATTTTTAGTATAATAATGTGGAAGGATAAACTCCAAGAAGTAAGGGTTTCATCCTAAGCTGACGAGAGATGGCATAGAGAACAAAAAGGTACAGGCTGCATCTCGAATAGGGGCATGGTGAATGTGATGAAACACAAGCTGAATACAGATGTATGGTGCCTTGCAACAGACTTAGCAAAAACAGCTAATACACCCTAATAACTTTAGTGTGAGTTAACAGGAGCTGTCTGTTGGTGCAGGGGGGAAAACTCTGTTTTGTTTGGGTACTAAGAATTAGTTTTGGGCCGCAGAAGCCATATGCATATATTGATATTGACATATGTATATTGATCATTCTTGAGGGAAGGGGAGACGCAACAGAAAGCTGACAATTTGAACAAAGCTTCTTTTCTTGCCTCTTAGTCTCATGAATGTTCCTCCCTTGGAGAGGAAAAAATTAGAGCTAGGTTACTGGTCTCTCTGTTTCCCTAGCTCCTTTCTCTGTGGATAATAACCCAGTTCAGCAGCTGTTAGGTCCTTCAGGACAGAAACCTTAGCCAGACATTTCATGCCAAGAGAAAAAGGAACAGCAGGTGAGAAGAGAGCAGGTGGCTTGGGAGCTTGTCTCAAAGATCTGTGTACCCTGGAGAGCTGTTTATAGGAGGAGTGCAGGAAAAGGAGCCTGGGAATTATTCAAGGCTGGCAACTGGCAATCAGATGTAAAGCCATGAGTCATATCTCTATGTTAGGCACCTCCTTGGTAGTTTACAAGTATTCCATCAAAAGAGAGAGCAAGAGGATTCAGCATCCCTGATATTGCAAAAGCATAGGGAAAAAAAAGTGTAATCACATCAGAAAAGATAAAACCCTTGAGCAAACAAATATATTTACAGGCCTTTTTTTTTTTTTCCTATCAAGATGAAGCAACATGGCCACATGCCACTCCTCTGCTCCTTTGGTCGTCAGAAAGAACTCAACTAGAGGAAGCTTCTTCAGGGAAAATGTTCACAGTTGTTGGCGTAGAAAACAATGCAAACAAACCCCTGACACTGCAGGAGGCTGTTAGTTCCCCTTTATCTGAGGCTGGCAGAATGCTATTTGAATTAATAAGTCCTTCTAAACCCTGAGTGGTTGCACAAGTCATTGAGCAACAACATAACACAGTGAAAAAAATCTGCCAGTGCTGGCCCCTGAGCTCAGTGGCCCTCCATTTGTCAATGGCTGCACACAGCCACTGTTTTTCCTTACATCCTAAAACCATGACAAACCTTCAGCAGTCCAAGCAAGCTAGGCAATACTTTGGGCAGTTGACACAGTTACCCAAAAGGCCAGAAGAAAACTTCCCAAGATTTAAGTAGATCACAAATCGCTTTTAGTAGTGTCTAACTTACCTACAGTAACATATTATCTCTGGTTTCATAGGGTAGAGAGCAGAGGAGGAAGTGAAAACTGGAGTTCCTGCAAAAGAGGGCCAGCAGCCTTGAAAGAAATAACTACATTTCAGGGATCATATTCATGGATTGCAGCCACAGCTTGCAGCCTTCCCTTTGAAAGGACTAGAGTCTCTAAAAGAGCCAGGGAAGACACATGCCTCCAGAATGATCACCTGATCCCAAAACCAGGATTATTCAACATCCTTCCTGACTTCTGCTAGCTTGAGGTTGACTGCTTGCTAGGTGCCAGGAGACATTACTCATAACAAGAGAATTTGTTAATGAATGAGGTTGTTAATTTGCCATATTTTTTGCAGATGTGCTTTCACATTGGTTTCATTTTGCCAAGGTTTGAGCTGCCAAGCTGCTTTTCTCCTTTTGGTTCACGTTCAGTTTCATTTGAGCTGGTTGTCACTGCATACACTGAGGGTACTTGTCTGGGTGTGGAGGTGCATGTATGCCATCAGTCCGTCCCTCTGGACATTCTGCTAACGTTGCTTCTCAAGTATTTCCATTTTGCCTGCACGCATTGCTGCAGGCCAGTACTGACAAACACATACACAGCCCATTTATTCCCAGTTCAGGAGGTGCTGCAATCTTAAAACTGGTGGTAGAGCCCAGAGTCAAAAAGGCCATGGAATAATGGGCTCCCAGCATGGCACTGAGGAGCAAAAAGCAGCAGTACTGTCTGTACAAGTGTGTCAGGAGGGTGTTGAGTGGTTGCTGGTTGGACCAGCTCCTGCCAGAAGATACAGGAAGACAGAGCAGAGTTACATTGGCAGTGGTTCAAGGGTTTGTTCAGGATGGAAGGGAATAGGAGAATCCTAATCTTGACTTGTGTATGAGAAGATTGGAAAATCAGCCTAAGGGAGCAGAGCAATGCCATTTTATCCACACTGAGGACCTGTATTACTGCACCCCTACCTCTACCAGCACTGAAACACATCTGAGCAATGTGAATAGAAAACAGGGGAGTGAGCTAATCAGGGCATCGTTTCATCCAATAGGATATCATGGCTCTTATATAAATTACCATAGCAAGAGCATTTAGACTATGTCTGCCAATACAGAGCTGACACAAAGGAGGTTCCCATTCCAATCATTTTAATCCTCGACTGCATATTTGCTGCTCTGGCTCCCCCTTGAAGTGAAGTTTAAAGTTGTACTCTCCAGAGTAGATGAGGCCCTTGGGACAGGATGTTTGTGTTCTCTGCTGCTGAGGAGCTGAGACTGTAAGGAGCCAGGATCTCATCAGTACTTCTGCTGAGGAAGAGGAGATGCAAAGCCTATAACCTGTCATGAGGCAGAAGGGAGCCATACAAGACGCCTGTTGCTCCAGGAGTCCACCAGAACCGGCCTTCCTACCTAGCTTTTTATCTGTCTCATCACAGCACCATCAGGATAAATATACACCTCAGGAGAAAACCATTTGTTGCTTTATTGAACTGCCCCTAGGGATTGATGCTGCTTTTGCCTTCTTACACATCTCTGCATTATTAATCAAGATCACCTGCATCAGAGCAGTCAGGAGCCTTTAGGAAGAGGAAATGCAGGAGAGGAACCTTTGGAAATTAACTCAGATGCTTTGGACCTGAATTATCTGCAGCATTGTCAACTTTGGCTATTTTGCAGCCTTGAAATAGGGTTTTCAGATGGTGCATTTCCAGTTTCGTAATAGTGATTTAGATACCTGAGCTTTCAGCCACTAAGCAATAAGACAGATCTATAATTCTTAGAATCAGAGAAAAAAGCTTAAGAGCAAGTGTACCTTGTAGCCTACAGTAACCAGCAGAGTGCTGTGTTTTTAGGAAAAAAACCACAAACCCATAGTATTTCAAAATGTTTAACTTTGAACTAGCACATATTATGCTTATGGTCACTCTCTCCATCCCCCAGCTTTACTCTGAATCTTAAAGTCATTTCTTGAATCTCCAGCCAGATTCCCACTGGGCAGGTGGAGCACCTCCTCCCAACCTATTTGTTCACTACCACTGCCAAAGGCCACCAGCCCTGCTTTACCACCGAGTGACAGCTGAGCTCAGCCTTTTATCGCTCTATCTGTATCCAACAACTTTCACTAGTCCAGCAGAGCAGAGTGAATTGATATCTAATTAACCCCCTCTTGGCCATCCACAACTTATACTAGAAAATATTGGCATTTCTTGGCAAGTCCTGGGCTCCCAGTGACACAGCAGGGCTGAAAGCCCCGAATCCAACAGGGATTTACAAATTTTACTCTGTCTTTGCAGCTTGTGTCCTGGGTGGGTGTCCGTGGGGTGTAGGTTGTGGGGTGTCATTTTGCTGAGGGGATCCAATCCCTTGCTGAAAGCTGGCAGGAGGAGTGACCATTTTACCACAGAAAGCTGGTTGCCTGAATGGACAGCTCTTCCTCCTCCCCACAGGTTTTGTTTCTGATCCAATGGAAGGCAGTTCACATTACATCAAAATCTGGTGCTTCTTTTGCAGCTGTTTCTTCCTGACTCTGGCAGTCTTTATGCACGGCCATGCATTTCAGATGCATAATGCAGGATGTCTGTATGCCCTAGAGTGTGCTGGCTCCTGCCAATACCATTCCATATGGAGTTTTTCAAGTGTAACAGTGTCCCAGATTTGACCTCTACCCAATGAACATTTCTGTTTCCAAGTAAACTCTTCAAATATTTCTTTTGATTTGGGGATGACAGATGGTTTGCTCCCATGCTTGGACACCCCCAACATCGAAGGAAACATTAGCAGGTAGATGAAGTTCAGAATTTACCCTTGTAAACCATCTGAGTCAGCATCAATGCAATAAAACCACATTCCAAGTCAGCTAGCAAGGTCCTCCCTCAGGGCTGGACTGCAGAGGCTGCCAAAGGAAAGCAGAATGGCTTGAAGGTCCCCAACAGCACTGTCAAACTTCAGAGCAAGGACACAGATCAGTGGACATCCTGACTTCACCCTTTGCCAGCCAACCTTTTCCCTCTCTGCTGTTGAAAGCAAATGTAGATTTAGCATCAGCTGGCAGAAAAAAAAAGGTGTACAGACAATACAAGGTCAGAGATTCCTGTATTTCCTGTGACCTCAAGCCTGCAGGGTTTTGTTAGGCTTCATCATTTGCTACTGGAGTCACTGCCTTTAGTACCATGTTATAGCTATTGCCAGTCCCTCTTAAGGTGGAAGTTTTCACTAATGGCAATAGCCACAATAATAGACAACTTTCTGGGCATCTTGGGTTGCAGCATTAGCTGCTCAGGCTATGAAGACTAGTGACTGATGGAAAAGTCCACCTAAACAGAGAGGTACCTCACAGGGGTATCATATGCAGAGTAACATGCATGTTTTTTTCACTGCAGAGTGCTCTGTATTCACACACGAGATCTGGGTGGAAATAAAACAATCTCAGCCTCCCAAACTGCATCATATTCTCGTTTTATAACTACTGCAGTCAATGACAAAATGTCTTCTCCCCCCTTTAAATCTGATCACTTGCTGTGAAGCAATTAATACTATCTCAAATAGTGCTTATACAGATGAAAAATATCCTTGCAAATTCCCTTCTTATACCTAAGTTTGCAGGGCAGAGGTCCATTTGTGTCAGTCTGAGACTGATTCATTGCTGCAGGACCCCACTGCTGGCATTGCAAGCCCTGTACCAAAGGAAACAAACCTCTCCCTTTCCATTGCACACCAGCGTGGATTTGTACAGCTCCACGTCCCGGGCAGCTGCAAACAAAGCCCAGGGTGCGCTGCAGGTAGAAAGAGCCCAGCTGCCACCATCAGGACTGCTGGGGCAGGATAGGTGAGCGCAGGATCTGCTCAGACCTCAGTCCAAGCGAGGAGCCAGGAAATCTCTCCTCAGGAACATGCAACAAAGGAAATAATTGAGTCTGCACGATTTTAAAGACTGTTAGATGGAAATGAGAGGTAAAGGGGGAAAGATGCCAAACCGTATGTAAGTGGCGGCTTGCAAACTGCTGTGAAAGAAGAGGTCTCCAGGGGAATGCGCTAAGTTTTGCTTTCCCGGAGTGGAGGGGAGACAGCGGGTGTTTTGTCCCACAAACCCCTGTAAAGACAGCGAGGACTTGTCTGCAAACCGAAAAGGAAGGATAAGGCAGGAGAGGGCGCCACTGGTTTGCTGGCATCTCCCACCTCAGCTGGCAGGCTTTGCTGTTCTCTGCTGACACAGATGCAATCCAAAGCTGACTGAACTGCTTCCACCGAGTGCACCGAGCTCGGGATGAAGTGGACGGCAGAGAAATCTGAGTGAGACACGCTGAAACTTCTCTTCTAGGCGGGGCAAGTGGCGTTGTAACATCCTTTGTGGGGTGTTATCCCAAGGACACATTTCTCCTCACGCACACCCCCAATACCGAGCTGGCTTTAACCCAGAGCCACGCAGAAAACACGCTCGTGGTCGATGCAGCACGGAGCAGCTGCAGCTCTGAGGCTCTTGGGGGTCCCTCAGGACACACTGTGGGGCGCTGTGCCCTCTGCATCCCTCTCTCTCCACCTTCCTCCTGCCAATGGCTGCAGGAAACAAGCCACAGCCTGGGCACCAAGGGAGCGAGGAGGCAGGATGGTGGGCAGATCCATAAGGGCTGCGAGTCCCTTTGTGCTGCCACTTCCCACTCACATTGTGACAGCTCGGCTCGAAGTTCCGTCAGGCTGCTGCTGCTGGCAGAGGAGGAGGGAACACTGCCGAGGGATCTGCGCTCATCCTCCCCTGTCCTGCAGAGACGTGTCTGCCCAGCAAGGCAGCCTTCCCTCCGCGTAGGGGAGGAGCAGTAGGGCTGTCACTGGGGAGGGAGAGAAGCGCAGCGGGAGCGGAGAGTCCCCGTTTGCAAATAGGGTGTAGGACTGACTGCTTTTCCCTGCTTGGGGCACACCGAAGAGCTCTCATGTCTCGCTGCACACTAGCCGCACTCGAGGTGGTGAAGAGGAGCAAACAGGAGTATTTGGAAGCAAGAACTGGAGTGATTTGGACAGGGAGGGCACTGCAAATAATCCCCGAGTGTCCCTGCAAAGCGTCAGGGCCATTTCTGAGAGGCTGCGCTGGCACTCCGGCAAAGGCACAGCAAAGGCAGCGCTGCGAGCGGGGAAGGAAGGAACGGGGTCCAGCTTGGAGCTGCATAGTGACCGGGGCTGAGCATGGGGCAAAGCCCAGCAGACAGCCAAGCTAAAGGACTAAAAGAGCAAATTCTCCCCGAGGGATTCTCCTGCTCACCAAAGCAAGGCAGAAGGCCTGGCAAAGGCCTCTGGATCAGGCAGAGCTCTGGAGAGGACTGAAGGTTCCAGATACTGCAGGAGGCTTGGAGGGAAAGAACAGAGGGGCTTTTCTTCTAAGGAACTGTGCCACCGCCTGCCCACTTTTCCTCACCCACTGCAGGCTACTGGTTGTCCTCACCATCTGCAGGGCACCCAGGGCCCTCCTCAAAGAACAGCTTCTTTGGCTCACTCTCAAAACCAGCCTGACCCTTGAAGAGCAACGATGTTGTTTCCTCTGAAAGTAGAAAATTATTCCAGGTGGGAAAAAGCTCAGTGTGACTACAACATGACAGTTTCAGAAAGTATACCCAGCCCTGGTGTTTTTCCCCTTGTCAAGAGATGCAGCAGCATCTCCCAGCTCCTCTCTGCTGTCTCTCCTTAAAACCTGCAGGTGCTGTATTATTTTCAAGCTGCATTTCTTTCCCTGCTGCTTGGTACCACCCCACCTCTTTCCCTTCTACCAACCATTCTTTCGAAAGTGTGGGCATCCAGGCAGCACCTGGGTGTGTCCCACCCTCACATACACCCTCCAGATCACAGCACAACAGTGGGGTAGGAGATCCAGCAATGCAGGGGTTAAGCTATTCTGCTCTGGCTATCCGGGTCTCTCCCTCCCATCTTTTCCCATGAAATAATCAGCGGGTTTTAGCCTTGCAGGCATGCAGAGGAGATCCAGCTGCTCTTGTGCAAGCAGGAGTATCCTCTAAGCTGCTGGGGACTGGCTGTCTGAAGGAATAATATCCAGGGACATATTCAGAGTTGAAGGGTAGAATTGAAAGAATAAGCAACTGGAGAGAGCAGAGAGGTACAGCTCATTCCAGTGACCTTTAACACTGAAGCCAAGGTCTCAGTGTTTATATATCCCAGCATTTTAGGGACAGGAGGGATTGCTTTTTTTAAAAAGTCAGGTCCTCAGGGAAACAAACATATAAAGAAATACTCATTTTTGTGAAGGAGATAAGAGCACAGCTGAATGTCACTCCCTGTCTTAGACTGAATTTTCATGGCTCAGAAGATGGGTGGCACACAAAAACATGGACCTGAAAAAGTGCATTTTTCAGCATCAGGTCATAGCAAGCAATGAGATGCAGTGGGATTTCATCTGCCTCGCTGGGCTGGCATGCAGCCAAGCTGGGATAAGGCAAGAGAAGCCATGGTTTCACAGTGCTGTTAGCTCTCTTTTGTCTGAAAGAGTCTAGTAGTTGCAATACTAGAGAGAAGCATCTGCCTGGGTACCTCCATCCCTTTTCCTCTATGCCATCAAGTTACTAAAATCAACTCATTCAAAGGCAGAGAGAAGACACAGAGTCTGCTACCAGTCCACTGCATGCTTGCTGACCATGTTAGAGCACACAGAGTTTGCAGCCTTCAGCCATTCTGTGCCCATTGAAATAATGAAATCACTAGTGCAGATGGTATGGAAGAAATTAGCAAAGATAGCTAACTTCTGCCTCCTCTGATAAAAAAGCTCAGAGAACTCAAACAAAGACAAGAGACAACAGATTTACAGTGTCCAGGGGGAACAGGAGCATTTCCCATGATGTGCTGTGACACTGCAGAACTGCCCACAGCAGGATGTGTTAGATTCTGGACCAGAAAGAATGGACAGATTCAGGGCAGACAAAGGCACCATAAAATACAGAAGCCATATATTGGTGGAGGCTGTGAAAACCCTCACACTCTGGGCTTCATCTGTTCTTGGGCTCTTCTTCGTGTGTCTGCAATTGCCACTGCCAGGCACAAGTGACTTGGAGGCTCTCACTGTATCCAAGACTCACTCACAACTTTCACAAGTGCTCATTTTCAGCCGTGTCAGGGCCTGGAAGACACAGAATTATCAAGGTTGGAGAAGACATCAAAGACTGTGAAGTCCAATCATTCACCCAGCACCTGCCATGTTCTCCACAAAACCATATCCCCTGTTGCCACATCCACACACCTTTTGAACACTTCCAGGGATAATGATTCTGAGTCCTCCCTGGGCAGTCTCTTTCAACATCTGACCACCCTTTCAGTGAAGAAATTTTTCCTAGTACCTAATTTAAACCTCTCCTGCACAACTTGAGGCCATTTCCTTTCATCCTGACACTGGTTACCAGGGAGAAGAGACTTACCCCCAGCTCCCTACAACCTCCTTTCAAGTAGGTGTAGAGTGACATCTAGAGATCTGAATTGCTCCTGCTCCAACACACAATCTCTGCCCATGGACCCAGGAGCCCCATTTACATCCATCCTGGGCCCTTCAGTCCTGTCCTGATATACATTGCAGGAGCAGGCAGAAGGCTGAAAAGCAACCACTGAGTGTCAAACTCACACTGTAAGGACAAACTCAACAAAAGGGCACAAGAGCAAAGCCATGGTAGTTTATGAGGGCAACAGGCCTGAGAGCAACTAGCCCTTGAAGAGGAGGAGAGCCCTGCAGCTGAAACTACAGCAAAATTTGTCTGTCAGTCAAACATGAGACACTATGGGGCCCACACTGCTTCTGTACTGGTAAGGGGCACTTCACAAGAGCTGGATTGCTTCAGTTAGGTCATTCAGCCAGACAGGAGAATGAAATTACCTTTCTCCTATAGGGATGGTGTATTTACAGAAACTAAAAACTGCTGTTTTGAGTTGAGGTGTCAGCTGCATCTACAGATGCTATTTTGTTAGAAGGTCCCTGCATGTTTTAGACTGACCTCAGAGCCTCTAATCTTGCTAAAAGTATCTACTGCACTCAAGTCAGCTGCTGGAAATGCCAAGGGGCATTGCAACTGATTGCTGTAGCTTCACTAGGGCATCCTTGAGGCTGACAGCCTCAGACTTCTGTGAAATGTTCCAGCTGCAGCACCCAAATAAAATGACCAAGTAACCAAGGCACATGGAGCCACAGGCACAGCAAGAGTGGTGGGAGATCCCCCATGGTTCTGGATAGCTTGTGACCTCTTTTCAGAGTCTATTCTCCCAGCTCTTTGTTGAAAATATGAATTGATTAGGTGTTGACAAAAGAAAATATGGTTGTGCCTTTTTTTCCTCATCAGTACCCTTCAAATGAATTCTCTTGGCATCTGTCATGTTACAATGGTATTAACTCACCCATTTCTGCATCACGTCAGAGGAAAAGCCAGGTGGTACTTGGCTTTATTTATAATGAAAAAAAAGCAATCTGAGGCAAAAATACTTCATTCCTCATTCCCCCCCCCCCCCCCCATCCAAACATCCAAAAAAAGGACAAGACTTCAGGCCTCCTTTTTTCAACTGATTTAAGCTTTCCCCATGACCCAAAAGTGCACATCCTTTTTTTCCATGGGGAGCTGACCTCTCAGGAGGGAGATGGAGTTGTTTGAGGAGGATGCACCTTTTCTTGCTTGTCAGAAGGGCAGCTCCAGCCCCTCTTGCTTGTTGTGCTCCAACATGGTCAGAACCCAAGGCCCACATGGTGCTCTGCATTGTGCAAACCACCTGCACAGGGCAGGGAATGGGGGATGCAATAAGTTTTGCTCAGCTCACCAACTTCAGCACTGAAGGGAGAAAAATTTTCACACAGCTGTTGCCTTTTGTTACCAGTCCTGTGGGGCTGAAATACAGCTGTCTAATTAGCATTTGCTCCAGAATTTGGGCCTACCAGCTCCCCAGAGGCTAAAATATGGATTATCCAAGGCAGAGAAAGTGCTCAGACTTGTGGGTTTTTTACTGGAGGACTGGAAAATTGGCTGTTTGCAAAAGTCAGTCATATCAGCACGACACACAAAAATTTTGTAAAAACTATTGGCCACATGACCAGTTTGAACCCCATATCCTCCTTGGAGGCTGGTGACTGAACTGGAGAGGAATCAACAAAATCAAGAGTCCATTGATTGACATCACCATTAATTCAACTGCTGTTGGAGATAAGGAAAGGGTATTGTCTTGGCCTTAGCCAGGAGAGAATTCTTAATGTTTACAAATGCATCTCTCCATGGCTGTCACCATCTCTCAGCAAAAAGAATAGCAGAAATAGAAAATACCCTTCAAACAATGGCAGTGAAGTGATTTTTAAAAAAATCTTAGCAGTGCCGATTGTGGTGTCCTGCAGCATCCCTTTGGAATTTGTTTAATAAAGGCTTTTAAAAGGCTGGGCTGGCAGGATACACAGCTCTGGACAGATGAAGCCACCCTAAAATGAAGGCTGCCTGGCTGCAAAATGCCACTTTCTGCAGACCTTCCACAGACCAGGCTCGGCTCCCTACCAACAGTCTCTGGAGACTGAGGACCTACAGAATCCTAGGTCATGGCTAGACCTTTGGTTTGCTCTGTTTTCTTAAAGGAAAAAGAAAACACTGTATAGGGGACTGAGTGAAAGGCTTGAGCATGTGGGGGAGGTGATCAGTCATCTGTTTCTCTCTGGGGTGATAAACTCCTAGCCACTTGCTGGTTTCAGATTTGCTGACATCAGACTGTGAGATTATTGGTAATTTGAGAGGCTGGGAGAGGCAATTTATAATGTCTGCACCATGCCCAGTAAAATCGTTGATACCTCTAATCATTATTGTAGTAAAAGAAAATATTAGTAATAAAACTCTGCTCAGGACTTCAGCACCACAGTGAGGGGGGTTTGCATGATATTCCTTGAAAAAATTGACTTCTCACTCTCTCCTTACCCCTTTTTTTCCCTCTCCAACAAAAACAAAATCTCCCTGAGAAGTTTGCAGCATGGAACACGTGACAAAGATGAGCAGTCTGATCTCTCTGAAAAGCAATGATACAACCACACACAGAGAGTTGCAGGAGCTTTCTGCAAATAGTTTATCATTAAGCTATGAGGAACATCTCAATTGTCAGTTTGTGAGACGTCCCTTAGAAAGTTAAATGGCGCACACTTTGTTCATAACTGGATGCAAATTAAGATACCACTCATGAGAGGGCTGAAATCCTGGAAGGGCAGATTACATGCAGTAAACCTCAGGATTTGAATAGTGTTGGAATATGCTGTTCCTTTTTACAGTTGTTTCTGTCCTTTGCCACCCCAGCAAAGTGAATAAATCAGTCTCTTCCCTTTTCCTGGAAAGTAAAAGGGAAAGATTCAACAACTGCTGATGAAGAGCATTTGAGTCATTCACAGTCTGTAGATTGGAGCTGTTCAGTGCAAAATCTGAAATGCAGGGATGTCAGCAGATCCATAGGGCTTGGAGCAGGGACAACCAGCCTGAGACCTTGTGTCTTACTCGGCAGGCAGCCTTGCCACATCCTTAGTGGCTGAAGAAAAGCCCAGGATCTGCCCTTGGACTGAGCTCTGAAGAGGGAGACAGCATTAGGGAATAACCATCCTTATGCCTGATGTGGGGTCGGACTCTGAGAAGAATATGCCCAACCTCCCTTGTGCCCTGAGGAACAAAATGTCCTGCTTAGAAGCCATGAGTGAGCAAAAGCAGCTGGAAGAGATTTCCCTGGGTTTTTCCTTCCCAATCAGTGGACCACAAGAAAAGGGTTTGTGCCTTTCTCTGCCCAGCCTTGTGGATGCAGACTGGCAGATCCCTCCCTTGTTTCCCTATACACAGAAATGCCTTTAGAGGGTGAGAAAATGCAGCAACTTTCTTTATCCTAAGGGAGCCTGGCATAAACAAGAGAGGAAATTCAGGCTTGTCTCAGCTTTCATGGAGTAGACCTTGGCCAAGGATATGTTGCTGACAAGAGACCTCTGAACTGCTCCAGAAGGAATGGTGGGATTCCTTACTTGGCTCTACTCCCAAAAAAAAAAAAAAAAAAAGGTTGAATTCTGCAGGCACTTCCATTATAAAGATAGGTAATACAAAGGTGGAGGCCTCACTCAGAGCGTCTAGCTGGTCTCTAATCAGTAACTATTTTCTTTCATGCCTTTCACACCCCTCAAAATGCTCAAACCCACAGCCATCATGTCTTCCTGCCCTGATCCTGTGGCTGGACTGTCAGCTTGTATGTGTATCCAACCCAGCATGATCAGTCTTGCCATCACTGCCATTCTGCTGTCATTCTCCAGCACATGATCTCTGGATTATTTCAGAGGTGGTGGAAAAAACTCACCCCAAAACCTGTCAGCCACAGTGCTACTCACACAGAGAGGCCAGGGCAAGAGCATGGTCACCTTAGCAGGACAACCTGAGATAAGACTGGTCTGGAGAGGGTTTATAAGGACATCCCATCTGTAGGGTAATTTCCTATCTACGGATGACATCCCATTGTTCTTTGGGATGGAAAACAGACTCTGTGTTGGGCTCAGAGGAAAGGAAGCCAGGTAGGGAGGAGGATGGTATATCCATACATGTGTGTAGAAGAAGCTCCTCAGAGGGATGGGAGAGTTTCATAGCCTTCAATATCAGGCTTCCCTCAAGCAGAATTATCTATTTAGCAGTAGAAGAGAATTAGCAATAAATGGAATTTTTGCTGGAAGGCAAAACAATCCCTCTAAGCAAGCAATGACAAGTCACACTGGCTCGTGCAGCCTGGGAATAAATGTAAAAGATGGAGAGGTGCAACACTGATAGCTCTGCAAAATAAGGAAGCTCCTCCTTATTGCCTTGGATAAATACTGTCTTTTGGGGAAGTTTTTTTGCTGTGTTTCACTGCAACAGCTGCATCTCTTGTGGCTTCTTTTTATTAACAGGCTGAGGGGATTATAAAGCTGGAAGGGAGCAGGGAAAGCCCTCCCCACAGCACATGCACAAAGAGCTTGCAGAGAGATCAGGACCAGTTTCTGAATACTAACCACTTGGAATCACTGGGAAGATGCTTTTCTCCCAGCTTGCTGGAAGAACCTGTTCTCCTGTGTGTCTAAGCCCCTTGGGGCACCCTGGCATCTGGAAAAGGGTTGTAGGCAGAGGACAGTATGTCCTCCCCTGCTGCCTCTTATTTTATGGAAGCTTAACTAAAAATCTAAATGTAACAAAGCAGCTCCAAAAGCACCTAAACCTTCCTTGCTTCACGAACAGCATAAACACACTGGTGTCACACATCAGCTCTCTGTGACTGAGGTACCTTGTTCCTCACTGCAAGGCAGAAGCTGTCCCCTCACAGATGCGCAGAGCAATTTCTCAGAAGAGGCTTCATAAAGGGCATCACCTCCTCCAAAAAAAGGCAGTGCTGTCAAAACAGTACCCTCATGGATTAGGAACGAGGAGAGGCACAGCTTTTACCTTCACCTGACATGTGGAAGCTCAGCTCCTCCATGTGCCCTGTTTGTTTTCCTGTGCATCACTTCAGCAGGGTCTGAGAGGGTCCCTGCCCCCTCAGGAAGAACAAACTGAATGGCAAAGAGCAAGGCCACTGCCAGCTCACTGTCTTTGTTTTCCCACAGCTCAGGCAAGACAGAGGCATGACTGCAGCTGGCTACCCAGACACCTTGTGTTAGCGAGCCCACAGAGGGAAATGTGGCCACAGGATGGACACCATACAGGAACCAGGTGTCAGACACCTCCTGCACAGAGCCTGGCTTGATTTCCCTCCAGATGTAGGGCATGCAGAGGGAGATGTGCTTGTTACATTGCTTCTCTGGAACAACTGTCCATGCAGCACTGAGCATTTCCGAGGGAAAGGGTCGGGGTTCTGTGTCATACAGGCATTCAGACACAGGCTGAGAAAAGGGGTGATACCAGTAACACCAAATGAAGCTGTTGGAGATATTTGTTCTAACTCCCTCTTTCTCTCAGTCAGCTTTATCTAACAAGTGTATCTCCTCTATAATAGCTTCCAGAGCACCACAAGCTCTCTTCTTTTACCTGTATTACCTTTGTAACTTGCCTTTTTTTCTGCCTGTAGAAGTAATCATGGCCTTCCTTTTGACATGGAGAAGGTCTCAAAAGAAGGATAATTTTTCAAATTTATGTTTTCCTCCTTTTTCTCTCTAGGTTTCCAAACATTCAGGACTGACACTTGGAGCTTTTACCTAGTACAGCCACCAAATCCTGACTAATAGTTTTGCTAACCAAACAAGTGAATAGAATTTTCCTGAGTAAATTGATTGAATTCTAGTATCTCTACAAATATATGGGGTCAGGATTATTTATGGCCTGTCACAAAGCAACCAGCTACTCATTGGGCAGCTGCAGGTCATGCTACAATCCCATATTATACTCATACCATGATGAAAACAGGAGATTGCTCAGTAGGTAGCATTGGTCAGGTTCAGCTGATTGTTGTAGAGAAAGAATTACAAAGTTTAGGCATTTTAAACTGCAACATACTTTTTCCTTGGTTTACCAATAAGCAGATTTTTATCCCCCTCTTTTTGCCCTGCATATGAACCAAAACATGAGTTAATGTTAGGGTCTACACCTGGGCCAATTGTTAACACTGTTGCTAAGAAAACTCTATGCAGAAACCTATTTGTAGAGCAGTTGCAAAAACTGAAAGAAAAAAATATGGAGGGGCTGCTAAAGACCAGGTTCTGCACAAAGCTCATAAACCTGAGTGTGCTGGTGAGTGCATGAAACCACACTGTGATGACAAAAAGAAACCCCAGCTTCCTAATAATATTCTTACTAGCACTGAAGCGCCAAACTTCAGAGAGAAAGGAAGAAATAAAGGTTTCTTGATTTACCTCATCTTGTTGGCAGTTCCATAAGTGAAGAAGAGCAGCACAGTGAGTGAGAGCTGGCTGGAGTTTAATAAAGGCTGCTTGAGTGCCAACAGGTGTTTCTTTTTCTAAATCCCACTGAGGAGCTACCTGGCTCTCTTCCCTGAGGAGACATTGGTTATCTGAGCTGATTGACCTTTGCAGTTCAGATTCTAGGAAGCATTGCAGACAAGAAGAAAAAAAAGAAAAGCAAAAGACATACTCTGATGAATGCATTTGGGTGTTATTTAGAGAAACAGTAAATGCATATTCACCTCTGTTGGCATGGAAGTGGATGGGCAGCAGGGTCTCAAGACAAGACCCCATCAGCACAACTTCTAAAGCCACAATATATTATCTATATTCTGCTAGGACTTTTTGTCATCTTCCCTAAAATAATTATTATTGTCATCATACTGGTTGAAAAGCTTTACCACAGATAGAACTTTTGAGAAATGGTGACAAAACTGAAGTAAATTGCAGTAAGTCTGTAATGAGCAACTGTAACCGTAGCATTTTGCAAACAGTGATGGCTATATTATGGGAGGAACTATCATGATACTGAGTTTATATGCATTTATTTTTAAATGGTTAATTGAATACCTTCCAGGTTCGTGGCCATCATTTGGTTTTGGGATTAATGGCTGCACCAAGGGGAATGAGGTTGGAGGTGTGAGGTGGGACTGTGCAGATGCCCTGGCTGCTGCTGGAGCCAGCAGCCAGCTCAGCACAGCAAACAGCTCAGCTGCACAGCAGACAGGGATGAGATGGGAGCTGCAGATGGTCTGTGATGGCAGGAGACACTTCTGCCCTAGGCACACTGAGTGATGAGACGTCCCTTTTCTGTGCAGAGCTGCACTGTGCCTCACCTGGGCCAAGGAGCCCCAGGTCCAGCACTCCCATGGTCAAAACATGATCCCAAAGGATGCAGGGCACTAGCCAGTGCCCCTGAGATGGAGGAGGAATAAGTCTGCAAGGCAATTGATAGATGAGTAAGAGCCCTGCCTAGGTCATCCCATGTAGTAAAGGCAGAATGAGGTTTTGTGTGGACTTGTCTCCTCTGCAGGGCCAGGGAGTCAGTAGCTCATTTTTCTCTCTCAGCTCTTTTTTATATGTATGTATTTGTTTAATAATGTTCGAGAATTAAAAACAGGAGAAACCACAATGCATTTTCTGCTGCCAATGAGCCAGTGACTTACCTGTAATTAAAGAGGAGGTAAACTCATTTATTTGTTGATTGAGGTTGAGCAGGGAGGAGTACATTGACTCTTCCGTGCCCAAAGTGGAATCTCAGTCACTGCTGTGGAAAGAAAAATTGCTCTTATATCTTCACTTAAACTGTAAAAACACAATCAGTCCCACAAAACAGATGACATCTAGGAAATCTCTGAGAAGACAAATTCTACTCTTTGCAGCATTAAGTCATAATGTGTTGTTTCTTCCCACCCTCAGCAGGGAGGGAAGTCTGCCCTACAAATCAAAATTCTTACAGGCTTAATCCTTAATACCACAAGGCAGTCTCCATCACGTGAACCTTTGGTCCAAGGAATATGCAGTACTGCAGATAAAGACAGAGAGATCCTATTAAAAGTTAAATCCCCTACTGTTCCCTGCTGTGCTCTGGGTAGAGGGCATGCAAAGTGGCAGTACTGCAAGTGGACAAGGCTGAGGCAGAATCTGTGGTCTTGAAGGTTCATTTAAGATAGGGATAGCAAGCAGCCTTTGGGATTCAGAGGTTTGTTCCCTTTTTTCCCTTATAAGCTGTCAGTGTAACACACCAATCCATGATTCTTCCTCCTGGAGAACCTGACTGTAAGAGGTCCTGGAAAGCATAGTTAGAAAGGTCAGTTCACTACAACCTACCCATTTCACTGGAAATATGTCCACCACTGGAAAAGGTTGGAGAAGGCTGGTGTTGACCAGTTATGTTAGGTTTGGTTTAGAAAAAAAAAAAAAGAAGAAAATAAAAGAGCATGTATATAAATGCTACTGCTATATCTCTCCCATTCCTGTTAGTGCTTCTCCTTGCTTTGAATGGAGCACCCCTTTCTCCTCAACAATACACACACATTCCTGTAAGGAAGGGCACACTGCAGGACCTAACCAGAAAATATGCAGCAGGTGGGTGTGACAGATGGGGGACAGCAAGGTAACAGTGAGATAATTAGGATTAGAACCATAAACAGCAGTGGTGGCAGACACTATGAGAGACACTTGAATTAAAATTGGATCTTTGCTTATGAAGAGTTCATTGCTTCCTGCCTGTTCTCACCAAAAAAACCCAGGTTGCTTTGACATCACAGTTAGTTGCTATGGAAATGCTGATGCTACCAAAGATAGGACTGCGCTGGAGGGCTATAAAAAGTCCTGGAGACCCAGCTGAATCTGTACATATTTAGGAAAAGCCAGCACAGCATTTATTTTTGGCAGTGGCACAACAGCCCATTCATGTGACAGAATGTGACACCAGAAGTGGATAAGGGGACATCACAATACAACAGAATACCATGATGCTGAGGTTTGGAGGGAGGGGTCAGAGTTAGGACTACAGGGAAAGTAGAGTACTCAAACCAGTACCACCCTGGCAGTAAAGAATAGAGCTCCTCCAAAAAAGAAAGTAAATTTTAGAAAAAGGAAATGCTACAAATGGAACTTCTCTGTTCCCAGAAAGTTATCATAGGCTTTAACAACCTTGTGAGAGATGTCTCCTAGTTAATTTTAAATCACAGTAAACACAGAGTCATAGAATCATGTAGGTTGGAAAAGACCCTTAAGATCATCAAGTTCAAAGCTAATGCTGCCAAATCCACCACTAAACCATGTCCCTGAGTGCCACAAGTACATGTCTTTTAAATACCAAGAATGGTGACTCCACAACTTCCCTTGGCAGCCTCTTCCAGTGAAGTATTTTTTCCTAATATCCAATCTGAACCACTCCAGTGCAGCTTGAGACTGGATTTACTCTGGTGTTGTTGCTTGTTACCAGAGAGAGGAGACTGACCCCCATGCAGATATACCCTCTTTTCAGACAGCTGTAAAGAGTGAGGAGCTCCCCCCAGCCTCCTTTTCTCCAGGCTAAAGAACTTCAGCTCCCTCAGCTGCTCCTCATAAGATCTGACTTTGCTAACAAATACTGTGGCTGTTGTTTACAGCTGAGATGTCAGCAGGTCATCATCATCATCATCATCATCATTATCATTAATACTTTTAGACCTGGTTAAAAAAAAATTTTCCCTTTTCAACTCTCTTTTTTCTAACCCAACTTTAAAATAAATAAAAAAAAAAAAAAAAAAAAAAAAAAAAAAAAAAAAAAAAAAAAAAAAAAAAAACCACCATAGCTGAGCTTTTCTGCCTCTCAGCTATTGAAAAATGAGAAATGATAACCTGAGCAAAATTTATCTGACGTTGTCATCTCTCTGAAGCAGATGGATACAGAAGCATTGTCCCTGTGAAAGAAGGAGTTCACCACAAACCAGCTGCTCACCAAGTTTGCTGGGACACTGAGACGCATCACACAGGCAGAATGGACCTACCAGGGACATTTCTGCCCAGGTGTCTGCTCCCTGTCTGCCACACCGCTGAGGTCTGTCCATGGATGACAGCTGGAAGCACGCAGGAAGTCTCTGGTGCACTGCTCTGGCAGGGCAGGTGGGCTGTACAGTGGGTCAACCCAGGCTTCAGAGATGATTCTTGATGCTTTTGAAATCTATGCCATGATTATGGCCTTCAGGGTAAAACATTTTTCAAAGGAGCTTTCACTCCTGGACCGATGCACCTTTACCCATGTGAGGCTTCATTTGGGCTCCTGTCTTTATTCCTGTTCCAGAAACTAAATGGAAGATTTGCCTCCACAAAGCCTAATGCCAGCAGCATTTTCATCTTCCATTAAAGTACCCCCAGGCTATTGATATCAGCCTATTGATAGTAGTAATGAGTGCCCCTTCCCCTCCCAGCAGAGCTCTAACACTTCAGCAACCACAGAGTCTTTACTCATGTTCTGTGTCCCGTCCAAAAAACAGGACAGCACTTCTTCAAACACCAGTTCGTTCAGCACTGAATGAAAAGGGACATAAGGTCAGAAAACACTGCTTGGGCTTGCAAGCACTGTCCAGTTTCACAGACAAATCCATCCCATCCATCCATACTCCTTTTAGGCTTCATTTAAACTAGGCAAAAGCAGGGAGAAATGCTACAGTCACAAGGATGTTTCTGTAGTCCATAAACCCACATTGTCTGTGATATGACTGAGCAGTTATGATAGGGATGCTGCAGGAAAGCTCCTCTGGTCTCCTTCCATCTGCTTTGTTTGATGCCACAGCAGTTTAACAAGGGCAGAAATTACTCTCTGCCCCTGCAAGCTCAAGACAGACCTGTGGCACTTGTATACACATTGAGAGTCCGGGGGGGAAAGGCAAGAAGAAAACACACTAGATTAAACCCCATTTTTTTCATTTAAGAAATTGTTGCATCAGTCTAAGATGAAACCTTGTAGAAACAGAAGTCAGTGAGCACAAATTGCTCCAGTGCATATCTTTGCGGGAAATGTTTTAGGACATGTGCTCTCGCTTCTCAGGGAAAGACAAATAATGCCTTTGTTGTAGGCTCTGGAAAGAAAAGCAAAGGCTTTTATTCTAAAGCTGCCCAGCAGCTGTGACATCCCTGAAACAGTTAAAAGCCTTATAACTTCTTGCTTGAATTTAGACATACTCATGTAAATCCCAAATAAATGTGTTAGGTTTTGTGCCAACATGTGTCATTATTTTCTCTCTTCTCAGCTAATGTGTACATAGATGCAGGATTTACAGACAGGAATCATCTCTCCTCCTCCAATCCTGATTACCTGGCTGAACAGCCACAGCCATTCTGATTTATTCACGTAAGATAGGATCTTGACTCCTTGATCATCTCAGTAACCTTTTCTTGTGCATACTCATTACAGCCTGAATTAATCCTTCTTGGAAGGGAGAATGGAACGTGGGGGGCTGTGCCTTCACAGAACAGTGTATATTTCTTTGCTTCCTGCATCCTTAGAAATAACTGCCCAAGGATCAGGAATCACTCTCCTCACCTTATGCTAAGGACTGGAATGTTCCCATCTGAAGGAAAAAAGCGAGTCATGCCACTTCCTACAGAGGCAGGTAAAGATTCCTGGTTGGGTAAAAGGCAAATGCCCCTGGCAATCATGAGCCACAGATGTGCTGTCATAATGATTTGGGTGGACACAGACCTTACTTTATTGTTTCTGTTTCAGAATTGCAGTAAATCATTCAGATGAAAAATGGGAGGGTTCTGATTTAAGCAGGAACCTGTGTCACTGAAGCAGAGAAATAGGTCTGAAATCAAGCCATGAGTTGCTGTGTTTTTATCTCCTCCACCTTCTCTCCTTTCCATGTCCTGTTGACTTATGAATTACAGAATCACAGGATATGCAGAGTTGGAAGGGACCTACAAGGATCATCAGGTCCAATTGCTGTCCCTGCACAGCAGCATTCCCAAATCACACCATGTGCCTGAGAACAGTGTCCAAATGCATCTTGAGCTCTGTCAGGCTTGGTGCTGTGACCATTTCCTTGGGGAGCCTGTTCCAGTGCCCAACCACCCACTGGGTGAAGAACCTTTTTCTAATATCCAAACCAAATCTCCCCGACATGACTTCAGGCCATTCCCTTTGGTCCTGTCACTGGTCACCACACAAAGTCACACAGTACAAGTTCATTTATTGCTTGGTCCCATTTGCTGTCAAGGCTGCTTGCCTTTTAGGTGATGCACAAGCCAGGTAACAGCATTGCAATTTCTAAAGCATGCTTGTTGAAACAGAAGGAACTGTCAATTCAAGGGTAACTCAGCCAAGCGTGTAGCGCCTTGTCTACCCCTGATCTGGCTGGCCATAGTCTCCTCACCACCAAGGCCAGGCCTAGATGATCCAGGGAAAGCTGCAGGACCCCTGCTTGCTGTTAGCAGACAATTCATCTTCCTAACACAGTCCTGAGCAACTCTGCCCATCCTGGCAGAACCAAACCACAATCTCATATTTGCTATGTCCACCCAAATAAATCCCTAAAACACCCAGTAAAAACAAGCACGGGCTTCCCTTTGAGCTCCTGCTCCCTGCAAGAGCACCACACAGAGGACTGCTCTCTCCTGCAGTGTCAGCCCCCTTGTGTCCCCACACTGCCAGGCACCAAGGGCAGGAGGAAGGGTGTGTTGGAGATACAGCCAGATGCTGCTTCCAGCGGAGGAAGGGCTTGCAACTCCACCCATGCTTCTCTCATGCTAGAGTTTTTTCTGTAACAAAGCACTAAACAAGATGCTTTTTGTGTCCAGTGCAGATTCCTGCCCCCCAAATCTCTCTCAACTCCTCTCTGTAACTCCTCCTGCCCTTAGATGGAGAAGTGACTGACATCTGGTGATGCTAATTGAAAGGAGCTCCAAACTTTGGCCAAAAAGAGCCAGACCTTTTTGTCTCAGAGGCATACAGGGAGGCACAGAGCAGACAGAGGGAGACACACTGTTCAGCAGGCTTATAGCTCACTTATCTGAGATCAGATAGGCCTAAAAGACCCTAATTCAGGGATGTACAATAATTTTCTTCCAGAAATCTTCACAGAAATTCAAATACACACACATACACACACACACACAGAGGCCATTTACATGATAAAGTCTTTATCTTTTTATATTTACTACTGGTACACTGTAATTAGGTTCTCTTATTTCATTCAGAAGCCCCCTGGTTTTTTTCTGAACAATATAAATGCTTCTTATGTGTGTAATGGCCATGTTGCTCTTGCTTCTGCAATTCTTTTTATGAAAAAAAATTGTGCAAGTTTTACCAGCAGTAGTGAAGTGTGCCTTACACCCTGGCTCCCCTGAGAACCAGAAAGCATGTTAACTTCATCCTGTTAACTTCCACTCTGTTGTTCACAAAGTATAAAGATATAACCAAAAAAATCATTCAGCTGCTCAAGAGTCACAAGTTCAAGGACCCTTAATTCAGCTCCTTGGATGAGAAGCATTCTTTTCCTGCAGCTTGGTGTGTCACACCATAACAACATAAAGCTTTAGAAAGGTAAAGTCCTAGACAGGAAACCTGACATCATGCAACTGCTCAGTGGGCCAGTGTACCAAGCAGAGCACATAAAAATGCAGGGAATTTCACCACAGAGAGCCAAGTGAGTCGTGCCAGGCTCTTTTAAAGTCATTAGCACTGTATTTCATGGTGCACAGACCCCGACACTGTGATGTTGAAATGTCACAAGTGGTGTTTGCTTAACAGACAAGACTGATCTCAGATGAACTTTTAACTAAAAGTGGAAATTACATACAAAATAAACTAACAAAAACTTCCACCAATTTTGTACTTAAAACTTGAAATGTATTCTGTACCTCCCCAGTCTTCCCTTGCCAGCAACCAGGTTTTACCAGATTTTCAATCCCACGCTGTCCTGTCAGCATGCAAAACTTCCCCCCTCAAATCAGATTCCCCACCCACCCGCTAAGTGTATAATACAATACTTGAGGTTCTTGAGACAAGCACTTGCCGTTGTGCTCATGTGTTATTGGTTTTTGTCATTGTGCCAGTCAGATGAAAACAAAGCAATTTTAAGTACAGTGGGTGCAATTGTTACAAAAATAGTTGAATGGACTATTATAGGCACAGTGCTTTCTTTTAAAATAAATGTGTTCTTGAGATATACTGTAGGATGTTTCTAAATTTGAGGTGATTTTCCCAGTCTGAATACGTGGGAATATGTTGCGTGGGTTTTAAAGAAAATAAACTGATAATGCTTTGCAGCCTACCTCCTGATGTCTCATAGACAACAGATTAAAAACTACTGCTTTATATCAAACCATATCACTTTTTAAAACCCATTTGAAATTTCCTTTCTTACTTAAAAACTTGTAAAGATAGCAACCTGTAAAAGACAAAATACCATAAGCCTTCAGGTTGCTGGAAAATCATGGTAAGTATGGCACTTTCTGGAATTTCAGTCAATCTTACTAATCTGCTCTTACGTAACTTCTTTTAGATAAATCCATACTAGCAACAGATTGTTCGGCTTTGGAACTAACAAGGAAATAATTCAGTGAATAATTTCCAACCTCTGAATCTGATCTCAATTTCCTTGTCCTGGCCATGCACTCACATTGTGTAGAGTTCATTTTTTCACTTTTTTATGACTCTGAGCAAGATGCAAGGGGCCACATGAGCCAGCTGATATCCTTATGTCTGTTGACAGTATCTATCATTTCCAATACTGGATGTGACTGCCAGGGGTAGGCTGGGCACATATGTTGTCTCAGGAAGATAGGTTCTTACACACCTACTCCTGGCTGACCTGCTGCTATCTGTCTCTCTATCTCCTACATCTCTTCAATCAATCAAGTGTCATCCACCCCAGTCCCATCCCATGGTCTCTCACAAGATACAGCCACAGGCTGGTCACATACTCACGAAATTCTGTCTTTCTCCCTGAAACTGAGAATTGTTCACTGAGAATCTCAGTCCTTTCTCCTGACAATCTCTGCTCTTCTGGGCTGGTCCGTGCTCGACTGCTTTTCTTGCATTTGTGTTGTGCCTTCATTTTCTTGCATTTGTGTTGTGCCTCTGTCCGAAACAGAACTTCTTTGCCTCTTTCTTCTGGATATAGTCATTGCTCTTCTGCTGTTCAGTTCAGTAATTTCTCATCACATGAAAAGAGCAATCGGGGCTATCACAGGATATTTTTGCTGCCAGTTTAGTGTTGTGCTCTATCCTGACAATTAGACACAGGAACAATCTTTGAACATGGACAGAGGAAGCAGGGTCAGTGGCCCCTTGGCCATCCTTGAGGGTTTGTGTACCTGCCTCTCAGTGAGACCTCATTTTTACAGCAGAAAATGAAACAAAAGATTAAGGGGTGAAGCTTTGTCTCCTTCCTTAACCTGTATCAAGCCTTTTTTTTCTACCTTATTCACACTTGAAAGCCATATGGCCAGAGAAACAGATCTAATGGCCTTATCTGAGTGTGAAATGTCTGGTGCAGACAATATCATTGTGTATTGACAGATGGAGCATGTACTGTCACACATAGTTAGGTGACTTACATCACCACACTAAATTACTTACATCTTAATTTTCTAACCTTTTCCCTTTCTCAGGGCATGCTCTGCCAGCTCAGGCACAGTTCTTCCAAACAGCAGTTCATTGCAGCTTTGTTTGCAACCTTTCCATTTTGACATACACCTCACACTGACCGTGGTATTGCCAGTAACAGCATGTTTGCAACTCTTAATTGAAAAATTCTTTTCCAGTTTGATGCACTGTGATACAATCCTAAGAACATCTCCCATGATGTAGGAATCTCTTTCCTTGCTCTCTGTGCACAGTTTTCCTGCATTTTGTAAATGTTTTAACAATGACCTGGGTCTGTTACAAGTTCTACATATTTCTTGCATCATTTGCACTGATTGCCACACCGCTGATATTGTTTTCTGCTTCTCATATTTCTGCCCTCCATCAAGTTTCATTCTGTTAACTTTTTCCTCATACAGACAGCTATGAGCACCAAGTGATCTTTTCAGCACCTTTATGTTTAGGAAAGACAGAACATCCAGTATCTATCCAGTCAGTAAACTTTTTAATATCCCTTAATGATAGAAATAACCTCTTAGTCCTGAACAATTCACTGTATTGTTTTCCCTTTGCTGTCACCTTGAGCCCTTCCATGGTAAATGACTTTATTTTTTCTTTTTGGCAAGAATACTTTAGACTTTTCACAAAGTGTCCTGCCTTACTCCCACACTCCATCACAGTGTGACAGTCTTATGTCACACATCTGGGTCTGCACTGTGGAGCAGTCTTTCCTGCTCCTCCAGATCATTGTCCCACAAACTTTTCATTTCCATTTTCTACAACCACATCGTTTGTGTGTCCCATGATTCCCAAGGCTGCTCAGGCTCAAGAGCGCCTTTCAATATTACCTTCCTTTCCCAGTCTCTCACATTTTGTACTGATGTTTTCTTGATGAGCAAGACAGGTTTCACGATAAATCCTTCATGACAAATGAAAACAATAAATGGAATAAGATTATTTTTTTTTAGTATCTGCTTTTTGCTCGATGCAGGTTGTCATCACACTCTGTCCCTGAGCTCTTTTGTTTGACATTTAGCATCTTGGTGTGCTCAGAGACACAACTGAAGCCTACCCATATGCCACTGCTGGATCTCTGCAGAACGTCTTATCAAACATGTGCATCTCATTAAGTTCCAGGTTTCAGTGCAAACACACTGTTTCACTGAATTATCTGAAACCTGCTCACTTTGAGAAGCTTTTGGCTTGACTGGAGTGGTAACTTCAGGTGGAAAGTTTGAAAAATTTGAAAGTTTTGCTTGTATTCACCCCAATTTGACCTCAAAAGCTCAATTCTAAGCTGAATCTTAAAGGGTTTAAGATAAAGCACAGTAATCTGAACTCATGTGACATTAGAGATTTACAGTAATGGAATAACACTTGAAGCTTCATCATATATATGTCGCTGTAATTCTGCTCTCCTCATGTAGCTGCAGATTGCTGTATAACCAAATATAAACATACACATTTTTCAGCAGTATATGATAATGAAATTCTGAACTGATAGTTCACACTTGAAGAAACTGTTATTATCAAATGACTGTAATTCTACCTTCTCAGATTGACTGTTGGGACTGGCCCTTGCAATATTGTGCTCAGCCAGTTCATCTTGTTGATACAAATCTGGTTTCCCTCAGTGACACATCCATTGACTATGCACCCCTTATACAGAAGAGAGAAGAAAAAATCTTCCAGATTTCAGACTTTTCCCTACCTTTCTTGTATCAAATAGGTCTGTGTGTCAGAGTGTTCCATGAATAAAACCTTCACCCAGTGCCATCCTGTCTCTGTTTAAAGTCAATATGTACATGCTCATGGCTAAGGGCTCTGGGAAGAATTGCTGCCATCCTGAACAGATTTCGCAACATCAAAAGATTTCCGCATGGTTGAGAATTTTCACTGCTCCAGGAATTTCATTGTAACACAAGTGTGGATCTGTCAAACCAGCTCTGCCTCTCCTTTAGCATATTAGTGTCCAAACACCAATCTTGGTAAAATACAAGCCAGTGTCAACAAAGCTCAGAGCTGAAGAACCAGCCTTCCTCCCCTCACTCCTTGCCTGCAGCTGTGCTCCTGCTGACTATGCTCTGGTCACACAGAATTTTGTGTCCTCAGGAGGGGCAGCAGGGGTGCTAACTTACACAAAACTCAACTGCTGGGGGGCCAGAGGGGTTTTGTGGCAACAGGGGCTTTTTTGGGCTCAGCCTATATTTCCATTCCCTGTGAAATTCACTCTCCATGTGGCTTCAACACAAATGACACTAAGTTAAGCAATAATGAGGGCAATCTTTTTGTCATGCTGAACTGGATGAACTGTGGGGGTTACTAGAAATCTCATGCCACCCTTACCAGTGGAGAGATTGTCCCCAGGCTGTGATCAGTTCCCCCCCCTAGATGCTGGCTTCTGTTTCCTACTGTCTTCCCTTCCTTTCCTACTGTCCTTCCCTCTTCTGCTCTGGCATCTTCGGTTCCCCATTTATAACACTGAGGGTACAAAGAACACCAGTGCCAGGGCATATGTAAATACGTATGTAGGAGGAAGAAGGGTGGAGCACTTCCACTTTCCAAAGTGCTTCTAGATCAGTCTGTGGCAAGTAAGATCCACATTTAATGCTGCTTATATATACACGCATGTGTTTATGGGCAATTCTGGATGCACAGACAGACTGGGGAATGAGATGCTGCAAAGCAGCATTGTGGAAAGGGCCCTGGGGATCCTGGTCTGTGGGAAGCTGGATCTGAGTCAGCAGTGCCCTGGCAGCCAGGAGAGCCAACCCTGTCCTGGGGGCACCAGGCACAGCATCAGCAGCCAGGCAAGGAAGGGGATTGTCCCCTCTCCTCTGAGCTGGGGTGGTCTCACCTCCAGTGCTGGGGGCAGGTTTGGGTGCCACAATATAAAAATGACATGAAGCTGTTTGAGAGTGTCCAAAGGAGGGCCATGAGGATGGTGAAGGGCTTGTGGGGAAGCTGCATGAGGAGCAGCTGAGGTCACTCGCTCTGTTCAGCCTGGAGGAGACTGAGGGGAGACCTCACTGCAGTTACAACTTCCTCCTGAGGGGAAGAGGAGGGGCAGGCACTGATCTCTTCTCTCTGGTGAGCAGTGACAGGACTCGAGCAAATGGCCTGAAGTCGAATGAGAGGAGGTTTAGGTTGGGTATCAGGAAAAAGTTTCTTCCCCCAGAGGGTGGCTGGGCACTGAACAGGGTCCCCAGGGAAGTGGTCACAGCACAAGCCTGACAGAGTTCAAGAAGACTTTGGACAATGCTCTCAAGGCCCATGATGGGATTCCTTGGGTGTCCTATGCAGGGCCAGGAGTTGGACTCAATGATCCTTGGGACCTCTTCCAACTTGATATATTCTGTGATTCTGTGATGTATATGCAGACACATGAATGCAAGGTCCATATCCTCTCATTTACATGACTACTCTCATCTTCAGACTATCTGTCTCACAGTAATAAAAACATTCTTCTGAGTTAGGATAAAGGGGCATCTTCCCTTTCTAATACGCTGCAGAACATAGACGTGTGAGCTTTATCTACGAGAATAAGTCTCCCCAGCCTAATTTGTAAGTATTGATTGAAACTGAATAATTGAAACCACTGTAGCAATTTTATAGAGGCAAGCTTATAGACTCAGGTGAGAAAAATTCATGAATTCTTCCTGGGGCAGCCTACTATACCACCATCCTTAGGTTTCTGCTATCCCTGCTGCAGCAGGAACACACCTTGCAGCCCAGTTGGCAGAATGGGAGAAGCTGCCAGGTGCTGCAGTTCATGGACTCATGTCTGAGTTCAAAGTCCCCTTTACCTGTAACTGAAGCTGAAATGTTTGTGAACAAGGGGCAAGCATACACTCCCCTGCCTGCATTTCAGGCAATGGACAGTCCCATCCAGCAGCCACACACTCAGAGTTAGTGCTGTCTGAAACCTGTGTGAGCAAACATGAGTCAGGACCTCATGTAGGATATCCATGATGGTTAGACTCTGGAGCTATGCTAGTAGCAGGGTGTTTCTGGACCCCAGATTGTACTGTGATCCATGAAGACCCCCATGGCTGTCCTTCAGGGCAGGGGATTTTCACCAGGCAGCATTACTAACCTCTTTCGCTTCAGAAAACTAAACAGCTGGACTTCTTCACTGACCAGTCTGTGGCTTAAGTTATTTTGCACTCCACTGCCACAGTTTCCTTACCTCTAAACTGGCATGTGCTGCCAGGCAGAAAAATACACAAATACTCCCCTCATTCACATCTCAAAGCAAAGGATCAGCAGCATTCTGGTTCTTGTGTCCAGATGAAGACAACAAAAGCAACAGAGCAGCAGCCCCACCATCCTTCTCTCCCTTCCTCCCATCTAACTGATAAAATTTACAGCCTTAGTATTTGGAAATGCCCCAAATGCCTTTCCCTTGGATACCACGTGCAAACTGAATTAGGTCTTAGTTTAAGAATGTTGTTAAGAAATCTAACAGCTCTGCAGAAACAAGTGCAAATCACCCAATCCTCCACCTTCTTTCCCCAGCCATTGGGACAGTCATGAAAATGCTATGAAGCTACCACAGAAGCAAATCTGCTGCAGTCCCTCTAGGTGGAATTCAAATTTTGGAGACAACATTTCAAAAATGTAAAGGCTTCATTAACCAAGGAAGACTCAACAGGCAGGAAGGAGGGACAATAAGATGCCCATAGCTAATGATAAGGTTTGTGTTACTGTGGAGATCATTGGTGTAAAATGGAACCCAAAGCACACATTAATTTTTGCACCCCCTGCACTTGAGAGCAATAAGGAATCAAACTATGTCAAGCTGCTTTTTCACCTTGACTTCCCACTTGTCTGCTAGAAATTCTCTGTGGCCAACAAGAGCTGTGATTCAAGTTGTCTCCCTGTTCCCTAAGAAACCTTTTTTTGAAGCTTTTTGGGCTAGGGAAAATGAGTCTGTGATTCTTCTGTCTTCCTGTTAATGATGAGATGTGACAGAGCCAATCCATGGATTCAAATTCTAAGATTTTTAAGGCAAGGTTTTAAGGCTTGAGTGGAAATCTGAGCATGCCTTAAACTGCCATGGAAACCCAACAACTTGTCAGCTCAGGAAGGATCACTGCACTTTCCAGAGACCCAGTCCTCTATGACTCCATAAAGGTACAGGGATGGGCTGAGTTTCAACGAGTGCTGAAGTAAGCACACACTTCCCAGTTCACCCCAAGGGTCATTGAACTTACTGAGGTTTGGCACAAACCGTCGCAATCCCATAGGTAAGGGGAATTTACATTATCAACTTCATCTTATCAACTTCTTCATGAGGAACACCTCTTTGCAAAGGGCATTAGGAGCATTTTGTGTCTGAGGGCCTTGAAAAAGGGAGTGAGTCACAAATCCTTTTTCCATCATGCTTTGCAAGATGATGGAATGTTTCTTTTTCTTCCATAAAGAAGACTGAAGCTTTGGGTCATGGCAAGTTGAGCTCATTGTGAAAAGCAAGAGGCCAGCATGGCTTATTTTCAGAGCATAAAATTAAACCCAGTGTTAAATAGAGAAGTTTATTGCTAGTCCTAAAATTAAAATCATGTTACTCAATGCTTTGATTTTGTCAATGAATAGACTATTTCCCTACAATGGTTTTCTAGATTAGATTGATTCTGTAATTGAAAATAAAATGATGCAGAGAAAAATCAATAACTCTTCTATGAGGTTCTGGTATTATCACCACCCTATGTCAGTCAACAGCTCTTTGGTTTCACAGTCCAGTTAAAACTGGGATCCTATTGGCAGAGCTTGTGTTGTCTAGGAGTGTTTTAGGAACAGGGCTATGTGATTATATTTGTGATATTGTGCAAGGGAGGCAGAAGGCTGGTTTATGCCTCTGGGCCAAATTCAGTTCAGTAATTTGCCCCGCAGGCACAGCAGATATCCCTCATGCCAAGTGAGACTGCACATGCTTGTACTGGGGAAGATTTTGAACTTGTGCACACCTCTAAAATAAACTCCAAAAGACTACATTGCAATTGAGATATGTCATTAAAAATCCTAAGTAGAGTTTAGAATTGCTGATGTTCACAGATTCTTGAAATAATAATGCTTTTCCAGTTTAAATACTACAATAAAACCTCAGACCTTGTCACCAACACAGGACCAAGTGTTGAGGAGGTGACTTTGTTACATGAAAAGCACAGTGCAGGCTGCTGTGTACCCATGGTCATACTCCAAAATAGGGAGTTCCAGGTGCAGCATGTACCAGATGTGAAAATGGACAAAAACATCCTACCTGCACCTCTCAAGGGATTGGCCCAGATGTTGTGGGTAAGTCTGCACAAAGTAAGGATAGATAACAATGTGTACACTGGCATGATGGACTTCGGCAACTTCCAAATTTCTATGCTAAGATCTTACTTTATGCAGTACCATTCCTGTTTCTTGTCAGGAAATAGCTCATGCCAAAATCCAAAAGTATTATGATCAACACCCTATCCACAATTTTGCAAGTAAAATGTTATATCATTTGCCTTTGAAGTGTTAATTACCTTAGCACCTAAGAAAATATGATTCTAGGGAAAACAAACTGCTGATCTGATCCAGAATTTGCTCTGCTATCCTCTCTTGGTGGAGACAGGTATTTAGGCAATTCTATTCTTCAGCCAAAAGTTACAAGATCCAGCTCAAGACTTCCAACAAAAAGCTTTGTGCCCTGTGTTAGATGGCAAGGGTGGAGCTAGGCAATAATAGTGATCTTTTCTGATTTAATTTTGTAACCGAGCCTTTCTGCAGTGGCCCCACGGGAACCATCACACAGATCTCTGAAAGCAGCAGAGCTTATAAAAGAAGTAGTGGGAAGGCAGGATGGTCCTCATGGCGGAGCTGACAGTGGTGGCGGCTGTTGCTTAGGAATGCACAGAAGCAGCAGAATTACAGTGTCTGGGAGTGCTTTCAAGAAAGCAATGGCTGAGGCTTTGCCACAGAGACTTAAAAAGCTAAATCCTAAGGGAAGAGGAAAGCAAACTGCTAGCATACACTAAATAAGCCCTTTTGTGAGTGGGGGGTTTTTGGTGGGTTTTTGTTTGGTTAGTTGGTTTGGTTTTTTTTCTTTTGAGGGTTTTTTGATTTTAGTTTTTTTTTGGTTGGTTGGATAGTTGGTTTTTTAGGTTTGGCGTTTGGGGGTTTTATTGGTTGGGTGGGTGTTTTTGAGGGGGTTGTTTTTTTCTGTTTTTGTTGGTTGGGGGGGGTTGTGGGTTTTTTGGTTTTTTTGTGGGGTTTTTTTGTTGTTGTTGGGGTTTTTTTTTTGTTTTTTGGGTTTTTTGGTTTTTTTAGTTTAAAAAGTAAATTGCCTGAGTTTTAGAGCAGGTGGTGTTCGTGCCTGGGCAGTGCAATCAGGGAGCTGCTCCATCGGCAGCTCAGCCCGAGCATTACAGTGCAGCAACAACAGAGGAGTTGAAGAGAAAATAGCGGGGAGGAGGCACAGTCTGACTGCACACAGATTAACTCCTTCCCTCCACTTCCAATCTCCCTGCAAAATTCTGCCGGAGGGGGAAGAGAAAACTCCATTTATGTCGCTTCCCCTCCTGTATTTGGCCAGAAGCACACTATGCTGTGACTCATATGGGACCTTCTGCGGAGGGACCTGCAGGTCCCGTCCTCACCTCCTGGCATGCTGCGATGAAACCGATCACTTGCAGTGGAGATGACCATACAGTGCTCGGAAACACAGCCGGGTTTTCCTTTCAGCTCTCATCAGATACTGCTCGGTCCCCTTAATTCTTTGGGTTAGTTCCCGTTTTCATTATCTCTGCCTTTGTCCTGCTGATGGTGGCTGCATCTCAGTCCAGCTGAACCCGGGCTGTGCAGAGCAGGATGGCATCCCAGGCACAAAGGTTTTGAAGTTGTTTCCTTCCGCTCTTTCAAAAGCGGACAGGAAAGTATTTCTCATCCTAAGGAACAACCTCGGGAGGTGAAAAGCCGATCAGGTGATTCTGCCGTTTAACTCTTTTCTAGATGGACGAAGAAATCAGTGTAAATTAAACACCAGTGTTCACACACACATCCCCACCCCAAGCCCACGCTTCTTGTTTGCCCTTTCTAAGCACTTTGTTCCAAAGGTTTTTGTTTAGCCGGGATGCTCGGGGAATGGCAGCATTTCATGCCAATAGCTGCATACTGATACAAACAGAGCAGAAACAAAGGAACTGCCTTTTACTCGTTCACTACAGTCTTCATGGATTAAAACAAAAAACCAAACCAATAGCCATCCAGGACACCAAGAACCAGAACAAACCCTCAGCTAACTGGCAATTTCTACAGCTTTGAATTCTAGGTCTCACTTTCTTCTGTCATTCTCTGTGTTGCATTTTGTAAGAGCAAGTTTGCAAGAACAAAGCATTGCAGAGAAGCAAATAATATGCACATACAGTGCCTTCGACTTGGCACCCAAGTTTTTCCCCAGCTGTACTGGAATACTAGTAATGCACAGAGATTAGTCAACCCATGATAGCAAAAGCAACTAGAACATGCTAAAACAACTTCCTAGAGAACAAAGTAAAAACAAAGTAAAAATTACACATTTTGCTTAACAGCCGCAGCAACAACACCAAATCCATCAGCAAGTATGAGATTTAATAGCCAGGGCATTGTCTCTTTCCATAAGCAGTATGAACCTCTATCAATTGGCAAGCTCAGGATAGAATTCCTTGAGTTGGGGCAGCAGAGGTCTAAAACAGAGGGTGGTCAGCACTTACTTGAGCTTTCTGCAGTTGCTTCAGTTTCTCAACTGTAGCAATTCCTTACGCTGTACAGGTCGGGTTTAGATTCCTGTGGGACCCAAATTCATGTAGGGCTGCAGATTATGCATTCCTGCCAATGATTTGATGGGATTGCCCCTGCTGTGTTCCCCACAGAATGCTTCTGCATCATACCATTGAGTATAATCTGACTGCACAAGGCAAAATTAAAGGATGATATGACACTTGACTACTGCACATTCAGCTTCAGCTTTCAACATGTGCATGTGTGCAGGTGTGGGCTGATTCCTGAAATAAATGGAAAGTGAGAAAGTGCAAATATTTAATCACCTTTTCTTGCCAATCCTGCCCCTCTGTAGGAAAAGTGGTGCAGAACTAGGACTGAACATTTTCACTTTTTCCATATGAAAATCACAGAGGTCTCAATGTAAGAGAAAGCTGAGAAGGCTAGAGGAAAACAGTAGAATTAGCAGGTAGATCCTGTGAGAAAATGAGACCTTTTCTATCCTGCCTCTGTAATCTAGCTGGAGCATCTGCTATCCAAGTTGACATCAGCAGTCTGGCTAAAGAGAAATGCCTCCTGTCCCTTTACAGCTCCTGATGTATTGCATCAAATGCTGTCAGTTCAAATTAAGCACTGCTGTTTTCTCCCTGTGTCCTGCCTGCTGCCTGACTGTTGCACTTGTGTGTGCAGCTGCAGTGTATGTAGCCTGGCAGAGGCTGGTAACTGCCCTGCTCCCTGGATACTTTGAGGAAGCAGGATGGGCAAGTTGGCAAATCACCATAGTAAGGATCTGACTTTCCCAGCTCTGCACATCTCTGAAACTGGTCCTTTCCCTCCCTGTTTATCTCCAGCTTTTTGTTTAGAAAGAAAGATTGCAGTCTAGCAGCCATTCAGGAGTCTTGTGGAGCCCCCAAAAAAGAAATTTCCAGACTCAGCTAAGTACATTGTCTCAAATGAAATGGAGCAGCCCTGAAAATAGGCAGAGTGCACCCAGCTTCTGCTGTACTGTTTATTTAATAGTGTTCCATATCCAGATGCTTCTACTTTCTCCAAAGACCAGTTTTCTACTGATGTCAAACATCAACAGGAACCATTCAAAAAGTACAAATAGATACATTACTGAAGCGAGGATTTTTGGAGGAGATTAAAAATCTCAAACTGTCAAGACATAAAATCATATTCTCCTGAAAAGTGGAATATGCAAAACCCATACTTAAGTTTTTTAGACCCTGTGGCTTGTCCTCCCAATTCTTGGGTTAAATATCTTTTTGGATCTGAGACTGTCATGGTTCAACACCAGCTGGCAACTCAGCCAGAAAGAGCCACTCACACCATCCCCCACAGTGGGATGGGGGAGAGAATCAGAAGGGTAGAAATGAGAAAACTTGTAGGCTGGGATAAAGACAGTTTAATAGGGAAAGCAAAAGCCACATGCCACAAGCAAAACAAAAGAAATAATTAATTCACTTCCCATGGGCAGGAGTTCAGCCTTCCCTAGGAAAGGAGGGCTCATGTTTAATGGTGATTTGGGAAGGCAAATGTGATCCAACCCTTCCTTCTTCTTCCCCCAGCTTTATGTGTTGAGCACAGTGCCACATGGTCTGGAACATCCCTTTGGTCAGTTGGGGTCAGCTGTTCTGGCTGTGCCTTCCTAACTCCTTGTGCACCCCCAGCCTCCTTGCTGGTGGAGTGGTGTGAGAAGCAGAAGAAGGAATAGATTCTGTGAAAGAACAGCTCAACAATAACTGAAACGTCCCTGAATTTTCAGAGCTCTTTCCAGAACAAATCCAAAACACAGACCCACACTACCTCTTGAGAAGAAAATTAACTTTACCCCAACAAAATCACTCTTCATTTCCTCTCATCTCTTAAATGACATCACTGGACTGTTGAGCAAAAGAGATTAGATCACAGCAAACACAAATTTTCCCTCATAACACACTGAAGATCATATTTGACACCATGCCAGACTCTTAAGGCTACTAAATTAATGGCAACCAAAGGCTGTTTCATCTCTACAAACTAGCAGGCGCTGAGACTCCAGGGCTTTACAAACTATGTGCACAAGGTTTCAGACTGGCTACTTCAGGAAGACAACTAGAGGTTAGGAAAAAACCCTTTTGCTCCAATAATATTTTAGGGCTTCATCTGTTGGACAAAATGACTTGCACAGTCCAAGCTTTCTTCCTACGTTCATCCTGGAGATGTTGCTCTTTTGAACATCTTACCTAATATAAGCATTGAGTCCAGCTGCCATTATGCCCCTAAGTCCATGTAGCAATGGGAATGTCATCCCTACATCCATCTCATTGGAGCAACTCCTTGCCAGGGCATACTTTTGATTTGTCAAGACACACACTTCACTGCAGAGGTGTCCTTTGTTTAGCAATAAAAGGAGGCTGCCTTCTCTTGCTAGTACAAAACAAGTGGCTCAGAAGAAAACACCTCTTCTCACAATTTATTCACAAAGCCTGCCCAAAAGAATAAAAAAATAGACAAAAAAAGTACAGGTTTAGGTCCCTTAAAGTGTCCTGAGAATTATACACACTCTCTTTTTGATTAGACTGTAGTGTGATATAATGGGAAACACCACTGGAGCCATAATGAATCCACAGGACATCCTGACAAGTTTCCAGACAACCATAGTCTCTCAACTATTTAATTTGTGTTCCTTTTCCCCTTGCATTTCTTCTCTGGTTCCCAGTGCATTAATTTATCTTGTCCACAGACCTGAAAAATATCCGAACACTGTGAATCCTGTGCTCTTACCTGCTCTCTGTCAGGCAGAGCATTGCCCTACTACTGAAGGCTTCAAGAGGGTTTCCAGCCAAGTAAAGAAGTGCAACTGGCACTTGCTGGGACTTGCACATGCAGCCACACCCTTTCAAACCCTTGGGAAGGAGTGTCTCAGAGCAGGTTTTCCCACTGAGAGACGTGATCTTCCACCTGTTGACCTCTGGAATGGAAATTAAGAAGGAATGTGTCTCAGTAGACCATGCAAGTGTTGTGAGAAATCCTGCTCCTGATACTGCTGAGAAAATCCTCTACTCCTCTTTTCTTTCAACTCTTCTTCCCAAATTGAAGAAACGCTTTGCATTTGACATGTCTATTAAATTTAGAGACATCCTGCTGCATAAGAAAGGCTGATGCAATGAAGGATCCTGCAGTCTCTTTCCAGCACCTCATGGTGCTAAAACAAATACCAGACATTCACCATGGAACACCGAACAGGTGAACACAACCCAGCTCAAACTGGTCATGCCACAGGGAAAACCTCACTTACAGCAATATGGAGACTGAAAACTGGTGGGCTTCCAGTGTCATCATAGCATAGAGTATTAAAAGAGCTAGCCCAGATCCTGAAAACCCTAAAGCATAGGCAACAGATTCATACAGGCTAATTTACACCTGCTACTCTGCGGTTAGTTTGAGTATCTCCATGGATTTTCCTGAAGGCAAACACAGAGAGAGAATGTCAAAAATTTAACATACTTTGGAGTGTTGACTGTAAGGACAACTAACAATGATCCCTCTGTGATCATACAGCAGAATAAATTGATTGGAAAGAGCAGGGAAGAAGTGTTTGTTAAAGCAAAGAATCTACTGAACTTCATTCTTCCCTCCTAATTTTTCCAGAGTTTTGGCACTTTTATTTACCAAGTGTTGTAGTGCCTCTCACTGAGCAAGAATTAGGTGTTAGAATAATCCTCTGCCAATAACGCTGACTAAAAACTTGTGATGCTGAGCAGATGGAGAAATGCAGCTGAGTGGCATCACAAGCATTTTATTAATTTCTCCTTTCTTCTTCTATTCTAGTCTCTACTATTGAAATAAAGATTGCTGCACCTACCGAGTCCTTACTCCTATAGGGTCAATATCCAATTGTTTCTGTAATATGTTCTGCTGCTTTATCAGTCCAGTCTTACATGTTAAAACAATGCTTTCATCATTTTCCTTGTGAGGTAATTCGTCAGTCTCCTAGACAACATGACAGTACCACATAGGTCTGAAAATGAGGCAAGAGAAGTTGTATTCTAGTTCCTCTGTAAGACATGTGGTAAACAAACCTGGCTCCAAAACTTCTCTCTTCATGTATTTCAATTACCACCAGATAGTTATCAAACCTCTGCAGCATAGCCAAGTTCTTCTTCCTTGAGTCCTTTCTTCCCCTTGTTCTCTTGTTTGAATGTAAATGCAATGCCTGGTTACAACCAATAGCTGAGTACTATCACTAGGTAATTTTTAGTCTTGTTCCACACACACTGAAGTGACCAAGCATTTAATTTTAATCCAGATGTTCCCAGTTCTTTACTGAAAGTTTGACACATTTTTCTAACCACTCCAAGTTGCTCTGTTTTTTCTTAGCTTCCTGTGGAGATCCTTCTCATTCAATAAAGCCCTTCCTCTGGCAGAATAAAGTATGTTGGATCAGACATTATTATTTTTAATGTCTGGCACTTGCCCTTGTTAGAACAGAAATCAAATAAACCCATATAGAGAGCATTCCTAATTGTGTAATAAATGGTCCTTGTTTAACCCAAGGTTGTATGTATAAGCAGAGCCTTCTACACAGCTGAAGTTGCAACAAGTTTTAAGTTTGCCGGTAACCACAGATTTGTTGGAAGTCTTCAGTGACATCTACACGGATGCTCAAATCCCAAGAGGTTGCTTAAGCAACAAAATGGAAATTAGAAAACCTGTTACTCGTGAATTTGCAGTGAAATAACATATTCAGAGTGATGACCAGGATACGCATTCAGCAACTCTGAAATGCCACCATGCTCAGGAACTTCAGGCCAAACTCTACTGTAAAACAGGGTGAATCATGATGAACACAACTGCCTTGAAGATCTCTTAGAGACCACTGGGAGCTTGCCACACCTGTGCAGCAATAATCAAAAGTAGATCCATCCTTGTCAAGATTTGAACTGGAACTCTGTCATACTTGAAACTTGAAGTTAGTTCATAACTATTTCCGTAGGCAAGCAGTAGTGTGTTAAAATTTTATAATACGGGGACTGGAATCAATGTAATAGGAAGAAGGTAGCAACTAAGAAGAAAATTCAGCAGAGAATTTTGAGGGGATAGTACCTTTTCTCATATCTGACTTATTACTGAAAGAAATGCACTGGACAGGCTGGGAGGAACCTGCTGGGAAGCAGCTCTGTGGAGAAGGACCTGGGGACCCTGGTGGACAGCAAGCTGTCCATGAGCCATCAGTGCCCTTGTGGCCAAGAAGGCCAGTGGTACCCTGGGGTGCATTGGGAACAGCATTGCCAGCAGGTCACAGGAGGTGATCCTGCCCCTTTAGTCAGCCCTGGTGAGTGAGGCACATCTGGAGTGCTGTGTCCAGTTCTGGGCTCCTCAGGACAACAGAGACATGGAACTCCTAGAACAAATCCAGTGGAGGGCAAAAAATAGGGTTAAGGCTCTGGAGCTTACCAGAAAATGCTGAAGGACTTGGACCTTCAGCCTCAAGGAGAGAAGACTGAGAGGAGACCTTATCAATGTCAGTAAGTATCTGAAGTGAGGGTGCCAAGAGGAGGGAGCCAAGCAATAGGACAAGAGGCAGTGGGCAGAAACTAATGCACAGGAAGTTTAATTTGAACACAAGGAAGAACCATTTTAGTGTGTGGGTGATCACGAGGTGGATTGCTCAGAGAGGGTGTGGAGTGTCCCTCACTGGAGATATTCAGGATCTATCTGGACACAATCCTGTGCCCTGGGCCCTGGGATGGCCCTGCTTGAGCAGGAGAGTTGGATCAGATCACCATGGTCTCTTCCAACCTGACCCATTCTGTGATTCTATGAAATGGTCCCAAATAGACAAATATGGTTATAGACTTCTGACATTGTGGATCTAAAGAAACTGAGATTCAGTGCTAAAGCATGAATCTGTAACACAAAGTGCTTTTTAAGTAGAATTTAGCACAATATTTTGCTAAATCAGGAAGCTAACTGCCTGACTGTTGACTTTGAAACATTTCCATCACCTTTTTAAGAAAATTTAGTGTCTCAGTGATTCCCCCTACTCCTGAAATACTTTTCTTCTTTAAATGGGCCATCACTAATAATTGCTCAGAGATGCAAAGGGAATGAACAAACAAGCAATGGTGCAATGCAAGCAGGCGTTTTGTTCTCCCTTTAAAACATACTACCTATTAAAGATAGAAAACACGTCTCTTAGTTTAGCTCCAGATCATTCAGAGATGGATGAAATATTCATTCAGAAATTGAGGAATTAGTTCATGTACAAGAGGAAAGAACAAAATGCTGTTGCTTAAGGGAATAAAAAAAGGGAGGGGAACCTCAGATACGAAACATAATATTCCTCAGGCTATTATGTTACCCACTTGTGTTAACATTCAATATTTCTTATTTTAAATTGCAACTTGTATGGCCTGTATTTTTAGGCATCAAATTATACTGTCATATTGAGGATTATTTAAACAATCCCAGTAAGTAGGTCAGTCAGTAATTTACTCCAGGCTTATTAGAGGGTGCTAAAAGAAAAGAGCAACACCGTTATTTGTTAAATGAACAGCTGGACCCAAATTGTTGGGGGAGAAAAAGTCAGTAGTTGAGGAAGTGTTTTGTTAGGATTTTTAGCATAAATGAGAAGCATGGTACAACCTTTGTTTACCACAAAAATTTGTGTAGCGAGCAAACACAATTAGAGCAGCCTCCTTTGCACAGCAGGTTGGATTAAGCATCAGGAGGAACAAAGCAAAGAAGAGTTCTGATGACCCAGGGGACCAAGCTGGGGGATGCATTTGGTCTTGTGCAGCCTCATTAGACCAGGTTTTTCCACAACCAGAGTGGAAAGACTCCAGAAGCTGCCACTGAGAGAAAAAAAGAGAAAAGGATCTCAAGCAATCACAAGCAAGAATCATTCAGTTATGATTTTGACATACACAAAGGCAAAAAATTATTAAATTGTGCTTATGAAACCAGAACCGCCTTCTGGCACCAGACCTCAGATATTTACTTGGTAACTAATCTCCAATTTCCCAATGTTCCCAGTGGAAATTCTCTTCAGTACTGTAATGCATCAAATGAATTCTAAAGAGAAGGTATTGATTTTGATGTGTGGCTGTAAGTAAATATATAAGGCTCAAATAAAGCTTTTAAGGCTCAAAAAAAGGAACTAGCTGAATGGCACAGAAGGGGTGAAAAGGGCAAAGATCTGGTCTTAAAGCTGACAGATCAAGGCCCTGACACTAATTCTTCCTTCTGAAAGCAGCATCAGCAACTCTTCCATGTGAATACTGTGTGGTGAGGGATGTTCATGGGTTTGGATAGAGATGGTGGTAACGTCCTGCCTGTGCCTCGTCATCCTCACCGCCACCCAGAATGGGCAATTGTGTGCACTAATACCCACCATTCATAATGGAGGTAAACATTCTTTTGTTTCTGCTCTTTTACATCAGTATAACTGTGACTGGGGTGTGGCAATAAACCAAAAGTTTTGCTGATGTTGGCCTCAAGAGCTTCCTTGAATGCTGGCTCTCAGTTATGGTTTGTCTTTTCCTTTGCTTAGAAACCTTGCTCCATAAAAACAAGTTTTATTCATGAACCTAGCTCTAGCTGGCCTTCTTCAGTGCAAGAGACTGATTTTTTAAAGTTCAGCTTCCTTCCCCTCCCTCACAAAGAAATTTTTTTTCATAACCTCTGAAGCAAAAACATAATTAAATTTCCAAATCACTGCTACAGGATTTTATGGGAGGCTTAACTTTCCAGAAGAGTCTGCAATAAATCAGAAAGGCTTTACTAAGAGCTAATTTAAAATATCCTGGTAATTTTTTTGCCCTTACAGGAACATAGAGAGCAAGTAAGAGCATCACATTGTTCTGCTATAGAAAAGAAGTAATTTGGGGCAGTGAGCAAGAAATGGGTAGTCAGAAGGTCAGTACTGGGACAATTCCTGGTCTCTATTTAGTTCTCAGTTTTCTAAATTCACAGCCTGTGGAGGGTAACAGGATCTTCCTACTAAATACTGGAGAATGTTAAGCAGTTACAGAATACAATTTTGAACTTTTTACAGGAATCAGCTTTCCACAGAAGGCAGTATATCCAAATTCCCACTGTTCAGAGCATTAGGAAACTTTGGACAAACGCATACACACAGGCATCTGCATTTTTAAGGACTCAGGAAAACAAGTATGGACATAAAATATGAACTGAAAATCAATAAATTAGGGTACCAGCCTCATGGGGGAAAAACATTTAATCAGAAATTAGTTTTCAAGGAAATCCCTAGATCCTTGTCTGGCACCTGCCTTGTGACTGAAGAGTTTATTAGCCCATATACCTCAGAGAGTTGTAACCAGCAGTATCAGTTCCTCTTCTCCAGGTAACCAGGAATCAATCCATTTAGGACATCATGCATCACATTTCATCTGGCAATCCAGAAGCCAGCAAAAATTGCACAGCACAAATAGCTGTCTCCTGAAGAAAACACTCTGCCCTTTGACTCTTGAAGCTCATGGCTAATCCTGAGGCACAAGCAGTGTGAAGTGCACAAAGTTTGTGTGAAATCCTCCAGGTGGCACAAGCATGGACTGCTGTTTTCTCCAAATTCCTAACCTAAATTCATTCCTGACAGCTGTGGTGACCTCATCTCTGCCCAGCCCCATGTCCTGCCAGCAGGATAATGCAGAGCTGACTAAACAAACTCAAACAAGAAATTCAACACCTTGCAGATGGCATGGCCTGCATAGTCTCACTGTTACCTTGAAATGGCTCTGGCACTGAGGAGAGGCTGACAGAAAAACTGACAACTCTCAATTCGCTTTGAGATGAAGAGGATGATAGAGTCAAAACAGGTAAGCCAAGCTTACTCGTGCTTTTTGCCAAGGGGGTTAGAGAACACGTGTGTCCCTGCCACTATGCCTAAGCATGTCAGTATTTCCACGGTCAAGGGAATCAGAGAGATGACCCGAAAGGATCAAATGTTGACCAGAGAAAGCCACAAAACGAATACAGTCACCCAAGTCTGTACAGGGTACACAAACTATCCAGGCTCCAGAGTCAGAGGGTGTCAGGCATCATGAGGGATGAATCACCTTTTTCACAATTCTCTCCTAAAATAGGAGGACTAAGAGCAGACTCATAAATAAGACTGCAAACAGCAGGAGAGCAAACAAGGATCCAGTAACCCCTTGTCTGAAAGCAAGCTTGACTCTGTGCTGTCCTTGCCCCCACAAAAATGGCTTTGTCAATCTGTCCTGTCTATACCTACCATCTCACCACAAGAGGTTACAAAGACACAGTGCATTAACAGATTTCCTCAGCAAAATTCCACTTCAGAAAACTTTTTACTTCAAAAGAAACTGGAAATTCACATAAAAAATCAGATCATCTGACCCAAGAGATATAAGAAAACTTTCCACAACAAGAAACAGATAGATGAATGGCTAGACTAAGGCAGCCAGATTTTGCAAAATGCCTGCTCTAGAGTGTGTGTCTGATATCATGAATCAATAGATTACTGGCTTACGACATGTGGAATTTCCATTCCTTTACAGAGCAGAGAGGAATATGGGCTAGGACATGCTCTAGCACAACAACTCAGCAGTCCAGCACTGAGACATTAGCTCCAAAATGCTGATGAAAAATACACCAAAAGTAGAGCCCTTCCTGGAAATTCCACTTACTAGTATTTTAACCAAACACATTTTTCTGCCTTGAGTAAACAAGCATACGAGGAAAAAATGAACAGCTAAGAGAGGCTTCAATTTTTTTTTTTTTTTTCATTTTTTAATGTCTAGCTTAAGTAACAAATAGCTGGCTTCTACACTGATGACTTCTCACTTAGGAGGGGCCATTTGGCTTTTAGAAGCTTAACAGGGGACTGTAACCAGACCACTGCTGCTTATTTGTCAAATTTGTTATCTAAAATTCCATCCCCAACACAAAGCAATTGGAAGAGGAATGCAAAAGAAGTGGCTGCATTTCTGTGAGAATGCAGAAAGTGTGGCCTCAAATCCACACACAGAGCTCAGGTTCAAAGATGCAGCAGCCTCAGGAGGGGTGTCCAGTGCCCAACCCAAGCACAGCCAGATGGTCAGAGCAGCTCTGACACAAAGCCTAGGGGAGGGGGCTTTGCAGGGAAGTGACCTCTTTGGGCCGAGGATGCTGAGACTGGCAAACCCTGTCCTACATACTCTGCCTGCTACACCTAATGCACGGATACTGGAAAAAAAGGATAAAAGCCTAGAGAACAGGCTAATGTTTTTTTGGGTGTAATAGGACTGGCAGACTGGGGATCACACACAGACTGTGTCTCACAAGAAGCTGAGGCAGGGTAGGATCTTGTAAGTTAGAATCCTGGAGTTTATTTTAATATTTAAAAAAAACAACAAAACACGTAATTGAAAGCATTGATCTGTTCTGTGTATCTAAGTTTCTGGACAAAAAAAAAGGATAGCAGAAACCAAGAGCATACCTATATCAGATGTTAGGTGCTACAATGAAAAAGTCAAAGTGTATTTATATTATACAAACATAATGAAAAGAAGACCAAGACCTGTGAGGGAGCTATAATTAAGAACAAGTTCCAATTTCAGTTGCGGAGTCCTTTAGAGACATGGCTCTTACCTACCAGGTCTAAGGCTTTCTTGAGGAGAGGAACACACTACCAAAAGAAACGCTGGACTGGAAAAGGAAGGTTATTCTTCTGTACTTCTCAGTTTCAGCACAGAAGCTGTTTCAAAGTGAAGAATAAAGTCGCTGTATTTCTTGAGGCAGCTGAGGAAAACCTTCAGGCTTTGGTGTGAAGGTGCAGTAGTCTCTGCATTCAGCACAACACTGCACATGCAGCAACATCTTTGGCAGCTGGGCCTTACACACAGTGCCCTTTATGCACAGGAACACAAGGCAGTCCTTAATGCCTGATCTCAAGCCTGGAATTCTGTTCATAAGACAGAGTCTATCAGACTACTTAGACATTTAATAAGACACTGCTCTTACCCTCAAGGTTCCTCAGTGAAACTGGGGCCTTCCCACTGACTTCAGCTTTTCCTGAAGAATCACTGCCTTCTGCAGCCACCTAGACAGCTGTTCCCTGGCATCTCTCTGCCGTGTCACCTACAGATTTAAACCTAGCAGCCTTTTCTTGGGACTAATAATTTATTAGCTGCCAGCAAGTAGCTGTTTTTCCAGAGTAGCTGGGATGTGAAGAAGGCTGTATTGATAAACTGAGCTCTGAGCCCCTGAGAGACAGAGCAGCCTCACACTGCTCATGGCAGGTCAGGCAGATAGACAGGACCTCTCATGCTGGAAGCAGCTTTCTGACACGATGACACATCATGTTCCTCTTTGTGTGAAAACACATCAACTAGAAAAGCCAAAGCTCCTTAAAAGAAAAAGGAGGTTCCCATCAATATTCAGAAGAATCACGGAAAATTTTCCCTATGATCAGATGTCCTTTTGCATTCAGGTAATAGGAATGCAAAAGGACAGCAAAGCAGAAGCAAAACTGATTTGCTTTATGTAAACATGTGCAAGCATCTACTCTGGTCACTCCATTCATGTTCTCACTAACTCTGAACAGGGAAACTCCTTTTTTATCCTGGTGTGTCACTGACCAAGTTTCCCTGTTTGCCTCCACCTCCCCTCAGAGGCATCTTGGAGTTCTTCAAAGAAATAAATGGCTTTGGCATTTCAGGGTCTGGCCTTCAGCTACAGACTCAGCACCCTGAACCACGTGAGCCAGACTTGCCCTCAGTCCTGAGCACAGGCTCCTTCTTTGTCAATGCTTCATTAAAGCAGTATCTGCACACTGGGCCTCCTTGCTCCCGCTGCTGAAAACTACCCTCCTAGAAAGCTGATCCAGATCTTTAAAACCCACAGAAATTTCAAGAAAGCCAAAATTTCCAATCAGCCTTCATCTTGCAAGACCTATCACTGCACTGCCATGACCATGGTTACTTCTGTCAGAAGGCCGAGAAAGATGTCAGAAAGTTACAGCAAATCAAAAAGAACTTTTTTTCCTAGTTCATCTAGAAAGCTGGACACAAGTTCTTTCTTCCTCTAAATAAAGGATAAGGAGAAAAATGTGAAAGGCTGAATTCCAGGACAATCTTTTACTTCACTGCAATGCACTTTACTTTTCAATCACATAGCAAACCTTTGGGGTAGACTCATTAACTTACTGATAGGGTATAAAAAGAGAAGATTAGAAAGATAGTGAAATAACAGAGGAAGGACAGCAGATTAGTGAAATGTTTCACATGCAAAACTAGAATTGGATTGAGGAATCTGTCATCCAGCCTTTCCCTATCCTCTACTGGCACCATTTCCAGTGAAGGATTTTGTGTTTTCATTATGCTCCTTCTATAAACTACTAGTGAAGTGGTACAACTAAAAGAAAAGCAGACAGCTTCTGAGACTGACCAAGAGGAAGGGTGCTGTCTGCAGAGAAACAAAGAAGAATAGGCAGGCACGTCTAGAAACATTACATCCCCTCTTTTCTGATTCTATCCTTCTGCCATTTAAAAGTACCAGCCCACTCACCAACTCAGAGCTTGCAATCCTGCCTCTTGCATCTACCACTTTGTGGTTTCACACAAATGCCAAAGTCATCAGGATGGAGTCTGTAAAGGAGAAAAAAAAAAACAAAACAAAACAAACCCAAAACACAACCAAACCCTGTCAGGCCAAAAAAAACCCTTGTTCCCAAGGCAAAGCCCAGGTCCAGATGTGTTGGTAATTTCTCACTTGCCTGTATGAAAAAAGCAGAGTACAGATAAAATTTCCATCTCTTACCTTCCATCTGCCTCCAGGAATAACACAGTCTTTCCATACCTTAGAAGAGAGGCATCAAGCCTCCTCCATGTACACTCATGGCAGTAACCAAATTTTTGTCCATGCTTCAGTCCCAGACAAAGCTGAGAGGAGAGTGAAAAAGGCTTTTTACACTAACGTATTTCAATGTTCTTTACAGCCACAAGGAAGCAGGTCAATTATGACAGTTCCTGAAGTGATAATAACTGAGGCAGATTTACTGCATTGCTCTTTGGAGTCCAGCAAGACTTTCTGTCATATTTAGGGAAGACATCTTATCAAAGCTGTAATTCCATTGCACTGAGATACACATACTTATCACAAGCACACCAAGGGAAAGCCTCAAAAGTAAGCACAAAAAAATGATCTATTTTTCTTTCCCTCTGAGTAAACAAATTATTTATCAGAGACTTTAGCAGAACTCACCATTACATGAACAAAGTAGGCAACTGGGCTTTATGACCAAAATTTTGAAAAGCAGTCAGAGTGCCCACTTAGTGACATTTTACAGTGATCTCTGATTGCCAAAGAGCAGAGCAACAATCCCTCTCAATCAGCCTAAGCTTGGTACCTTAAATGGATAATGACTTTGAAAAACCAAAGGGAAAGTCACTGAAAATTCCATCTCTACAGAGTGAAATTGGCTTAGATCTTCATGAACCTCTCCTGAGGCTGATCAAGTAGTTTTATGGCCAACATCATGTAAAATGGTGTGGACACTCCCATCTTCAGAACTGTAAGGGTGATACAGCAAAGCAGAGATGTTGCACTCTAGAGTTGAATCACCAGAGGAACACCAAGACTCCTGTATACCTTTCAACATCAAATAAAACCAAAGTGGTTTTTCCCATATAACTGATAGCTGGTACTGTATCCAAATGTATAACAAAAATTGGCTGGCTTTGAAAGAGATTTTTCTGGCTTCCTTCCAAACTGTTCTCAAAGCCATCTCCATAAGATGCAAGCCTCCAATGTAACAGACATACAGGAAAAAAAAGATGCTCAGTAGTTGCATATATTAAATCCTGAGACATTTTCCACTGCTGCAGGTGTTGATGGATCATCTGGTCCAAACTTATTCCACTTCAGATTTTTTTATTCTTCCCCAAAACACACAAATAAAGCAAAAGTGGACAGTATTTTTTTTTAACTCCTCATCCTTCCCGCCCCCAAATTAACCTCTTGCATTCTTCCAAAATGTGTAATCCCGTGATAGAAGACATTATTCCCCTGTCTGAGCAAGTAGTGAACAAGCAAACTCGATTTTGCTTGATGGAAATGCTGCAGAGATGCAGTCAACTTATTTTTTTATTTTTTGCCACTTGACAGAAATTCTCTCTCTCTCTTTTTTTTTTTCTTTTTTTTTTTTTCCTTCCAAGGAGGGGAAAATTTCTTGTGCCAGCCCTGGGATATGAAATCAAAATCACAGGCACACAAATTACCCATGTTACTGCACCATTGCTGGGTAAGGCAGCCTCTCTGGAAACAATAGCTGGGGCTTGAGGTATCCACAGGGAAAAGAGAATATTGTGCTTGATTTACTGCCCTTCTCATGGGATTTACTCTTGGCAAAGTGCCTGTGTGGTTTATGTCAGAAGGGATACATGCTTTGCATGTGCATCCAGTGCTCACTGTGAGGTAACTCTTTAGAGCTGATGGAGCATAAAAGGACTGAGCATCCCATAAATTAAAAAAAACCCCAAACCAACTAAAAAAATCAACCAAAAAACCACCTGAGAACTATCCTCCACCACAAAAAGCCTGACAGGCTCTGGTAGGAGAGGGAGAAAGATGAATACCCACATATCTCTCCAACAAATCCAAAAGCAATGATGAGAAGAAATTACTGTTATATTCCATAATTAGATTATGGCAGAACAGTGTCAGTGCATGAAAATCTACAACAAGAACTTAAAACTAGCACATTTCTGGATCTTTTTGGCCTTTTCTGCTCTTAAGATCATTTAGAAACAGACATTACTTTTTTCCAGGTGTGTACTGGTACAAGTAACAGATAAATATAGATGGACAAAATAACACTTTGATCAGCATACTCAAGTGGAATCAGATCAGTTTCCATCAGAAATATTCCACGATGTTTAAAGACAAACCAACCAACAAAAAACCTCCCCTCAAACTCAAAATAACTCCCTCCAAGAAAAGAAAAGCATCCACTCAAAAACTTTTTACAAGGACAAACCTTGCAAGGTGAAATCTGTGGTCAGAACTGCAAACGCCATCTCTTTGGATTCAATCTGTAATGGATGAATTAAATTCTTTCCTCCCTTCTAACAGGTATGGTCCAGGCAGCCCAAAGAGTCTGCATGTCAGAACACTACTATTTACTATGAGAGATAGCAAGCAGTCTTTGTTTCTTCTGGTGGCCACTCAGGATTAGGTCAGCTGTAACAGCTTGTCTGCTTTGTCTCTCTTTAGACGACTTGGGGGACTGAGAGCACCAGGCATTTTGCTCCTGTTTGTGGAACAAATTGTCTCAGAACCTGCAGGATTATCAGGAATGGGGAGAAACACTCTGTATTATAACACCCTGGGAGTCTGTAGTCTCGCACTGATTTGCTTGTCTGTGCAGGGAGGAAAAAGGCTGGTTATAAAAAAAAAAAATACCTACAGAATTAGCAGCCTTCCTTGTTGGTATGGCAAAAACAAAACCAACCAAACCAACCCCACAACCAACAAAAACCAACCACAAACTCATGCCAATATAATGGATGTCTGGGTAACAATGGAGCTTTTGGAAGTCAGTGACAATTCCTCCCTCCAAAGCCTGAAAATCACAGAGATCAATACAGCTTAAGGGAGATACTTGCCAAGCTCTCGATGTTTTTGCAGAGTAGCCTTCATACAAACTGCATCCAAAGTAACAAGCAAAGCAAAGACACATTAGAGACAAGGTAAAGCAACCCCAACCAACCTAAGCTGAGTTTGAAAAGGAACGGGATGGATTCAGGTACAATTCAGGAGGAAATGAAGGATGCTCTCCCAGCTTCCCTGGAAGTTGCAAATCATGGGCCAGTGGTGCTCCAGCTGGTCACCTGCTGTATGTACAGTTCCTGTGAAGTCAAAGGTGAGCCAGGAGAGTCAAGCTTCCAGAGATGTGCTATTACAAAACCACAAGCAATTTTAAAAGGATTCAGAAGCAAGCATTTCATTCCAGGAAAAAAAAGAACAAAAACCCAAACAAACAAAAACCTCAAACCAAACCAAAACACCACATTTTTATTTAAAATACCTTTTTGATACCTTTCTGTGTATTTGTATAATACCTAACATTGTGGGTCCCTGATGTGATTGGGCTTTGTCCATGACACTGTAAGAGCAATAACAGGCTCACTGAAATTAGGAAACTCATAATGAATAGAAAGAGCTTTGCCTCAAGGCTGTGAACAATACCTGGAGCCTGTTTTTCTTCAAGTTCTAACCTTTGTTTTCTCAAATTTGTATTTGTACAAATACCACTTTCCTTCTGTCCATACCTCTTACACAGAGATGGGCCAGACAGACAGACATTGGTGAAGGAAAGCAGGAGCAAAGCAGTATTTGCTCAACAGCAAATCAGCATTCCTTGCTGAGGACAATAACTGCAGCACTACTCCAAGGACTGGTGAAATCTAACTAACAAACAAAACTAATCTCAGAGAAGAGAGAAAACTGGAAGGGTTTTCATTGGGTTCTAACTGGCATCCAAACATTTGCTGTGAGTTCTCTCAAGAAATTCTGCATCTTTAGCAAATGTCATGTGCGTAGTTATTTGCAAATGAATTCTGACTGTTCCTTCCTGCCATACAATTCTTCATAATTTATTCTCATCTCCCTCTTCCTCTTCAACTCGAATTACATTCTGGAAATGCATCCCTTGTTTGAGAAACAGGATTTAATATCATCCTAATCAGCTCCAATTTTGGGGGGAGGGGGAAAAAGGAATTGAAATCTCCATTGTTTCATTTGCTTGTGTAGGTTCATATGTTAGAAGGGTTTGATAAATCTAGGATCCATATTCAGAAAATTTTTATTTTCACCATTCAAGGATTTTATGGAAGAAGGGAAGGTTTTCTGCCTGAACAGGGAGAATCTCCTCCCTGTGTATACAAAGACTTTTGGTTTTCAGGCACCTTTTCTAGCCTTCTGTGTCTGTTGCTTTCTTTTTAAACAGCAAAATCCAGTTATTATTAGAGATAGCACTTACAGCTGAACTCTGTTTAGCTCTCAACCCTCTCGCAGCTTTTTGTGCTGGACACAGCCCAGTGTGTGCAGTGACTGCAACACTGAGTGACAGAGGTTCCTGTACCTGGAGATAATGACATTGTTTATATTTGATGGTGGGGGGAAACAAAACCCAAAACAGGACTTAGGTAAACCTCTACAGATATTGATTAGCTGATTTCAAAAATAAAGAAAAGGGATGATGTTGATATGCAGGAATGGAGAAAATCTGCCTTTAATCACAGGCAGGCAGCTGAGCTTCTATAGCCAACATTTCTTCTCAGTGCCCCTGTATTAGAGTCACAGAAGAGATCCCTATAATCATCAAGAAATTCAAACCTACACATTTTATAAATAAAAATCTGCAGACCCTAAGTGAATACAAGGATGTAATTCAGTCTAGGATTTCTGCAGCTGTTAATAAATCACTCAAGCTGCACTCTGGCAGCTTATGACATCAGCAGATCCCCTCAAGTGAATTACAGCCATTAATTTACACAGAGGAGGCCATCTATCATCTATTATTGACCATCTGCTACTAAGAATATGTACATTTTTTGATAAATTAATAAGACTTCGGCAGGAAACGTCTTTTATTTTCTTCCTAAGTATAGTCATTTGGGATATCCAGCTTTGGGTTTGTGACTGTCCGTCAAAACCAACTTGTGACATTAGCCAGAGGTGGTCACACCTTGATGGCCTGGGTCCACCTGCCAGCACCTCAGGCGAGGCACAGTGGCTGATGCTTAATTTCCTGCTCCTGCACAGAGGGAAGGGACTGATCCCCTCACAGGTACCACAACAAGGTATTTACTCACCCAGCACAAAAAGGAAACAAATTCTAAGTGTGACCATGCCAACAGAAGAGTGTTGTCTGCAATGTGAAACCTGTAACCTCTTTGCACATCATTTCTTCCCAGTAGTGAAAGTGATGGCTACAGAGCATCTCCTTGCCCTGTACAGAATATAAAACACCACTATAAATGAAAGATCAGCCTCATTGTACCTGATGAGTTCCTTTGGCTCCTTCCTTGTAGCACTCACCGCTTCCTCATACTTCACCTCCACTCGGTGGTACTGCTGGGCTCCTAAAACTGTCAGAACTGATGGTAAGGATTTGGGCACAGTATTTCCAGTTTGGAATTCCAACACAACTTCTACATAAGACACAGCACAAGTCATGGTGTCCTTTAAAACTTTTATGGCATGAGAGTGCCTTAGAGCCTGGCAGGCATGCTAAAGAGCCAGAACATACATGACAACTCGGCTTTGCCACTGGCACAGAAACACTCCCAGATGTCTGTGTCACAGCTGCTGATGCTGGGTCTCTGTAAAAGCACTGCAGAACACAAGTTAGAAATAAAACCCCAACTGCATGGCAGAGTAGAACTGTCAGGCAGATGATGGACCTTTCAATCGCAGTTGTATGTTTGCAGTTCTCCAAATTACCCACTGCCACGGCCTGTAAATCAGATTTGCAAATAAAGTCAGGGGGGGCACACAGGCACAGAACACCATTTGCTCAGCTAGAGCTGTATCTTTTTCAGCTTAAGCTGGATTTGGCTTCATTTCAATGGCAAGGTTTTGTTGCAGGGATGGTTTGGAAGAGGGAGGCTCAGGGCTGGATTCTGACCCTGCAGCCATGGGCAGAGGTCTGGGCCCACACAAAGCCCCAGAAATCACAGTGCAGCAGCTTCTACACACAGCTCAAGTCTAAAGTTCACCTTCTGCTGCTTAAAAGATACAGCTTGTACAAAACCACTCATCACATGAATATTTTAATAACCACAAATTTTCCGTAAAAAGTGGATGACCAAAAATGTTTACAATATTAGAGCTGTGCTGTCATAGCATATATGGGATGCTGAAAATGTAAAAACTATTCCCAAAGTGGGAACATCTATAAAATCTGCAAAGAGCTAAATTTTTTTACAACTGTAACAATTTAGGAAGACTACTTTGGGAATTTAAAATTACTGATTCTTGCCAACACACACTGAAACTTGTCTAGGGACTGGTACATGCTGAAAATCTTTTGGTCTAATAGTACCAGAAAAAAAAAATATCTCCAGAAGTCACAAAATCTACACAGGTATCTTGAGCAACATGTGCCTGACTGAAATTTTTACACCTTTAACAAATGATTCCATCATTCCCATCCTTTGATAACTAAGTAGAAAACAACAGAGATTTACTACCTGAGATTTTTCATGTTCTGGTGAGGGTCTAGGCTGATGTGGTAACACTAACTTAGTAAGTAAAACCAATGTTGGAACTAACCTAAACAGTTTCTAAATTGAAGTCTGAACATACTACACAGAATATAATAAATTACCCAAATTAGATTTAGTGGGAGATAGTTGCCATGTATCTGATGGTTTAAAAAAAACAAAACAAAACAAAACAAAACAAACAAACAAAAAACAAAACAAAACAGAACAGAGAAAAAAAAAAAAAAAAAAAAAAAAAAAAAAAAAAAAAACCAAACAAACCCACCCCCCAAACCAAACAAATCAAAAAGCACATATAATATAGTAAACTTATATAAGCATCCTATCACAGTTTGACCATGGTTTGGTCACCCAACTTTCTTATTTTCAAAGACAGTATTTTGTTCTATTGAATCAAAGGCCTGCAACGCAAAACCACTACAATGCAGAAGAAATAACAAACCCAACTGTAACTGAAGTGGAAATAATGATTATTTTCTCATTTAACTTTTGTAATTGTTACCAGAAGAACACGTGAACTAAGTCTCAGATAAATGAATTCCAGAACAAAAAATAAAAATCGTCCTTTCAGATGTAGCCAGGGCTTTGTCACCAAATCACCTGCTGGAGTCTAGAGAAAGGAAGTAAATAGGTTTTTTTTTTTTTGTTTCAACCACACTAAGGATTCACCAGCCATTGCCAGAGCTATGGAAAACTCTTGTTGCCATAAAGACTGAAGCCAGCATCTTGCAATCTAGCAATATCCAACCTTCCAAGAGGACTGTGGCCATCCCTGTAAACCTACAGAGCAACCTGGTGTACTGTAAAGCAATATACACACATTGCTACTAATATCATAGTGCCACTGCTTGCAATGTTGCTGACAGTCCATTCTGGTTCCGATTAAATCTTTTAGATGTTTATAATTCACCTGTAAAAGCCGATGTTAACCTGGTTTAGCAACCAGGCAGGCAAAACCTCAGCTTCAGAGGCAATTTCTTGTTATCACATTAGAGTAAAATCAATTTGCCTAGCAATTTGGCTTGTTGAGACAAATGGCATTTCCAAATATGGTCTCCCTGGTGTTATTAAAGCAAAATTAAACAAAGTCACATGCAAAATTATGTTCAGTTGAAAATCTTTAGCATCCTACTATGCATAAAGCCGAGGATTTGGTCTTCTGGGTGAGTAACTGTTGACAGGATAAGGTGTCACACAGAAAAGCTTTCACTCTTCCACAGACGTTTCTGGTTACCTTAGAACGAGTGCAAACAATCCAAAAGCTTCGGGAAACTTATAAAAATAAAGCTCCTATTTGAGAATAGTTTGTACTGCCACAAGCTTATCTGGGACAAAATGCAGAACATGAAATACCACGCACAGCGTAAAATTCCTGCACTTCCAGCAGGAAAACCTTGGCCTCTGGGCTTTTCCAATGTACGGTGGGGCGCTCAACAGCTACTGCACCAACAAGCTTTTTTTCCCCTCACAAACGCGTGTAATTGTGCCGTTCCTGCCCTCGGGCGGTATCCCAGGCGTGGCGTCCCGCCCCGCTATCGCGACAGGGCGCGACACTGACGCCGCCACCTTTGTTCGGGCGCGGGGGTAGGGCCGTGCCCCGCCGCCAGGGGGCGCCCCCGCCGCCGCTCCGTGCGGGCCGCGGCCACCGCCCGCCGCGGGCCCCGCCGCCTCCGGCCCTGCCCCGCGGACGGGAAGGGAGACGGGGAGGTGCCGTCCCAGCCCCTCCAGCGGGAGCCATTTTTAAATGCCTCTGTCAGGCAGCGGCGCGGGGGGGTAGCAGGTGCCGGAAGAGCGGAGTTTGCGGTTGCACTCCCCTCTCAGGCGGGGCAGGGCGAGCTGTCGCCTCAAGAACCCCCGAGACCGGCACGGCAGGGGAACCGCGAGGCGGCACAACGAGACGCATCCCAGCTCCATCCCGGTGCGCGCCCCGCGGCGGGGAGTCCCCCGCGTTTAAAGGGCAGCACCGCGCGGAGGGATCCCGGAGCGGGACTTCTTCCCCGCACACACCGCCGTGCGGGGCGACCCGGGCCTCGTTCCCCTCCCTCAGCGGGATCCCTCCGCCGCGCCGGGCGGTCATGGGCCCCGCGGCCGCCGTCGTCCCCGCTTCGCGGCCGGACGCGCTGCCCCCGCGCCGCCCGCGGTGAAGCGGAGGCGGGAGGAGGCGGTGGCGGCGGCGGGGAGCGGCGCGGCCGGGGGCGGGCTGCGTTTCACTGCGAGCGGTGTATCCTTCCGCGGCGGCAGGAGTGCGCGGCGGCGGGTGTCCGCGGTGTCCCTCCGCCGCCGGGAGCGCAGGGGCACTCGGCGTCTCCCCGGACGGGGCGAGGAGGTCGCGAGCTCCGCCGGGAGGAACAAGAAGAAACTTCGGAGCGCGGCGACCAGCGCGGCGCTCGCCTGGCTCGGCAGGGCGGCGGAACGAGGGCTCCCCGCAGGAAAAGAGGAGAAGGAGGAGGAAGCGGCGGCCGGTCCGCGCCGCCACCCCGCGGGGTCTCTGCCGGGGAGCCCGGGGGACTCTTTCTCGCGGGGCGCGGCGGAGGGATCTCCAGGCGGCTCTCCCCGCCGCCTCCCCCCTGCGCCGCTCGCCCCTCGGCGCCGCCATCTTGGATTTTAATCCGCCATTTTTTTTCCTCCCCCCACTCGGAATTATTTTTTATCACTATCGCCGCTTTTTTTTTTTTCTCCCCCCTTCCTTAGTTTTCCTCCCCACTCCGCCCCTCCCTGGCTCGGTCTTCACTTTCCCCCCTTCAGCTTCCTCCCCTCCCCCTCTCCCCCCCCCCGCACCCTTGCCTTTGATGATTCATTTTCCCCCAGTGGCAGCGGGGGCAGCGCCGGCGGCGGGAGACCCCAGCGCGGGGCGGTGAGTTTGGGTCTCTGGGAAGGGTCTGCGTGTGCTCTGTGGGGCGGGGGAGGCGCCAGGGCTGTGAGGGGGCCGCTTCCCAGAGCGCGGGGGGCCCGTGAGGAACCGCGCCCGGGGTCCGGCAGAGTGCGGGGCCGCCGCGGGCAGGGCGGGGGCGGCCGTCGGGGCGCTGACAGCGGCGGGCGCAGCGGGGACCCGCGGGCGGAGGGGCGGCCGCGGGCGGGGCCGGGCCCCGGGGCCGGGGGCGGTGGGGGCCGCGCGGGGCAGGGGCGTGCGGCGGCGCCGGCGCGCGGAGAACGCCAGGGGGCAGCAGCGGGCGCGGGGGCGGCGCCGCCCGGTCCGGAGCCGGTACCGCTCCCCTTCCGCCGGCCCGGCCCGGCCTCTTGCGCCGGGAGTTTCGGCCGGTTCCAGTAGTTCGCTTCTGGGTTGGTGGTTTTAGTGACCCTCTCGATCTTGCCTCGGTTCGATGGAGTGGCCGGACTAGGTTGCCTTGGGAGTTTTTTCGGGTTTTTTGGTGGTTTTTGGTTGGGTTTTTGGGTTTTTTGTGTGATTTTTCACTGGAGGATACATGCCGTTGGGGAAGGGGTGAAAGGCACGTCATTATTCAACATTTGTATCTGAAACTTTCAAGTGAAGTTACCTTTAAGACGTTACTCGGGAACGCGAGGAGCGGTGAGTGAGGGAGAGTCCGTGGTGTTCTGTCGGGGTGTGTCACAGGCAGTGTGAGAACCTCAAGTGCACAACTTTGTGGAGTTTTCTGGTGCGTTGAATTCAGTGCAGACGAACATGTCTCAGGACAAGACGACAGTCTTAATTTGTGCCGGGGGAGGTTTAGGTTGGACATCAAGAAGAATTTCTTCACAGGAGGGTTGATTAGACGTTGGAATGGGCTGCTCAGGGAGGTGGTGGAGTCATCGTCCTGGAGGTGTTTAAGGAAAGACTGGACGTGGCAGTTAATGCCATAGTCTGGTTGAAAGGGTGGTGTTCAGTCACAGATTGGACTCGATGATCTCAGAGGTCTTTCCCAACCTGATTGATTCTGTGATATGAGATGGCAACCTGATCAGTGTTTAATGGAGTAACTATAAATACATACTGGCAGGTTTTTATCAATGAGATTAAAATGTATTGTAAGATAAGTTCTCACGGAGCCGTGCCTTGTTTCCATAATCTGACTACTATAACTATGGATGCAGCTGCTTCAATTTTCATTAATACTGAACTTTTCTCTTCAGTTCTTTGCTTTCTTCCTTGCAAGTAATAATGTTGGAGGAAATCAAGGCTTACTTGGTTGAAAAGTTGGATGTTTCTTTATTGGCGGTTTTCTCATTAGGACCAGATAGACGCAGACATCTCTGCTTTATACCCACTGGTGCTCACAAACTGGAAATTCAGACTTATTTAAAGCAATTGCTTAATGTATTGCATATAAAGTGAATGAGTGGGATGATGTATTCTGGTGTACTCAGTAACAGGACTGATTAGGGCTCCTGAATGCTTTTTTTGCTCTGTTAGCACTCTCCTGTTGCAGGACTACACTTCCCAGTATGCCCTTCGCTGCAAACAGCACATGCTTCAAGGCAACAGACGGTTGCTCAATTCAGCCCGGTAATTGTAAGGTGTGATACTCCTGTGCCAAACCAGAGCTGTGCTTTGAGGATGCAAAGAAGTCCCAACTTAAGTACTCCTGACCACTTCCCTGACCTTGTGTGTTCCCCCTGCCCCATAACATCCACTAGGGTTGGGGCCAGGCAGGTTCCGATTTGTCTGGTGACTCCCCTGATTCGGTGACCAAATCGTTGGGGTCGCTCGGCTCTGCATTTGTTTTGCTGGAGCAGAGGGAGGATGGTGTGGAAATGGGCACAAGCCGGGGGGGGCAGCAGCAGCACTTTTGGAGTTACAGTGGTTTGGAGTCTTCATTCAACTGTTTGATTCAGCCGTGTTGAGGCTGCCCTGAACTGAACCTGAACCTGTGTAAGTCACACTATTAACACACAGAGTTAATTTGGGTTATGGAGAGGTCCAGAGATCGCTGGAATTGGTGGAAATGTTTGTGTGAATTGGCAAGTGGGAGGAAGGAGCTCTCCCTCCTGGAAGCAGCGAGCTTTTATATTGTCTCTGTGATTGCCGAATGCTGGAGTTTTGCAGTGACTTGGGAGAATTACACAGGCTTTGGGGTGCTGTGCTCAGCCTCACCCTGAGAAAGCACCCAGTGGAGGACATGGTAGGGCAGAGGAGAAGGGGCAGGAGCTGCTGAAGTGTAATTCACTCTCTGACACTCATTTTTGTGCTGGTACTGGATTGCTTCTGTGCCTGTACTATACTTGGATTAGTATCCAAATTGACACAAAAATCATGTGGCTGCACGAGAGAAAAGGGGAATGTACAGGCTGAGCTATTGGTGAGAGACTGGAGCCTGGGTTTGGGTCAGTTTTGGATCCAGATGTGCTGTCCCAAACCTGGGGACATCCTGGGGCTGCAGTTCTGCAACAGTCTGGACTGACCTGAGTCCGTTTTGACAGAATCTTACAGCCTCCCAATGCCACTATTAATCCATGTCCAGTTCTGCCCTGAGCTTACTCACAGCACTTACTAGCTGAACAGAAACACTCTAAAACCTTTTCTGGTGATCCAGTTTACTGAACCAAACACAGTAACCAAAGTAAGACCTGAGACTGTTTTGAATAGCTCCTTAGAGCTGTGCAGGTTTTCCTTCAGCTTGGATTTTCATCAGTCATCTTCATTCTGGTGATCCCACAGGAAAACTAGTTGCACAGTTTTGCTTTGCTTCCCAAATTCAAAGGTCTGTTACTTTTTGTCGGGCTATTAATGATGAAACCTGTGTCTTTTCTCTTGGTACTTCTGATTTGTCCAGAAGAGCTGAGGCTGCATTTTTGGGGTTTTTTTTGCAGAGGTGTTTTTTGGGGTATTTTGAGTGGGGTTTTTTTTGTTGTTTTTTGGTTGTTGGGATTTTTGTGTGTGTGTCTTATGTTGGCTTTAGGTCACTGTATTGTTGAGGAAAACTTTCTTGCAGCTATTGTTAATTAAAAAAAAAAAACAAAACCAACAAACAACAAAAAAAGGCAAGACAAAATGAAGGTGTTTGAGTTCTTAAAAATAATTCTAAAAAATCCGTAAACTATATTTTAAAGGAGGTCTGTTGCCTGTCTGTGCTAATTGTGTTTGTGCTTCAGTTGTTGAATGCTGCTTCTGAATGTTACTGACATGCAAATAATGCTCAGGTGTTAGTAGATTTAATAAATTTATAACCAAGTAAATGAAAATCAAGTTTTGATTTTTTAAGAGTACTGTTGCAGTGAAATGCCAGATACCTCAGTGAGAGGTACCAAATGCAATTGAGCTATATCTTGGCATTTGAGGAAATGTGCCTGTCAGACTAGCATAATAGAATTGTTAAAGGCAGTGTAATTTAAAGAGTAGTGGTGTTTATTAATAAAGAGTTAAAACAGCAGTGTGGTCATTTATATTGAGATACAAAAGGTCCCTTGGAAGCTCTAATTGTGCTGGTAAACTTCACAGTTACAGGTAAACCTGAAGTCCTAAATGGTCCAGGTGTTGTGTTTGATTTTGATGGCAGAGCTCTGTAGTAAGAGTTTGAAAGTATGTGGTGGTGTAAGTATATCTGAGTTTGTTTGAATGGGAAGGTCGTGTTCATCTCTGCCTTTTCTCCCTCAGTTCCTAAAGGACTTGTTTGTATGAACCTGATGTAGAAAGCGGTGAGAACAAATCACGTGGGAAGACCTATTAAGTACCACATGGTGGTGGTTAGTGGTTCATCTCTTGCTCCCTTTCAGGTTTTCTGTTGGCATTAGCAGCTGTGATATTCACGGGGAAAGGAATCCTGGCTGTTGTTTCTGCCTTTTGGTGTCGTGTGGAAAGCAGTTTTTGGGTACTGGGAGAAGGAGTCACAGAATGCGTCAGGTTGGAAGGGACCTCAGTGGGTCCTCTGGCCCAACGTCCCTGCTCCAGCAGGGCCATCCCAGAGCCCAGGGCACAGGATTGTGTCCAGATAGATCCTGAATATCTCCAGTGAGGGACACTCCACACTCTCTCTGGGCAATCTGTCCCAGTGCTTGTTCACACACACAGTGAAGTGTTCAGATGGAACTTCTGTGTGTCTGTTTCTGCCCATTGCTTCTTGTCCTGTTGACTAGAGGCTGAAGAAGCACACTTGCAGTCTTCAAGTTTGTCATTTGGCTGACAATAGAAAATAGAGGCAGCAATAGATGGAGACAAAGGTTTTCTTGCTCATTAGGCTGATGACCCCAAACAAGTAATGATTTTTCACCGGAATTTAGCTATACATCACTAAATTACCTGATTTTGCTTGAGGAGGACTCATGTTGCTGTCTATATCAATCTGTTTTGGTGCAGAACAAAATATTTTTCCTAATGTTTCGTATAGTTTGAGTATCATTTTGTGGTCACGTTGCTTCTTACCTTGGCAGTGGTATCTTCCTTGTCATTGCTGTTACTGGTTAAGCAGAAGTGTGTTAGCACAGACAGTGCTCACCCTGGCAAAGTGCCCTTGTGAGAGATGGGAGAGCACCTTTCCTTCGGCCCACCGTGGCTGCTGGACCTGGTGATTGTCGGAAGGCACCACAGGAAGCTTTTCCCCCAGACTGCTGGATACGATACAGGATTCATCTGTGCTCAGACTTCATGGGAATTTCATTCACCTGTGCTGCTCTTGAGCTGTAGCACAGCGCAGCATGGAATTCAGTCCTGGTGTACACAGAAAGACACCAAGATTGAATTTCGTGCAAGTCTTTAATGTGGTTTCTGTTTTAATGCTTTTCATTACCAGTGTTACAAAACATGGCGGAATGAGGGTTAATTAGAGTATATAGACCTGTAAAATTAATAGATTGAGAAGTAAGAAAAGCAGCGTTTGGGAGCGGGTTTGTCATTAAGTGTTTACATCAGACTCAGTCAGTGGCAGATCTTCACAGAGTTGGTCTTCTGACAGAAGTTCAGGTGGGATGCTTAACAAGCAAGTTTAAGGGAGTTTGGTTGTTTTTGAGGTTTTGTTGGGTTTTGGGTTTCTTTTTTTAAAGAAATATATTATCATAAACTTACATGTGTATGTTATCAGGCAAGCTCTGTGAATTAAAAAAAGTCTATCCAAGGGTGTTTTGGAGATAGTTTTTAAAAAGGGCTGGGTCTGCCTATAGTTGAATGAATAGAATTAATCTTGAGGTTAAATAAAATCTCTTCTGTTACTGGCAGCAAGAAAATTCTTTGTCCACTGACAGGATCTCTATTTTTTTCTTGATATTGATGCAGTAACTGTGCCAGATTTGCTCAGTGTGATTCTGTTACACGTTGTTGATAGTCTTTACTGCCCTTCTGTAACAATTTGTAAAAGATTCTAAAACCTGTCAGTTTCTGGGTGATGCGTTCTAGTAAGATATTTGAACCAGTGCATCTGTTAATATACAATACTCTTGTCTTTACTGTGTTTCCCTGATTACCTCAGTCTTCTGCATCTTTGTAAATAACTTAATTACAAATCATCTGGCCATAAACATTTCTTTAGGTAGCTGGATCACATAGGTGTCTTACAGAAATCTAGTCATTTACTATCTGTACCTGTTAAAAAGCAGAATTTCTACAAAAGACAGTATTTCAAACATCTGTTAGTTTGTTGTGACTTTCTTCTACCAGTTTGAAATGTGTGTTACAATGGCCTGTTACCAGCTGTGAGCAGAGCATTGATTTTTTTTTTTATAATGACAGTAAAGTAAAAAGGCACAATTTATTTCTTTGTGAGGAGGCAGTAGGGAGGAGGGTGAATTAAAATCAAGTGAATGAATTACTAAGGTATAAATGCAATTGTAAAAGAATTGTGTAAATCAGATCTTTTCCAGCAAGTTGTACAGAGTGAGACACAACTGTGCACAAAAACATTATTAGCTTTCTTATCATTATTTATGCAAAAGACATTGAGGCTCCAGACAAAAACTAGCATGTGCTTTGCTAGATACTTATGTACTGTAAAATTTCAACTCTACTTTTGACCCCACTTAGTACTGGCATGTTGGACCAGGTGTGTTGTGACTGGTTTGTTTTGTAATAAGGAGCAGTAAGAATAGTAGCCTGGGTCCTCTAGGTCATCATTTAGGGTTTCTTGAGCTCTGATTTTTGATTAAAGATTTAACATCTTTCCCCTAACCCCATTCCAAAAATGTCTGTTTTCTAGTTGGGTTTTTTCCTTTGTTTTTCTAAACTCATCTTCAATTCTTGGAGGACACTTGTAAAATGGTCTTTGCTATAGAGTTCCCAATAGGTTATGGGGTTTACGTATTAGGAGATACATATTCAATTAAGATTCTATTTGAAAATACTCTGGGTCCGGAATCACACAGCTCTGGGCATGTTTATCCATGTGTGTGTATGCCTGTACAGATATATCCATGGGTATAGTCCAGCTCTTAAAAATGAGCTGTCATTAGCCATTTATCAGCTTTAGAATTCTGTCCTTGCTGCCGGATGCCGTTGTAAGCTGTGGGACAGTACTTCACCTGTGCACAGTTCCGTGTGCTGGTGCTAACGAACGGCTTTTCTTTCTTCCTAATGGAAATGCAGATTGCCATCTTTCCTCCCACCTTTCCCCACTTTCTCTTTGTCAGGGGAACAGGTGGGGATGTGTTTCAGCTTTCTTTTACTATTGTTATTAGTGTTGGGGTATTATTATTATTTTTTGTTAAACTCTGTGTCTTGAAAACAGTTTACCAGTAAGTTCTAATCATGTTTATGTTTTACTTCCTGTAGGAATTGGAACTGAATTTATTCATCCACTTCTCCAAGCCTTTTGAAAAGTGACTAAATGCAACTGAGTCAGATTGTCTGTGGGTATGAAGTGGCTGGGAGAATCCAAGAACATGGTAGTGAATGGCCGGAGAAGTGGAAGCAAGTCATCTAATGACCACACACAGACCAAATTGCAGCATGCAGGAAAGGAGAATCCAAAGACGGGCAAAAATGGAGTTGAGAGAAGATCAAGCAGATGTATGTACATGTTTCTGCTGCTTAGTGCTATGATCCACTTCCTAGTTTGCAAGCCAGGCTTCTGTCTTACCTTAGTTCACAAGTGAGGTCTGCAGTTAGCATAGAGCTAACATCAGAAATATTAGTTATGTATGTATTTTCTGGGTATCTTAACTCTCTTCAGGAATACAGATCTCTTCAGATCAGTTTAAAAGTCAAGAATAACTGGGTGCAAATTAATTTTGAACTGTTGTAATTATAAAATACATGATTGGCGCTAAGTGACAAATAGTATGATTTGATGTGGATAACATAATTTGAAGTACTTGGCCAACTTTCAGTGAGTACACTTGTAGAAGTAAACTCCATTGTTTAGTCAAGTCACTTACCTCAATAGCCATTCTGCAGTGGTTTCAAGGAATATGGGTTCTTATTTTTGCTATTGGTCTGGGATAAAATGCAAATTAAAGTCCTTTTTTCAGATGTTCTTTAAAGTCCTTTATTCTGCTTCTCCAGGTATTTCATCATCTTCTTCAACTGTTCTGTATTTTTTGCTCCCAGCCTGTGTGTTTGTCTGTCCCCAAATGTAGCTGGGCTCTATAATGTCCCTTAATTGATATCTAATTTGTGTTCTCTTATTTGCAGGTAGTGGTGCTTCAGGATTTGAGGGTCAAAGTCGTTACGTGCCTTCCTCTGGAATGTCTGCCAAGGAACTCTGTGAAAATGATGACCTAGCAACTAGTTTGGTTCTTGATCCCTATTTAGGTTTTCAGACACACAAAATGAATACTAGGTAACTTGTCTTTATTTTTCTAGAAAAGAATTCATCTTAGTTGGTGTAAATCAGCAAAACCATGGAATTTTGTGCATGTTTTAAGAAAGTGAAAGAATACAAATTTGTGAGTAGCTTCTACCTTTAAAACAGTGTTGCATGTGAGTCTGGAACTCAGCACCACAAATGCAGCCTCTCACAGTGCTCCATGGTAGGACTTTGCTTTAGTCTCACGTATTTGTGCTGTAGAGCAGGTTGGTAATAGGCACCATTTTCTAGCTTAAACAATTAACTAATTGTAAATTTGAAACCACTAGTCATTTGAAATATTTCAAAGGCAGAAGCCAGTGTTTGGTAACTTTTCTGTTTGTTCCACGTGCCTGGATGATTTTTTTTTTTCCTTCTTACTCCTAAACATCAGAAGAAAGATGTAGCTCCTGAGCAGTTCAGTGTTGGCACTACTTGATCTGAAGTTGTTGCAGCCCCTTGCTGAAGGAGTTGCTACTCAGACATGTCTGTATGGATAAGATAAATGAATGTGCTAGCTGGAAACTTGCTTACCAGAGTTGCACCTACTTTTGCTCTGTTACACATCTGTCTGAATGCTTTGGTTGTGAATTCTGTGTGGTCCCAGGGTTTAGCTGTTTGTGCTTCTCCCTCTGTCATAGATGTGCCACTGATGATAACTTGTGTTCTGTAGGTCTGTCTTAAGCTTGTTTGCATACAAGATCTGTATTGATAGCTCAGTGGGGAAACTATATATAAACTATAAGTTTCTAAGGACAGGAATTGCGTGCTTACTGCTGTGCAATAATAAGAGCTGGAGTTTCCAGGCAGCACATCATGTGAAACAGACTCTCAGCCCTTCCAGCTGTTGCTGTGACTCTTTTTGAAGGACAGTTCACCTGTGCAGCACAGTCACATACACACTATATCAGTTAAGCAAATTGTACGTATGCAACAAACTGATTGATTCAGATGTGACTGCTAGATGAAATGGTGTTGTCATGTTACAGAAACAGTTGGTGTAGCCTGACAGCATCAGCTGCACGTGAAATTGCAGCATGTGGTCCTGATAACTGTAAATACTTACCCCAGAGCGATCTTTCCTTTTTGCTGGAAAGTGCAACATCCACCTCTAAGAAGGATGTTTGGAGTTTTTCCTGTTCCCACCCCGCAGTTGGTTACAGTAGCAAATTGTCCAAATAGATATTCTTACAGTTAATTTTCAAGTGTCTTTGTATTTTCATCAGTTAATCAAGCTAAGAATATATGCTGAAAGGAATTTTTTGGTTTGTTGCATGAATGATAGTCTGCAGGTTATTCACAGGTTGTTAGTTCTTACACTTTTTCAATGGAAATAAAGTAGTCATTGTTTAATAGTTGGAGAAGCTACTTTGAGAATTTGTTTTTTATGTTGATAGGTTGTCAACTAAAATACTTCTTTAATTACTATTTTGAAACAAAAGGCTACACGAAGGCCATCATCATGTATTTCTTCCTTTCTCAGACTTGGAGAACAGTTACAGGCAGTCTTCAAGTTAATAATCTTGGACCACTATGGGAAATACTTAGGCGAGGCTTACAACTCCTACCAGATGCACACCTTCTGCCTCTGTCATATTGTCCCATTGAGAAAGTTTCTAATGTTGTAATAACTGAAGTCTGGGCATCAATATAGTTCTTCTTTATCTTTTTGGTGCAGAGGACGCCTGCTTGGTACTGCGGCTGTGATGCTTAGATTATCTTTTTCCATGTAGTAAACTTAAGTCTTTCTAGAGCCCCTGAGGGCTCTAGAGCTCCTTTCTGTTGTTTCAGTGGCTTTGAGGGATGGTGGGGGGAAAGCAGGTGTGTAAAAACAATACTACTTCCAAAATGCCAGGTGCTAGTACCCAAATATTATGATGTAGTAGAAATGAAGATTTGCAGCTTATGTTTGGGCATCTTCTGCTTCCATGCCGTGGAGTCATAAAGGTTACATTGTTGGTGTATGGAGGTGTGCTTGAAATGAAGCAGCCAGTTATGGTGGCAAGCAGAGATTTCCTGTTCCTTTGTTGGGATTCATTTGAAGCTGCCCTATGAACGGTGAACGAACGGTGTCTGTGCCACCGTTCTACTGTGCTCTATTGGAAACATGTCAGAGGTTTGTATTTTTGCAGCCCATTGTAAGTTGATGGGCACTTACTGAAGTTCTACTTCCCTTTACCTCTGGAAGCCAGGTCTTTATTTTTGTATGCATGAGTGTCTTCTCTGTAAGCACTTTTTCTATTTAATTCTTTCAGTTGAAGAGTTTGTAAATTTGATTTGTCCAGAATATATCGATAGAAGAAAAAAAAACCTTCATAATAAAGTATCTAGATTGATGTCAAAATGTCCTTGTTTTCCATCTTCTGTACATTGAGTTAATAATCTTATCGTAGGGTGGTGACAAGAACAGGACTGTTACTTTACTTGCTGGGTTTCTGTGTTTTGGTTTGGAGGTTTTTTCTGGGTGCATAAAAATAAAGTCCTGCAGTTTGTGAATGCCCACTATCTTGGGAATTGGCTCTATAAACTGTCAAGTCAGGAATGTCTGAAAGAGCTGAAGACTGTTTCTTAAAAGCTTACAAGTGAATCCCCTAATGTGTTTGTACAGTGTTCCTCTGAAATGTTTCCTTGTCGCTAGGGATTTGACCGACAGTATATATAAAATGTAGCTCTGGAAATGTCCTCAGTGGCCTTACCCAAAAGTATTTTTTTTCATCCTCTTGGATTTCCAAGAGAAAGCAGGTTGTTTTCAGAGCTTCCAACCCTCTTTACAGGCCCAGTTGTCATTCTTTCATCAAATTCGTAGCTCTTACCTCAACAGAATAGTGTCTTAGCAGTTAATAAAAGAAACTCCATGTCTTAGCAAGTATGTCCTTGTCAAGTATTGCTGTTCCAAGATGTTTTATAGCTTCTTGAACAAATCCGGTTATATCAGCCTTTGTTTGTTTGTTGTAGTAAAAACAGAAGTCATTTTGCGAGCTACACTTCCCGGGCTGAAGGTTGACAAACACTAGAGATTAAAACAGATACTTGTAAAATGCCAAGTGAATTCTTGCCTGTCTTACAATCTCTTATTTTTGAGTGTTTTTCCCTAGGCTGAGAACTGAATCTTGTAGTCACATGCTTTAGTGGCTAATCTGCTCTTTATACTATCTCCCATACAAAGGTGTTACTGTTTAAACCTTAAGCCAGACTCCTGATCCTTTTGCTGCTGTTACCAGTCAGTGTTGTTTCCTGGTTCCCTGAAGCATCATGCTAGGGAATACTGAGAGCATTTCCAATGTGTCTCTAAATTTGTCTCTAAAATTTGTGGTTTAGGAAGTCACTTATGTCGTGGTCTTTTAGCTGCTTTTAGTGGAGTTACAAACAGATGTGTGATGTGGGTGGTTTTGTCTCGTTACATGGGACTAAAGGACTAACTTCAAGAATTTCCATGTTTTCCGTTGGAAAGCTTGACTGCTTGGGGATGATGTACAGGAAGCTGGTTTTCTCAGCACTGCCCCAACAGCAGTCACTGACTTAAGTGACTGAACTTGACAAGGTACATCACTCTTCATCCCTTAGAGTCACCACCAGGCAGTAGAGACAAAAAGCACAAAGCAGTTCCATGTCATTGCATTTATGAGCCTGTGCTGAATCTCCTCTGCATTCTTTAACTCATTTCAATATAATAATTCAAGAGTTCAGTATTCATCTTGAGTGAGGTCTGGAGGCTGAAAAAGTGATGTGGGTTCTGGTAAATAAGGTTATGTGGCCATACAGTTCAGCTTCAGTGTTGTGGTGCTTTGGAGATACTGGATTAGAGATACACAACTCTTATGTAGTGATAACCTGTTTCAAAGTGAAGATTTCACATTCTTCAGACCCCAGTGTCTGTGTACTTCATGAAATTGCTTTGTTTGAGTTTTGCATAAAATCTGATTTTTTCCTTTTTTTCTAGATTTTACTGATAGCTTAATTGAGTTGAGTCCTTTACCTTGCTCCTGGTTGTCTCTCTTCACACAGTGACTACACTGGAATCATTTTGCTGTTCCAAAATGTTTTGGATTTAAAAAAAAAATCACAAAAAAAACCCCACCCTTAACAACCATGCCCTGCCCCTCAACCCAACACCCACCACCTTACTTTTACACTTTTCTTATTTGCACTTTTAGCTTCAACAAGAAGTGTTGTTGCATCTTCAAAACATGGAGTGGCTTGCATCCAGTGGTCATGTTAACTGCTAAATTAAATTTACCATGTGGAGTGTCAGAATAGGATTAGAGGACGGTGTTAGGTTGTTGGTTTGGGGGGTTTCTTGTGTCCCCCATACGTATTTTTTAAAAGTACTTTATTGTTAATCATATTAAGGAGAAGAAAATTGTGTGTCTTAGAATTTTCTTTATTTCCATTCTCAGCTATATTGGAGTTTTGAGCACACTGGTGTGTATTTAGTGTTGGTTCAAGAAGTTTAGGTAATGTGGATTACTTTCTTCATTGAAAGTGCTGCTTTTAAATTCGGCCTTTAAAGAGCTTGAAGTCTTTTTTTTTGTATGAAAACACTGGCAGTAAAAGCAGAACAAGTTGATCATAACTTGTATAACTAGCTTTGAGGAAAAAATACACTACAGGGTTGGGCAGGGAGGAAGCCAAAATATATGTTAATTAAGTAAGTTGTTTATGCTTATTTTAAATAGATGATTTTCAACTCTTGTTCTGATGTCTTGAATGCTTAACAGGCTTGCAGTTTTACCTTTTGTGCTCAATCTCTGGTACCAGTGAACAAAAACTTGCTGTTTTCCAGAGCTACTAATATAGAAATACCATCCAGACAAGGTGCCTGTTGTTAAAAGGCTAATGGGTTGATAAAGTTTTGATAAATTCACTCTTCTTGATGTTCCCTAGTCAAAAGTTAAGAAACAAGGTTTGGAAGTAAAACTCTTTGTCGTGCACTGGTATGCTGTATGGAGTTTCATACTGGATCTCTTGCAGGATCAGTTTTGGTCCTTTTTGTTCAAACTCACTGCTCTCAGTGACTGAGACTGAGAAGGTACTGTGCTTCTGAACTTACCAGAAACTCTCCTTTAACTTCCTTTATAGGCAAGCATCTCACTGAACCTTTGGCTTTATACCTTGGAGTTCCAAGAGTCTTTAAGTACTCCTGAGGTAAGAGAAACTTGAGAGAGAAAGAGCTTTACTTCCCCAAGCCATTTTCCGTCTTCCTTGTTGAGACCTTGTCAGTTTGCCCTTAACTGGGATGATATCATCTTCTATCTGATTTTGAAACTGCAGTAGCCACAGCTTTATCAGATCTTGATAACTAGGAAAAAATAAGTATTTTCAAGGGAAGTGTGAAAAGTTTCTGTTCTGCAGGTTGTCAGGAAGAAGGGCTGATGATATCTTTAAAGACACTGTCATAGCTGAGGTTTTCATTCTTTGCTCACTTTTAACACCTGACTGTCTTGCAGCAGACTTCATGTCCCATGAGACCTGACCTGTGAAGCTGCTCGTAGGGTGGCTCAAGGAGTCTGTGCCTGTGAGCAGATTCAAACACCATTGTGTCTTGTTCAGTTTCCATGATTGAATTTAATGAAGGTACTGTTCAGAGGAGGAAACCAAAACTCTGGATAAACAATTCTGATTTTAATTGCCTCTGTTCAGAGACTGGGTTGGCTGGTTTGTTCTGTTTGTTTCCTTGTGCTTTCTCTATCTCTTTTCTTTGAACTAGTCTCTTGTTATACTGATTCTTAAAAGTCAGTTTCTTTGGCTCATTTTATATGTATATATTTAGCTGTGGGGCCTTTTCAGGCTCTTTTCATGATGGAGCTCAGAAACAGTTCTGTAGACTCTTCCAGCACATGTGTAGGTTTTTTGGGGTTTTTTTTTAATGTCGTGTATAAATGTGGAAGCTCTGTTAACACCAAAATGGTAGAATGTAAGGTTGCTTCTCAAAAAATTGGCTTTCTGGTTGCAAAAAAATAATAAATAAATTAATTATACTCCTGGGAGAAGTGAATCTATCAGCAGACTCAAATTCTTGAGGAACACTGGACTTCTAGGCTTTCTTGGCTTCTTCAGTGTCTCAAATGGGAAGGCACCTTTTTTAAAGTATATATGGAGATACACCTGTGAAAGACTGAAGCTTTCATGAGGAGTCTGGACTGTAGTAGTCTGAATTTGCTTCATACAAACTTCGTATGCTTTCAGTGCAATTTACATGTGCTGTTGATCTGTGAACAGCCCTCTAACTCAGGCACAGTGTGCACAATGTCATTCTGTTTCATCTGTTTGGGAACCCTTGGAGTGAAATATTGAACATAATGTTGGTTTCCAGCATCTTTCCACGCACTTGTGGATACTTCTTGCTTATTTGGATTCCTTTTTATCTTTTCTCATGACCTCTGTCTTCTCACTAGGTAAGAGCAACATTTTGGTAGAGGTGCTGAATAGAGTCCTTGGTATTAATTTTGAAACCCCTGGGTGCAGAGAGTCATGTTCTTTGAAAAACCCAGTTCCTGTTGAAATGCCTACCACACAGTCCAGCATTCATCTGACCTTGTAACATCTTGGGAGTTCTGCAATCTCTTCATCCCTTTCTTGTTTCCAGCTGTCTTTTTGGCCTTTGCAGGGCTTGGGCATACACTATTTTACTTCCTAGGAATGGAGTTACAGAACTTTCTGCTAATCACTTAAATGAATCCCACCAGCAGTGTGGTACCTGAGACAAGAACTTGCTGAATGTGATCCATGGAGGTGTGCCAGTGACTTTCAAGGTCTGGGCCGGGTTCCAAGCTACCAAAGGTAGCTGGTTAGGTAGACACTGAGTCTGAGAATGTGTTGTGAAAGTCCTAAAATGCGAGCACTTGGGGCTGTAAGATGTGCTTTGAATTGCTAGAAAACGTAGGGTGTTGATTGTTTTTCTGCAGGTCTTGAGAGCCACTGTTAAGCATCTGGCCTTCTTTTCTTCCTTCTTTTCGACACTGGTGGTTCAGTTGGGATCAAGCTTCTTGGTGATAAATAATTATAATGTTCTCTATCAGTACATACATTGCCTGTCTGAGGTGCTAATGCAATTTCAAATGTGATGGCTTTCCATCCATCTTTGCTCCTGCAGGTCACTTAGCTGAAAAATTATTTCAACATGTAAAATACAGTGTAATGGAGAGGGCAGTCACTTATGTAGCCCACAAGAAAAGACATAGCTGAAGACCAATTTTATCTGTAAATCCTGTGGGTTTTTCCCTCGTGTATGTTTGCAGATAGAGGTGTAAGTGATACATTACCCTTTCACGTTTGTGCAAATTGGTGAGCTCTCTACTTCTGGTGTAAGTGCAGTTGGCTCCTTGCTGGAAAAGTTTCTGCTTGAAAGTGAAAGTGAGTGCAAGTCATGTTCTGAAACTAGTCAGGTTCAGTTCAGGCTATATGATTTTAAATTATCTTCATGTATGAAGAAGCTTTGTGAGTTATGACAGTCAAATCTGGGCAAAGTCTTTCTGGTTTGGGGAGAGCAGAAATATTCATGTGTGACTGGCAAGTTGAGGAAGACATTGGTGTGCTGGGGAACAAAAATAATTATGTCATCTCTAGTCTGAGGGGAGGTTTCTTGCATGATAGGGTCTCATCAGCTTGTTAAGTAGTTAGTTTTTTGGGATGACGATACAAGTATATTCTTTATTAAAGAACTTGATTTGAAACTTCATGGCATGGTGTGTGCTGCTGTTGTAAGCAGGCAGCTGTTTCTGGCCGATTCCTGCTGTCTTGTTCCATGTCATATCTCAGCCAGCAGAGAAATGAGCCTGATGTCTGCTCAGAACTCCTTACTGTGCCATGTCTTCTGAAAGCCCACAGGTTTATGCTGATAAATTTTGCTGGATTCAAAAAGATCTAAAAGGATGCTTAGTTGTTACGTGACAAGGAAGTCTTTCGCATGGACATTTGAGAGATTTATAAAACCAGTAGCATGGAATGCTGATAACCTGCAGAAGGTGAATCTGCACTTAGGAAATCTGTCTTCATTGTATCAGGAGCGTAAATACAGCTTCTTCCTTCTAAGGAAGGAAATTGAATCCTTATCCTTGTTACTTACTTCTGATTAGACTCTTAGTATTTTTCAAAGGGAAACAAAATCAGGAGGTAACACTTTTTTGTTTCCTTTATACAAGTTGCATGGAAGAAGCAAGTCTTATGTGGTCGTTAAAAAGAAGTTTAGCAACTTCAGCAACATTCAGCATTCTGAGGTGACAATAAGCCAGTTCATGTGGCAATTTACAAAACAGGGTATCAGTGAGGAAGTTGATTAGGTTTCCTTCCATCAACTTCAAGAATTTTTTTCTCCCCTTGTTAACTTTGGTAATGAAATACAGATTTCATTTGGCAAGTAAAAGGAAATAAAATCAGCATAGTAATGCACTTCCAGCAGCAAGTAACGGGGCTTACACATTTGCTCAGAAGCTCATTGTTTGTTTAGCACTTTTGTCATATGCTCTGTAAGCAAAACATCTCAGTTGTAAAAAGAGTTGCAGAAAACTGTTTCTCATGATCCTGGGAAATTTTTATCTTTGTGAAGAGTCCCTTGGGGTGTGGCATACATTTAAGAATACTCACACCCCACCTCTGCCCCAAAGCAGAGCATATGTGGGTATGTGCTCAGTCAAAGGCAATTTTTAGGGATTTGGCAAAATCTCTAAGTGCTGCTTTCTCTTGGTAGTTTTGCAGCTTAAAAATGGAGCTTCTGATTCTGGTAGTCATGCAGGTTTTTTCTGTTGCTTTTTCCCCACTGAAGATATGAAGGGTAGCTTTTCTTAAATCTCAGGCTTTGGGAAGAAGGCAGAATTCTCTGCTAATGTACAGGTGTTTGTTTTCATATTTACATGCCCAAGATTTCCTGTTTGGGGGAAAAAAATCTTAAAATTGCACTAAGTTGTGGAACCTTAACCTTCCACAGATGTAGCATCTGCCATGTGTTAGCATTTGTAGATAATTCTTGTGTGGTCATTAAGAGCTGTACTTTATATGAATGCACATGTTAAGTTTGCAATCTTCATAAACTCATGTAATGAATTTATCAATATAAAAATGCTTTGGGTTTGGTAAAAGTTGGTCAGTGTCTTTATGCAGGAAGTTAAACATTTATATGGGTAGCAAAAGAATTGTGTGCTGTGAGTAACTGAAGAAGAATTGAGAATGACTGATGGTGGACTGGAATAGCTTTATTTTTTTATTTCAGATTTCGACCTATTAAAGGAAGGCAAGAAGAACTCAAAGAGGTGATTGAACGTTTTAAGAAAGATGAGCACTTAGAAAAAGCCTTCAAGTCCTTGACGTCAGGTGACTGGGCCCGGCACTATTTTCTTAACAAGAACAAAATGCAGGAAAGGTTGTTCAAGGAACATGTAGGTGGATTTGTAATTAATGTGCTTTTTCAGATGATTGAAAGGCAAAAAAATGTAAAAATTCCTTAAAAACATAGCAATAGTAATACAATCAAGTGCTGTGTTATATGTTTGTTGTTTCTTAAGAGAAACTTCCTTTGTTTTTTAAAGCCTAATTAGACACACCCTTTTTTTTTTCTTTTCTTTTTTTTTTTTTTCTTTTGATAACTTGCATTGACTTTTACTAATAGAGTGTAGAAAGGAAGGGGTTTTTTCCCCTTCATTGTTTCTTTGCATTGTGATTTGGTTGGGGTTTTTGTTTTTGGGGGGAGTTTTGGGGTTTTAGGTTTTTATTTTACTTAGAGCTGTTTTAAATCAAATTGGATGATAAAGGAAGATAAAAGGAAAAGGGAATAATAGCCTTGTTACCTCAAAATACCCCAGTTATTATGGGTATAGGGGCTTTCTGTGGGAGTGTTATTCCTCCTCCACTTCCCACACCCCAAATCTATTTTGTAAGTAGCATAAAGGTTTTTGGTTCTCAAAGTTGAAAGGAAAAAAAAGAAAAAAAAATGCTTCTTCAGGAATGAGTCTATTGCTTCCAAGCACAGCCAAAAGGAATTTGGCCTACTTTAAAATGCTTCAAATCTAGCAATGCAAGAAAGAGTTAGCAGAATAAGTTCTGCTTTGCTAAAGTGGTTTTTAGAGTAACACAATCACACCTCAACTAAAAAAAAAAAGGTTCAACAGTCCCTTAATTCAGCATCTAGGTTTGTTGCAGAAGTAATACCTTTTTTCAGAATATCAGATAATAAAATGGATTCCTATAGATTTTTAGATCTCAATGGTTCTTAAAGATACAAGAAGATTTCTTGGATGCAACTATTCTGTGATTTTAAGAAAAAAGTTATCCATTTTCATTAGTTGAACCAATTCTGTACCAGCTATCTTTACTTTTCTTAAACTCTTTGGATAATCACATTACCTGTGTGAAGATTCCTGCAAGTCACGGTGAAGATATAAGATCAACATAATATGTATAGTTTTAAAATATAGAAATATTATAAAAGGTATAGGAACCCATTTCAGCAGACAGTATCCCACTCCAGTATCCATTTCGTGTATGCTTTTGTACAGTTCACTTTCATTATTTATATAAGAAGCTCCTCACTGCTTTGGTTTTGCATGTAACAGACAAGTACTGGGCTTTTTCATTGCAGGTATTTATTTATTTACGAATGTTTGCAACTGACAGTGGGTTTGAGATACTGCCATGTAATCGGTATTCTTCAGAGCAAAATGGAGCCAAAATCGTTGCAACAAAAGAATGGTAAATACAGTTTAGTATTGCATTCTGTTCCTGGCAATTATTTTAAAGAATCTATGAAAATATACTAAAAAGTGTGATTTAGAATTAAAACTGCAACCACTGAAATAGATAGTTTTGTATTGTTACTTGCAAACTGAATTTTCTCTCTGTTTTTGCTAAGTACTTAATACAGGATCCATGCCTCTGGAAGATACTCCTTTGTATATTTGGGTCTATGCATATAGTGTTCATTATACTTTTTTTTTTTAATCTTGTTTTCAGACAGATAATTGTTATTTCATACTCAAGAGTTGTTAGCCTTCCATGAGAAACATGACATTATGACATATTGGGCAGACTTGTTACACAGCAAATAATTGTGGGGGAAATTACTTTTTTGCCTTTTTTTAAAGGGGTGTTATTTGCATATTTTGATTGTGCAAGATAAATCCCTCCTGGTAACACAAGTCTGGGACCCCAGCGTATTTCCCCATCTTATTTTGGCACATCTGAGTTTCATTATGAGCCTGTGTGTGGCAGCACCAGCAGATTCTGGCTTAATTCAGATTTAATGTAGACACCAATTGTATGAGCTTTGCCTTGTGGCAGTACCATTCATACCAGCACACCTGAGGTGAGGAGATGAGATTATGTTCACACTGGGATTGAGTGGCTGGATGCCCTGCTGGTGACAGCACAACCTCCACGTGTTGTAGAGGAGGCTTTAAACAGGCTAAAAGGCCATTTTTGGCTCTTCGTGACCAGAGCTGAAAGTTCTGCAGTCATGATACAACCCAAAAACTACTGACTGAGGGTTTTTTTCCTTGGGTTTTTTGTTTGTTTGGGGGTTTGGGGGGTTTTATTTGGTTGGTTGGTTTATGGTTGGTTGGGTTGTATTTGTTTTTTGTTTGGTGGTGGTTTTTTGTTTTGGTTTGGTTTTTTAGTTGCTGGGGGTTTGTTTTGGTTTTGTTTTGCTGTTGTTGAATTCACCCCTTGGCTGATTCTTTGGGGTAGAAGTTTTGTATGTGTTGAAAATAGATTAACTTTTCATGCTCAAAATCTTGAGTAGCCCTGAGAAGTGAGCAAGACAGGAGGGCTGCATCTTAACCCTGCTGATACCTAGAAACCTGTCGAGACTCAAAGCTGATTAGAGTTCTTAGTGCTCTCTGTCACAGGAGAAATTTGCACTTAAAAGGCTTCGCTTCTAGTTCGTGTCCTTTGTGTACCTTTAGTGTCTCCATATTCATCTCTGTCGGAGTAATCCGGCCAAAATATGGGATGGCCACTCTGAAGAGCAGTGGAAACAACACCCATGTGAGAAAATGGAGAAACTCTGTGTTCCTCCTAGGCTGAGCATTCAGTGCTCTGCCCTGCTCTAGTCATGGTGGTACGTTGGTTGTCCATACACAAAGGCTTTGTGGTTTTGTTGATTCTTGTAGGTGTCATTCCCTCTCCTCACTCTATTTCAAAAACCAGCTTCATGGTGAAGAACTGCTCATGAGAGAGGAAAGCATCTTGCTTGAATTCCAGTCTTTGTTTGAGTCACTACTGGGCCTCATTTATAAAGCCATGGAGCTTTAAGAATTTTCATTATGCTGGGTTTTCCTGGCCACAGGAAGAAGTTTAGGAAACACAAGCAAGAGCAGCTGGAGGAAGTCAAAATTTCTCAAGTGGTGATGGGGAGGGAGTGTACACAAATGAAAAGATCTTGCTTTTGGTTTGAACAATTGCAGAAGCTGAAGTAATCAACTCTTGCAATTTCTTGCCTGCAGTCTCAGGAAATTGTAGAAACAATGGTGGTAATTGTTTCTGACGTCAGATTTGATGTAATTGATTCTATAACAACTTTTCTTTCTGTTAAATTATTTTATGATTCTGGCACGTGTAGTCTTATTTCTGATACTCTTTTTACATTAAAGGAAACGGAATGATAAAATAGAATTACTTGTGGGCTGTATTGCTGAACTATCAGAAATGGAAGAAAACATGCTGCTGAGACATGGGGAAAATGACTTCAGTGTCATGTATTCCACACGAAAAAACTGTGCACAACTGTGGCTTGGTCCGGCTGCATTTATCAATCATGGTGAGTAGTGAGTATAGGAGGCATGTTGAAGGGCATAAGGAATTCTGAAGTGTTGTATGTGAGCCAAACAGCAAAGAAACGTGGAGAAAAATGTTTGAATCTGGCATACTGTATTACAGTAGGACAAAATCATGTTAAGATTTTCCCAGCCACAGCTGATCAGCTGTGAAACTCGGAGAAGGCTCTAGGAAGTGATGCCTTCTTCCTTGAAAGAGACTTTGGAACTGGCAGCTAAATTAGTGGAGCACATTGTGGGTTACCTTGAATTCTTTGTGAGCTCAGTCAACAGTAACATATTTATTAGGTGAACTTCTTATGGCTGTTTACCTTTTGCACAGAAGCTTAGCTGATTGTGTTGTATTTGTCTGCCAAAAGAAAAGCAGGTAGGATTTAAAATGAAGTGTTCACCCTAGAGGGAAACTGGACATTTGTGTTAGCATAAGGAAGAGCTCAGAAACCCAGCTATACCAAAGCAGGAATCTTTTGATGTATGACTTTGTGCAGTACTAACCTAACTCCCAGTATTTAGTTGAGATTCTGCAGTCATTGAAGTCAAAGTGAATCCTTACTTTAGATATCTACAACTATTCATGTTTCAGGTCTTATCCACAGTTAATTGACTTTATCTTTTGGACCTTTTTCAGATTGCAGACCTAACTGTAAGGTAAGCAAGAAATTATAAATAAATAAATTACCCCACTTCTTATTTTTTGTCTTTCTGACTTTTCTTCCCCAACTGTTTTGCTTTTATTTCTTACTCAGATACTGTGCAGCCTTAATGATGAACCTTTTTTTTCCCCTTCCTGTCATCTCCTTCTCCAGTTTGTATCAACGGGCAGAGATACAGCATGTGTAAAAGCTCTAAGAGATATTGAACCTGGAGAAGAAATCTCTTGTTACTACGGAGATGGGTTTTTTGGAGAAAATAATGAATACTGCGAATGTTACACCTGTGAAAGGTATGCATGGATGTAAACAGCCCTCAAATGGAATCGGGCATATTCATGACCTATTTTGTGAAACTGGAAGTCCTTGATTATGAGTACTCAGATTTTTGGACACAAAATAATTGCTTCCTACCTATTTGCTACAATGATTTTTCTGTGTTGTTACAGAATAGTGATGATTCCTGAGAACTCTGTGCTTTCTTAATCTTTCGATTATCCATTCTGGAGATCAGCCCAAAATGAAACAGAACAAAACAGGGATATAGATTCTTTAAAATATTTGTACTGAATAAAGTAGAATTGGAAGGAAAAGCTTCTACAGGACCATTGGGAACTGATCCCCAACATTTGCTCTTCTTAGCACCTGATAAAGCAAATTCCATTAATGTTTTATTTGTGGACTTGAAGTTCCCTTCTGCTGGGAAGGGGCAAAGTAGTTTTTCACCCAGTGGTGTTAGAACTTGGGGGTTTGTGTGTTTGTAAATATCTACTGCTTTGGACAGTATTTGCTTCTCTCTGTTCATTACTCAGTATTTGTTTTTCACATGTGCTGTCCCAGCCTGTTTCTTCACAAAATCAGTTCCGTAGTTGTTTTTTGCCACGTTGAAACTTCTGTTCATTGTGAGCAGGGTGGCTCAGCATTATCTGAGACCTTCACTCAGTTCCAAGAGGAGAACTCACTGTTATGTTTGATCTAACTGTAGATCAAACTGAAGAAAAACCCCTATAAAGGACAAAATATTGCTCATATTGAGGAATAGCTTAGTGTACCTGCATATAAATAGTTTAATAATCCTACTTTCATTTTTATTGGCTACTTTGGTCACTAACAAATCTTGAAATTAAAGGGAAAATGCTCTGGTAAGGACCTACCTCCAAGCTCATGTGATGTTGGTAGGTCATTCCAAGTGAAGGGTGCAGTCACAGACTTGATCTCAAGAGCTGCTGGTAAGAATGTACTTCAGTCCTGGAGACTGTGAAGTGTTGAATAAATAGGCACCAGAATTGTTCTTCCATTGTTACATGGAGCAATGTGGGGTTTTTCTCAAGTTCTTTTCATCATTGATTTCAGTGCATGCTTTCTTTTTCAGGACAAACTAGTTTCGTGTGTCTGAACGTTTTCATTAACTTGTTGTTTTTGTCTTTTAAGTACATGGAAATGTTTGTTTTTGTTTTTTTTTTAATGCTGATGTTTGGGTAATTCTAACTGTAGGAATCTGCCTTTCAGTTACAAACTGTGGTAGAGGCAATCAAATATATAAGATTTTATTTTGGGGAGAGTTAGCAAGCACTCATTTTTTGCTTGTTTCAAGACTGTTGAGGCAACAGTCACTTTTTACAACACAAAAAAATCACATTTAAATGTCTTAATTTTAACTATGCTGTAAAGCGTGCAATGTTAAAATGCTGGGGTCTGAGGATCTGTGGGTATATTTGGAGCACTGGGAGATTTGGCGCAATACAATTTCTTTCAAGCCTCCAAAAGTCATCACCAGGAAAATTGGCATCTCTCTACATATGTCCATGAGCTCTTCCTAGGTGATGCTACTGTTCTTGCTGCCACCTGAGACATTTAGGCACCCAAGAGGACAGGTAGAAGACAGAACAGCCCACAGAATGCCGACTCTGTGGCTATTGGTGTCATTGATCCAGATACACCTGGGATCCAAACATCTGGATATGAAACTAAGCTCTAAGTTTACATGAAGATTTATTAATACCTTGTGTCATCTTTTTATTTGTAGACGTGGAACTGGTGCTTTTAAATCAAGAGTGGGATTGCCAGCACCTACTCCTGTGATTAACAGTAAATATGGACTGAGAGAAACAGACAAACGATTGAACAGACTTAAAAAATTGGGTGACAGCAGCAAGAATTCAGACAGCCAGTCTGTCAGCTCTAACACTGATGCAGATACCACTCAGGAAAAAGGTAATGCAAGTAAGTAAGGGGAAGAGCTTGGAGTCATTAAAGGCTTCACAAAAACATGGAAAACTTTCACAGTGATGGAATTCTGCTCTGGTGTTGAGATGTTTCTCACGTACTGGTCATTAAAACTAATTTATTCAGGAATCTGAAGGCAATTTAAACAGCAAATCCGTGGTTTTCCACAAGTGTTTGAAGAACAATAGGTCATATGTTCTTCTTTTGTTTCCTTTTTTTAATACCAAAAGCAAACATTTATAAACATGTCAGTTTAAGTCCTGCCAATAATTTCTGTATTTCAAAATACAGTAAACTACCACAAGCAGTAGTATGGTTTAGGAAAGAAAACTTACATAGTTTGAATTCTTAGGAAAATAATTTTTAAATAAATACTCTTAGTAGATATTATTAAACAAATAGTTGTTTCCTGTAGACGTCTTATAAATTGGGCAGCTCTTCCCTTTCCACATCCAGAATTTATAGTTCAGGCACCTCTTGTGCAGTGAAAGTGCACAGTTAGTAATTTCAGAGGAATTGGAAGGGATTTTTTCGTTTGTAGTTTTCCTGCAAGACTCTTCTCAGTGGAGTAGTGAGTATGATTTATTTGCTTTTCCCACTTCCCCCCCTCCACCACCCTAAGTATGGGCAAAATACAAATAAGTTAAATTTTGATTTAACTGGCAAACAGATTTGGAGCTATATAAAATACTGCAATTTATTTGTCTCCTGTTTGCTGCTGTGATATTAAAAAAACCAAAATATAAAAACCCAACCAACCAATAAGAAAAGATCCTTAAAAAATGTCCCCAGATCTTTTTATGGTCTCTAATTACCAGTATTTAGAGTAGCACCTCTGTTGAGCAGACAAAACTGGTTGGCACAACAGGCAGTAGTTTCACCTGAAACTGAAACCATTACATTAGATAAAGGTGTTTGGGATTTTTTTCTCCTATTTGAAGATAATACTAGATCATGCTGATCCTCAGTTTTTGCTGGAATAATACTCAGCAAAAGCTGTGGATGATGTGAAATAGCTTTTTCTTTTTAATTGGTAGAAGAAGAAATTCAGTAAAAACACAACTTGGTATACTGGGGGTAGTGAGGGGAAGTGTTCCTGGAAATATTGATGTACATGTGGCCTGTTTGGCAGTTCCCTTCATGTGTTGAGTTACAAGTTAAGCAGTCTCATTTCTTATTACATACTACCTATCCTGTCTCATGGATTTTTTTGAATTGCCCCAAATAAATGGAATAACTGCAGTATTTGGGAGTGGGAAATTCAGGATATAGCAGTGTCATAACAAAACTGCTTTTTTCTTTTTCAGCTAACAGAAAATCTTCAATTGGTGTAAAAAAGAACAGCAAAAATAGAACGTTAACCAGACAGTCTATATCAAGAATTCCAGCATCATCAAATTCTACCTCATCTAAACTAACTCATATAAATAATTCCAGGGTACCAAAGAGACTGAAAAAGCCTGCAAAGCCTTTACTTTCAAAGATAAAGTTGAGAAATCAGTGCAAGAGGCCAGAGCAAAAGAATGCTTCTCGAAAGCTTGAAATGGGAAATTTAGTTCTCAAAGAGCCTAAAGTAGTTTTGTATAAAAACTTGCCCATTAAAAAAGATAAAGAATTGGAGGGACCAGTCAAAGTTGCGGTCTCTAGCGGATGCTTAACGAGGCATGCAGCGAGAGAACATAAACTGAATTCTGTGAAAGGTGCTTATGAGCATGGTGATATTGCACCCTGCACATACATCACGAGGAGGTCAATGAGAACAAGGATGAGTTTGAAGGAGACCTCTGACACAAAGCTTGAACCAAATACATTGGATAGCTATAAGAGTAACTTGACTGGAACACAATCGGACATTGCAGAGCAGCAGTCTCGTGCGTTAAACACCAACGATGTGGCTCATGGACCATCACATAAAGGGGAGGGTCGGTGCCAGAAAAGTGATGCAGGCACATCAAAAAAGAAATCTCGACAAGGAAAGCTTGTGAAACCATCTTCAAAAACAGAGGAAACTGATACTATGCACAACACGCCTGTGAAGGATGAAGTACCAGATTTGATCAGTTCTCATTCAGAACTCGAAGAGAGGAATAACGTGGTGGACACACCTGTTGGCTTTAAAGACTGTATCCCTGGATCTGGTGGCTGCTCTGTAACAACTGACAATTTTAAAGCAAAAGACAGCTTTAGAACTGCAAAAAGTAAAAAGAAAAGACGAATCACGAGGTATGATGCACAACTTATCCTTGAAAATAGCTCTGGGATCCCTAAACTGACTCTTCGTAGGCGCCATGATAGCAGTAGCAAGGCAAATGATCAAGAGAGTGATGGAATGAGTTCTTCAAAAATAAGCATAAAATTAAGTAAAGACCATGAAAAAGATAATAATTTATATGTAGCAAAGCTAAATAATGGGTTTAACTCAGGATCAGGCAATAGTTCAACAAAGTTAAAAATACAGCTAAAACGAGAGGATGAAAACAGAGGGACATACCCAGAGGACCTTCATGAAAATGGTGTGTGTTGTAGTGAAACTCTCTCCCTTTTGGAGTCAAGAATGGAAGTAGATGATTATGGTCACTATGAAGAGGAAACAGCAGATGAATCTTCATCAGAAGAGGATGATGAAGAGGAAGATGACTATGATGATGAATTTGATGACTTTATTCCTCTTCCTCCAGCGAAGAGATTAAGGCTTATTGTTGGCAAGGATTCAATAGATATTGATATTTCTTCCAGGAGGAGAGAAGATCAGTCTTTAAGGCTCAATGCATAAGCTTATAGGTCTTAAACTGACCTGGATGTCATTTCTAAAAAAAAAAAATAAACTATTAAAAAAATAATAATAATTAAAAAAACCCAACAAAAATTCCATTTGATTATTCCTCAACTAAAGAACTTTCTGAAAAACTTAGTGGCAGCACTTCTTTATTCACCTATCAACGTAATATTGTAGAAAGTGTACAGCATACTGACTCTTCTTAAGTCTGATTTGTGCAGATTTTTATTGTACTTTTTAATAGCCTTCTTATGTGCAATTCCAAGTTAGAGGTAATGCTCTGTTGTAAAATAAAGGCTCAAGCAAAGTTACGAAATTGCATCAGATCTTTCCATGCAGGACAATGAGAATACAGTGTGGCTACAGAATTATTTTTGATCAGTAGGAGCGTTAGTTTGCTCTTACAGTATTTGACTAAACAATTTACAAAATCATAGTAGCAGCATATTAAGGTTTTCTAGTATATGTTAATATCACCAGCAATGATCTACAGCTTTCTGATTTATTTGCTAGATGGTTTTTCCCCCTTGGAGTTTGTCAGTTTTAACACTGTATGCTGTCCCAGACGTACTGTTTGTGGCCTTTGTTATAGTAGCAAACCGTTGGTTGGAAGTCAAATTGATTTCTTTAAAAAAAGAGGAAAAAAAATATTAAAAGGTGTTGACAATTTGCTGACTTTTTAGTACATTATATGTACAAGGGTAGCAGTATGCAGAATAAAGTTTGGATATGGTGTATTTATTGCTTGTTACGTAAATTAAACACCTTGTATTTAACACTTTTCAATACTTTTAGATAAAATTGTTCTTTGCAAGAATGATTGGTGCTTATTTTTTCAAGAATTTGCTGTGAAATAATGTGATTACGACGGGCAACATTTATCCAATGAACTGCGGCTATCCTAAATTGGTTCTTCATATTTTTCTGTTGCACTTGTAAAATGCTACAAGGAATTTAAAGAAAAATCTATTCACTTTAACTTATGATAGTTTTATCAAATTAAAAACAACTAAGTCACAGCTTTTGTTCTGTGGTAACCTATGATTTGTTTGTCTTTTAAGAACCAGTTGTAAAAGACTGAAAAAATATGTATATGTTGTAAATATTTGTGTGTTGTGAGAAATTTTGTCATAAGAAATTGAGATAACTTGCCAGAAGGGTTTTTAAGTTTAGAAATACATCCATGCCAATAAAATAGGAAACTGTAAACCTAGTTTTAAACTCTGCATCAGTTGGAGTTCTTTGCTCATACATAGTTCACTTAATACTTCAAAGTCTGCTTTATAACAATGAAGAGCATCAGGGCAATCTTTGGCTCTTTGGTTTTTAATAAAAGAATGTTAGGAAACTTCTGGGCACAATGGATTGTTTGTATGTATAAATCAGCTTTCTAAGCCGTTCCTTCCAAAGATGTGTGAAATGTCAGAGTTGACATAACTGTGTATCACTGTGGTGTGTGGTATCTGTTGTGTATCTACTCGACTGTGGATTAAGGTTTCAAGTTTTTGTCTCTAGGGGTGTAGAAACACAAGTTTCATCCTAAAACAGCTGCTGTTGGGTCAGCTGCATCTGCTGTTGGCTGCTCAGGATTTTCACGTCAAGTCCAACTCTCTCTGCCCTAAAGATCACGAGCTTGAGTTACATGGCCACTGTGTTAACCCAGTGATGAAAGCACTAGTAGAGAGAATTAAGTGTAGAATTAGTCCTAATACTTGTAACTTTGTCAGTCTCTGGGAAAGGCCTTGTGTCATGCCAGAGTGTGTATGTTTTTAAAACATAGGTGGATCTGTCTATGCATAGCTATATCCATGGCTCATAATCTCGTACCTTGGCTTTCAGTTCAGGGAAGACTACACAAACACTTTGGTGAGTATGTTCACACTTCTGGTGACTTGTCTTATGGGGTCTTTAATTGTACTGTAACCATAAAATGGGTTAAAGGAGAGAGATGGGTTATTAAGGGCTTGGCCTAAAGTCTGAAGTGTCCAGGAAACAGCTGATGACAAATGACACTAATAGGGCTCTTTCCTCCAGAATTCACAGGTGGTGTCACTGCATGCTGTGCTCTGCAGGCATTTCTGGCTGTACCAGTGAAAGCTGAACTTGGTCTCTGCACACTTTTGCCTGCAGCCCTGCTGTGTCCCTGCTGCTCCTGCTTACAAGTTCATACTCACTGCTCCTCTGGCATCCTCAGTGGGTGTAGTGGGTGGGTTAGTTTGCAGAAAAGTCATTCACATGGATATGTGAGGGAAAGGTGGTCAATGCAGCAGCTAAACGTTGCCCACCATCATAGGTATTTATGACCAGTGTGCTCAAGAGCAAGGTTAGGCTTGCTAAACCAGCATCAAGCAATGAGAGCAGATAACAAAACAGGGAGGAAATTGTAAGTGAATACTGCCCTTAGATTCAGGGAGAAGCTGTTTACCTGGAGTGGATGATCCTCCTAACTCATAGTGCAGCCAGCCCCTTAAACAGAGCTGCTTTCCTTTTCCTTTAGTGTGAAGGTAAGTACAAGGAATCCTGCACATCAGGATCTCTGGAATGGTCATGTTCATTGAACAGTCTTCTTGTCTTGGAGAATCTGGAACAAAAGATCCTAGTCATTTCCATGGCCATATCCTGCTGTACAGATGTTTGTGTTACAGACACCTTGAAAACAGTTAAATGTGTTCCCCTAGGTGGGTCAGGCAGGCTGGGCTTCCACAACCCCAGTCAGGCCCCTTTCCTCTGACACGGAAGTGGGCATTTTTCTTTCATCATCTCTATGTGAATTGGTGGATCTCAATGTTTCCATAACCTTGGTAGCAGGGGAAGGTGTATGTTTGGCACCTGTATGAGCACCTGACAACCTGACCATGTTTCTTGTCCAGATTGCAAAGCACTGTGGAGCTTGTAGTGGTTTGAGTGTCAGGGATCCTGTCTAGCTTTGATGTCTCATTGCCCAGGATACTGGTAAGAAAAGGTGCCACAGCTGAGTAGGTTTGGGGTGACCACAGCACCTTTCAGGAGGTTTAAGGACTGGAGGAAGCATAGATAGGCTTTGCCAGCTCGTTGTGTATTAGGTGTAACAGGTCATTCGGCTATGAAAGAAACACCCCAACCACTATGAAAACGGCAGGCTGGCTGCAGATATGGGAGCATCCTGTCATGTGCAGTTGTGCTGCCAACCCCTTTTACATAGCCAGCGTATGCTCTTGTCTCCTTCTAGCTGTGTGGTTTGGGGTTTTTTCTGATTTCTTCTGCATTTTCCCTAATACTGACAGTTTACCTTCTTTAAAATCTTGAAAGCAGAATTTCTTTGCACCCCATATTTGTATGCTTTGTTGCTCTCTTTAGAATGAAAGGTTGAATGCTTGGGCGCCATGCAGGATGAGACCTACTTAAAGTCAGCTGTTTGCCTTGTATCTTCTAGTACCATGCCTTTTACTAAATCCCCCTCCCCCATGAGTATTCTCTTGTTTGGTCTGGGTCTTAAGTAATCTCTGTTGCCCCTTCCTAAACTCTTGATTTCACAGTGTAAGGAGGTTGTGGTGCACTGCTGTTCTTTAACATCACTTCATGGCAGCAGCAGTAACATCTATTTGCTCTTTTTTGCCTGCTGTAGCTTCTGCTTTTTGCCAACCAAGGGAACTTCTGTGGCAGTTGTGCTTGAGTTCACACACCTTGTTTACAAATATTTTACAATTATTTACAGACACAGAGCTTAGGTGGTCAAGTGGTGGTGTTGGAGGACTCCTTGTTGCATGTGCAGGGATCTCAATACTGAAACAGATATGGGGCCTGTGAAACTGTTGATTTGGAATGGCTTTAGCTTAACAAGCAGAGATTTTTGTGTTCGGTAGTGAGTTTCAGTCGAGTGTGGAGCTATTGATGGATCCAACAAACTACAGGTATTTCCACTGGTGCTTTATGATGTTCGTTAGCAGTTCTATTTCATAATTAGATTTTTAGTTCTTTTTTGCTTCAGTCCCCATTCATTTAAGAGTTTGACTCGATGATCCTTGTGCATCCCTTCCAATTCAGAATATTCTGTGATTCTGTGTAATTCCCATGTTTGGCCACACAATAACAGAATTTGTGGTGAACTGGTAGATCAAATGTGACCAGCAGGTCAAAGGAGTGATTCTCGCCCTCTACTGTGCTGTCTTAAGATCCCACCTGGAGTGTTGTGTCCAGGTCTGGAGTGCTCAGCACAAGAAAGACATAGGGGTCCAAAGGAGGGGCACAGAGATGGATCTAGGGCTGGAGCACCCTATGCTCCATGGGGCTGGAGACTGGGAGAGACTATGAGGACAGGCTGAGAGAGCTGGTGTTGTTCACGGAGACCTTGGAGCACTTTCCAGCACTGAAAGGGGGCCTGCAGGGAGGCTCGAGAAGGAACAAGTGATAGGACAAGGGGCAATGGCTATAAGCTGCAAGACAGGTGGTTTGGATTAATGTTAGGGAGAAATTCTTTACTGTGAGGGCTGTGAGACACTGGATCAGGTTGCCCAGAGAAGTTGTGGATGCCCCATCCCTGTCAGTATACTTGTGTGTTTATTCATCCTGCCTCCTCGGCAGGATACTCGCAGCCTGTTTCTTTCCAAGAGAATTCCTACCTTGCTGGAGAAATGTTCTTCAAAATGCTTTTATTTTCCTCCTTCGAGTCTGTAAAGAAACCCTAAAGTGAATAAAATTCAAGGCAATACAGTCTGCAATAAGATAGCCAGCTTGCAAATATGTTCCAAGTGCTAAAAAGATAAATTTTTACTGATCAACAGCAGTGCAAAATTTTTGCAACTAACTTTGAAATACAATTTTTCACAAAGTAATAACGTCCCATTTTTTAACAAACTAGCAAAATCATGAGGCTGACTATGCTAAAGCTCCCCTAAAACTCAGTGTAGTGAAGCAGGCATTTTCAGAAGTTCAAATTTGACCAGATGGAATTAAACCCATCTTTAGAGAAAAGTCTCAAAATAATTTAAAAAGAAACAAATAAGAAATTCAAACCCTGCTTTTATATCCCCCAAGGAAGCCAGCTGGCTCCTCTCACCTGCACTATTTTGCATCTGGAAATTGCTCTGTAAAATGCTTGTTGCATTTTACTGGTTCTTCTTCCACACCTGCACTACTTGCAGGTTTATGTGTTGCAAACCGAGCTCCAGAGGGGATATCAGTAAATACTCGGCAAAATTCTGCTGTCTGAGGTGACACGGTGTTTCCTGGAATTAATTGCCTGTGCCAAGGACAGAGCTGGCATCTGCCAGCTGCAGCTATCTGTGCACAGTTACAGCTGAGGTGTGACTCAGAGCCACTGTCTGGGCTCAGGGCAAACCTACAAAAGTTGCTCGTTGTAGCCCACTTGTCCTTTCATACAAGGACTCTACCCTACGGCGGGATATTGGGAGCGATGCTGGTTTATACCAAGAGGAAAGATCTTCAAAAGCCAAAACACCTAATGGAGCTTCTCCTCCCCTTTCTTTCCTTCGCTGTTCTGGACAAACTCTTTTATCCATTGACTGTTACGGCTCTCAGCACAAGGTGGCACTAGGATTCCAAGAGAGGGACTTTCCAGCCCTGCAGCCCTGGTCCCAGTTAAGAGACCAGTGTGTATGAGTTACAAGTTGTTTGTCCATTTATTGTTTTGTACTCTGAGGTATTGCGGGAGTGCATCTGAACTTTACAGGGGAAAGGAAACAACCAGTTATGCTCGGCAAGGACAGTTTGGGAATAACTTGATGCTGAATGCTGCTGTGCTCTTGCCGATTTTAATCCTTTTGCATTCCACCAGGAGTTTCCCCCTTCAGCACTTTCCAGCCTTCTCCATGCCTGACTCTCGAGTTTCTGCTGTTTCCATTAGTCAGAACAACTCCTGCCAAGGGCAGGCCGGCCCCATGTGCTGCTGTGCCTTGCATCCTGCTGGGAGCTGCTTGCCACTGTGTTAAAGGTCCTTGTGCAAGGGGCACTACAAGTACAGGAGCAGTGGGGCATGAGGGGACAAGAGTGGAAAAAAGCAAGCAGTGTATCATCCTCCTCTTGTCCCCTGAGTCCACAGGAATTCTTTCTTGGTCGAGATCCAGTATTAACACTTGCTTCAGGAATGCCGTATGGGTTCTTGAGGGGGAAGGGTTGTTGGCTGGTCTTACAGCTCCCAAAATCAAGTGAGAGCAAGTTGGCTGCTGCCTGTCCTGTTGCTATACAGTACTTTTAAATTAGTATTTGCTATGGGATTGCACCTCGATGCTATGTGCTATCAGCAGTAGGAAGATCCTGGCCATCTAGGCAGCATCTCTTTCTGGAATACTGAACTCTCTCATGTTTGGTTTAATTGCTATTCTCCCCCACACAGTGAGGTATTTATTATCTGAGCAGACCTAGTAGAATAATTTCTGTGAAGTCGAAGTCTTAATAAAAATTATGGATTAATAAAAAAAATGAAAGATGTAGCTGAACACTACCTGACCTTCCTTCAACTCAGGCTTTGTGGCTGTTTTTCTTTGTTCTGCAGCCCTGCCTTGTTGCTCTCAGAGAAACCATGGGGTTTAATCTACAGACTCTTACTTTTGCCCATGCCTTTTTTTAGATCAAGAATTACCCAGAACAATACAGCAACAGTGTATCACATGTCTCAGTGGTCTTGAAGGAGACCAGAGTTACAGTTAGCAGTTAGTTCCTTAAGGGAACAGAGCAGTGACACACTCTGAAATAGCACTGATCTCCTAAACACTGAATAAAGTGCAGAGAAAAGACCTTCTGTAGAGGTTTAACAATTCCCTGACTGACTGGGACATCCAGTCAGGGGTGACTATGGTCAGGAGTACAGGAAATCTTGGTTGGCTATTATAAGCCACTTGTGTGCCTTTGAACTGAGTCCCAGAATCCAAATTTTACTTGTTTAGAAAAAGCAGAACAATACCCAAGTGCTGATCTGCTCTGAAGATCTGGCTTAGGTTGGGTGCTCCAGAAAGTCAGATTGGCTTACAGGAATGTAAGGAGATAGGGGGCTCTACCAAATCTATAAAATCTACCAAATCTACCAAAACAACATTTTTAGATGCTTTTAATGAGTGACTGAGTAGTCATAGTTAACAGTGGGTTAAGGGCCCTGAGAACTGAGCTTTTCCATAACTTTCAGAGAAATGCCTTTGCCAGAAGTAGCAGGCCAGGGAGGCAGAAAGGGATCTGCCTCCTCACTGCAGCCCTTCCAGTCTGCACACATGATCTGTGGTCGACGTGGGTTGGTGACAAGCACAGCGCTGTGCACTGTGGAGTCTGAGCCATCCCATGCTGCCATTCCATGCTGCAGTCCCAGCAGCAGAGGGGCAGTCTTGGAAGAAAGGAGCAGTTTGTTCAAGTGCCTGGGAATCAAGACTTCTTAGCTTCATTGCTCAGGGAAAATTGCAATGGAATCTTCTACTAAATCAATTATTTACAAAATCTATTATTTTGTATAGTCCTGAACTTTTCTACCTTATATTTATTACTTCTGTTCTTGAGCTTCCTTCAGCCTCACCTCACTAGACTTGTCATACACATCACTTCACATACAAAGCATTTCAAGTCTGCATCCTGATCTGTGACATGTCTGCAAAACAGAGATGATCCTGCCCGTCACCTAATAAAGCCTCTAAGTCCAATAAAGCTATAAGCTCCTCAGAACAAGGTCTTTTCCTAGTTATGCAAATTTTTATGCATGTCGTATGAGCCTTGAATTAGGTATCTGTATATCACATAATTAGAACAGTAAAATTATTAGAACACCTCTTTTTTCTTTTAGATAGGTAGAAGATATAGGTCAACAATGACTTTCCTACATTTCTTTTTATCTTTTGGAAAAGCTTTCACCCCTGCCCCAACCTACCATATCTGTACAAGTGAGACTGGCACCTCTTTTATGTTGCCAAGCAGATGCAGTTGCAGTTAGTAAGAATCCATTTAGACTAATTAGATGTTGAAAATCCATTATGGTTTTTGGCACCAGTAGACACAGAAAAATTCTGTGCCCCTTACAGGGCCTGACTTATGGCAGGGCTTCCCAGTGTTTTGCAGGCCGGAGTGCTGCTACCCTTGACTTCAAAATGGTGTAAGAAGGAGGAGTCTTGGCTGTGGAAAGCAGCTGTAAAGCCAAGAGGAATGGCTGTGTGTCTTGTGACCTTTGCTGATTGCGTGATTGTCTGACGTGGTATCATATGATAACTCTCAGAGACCATTAAGAATCAAGCAAGGCTTTTTTACATCCTTTCATCACCAGGATGAAAGGGAAGACTGGTCAAACTCCAGGGATTGGAAAGTATTTGTTTGGTTGGTTTTTTTACACCCTGCTACTCTTTCCTGTTTACAGGCAAGCCTATTCCCTTCTCTGTAAAATGGAAATAATTCTTTTATCATTTTTTTTATTGTGTGCATTTAAATCATTGCTTTTCCACACCAGAGGTGATCAAATGGGAAAAGATTGAAAACAAAGAGGCATCACCCATACACCAGTATCAGCCAGTACGATATATGCTGATGAGCTGTTAAGCTCAGCAGAGCCTTTTATTTCTCTAGGGCTGGTTCATGTGGGTATTTACCGGCTGCAGTAACATGCCATTTTTTACCAGCTGGTTCTAATCTTATTGCAAGATCTTCTGAGCTAGCTTCACTGCAAAGATTTTAACTGGACTTTGGAATCCTAAAGCACAAGGATTAAGTAAGTGGTGAATATTTCTCACCATGAGAGTATGTTTCAAGGTTGTCCTTCCGTTTCCTCACTCACAGACTCTAGAATTTATTTCTGTGGCTAAAAAATGTCAGTCCTTACCTGCACTAAAGACCACAGCTGGTGATTTCTATCCAATTCCCAGCAAAGAGGAAATTGTATTCCAGCATTCGCACTGAGAAGTGCTTACAAGCACTGTTCCCTGGATCCTCGCCTGTTGCGCCACTGGATAACTCCAGTGGTTTGAGAGTGGAGGATGGTCTGGGTGGTGCTTGGAAGCAGCACCAAGAAGGGAGAAGACAGTGTTGCTGTTGTCTGCACAGGCTGGAGCAGTGCTTAGCTGTGCACAAGTCTGGAGGTCACAGCTGGCTTCACCACCGGGGTGCTGTAGTGAGGACACAGCCTGCCTGGGAAGGGCAGCACAGGGGTATTGCACCTTGCCCTCTCCAACCTGAACCTGGAAGCAGGGGGGCCTGTCTGCCTGTGAACTCTGGGGGTGCATTGTTTGCTTGAGGACTGGGTTGGGTTGTGATTTTTTTTTTTTTTTCAAGTTTTCCCCAGGAGAGGGAGCAGTCCACACAAATGATGTCGAGGGGAATGAATCTGCTTATTCCAGCTCCAGCTTAACCGTGTTTGCTGTAGTGCTGTCAATGGCTTCTTTCCTCATGCTCCTCCATCATCAACTCTTTTTGCTTCACCTTCTAACTCCTCTGGCAACCTTGCAACAGCTCCGGCAGTGCTGGCCCTTTGAGGCTGGCATTTAGGGCATGAACTGCACCTCTTTCCTCTGTAAGCCACCTTTCCCACCACAGTATGCCCAAGGCTGGTCCCAGTGCCTGGTCCCACGGCCCACATCCCCATCACCGGGCCCTGAGTCAAAGTCACTTCATTCCCAGCACGGCGTCGCGCTCGCCTCCGTCCAAGCCACAGGGCAGTGGCTCAGCAGCAGCTCCTCTGGTCGCTATGGTGACAGTGGTCAGGCAAAGGAGGACATTGGTTAATTCAGGGCTGCTTTGCTGAGAATCTCATTTTTATTCTAGCAATAGTAACTTCCAGAGGCTTGCTGCTGCTTAGGTATCCATTTGGAGGTTGACTGCTTCCCTAGCAGATGATTATATTTCCAGTAACATATGCACAGAAAAAAAGAGGAAAGTTGGGGGTTGTGGAGTTCAAAACCACTGCTGCCAAAGTTCTTGTCTTCATGGTGTCTTTTGTTGTATCAGGAAAAGTTCCAAAGCACAGTAGCCTGGTTACCACTTAAGGAATGGATTGTGGTTTCTTGTTGACTTACTTCACTATTTATTCCTTCCCTTCCTTCTTTCTTTCTTAAATAACCAAGGGGGGGGGGGAAATATAACAGAGCTAACTTTGTGATAATCAAGTCTCTGCTGCATTGTATCCCAGTGCACCTGATATAAAACTGATGTGTGCTGTGATTCTTAGCACTGCTGTAAGCTGAACCGCTCTGGGAAAATTTCCAAGGAATAATGGGTGGAATTCTCAAGGACAAGATGAGGAGGACAGCATAAGGTATCTGTTTAACAGCATTCCTGGGAAACTAGTGTGCCAGGGAGGCTGTTGTAGCATGACTGGCATGAATAATAGTATCACTCTTTTATTTTGGTGTGCCACTGGAAAGATCAAAGAGGTTTTGTGCATGAAGGACCCTCAAACTGAGGGCAAAACTTGAGTAGGGAATTTTGCAGCAGACTTGAAGTTATATAGCTGTTAGGGGAATAAACTGTTTTCACTGGATGAGATCTGCAGCTGTCTGCTTGGAGATGGTCATCTCTGGTAAAGACATTCCTTGGGACAGATGCAGTCTTTTCAGAGCACATAGCTGCAACAATTGCATCTCTGCAGCATGCTATCTCTGAATGTCTGATACAAAAAAGACTACAGACACATGCTGTGATTTTTAATGCTACTGTCAGCTGAACCACTGGGAAATTTTCCAGGCAGTGTCGGGCAGAGTTCTGAAGGACAGATTGAGGACAGTGCAAGGTATCAGTGCTAACAGCACTCCTAGGAGGCTACTGTTCAAGAGCCATAGCCTGAAATGGTAAACTTTTAAGAGTATAGCCTCTTTTAAGCTAGTAGAAGCAGCCATGCTGAAGCACTTGTGAAAAACTTGTGTTGTGACCAGCCCCCTCTACTCCCATTTAACAGTCTGTAGGCCATGCTTACATCCCCTTTTTCTGTACATGAGCACAGTGGGATTTGAGATGTAAAGCTGGGTGTGTCCTTTCTTTGGGTGGAGGGGTATATTACACCTGAGCAGTGTTGCAATTCACGTGGCACTCGTTGGAGTATGATAGTTTGCTCTGTCTCTGTTGGTGAGTGTTGTTTGAACCATCAGATCATGTAGTTCATATTGATTTTGCAGCCTGGTGGGTGACACTACACAGCGGTCAGTGTAAACATTTCACATAGCAGCCAAAGTTCACTCTTGCACGTCTGAGTTGTCATCTCTGCTTCCAGGTTGCATTGACAAAATGGTATGAAAAAGGAAAGAGGTAAGTGGAAGTGGGTGAGGCATTTTAACTCATATCATTGATGTGTCCATTCAAAGGGCAACATCAGAGTCAGCTGAGCATGAGTAAATTCCCATTTATGAAGGCCTGACCTTAGACTCTGGACCTCCACAGCTGAAGAATCACTATAGGGCCAATGAATTACATTTTTATTGAAAAAACCATGACTTGAACATCAATATAGATACCATCTCCACCTCAACATTGTCATGTGCTCTAAGATAATAGCATATATTACTTCACTTTGCCATCTCACCATAAGCCTGTTGGCTGGTACCACCCAAGGGACAAGATTCTTAGATAGTTTAAAATCTCAGTCTTATAATCTTTTTGTTCAGAAGACATCCCTAGGCAAGGAATTCCTGCTTCCTGTTAAGGCTGGGTGTGCCACAGATTTTGTCTGTTGATGTTGGCCAGCCTCTTTAGGCTTCATTTTGGTGTCTTTTTAGCTCTTTGCTTCAATGTTTCATTGCCTCAATTGTGTATCTTAAGTTTTAAAGTTATTTTCAGATGTTCCTTCTACTTGCTGGGATTGCAGTGCCTGGATATGTCTATAGCTAAAAGCACAACAGCAATGCTTAAACTGTGACAGTCAATCATAGTGGGTCTCCCAGGATTTTTATTGTGTCCCATTTTGCTTGAGTGTGGGCATTTATTTAAACATGAAGAAAAACTACCAAACAGGATAGACTCTTGCAAGAAGAGAAGTTCAGCTGAAGTTTTGGATGTGGTTTTAGATGGGTTCTGACAACTGCCAGGCTCTCTCACTTTTAATGCATACAAATCTATGAAGGGGAAAATGTTCCTGTTTAAACGGTTGTGATTTTGTCAGTTTATGTTGGAGTCTGGTTAAAGGGCAGATTTCCAAGTCCTATTAAAAAGAAAAGGACATTCATCTAGATAGCTCTTCTCTGCTGCTCATCCTCTCCACAGTGCTGCGGATGAAAGATGTTTTCAATTCTGCTGTGGGATAGAGAAAGCAGCCCAAGTTCACAGAGCCCAAGGGTGGCATTTTTCAATAGTACCAGCTGCTTTAAAAGCAAATGGCCGATTCGACCCTGACCTCCATGGTAGTGGCACCAGGCCAACACTGTATGCTCCAGCAAATCATTCCCTCAGGCTCTGTAAATCCTGTGCTATTGTCCTGCTTCTGGGCCAGTAGGAGGACATCCTATGTCACTCATGCACTGAGAGCAAACTATGCAGCAAGGGTGGCGACTGCTTTGAGCTGCTGCACTCAGTGTGCAGGGAGGGAGCTGAATCCCTAATTTTGGAATATCAATAGCCAGGCCACTGCCATTGAGTGAGCATCACTTGTCTGCTTTGGCATTTGCAGCAGTGCATGTGCCATGCTACCTGCTGAACATGGGGCTGTGGAAAATAGAGGCCTCCTGAGCTGTGAATCCGAAATAGAGCAGCTGACACCATGGACTGCCCTTATTCCCAGTTGGAAGTACTATTTTCTGCAGTTCAAACTGAACACAACCTCCCAGCCCTTCCTGCTCTGTCTGTCCTCTGCTCTTACAGTCAGGGTGTACAAACCTTTGTGTTACAAACTAAGACACTGTGTGAGAACACAAGAGCAGAAAGGCCAAGTCTCTTTGCAAAGACTTCCACTTATGAAGGATAGCAGAAACATTGGTCCTGTAAGCCAGGTTTGAAAACTGTTGTTCCCTCTATTTCTACCAATTTCCTGCCTTTCAACTGTTCTGGAAAGGGATAAAGATTGGATGAGTTAGCAAGAGACAAGAGAGAAGGCATTTGCATGAAAGATGGTAGCAGGAGAAGGGGGGAGGTAGAAAGAATGGAACAAGAACAGAGGTAAGAGTGACCTTGGCAGGAGAGAATAACAGACAGCAGTGGCCCAGGAGAAGGAAGGGCAACAGACAGTGGAAAGGGGAGACCTTGGAAAGATTAACAAGACTAAACTGTGCTGAGGTGGAGGGACCTTGCACTGAGCTTTCCAGGCAACTGTGCAACCATTTCCTCATGCAGTGAAAGACATAAACATGCACACCATGTGGTAGAAAGCAGAAATACATGACTAAAGGATTTTTCTGTTTCTTCTCCCAATTTTGTGAAAAATTTTGTCCTTTCTCCAGAGTTTTCTTCTAGAAGGTACTTCTTTAGAAGACATGGTTAATTTTGCAGTTCCTGAGGATCTAGATATTAACTATACATACAGAATAATGCCTTTGTTTGAAGAAGTGTCATGCACAAACAGAAATCTGAGATTTTATGGCTGGTAGAGCAATAATGATTTAAAGGAAATTCCTCTCTCTGTACAAGTTAAGACATGTCAAGTTAACTCCTCCTTTAAAGTTTGTGGCACCATCCATGCAAGCTAGTCTGAGCAAGTAACATTTTTCATCTTCGTTGATGTTCTAGTCAGTGACAGACCAAACCCACTGAGACTGAAGGAAATCTGTCCTACCAACTCCACCACACATTTGGCAGGTTCACCAAAACCTGTAGTGTGGATGTCAGTGCACTGTTGAGTTAATAAAACCTTGAAGCTGCCCTAATATTGCTGATGTAACTCTCTCCTGGGCCCTAGAAGTGGTATGCAAGAGCTCAGGTGGCTGTTTCTTGCCTTTTTCCTCAAGTTCATTCCAGTGCGCATGGAGGACAGGCCCTACTTTCCCTTTAGCAATCTAGGCAGGGCCCCATTACTCAGCTTTGCTTCAGGGAAAAGTTGAGAATGGATTCTCTTGCCTACAGGAGTACAAAATGAACAGGAAGCGCCTAACTGGGCGCTGCCAATCCTGCTGCAGTTCAGAGCTTCTCTGGATGTGTCCTTGGCAGATCAATTTCTCCCTTTGCTCAGGATTGGTGTGACATTGGGTCCCAGAGGAATAGATGCAGCACAACAGTGGTGTTCTCTGTACAGTCTGTCTGTGGATACAGCATTTGGGAAACCTGGCCAAGGCAGCTTGCCTGGCACACTACAGTCCTGGACATTCCAGCTGGAAGTGACACCCCACCTCTCAGCAGTGCCAGGGCTGCAGCTTTGGTACCCAGGCTCCTCGGCTCAGGATGGCAGGTCTGTCTGTCTCCAACGCTGCCACTTTGGAGGATCCCCAATCTGATGGCTTTGGCAGAGCCCCTTTCCTGCTGAGCCCCAGGCAGCAGCAGCTTGTCTCAGGAGAGGTTTCATGATGCTGGAATGGACGCATCCTATCCAACAAGCCTTTCCTTGCCCTACTTGCCTGGGAAGGATTGAGCTGCCCTCTGCCAGTGCTATATATAGGTCAACAGTGACAATGAATTGGTTGAACACTGGAGGACTCTCTCCTTTGAACACCAAGATTATTGGATTTTAGTAGATTGCCAGCATAAAGAAAATTTTAGTTAAGTGAATTGATTTCTTCCTTCCTCTCATATTTATATGTTAAATTAATATTTTATATTCAGCAAGTCAATTAACCATGCCTGCCACTGTGTATGAAACACTGACATTTGCTTTAATTCTTCTTTCAGAACAGTCTGCATATCCTGCCTGTACAAGATATGTACCTACAGCTTAGTTAGGAGACTTCTATTTCCCCTGGGTGGCTAAAAGATATTTTGGAATAGCTGGTTCCATTGTTCCCGGTCGGGTGTTCCTAACACAAATCTCATTAATGGGGCAGATGGTAGTATAGAACCTCAAGTGTTTGGCTGATCATGTTTCAAGTAATACAAGTAAACCTGGAGATGAGAAAGGAGATGTTATTGACTGATGTTTTTCCTGAGGTTTACAATGCTAAGTTGGCAACTAGCCGTGGTTTCATTTCCCCTCAAATTGACACCTCTACCCTTCCTGTCAATTTAAGTCCCAGCTACAGTGATTTGCATTCTTCCCTTCTAGAAGGGAAGTTTCTTAACCAATTATAAATGAGCAAAAAATGTTTCTTGACAGTCATTTTACCTGTCCAGAAATTATAAGAATTAACCCAATGGACAGAGGTATTTCACAGTTAGAATAGTTCAGAAAGTGTTTTCAGGATGTATTAAAGAGGACTCCATACTATATCTCCCTCTTTCCCACAACAGCCCTAGACCCTGGAGAGCATGTCCTTGATATGCTGGGCTGGTGATTAGTGTGGTAGGGACAAAGGTCTTTTACCAAGCACTGGTTTGCAAAGGTGGGAAGTTTAAAAGATATGGGAAATCAGAGAAGTGCTCATCAGAAAATTTAACTCATAGTGTCTACAAGGTGTTTCAGTGTTGGATAGGTATGTAAGATAGAGACAGCATAGGAAAAATTACTACAAAAGCAGAGATGGTCTTTAAAACTGTGATAGCTTTTCTTGCCAGAAACAGACAGATGAGCAACTTCTTTTCCTGGTTGTTGGAAGCTGTTGAATTGATGGGCTGCAAGCATTTGGCCCCACAGCTATGGAGGGGAACATCCTCTAAAAGCAGCTTGTCTTCCATGGTTGTATCCAGACCCACAGCACATTTGGAAAGACACTGGTATGTTGTTGATTTGACGAATTTTAATTTTCCGTGAGGATTTTCCCTCACAAAGGGGAGCTGGGGTTAACACTGGAGCTGGAGAGAAAATTTTGATTTGTGTGGGGCTTGGAGGGGAGAAGAGGAAGCCCACTGTTACTGTCTCAGAGGGGCAGTGTGGGGGGGACTACTGCTATGAGAAGTGCAGGCATTTCCTAGAGAAGGATCTCTGAAGTACCTGCTGACTGAAACATTCCAGGCATTCCTGCACTGTGCTGCTAAGCTCCCACAGCAGCAGCTCATGCCGCTCAGGCCGCAGCAGCCTGGCCTCAGCAAGTGTGTCCTGGTCAGGGACTGACACACAACTCTTATTACCAAATTTACTGTATGGAGTAGCACTGTAAGTATTTGCAGCTGCAAGAGAAGATGGAGGTGATTTTAGTGTGCTGCTGTTGTGAACAGACCTGCCATCAGCAGGTGAAGAGCTTGCAGTGGGCTACCCATCACGGTGTTTTCTCCAAAGATTTCCTGGGCGCTTTCTGCACAGACTGGAAACTGTAGTTCTTTGTAGCCCTTACCCCTCCTATAGCTGCTCTTTCAAGTTGTGTTTGCATCTACTGTAAGGGGCAGAAACTCACACCACCTCAGTATCAACAAGCTTGTAAATCATCTACTTAATAGTCACAGGTGAGATAACACATTAAATGCTAAAGGCAGTAAAAAATCCTTACTACCTCACTCACCCTCCCCTCCGAGGACTGAATCTTGTCCAAAGCTGCACAAACAGGATTCTAAGATAAAGACCTTGGGTAAGAATTACTAAAACAAACAGAGTGTGCCGTGGTTTGTTAAGGGACTGGCTTCTCAAGGCCAAAGGGTGGGTGTGGAAGAACACATCACCCACCTTACAGAGAGGAAAGCTAAGAACCTTTACAAAGTACATCCTTGGAACAAAGCCCTCCTCAAAAGTCTATAATATTTTAAATAAGTTGTTGTAGCATGGGAGGAGAATCAAACAAGTACAATGCAAAGGATATTGTCTGTGATTTCAGTAACTAGCAGCACAAAAGCTCTCTAAGAAGTAGAGAGATTCTATTCTGCTTAGCATGATGCAGCACAGCAGAGTTAATGCAGTTCTAGCAAGGAAACTACATGCTTCAAGCTACATTTCTGTCTTTCCTTTAAGAATGCCTTGAAAGATTTTACCATTCAGCAAACTACCTGACTCTGAACATAAAAGAAAGAGCAGAAATTCCCCAGTTTACCTCTTCCCTGCCCTGCCATGTGCAGGAAACCTCTCAGTAGCAGGACAGTTCCTGGGGGCACGTTAGTTCAGTCACCATGCAGTGCCTGTCTGTTGATGGCTGGCTCCATGTCAGGGTTTCTTTCCTATTTTTGTTGTTGCATGGATGAAATCCACTTCTAGAGCATTATCTGCTATTAACAGGGGATACATTCTGATCTAAAGGCAAAATCTTCAAGTCTGTGATCTTGCTAGTCTGTCACCAGCCCCTGGGGGAAATATTTGAAGGTGGAACATGAGGAGCCACAGGACTACAGTTTTAGGTGAGTAACATCTCCAAACTTGTTCCTTTTGCAGGTTGATTTTTTTCCCCAGAAGAATATATGGTCTATAGCTTTAGTCAGTGCCTAGGGATAATTTCTACATCCCCTTGACTAAAGGCTTGTTTAACTTTCCTATGCTGCTGCAGAGCTATTGTTAGTCTGCAGATAAGGAAGTGTTATCATTTTAGCACAGTCTAAGAGAAAAGGATAGGAGAGAGCTATTAGATTCTCTCCTGTATTACTCTCTATCTTGTGGCAGGATTGTCCTTCATGCTGATCTCTCAAATGTGGTAATAATAACAGTAAAGTTTTATTTTTACTGGTTATCAGCCAAAAGCAACAACTGGACTAAACCAGAAAATACCATCCTTTCTGCCTTTGCAGCATGTGTGCTCAATCTTTCTGCTGATGCAGATACTTCTCTAGTTCTTTTCTGAAGGAACAAGGAGACACAGACATCCTCATCCTTCACCAGACAACCTGGTCTACCTAATCCTGGCCATCATCTAAAAACAGGCCCACTACCCTCTTCCCAGCAGGCCAACACACATTCCTACCCTCTCAGTGCAAATCTGCAACAGCTCCCTTCAGTCCTTAAGACATGGTAGACTTTTCACAGCTAGGTGTTGCTGCCTCTAGCAGTTGCTACCTCTTCTTCCTGCGTGTGTGCATGGCAGCCTTCTGTCGTTTCAAGGGGGCCCTATTACAAACAAGTTTGAAATCAAGGAAGACAAATGATGTGTCTGACTAAAAAGCCCCTGTAAGGGCCAGAACTGGGAAAATGCATGGACTGATCCTTGTGCAAGCACTTTGCATCTCTCTGGAGTGCAAATGCTCTTTAAGGACATAACAGAGACTATCTCATCCAAGGTGTTAAGGACTATACGGAATTTAGGTGGCTCTAATCTCATATATTTGTGCTTTAAAAGAAAGAAACCTTGCTGCAAAGATTACAAACCAAAAGGAACTCTAGCCCTCCTATTGTGATGCCTTAAGCCTTAGCTTTCATATTTGCAGATTCTATGTTACCTAGGGATGTAGTTCTGAGCCTCATATTAAGGGTCAGTAAACTCTCTTCACAGGGTAGGTAGACAAAACAAATCCTTTTTCTGCTGAGAACCAAGGACAACTTTCAGGCCCAAAACAACGATGGACTGAAGAGAGGAACAATAAGGATGAGACCTCACAACCTGAAGCTGTAACTGGACAATTAAACCCCAATATGCAAATGGACCAAACCTGATAGAAGTGTAAGACCTCGTGACCGGTGGGCCTTTGGTGTGTGGCGATTCATAGTGGACTCTGGGTGCAACCTTGGTCAGGCTCCTGTCCTGCCTAAGCTGGATCCTGGAGGCCTTTCAATAAATACCTATTTTATTCTCTAGCTCTGTCCAGTCTCTATTTGAGGTCAACCTTCCAGGCATCAACTGGATAAAAAGAGTGTGTTCCTGGAGTGCTTACCTTTCACTTAATTTGTGTGAACAGTGAGAAAATAATCAGGAGGCTGAATCCTGTTCAGACAGAATTCAGAGTCACTTTTCATGGTGTACACTATCATTCTAGATATCTGCGAAGTAGAGGTGTACACCAAGCTACCCAATCTGGATCCCTTTAATAGCCAAAGGAAAGAAACAAGAAGTTGTTTGAAGAATTTTCAGGGTTAAGTGAACCTCACCCTTGGTGCTGTTGACTGCGCACAGGAGTTTGGGCTGAGCCAAGACACAGGTGTCTGTGCTGAAATCCCCCCCTCAGTGTAATGAATCCCAGAGGAGATCCTGAGACCCAACTCATTCTGCACTGTGAAAGGAAGATGTGGATCACAATAAGAGTGGGAATGAAAAACCTATTAAGAACAAGAAAATCCTTTTCAGGTTGTGACTCTAACAAGTTTACATGAAGATGGATGGTTTTCCAATAGGGAAAAATAGGTGTAACAGACCCCTGTAGGCTTCAGTGGGGGGGACAAAACATTGCAAGCAGCAAGTATCCCATTTCAGGGCTGGCTTGCTGGACTGTGTAGCCTTACAAAACTGAAGCTCCTGTGAGGCTTGCCAGTAGATCCAAATGATGGAAATCGGATTTTCTAGGAAGGCAGGTGATGACTGGATAGCACTTCTATTTTTGTTTTTTTGAGGTCACCCTATTTGTTTTGAAGTCATTCTAATTCAGGACAGGAAGGGGCCAGGAGTTGTTTTTTTTGGCTACAAACTCAGTTTGAACTTTAACTGAGTAGTGTCTTTCTGTGGCATGCAGCCATGCAGCCACGAGGAATGATTTTGAAGGGCAGCAAAAGGAAGGATTGGCAGCATCCCTCAGGCTGCATTGACACACTGGTCATGCACAAGTGCCAGAGTGACCTGACCCAGCCTGGTGCCATCACTGCTGGACCTCTGCCTCTCACCTCCTTGGGATAACAGAACTGCTGGGGCTGTGCCAGGGAACAGCAAGGTAAGGGGACACTGGTGTCCTGAATACAAATAGAGGAGTCCCAAGCCAAATAGGCTAATGACAGGGAAGAGGTGGCCTGGTTCTGCTCTTGTGTTGACACACTATGTGGCTGTGTTTTTATCATCACATTCTCAACAAGAAACCTCCAGGAGGAGGGGAATTTTCCTCTTGTACAATTCTCTTGTCACAAGACAAGGGGGTAGCTAAACACTTCAAACCTTCTGCAGGGGGAGCATCATACTGACATCCTGCATACCCTGTCAGTGTGCTAAGCAAGTTATCCATCTCTGAATGAAACCTTTCTTAGCAATAGCCTTGGCAGCCATAGCCTTAGCATGCACACATGAAAGAAGGAAACCTCTTACAAAGGATTAAATAGGCTTTTTCATCATTCCACAAGGAAAAAACCTTACCCAGTATTTCTTCACTTAGCCTAAATGTGGGTTTCAAGGAGCCTTGCAAAACAATGTGTGGTAAAATCTATGTGTAGAAATAAGAAAACAAACTAAGGACTTGTGTTTGGAAGAGCTTATTCTTTCAGCTCTGTAAGACAGTCCTGAAACCTCCAAGTGACAGGAATCTTACAGATATTGCACTTGGAGTCAAAATTAATTTGGATTTTTTACTGTTCTTGTGCTTACCTGTAATTACAATAATTTTTCTTTTAATAGTAGATGAGCAAGAATTATTTCTCATAGCAGAGCCAATTGCTGAGATACAATATTTTGATACTTTTGCATGTCCAGAAAGCACACTACTTGTATATGCCATTGTTGAGAAGACGAGAGAAAATCCTCTACATAAAGTAATGGCAGTGTCACTGGTACAAAATTTCCCCTTTGAATCCAGCACTAGAGAAGGTTGGAGAGGGAATGACATAACAATCAATCACACCTTGCTTACTGTTGCCTCAAGTTTGCCTGTTTTTCACTTTTTGCATTTTGTTCTCACACAGCTTCAAGCAAACGATGTATGTTTTTAGAAAATAATCTCATGTTTACATTCTTCTTCTTTGGGAGGAGAAAGATGATTGATGGTGATGTTCACCAATGTGGTCAAAGAGGTGGCTACCTGTGTAGCCAATCCTGGCCTGTCTGAAAATTTGTATATATATGGAGTCAGAAAAATAAAGTAGAAGCTTTCCTGCTTGACCTCCTGCTGGCCTGTTTTGTCCTTTCGTGCTCCTAACAGCAGCCACAAGTGTGACCCTCCATCACAGCTTACAATACTTCCTCTTCTCCCATGTGGCACTGAGAACTGCAAAGTGTCTAAGGACATCTTTTGTCTTTCTCAGCAGAAAAGGTGCACACTGGGTCCAGAGCAGCACTTCTTGAAGTTAGCTCCTAAATTAGTTGTTTCAGCATATGTCTAACATAGCTGTGATTCTGTTGGGTACCACACAGCTTTGGTCCTTCAAGCTGCCACTGAATCTGCTGTTGGCATTTCTCCAAATGGCAGCATAAGTTTCCCAGGCAGCTGGGGCACAGATCCCACCATGATATGTAGAGGAACAAGTGCTGTGGTCACCCTCATCCTCCTGCCTGGATGCAGCAATGAATCACTCTATGCATCACCTGATATCTGCCTGTGGGGCATGACATATTTTGATGAGCTGTATACCTGAGATCCCTGGTGTTCTACTGGAATTCATGACAGAGATCCTATATGCTGCTGCTGGAGGTCCTTTGCTCTTCCAAGGTGGTGGATTTGCCAGGTCCATGTCAAAGTCTGAAGAGAAGCTAAGGCAGACCTCCAGCTGGCCAAATCCTGTCCCAAAAAGTAAGCTCATTTTGAAGAGGACTGGCAAACTGAATTCCTGTGACTGGGGAAAAAATACAGCTACAATGAGGTAGGAACTACCATGTTTGTTTCTGCTGCAGCAGCTGGATTGCAATAGCAAAAATGATCCTTAACACTTCACTAGTCTGTCAACCAGTGCACCAAGGAACCAGTTGTGCAATCCAGAGCAATATGCTAACTACATTTGTAAGGAAAGGGTTTAAAATTGCACAACATGCTGAGGAATGATACATGTAGAGATTTTGTCTTACAGCTATTGGAAATTAGAAGGAATGGAGAGATAACTGAATTTGCTCTGTTCTTCATTCCATGGAGCGTAGCGAGACTCAACCACAGGAGACATTGCAGGCCAAAAGTATTCAGTTTGGCATGCATGGGATGTGTCCATGACAAAGAGAGTCCGCACAGAGTTCAAGGAACAATTTCCTGCTGTGTGCAATGGCATTGTGGAAAGCACATCACAGTAAAGATGCCACCTAGAGAATGTCTTGTTGGGCTAGTTAGATATTAGAAAAAATTCTTCATGAAGGGGTGCTCAAGCACTGGAACAGGCTTCCCAGGGAAGTGGTCATGGCACCAAGCCTATCACTATTCAAGAAGCATTTGTGCAACACACTTAGATTGTTTAGCCTCTTTTTAGGTTGCTCTGCATGCAGTCAGTTGGATTTGATGATTCTCATGAGTCCCTTCCAGCTCAGGACATTCCATTATTTTAATGAGTCTGAATTCAGTGACTAGTTAGGTATTATTTACCTCCAAATGTTGTGATTTATATCATGTCTCATGTGGTGTGATGCTCTAAGCATTGATTCCAGCAGATTTGTTACAAATATTATTAAGAAAACAGTGCTAGTCTGAAAACAAAGATAATGCATAGATTTATTTTCTGTGCCTTTAAATAATAGAAACAATGAGCTATTCTAAGAGATAAAAGTAGGCCAGGTTGAGCTGTTTTTATGTAGAAGTACTTACCTTAAATTGCTCAAAACAGGAACTTCATTTCTGTGGTATAAACCCTTTTCTTAGCATCTGGTTTAGTCAATATTGCAACTATGGAGCCACTCTTAAAATGAGTATGTATAACACATGAAGATTTAGAGCACTTGGCTTATTTTATTCACAGTCCACTGATTCAGATTGGTTGGAATGGAGTATGCTCTTTTCTCTAACTGCTGCCTAAGGACTTGCCAAGACAGCAGTGCCCAGGAGACTGGGGAAACTCATTCTTGTTTTGGTATCTAACTGTAAAGTGTATCCAGAAGGATCTATGCTTGTACTGCTCAGAAGAACAGTTGGGATCCAAGGCTAAGTGAGGGAGATCACTGTATTTTAATGGAAGAGCAGATTGCTTGAGGTGGCTCACAATACTTCATGTTAGAGTAAAAACAAATGGGATGTGGCACTCCTTTTCCCTTGAGCTTCCTCCAAATGATGAGAGACTCCTATTTTCCAAAGTGTTGAAGATAGTTTTTCATTTTGATGTTCAATGTTTCCTTAGCTTCCCATTCCTTTTTCTGCTTGTTCATTTATTTTTGTGTAACAGTTATTACAGCATCTATAAGCAGGAAAAAATACCTGTATGTCCCCCTCCCCTCCTGCTTTTAGTGCCCCATAAAGAATAACTTCTTGTGTCTCACTCTCCTCTTCCCAGATGTTACATCTCTCTGGAGTGTAAATAACTGAATAACTTAGTACTTAAAACATGATGTGATACCTTTGATTTTAGCACATCAAAACTAGGTTCTGATAGAGAGTGTCAGTATCAAAAGTGAAGGCAAATGCTCTGTTCTCATGGATTCAAACTGAAGTGAGCACTTTGATGTCGATCTCAAATGAACATGGAGGGAGCAGTCCTCTCTGGAGTGGTTCAGTCGGCACCTGTAACCTCTTCAACTGCAGCCCTATCTCTCATGAGAATCAATATTTGAACCAATATTGACTTAGGACTCAGGAATGATTTATATGGGAGTCTTGGTATTGCAACAACTGCTGTGTTACTCAATCAGATTCCCAGATGACTGGTTAATACATAACAAAGCAGATTTGTAAATTCAGTCGGCACGTGTTATCATCAGAATGGAAAGGAAAAATTAATTCTATGATGTTGCATTAAATTAATAAATCAGTTGAATACCTGTAACTGAGTACTGCATGCTCTGCTTAAAGAGGCAACAGATTTTATTCTGTTTTCAGAGGGTTTCTAAGCCAGATTAATTTCTTGGTGACCAGTATTTTCTAGTCATCATGAGTAATTGTTATCATGAGTGTTTCATAATAAAATCAAATTAGGATTCAATTAGTTGCTTACAACATTTCACATTAGAAAGCTCTGTAGTGTACAGCACTATTCTGGTAACAATTATCAGTGAGCTTAATTCTGGGGTCAAAATCCAGTCTACAGCTGTTATGTTTAGGTAGTTTAGGCATTACCCTCACCTCCCAGGCATTATCAGCGACTGTTTCTGAAGGAAGGCCATTTATCTGGATGATTTTAAGTGTTCCACACAAAAAGCAACTCCACTCATTTTATGCCAATATGGCAATTAAAAGATTATTGAAATTCTAAACACCTGTACAATAACAAGATAGTGTCAGTCAAAGATAATAGGTCAGAGGTCTGACTTTAATAATGTTATTTGATCTTTTGGGAGAATTTATACAGATATATATAAACTAAATGGGCACAGAAAATTTAGTGATGTGTTTCCTCCTATAAATAACAATATGACTTAAATCTCATCAGATAGGCTAAGAAATTGTCAGTGTCTATGTTAAACAGACTGTAGTTTTCTAGGTTTCAGGCTAGAGCACTTGAAAAATCAATGTGTGTGCATGTATGTGAGGAAGAACACGGCCAGCCCCAGAAGTGCTCAAACCTCTTTGTTCTGGTGACTCTCCTGTGTTTACCCTGTCTGCCCTCCACGTGTGTGCTCCAAGTCCAGTGACCACGTCTTTGGCAGCCAGTTCATGAATAATCACACTGTGTCTATTTGGAATCATTTTCTAACTCAATGACCTTTCTTTAACCTCAGACTGCTAATTGTTATCACTGGCAAGGAACAAATGAGTCTGAGTGAGGTGAATAGGTGAAGCTCTTGCCTAGTACATGTGTCTTGCCCCAGGCAGAGTTCCACTGCTGCCACTGCTGCAGGCTTGGCTCCCCAAAGATTCCAAAACTTCCCTCTGCCACCTCCTTCTGCTGACTGTTAGAGGTTTCGTGGCCCATGAGGAAATAACTAGCTAGAAACCATTCTTTGGTTTAAATGGGAAACTTCCAGGATGCCATAAAAGCTATGCCAATTGCTTAAGCATAAATCAGCACCTGACTCAAAATTATGGTGTCTGGAATCCGTATCTGGAATCGACTTTTTTACATCCTAACATAGGAGAAAACTGCACCATGCTTGAATAACCAGCAGTACTGGAGTTGCAAGTTCCATCACAAATCAGTTATTTCAGCTTGCTATTAGTCCATTGCTATGCATGCTCAGCATAGTGAATCGTTGCATAACAAGTAAAAACAGAGAGAAAAAACCCCATATTTTAGAAGTCAAAATCATTTTAAGATTAGTCTGTGACCTACCTCATTTTTTTAAGCAATAATAGATTTTGAAATGTTTTAGAAATGTATGCACATTTCTATTTTACTGCTGGCTGGTTTTCAAGCAGCATATTGATGTGGGTGTGTTCTGGAATCTTTTTATTGCATTGTACTTAAATATAGAGCATTTGCTATCGTGGTAATGGCAGCTACATGAACATAAGGAACTCTTCTAGTTGGCTTGCTCCTGCCTAGTCTGTCCCAGTGTTCAATCAGTGCTTTTGAGTCCTTCACAGCACAAAGACTGAGCATTTAACACAAGCAGTGACAGTGCCTGGTGCCTTGTTATAGTGCACTACCTGCTCTGTCCTACATGATTCTCTGCAGCCTTTTTTTAGTGGCCATAACTACATGAACAGTAATTAATTCTGTGGCTTTTTTCTCCCTCCCTAGTCAGCACATCATACCCTCCTGAGCCCACTTGCTGTCAGGGGAACACGCCCCACCTTGTGCAGGCAATTTGTCTGTGTTGCACCGGCAGAACTAGAGGTGGCTCTGCAATGTTATTCCTTACAGCAGGTTTGTTTGGCTCCCAGGTATACACTTCCACAATGGAATTCATAATGCATAAAACTGTAAGTCTAATGCCTGGCCACAGCAGACATGTTGGAAAAGATACAATTTAGCATAGTTTAGAATTTTCTCAGTGCTTTCAGTGTTTTGTGGTAATTTTTAACCATAGGAGGAGTTGCAAAAATGTGCTGTCAAAGAAAAGAAACTGCAATCAGTTTCTTTTTCTGCTGCGATCTATCCCAGTGAGACTGCAAAGGACGTGCAAGGAAGGCTACAGATGGCAAGTGTCAGGTCTGCTCTTGGACAAGACAGCAGTAGGGTTCCACCACAAGCTGGGGCATGAAGGGGAAGCAAAGTGCCTGTCCCTCTGCAGCTCAGGTGGCTCCGTGACAAAAGGACAGCGCTGGCGACCCTCACACAGGACATTCTTCAGCAGGCAAAGTTAGCAAGCAACAGCCACCTGATGGGTGAGGACCCCCCGCCCCCTCCAGTGCCTCGCACGCATTCCTCCAGCCTGCAGAACCAAGCACAGCCCTGACCTGACGAGCTGCTTCTCGCCCAGAGCTAATAAAACCAGAGAAGATTAAGAGGGAAGAGAGAGCCAATTCCGTGCAGGTAGAGAACTGGTTACTATAGCAACTGTTTTCTTCTTTGAGCATAGGTTGGGAGGGACTCCCTTGCAAGGGGATTTCTGTGCAGTCCCCAGGCTGGGGAGGGAGGCTGCTGTAAGAATCTCGTTTGACAAAGGTTGCGTGGCTGCACTCTTGAACTCCGTTGGGATCGGGGGCGGGGGAAGCTGGGATAGGGCCGTGGAAGAGTTTTGACTCTCGTCCAAAAGTAAAGCAGATGTTGAAGAGCCTGTATTTAAAAGTCATATACTCACGTCATGGTGTATTGTTCTGTGGGTTGCAGCTACATCCAAAGCTGGTGTTGTGCCACAGCACATGTCAGAACCGGGAGTTTCAAGGCTAGAGTTTTTAAAAGACATAAGAGAATATTTAGCTTATTAGTACTGGATTTTTAAATCTGAGTCCCAAGGAAGATGCATTCCTTCAAGGAGCCCAAATTGGTGGAGAGTAAGAAATTAGGTATCTTGTAATATAATAAGCCTGGTCGATTTGACTCTGGGAAAAGTCGTTCTCTGGGACTAGGGCCAGGTAATGTTATCTTAGTGTACTGCTTGGAGTACCTGGCACTGTACAAGCTCTAGGTCTTTGTGGTTACCTTAGACCAACATAGCAAATGAATAAGCACATTATCCTTTCACTAGGGCTGCTTTCTGGTAGAACACACCCCTTGCATTCACAGGAGACACAAATACCAAGCAGTGCCTAGGGTAAATCCCTCCCCTTTACCCTCCTTAACCCTGTGTGCTCTGGCAGGTAGACTTCAAGGGTCAAAGTTGCACCTCGGTTTTTGGCCAGTATATAGTGCTGGAAAGTAAAAAAACACAGCAGGAAAATAAAACAACCTATGATTGTCTCAAACTCAGTTCTGAAATTCTGTCTCACAGCGTCAAAGCACAGAAGATGCAAATTCTTTTGGGAATGGACAAGCAAAGAGAGCTTTGGGTGAAATATTATGCTTCTCTGTTCTCCCTAGACTGTTTATTGTCTGTTTTTCCATGCAGTATTTTTGCTGGAGACACAGATTTAGGAGAATGTTGTCTGCCACAATCCCACCACCCTTCCTATCACTAGGAAAGGGGGACAGCTGTGCAGCCTCTCTCTTGCAGCTGTATCTTGTCTAGGTGTATAACACAACTGCAAACCTGCAAACCTTCCGAGTCCCTGTCTTTCAAAGCAGCAATTTTTTTTGGCCGTTGATGCAGGGAATAAGACACAGTAGCCTTCATTTTTGTTTAAAATTCAGCAAGCGTTTGGCCAGCTGTAGAACCAAGGATCGGAACAAAAGCAGGCTCCCTGCTCCACGTGCAACCTGAATGCAGGACTAGGCTGGGAGTGCTTTGCTATGACAGAGTGCTTCCCTCTGAGCAGCGCATTGAGGAGATGAGCCAAGAGCCTGAGGGACTCAAGGGCAGCCCCATACTCTCACCCAGACTGCAACAACTGCACAGTTCCCACGCCAGTGTCTTGGGCTCAGCCCAGCTTCAGAAAGGAGATTCACAAACTCAGTATCAACCTGCTACTGGTCCATAAAGAATCAACAACTTATCAACAACTACCATTATGATGTCTGCAAGCTTTTCAGCTGAAATAAGTATCTGCACCCTGTCATTCTTTCTATGCCTTGTGGCAGATCTGGCCTTAGATGGCATTTGATCTTGCCAGTAAAATCTGCTGCTGCTTGGAATAAAAGAGAGAGACTTGTGAAAGAAAGTTGAGTGCTTCATGAGTCAGAATTGTAGGCTTAGCTTTTTTTGTGAGCAGTAAGAAATATCTGCTGTAACAATGCAACTGGTGTGAATAAAATCACATAAAATTATATCAATCCAACTGCAATTCCCTTTGCTGCAGGTAGAGAGGTTTTACAGAAAAATGGGAAAATATATTTCAGTAAGCTTTCCTAAATTACACGAATTAATAAATTAACAAAAGGCTTATATTATACTGTCCTAGACAAGAGACATGATTGAATATTTCCTGATTGAATATATGATTAAGGCTGCATTCAAAGCCAATGAAAAATAGAAATTTCCATCAGGACTTGCGGAAGTGTCTCCATCACTTCAAAGGACGTGGTGGACTCACTGGTGATTATATTCTGCTCAGCCACTGAAGTAACAGATTACATGGTCACAGATTACATGGAGATGAAAGCAAAGTAAATTACAGGGGAAAAAAAGGTGTTTTACTGTGTGAGGGGAAGGAGATTTCTGTGATGAGCAGTCTTGTCTCCCTCGATGCTGACAGCAGAGTTCATACCAAGGTTCAAGGCTCTGCTCACGCCAGAAGAGGGGAGCTCAGTCCAGCTAGCTTGTACCTTGCTTACAGCAGAATTAGTCACTGTGTGCTTGTGGCCTGACCTTCCTTATCTCAGTACTTCCTTCACAGGCTTTAAAGCCAGGTTATCCAGGGGATACAGGCAGCTGAGGAACTATTCTCTTAATAGGTCTCATTTATTAGATGCTACATCAAATTAGCCTATTAGATTGAGGCAGAAACTGAACATAAATACAGAACCCACATCTGCTACAAAAGTGTGCTAATGCAGCTTGGTTGCCATGGTGTAAAATTCAACATAAGGGTCATGAAGACACGTTTGCCTTTTGCCATTACTGAAGAAGATGGCTGGCTGATTGACTAATCCATGGGATAGGATATTGCACTGGTCCTAACAACAAGGTGCTTCTAAGTGGAAACAGACATCAGCTGATGCTGAGAACGTAATCAGGCTTCACACACCTAAGTTCAGCATTTTAACAAGTCAGTCAGTCTTGGAGCTTCCGAGATACTAATTCAGTACTTCTTTAAGGTTTTTTTTCTGATGTTTTTTAGGTTTCAATATACTCTGAAGTTAGCAGAAGCCTTAGTCTTGTTAAATTTGATTACAAGCATTACCTAAATGCAATTGATTCCTCCTCCGGAGCAGGAAAATATTACACATATAACTAGAAGAAATGGTTTTGTTTTCTTTTTTCCCTAAATGTTTTATTTGAATGTGGACTTAAAACTTATACCAAGTACATCTTAGTAGCTCTGTAAGGAGAATATCTCACTCTGTTTATCTGTTTAATGCATACTGCATGAAGAGCAGTATAAATTTCTAATGCATTGCTCCTCCTGAATGCTTTGAGCCAAACTGGGGAAGTTCTTGGATAACTGCAGAAAATTTTCTTAGATAAGAGCAGATTTATTTTCCTATCTTTCCACATACTCCACTGAGTTTTGACTCACACCTTCAGACCATGCACTTCGTATCTCTGGCACTGCTGCCTTGGATTTCAGTCAGAGCAAGCTTGTGCCCCTGCTGCCACATTGCTTCCTGCCCTCTCCAGCCAACCACACTCGAGAGGTACAATGCAGGGTACCGTGGCTAAAAGAACTCCTACCCACAATGTAAACATGAGCATCATCTTAAGCAATAACAAATATTTACTTTTATGCATAATGAAATAAAAGTCTTTTTGGCAAGGAACATAGCTATTTGCCTTCATATCAACTAAACCTGCAGCCCCTTATGATTATTCACCTTGTGCATATCACAAGTTCTATTACGAGTATTTTGTTCTTGCCTTTATGGTGCTGTCCACTCTTGTGGCTCCCCAGGAGAGAGACCATGTTTACTGGAAAACACAGAGAACTGTTTACAAGTGAGTTACACCCTCTCTGTAAAATCAACAACGAATGGCTGTGAGTTGCTCACTGCTAAGAAAACATGAAGCCAATAAACGATGTCATGAGCAGAAAAAACGTCTAAAGGTAACACACATGTGGCCTTCACATGGATCCAGGCTACTTATCAAAAGGGAAGTCATTAAAAGACTGAAACCCGAGCTAAACTTACACTAAGAAAGGGTGTGTTGCAATAAAAAGGTTATAAAAAAATAGATCATAATTCTTTTTATCTCCTTTTAAATTCTCTGATACATTGGAAGAGATTATTGGAGGCTTTGAAGCAAAGCTTTTAAACAACTGTCAGTGAAATTGTCAGTAGCAATGAGATGGAGTTTTCTTGTCTAATAAAAGTGGATAGAATTGTCTATATCCAGGAAAAACAAATGTTTCTTTTCTCTGATTTTACTACCTTTTCTTTCTATACTGACAGCAATCTAGAAAAAAAAAATAAATCAGTCAAATAACTCTAATTAGGAAAAAACCCCAAATCCTGTTATTCATGCTATCATGACAAACCAGTGTGAAGCTCAAGCAGCTGGAAACAGAACAGCCTGTGTATAAGGCAAATTATTTTGCTATTTTCATCACTTCTTCCCACATGTTTTTTCTGTTTAGCTATCCAATATCAGTGATGTTGTCAAGTACTTGAGCAGGGTCCTGAAAAAGAAAGGACTCCTCTGCACTCCTGAGTAGCTAACTCCAGCAGTAACTGCATGTCTCCTCGCCAGCATCCTAATCTGTGCCCAAGTTAAAGGGTTTTATTTCATAAATTAAGAGCTGAGATACAAAAAGAAAATAACATCTCTGTCTCCTCTGGCCTGGTTTGACATCCCTAATTCATACATTGCTCTTCCTCTTAACCAGGGTCTGGTATGCCTCAGCCAAACCAGCTTTGGTCGTGCTGAAGCTGCTGTGCCAGCACAAAGCCTGTTCCAAAGCCAGTTCTGGTGCTTTCTTGCCACTTCCCAGAAAATCCGTAGGCTCCATGTGGGTTTTCCAGCACTAGAGTGCCGAAGTGAAGCATGCAACAAAATGAGAGAGCAGCCCATGCGGTGAAATAGTTTGGGGAAGGATGAGGGAAGGAGCCCATCAGGAACTCCCCCACAACCCAGCAAATCCTCAGCTTTAACAATGATCACCACAAGAACGGCAACTTTTATTACAAGAGACTGCAAGTCTTTCGTATACAGAAAAAGGCCATCAAGGCTGAACAGCTAAAAGAGAAAAAACAAAAAACAAAAAACAAAACAAAAACCAAAAAAAACCAACCAAAAAAAAAAAAAAAAAAAAAAAAAACACCTAGGGAAGTGCAGAGGTAGTTCAAGGCTTGAAGGGATTTATTGCTTTACTGCTCATTTATGACGAGGTGATATGAGATCCTGGGGACAATCCCTCCCGCTGGAGGGGCGGGAAAGCCGCGGCTCCTCCATTGGGCCGTGACATCACCGCTCCCACCCTCGGGTGCTGCGGGGGCAGGACCGTCAGGCAGGTGCTGGCTTTTCCCGAAACAGGAAAGCGTAATTCCAATGCCAAAACTATAAAAACTCCGCTCGAAAGCACTGTGTGTAGACATTATTCTTGCTCCCGTAACATTACCCTTCTGTTCAGACGCGACCCTCTCCCGAACCACGAGAAACCAGTTTACTGTGCGGATGTGAGGCGGCCCTCACACGGTAACTAAGTGACTCCGTCACTTTCAGTAAAGAGCGGACTTTAAATAAGCTTCTTGCGGGTGGCCGCAACCCACTTCGTACCGTGCGGAGATTTCCCACATATTTCGGTGTCACGTCACGGAGCGAATAACACCGGCGCGCTGTTCAGCCGTGCCTGAGGGGGTGCCGGCTCCATCCAACAGCGCATCACCGCGGAGGCAGCCGTGGCAGCTCCACAGCGCAGCGTGAGGTGCTCCCCGTCTCCCTTCCTCCCTCCCTGAGGTTTTTCGTTCCTCCCCTCTCCCCCTCCCGCTCACCTTCCCTCAGCGCTCCCCTCAGGCTCAGCCCCCGCCCCGCGGGCGAGCGCCTCGTGCTCCCCTCGCGCGCGCGCACCAATCACAGACGCCCGGAGGGGCCGCGAGCCGGGTGCGCGCGCCCTCCCCTCCCTTTCCCTTCCCACCCCCGCTCCAAGGGCGGAACCGAGAGCGGGCTCCAGCCAATCACACACAGACGGGCGTGAAGCGTGAGGCGCGAGCGGGCCCGCGTGCCGAGACGCCGTATAAAAAGGGGGCCGGGCAGCGGACCGGGGCTCACTCGCCGCCGGCGCTGACGGCGGAGGGACGCACGCGAGCTGTCGCCCCCACCCGCCGCCCCAACGGCCACCGCGCCCCCTCCGCACCGCGCCATGAAAACCAAGTTCTGCAACGGCGACGCCGACCCGTCCCCGCTCGGGCTCCTCCTTGGCCGCGGGTCCGCCGCGGCCGGGCAGCCGCCCTCACCGCTGGCTCACCCCGAACCCGAAGGGAAGGACCCCACCGTGGCGGGCAGAGGCGGTGGCGTCGCGACCCTGCCCCCGGCGCTGCCCACGCCGCTCGAGGAAGAGTCGCCGCCGCTCGACCCCCGGACGCGGCGCCGGGCGTATCTGTGGTGCAAAGAGTTCCTGCCGGGGGCCTGGCGGGGGCTGCGGGAGGAGCAGCTGCTCATCAGCCCCATCAGGTCAGCGCGGAGGGGGAGGTGGCCCATCCAGGGGGCGGGGACGGGGGCGCGCCGCGGGTCCGAGCCAGCCCCGGCGGGGGAGGCGAGGGGCTCCGTCTTCATTTTATTCTTTTAAATCCCTCCCGAATTCGGTTTAGTGGGCGGTGGGAGCGGGCTGGGCGCCGCGGGGGCGGTGCCGGGAGCGGGTGGTGGTGCGGGGGGGCGGCGGCTGCTGCATCGCCGCGGCCCCGTCTCGGCCCCGCGCCGGGGGAGGGGCCCGCGCCCGGCCCCGGGAGGAGGGATGGAGCCGGCAGAAACCGCTGCACCGCGCCCCGAGCTGCTGCCGGGGAAAAGGGCCCTGCTGGGCTGGCCCTGGCTGCTCCGCGCTGGGAAGTCATCAGGTAAACGCGGTGTACCGGTGATGTGAGTCATCTTCTACAGCGCACAGTAACGAGCGCTTGTGACTCAGCACGCTGGCAGCAGAAATATGTAAATTGAGGACGTTCTGGAAGCCATATGATGTAATGTGTTGGAGATCTTTGCAGAATTAAATAGCATCTTTATTTTGCTTTAACTAAACCGATGTTAGTTCAGAGTTTCCCCTTTACGCACCGGTTGTCTCGCGTCTTCCAGACCGATCATTCTACCTGATCAAGCATACAGACAGGGACAGTTTCAAAGGATACTGTTGTCAGATTGCTTTCCCAATGTTTCTACTTTTGTCCCTACACAAAACATGCACATATCTACCCTAAATACCTAAGGGAGCATACACAGTTGACAAAGCTGTGATGTATAAAAGTATGATTAAAACACATCCTGCTCATTTCTAAATTTATTTTAAAAGCCTTATTGAAAAATGACCAACTCACTGAAACCCAGTACAGGTGGTATTTGTTTTTCTAGATTGTTTCTCCTCACTTGACATGATCATAAGGAGTTAATAAAGGGAGAGAATTTTTACACGACCAATACAATTCCTAAAACAATTGACTAGTCTGATATGTCTAGTTTAAATCACTTTATTAATTTTTCATCTGTATTAGTGTGTACTGCTGACTTTGGTACTTACTTTCTCCAGTCTTACATTTGAGCACAGTTATCTTTGCATTTCTTGGAAGCCTCTCATGTGAGACACCACTTCAAAATGGCTTGGTGGTTTCCAAATTTGGCAGAAGAGAAGATGAGCTGAGACTTAAGAATGTATAAAGCCATGCTAATTGGTAGTTGGGTTTTTTTTTTTTTTTTTTGGTGAAAGTCTTCTCACCACTTTCATATCTGGAAGATGCATCATGTTGGTTTGCTGATTCTAGTTTCAGTCAGTGGGCATTCTCCAATGTGTCCATTAGTGTTGCAAAATCCTGTTCTTTAACAGCTGTCAGTGAAATAACTGGTAGCTTGATCTCTATGAGTGAGATGTGCCCTTTTGACCTTTAAATAAGCTGCCAAGTCTCCTGACCTTTCAGGAGAACAGTGCCTTTTATTAAGCTCTTGTATGAATTTCCTTGATAACTTTTCCAGGTAACTTTTGAAGTCTTAAATGCTATAGTGAACTTAAACTATAGTGCAACTTCCGTTCAATGGAGTTCAGCATCACTAAGGCACTCCACTCCAGCTTGTCCGGTAGTAAAAAAGGATTTGTGGGCTTTCACACACTGTGGAGGCTGAACATTTGTTTAAGTCATGTAACTATACAGATTCTTGAGCTTTAGTATTTCTTGTAAGGTAGTTTTCAGTTTGCTTAGTTTTTCTGTTTAATTATTGGTGTTCTCACAAAAGATTTCGTCAGAGGCTTAGAAAAGGTGACAAACGGTTTTTCACAAAAATCTGTCTAGCACAATTCAGATAAAGGCAGAAGTGTAGTTAGTATAACTAACCAAACCAGTGTTTGGATTGCCTTTGAATAGCTGGCTCTGCTCTTCCTTTGATATCATTTCCATCTGTCTCTTGGGGTTTTTTCCAACCTGTTCACCTTCATGGTTCAAAGTTACTTCATATCTTGTCTCTAAACTTCCTTTTTTGGCTGCCTGCCAAGCCACCTGGTTCTTTTCTGTCTCCTTTCTTAAGCATATTGTGCAGCTGCTGTTTTACCCTGTTTTGTTGAGATTTCTTTTTTCCTTCTCAGTTGTTGACTTTGGAAATGTAGGCCAGCCCCGTCTCCTTCTTGGTAGCCTTTTTTTCCAGAAAGTCTTTTCTGCTTCCCCACTGTGTTGAAAGAGAGCCCAGAAGGATATTTGAAAAAGTGTTGAAAGGAATGTCAGGTTAGGGCTGAGAACTGCATTTTAGCCACGACAGTTTGGATCTGCCGTGGATTCTTGTAATCCAAGGACATGGCAATGTATTATATGTTATAGGCAAAATCACTTTGCAGAAGGAGAGTTTAAAAATGTTAAAATTTAATGAATGAACATAATGATGATGAAAAGAATGCAGAAAGGCAGTGCAGTAAGGAAAATGTGGGTTGAGTAGATGGATCTTCTTAAAAGCTACAAGAACATCAAGAAACTTAGAATCTCATCAAGACAGACACAAACTAAGGAAATCGGTACTTCAGTCATTCAGATGATACACAAGCATGCTGGTTTTTTCATGTAATTGCCCTTCAACAGCAGTATTTTTACAGGAAAAGTGACAACATTTGTTTTGTTTTCCACAGCTTTATCAATCTAAATAGATACTGGATTCGAGAAACTGTGATTTTAGATTGGACAAATAAATGAGCAACTTATTTCAAATAAAAAACTGTTTTAATTGTAAATTTCAGAATTGAAGATATGACCCTAAGAAAGACAGCAGAAGTAAGACTTTCATCAGCAATGCTGTAGCATGGGTATTTAGGTTAAATCTTTATAGCTGAATTTTGTAGCTGCCAATCCCAGTGATAGCAGCTCTTAATTCAAACTTTGAGTTTTATATTCACTGCATGGTTTTAAACTTACTCTGCCGTTGTTTTCCTTGTGCAGCCAAGTATATCTGACAAGACTCTAGCATCACTGAAAATAATTTACTTTTATCAGCATAGCTGTTTGTTGCATTTTACATCAATTTGTTAATAGCTTGAGCTGTAATTTGGATCAGTAGCTCTGGGTGATGAACTGTACACTAAGAAGCATGAAGCTGCCATTGTTTCATTGACGCTTTGTATGTTATGAGTTATTGGTACTGTTGGAAGACTTTCTTGTTAGAGTAGACCAATTAATCTCACCAAAAGGATGTTTAGTGCACCTCTCATCTGTTGAAAGCAAAACATGTGCTTATCCAAGTTAGCTAATCAATGTATTTCTCTGTCTCCAGAGGTGGCCTCAGCAACATGTTGTTTCAGTGCTCGCTACCCGATACCATTGAGACAGTAGCAGATGAACCACGCAAAGTTCTCCTGCGTTTATACGGTGCAATCCTGCAGATGGTGAGTACATAAAGGGCTTTGGGAGTGGGAGGGTTTCTGTAGCTCCACTGTAAGATGTTTGGAGATCTTCATTTGTGACACTATGCAGCTTTATCCTTTAGGGAATGTGTCTGTGGTGGGGGGTAGGATGGCAAGCTGAAAGCAGTTTTCTTTATGGTTTGTTACTGTCTAGAACTTACATTCCTTTCTACACAGATCCCGACTGGCGTGAATTAGCTGAAGGCTCATTTGCTGTTTGTTTGGGCACTAATGTTTTGTTTATGGTCTTGACTTTGGACTGTGGTGTTTCAGAAAAACTTGTTTCTGTACAGAATGTAGGACTTTGACATAACTAGCTAGATTGCAAGAGACTAAACTGCTTAATTTTAATCCTGTAGCACTTATGAATCTTGGCGATTAGTTGAAGGTTTTGCCAAGCTTGTACACTGCTCAAGCATTTTATTAGATATCGTGGATAATTGTGCTGCTAGAAAATTTCATCTATAGTTTTAGAGTAAGAATGAAGCATGAACATCAATACAGTCATCTCATTCCAAAGCATGCTTTCCTGAATGTGTGAAATGCCTTAGAGCTGGCATAGAAGCTTAACCAGATGTGTTGTTGAACCCTTTTAATTATACTTCTATTTGGTTAGTAAAATGTAAATAGTATTGAAATTTGTCACACCTTAACTGAAGTGATTGGCAAATCTGTTTCAAATAGTAACATTTAAAAGCAAGATTATTTTGTAAAGGTGTGGTGTCTCTTAAAGCTGGCAGGCTGTTACTCTAGAACTGTACAGCAGATCTTCTCTTACCCATCTCTGATACACATTTGATTATATTGTAAATAAGCAATCATAACGTGTTTAACCTTATGAAAAATTGCAGTTTCATAACATTACATCTGTATGTTGGCAATTGTTTCTATTTGACTTAAGAGGGTCTGGGTTTATTATCCATTAATTTTATATTTTCCAGTACTCAGTCACTTGCTTTGAACAACTGATCCAATATCTGCAGAAGATTTTTCTGTTCCTGAAATTTCAGCCCATTCTTCCTGCTTCTGCTGTCTTGACCAAGTTTACTATTAAAAGTCTCATTAGATACTATTGCTTTACTGACTTTGAAGTGTTCCTTTATTATATTATGTGAATTGTGAACTTTCCCAGTAACAAACTTTACCAGAAATATGTAAAATATTCCAGTGGTTTTGAATAGCATGAATTGCTTGGCAACAGCACCATATGTGTGTTGGGAAAGTTAAATTCTTAAACAAGAAAAGTGTGTAGAAGTTCAGTAATCAAGCTTAAATAGCCTTTAGTTTCAAAGGGAAACTAAAAGTAGAGTGAAAAAAAGTGGTGTGAAACTTTGTTTTTAAAATGACTCCTAGGATTGATTCTAAGTTTGGGGTACTTTTTAAGAATTATGTAATGGTTTCAATGTAATGCTGAGTTAATATGTAGAAAGCTTGAGTAGGAACATGGGTTGTAAAACTACTGTAGTGGAAGAGCTTCTGTTTCCCAAGAGCTGTAAAGAAATATGGCCTTTCCCTTATTTTTCAAAGGAAAAATAAAGTAGACTCTAGAATTTGGCTGCCCTTTTCTTCCTTCAGGATATTTTTAAAATTGCTTTTTCTCTGCCCCTATCCACTGAAGAAATCAAAATAAATTTTTGGGCTCTAAAATCAGAACTAATTTGGTTTGAAAATTCAAAGTGTGTTCATAACTTTCTAACCTTTCTGCTCTTGGTGTTGAAGGATCTTTTGAGATGTCTAACTTCCTTTATTTCCATAGTGGCAGTGAAATGACTGCTCTTGTTGGTGCAGTTCACTAATGGTTAAGTAAGCAGAGAAGGTCCCAAGGTAAAACTTTGATTGCATTGAGGTTCACAATTTTTGTCAACAAACATTTGTCTCTTCCAGCTCCTTTACCTTAAATGCAAGTTAAAATATAAGCAAACTGTTTTATTGGGTATTTTGAAAACCTTACTTAGGATTCCTATGAGCTTCTGGGTGGCATTAGCAGAATGTTACAACAAGCCTGTTAAGTGGGAGTAATTTGACATTTTTGGTAGAGTTGTTCAAGTTTAAAATGCTGTAGAAATTAAGGAACACTGCTTAAGTAAGTTGAGTTTTGAGACATCATGCTAAAATCACAATTTAATTCTCAGTGATCTTAATTGTAACTGCCACTGGGTATTAGTAGTTACCACTTGTTTGTTTGAGCCTTTGTAGCATGTTTTAACTCTTGTCCATTCTACCCTCCTCTGAAATTGGAGCACAAACCAGTGATATCAGTTCTTTATCCCTTTACTGTAAATACTGTGTATCTATAGCAACCTGCACCAAATTGTACATACAGAAGACAAGTTTAAGTTAAAATTTTGAATACAAGTGAAAAATGGATCCCTGATTACTAACTTAAGGATGAATGATACTGGCTCCATAATTCTTTGAGCCACCTTTTAAAGAAACCTTTTTTGCAGTTTGAAAATAGCTCCAGTTTGCTTATTATGACTCTTGGAAGACACAAATGTCAGTACATGAAACTCATCCAATACAAACCATGCCAGCTGGCCAAAGCTGCCACACAGGGAAGGCTTTGTGCCTTCCTCTGTCATAGCTGATATGTTTAAGCCAATTTTTTGTGTGCATGACTGTTTTGGGGGGAGCTGGGTGGAGATGAACTGTGCTGGCTCGGCCATTATTATGAATGGTCGCACTGGCATGGATGTTTATAAATCAAGGACTTCTCTTGAGTATATCCTTGAGCAGAACTTTTTTTTTTAAGACAAGTATTGTACTTGTGACAGGTTAAAGTACTAACCACATTAAAACTCCAATGTCTGAGGCACAATGCAGATATGTCCTACTCTGAAAAAAGGGAAATGTCTTACTCTGCTTCACTTATTCTTGCTCCAGCTTAGTTGCTAAATTTGAAGGGGAGCATTGAAAGTAAAACTTGTGACAAAATGTCTTTAACTGTTGGTTGTATTAGTGTTAACAACTGAAAGAAAAGGTTATCCCACAATATGCCATTTAATGTCCAGACTTTAAAATTGGATTTTATATTCATATCACTATAGTGTTTCTACTTAAATTCAAAATAGCATTTGAAGATGCTAATAGGATTTCAACATAAGGTGGCATCAATAAAAAGTAAGCTCAAATTTTAAGGTGAAATTTAAGTTCACCTATAAAAAGGTAACTCAGGGATTGATCCCCGTTCTTTTACAAGTGTCAAAAGAACCTTGAACTCTGACTCACTGGGGCTCTGTTACTTTACAACAGCCAAAACAAAATCTTGTATACAAATGAGGAAAAACAAACCAGTATACCTAATGTTCCTTTCTGGTCTCTCAATTTCTATGTGAGCAGATGCAAAATGAGTATAAATGGTTGCCACAGTTCTGTGGTAAATTTGTTTCCATACCTGCCTTGCTGCCTTTTATTTTGTGTAACTAAATAAAATGCAGACTGCTGTGTAACTGTAATTATCAACGTCTTCTGTGGTTGTTGGTGTCCATGTCTGTCTGTAGCATGGAGTAACTACAAATCCCTGGCACTGGCAGAAGGCTTGAAAGAAACCAAGCACCTCTTACGGGGATATATTTGTGTTGGGTGGCATTAAGGGTGTTCTGGGGGTAATGTACCACTTTAGTTGTATATGCATGTGTTCTCTGCTGCAGGCTTGCCCATGCGATCGTGCCTAGAGCACTCTGGTTTCCAGGTGACAGACACGATTCACGGTATAGTATGAGATCTCTGAAGTGGAGCATTCTCTACAGCTTTCATTTTCTTTAGTACTGGATTTCATTGTTTAAAAGTAAGCCTTAAGTAGCACCAGCTACTGTCTGTGCATCTGAATGTTTACGGCAATGACAGAATATCAGACAACTGTCCCTTCCTTTTCTCTGCTCCCTCATAACAGAATGGGAACTTGAAATGGAGAGGATTGGAGTTGTGGCTTTTGTAGAGCTTGAATTGGGAGTTCTTCACATGCTAGATTTTTAGGACTTCAGCAAATTAAAATAAATTCCTTCAAGTCTGACAGGGATAAGTGATCAGTGGCAGATCCTTAGAAGCAGAAATAGTTATTGCTGAATCTAAAGCTGGTTGTGTTCCATACACTGAGGCTCAAAGTGATGTGTGTCAACAGCTTCTAGAAAAGTTTCCCCTGTGCAGGTCACCTCTAAGCTCTGAGGCAATTCCTTGTAATGTTGTGATTTAAGATTTGAATTCCTAGGGATTTATCTAATTCAAGGTATTACAGTATTTTGAAGTATTGAAAACTAAAGCTGAGTAAGCTCAGAAAAATTGAGTTATATTGTATTTAAATTTGTGAGCAGAGCTCAAATATATTTATAAATAAGTTCCTTCTCTGTACAGAATTCTCTGGCCAAGCATCATTTGGGTTTTTGGTAAGAGACTTCATCTTTCAGTTAAAAAAGAAATAAATTGGGAGCATAATTGGAAGAAAATGTTGAACTCAATTTTCTGTATGAAATTGCCAGATGTATAATCACTGTCTGGTCATCTGAGCACAGATCAATCAATGTGTACTGTTTCCCATTTATGCTGTATCCTGCATTAAAATCAATTTACATGATCATAAATTAGACTCTAAACAACTTCTGTTGAATATAGTTGTCCTCCTTTACTAAAACTGCATTGAACATTCTCAGGGCTTTGAGAATCAATCTTCCCACAACAGAAGAACCTCCGAACAAATATTTGAAGAAATATTGAAGCTGTAGAACACATGTCCATTTCTAGTGAGTTTCCACGTAAAGAGAGCTATTAAAAAGCTCTAGCAGTTACTCAGGGATGATCTTTTTCAGGTAATTAAAATTGCCTCATTTCTGTTGATGTAAATAGCTCCCAGAATTGGACATTAGTTAGTGTGGGCTATTAGAGTTACGGAAAAACTGAAATTGATTGATTTAGCCAAAACCAAGTGAGCTAAATAGGTTGATCAAATTGAGATGCCTTATTTTGGACCACTGTTCTCAGAGGTGATTGTGGAATCAGGAAATAATCGAAGTCTACTACTTCAGTCTGTTAACTCTTGAACTTCTGGTACATAATATTGCATCCTGCTTACTTTGTTCTCCTTGCCCATGTATAGTGAAGAATTGCCTAATCCTAGGCTGAGTACATGGCCACTTGTGAAGACTGATCCTCTCCAAGCTCCCATTCATATTTGCAACTTATTTACATATTTGTATTCATTTTTTTCTGGAAACTAATTCTTCGTGCTGAGGGAACAGAAAAGAGGGAAGGGATGCTGCAGAAGTCTCCTCTTGTGATGACTCTTCTGTAAAGCCCCAACTGTCCCTTTCTAATGGCACAGTAGATGCCATTAGGCTGTCTCCAGCACTAATTTGAGGTGGACTCTTGGAACTGGCTAGCTTTTTATACAGTATGACCTCTGGAAAGCAGATGCCAGTTCAGGTTCTAGGGAAAAGTCTAATGTGCTTACCTTCTGATTGAACTGAACCATTCTGAGAGCACCATTTATCAGGAAAGACTCCTGGATGGTGAGTAACTTTCTGACTGTTCAAGAAAAATCTGAGAGTGGTATTGATGTAGAACATGCTTGTTCAGAGAAGCCCTCTGTAAATGATTTTAATGCTATTGAGTAGTTACACATTTAGCTGTAGTGAATATGTTTGGACTTTATTAATTTCCTTGAAAGTAATATAAAGTAATAGTAGTTTCCATATTGTCTTGTTTTAAGCTTATACAGTAGTGTTATGGGAAGTACTTGCTGAAAGACCATCGTTTGTTGTTAACTATCCTTCTTCTATAGCTTCTGAAATACTGTAACTGCAGAGCTTGTGTAAATCATTAGCTTGTTGTATTGTACTTAAGGCAGCTGGTGTTGCTTAACTGTATTCCATTAAGTTCATATTTCCACCCTTGTTTTTGACATGTTAGAGCTTTGGAACAGGAAAGTATGCACATGGTTCTGTCAATGCAATGTTTGTGTTCGGAAGGTGGAGATGCAGGCTGCCTTTATGGGCCTCTAAAGCTAGTCTGGTTAAAACAGTCAATGGTGGAATTGCAACATAAATAGCAGCCACAAACTGTCACTAATTCTAAGCAGATATTTGCTTTCTCTTCTCCTTACCTTCAAGCCCTTTAAAGGACAAGGTTTTTAATACATCTTGAATTTTTAAATGTGCAGCTCTATTAAAAGCATGTGCCATTGAGGGTTCAGTTGCTGAGGGTATGGTTTAATATTCTGAAACTGCTTTATAATGACTCTTAACAACCCTAGCACAATACATGATGCATGGAACTTGAACAAGTTTTGCTAGTATGTTGTGATTCCTACTAAGACACCTTTAGTTTACATGGGCAATTCATTCTAAGAAAAATCTTGGATTTGCTCATCCAGTGGTACAGTGGACATATAGCCAAAACAGCACGCTCTAAATAAGGAAATTCTAGCCACAAGAAATTTGGAAAATAAGGTAATATGCAAAAGCTTTTGCTTTGTGACCTTCATAACATGCCTCTTCCAAAAGTCCTTCTAAGGCTTTTATGTAATCTCTGTAATGCGTCTCAAGTGCTTTGGCTGGAAAAATCTCATCCCAGATGTCATGCAGAGGGACTTAATTTTCTCTTAATTAAAAACGTTCCTCTGAGCTTATGGTGTATTCAAGTGTTTTGAAAGACTGGCAAACAATAAAAATGTAAGTGAAAATCAGGTATTTACACAAGTGGGTTGGTCTCGGTGGCACATCCTTTTGAACAATTTTGGAATTGTTGAAAGTGTGGTGATCAGAGGTCAGATGGATACTAGTGCTGTAGCTGTCACAGATCCAAGACAGTGTTGAGACTTTTAGTTAACTGTAGTTGGTACTTCTACTCCCTTTGTTCTGGTGGTTGCAGGTTAATAACTTCAAATTTCATCTTCTCATTGTGTTTGCTTTTTCTCATTCATAGAGGTCCTGTAATAAGGGAGAGTCTGTACAGTCTCAGATGGAAAATGACTTGCAAGTGAGTAATTAAATTTGCTTGTTTCACAGAATGTTATAGATTATAGGGAAATGTGGTGACCCTACTTGTTTTAAACCAGTAGTTGTTCCACCTGGACTGTGTCCAGAAAATGTAAAAAGTAATGAAGAAAAGTTTATTTGCTCACAGAAGCAACAATATGAGTGTCTGGACATAGTTTGGAAAGACTCAAGCATCCCACATTATGAAGAAACAGCCTCCCAGTTTTACCCTAAATGGTTTCTTATAATTTTGAATATTGGCATCAGTGCTGCAATTTCTAGTATTAGACTCTCCTTAAGTAGATGAACATCAGTTCTCTGCTTTACCAAATCCCTATTTTTTTAATACACTGATGAACTCCTCTGAGGAAAGTACATGGAGATGGAGAGAACTTGCTCTTGAACATGAAGTGTTCCTGATTAGCACTGTGCTTGAATCATCTCTGCTCTGCAAACTTTAAAGTTCTTGCATTTGGAATAATTTCTTCTGCAGCATAATGTTTAGCTGAGTGTATCTTTTCATAAAGTCACCTAAATGGGGTTCAGTAATTTAGATTTCTACTGTGGCATTATTTTTTTCAGTAAGGGATAAAATTGCAGCATGCTAGCCAGATGCCTTGGTTGTTGTGTACTCTGTTTTCAGCTCTGTAATGATCTTGGCAGTGACTAGGGAAAAGTACATTTTATTCAATTGATAAGTGCTGCTTTTCTCTCCTTGTACTTTTTGCCTTCTGTCAATGCCATCTGAAACATTTTCAAGCATTTGTTTGGTTTTGAGTTTTGTTGTTGTGTTTTTGGGGTTTTTTTGTGTTTTTTTTTTTTTTTTTTCCCCTCAGTGAGTTGAAACTGGTTTTAAATTTTTTGCTGTTGAATGACTGCTTTTGAAGTTTTGTTGAACTTTGTTTAGCTTACTGGAACAGCTTTAATCAGGTGAACAGAATTTAACGGATTGAACAGAAAAATATACTGGTTTGATACCTCAGGTTTTTTCAAAGATTAAAAATGGAAATGGCTTGAGCTCTCTTTGACTACAATCTTGTTAAAAAAAAGTTATAAAAGAAAACAAAAGTCCAAACAAGCCCCACCCTGGTGACAGAAGCTCACAGAAGTTTTGTGGTACAGGAAACAAGGTTTCAAACTTCATTTGTGGTATTTGTTGCTTGAAAATACCGATTCTCTGCTCATAGGTTGTTTTCTGCAATTAATCTCCTAGTGCTGAAACTTCACTGTTGAATCAGTGTTCTCAAGAATTACTGTCAGGATGGATTTGTTAATTTTCTTGTGTCTAGGTTATGAGAGGAGATTATATCCTTTAGAGAATAAAATTCTCTGGGTTCACTAGCAAAAGCATTGTAGTTTCTGAGCTGCCTGGTGTGTGACAATTGTCTAAACACTGGATAGTCTTGTCAGCTCATAAGGCCTTTTAACAGGAATTTATTTGTTTTACTTTGGTTTTGCTATAATTTGCAGTAATTTTCCTTAGAATATTACTACTTCATGTATTTTATAGTGAAATTTTTGTGAAGGCAGAAGCTCCAGTTCCAACTGAAGGCTTCTGGCAGAAGGCAACTGATCAGAAAGGCTCCTGGTCTCTCCTTGCCTGTATGGGAGTTGCAGGCTGGCCAAGTCTTGTAAAAGATGTGTATAATTGTTAGGTTTGAAACAAAGCATTGATCTTTTAGTATTCATTTAAAAACGTGAATGGTCCGATTTTCTCCAGAAATCTAAATACAAGTGCTTATTGATGAGTCTCTGAAACTGGTCAAAATTGAGAGCTTTAGATCTTAAAATAACAGGTTGTTGTCTTGGCAGCATGAGTATATCGCAAAGTGTTTGAAGGCACTGAGATATGTCAGTTCCTTGGTTACAGTGCTTCCTCCCTTGAAGTCATCAGGTGAACATAAATCTGAAAAGTCAGATACCTACATTTATTCCATGTCCATATGAAGTATGTGATAGATTCTTTTTTTTAATGTCCTTTAGTGGTTTATTTCCAAACCTATCCTGTGTTCAACAGCAGTGTATGCAGCGGAGACTTGGCAAAAGGTCCCTTGGGTATTGTGAAGGAGAGAAGCCTTTGTGCCTGAGATTATATGGATGGTATTGTTCCAAAACGCTCATTGGACTTGTGCTCAAATAGCCATTGGTTTCAGTAGAGGAAGTTTTTCTAGTGCATTTCTGATGCATGACGAGATGTCTTAATGAATAATAGGATTTTTTTTTTTTTTGTACCTCTGGTTATCCAAGAGTACTGAGTTGCTTTTCAGTAAGATATGGAAACAAGAAACTGATACCTTATGGGAACAGACTTAAAGCCTGGTGTTGTACCAGGTGCAGTCAAGTCGGTGTTGGTTAATAATAGAGTGGACATTCAGTAGCTTATAACTAATTTCCTTTTTTGTGCTTGGCATTAGGTTTCAGAACTGAATGTAAAGAGTTCAGACCTGTGTTGGTGAGGGCACATTAAATGATTCAAAACATATTTTTGGTGTCTTAGTGGATAAAGTATTTGGTGCTTTGAGGAACTGGGTGGAGAACATAGATGCAATACATTCGTATGCAAGTTGTCCTAAAATCTCAGTGCTTCATGAGTCTTTACTACGCTTAACAAGAAACACTAGAATTTATTGAAGATCTCAGACTAATAGGGTGTAGGACAATAATAAAAAGAATTTATTAACAGTGCTGCCTGGATTGTAGTCAAGAGTGGAACTTGTATAGAGTTATATACTGTCTGATACTGTATTGACTGCAACAATGCAGAAGGATTTGTGGTCAGAAATACCTGAGAGCTTAATGTTGTGTTCTTCATTCTTATGCTTCAGAGTGTTGTGGGTCTGACTGAGATGAGCTGCCCAAAAGTAGGCAGAGGCTTGGCAGATCTTTAGTAGAGCTGGATTCTGGAAAGCATAATTGCTAGAAGTATAGATTTATAGCTGTGCTTACTTACAGATAATCTTACCCATCCAAAAAGCTACACTTCAGTGATTTTTTAACTGTGTTTTTGAGACTAAATATTTCATATTTCTATTAATTTTTAAGCATTTATATTAAAAAGCTGTCTGCTTGTCTTGTTATGAACCAAACCCTTTGATGTAAGACAACCTTAAAGAAAAGTTATTGAAACATGAGGTATATTTAGTGGTAGAAAGGGAAGAACATTTATTCACACACACGTGTTCCTTAGCCGGAGCTTAAATTACTTCCTCACTTGAAAAAATAAAAAAGGGAATACTTAAAATGTGCTTAATGGGAGGGAAACATAAGTCATTCTTCTAAACGAAAAGTTGTTCTATTCAATAAAAAAAAATTATTATTGTTTGTTCACTTCATTCACTTGTGTAGCTAAAATGTCCTTTTCAGAGGCAGTGTTCTGAAGAGCACTAAAATAGCTGATATAGGATAATATTTGTTGTTCCTGTGTTGTGTTTCAGTGGGATGAACTCCTCCAGGAAATGAATTTGCAGAGTTCCCACAGTTTATAGAGGAGGGGGTGTTTTGGTTTTTGCAGTTTTCCTTTGACCTGGCCCACCAACAGTACCTGTTAAGTAACACAGATTTTTCCTCCCTAGCTTTAAATTTGAAAGCAAAATATTGTGTTGCTCCTGTGCTGACTAAAAGTTATTAGTCAAGAAACTTTGATTAGTAAAATGTTGAATCTTTTCAAAGCCAGCCCTAAAATTTCTCACTTGGCAACAGTTTAGCTACAGAGTTAATTTCTGTGCAAGCACCAACTAATACTTCAATTTTTTTGTTAGGGGGCAGAAGCCATGGTTCTGGAAAGTGTTATGTTTGCCATTCTTGCAGAGAGAGCGCTTGGCCCCAAGCTGTACGGAATCTTCCCACAAGGGCGGCTGGAGGAATTCATTCCCGTAAGTCCTGGTCATCGTTAGTTAGTGGGTTGCTGGAAGCTGTTTTTATTGATCGTGACAAGAAAGTCTCTGGACTGCCCAGAGAAGCAGGGATGTGGGAATGGAATACTTGGCTGCCTGTAGTAATTGCTGGCTGTAATTTGATACAGTTAGAGTGGGTGTTGGAGAGCCCCATTGTAGCTCTTGCCAGGGGGAGATATCTAAAAACTCTTCAACTCCAGCAGAGGCTAATAAATGAAGATAAAAAGCCTGTTAGATACCAAACATAGCATGGGGAAGCTGTGGAGTAACACTTCCCTTTAACAGCAACAAGAGCAGATGCTTTTGATGTTCTTAAATATTTATATTTGATCTGCTTTGAAGATATTCTTAGTGTGAGATGTGATACTCCCCAGGTCTTGAATCTAGAAGTGAATTGATTAAGTTGTAAGTAGGGCTGGCTAACAGCTTTTCCAAAGGCAATGACTTTGTAAGTTCATCTATGAGCAAAAAAGATTATTGCTTGAGTACTATGCTAGTATTTCATACTGTACTGCATAGAGCCTAATGCTTGTGTTTATAATTAATCAGTTACAGTTCTGTAACTCATCAACTAACTGTACTTTAAGAATACTGTATTTTATTATTTTATTCTACAGAGCAGGAAACTGAGCACTGAAGAACTAAGCTTACCTGATATATCTGCTGAAATAGCTGAGAAGATGGCCAGATTTCATGGCATGAAAATGCCATTTAATAAGGAACCCAAGTGGCTTTTTGGAACAATGGAAAAGTAAGTTATGTAATACTTTATGGGGAAAAAAGGTGACCTGTTGTAATTTTGATAAGCAGATCATTCTTCCTGAATGCCTGTGAAGACAAACTTTCACTGTATCTAGAAACTGTCACATGGACTTCAGTTACCGTGAAGAACAGTAATGTTTTCTTCAGTAACTCTTTCAAACTCCCTCAATTTTAATTTAAATGGTATCATAGTATGGGAAGAATAATAAACTTGTTGTTACAAATCCTGTACTATTGTCTCTTTTTTTTTTTAAACAGGTATCTAAATCAAGTGCTGAGAATTAAATTTACCAGAGAATGCCAAACCAGAAAACTGAACAAACTTCTCAGTTACAATCTTCCCCAGGAAATGAAAAATCTAAGGTAGGCTTATTTTGTCTACCACTGTTTTCTAATCTCCATGGTTTCTGGATGGATTTTTGAATACTTGTTCAGGCATGTTATACAGTATAGCACTTTATATTCATTTTACTTAGCCAGAGATTGCTGTTGGTTCTGTGACCAACCTGAGTCTCATACAAATACCAAAATCTGTGATTAAATTGCTGATCTGACATATTGATCATAAAGTCAAACTTCATTGTGCTGATGTTTTGTTCCTAATTAAGAAAATAGGCTACTGCTGGGAGGGAATAGTGTTTCGAATTCTTACAAAATTACCTGGAAGTGGAACTGAATTTAGTGATTTGTTACTTAAAAGATGCTCTGTTACTTTATTCTAGAGCTATGCTTGAAGCTACTTCTTCACCAGTTGTATTTTGCCACAATGATTGTCAAGAGGGTAAGCTGCTAATATTTCAGTGTTGCTCAGTGATGTACTATTGAGCCTTTTTTGGTGACTTGTTTGCTCTCTGAGAGGTAACCACGTTGTGGAGGTACTGCCCTGAAGCAGCAGCCTGTGCACTCTGGTGTGCTACAGCACCAAAGCAAAGTGTGGGCTTCTGCAACCTTTCAGGCTTTTTCAGGGAACTCTGGTGTCATGACTGGGTTAAGCCAAGAATGTACACATGCTCTCTTAGTACAGGTCAGCTGATGATGTGTTTTCTCTTTAGACCATACTTTGCTTGGCTGCAAATACCCTACGAGCAGAGTAGGGTATACTTGAGTTATTTTAAACGAAAGATGCTGAAGAAGTGCAGTGAGTGGCGAAAATGGAGAGGAGAGCAGTTATATGTGGCACTTTTTATCTGGTACTGGTAAAAAGCATTAGGAAAACCTTAGCCACCTTTTTTAGTGTTCTCTGAGAGTCGTGGAAGGAATAACAATTTTCCAGAGCCAGTTACTGAAAAGGATGAGGAAGCAAGGCTGAAGGTGTATTGGGTGTGCTGTGTTTGTGTGCTCTGTCACCTGAAGAGTGGGTAAGCTGGGCTGAGCTGCAAGGATGCTCTAGTGGGACTGTGTGCAGGGCTCTTTTGTTGTCAGTGGTCCCAGCTTTTGTCAGCTAAGGCTGAGGAACTGCCCTGGAGGATAAACATAAGGATAGGCAGCACAAGGGGCAAAGGCCACTAACCTGAGGTCAGTAGTGGTGGAGTTTGAGGTCTCCTTGCTGATGTGGCATGGTGCACTGCTGAAGAAGTCAGAGCATCATAGGACTGAGGCAAGCTGGGGAGCCTAAAGTTCAAAGAGGTTTGGGGGATACGTGTAAAATACCGTGCTGCTTTTTCTGTTGGTGCAAGAGTAAGGCATGGAGAACAGATGTACGTGCAGAGAGGGGTCACACTGCTGCAGAACTTGACATTACTCTCCATTTATTTAGTAACTGGTACTTGACAGAGGCAGACTTGATGTCTTTTAGATGAAATATAGTGACTATGTGAAATGAAAGAGACATAAGCAACCGCCTCAACTTCTTGTATAGATACTGGTTGTACTTATGAATTAGAACAGCAGAGTGATCTGACTGACTTTCAGGCTGCTGAAAAGCAGTTTCTGTCCCAAGTGCTGTATGATCAGTGATAGTGCTATGCTGATATGAGAGATGCTGTGAAATTTATAGATCTCAAGCTGTGGAAAGAAACAATGCAGCAAGGATTGCTAAGGTGGACAGGGCCACCTGAGCCAGCTCCACACTAAACTGGGGAAAGAGGATCCTTGGGAGAACAAATCTGCCTCTCCCTGTACAGAAAAAACTTTATTGCTTTCAGCTTTACAAGGTAAAGCTATATATCTCAACTCGCAGAGAGCTGGTGAACAGCCAGTGTAACTTGGCTTTTCCTCTTGTCATGGCTTAACTAAATCCAGCTGGCAGCCCAGCCCCACAGAGCCACTCAATCTTCCCAGTGATGCTGGGAAGAGAATTGGACAGGTAAAAGTGAGAACTCAAGGGCTGAGATACAGACAGTTAATTAGGGAAAGCAAAAGCTTCTCACACAAGTAAAGTAAACAAAGGAATTAATTGACTGCTACCCATGGACAGGCAGCTGTTCACCCATCCCCAGGAAAGCAGGGCCCTATCACACACAGCAGCGACTTGGGAAGACAAACACCATCGCTCCAAACATCCCCTCTTCCCCCTTCTTCCTATTCTATATAGTGAGCATACTGTATAAAATATTTCTTCGGTCAGCTGTTCAGCTGTATCTCCTCACAGCTCTGCCTGCACCCTCAGTCCCTCTTCAGGCTGGGGTGTGAAGCAGAAAAGACCTTGACTCTACAAGAAGCACTGCTCAGCAGTAACAAAAACATCCCTGTTATCAACACCACAAATTCAAACATAGCCCTGTGCCAGCTACTACAAAGAACCTTAACTACCCCTGCCAAAACCAGCACACCTTTAATTCTTCTGTGCAGATATAAGGGATAACTGGGATTAGCTGAACAATGTTCCTTGAGATACACAGTATTGCTTTTCTGATTTTCCTGCATTATTAAATATGCAGTATTATCTTAATTTCTAGGTAACATCTTGCTTCTGGAAGGCAGAGAGAGTTCAGAAAACCAAAAGCTGATGCTCATTGACTTTGAATACAGCAGCTATAATTACCGGTAAACACTTTTTTTTTCTCTTCAGCATGGGAGTGTGTTCCTTTCTGCCTCCTACAGGGAGGCAAAGTGCTGCACTACTGATGGTTTATCTGTTCTAGTGAATTGTGTTCTGCCCTGATGGTGGTGGTTGGCAGATATAACTAATCAGAACAGCTCTGGTTCTGATGCTGTTGAGTTTAGACACACAGCAGAGGCAAAGTTTTGGGGGCTCCTTGGTTGTTCAAACTAGAGGGTTTGCTTATGTACAAATGGCTTCTTGCTTGCATGTCAAAATTTTTTCTAATGGGAAGCTGAGAAGGGTAGATTTTATGTGCATAAGTATGTAGGACAGCTTTGCTTTTCTGTCCTTTTTGATGGCTTTTTCATCTTTGCAGATAAGAATGCAAGTTTTTCACTACATCGTTATGCAACATGCTTGTTTTTCTTCCCTCAGCCATCTAGTTAAGTGTTTTTAAGGATGATCTAAGTGTGTATAGTCACTGAGATTAAGCATCACCATAGCTGGGACATAATAAAACAGTGAATTCCAATAATGTAGAAGTGGAATATGTTGACAGTTTTGAATATGATCTCTCTGCCTGCAATAATGCCAATGTTAGAGACATCTGACTTCATGCTGAGCTGCAGTGCATACTCAAGTATTTTACTGTCTCCATTGGTAAAAAGTTTGGTAGCAAAGTCTAGTATTTCATGTAGCTGGTAGCTTTCATTCTTAACTGCTCCTCTTTACTGTTTTATAATAACCTGCAAAAGTTTGTTTTCTGGTTATCAATTCTGAGTAGCTCTCTGCTTTTAAACTTGGTTTTGGGTTTGCTTAAAAAAATCCAGATTGCTAGTTTGTGAATATTGAGGTACTTTGTCTTTATTTTCAGAGGATTTGACATTGGAAATCACTTCTGTGAATGGATGTATGATTACTCGTGTGAAAAGTACCCATTCTTCAAAGCCAGTGCTCTTAAATATCCTTCGAAGAAACAACAGGTAGATAGCAAAGGCATAGTTAAATGCCACTGTCCACAGTCTTCACATCTTAACTCTTTTCCAATTCTCTTTTAGACTTACTGCGTCCCAAGGTATTTCTTCCATGACCTAAATGTAATACTTCCTCTAATCCTGATTACCTTTGCTTTAAAAATCATAGTAACTTAATAGCTATTCTGGACAGAATATTTACTATGTGCTGTGTAGCCATCCACCACAAGAAGTCCAGTAGTTGTAGACTGCAACTATGAAATTAGTTGGCAGGAGCCATATGCTGCCTGTCATAATATTATAACTTTACTTAAATCAGACTTTCAAGCAATTGTTAGAAGCACCATTAATCTTAAAACTCAAACACTATTGATATCTGGAAAAAAATAAATGCCAACTTATTAGGAAGTCTGCTTAGGTCTGAAAGAAACAAATATATCTTGAGATAAAAAGTTGTAACTCAGTTGTTTGCTTACCTTCCAGCTTCATTTCCTCTCCAGTTACCTGTCTGCATTCCAGGATGGCTTTAAAAATCTGAGCAATGAAGAGAAGTCCCAGCTAGAAGAAGAAGTGTTGGTAGAAGTTAACAGGTAACTTGCCTTGTACAACTGTATTTTATGACTTCCACCGTGGTACCTATACTTGTATATATCTCACTGAGTGCAGGAACTTGAGCCAAGAGAGATTGAAAGCTACTTACATGTGGTAGAGAACAATCTGTCCATTGTAACATTAGATATGTGATACACACTAATAGTGTACAAAACAGAATACTACTCCATGGGGAAATATTTTTATAGGATCTTAGTTGAAGATAAGGTGTGGACATCCCCAAACTAGGGAATACTGTTCTAAGAGGACATTGAAATAAGGTGACTTAGCTGGGTATTTATTTCAATAACACAGCCTTGTAATTTCAGGTTTGCCCTTGCATCACACTTCTTCTGGGGTCTGTGGTCTATTATACAAGCAAAGATCTCATCCATTGAGTTTGGGTACCTGGTAAGTTTTTTAATTGTAGTTTTACAGAACTAAAACCAAATCCAAATAACCTGTGATACATTATTGAAAAGGCAATGGAATGGCCTCTCACAGTAACTAGGGTTTTCTAAGTGGAGTAAAGCTTTTAAAAATCCATTTGTTACTAGTTTGTGCTCTTTCCTTAAGAATGTAAAGAATATCTAAGATCATAAAAACTTAAGAAATCGTTCCCATGGTTATGTAGAGAGTGTATAGCCTTGTCAGGCTATCTTGCATTATTCAGCAGTAAGACACCCCAGGCAAGAGATGCCAACATGCAGTGAGAATTTCTAACTAAGTACTCCAAGTGCTCATGTTGTCCCATGGTGATGTTCAGTGTGTAGCAATAGCTGGGCTAGGTAGCAGCCTGTACTTAAGAAACTGATCAGTCTGGCTCTTGCTCTGTGCTCTGTGTCCTGTGAAGGGATAGCACTTGGCAAGCATGTGGAGGTATCTTACTGGAAGTGTTGCAGGAGCCAGCCTTTTCAGTGAAGTCCTGGCCTTTTTAGTACCTGTTTTTTTTTTTTTGTGACATTTTGGCAGCAGCTAACTGTATTAGAGTTGAAACAAAACTGGAGGAAATTTCAAGAAGCCAGAGCACCTCTGGAGAGATTATCCTTCTGAATAGAGCTAATTAGTGCATTGAGATGATGGATTAGGAAAGTAACACAGTTAATACCTTCATTGTTTCCTCATCCCAAAAAAGAAAACAGCTGTTTCCTGTTTTGAGTACTGAATGAATGTCCCTTATTTCTCCAGGAATATGCGTTATCCAGATTTGATGCCTACTTTGATCAGAAGAGAAAGCTGAAGGTGTGAATGTGGGAGGAGTGGCCTATTGGTTACTGTATGAAGAGGGCAGCTGGACAGAACTTTCACTGTGCTTAGGCTACTGTATCTCTAATGAAGGTGTCACTGAATTCCAGTTCCTGGGAATGCAGGTGTACAGTACTGAGGACTATAAAAATTACTTGTTTACAGTTCCGTAAATAGTTGGAATGAGATTGAGAGGCAAAAGTAAAATACAACCATGCAATATCTTTAAATCTTGTCACTCTAGAAGCTATTTTGTATTATGGGAGAAGCTTACAATTAAGTGTCAATACCACCTGCATCAGAGCAAACTTGCTGTGGGTACGTTTTTGGGGGGTGTTGGCATTCTGGTTTGTGTTGTAAGCAGAGCAGCTGTAAAAGCTGATTGTAGACACTGCCTCTTGAGGAGAAGGAAAAGTGAAGGAGACAACTGCTAAACTGTGAAGTAGGCTTAAAAACTTACTGTGAGTTTAGGTTCACCATGCCCCAAGAACACTATCTTCAAAGCTGCTGATACCTTACACCACTTTAACCAGAAGCAACTAAATGCATTGAAGCAGTGTGCTTTAAAGTGTTAGTGACACACACATGAATGTTTCTCTTAGGCTGGCGTGCCTGGGAAGTGAAGTACGAATGAGCTTTGAACTGGACATTCTGAAGGAGTTTTTGAACTGTTCATTCCAAGTTGTTCAAGAACATGCTTTAGCCCAGCCTGGTTCTCTTAAAATGCTGTGCCTTGCACAGGAAGTTCTGTGGGCGGGCAGCACTGGGAAGAGTGCCTTGAATTGCTCTAGCAGCTCCCCAGATAACTGGATTGGCATTGACAGTACTGGCAATTGAGGCATGTCTCTCTTCTTGTGTTGCCACAGTATATGGCTATAATAAACAGTAGAGCCTAAGACTGGGGAGAACACTTCAGGAAATTGCTGTCCTGCCCATCCAGTTCTTATGTGGCTTGAGAGGTGCTTTTCTTGCACCTTCAGTTCTCATCGTGTTCCAGGAATCCAGTTAAGTGGAGCATCTTGTGGGGAACAATAACATGTATATTGAAACTTGACTATAATCTGTGTACATGCCATCTAAAGATTTCTTTTGATTTTTGGGAGCTTGTTTATTTTGAATGTTACTTGTTTGTGCTTTCTAACACACTGTATTATAAACAAACTTCTAAGTTTACCCTTTTTGACTTGTATAGCAAATACTGTTTGAAGCGGCTGAAAAAATCTGCAGCATTTCATGTACTGTATAGCAGAACTTGTAAAAGCTGTTATGTTACTCTTGTACAGAGAATCATTTTCCATACATTTAGTTATTAATACTTTATAATAAATATAAAGCACTTAAAACCACTGTTGATGTTCTTGAGTCTGTTACAGCTGCAGGATGAAATAGATGCCATTTCTGGCCTTAATCTCTGTTGGATCCTTGCAAAGGCAGACTGAGAGATAGGCTCAGTGCTCTGGGATATATATTCTATTTAAATGTGTCTTCAGCATTTATTGTATAATTGAATTCTAATAGAAAAAAGGTGTTTAAAGCAAGCAATGAAAAGCAGACTGAACATCAGTTTCTAAGTCTATAGCTTTACAGGTGGGAAGAGTTTTAGTTGAAGCATTTCATTCTATCTGCCCTGTTGACTACCCTCAAAGCAAAGGTAAAAGGTACCAGCACACATTGAATTTTACTACAAACGCTAGATGTGGTGTGCCAGTATTGAACAGCCAGGTCATTTCTCTAGGCTGCTGTTACAGTACTGTTGCACACAGCAAACCCAGTGGAAATGGCAGTGTAGGGAAAGGGGTGAGAACAAACAGTTCAGAATGAGGCTTTATAGATACTTGAAAATATTTATACATAATAGGTGTCTGGAATCTTGGAAAATATGCCAAGGGTCAAACCAAGTTCTTGAGAAACCACTCGTGGATACTGACTCATCACATTTCTCAGAATCAAATAGGAAAGAGAACTCAGTCACAGTAGTTCTAACTAACAAAAAGTGTGATTGGAGGTGATCCCGTTTAAGGGAGTTGTGGTGCCTCTTAAATTCAGAGAGGAAACTCAGGTTCCCTGGTGAGATGCTTTGGGTAAGTCCCAGAACTGCAGTTGTACACCAGCACTTCTACTGTGCTCTCTCAGGGTGAGGAAAGACCTTGAAGGGAAAGCAAAGCATGCTCCAGCCTCTGCCTTCTGTAATTAGTTTTTAAAGGATGAGATGCCTCTGAATGCTGTGTGGTACACTTGGTGGGGATATAGGTAAATCAACACTTGTGAGCAGGGACAATGCTTAGTCACTTCCAGGGTTTTTTTTTCAGTCTTGCCTATTGATGGCAAGTTTCCTTCTGTTTTCTTGGAAAACTTAGAGTAGACAAAGGAACTGGAGTAAAACCTTCTCTTTACTCAGTCACTGAATGTTAAAGCTAATTTATAGGCTGATAAAGCAGCTATTTAAAATGTGTTGGCACTTTATAAGATTTTGTATAAAGGTAGTTACATATTAGTTTCTTTAATTTCAAAATGGTTCTGGTCAAGCTGATTTGCTTTTCAGAAAAGCAGTTTAAAAACTACTGATGGATCCTCCTTTCAGTTGATTTGTAAAAACAACTTGTGCTTGACCTCTTTCTTGAAACTGCTGGGTTTTATCTCCACTTTGTGAATTCTTGTCTCTGGACCTGCTATTAACTGGTGAATATGTCACCTTTGTTTGAAGAGTTAAAAGAACAAAATTTTGTACTTTTAAAGGAAGCTATTGCTTGTCTAGCCAGACAGCTCAGCTCAGCCACCACTTGGAGCTGATTTAGTGGGTAATTGGCCCAGTTTAGTGTGTACCCCCATCACTCCTACAACCACTTACTGTAAGACAAAAAATACAAATGTTCAAAGTGCCTCACTACAGCTCATTAAGGATTTTTCCTGCACAGTCTTAGGGCCTTCTCTTTAACAGGAAAAGTGGGCTGAATTGGATACAATTGATTAGTAAATTAAACATCTTTGATAGTGGTGATACTACTAAATAGAGTGACACTATTTTTGGAGTTGCTATTCTCCACAGAATTGATTAGGGAAGTTTTTTTCCAGCCCTTCCTCAGGGAACACACTCTGCCAGGAGAAACAGTGGCAAAAAGCAACAGCAGCTTTTGCTCTCTGTGGCTCTGGGGCTTTCCTCCACATGCAAAGGTACTTGCCATGGTGGGAAGAAGCTGAGATTTACCAGTATTTTGATCTCTTATTGTTTTGAGAACTGCTGTGTTTTCACTGCTAGGCTTCTGCACTTAAGGCTCAGAAGTTAACTTTGGAAAGATCCCTGTTCCCCAGCACTGAACATACTTCTGGGAAAATCTCACCAGGATTGTTCAGTGTTTTTCTTCCCAGCAGCTTGGAGGAGTGATAAGTGTTCTGAAAAACCTGGAAATGTTACCTATGCAAATCAACTCTTTCACTGAAAATTTGTTACTATTTCAGTCTGAAAATTTGCTGCTATCAATAAGAATTTCTGCTTTTTCCTGCATATTGACTTGGCTGAGGTTGAACTGCAGCTTAAATGGAATCAGCTGGATTTTGCTCCTCCAAGTGGATGTAATTATTTCTCCTTGGTGATTATGGCTCTGGAAGTACCTCAAAGGCACTGGAGCTAGCAGTTGTGTTGTTCAGGGACCTAATATGTCCAGCAATTTTATTAGGCATGTTGATGGAAAGGCAGGAACCTGCCTTAAATCTGCAAGAGTCTCTAGGACTTAGAACTGAAGAATTAATACTCTGGTTTGCAATAGAAAATGAGAGAGCAAATTCATTACCAGAATAAAGAAAGAAGACTGTCCTTAGCTCAGGTGCCAGCACCTCAGCTTTATGTATTCTGCTTTCCAACTGCAGTGCTATGAGCTCCTGAGGTTCAGCTGATGAGTGATGCTGTGTTAAATCACACTGAATCTGCTGGTGTCTCATGACACCAGCCTTGTCTTGTCTGCAGACTACATCAGCAAGTCATCACAGCTTTTCCAGCTTGGTAAAATCCCAAGTCCGGCAGTCTCTGCTGCTGTTTCTCCACCCCAGTTCAGCTATCCCACCTGATACAGCCAAGAGCTGCTGGGAGCACAGCCTTGCATTCTTTCAGTGGCTTACAGAAAGGCAGGTAGGTGAAGGATCAGTGCTTTCTGGGCCTTATCAAGACAATAAGGCTTTTCAGAATTCAAATCCTCCCTTGAAAGATCCTTGAGGCAGCCTTGGGCAAGTTCCCTCACCAGGCAGGGAGGATTGCCCCTGGTGCCAGCCTGGGTCTCTATGTGAAGCAGCAAACGGAGCACTTCTGTGGAGATGGATAAATGGCCATAATGGCTCTGGGCTGAAATAAAATACAGCATACTCTTACAGGCTCCTGGCAAGAAGCAAAAAGGAATTTCTGTACTTGGTACCCAGGCAACAAAGCTGATCGCTAAAAAACAGGCTACTTGTTTTTTCCTAATGCAAGATTCACTTTATGGCTTTCATTTTCAAAGTATGCAGAGCTCCTCTTACCTCAGCATTAAGTGCTATTGCATTATACTGCACAAGGCTATGTGTGTGTGTGTGTGTGTGTATATATACACACGAATTCTTACCAGTCTCATTAAATAGGGATTAGCTAATAAAGTCTGAATGCAGTCCAGTCTGCCTTGCATGAATACCCTGAGTCCTGCCTTTGGGGAAAACATCCTGAGCAGAAGCCCTTTGAGATGTGGTATAGGCACAGGACTGCTTGTCTGAGGAATGGTGCTAGAAAAGGCAGGAGAGCAAGCAGGGGTGAAGGGGTTTGTACAGGTCACTGGATGCTCTGGTAGGGCCAGGAGCAGCACACAGCACCTGAATTCCAGCCCAGCATACTGAACTAAATATCTTCTCAGAAAGCCTTACAGCTGCTGCTTCTGCTGCTAGTCCTAGAGAATGTTAATTTTATTTATTGTTTCCTTCTTACAAAAATAAAATGCACCTTGGGAGTCAGTCATCCTTCCTAATTTTCAAGGCCCAAAACTCTGAAGGTCCTTTAAAGTCAGGGCTGGCAACTGCTGTCTAAAGAGTTCTGATATTTTCTGTGAGGGCATCCATGAGAAGCTCCCAGCTCCCACCAAGTGAGAAATACAGCAGAGCCAAAAGGCACAGCCTCGAACAGAGTTGAACCATTACCAGTTGCCTGTGTCCTGCCGCAAGATAGAGATCTCCTCCCCAGCAGTACACACAGCCTTTGGTTGGGCAGAGGAAAAGCAGGGCCTGCAATCATCTGCAACATTTGCTGACCTCTGCTCTGGTGTTTGCCATCTGGAAACTCTCAGAGTTTCCTCTCTGCATGTGCTTTTTTCTCCGTGCCGTTGCACTTCCTCCTACAGCCTGTGAGGCAGCTGCTATGCTGTGTTTGCCTAGCTATCTGTATTGAAGGCAAAGGGCATTACAGTTTCTGTGTTCAAAACCCAGATCTTCCATGCTGAATAATCCCTCCAAGCCCACGTCCCTCGCTTCTTGCTGCACCTCACTGAATAATACACTGGAAAGCAGCAGATAATGTAGCCCTAGGAACCCGTTGCAAATGTACATAAAAGAGAACAAGGAGTGGAAAGGAGGAAAGAAGCCTGCTGTAATTACCCAACACAAAGAACACTAAATAATACAATAATTTCCTCAGGAAGAGATTATAGAGGATTGTGTGTAATGTCTCAGGTCTGAAGGGTTTAAAAATTCACCTCAGAATGAAAGTCTAATTAGAAGGCTACAGCTGCAAAGACAAATGGTTATTTCACAAATCCCTCATTAGAGTTGTTTGGAAAAATACTAGTTTGTCTTTAGAAATAAGATGAATATTTTTTTTCTTTTTTTAACCATAATTAATTTATACTGAATTATGTTTTGGATGAAGGCTCAAGACATAAACTTCATGTTTTTGAAATTCTCTGAGGTCCTTTTACTCCAGTCTGAAAGTGTGAGCAACCTAAAGTAAAATGGAAGCTTTTCTTAATGTCTTCACTTATTTTCCTTTCTGACCTCTGCCAACTTGTTTTGATTTTTTCCTATTTTTTTCTGCTCAATTTAATTAGAAATATGCAGGCTTTTATAAAATATTTACATTAAAAGTATTTGTACACCTACAAAAGTATTGAGTAACTGACAGGTAGTGATGCTTCCTGAGGAGCAAATGGATCTCATGGTTATGATCCCTTCTACTGTTCAATGTAATCGAATGAAGACAAAATAAGAACTAGTAAGTCATACTTAAGCAGAAGTTTCCCTGGCTGAATGCTCCAGTTGTGTTATATGTGAAACCACACTTTGTGTTGTCACTTCCCAAGAAAGTAAAGACAAAAAAAAAGAGGAAGGGATGGAAAAGAAAGACAGAACTGGAGAGGTTGTAAATAGCAATTTTAAAATGTCCTTGTTGCACAAGTCACTGGTCCTCACTGGGCATCCTCAGAGCCTTGCTCTGTCAAGGCCCATCCAAGGCACCCTGAGTTGATGCTCTGCACCACAGAGCAAGGTGGCAACACAGAAGCATCAATCTTCCAGGGAAGTGGCTTCCCAATCTCCAACTCCTGCTCCTTCTTCTTTTGCCTGGCTGCCTCATGGCTTGCAGCCTCCTAGGCACTGTGCCAAGAACTGCCAACAGAAGAGAGTGGCTTCAAATCAATCTGGTATGCTAGAACAGGGATGTTGAACAAAGGTCCTCCAGGCACGAGTGCCCTGAGGAAGAGGATGTCTTCAGACACCCAAACGAGGCCTCTTGCTTTTACTCGCTGCTCAATGTAATAACACAGCATCCAGAGAACTAACAACACTACAGTGTCCCACTGAAATATTTATAGTTGCGAAGAGTTTCTATCTCAGATGTCAGACTTCCTGGTAATGTTTCACTTTTATCTTCATCTGTGGGAGAGACCTGGGCTTTCAGAATTCAGCTGTAAATTAAGTCTCTGATACAGCTTTTTCTGTTGGACTCTTCCAGTATGGGTTTGCATCAGACACATTTTAGCACTCCTGCTTTTGGCACAGCAAGCAGGTTCACACTACCTTGAGGAACTTACGTTCTTCTCCTGTCAAGTCTTGGACTCCTCATGTCAAGTCTAAGTCATCACAGAACACAGTGCAGTGGACTAGAAATCTTGGCAGGGATCTGACTAAATCTGTAATGTAATTTCTTTCTGTTCTCACAAAATATTTTGATCCAGGACTAACCTTACATCCAGTACTTGTGCGTCACGGGTTGCTTCAGTGGTAGTGTAAGGCTGGCACTGTGTATCTACTGAACAAGCTTTGTTTTGGAAAGCTGCTGGTATTGCATCACTGCATGGGCTCTGGCAAAACTGGATGCTCTAAGAGTACAAGCTTGCTGACCTCTGAGAAGTGTAACAGGATGATGTGTTTGGCTCAAGAAACGTGTAAAATTGCAAAGACACTGGGCAGGACATGTAGGAAATTGGGCTTTAAAAGCACATCTCCACTGAGTCAAACTGGAGATGATCCTGTGGATCTCAGTATGCTGCCAGCTGAAGCAGCAGTAGGTGATGATTCTCCAAGAAGCTACTTTGAAAGCTCTAAGTGGTGTTCACCAGAACCTGACCTGAGGACACAGGACTCAGGGTCTAATGGAGCTCACTGGAGCTTTCTACTTGGTTTATCCTCCTCTTGTAGCTGGAGTTCAGTGGGTCAATAGCTTATTTACACATTTTTGTCCCAGAAATTGCAACACAACTTTGCCTATCCCGACTCTCCAGGAGAAGCTTTAGTCATAAGCTTTTCCTACAGTTCTCAGTGGCTTTCAGGTCACTGGGAGTGAACTCATTGGTCTTCCCTGCATCCTCCCTGAAGAATGAGGGGCTCCCTGAAAGAACAGGACCAGGCAGTTGATATAAAGGCCGGCTGCCACTTGCATAGGATTTCTAATCCTACAGAAGGGTAATACAGAAGATGAGGATGTCATTCAGAAGGGGAAAGGTTATTTTAATAGTGCTTTCTTCTCGAGCCCTAGCTAAATTACAGATCTTTTGGTTTAACCATTACCTGCCACTAATACAGAGCAGAAGACTGGTCATTGCCCTTGTCATCAATGCATCCACATTTCTATTACATCAAGATTTCTGTGAACAGCGCAAGCACTGATGAGTTATGGAAAAGCTGTTCAGCCCTGTCTCCTCTTTCTAGGACAAAGATATTTAGATGCTGCATTAAGGTATAGAGAAAGGACTGCACAAGCTCTGTCAACGTATGATAGAAGAGAACATTTTTGGCCTAGTAACCCAAACTTGTTTTCCTTCAGCTCCCGTGTGCCTGGCAACGGCTGTAGACTTTGCTTTTTTCTTTTTCCGTGCCAATTTCCCCCCTGCTGTTGCTGAAAACCCGGGGAATTTTCAGTTGATGGCACCAGTTTGTTTACAGAGCTGGCCTGACATGTCCCATGTACACACAGACATTAAAAGAAACCAGCCCTCTCTTTCCAGGTCATTCAGTACCCGGATGTCCTTTGCAGTAACTGATTTTGGCTTCAGTATTTGAAAGCAAATACTCTGTGGAGCAAGCGTGACCGACTGGAGTCAGAGCCAGAGCGTTTGTAGGACAACTGATAAAGATGCTGGGCTGACAAAGGGAGGTGATCAGCCCTTGGGGCAGCTTCCCCGCAAGGCAAACCACCAGCGTAACTTCTGTGTCTCCAGCTCTCATTGGCTCCCCTGTCCTCAGCTTTAAGGAAATCAAAGCAAACCTTGGGTTTCACTTGTTTCACACAGTGCAGCTTCCCTGCACTCACAAAAGGCCATCGGAATGTCTGACTACATAACAAAAACAAACACCAAAGCAAAAAAAAAAAAAAAAAAAAAAAAAAAAAAACCAACAAATTAGCTTGGGGATACCTTGATTAAAAATTTTGTGAGTTTTTGTGAGCCTAGTTGCTCCTTTTGGGTTTGACCTGAATTCTCCCTCCTGCATGCTAGGCGGATCAGAAAACCACTGACCTTGAGAACAGCTCAGCAATGTCTGGATGCTTTTGATTAAAATGGGATGATAGGAGGAATCCAGGGGAGAAACCTCTTTTTAAGCTGTAAAGAGACCAAACTGAGGTCCTCCTGGGATGTATATTGGAGTTCAGCCCTGTGCTTGCTGCACATCAGTAACTGGGGGGGATACCTTCAGTCGATTAAGCAATAATGCACCATGGGCTGTGAGTGGTCCCTGCTCAGTGCCCTCCCAGGCACTGGAGCTGGGATGTTTCCTGATGGCCCTTAACGAGATCTCCATCTAAACCCCTGCTCTCTGAGCTTCAGGGAAATTGTGCAGTTTATGGTTAATGATTAAGATGTTCTTCTGGGAGCCGTGACTCTGCTTGGAGGCACTGGTTTGTTCATTAACACACGTTTAAAAACAGATGTCAAGGACATTTCCCAGAAGGCACAGTTTAGTGTGGTTTTGACCCAAAAACACAAATCTCTGTTTCTCTTAGGGACGGAATTGCTTCATTTCCAGTGAGTAAGAATAGCAAATTTTCAGACTGCATGCTGAGGGTGTTTTCTCAAAATCCTACAATGCATCACTTAGGAAAATGGCTCAGTACAGCACCAGGCTACAGAAGAGATGAGGATAGTGAGAGGGACATGTCCAAAATGTCAGCCCTGAACACTCCTGAGTCCCCAAGCAGAAAGCCTTTTTTAAAAAGGCACAAAGGTACCATTTCCCTATTAAACAACCTGGAGAGTGGAATGATAGGGCCTAATCTTAGGTAAACAAAGAGAAACTACTGCATGAATTGGGCAACACACAATCTGGGGCACCAGCACTGTAGTTATTTTTAAAATCTTCTATTTCTAAACCCTGTGTGCACACAGAGCATGCTGCAGTCTGTACCACCTGAATTCAATGCAGTACTCCTCTTATTTATAGTTTTCAGTGCTCATTGAAATGTGATTCTTGCTTTACTAAAATAAAAAAAAAAAAAAAAACTGTTCAATTGCTGCTCTTGAAAATATGGGTGCAAGAAACATTTGCAGGCTTCTTTTGAGTGAGAGTAAGGAAAATTCAACATACAGTCAGATGCCTAAACATGCCACTCTAGCGAGGCTTGAGTTTTCAGGATGTACTCAAATTTCATGAGAAATTAGTTGCCCTTACGATGTTAGATGAGGTCTTTAACTGCTGGGGCACCAAAAAACACTCAACAGATTTAATTATTTTCTCTCACCCTTTCCCAGCTGTCTTTGGATGGCAGACCCCTGTACAAGCAGAGCTGGCTCCAGGAGAGGGCAACAAAAGGGTGTGTTCCCAAAGCTCTTAGGGCCACTGTCTGAGCGAACTGGTGTTTTCCTCTCTCTTCAAAGGGCAACACTGAAGTCAGTGCTTGGCCAGATTCCTGGCACATGAAGAAGACCTCTCCCTGCAGTCTCATTTGGCTCACCATAGCATCTTCTCCTTTTGCTTACATTGCTTCTTCCTCTCCCCACCTCAGGCCTCCACACTTTTTTCCAGTGTAGTTTCTCCTGCCACGTTGTTACCCTCATTGGGACCACGGCAAAATATTGCTTGGACCAGAAGCTGAATGGTGCCTGCATTTCATTCAGGAATTCCTTCCCTTTGGCCAGAGGACATGCTGCACTTGTTTGAGCTCCACCATGCTCGCTGCAGCCAGGCAGTGCCAGCAGGGGTGTCTGGAGGGATGGGTGCTGGGCTTCCCCTGCACGGGCAGGAAGAGGAAGCTGCGGGGAGCCAGTGCGAGATCTTCACGTCTCTTGGGGTAGAAGGCCAGGCTCAGCTCACTGGGGATGCTCACAGTGGGGCACCAGTGGGTCCTCAGCAAGGAAAAGCTGAGCCTCAGCTCTCCTCAGCTTTGACACGGGCGAGTGTGCAGGGAAACAGGGCTACAGACTAAGCAATGTGAGCCAAACACGCTGCCTTTGATCCCTGCACCAAATTCCAGAGGCATAAGGAACTCAGACTTCTGCTTCTCCAACCTTTTATCCCAACCTCCGTGATTTTGTTTTTGTTGGTTTTTTTTTAATCCCTCATGCTAACCCAAGATTGGAGATGTTATGCTACTACCAGGTAGCACCTTTCATCTTCTCATTTCTGCCCCAACCACAGGGTGGTTGGATAAAATGGTTTCCTAGCAGGGTCTTGGGTGAGAAATGGTTTGTAGGGAGATCAGCTGCACTCCCACACAGAGTAAAGCCTGCAGCTAATGAGCAATACCAGGGCTCCACAGGTTTCAATTCTCTTCCTGCTTTTTAACAAGCTTTCTAGGTGAGTTCAATCAATGTGCCCTTATCTCTAGCATGAAATAATACTCACCTCCCAGCTAGTTTGTTGGAAAAGGTAAATCAGTCATGAAGCCTCTTAGCTTCAGTGATGAGAGTCTTGGAAAAGGAGATAAGTGCTGTGTGGGGAAGCAGATGCTTATCTAGAGCCAAGCAGACCTTGGAGGCTGCCGGGTCAGGCTGCTGCTCTGTTCTCCAGGGGAACCGACTGCTCCTCCTTTGAAAGGTTGTTGTCTTGGTGATGCTGCCGTAGGCCCTGCAAGAGCTGACACAGTGACACAGACATGAAACCTGGACCCCTGCCAGTTCCCTGCAGTTTGGTTTTTTAAACACATATTTGCATTTTGTTTCTGTGGGGTAAATACAGGGGGAAGGAAGCACAAATTCTGACTGCTGGCTGATGGTACAACCCCCTGCTTTGCCTGCCTGGCTGGAGGCCGTGGGCCACCACCACCTGATGGGACTGGGTGAGGACCATATGGCAGTGGTGTGATGTCAGACGAGGAAGCAGACACAGAGCTGTCCCAAGCACATGCTGCTTCTGTCCTGGCAAGCACAGAAAGAATCTTAAAACACACAGAGAAGCTCCCATAGGGATCATATCCCCATGCAGAGTGTGTGAGTGGTGTATGGGGGGACACAGCTGCATGGGGGCAGGCACAGCTAGGGTGTGCTAGTTCCTGACACAGCTAGTTCCTGACTCTCTGTTTTTGACATCTCACTGCATGTGATGGTTTACTCTTGTCTGGGACTCCAGTTTGAGTGGGAGATGTTGCTTAGCATCAGGCCCTGTGTGTCAAAGGCAAAGTTTGGCATTTCTGGAGTAGAGTGCTGTATTCATAGGAAATATTTCTGAAGGAATATTGCTGCAGCTGGGAATGGTTGGCAGGGACAGTAGCTTCTGTCCAAGGTCATAGGAACTCTCCTGATGAGGGATTGTTTTTATCTGGGACTGCTTTGGCTAGGTCGGATTAGGAAGAATCACATGCTTGTTATTTCCAGAGAAGATGCATTGCTGGTTTTCCCAGCAGCAGCCACTAACATGCAGAGATGGTGAGGGAAGGCTGGGGACAGACAAGTGGGCTGTTTCACCTCACCAGCAAACACCACTGTACCATCACTGCCATGATGCTCATCCAGGAGGGTTAGAATCACTTGGATTTGATCTTTCAAGCCAACAGCAAGGGAGAATCAGCATCCAGATCTGGCTTGGTCCTCAGGAGGTTTCACCTACTCCTGAAGACGCCCAGCCCTGCCAGGGAGGGTGGCTGAGGGTACACAGGCAGGCAAGCAGGGCAAGTCTCAACTCCTTCCCATGACAGCCCATCACAAACTGGCACTTCAAAAGATCCCCACTCCAGCAGCTGCCACTGTCCCCAAGGACAGCTGCACAGGCCAGGAGGAAAGGACCCCAGCAGGGCACAGGGCAGGGAGCTGCCAGCCTGGCTGCTGCAGGCAGGGGAGGGAGAACTCATATTCAGCAGAGATTTTGGGTGGCTTTTGTTTACTCGAAAGACTCACATGGGGCATGAGCAGCACAGTCAGGAATGACTTTATGGTCATGGTGGGAGGGCTGCCAAAGGCCCAGCAGTACAGAGAACACGGGAATGGCCGGGGAGATGCCTGGGCTTGATGCACAGCTCATGATCTGGGCTCCCTTTTGTCTCTTCCTTTCAGCTGAGGAGACACATCTGCAGAGCAGGACTTGCACTGCACAATGACTGGGCTGGCAGGGACGGGGAGAGCCAGGGCTCCACTCCCTCCCCTGCCATGGAAAGCAGGTGCTTAGAGAGGAGGAGGGAGGGCAGGGTGGATATGGGAGGTTTGCCAGGCACCAAAGCAGCTGGGAGATCCTGGGGAGGAGACATGTGGCACGGGTGGGCAGATTAACAAGCTGAGCCGATCAAAGGCTGCTCAATCCTTCATCCATGTGCCCGGGCTGGCTGCCAGCACCTCTGAAATGATTTTTCCTGGCCGGCAGCTGAAGGAAGGTGCTGTTCAATGTGGCAAATCCATAATAATTTTGGCCCTGGCTGGGACCAAGTCTCGGATGCCAGAGCTCTCAAAGTGTTCAGTGACATATCCTGGCTACCTTCAGAGTTCCCTGAATGGCAGCATAGCACAGGATGCTGTGCTGGGGACTTGTAACTAAATGCTGAACTGATTTGACCCCAGAATTTGTCTCCAGAGATGAATCTCAGATTTGCCATAGTCTGAGGAGATCTAACACGAGTGTAGAACGAAAGGGATCTAAGAACTTTGGTGTTTAGGAGGTGAGCTTGAACCAGACATGGTTCTTCAAGTCCACTTACATGGTGTTTTCCAGGGCCACATAAACTTTAAATAAAGAACATCCCTCCAGACCTGTTTTTAAGAAAAAAGCAAAGTGTGTGACACTTTCGTCTTTCAGGCCACTTCAGGTGCTCAAGGTGAGAAATCCCCCTTCTTCAGCCCTCCTTCCCAGCCATTTGTAGGCGAGAGCTTGTCTTCATTGCAATTCATGAAGCCTGTAGAGAGAAACCCTGGTGATGCTGGGTGTTTCTGCTGGTCCCAGGCTGAACTTCCACTGGGCCCTTGGGGCCAGATCCTGGCTCCAGAAAAGCAGCTTTGCACTGAGCTCATGCAGATCTGCTGGTACCTGCATGAGAGCCTGTCATGAAAGCCAAGCTTGAAGAAGGAAGCACAAACCCTGGAAAACACAAGGAATAATCCCAGGTAATTAAGGCCTCTTGCTGAAGCCACCCAGACCAAAGGGAAAAGCCTTCATGTCTCTATTCTGTGCTGCTTTCAGATGGTTCCCAGTCCCTGTGTGTTTCCTGGAACTCTCCAGTGCATCACCAAAACTTATTTGCTACTTTAGTAGGGCATTCTGCTTTATAATCCCAAAGAACCTAATTGCCTGTAGTTACTACAAGTAGGCAGGAGAATCTGTGTAAGGACTTGAGCCTGCAGTTCTGTCAGAGCTATCCCTCCAAACCAGTCAAATCAGGCACCTCCAAACCAGTCAAACACAGCCAACAGCCAGGACAGGCAATTATACAGGAATGAACCTCCAATTCATGTTAATAGCTCCAAACCTGAAATTGCTAGAGGCTAATTATGGAAGCTGTGAGACTTTGAAGAGTAAAATTATCTTAATAGTTTAACTGTATAAACACAGTGACTCATTATATTGAGGGTGGAGTAACAGTCTCCCGAGCAGTGTGTTCACCTGTGAGCCACAAACTGGCTTCTCCTCCACAACTTTGCCTTGCGATAGGGAAATCTGCATGAGGAAGAAAGGAAAGTTATGGCTCTGTGGTTTGATAGTACTCTGCTCCAGTGATATTTTCCTGGCAGCTTTGCAGAGCTATTTGCCCAGCTGTCTGTACTTCTGCCCAGATTTATTGAAATATTTTTACAGATTCATAATAATATATATTTATACAGAAATACTATGTATTTAGTTATAAGCCTCTTTTTTCTTCCTCAACTCAGCATCCCCTGGCTGCATCTGGAATCATACCTGTTATTCATTCATGTGAAGGCAGCATAGCACCAGACCTGGTGAACTTCTAGTGAAATCTAATATGCTGTGTTTGGGAGAGAAAACTTGTCCACCGTATAAGAGCTGAGCAAGTGGTTGTCTTGGAGTGATTGATGATGATAATCTATTCCACGATCCCCCGTTTGTGCCCCGAAGTGGCTGTCGTATCTTGTGTGGCGGGGCGAGCGGGTAGCCTTGGGCTCCTCGGCCGGCTTTTCTAAGCCTCACTCCTGAAGGCGCGGTGCAGCCTGACTTTCCTTGGCTAGCTGGCTTTGTTAATCCAGGCAAGAAGTCCTTCCCTTCCCTGGCCCTGGAGAAGCCGCAGCAGCGATCTTTCCTCTGACGTGAACTGGACATTTTGTTAGTCAGAGCCTGGAGACACGGCACCTGTGGGAGAGGGGCCGCTCCGCTCCGGCCCCACACCTCAGGAAGCCGAGGCGGGGAGAGAAAGGAAACCGAGGCTTCCTGTGCCGTGGACACGGGCTCGAAGGCGGCGAGGCCCCAGGTTTTCATGTGTCCCCGAAGTGCTGTGTGAAGCTCCTGTTCGTTTGGGGGCTCCTCCGTGAGGGACGCGCCGCCGCCATCTTGCATTGTGAGCACCCCGGTATTTTCCCTGGCATTTTGAGGGTTTGCTCCGGTGTGGGTTTGGAGGGATAAGATCTGACAGCCTAATATCTAGCTTTTTTTTTTTTTTTTTTTTTTTTTTTTTTTTTTTTTTTTTTTTTTTCCCCTGCCTTGTGGGCATTCTGATTGTTAATGAACTGTTGGTGGGGTGGTGTTTGTGTTTGGTTTTTTTTTTCTTCCCACTTTCTCCATTAGTATTCGTTTCTTGTTGGTGGAAAGGGATTGTTGGAATCTTTTAGAGATACAACTCCTTCCAGAGTGTCTTCTCCCAGTGCCGTCTCTAAAGTGAGACAGCGGTACATCCTCAGCGCGGCCAGGGAGAGCCTCTGCCCCAGAGTGGCGGTCAGGGTGACGGGCATCAGAGTGCTGCTGTGTGCAGACAGCTTTGGAGATTGAAGCCTGGAAGGGCTGAAAATGGTCGTGGATGAAAGGAGGAAGACTCCAAAAACAACCAAATTATTTTGGGCCTCTGCAGGAAGGGGCGGACAGAGGATGACAAAAAGAGTTCTTACTTTCTGTTTTCCCCTTGCAGCTCTAAAATCCTGTTTACCTGGAGAGCTTTCACCGCCTAGAAGCCAAGCTCCTGCAAGCAGCCCTGAGCTGTCACCCAGCGCCATGGCCCTGCCTGGGCTTTGCACCTTGGAGAGCTGGACACTGTGCGCTGGGGACATCCCATCACAGCTCAAACACCCCCTCCAGCCTGCAGTGCATCACAGCCTCCCTCTGCTCTTCCTTCTTCCTGCCTGCACAGCGCCCGGGAGCCAGGCCTGTGCTGCCACCCAAAGACATTCTGTAGGGCAAGCAAACACAAGAGGAACTGTGCAAAGATGGGGTGGCTGCAGGGTCACCCATTTCAACTCAGCACCTCTCCCTCCCTCCCTCCCTCCCCTTTTCTACTGGCCTCCTTTCACTTGATTTCCACACCAACATGAGCCTCTGTGACCTTGCTCTTATTTTTTGTCATATGCTACACAAAACCCATCCACACATTTTAACAGATTTCTCAGGAGGTGAACCCTTATATGTCTTGTGACTAGAGCATAGTGGCAGGATTTTTAAGCAGTGCCACTGAGAAAAAATGCAAAACAAAGGAAGACTGGTGTTCCAACCCACACCTGCCTGCAGGCAAGTCAGAGGATGGTTCTTTTATGAGGGAATCTGCCACTTTGAAGGGCTGGGAAATAAGTCACAAGACAGGCTGGGAGTATAGGACATGATAAATAGGTCTCTTATCACATCATGACAGTGAAACAGGTGAAAGGAAATTTTAAGCTGTGAAAATCTATTTTTCTTTAATTTATTTTCCCCTATGACATGCAATGATCATGCCCCAGAAATTCCCAAGGGCAAAAATACATCAAGAGTCAGAAAAAGACTAACTAGACATGGACAGCAAGAATATCAGGATTCATTAGAATTAATGGCAGTAAAACTATCATCAGATATATTAAACTCTCTGCTTCAGGGTGCAGAAAACATTTGAGCCATTAAATCCAGCTGGAGTGGGGAGGCAGATCCAGCTTCAGCCCTCCCTGAGGATCCATTGCAGCAGGAGGATGATGTGAGACAGGCAGATGTGTCCGGTGTGTCTCACACCAGTGTTCCCTTGGACATGGACACAGGGCAGGGCCCCACAGCCACCACAGTGCTGCCAAATTCTTGCCCTGCCAGTGCAGGATGCTGGGAGGAGCTTCCTTCCCTGGAGAAATTGCTTCTGCACAGAAGTCAGAGATGAGATAGGAGCCTTGTGCCTGCAGCACAGGTAGGTGCCAGTTCTCACTTTGGGGATGGCTGTACTGCCATGGAAAGCCTCTGTCTGGTATCTCAGAGTAGAGAGGTGGAGGATACATTCCCATTACCAACCTGTTCTGTGCAAGCACAGTAGGGCTTATACCAAGGCAGTTTCACTTCAATATCCCCAAAGTCTCCACTCTTTCTGTAACAAATTTGGAAATCCTAATAAGCCAAGCCTGGCAGGCTACTAGGAAAAATAGTAGTGATGGCTTACTAAGGTGCCAGAGAGGATCTCAATACAAATTCAAGTTCCCAGCTACATTTCTTGTTTTAGACAAATCAGTCTTTTAGTGTCTTTTTATCTTCTAATTGTGCATCCATGTGCTACACAGCTGAACTAATTTAAGGAATGCTACCTGCCTTTAGGGCCTGTGTTCATGTGTTTCTGTTCACAATCATGGGCGTTTGAGGAAGTCAGGATTGGGCTCTTATGCTAGCAAAGGGGGCCCATGGCAAGAAGGGAAATCCAGGTGCTTTCTTGCAGTGGTACCACCCTAAAAACCTCTTCTGCTGTGGTCCCACCCAGTTGATGACCTAGTGCTCTGGAACATCAACTGGCATTAAGTCACTGTGACTGTGACTGTCCCCTTTCTCAGACCACCTTGAACAGGCTGTGTGGAGGCCATGACCCCTCTGACCTTGCTGAGTCCTGCCCTTTCTCCATGCAAGATTTGCCAGGACTGTGTGAAGGGTCAGGAATGCTGGAATCCCCTTGCATAAGACCATGTCCTCTTCCAGCTGCCCACACTTGCTCCATGGCAGCTCGGGGCTGTCACTGCATGGGCTCACACGTGGCTTCAGCCCTCAGTCCCCTCTTTGTGTCCCCTCTCCACAGCTGTTTCTCCAGCATGTGGCCATTTCCCACATCCAGTGCAAGCTCCGTGAGTTTCTGATTGCTTCCCCAGGAAAACTTAGGGGCCAAATCAAAGGGGCTTTGAAATAATGTGCAACTGAACACTTGTCATAATGTCTTGAACATGATCTCGGTAGCAACAAGTGGGAACTGCCATTCAGGTTCAGAGCCTCAAGCCATTTAGTCCAAGAGTGCTTTTAGGAGCAGCAATTGCTCCAAAATTGCCCACAATTGCTGGCTGCTCCTGCAAGGAGTAAACATGCCTAAGACCAGAAAAAGATTATGTGACCCCAGGAAAGCCATCAATCCTTGGCTGGTTACACCTGGAGAGCTGTGAGTTTGCACCAGCTCTGCAGTACTGGCTTGCCTTTATCCTGTTGGTGGTACAAGTTCAGATTTCTGGGTGACCCCCTTCCCTCTACATCCAGCTGAGCTCCTGGGCACCAAGGCACAATGTGGAAAGGGGTTCAAAGTACAAAGTCTTGAGTTTCATGCACTTTCTTACTGCCAGCCCATGGTGTCTGCAGATCATGTGCAGGGAATAGTTGGTTGAAAAATAAAACACAGGTTTTGGGGAGATCAGTTCCCTCCCACTACTTCAATAATGCAGTGGCCAAAAAATAAAATGCCCAAGAAATTGGTAGGGCACCCATTTGAAAGCTAAAGAGTTTTGGGGTTCTGGGCTTTCTGACCCCTCTGCTGATGGCAGATTTGGGGTCTTATTCATGTTGCAAAGGGCCAGCCTCTCATCTGGCTCTACCATGAGGCCTGGCAACTGCCTCACTCTGTTCCTCAGAGGGGTGAAAGAAGGAGTCATCTCCAGAAGCCACTACACATTTCTTCTCTGGGCAAGGCACCCTTCTTTATGGCTGCTGAGCTCACAGCCTGTCTCACTTCCCACTTCAGGATGCTTTTCTCTATCTTAGCATCCTGCTGGGAATAGAGTGATCCCAAAGACTGATCTGCTGCAGTTCTTCACCACCCATTTTTGCCCTAATGGACCACACACTGGAGTCTGGGGATGTGCGATGAGACCTCCCTCAGCAGCTGGACCCTGATGGGATGGAAGGCAGGAAGGAAGGGTAGGCTGCTTCTAGTAGTAGGCAGGAGTTCTGAACTCATGCTTCTGAGTCCTTGGTCCTGTTGAAGGATGAGATGGAGCAGGAGCATGGCTTGGTCAGCTCAGTTCGTAACAGCTCCACCTAAGGAAAATGAAGACAAGACTAAAAGAGAAGTGTGGAGCTTTGATAGTCTGGACATGTTGAACTTCTCCCCTGTTCCTACAGTGGCAGTAAGAAGAGAAGGTATGTTTAGACCTAGTGCCTTTGTAGTAGAGCCAGGGAGCCCAGGAGGGGTTGTGTGGTACAGCCAGGACCCCTGGCATAACATGAGCATCTTGTACTTGTTCAGGCAGTGGGAAGAAAGAGCTGGAAAGAGCATAGCCTTGCTCAGGAGCTATGTGTTAGCTCAGGCTGGACGGTGGATGAAATGGACAGCCCAGCCTGTGCTGAGAGAGGGAGAGCAAGCATAGGCTACTTCCCTCACCCCTGGCCATGCAGGACAAGCTTTCAGATTTTAATCCCCCTCTTGCCATGCTTTTCTTTCTGTCTGTGTCTCTTAATCAGAGAGGAGCAGCTGCAACCCTCTAATAGCCTCTAATAGTTTGTTCATAGCAGCTGTTGGTGGTATTTTGGTGCTGCCTCTTCTCTCCTGTTGCTGAGCTAGCTGTTTCTCCTCTGCAGAGCTGCCTGCCTGGGCTTTCTCCTCCCCAGTTAGCCATGGCCAGCTGCAGGAAGGTCACTGGGAACTTGAAGGATGAATTTTACTGGAAACCACATCCAGTAACCGAGACATGGGCTGGAGTGGGAGAAGAAACTGGATCTGTTTGGTCACAGGGGAAGAAAAAAGTACAGGAAAGGTTTGCAATTGCTTTTTTCAGTGAACATTTAAGAGATGAGTAAAGGAGAAGAAAGTAAATTAAAACTATTGATCAGGTCAGAGGAGAGATTTTGCAACAGTTTCCCCAGGAATTCGCTTGCCAGTGTTTTCAAAAACTTCTCTTAGTCTCATATTTCAAAAGCTCTGAAGCTCCTCTTGATGCACAAGGAAAGAAACCAAGGTCCCTGTCCCACACTGTGATACCTCTCCACCACATTTTGCTTGAATCCCAGAGAGCTCATCTCCCCACTTCCCTGTTGTGCATCTCTGTGACTGGTCTAGTCCTGGTGCACACATGGGAAGAGCTTCTGTTGGAGTGAAAAAACAAGATTTTCTGTTAATTGGACATAAATGGAAGTGCAGTGCTGCAAGTAAAATATCTTGTGTTGTGTTTTGCTCCATCCTCTTCTAGGTTATTCTATTCTACTCTGCATCTCTAGTATTCTTGGACTCTGTTGCACATGTAGTGCACACCTGGGAAGAGCTTCTGCTGGAGTGAAAGAGGAATATTTTCTATTACTATGATATAAATGGAATGTAGGAAGGGCTTATGTTTGAGGGAGAGAGCAGGATTTGATATTACTGGAATAGAAATGGAAGTGAAATGTGTAGAAAATATATTGTCTTGGGTTCCTCTCTGAGTATGAATTCCAAAAGAGGCCTGCCATTTGGCTGTGTATCAAATAAGATGGGAACCATTGGGCTGTGATAAGGCAGTTTAGTAAAGCAAAAAAAGGGAAACAAAAGTTTTCTCATTCATAAGCAAAGGAAAACATTAATCTTTAATTCCCATCAGTGAGAATGCTCTGTAAGGCCAACACTGTAGAATAACAAATGCCCCCCATTCCTTCTCCTTCCCTTAACCTTTGTATCTCAGCTGATGTCATGTAGTATGGAATATCTCTTTGGTTGCTTTGGGTCAGCTGGCCTGGATGTGCCCCCTCCCAGGCCCTTAATGGGAGAGAAGGAATGTCACAGGGACAGTGCTGCTCAGCACTAGCCAAAATGCAGGTGTTTATCAACACTCTCCCAGCTCCCATAGCCTCTTTCATTTTCTGGTAATTCATATGGTGTGCTTCTCGGGCACAAGTCCAAAACCTTCTCAGGCACCTGTTCCAAAATCTCTGCCCTCTGACCACTTCATAATCTCTTCGAGGGTTCCTAGGAAACAGGGTTTTCCCATTCGGGCTCGTTGTGTAACCAGTGCTACCCACTTACTCCATCTAGCGCTGGTTATGTGATGTGTTGAGGGGACGCTCCCTGGGAACATCCAGTGTAGGACAGGCAGTTGTGGTGCCAAAAGGAGACGCCTCTGTCCCAGCAACTCCTGAGGTGGTTTGAACTCCCTCAAAGGCTGCTAATTTCTCTTTTTCAGTGGGAGTATAGTGGGCTTCTGGTCCCCGATAACTCCAGCTCCAAAACCCTAATGGCTGACCTGGGGTTTCTCCTGAGGTCCTTTGCCAGAGGCTCCAGGTGAGCCCCTGCTCCTCAGCTGCAGTGTGTTTTGCACATCTCCATCTCCACAGCAGATTCTCTGGTTCTGAGCAAACTCTTTAACTCACTGTCATTCACCAAAGAGAAATCACTCAGCAAGATGGGAGTCGATATTGGTGAATCCATGTCAGAATGGGGCATATATGGGGAAAGGAACAAGATGGAGAAGCTGCTGCTTCATCAACTCCAACAAAACTCTAGAGGGCTGGTGGTTTGGATGAGTGCTTGGAAAATCCAGCTGTTGGAGTCACAATGAGAGCTGCTCTGTACCTGCTCCCTTGCAGGTCATGGGAGAGGCCCAGTGGGCACCAGACAGGACATGAAGAAAAAGGCTGAGCTCTTGAGGGGCTTGCAGGAGAGTAATTCTAATCCTATGCTGAACTTGGTGACACCAATCCGTATTGACTTGTGAAGTCCTTCCAGCACTGCCAGCCCTGCCTGGGCACAGTATAAATGAATGGGCCATGAGTATGTGCTTTCCACCTGCTTTTGCTATGCAGTTGTTTTAAATATACTTTCTCTATCCAAAGCAGTAGGAATTTTTTTCTTTTTGAAAAACATATCCTGTAGCAGCTTGATGTCAGTTGTGAATACTCTTTGCACACGATTCTGGAGCTGGATCCATAGTCTCAGATTTACTAGAACCATCCCATACCCTTTCAGTTCTACCAGGCCTAAAATCCAAGAACCCAGAAAGGCTAGAAACACTTAGCAGCGACAAGTCCTCTGAAAAGCAGGAGTGGTTCTCTCTTTCAGAAGATGGTGCTAAATTACTTGATGATTACAGGGCCAAGAACTCTGGAGTGAGGTGAGAAAGGATGTAGAACACCATCCTCCAGTGTTTTCCTTCCTCCCTCACGTGGTTTTCACTCCTTATCCCACTTGGGCTTTGATGAAATTTCCTGGTAAGTCTAGGTTCGGTCCCATTTTCTCTCTCCAGCCTTGGAAGCTCTGCTTGCTTTCTCTCGAGTGATCCAAATCCAGTCAGATTTCCTCCCTAGAGCATTCATTAGGTGACTCTAACCCATGTCGGTGGGATTACAGTTATCTTTGATCCTGCAGTAGTTAGGAGACAGGGCTGCATGCCATGTAGAGTGTCTCATTTAGATTTGTTTTGCATCCTGTGGCACAGAGTAGGGAATGGATCCCCTGGGATGTGTAGAAAGCAGCAAGTCCCCACTCAAGTCAGGGATGAACAAAATAGTCTTCTTTTCCCTCTTTGTGGGAAGTGTCATGGAGCAAACTCTTTGGTGCTTTATATTCTGGTTATCTCTGAGTGCAGCCTCATGCCTTGGTTTGCAGTTGTGGCACTGAGGAATGAGCTGACACCTATAACCTGGCTACAAGGATCTGCTTCAGCTGAGCTGCACCCAGAAGTCATGGAGGCAGACAGTACTTCCCAGACAATCCCAATATGGCCTGCAGAGCACTTCTGTACGCAGGAGCAAAGAGGTGCTTTAATCATCTGCCAAGCTTAACCGGGGGCTGAACAAGGTGTTTCTGTGAAGAGTAGACAAGGCAAAAGTAACCCAGAGGGGAGGTAAAGAAGTTGGGGTGGGAAGTGCTGGGTCTCTGCGCTGTCCTGATGGCACAGGGCTGATCCTGGCATGTGATAATCACCAGTAGGAAAAAGGGAGCAGCAGAGGAGGATTTGCATGAGCTGCATTTAGGGCGCCTGTGCAAGTGACAGCTGTGCTGGTACTTTATTTCCCTCTGCAGATATTGTGAACTGCTGTGCACCAGCCTGAGGGCAGCACAGCCTGGCTTGGAACTTTTCCTGAGTGTTTGCTCTGGAACATCTTCAAGGGCTTGAGGAGGTGCCAACCATTCACCTCTCCCACTGCATACCTGCCTCTAATTGCAAACCAGATAGGCTCTGACATGATATTGGCCAATTAAAGTTTCCATCCTTCCCAGCCACATGGTCCTGCATCCCACATGCCACCGATTTGCCCTCTAGCTTGGAAAGGCTTATCATCTGTGCAGTTTGTTCTTGCTGGGGGGCTGGGGGCTGCATTTCCTCTCATAGTGGATGCAGCTGGCTTTAGCTGAGAGAGGCAAGACTAACCTCACATATTCATCAACCTGGCAATTTGCAAGTCCTTGCCAAGCTGGGAGTGCACTGGACTGGCTGGCTTTTATGGTGTGAGTGGCAGAGGAGTGGGCATCACTCAGTTAGAAGGGGGGCTTTGATGCTGTGCCCCAGGAGCAGAAATGTCCATGGTTCATTAGCAGCTGTGATGAGGGGAATGGGTAAAGTAGATCAAAATTCTTCTTACCTTACGGGGAGAGGGACTTTCCTGCCTAGTAGTTTATTTGGGCTTTTCCCCATGTTTTTTCCCCTTTAGTAAAAGATGAAATAGAGGTGTGGTGGAGGAAGGGGCGACTGATGAAATCGGCGCATAGAAAGGAGGAAATATATTGTAAATGATAGTTGAAAATCACAATGATCTGTGCAAAAGAGGAATTCAGGCAAGAAGTAAGTCCCTGCTAGACTGTTTTGGTAGAGGTTTGGGAGTGACTCAGATGGCAAGCACTGTTTTTAAAGCAGGGAGCTGGGTGTGGTTAACTCTTCAAACACAGTGGGCTTGATTTCCCTTTTCAGATTCAACTGGAGCACTGTAATTGCTGTTAGCATCACTATTATTTGAAGCCGGTACCTGGGGCCTTGTTGTGCTGAACTCCTTTCCAAAAAGCCCAGGCACCAAGAGAGCAGTCAGGGGTACCAGGGCAGCCATGACTTGATATTCCAAAGCAAGTAGGAGGTTTGGTTGGGCTATAAACGGTGAGGACAGTAGTATTTGTTTAACTGATTCTGGCAATGTTAACTGGAACACTGTGACGTCCCAACTCAAGATCATATTCTGTAATAAATAAAAAATTAGATATATTGTAGAATCTGAAACTATTAGCAGAAACCTGAAGGTTTACTGCACCCTAAACCACTGTTGCTGTTACCGAGGTCCAAAATACAGACCTGTTTTCTCTGAATTGAAGACCTCTGGGGCACATCTTTTAAAGTTCTAGTACTTGCTTAAAGTGAAAGTCATACTTGTATTTCTTAATCTTCTATTTTGGCTGCATAATTTTGTCCTTAAGCTTCATTATACGAGGTGAAACTCAGTCCTTGCTGGTTGAGTCAGTACTTGCAAACTACTGTATCAAGGGGGTCCAAGCATTTTGCCCTGAGAACCAAGACGTGAGTGCAGTGTCCCAGGAACTGCTGAGTTCTCCAGCTGTGATCTTGGTATGAGTAAGGCATTGCCTGCCAGCCTACTCCCTAGTCTACAAAAAAGGTTTGTGACTCAGTTCCTGACTACTTTAGCTTAAAATGCTGCCTACCCACACATCTAAAATGGAGTAGCAAATTCCTGCATCTTTCAGCTCTCCCAAGTCCACGGCTGTGGCAAGGTTTGTCAGGGAAGTGAGCTGGATCAACAACTAGATGAATAAAAACAAATGAGTTTTTAGGAAAAGAAATCCTTGCTTGAGTCTTGTTCATGAGTAGAAGTGTCTCTTGCTTCAGTGGCTTGTTCCTGGATCCTGGGACTTCTACCTGCATTTTAGAACCAAGCACAGGACTTGCCGTTGTTGTAAAACACAGCACAAGTTCTGAGTGCACAGATTCATCCCCATCCTGAGGGAACGGTAGAGCTCTGTCAGGCTGGCCTGGCCTCAGATGCCCTGAGCTCATGAGGAGGCAAAATATGGCTCTTGTGGTTTTCCTTGCTGTGGCTGGCAGCTGGACACGTGGCATTTGCTGCAGAGACTTTCCCAAATTCTGTGTGCATTCTTGGAGGAAATGCAGAGCCACTCTGGGATCAAAGGCAGGCATGCACTTCACCTCTGGTGGGAGCAGGCTGAATACCCCCAGTGGGGCCATGGTGGCAGACCCTTCCCAATGCTCATCTGCCTCTGAGGGAGGAAGAGGCATTTTCCAGGCATTGCAGCTGCAGTGTGAGAGCACAGTGCCTCCCCTCAGGTAGCTAGGATGGGGAAAATCCACTTCTAATACTATTTGCTGTGTCTTTTTAGAGGGCTGTTTTTACACCTTCCCAGATGCGTGATTTTTCTGGTTCTCCCTACACATCCCTTTACTCTCTGGAGCCCCGTCTTCTCCCCCAGCATGAAATTAATCTTGGCATCTGTGCACACCAAATCCAGGAGAGACCAAGAACTGAAAAGCCTGTTTATGGGCCCCTTAGAATGGGGAAGTTTTTATTGATGGAGAAGACCAAAACAAAAAGGAGTGGGTTTTAACTTTTTGGGCAGCTATGGGAGACATGCCTTGAGGGAAAAACATCCAATCCTATCCTTCACACCTGCCTGAAGACACAGCTAAGTTATTTCTCATGCACTGTTTTAGGTTTGTGAAGGCTACTGTAGAAACTGCTTAGGTCAAATCTTCTAGGACAAAGAAATGCCAGTTGTGGCGTCTGCAGGATGAATGTGAGCAGCAAAAAGCAAAGAACATCTTTATCTTTGGTGCCACACAGAATTTGCCGGTGAAGGAAACACCAAGTGACCACTCCATGAAAACACACTGGAGAATCGGATTTTTTTGGCATTCATCCTGCACGGCCAGCCAAGGACAATGCCAGGCTTGCCTTCTATATTTTTAAAGTTATATTCATTCTTTTGTGGTTTAGGTGTGTAGCAGCTGCATTTTCTGTTAGAACAAGGGTTTGTTACAACTCTGAGCATGAAACCCCAGTGTTCCCTGAAAACTGAAATGTCTTCTAGGCTTGTTCTTTACCTAAAGCCTCGACTAAGATCTTCTCCTGGCATGTATCAGCTAGGTACTTACCAAAAACAAACAAGTAAAACAAGGTGTTAGTAGTACTGCAGTTCACAAATAACTAGATTGGTCTTAAAGGAGAAATATACAGATATATTTTATTTTTATAAGTAGAAAAATTAAGTATAAAGTTCCTGTAGAACTACTCTTTGCCAGATCAAACATATCAATCATTTAATCCTTTCCCATACTAGCAGAAATGCACACAGCATCTTTTGTTTGTAGGAAAATCACTATTCAAAGGACACAAATTTTGACATTACACAGCTGAACAGCTGCTCATTTCTTTTTTCTCTAGTGCCTTGGCCACCACTGCTTTTCCAAGAACTTTTAGAGAAAGACAGGGGAGAGCTCAATTTTAGATTAAAAACATACAGGTTTTTTTGAGAGCCTTCCCCAGAGACCTATCAAAAGCACCACCCAGTAACAATACAGTGGGTAGTTCTCTTGCCTTGGGAAAGGAGCTCTGTTTAAAGCCCAGCTAATTTGTTAGAAGGGATTATAGGATTAAAGAGCTCCTAAAGGCTAGAGACCCACTTCTACAAGACAGTAATTGTTTATTTCAAGGATAGTGATGCTGCAGCTTTCATGAGTCTCTGAGTTAGTACATCCAGAAACACAGAGAAGTTGAATCAGCTCCCCAGACACCCACTCAGGGAATCCACAAATGATTTTGGTACAAGAAAATTCCCTATTAAGTTAATTAGTTTTACTTATAAAAAGTTCAGATTAAGAAGAGAACATTGTTTTGACGTTCTGCAGGCAGTCACCACTCATGAAACGATCTTCAGTTCAGGCTTGGACTCTTCCATGGCTCTCAGCTCATCGTCCACTTCAGCACTCCACAAAATGTCATACAAACTACACCAAAACAAAAAGGCAAGTGAGATTTAGTGAGCATCCTCTTGTTAAGGAAAGAGAAAGGTGCATGACTGGCCAGTATGGGAAGGTCATATGCCAAGAAAGGCCCCATCTAGCTTTGAGAGCAGCCAGAAATTGGTTTTACAGCCCAAGACCCCCTCACCAGCACTAGTCTCCCACCCCTGCCAGGGCTACCACCATCTCTCACATTAACTGCTGCAGGTTGCAGCTGGGCTTCCTCAAGGCTTCCAAGATCTTCCTGATGCCTTCATCCTCCAGAGGGTTGCAGCTCAGGTCCAGCTCGGTAAGGCACTGCTTGGTGACCATGGCGGTGGCAAGGGTGGCACAGCAACGTGCTGTCAGGTCACAGTTACCCAGCCTGCAGGGAGAGGAGGAAGAGGCCAGCACAGTGAGCCCTGGCTCCAGGAAACACTCCCCACACCCAGGCAGCAGGTGTGGACATCCCCAGCGTGGACAAGAGATCCCTGTGAAGATGGCATCTGCGAGACATCAGCAGGGGCTGGCCTGTGGTCTTGGCACAGAGACAGCTGCCCTCATGGTGACTGCTGAACACCTCCAAGGCCTCCTTAAAGCATAACAGTGTGTGGCTGTGGGCGTAGAAGGAACCCATTGAAATTATTCCAAATTTCACCACCATGCATCATCATCTCTTGTTACTATATTTGAGACTTGCAACCATCTCTCTAAAGAGGGCAAATGAAACCTCTCAGCTGATGACCAAGTAGCTTTAAGTGGTCAAAAGATGTATCTTTGGACAGACTTGCAAGTCTTACTGATGTCTCCATGACTTGTCTGCTCCACTCACTCACTGTGAATTTAGGCATCAGACCACAGCTCTGGCTTCTGTCTAACAGCATGGAGAGAACAAGCACAGGGCTGAGCATCACACAGCCCAGAGCTCGGCCCATCTGGGAAGGGAACAGGCCCATGGAAAAGGCAAATCCCACCCCAAGGCTAGAGGTGATGCTCCAGCTGGCTGCCTGCTCTTTCTAGTGAGGCTGGACCACAACTTGTGCTGACACCTATAAAGGACCATGGAAGTAGAAGACAAAGCAGAAGACAAAGAAGACAAACTCTTCAGAACAGCAAGAGACAAGATGACTTCTGAGAGTGCACCTTACCATAGGGACTGGATGTTGCAGTTGGGGTGCATTAGCCCTTCACACAGGAGCTCCACCCCTGCATCTCTCAGCTTGTTCTCGCCTATGTGCAGTACTTTCAGGTGTTTGTTGGTGCTGAGAGCAGAGCTGACAGCCTTGCAGCAAGCAGTGGTGAGCCCACACTCTCTAAGCCTGCAAGGAAAAAGTGACATGAGATCTAGGTGGGACACCTAGAAACTATCAGGCACCATTCAATTCTTTACATTTACTTAACAGGACCCCAGACAGTGGGAACAGAGGAACCAGAGCTTTCCTGCAATCACTGTACTCCTTACAATGCCTGTCTGCTCAGTCCTATCCAGGCAGCACCTCTGCCGCTCTTTATGTGGGATGTCTGTCTTGGACACAGAGGAAGGGCATGCACCTAGAAAAGGCACCTGCCCAGAAAGCACAGGAACAAAGAAGGATGAAGTGTGCTGCTCCAACAATCACTGTTGGCTCCACTGTGCACTCCTGAGGCACCCCATTGACTTCCAGGCCACCAGGGCAGGGGAAGAACCCTGCTGGGGGCAGGAGCTGAGTCTGCAATGTAGGAAAGTTCAAGTTCTAAGTGAAAGAACAAATTTCCTCTCCCAGCCACCAGACCATCCTAGTCTAAAAGGTGACACAGTCAACAGGACAGGATACTGAGAAATGTTTAATGTCACTAGAGCTTTCTTTTGTCACATCAGTTGAGAGAGTTTAGCTCCAGTGGAGAACCTGAGATAGCTGATCACAGCACTCATTTTGCTATTCCATCGGGCCTTTCAAACTTCAAGTCTCTTAACTGCCATATGTTACGTGATAAAACAATTAATTAGAAACTCTGCAAGTGACGTTTGGTCTCCTTTTGCTACTAACAGGATAACTGTGATGGGGCAGATCTTCAAACTGTCTAAAAGTCCAGAAATACAAATCCTTTTAAAGTCTCAAAAAAGTCTCTAAATCCTTTCAGTCACACAACCAGCAGAAGTTGCTTATGGAACCATCGCAACTGAGGATCTATCTGGCTGGGCATTACTTCACTTACATCTTTCTTCAGTGAGGCCCCCAAAGAAGGCAGTGGGTATGTGAAACTTGACAGCAGCTCACCATAGCTCCTGAAGTTTAGATCTGGGATCCTTGAGTGCCTGACACAGCATTTCCATCCCTGAGTCTCTCAGGTTATTGTCTATCAGACTGATCTCTGTGAGGGTCTCCTTTGTACTGATGAGTGTGGAGAGATCTTTACAGCTAGCACTTGTGAGATCACAGTCCCACAACCTGCAGGGAAAAAGAAAATGTTATTTTCTACCAAGAATGACTTAGATTAGAAAACAGAGTCCTGTTTTAGTATTCTGAATTTCTGGTTATATTGTCTCATTCTCTTATATCCTTTCATACACCATACCACATGGCTTCCTCTGTTCCTTACTTTCCACTTGCTGTGTCAAAAGCTCTGCTTGTAACACATAAAAAAGAAACAGAAATATGCAATTCTAGTAGACAGATAACTGAACTGGAAGCCAAGACAATGCCATTATAAACTTCCATTTGCCCTCTCCTCAGAATTTGATCCAAGGAACTTCAGTGTGGCCCTACTTGTTCATGATGTTCTCCACCCAGTTTTTGGGAATTAAGTGATTTGCAGCTGAGACACCTTTCTGACTGTAAAGGGTAAATGAGAAACTTCCAACTTAGGAGCAAACCAGCAGCACAACCTAAACAGCTCAGAGGCTGCAGAAGGGATATAAGAAACCTCTGCCCACCCTTACCACAGCTTCTGGATTTTGCAGCTAGGATGCATCATTCCCTGGCACAGCAGAGCCAGACCAGAGTCCCCGATCTTGTTGTCCCCCACAGAAAGATCCATCAGAGACGACTTGTTCCTGAGAACAGCACTAATCTCCATACAGCTATCACTGGTTATGCCACAGTTCTCCAGGCTGCAGGAAAAAACACAGTTGGAGTTGCTGCTCCAGACCCCACTTTGTTAGATACACCCCAATACCCCAGTTCAGACTGAGAAGGGTCTATGGGCTGGTTCCTTGCTGCAAACTACTGCAGCTCAGCCAGGCACTGCTACATCCTGCAAGGTTCACAGAGGATACAGGTATATGAGATGGGACTCTGGGTGAGGCAACACACTGCTCCTGCATTTCATGAGGCTGCAAGACACTTTGATCCAGCTATTCATATGCATTAATGCAAGGAACATTCTTGCCAAACTTCCCCTTTTTATCAGTTACCCTTTTTAAGAGGAACTTTTGGCAGCATCACCCAGAGACTCCCTGCTGAGCCAACCCCTGCTAACCTCAAGGGCAAGATTGTGCTTTTCCCAGAAAGCCCTTCATGGGCTTTACCCCAGAAATCAGGCCAAACCCAGCACCTTTGTTTTGTAGCAAAAAAGAGCTCTGAATAAATACACTCAACAGGCTGGTAATTCCGGTTCAGGAACTAGAGCCACTGAGGGTGATTGTTCCTCTGCTCTGAGACACAGGTGAGCAGTCTCCCTTAGTAAATGGTGGTTTGACCTGCAGCGCCAAAAACTCCAAAAGTGAAAGGCCCAGACATTTGTGTGCAGTTTCCAGTTACATAAATCTGAGCCATCAAAAAATCTGGCCTACATTTCAACCTTTCTTACAACGATTTTTCCTGTCCTATGGATGGTATGACTAGCAGCAGCACTGGTTGCAGTTAGAGAAGACCAGCTTACTGTAGTAGCTCTAGGTTGCAGCTTGCCTCCATCAGGCCCTGGCATAGCTGCTTTATAGCTGTATCCCCCAGCGTGTTGTTGCTCAGGCTGAGCTCCTTCAAGGTGGGCTTGCTTTGCAGAGCAGCATTGAGAGCTTCCACAATATCAGCTGTGAGTTCACAATACTCCAGCCTGCAAGAAAAAAAGAAGTCCAGGCAAAAAGACAATCCTCCTCACACATCCTGCTACCACATGAATCAGCTGGGCCTGGTGTGTATTAGCCAGAGCAGCAAACATGCTAATGTGAGTTGAGAACAGGCTATGCATAAAACCAGAGATAACTGTGAGAGTTTTTAACAGCATGTCTCTGCTCATTTCAGGAGGCATTAATTCTCAAAACTAGATCCCAGGGGACCCTAGCAAGATCAGTTTTTACACTAGGCCTCCATTAAACCAGAGTACAGGCAGCTTGGCACACAGGACTGAGCTCTGCACTGCAACACCATCACGAGCCTCAATTCTGGGGCTGCCTGGAGGGAGCTGGGGGCTGCAAATACACCCAGGCTCTGCTCAGTCATGAAACAAGGACCAAGGGCAGCACAGTCTGATGTTTCCTGGGCATCTGAGAGGTCCTGCATTTACAGCCACCACTGCCAGGAAGGCTAAACAAAAGCCTATGGGAAACAGATACCTGACAGTTCCAAACCCAAAGACCCACCAGCATGAATAAGCATGACAATTTCAGGTAAAACAAGGACAAATCCAATGGCAACAAAACTCCTGCTTGTCACCAAAAAAAACACAGTGACTACTTACTGCAGTTTCTGCAGCTTACAGCTGGGGTTCATTATCCCTTGGCACAGCACCTTCACTCCATTAGTTCCCAGTCTGTTATCCCCTACATGCAGCTCTGTCAGGGATGGCTGGGCACTGAGGACAGAGCGCAGGGTCTCACAGCTGTCACTTGTCAGATTGCAGTTTTGCAGCCTGCAGGAGAGAGGCAACAGGGGTGAGCGAAATGCACTCCTAGAATTAGAGAAGCTTTTCTTAGAGAGGTTTATCTATGAGGTTGGAGCTTGGAAAGGACACCACAGCTATGACAGTGCATAACCCTCTAGGAAGTGGTTTATCCAGGTTAGTACCATTATTTTACAGGTGTGCCATAATATTTTATCTATTACACCTGTGCCACAAGCAATAGCTTGCATGCTTCCTTCAGTGTAATCACTCATACAGCAGCTCCAGCAGAGTAAGGACTCACTCTATAGGTAGACCCACAATTGGTTTATAGAAGTGGTTTAATATCAGGAGGCTGGACCCAGAGATTAAGCAAAGGGATCTTATGATTTCTTGCCTCCTGCAGAAATGTGATCCAGAGTAGGTAGAAGTTAAAATCTCATCCAACTATGGATATAATTTAGTTTAATGGTATAGCACAAGAAGGATCTATGAAGTTGATCTTTCAGCACTCAGGCTTGGAGAAGTAGCATAGGAACTGTGCTAGTACTGCTCTGGGATGTTTATAGAGTTATTGGATAAGGCTTTGGAGCAATGGAGAGGTGTTGTGCAGGAAGGTTTGACTTGGGTTTGGTTGCTCTTTCATTTCGTCTTATTCTCTTATGTATTCCTCTTTATATTCCTCTTCCTTTTTATTTGGTTTCTCTTTTATTTAAGGCACCTTATCAGAACCTCAAAAATGGACAATTTTATTTCTGTAGAACTGAAAAACCATAATCCAGGCTGTTACATGAACATGTGAAGAAGTCTGAAGCCTAGAGGAAACTCTCTAAAAAACTACTTAAGTCTTCCAATACAGAGTACCACACTTCTTGAAGGCCCATCAGAGAACTGCAGTTTCATCAGTTTCACAGTCAACTTTCTTTCTATTTGCCTGATTCCTTATTGTAGGGGGCATAGTGACTTTAATGTTTGATCTAAAAGGCAAATGATTTTTACAACATAGCGTCCTGAGGATTCCAGATTCCCCTCAGGAGCTGGAGGACTCTTGCACTCTGCAAGAAGAGATGCTGGGCAGAGAAGGCATCTGTTTGAGGCCTCCTGAGGAGCAGAGGCAGCAGCCACTGGCTCTGACTAAAGCTCCTGCACCAGAGCTGCTGAGCACTAATATTATCGTGTGGTGGGGTGCTTCTGTAAAATGCCTCTCAGGGCCAGGGAACTCTGCAGTTTGCTGCATTCCAAGGATTGCCAGATGACGACGGATCCTGGGCTGGCACCCCCACGCCACGAGGCTTAACCTCAAAGGCATCTGATGTGAGTCCTTCACTGAATTTGAGGGGAATTTTCCACAGGTGAGCACCTTGTACATACTCCCTTTAGGTTTGTGTGCTTGTGAGTGGGAATATGCTATGGAGAATGGCCTGTGACTGTTGCTGTCACAGATTATTAAGATTATTAGATTATTAAGTACTTTGAATATGTAAGGAAGTTAGGCCTGTGAGTTACTGCTGCATTATAGCAAATTCTATAAGAACCTTTGTTAAATTGTTTAACCCAAGCTATTAATCGACTGCTGTTAAGTTTAAGTGCCGTTAAAACTTTTAAGACTAAAGTGTTGGTCCAGACCAGGACAGAGTTTAGCAAAGATTCTGAACATTGCAATTCAAAAGGACTGTCTTCTTTATCCACTCTTTCCTGTCCTGACCCTTCCCCCTTCTCCCAGCCTCCATGTAGATAATTTTTCAGTTGACATTGGTTATTGACTTTAAATTTTTGTTTGCTTTTTCTCTATGTGCTTTAACCATCTAGTAAGTAGTAGAGTGAACCTTGTCAACATACTGTTGTGCTTTCACTTTTATATTAAACCTGCCTTTGCCAGTGATTCTTTAAGAGACCTCAAAACACTCATTTGTGACAGCACGATATAGCAAGACAATCACTGGGGCTTTACCATAACTTCTGTAGGCTACAGCTTGGTGTCAGCAACCCTTTACACAGGTATTCAACACCTTTATCTCCCAGCTCATTGTTGTTCAGCTTCAGCTCTGTGAGGGATGGATTTGTATTTATGATGGAAGAGAGATCCTCACAGTTACTGCTGGAGAGATTGCAATCATCCAACCTGAAAGACAAAGGAGAGAAGGAGCACTTTAGTCCTCAGAGTTGCTCTGCTCTTCCTGGCTGAAGCAATGCTCATGAAAGCCGAGTGGGCAATGTTCCTGCAGTTCCTGGGATGCCTCCCTAAGTATGTGCAGGACTTGATGGGTGTTGGATGGCACAAACCAAGGTGTGCTCAGGGCTGCAACACAGGATGGGCTGGATGGCAGCTTCCCAAGCCTTGATCCTCTTCTGTGCTGCACAGAAGATGGTACAAGTCATCCCCCTACAGCTGGAGGAAGCACCTTAATTAAAAGTGACAGTGACAAACCACCTGCCAGTTTACAGACTGTCAGACTGGTTCTGCACTGAGACAGCCCAGCTGGATCTGCAGCCAGCCCCAGAGACACTCATCAGCAGCTGGTGTCTTGCAGGTGAGTCATGCTGCTTTGCACCATCTCCCTCCAGCAGCAATCTCAGCACACAAACCCTGAGTCTGCAGCTTGGCAGTGGCTTCTCTCACTGGACATCAGCATTCTTCTAGGCACTGCTAAATTGATGGGGATGAATTGAAGAAGGGAGAGCCAAGGAAAGGATTAGGAACAAAGGACAGCAGGGAGGTATAGAGAGAGGCAGAAAAGACACAGATCAAAAGGTGTCATGAAGAACCATACAGCCCAGGCACAGCCACAGCCAGGAATGCCAAGAGTTGCCTGGTCACTTCTCCTTAGACAACAGTATGGAAAGTGAGGCTCTGTGAGGGTTCTCCTTCCCTCCCCCACCAAGAAGACATGACTTCCAATGGGATCATGTTCAACACTGATGTAACAATCCCTGCAGCAATCACCCTCATTCATTGCCTCTGGAGCAGCCCAGCCTCTGCCCAGGAGACAACCATCCCACTGCCTTCTGCCAACCAAGGCAGGCTTGGGAAGTCAAGGCCAGGCCCATGAAGCTTTGCCAGCAAAAGGCTCCTTCGCAAAACAAAAGGAAGTTGCCCTCACCAGGTCCGATGCCCTCTGAGGCACTACTGGCATGAAGTGACCCATCCTCTCCAGCTCCAGCAGGATGACACCATTCCATGCAGTGTGAATTCCCAACCAGCAGAGGGGAAATATTGCAGTAGCAACTCTTCTGGGCCCTGTCCTACACCTTATACCCCAGAAGATGGTTCCCTCACACTGTTTGCTCAACAAACAAGGCTGGTACTTCTGAAGGTCAAGTAAAGGATTAAAAGCTGATGGCATATGTCTTGTACCTGACTACTGAAGCCAAAATCACTTGACACCATCAAGCCGGCAACCCAGAGCGTGCAACCTAATAAGCACAAAGAGATGTCTTCCCCCTCTTGAGAGACAAAAGCAGAATAACCAAAATGGTGGTCAAATATTTAAATCACATTACCTAGCTGAGCCCTATGGAACACCAAGAAACAAGGCAACTTCATACCAAGGGACATTTATCTGTAGTTGAAAAAGCTTTGAAAGAGGGTGGTGGTTTATTCCCCCCTTTAAATTAACTTCCTGGATAAAAATAGGTAGATTCATTCCTGTTGCTATGTAGTTTCTAAGTCCCAGGTCAAACAGTTCTGAAGATAAAAAAGCACAGGAGAGAAATGCAACAGTTCTTACTCAAAAGAGATGATAAACAACTAGTTTCTACCTGATGGTTTTGCAGGATTTCATTGTGGTCAGAAGTTCAGCCCATCTAGATGGGCTCATCTCTTCACACTGGATGTCAAGGTCCATTTTGACAGCTGGGATAAGACCTAAAAATGGAAACAAAATAAAACCACATTTTTTAAAAATTGACTGAGAAGCAACGATGTTCTTCAATCTCTCCATCTCTCAGCCACGACCCATACTGTGCAAAGGGGACAGATCATAATTTTCCAAAACCTGCAAACACCAGTATAAGGCCAGGAGAGTTGGAATGGTTTTGTCTGGGACTTGGGAAGGCCTTCCTCTAAGAGGAAAAAAGCACAGGAATCCTGAAGAGATGTGGCAAAAGCCTCTTATCTGAAAGCTGCTTGTGTGAGAATAAAATGTTCACCTTCCACGTCCAAGGGAGGTTAACCAGAAGGAGCATTATAGGGGCACTGGTGCTACTCACTATTGCATGCTGAGCCACACAGACACCAAGTTCCATCAATGTGCCACCCCTGACCCATTGTGGAAACTCAAGCTGTACTTAAAATTGGGGTATTTTTGAGATAATTTGGGTGAATGAGGAAGATGAGCATGAGAACTAGCTGGGCTCAAATTAAAAATCCTGCTGGACATGTGTCCGTATGTGAAAAGTTGAGCCTGTGAGGATGGGAGTAGTATTCCTCCACCATTCGATATTCAGGGTTAGAAAGATCACTCTGGTTGGGCAAATTCAAGTAAAGAGAAGCTGGTAAGCAGAATATTTGTTTTGTTTTTGTTTTGTTTTGCAGTCAAACTGCATTTCTGAAGTGATGTAAACACAGCGCTGTGTAGAACGGCTCCAGATAAACATGAACGAAAACATGCCAAGGCTAGTAGCTGAACTCTAGGTTTAGTCTACAAGGGATGGGGATAAAGGCAGCGCTGTAGTAGGTACAAAACGCAGCCTTGGTCTCCTGCTTTGGCCAGCATGACTCAGACTACAGGGCATTTGTAAAAGAATTAATCCCTGAGCTGTCCCATCGGAATGTGAGCTGCAGTCACCACCGCCTTCCCTCATCTCAGTCCCCTCCTGCGGCTAATATCACGGGGCCCCCAAACTCTCCTCTCAGAGACCAGCTCGGTCCCAACGCCGCCGTCAGGTCGCGCCCACAACAAACCCCGGCACCCCCGTGGGCAGGAGCCGCGCCCGGGCGAGGGGCGGCGCTCGGGAAGCGCGGCGGGATCGGGACACGGCGCCAGCGGGATCATGAGCGCACACACATGCTCGGCCTCTGCCCTTCCCAACGCGAGCGCTGCCGGGAATCCCGGCCCACGGCCTCCGTGGGACGGCACCACAGCCCCACGTGTCGCGGGGTGACGGGGATCGGAGCCAGCGGGGACACGCGAAGGGACAGTGGCAGCCGGACTGTCACAGCCCACCCCGCGTCGTTCGGGCGCTCTCTCGTTTTACTCCCCGCCCGGATCCAGACAGGGTTCTCCCCCCAGCCCCCACCGAGTCCTGCACCCTCCTGCGAGCCGAGGGGGGGGATCCCGTTCGGGGTCCCGGGCAGCGGCCCGGTCCTGGCCCGGGCCACCGCCACCGCCGCCGCCCCTGCCCGCTCCCCCTCGCCCCGGTGCTCACCGCCCCGCCGCCTTGCGCACCGCCTCCCGCACCGCAGGCAGCGCTTCTACGTCTCAGGCTTTCTTTCCCTGCTCCCTCCGCCCCGGCCCGGCCCGGCTGCCCAGCTCCTACCGCCGCGCCGCCACCGCGCAGCTGCCGCTGGCTCCGGCCCGGCTCCGCCTCGAATCGCGGCGGGGAGGAGCAGGATCTGTCCCTCCTCCCCTTTTCCCCTTTCTTTCCCCTTTTTCTCTTTCTCTCCCTTTTTTCCCCCTCTTTTCCCCCCTCTCCCTTTTCTCCTGCCCTCTCTGGCAACAACCTTTCCTCTCTCTTTCCCAATTCTTGTCTTTTCCTTTCTTAAATATTCCTGACTTCTCCCTGCTTCCCTCTCCCCCTTTTCTGACCTTCTTTCCCCCTTTTCCCTTCCACTCTCCTTTATCTGTTTCCTTGATATCTCCTTCCTTCCTTTTTCCTCATTTCCTTCTGTTTTCTTTTTCCCTTTTCACTTTCTACTTTCCTCTCTTTCATGTGCTTTCCCCTTCCCTCTTTCTTCGCTTTTTTCCCTCCTCTTTCCCCTCATTTTTTCCTTTCCTTGCCTAGCCTAGCCTTGCCTTGCCTTGCCTTGCCTTGCCTTTTCCTCCTTCTCCCTTCTTTCACCGTTCTCTTCTGTTCCTTTTTATGCCTTCATTTTTTCTGCTATCTCTCCTCTTATTCTGTCTTCCCTCTTTTTCATCTTCTTACCAGCTTCTCTATTTTTGTCCCCTTTTCCTCCCTTTCCTTTTATTCCTATCTCCAGTTGCCTTTTTTTCCCCCCATCCACCCTAATCTCCCTGCTGCTCTTCCCCCCTGTGCAGGAGCACTGGGATACGCAGGAAACAAGCCAGGGGAAGGAGAAATCTCTATAATGAGTGGATGCACAAAGGGTAGGAGTATCCAAACATAAAATGTCCCAACCGGCTGGGAGGGCAACCTCTGCTGTGTGCTGGGACCTGAAGCAAGATGGGAATGCAGGTCACCCAGGGCAGAGGCACCATGGCAAGGTCTCAGCCAGGAGAGACAGGACTTCCCCAGGGAGCTCGGAACTAGGAATTGTTTGAACTGGAAACAACAAAAATATCCTGGCTTCCAGACGACTGTGCACGGGGGCCAGCTGGGAGGGCCTGGGATGTCCCTGCTCCCCATCCCTGTCACCAGTCCTATCCACGACGAGTATCTATCTGTCCCTCATTCTCTCGTGTCTGCGTCCCTCATTAGCGCAGCACGCTGAGCGGAGAGCTGCACCTCGCTGGCACAAAGGCCTCTCTCTGAGCTCTCTGGAACGGAGCTGTGACAGCAGTGGAGGATGGGCGCCTCGGGCTTGTGCTGCTGCCAGGCCTGCTGCCCTCCCGGGCTGTCCCCGTGCCACTGCCCCACCCGACCCCAGTGACCAGCGGCTGTCCCGCACATCCGTCCCGAGGCGGGGCGAGAGCGGCAGCGCTTGGTCAGGGCTGGAAGGCATTCGTCATCCCTTGGCTCGCTTCCTCCTCCGTCTGCCGGCTACTCCCTGTCTCCCTCCCTATTGTTTCCCGGTAGTTTTAGCCCCGGTAAAAGCTCGTTCAGGTTTTCACAAGACAGATCAAAGAAAGGTTCTGAAGTGCCGAGAGGCACTAGGCCACACCCTGACTTGCCTTCCTCCATCCACCCCCAAAATCTCAGCATCTCCCCCAGATTTTTCTTCCTACAAACACCCTCTTTACATAACCCTGGCTCACACAACAGTTCAACTAAGCACAACCAGCTGTTCTCTACAAAGTATGGCTTTAAAATGGTTCCGTGCGCCTCCCTGGAAAGCAGGAGGGAAAGTTTCGGGAGTTTCAGAGCCTGTTTTTGCCGCTGGTCCCCTACCTTGCTGTTGTCGGTGCTGTGCGGAGCGAGGCGGGCAGAGCCGGCGCCTTCCTGCTGCCGTTACCACGCAACCTCTGCTGTCGTACACATGATGCCTGCTAGAGGGAGGGAAACAATTTTGGGCTCTGACGGCTTTTTTCCTACCCTTGGCAGCTCTTCAGGGCCTCGCGGAGCAAGCACTGTGTACACAATTGTGTATGGCCTGTGACGAAGCAAGTGTTGCAAAAAGCCCCTGATGATGACAGAGGCAGCTTTAACTTCTTGCACCAGATCATGTGGCCATTCGCCGTGGCCCAGAGCAAGGGAGTAGTTGGCAGTAAAGGATCCATCTGAAAATTAGGCCACCACAGTGTTAAAGTGTGGATTGAGATGATGGAGTTTGTGTGGTTTCTCCATTCTCCAGGCAAGCCTGTCCTACCGGGCCTAGGAGCAATGCTGAGCACATTCTTGCTTACCTGTCACTTCACCTGGGGGTTCTGCATCCCACCTCCCAGCAGCGGCTGGGGCACAGGCAGCCCCCTGCTTCTGTACAAGCTGAATGCTCGCATTGCCTGGAAGGGTTCCTTGGGCACAGCCCCGGTCCTGTCTCCCTAAAACTGTCCCTCAGCAGCGAGCATGGACCTCACTCCTACACCTTCTTCTCCCAAATTCCCACTGGCTCTTCTCCTCCTCAAGGAAAACCCTGCTATCACTCGAGCTGCATTGCACTACAGTTGTGGGTTGAAGTAACTTACTTTCTTCCCCTGTTCTCAATGGTATGAAGATGAATTAATGTTTCAATAGCCTGCAAATGATCCAGTAGCAGAAAGACAGACCTGTTTTTCCCTCCTGTAGCTGCAGATGCTGACAGAGATGATGGTGGAATGATGGTGATGGCCTGGGAAACAGAGCCTTTGTTGAGCAACAGGAGAAACAATAAAGGCTTTCTCTCTGGCTCCTTTTATTAGCCTTTTCCTGGAGAAGATGGGAACCCATCACCAGGAGAGCTCAATGAGCTAAAACCCACCTTCCTCAGTGCCCAGAAGTGAGTTGAATACCAGAGAGTTCACCTCTTTTCCGTTCTCTCTCAGGAAAACAGTGTCATCCACACAGAGTTTGCTAGAACAGTCCTTGTGTTTCTGAGTCTGACCTGAAAGCTGCTGAAGCACAGGCAAGAGCTTGGAGATGGCCTGAGCTCCCAGCTCCTGAGCTTGGTGCTTGTTAGGATGCTGGCAATGGAGGGGATGCTGTGGCTGGTGAAGGATGTCTCTGCCCTTCTTGCTTGGCGTGATGCTTTCAGGAAGACCACTAGTGTTAGGAAGAAAGTTATTGCTGGCAGGAGATCCCCTGGTCAACCAGGCTATTTGTATGTCTGTCATTCAGCCCAACAGCAAAGGTGTCATTTCCTATCCAGCCACTGCTCTCTGCTCTTGGTTCCCGCTTTGTTGCACTTATCAGGAGTCTCTAAAAGGACAAAGTCTAGTATCTGTTAGAGGTTTCAGAGAGGTTTGTGTCACGTGGGCCTTCTGTAGACCTCCTGCCCTGGGCAAACACCCAATACACTCTGGTCTGTGTTGGTGAAATATTAGATTTACAGGCCAAATAGCCATGCCAAAAGGTTATGTGTTTCTGTCTCCTTGTCAACCCTTTGGCTGCCCTCACTGTGGGAACAGCAAAAGACATCTCTGGAAAAATCTACTGCCCTTTCCCCAGCAAGCAGGGCCAGGCCATGCTGCTCATCCAGATACACACAGATCCAGAGGAAATGATACAAAGTGGGGCTGAGAAAACCAACATCAAACACCGGTGAGAAATAGCTGTGTATGTCTTACCACATACTGCAAACAGTGGAAGACTCCTGACATGGAAGGCATGTCCATTTGGTTATTTGTACAGACTAAGGCTGATGCCTTGAAAATTCCTTGAGGAGTCTGGCAGTGTTCTGACATCTGTGTTCTGACATCTGCCCTGTGTTCCCTTCTTTATCACAGTTTCCCATTATCCTTTCTGAGTTCATTCAAATTTATCTCCTCGTTTTTTAGATCCTCTCCATCTTTTGGTCTTTGTAGCAGGGAGGGTGAGTACGGTGCCTGCTGCCTTCGGGCACAGCTGGCATGAACACATGAGGTGCAGGTCTTGTGTCCTGGGATCTGAGGAAGTTCAGATGTGCCTCTGCAATTAAGATGACTTTATTTTAAAACTGAATTTATGCACATAACCTAGAGAAAACTTATGAAAGAATACTTAAATTAAGGCCATTAGTGTAAACTGAAAACTCTGCCTTTTCCCCTTCTAGAGGTTTCCTGTTCTGTCCTCTCTGCTCTCATGATACCTCTGTGCATATATTTAATGGTAATTAAAGACAATAAACTTCTAAGAGTTGTGACAGATCTTTTTTCTAACTTGACTATATGATCCCTACCAGAACATTCATTCATAAATTTAGCTGTGGAGATCAAAACAGTGAATTGTAAGCATGTGCCCAGCTCCATTTGTTGCAGTGAGTGATTTGTTTATATCCTACTTGATCCATTGCTGGAAGCCATTTGTTCCTTGAGCTTGTGTGCAAACTTGAAGTAAGGCTTTGTAGGGTGAGGAAATGCAAAACTTGGGCCATTCCTGAAGAGTCAGTGGGCTGATTAAGCAAAGTATCTGTGGAGCTAGAGTGGAGAAGAACCTGACACTGTCGCTTAACTGATTCCTCAGGAGATGGGGGGAAAAAAAAAAAAAAAAAAAAAAAAAAAAAAAGAAAAAAAAAAAAAAAAAAAAAAAGAAAAGAAAGAGATCAGTAAACAGGTGCTGGTAGCAAGCTGTAATTCAGGTGTCTGAGCAAGGTTTGGGTTTTTCAGAAAATAAAGGCAACTGCTCGCCTTTACTTGCATGCGTGCACACACACATATAAATGTTCCATACTGTGGCAGCTCATGATAGATTCCCACAAGAAAACCATTAGGGAGGAAATTCTTGCAGTTCTGATGTGGTCGCCTTGTTCTTGTAAAAGAAAAACTGTTGTTTCCATTTTGCACTGGTTTTGGTTTTGAGGGGAGTGGAGAGCATTATAATGAAATGGTGCTGTGAGTGTATGTGTAATATTTTATCCCTGTGGATACAGTCTTTCACAGTGGGTCCAGCGAAAATGGAGCCCCAAGAAAATGGAGCTTTCCAGATATGTTCATCAACCAACAGAAAGATTATGTCAGAGGACTTTTACTCATATCCCTGCTTTTCTTCTCCATCTTCCGCCTCAGACTGCGGCAGTGTTTGTCTGCCCGTCTGCAGAGGGCGATGCAGCATCAGTTTGACCAGACTTACGGTCCTTTGGTTTTCCCTCATCCCGAAGTTGCCCTTGGTCACCAAAACATTGCAGGGGTTGAGGGTTGAGCTAGAGGGGAAAATGAGAGGACCAGACCAGAAACACAGTTGTATTTCACAACACAGTCTCTTCATGCCAGCTGTGTAGCAGCTGATGAAATAGGAGACTGCAATGGATTTCACTTTCCTGTTAAATCCTGCTGCACAGAAAGACTTGAATAATTTGCTGAAACTTTGAAGGCCTCTGTAGGGACAGCTGGTTATTTCATGACTTTGTACAGGACTCAGAAATGTGAGTTTAAATCATCTTTAAAAGGCAAGAATGAAATCTTGAAGCTTAAATAACCCCAACAACCATACACTCATCTGTTTTTCAGACTTCAGTTTGCATGTTACCATTGCCTTTTTGCAGAAAGGAATAGTAGATGTCCTCTGCCAGTAGGGGCATCTCTCTCTAGTCTCCGTGAGAGAACCCATGAGAATTCATGGGTATTTGTGGCCCAAAAATTCACTTTATATCCTAGAGTCGCAAAGGTTGGAAAAGACCTCAAAATGATCATGTCCATCCATTAAGTCAGCATCACTGTGTTCATCACTAAACCATAGCCCAGAGTGTCACATCCATATTCCTTCTGAACACTTCCAGGGAAGGTGATTCCAACGCTTACCGAGGCAGCCTGTTCCAGTGCCTGACTATCCTTTCAGAGAAGAATTTTTTCCTGATATCCAATCTAAACCTCCCATGACAGAACTTGAGGCCATTTCCACTCATCCTGTAACTTGTCAGCTGTGAGAAGAGACCCCCTCACCTCACTAAAACTCCTTTCAGGTAGTTGCAGGCAGTGATGGGGGCTTTTCTGAGCTTCCTTTACTCCAGGCTAAACAACTCCAGTTCCCTCAGCTGCTCCCCATAAGACTTGTGCACAAAAAAACCCCACTGCATCTTCTCTAATCCAGTTCTTCCTTGGGCTATCAGAATGAATTTGCTGCAAAGCTTTGGGGGTGGGATATTTTGCAGTCTCCTCAGGTATAGGCTGGGGCCTGTGAGAAGCTTGAAAGTTGAATCTCATTCTTTGTCATTGAAATTTGCCATAAGGGTCATTTCCTTATGCATGTAATTGAGGAAAACGCTCAGAATTTTTTCCTCCATTGTTTCCCAGTTCAGCTTGTGACAGGGATGGAAATGCCAGCTGAGTGTAATCCTGTGAGCTTGGGGTTTTTTCCCATGATACACCATCAGTTTTTAAAAACTGCTTCTCCTTTTTTTAAAGCTTTTGGTTATTCCTTGTGGCTTGTTGCAGTAGAATAGGAGCTGAATCTGACGTACTTGCTTGAACTTTGCATCTGGATAAATTCAGGGAGCAAAGTCTTGACTTTTTTTTAATAAATGGCACCTACATCAACAATCCCTTGAGGTTGTTTGATTCCTTCTTAAATTTACAGAAGGCAAACAAGTGTTTTGGCTCTACCAGAGGCCACCAGGTGAAGGGATCTCTAAACGCTTTTCTGCTCTAGGGTGGGATGAGAAAGGGAGGGCTGGGGCCAGAGCTGTGTGGGAAGAACTGGATGTAGTGGATGCTGTTCACTGTTGAGGTCTTGTCCAATGTTTAAAAGGAAACAAAAGATCCTCTTGCAGAGCCAGGAATACACAGACAGTGTTCTGCCTGCCTTAAGCACAGGAGAGGCAAACATATCTGTGTATCCTTACTGGGGGCAGGTGAGGTCACTCACTCTGTTCAGCCTGGAGGAGACTGAGGGGAGACCCCATTGTAGTCACAGCTGCCTCGTGAAGGGAAGAGCAGGGACAGGCACTGATCTCTTCTCTCTGGTGAGCAGTGACAGGACTCGAGCAAACGGCCTGAAACTGTGTCAGGGCAGGTTTAGGTTGGATATTAGAAAAAGTTTCTTCACCCAGAGGGTGGCTGGGCACTGGAACAGGCTCCCCAGGGAAGTGGTCACAGCACCAAGCTTGACAGAGTTCAGGAAGTGTTCGGATAATGCTCTCGGGCACATGGTGGGACTCCTGGTGTGTCCTGTGCAGAGCCGACAGTTGGACTCCATAATTCTTGTGGGTCCCTTCCAACTTGGCATATTCTGTGGCCTTTTAAGAATGTCAAGGGAGCAAATAAGAATATAACGAATTTAAAAAGGCAAAACCAGTAAAGTTCTGGTTTGCAATGGAAGCCGGCGCAAAGCTGGCAACAGCGGGTAAGAAAAGTAGCTGGAGAATGCGGGCATCGATCCCGCTACCTCTCGCATGCTAAGCGAGCGCTCTACCATTTGAGCTAATTCCCCGCACTGGCTTGTGGTACACCCTGTGCACACATAGTCACTTCTCGCGAGACGCCGTGCGCCGCCGGCCGTTACACGTCCCGCTCGGGGCTCCCAATGCGCCTGCGCGGGAGCGCCAGGGCCGGGGCTCGGCGGCGGGCCGGGCTGGGCGCGCGCCGGGAGAGGAGGATGCGCCCCGCGGTGAGACCTGGAGCGGGAGCGGGGCGGGAATGGGGATGGGAGTTGGAACGGGGACGGGGCGGGAATGGGAACGAGATGGCAATGGGAACGGGAACGGTGGGGGGCTGCGAAGGGCTGTGTGTTTGGGGGGCAGGATGCGTACGGCTGTGTGTGTGTGGGGCGGCGGTGCGTGTGGAGGTCAGAGCAGCGGGCTGGAGCACCCGTCACAGACTCTGCCAGGGGCCTGGGCTGGTCCTTTTTGAGTCGCGGTGGGGCTGCGTTGAGTTCAAAACAACGAAACAACCAAACAAAAAAAAACCCCACCACAAAATATCGAGCCCCCCTCCCAGCTGATGAAGGGCGCAGGAGCTGCCCGGGTGACCCCGGTTACGGTTCTGGGAGGCTTCGCCTGCCCGGCCGCCCCTCACGGCCCCAGGGACACGGAGCCCGCGCCACCCTCCGCGCCCCGCGGGGGCTCGGGGTGGCACTCGGCCTGCCCGGGCAGCCCCCAGCACTTGCTGCCGTCCGTGCTGGGACATCCGGGCCGGGTCTCTGGCGTGGCTGGGGCAGCTGGGATGCCCAAGTGCCTGGATGAGCAAACCTGCTGCGGGCAGTTGGTTCTCCCCGCCTTGCCTTGCAGTGTCTGCTTTGAAAACAACACCCACAGAAGTGAAATCTGGCACCGTAGTGAATCGTGAGGTCTTTTCCTTCAAGAAATGGTTCCGTTTTGTCTTGTGCTTCAGCTGGAGTAGAGTTAAAGGCACCGGTTTCCCTGCTGGACAAGGAAGGAGATGCTGGCTCTGGAGCAGGGAACTTCAGGTACCTGTCGAAATGGCAGGTGGGAGCATGTGCTGGAGTCTTCTGGGGAGCTGCATTGACCAGATGGGATTTTGGTGCCTGTTTTGGATGCGGGAAAAGGAGATGCCCTCAATCAAGGAGGGCATAGCAAAGCAGATGAGAGCATTGGGTCATTTCTCTGTGAGCACTATGTTGAGGAAGACAAAGCTATTGGTGGGCTTGCAGCGTTTAAATAAAGCTGTGTTCAACAGCAACGATATCCAGGGCTCAGTTAAAAACATATCGTTCTGGTAAATGTCTTGCCTTGTGCTCAGTCACTTTTCTTGCCCTATGATGTTCTTGAGTCAGACAAGACAAAACCCAAAAAGTGTTGGTGGCCAGTGCAAAATACTTTCTGAACCAAGGCAGTCACCAAATAACCTTGTTGTATTATCTCGGTGGTGGCTGCTTGACACCTCGCTGTGTGGGGAGCAGCAGAGTCCTGGGCTGAGCTGGCCGGGCTGCAGGCAGTGATCTGGTCACCAAGTCACTGCAATTCACTGAGCTGAATTTGGTGAGAGTGATGGGACTCGCTGTGGCTTTTGCTCCATCAAGTTCCTGGGTGCTTTACACTTTGCTTTTCTGCAATACTTTCCTGCTTCTACCTTGGCTGTGTTCAGGCTATCATTCTGTTGGATTCAGAACCATTCTCTGCTCAAATTTACATGTTTCCTGAGGGATTTGTCTTAGTTCTGCCTCTGATATACAAGTTACTTTTTTTGGATGCATTTGCTGAGCTATCCTCCTCCAGACTATGAATTTGTGATTAAATACTCCTGTATATCTACAGCTTTGCAAATGAAATAGGTGCAAAACATTATTTATTTATTTTACTTGACAAGTTTCAGGCTCTGTGAATGGGGTCTGCTTCCTGCAGAGTTTGCTTAATAGGTTCTCTGAGTGATATTTTATTGAAATACTTGGAATTTTAAATTTACTCCTCTTTTGTTCTTTTTGAGATGTTGCATGTTACTTTCAAGGGCCTGTGAAGCATGACCTCAGAGCTCTTCGGAAACTCTCCTGTCTTTCATTTATCATTTTCACGGTTGTGAGCTTCCTTCTGTGTGTTTTTTTTTTTTTTTTTTTTTTTTTTTTTTTTGTCTTTTTGTCAGAGAGAAGATTGGCCAACAAACATGTTCTAAAAGGCATGTTTATCTTTGAGAAAAAACTCAACAGCGACCAAACAAGCAGGCAGCCGCACCCATCCAGCAGTATGATTTCTTATCTTGGAGCCTGACTCATGATTTTGATGGCTCCTTACCCTTACTGTTTTTTTTGAAAAGAAAGTTTTTGTAGCTGTTTCTCTGGGTGCTACACTGGAGAGCATTGCACTTGTGTAATTTTTTTTTCTTATATCCTCCTGTCTTTTTTACATTACCTTGAGCTGCAGAACCCCACAATCTTACCCCTGGCTTCTTTTTTTAAAAAAAAAATATATATATTTAAATTATTTTTTATTTTCTGATATGGTGAAAACAAGAAGATGCTTGAGAGTCTCCCCTGCTGAGGAATCTCACCTTCAATGCATGCAACAGCATTTCACCAGCTTGGCTTTGCTTAGTATCAGGCTGACTCTGTGGGGCTGGAAAATATGTTTCAGGCTGTGTTTTGCATAGATGCTCTCAGATGTGAGGTTTCACTGCCTGGTGTTACATGTGTTTTTCCTGTCACGGGGCAGTCTGCCTCTGAATTGTGTTGCTGGGAGCTCCTGGCAGAGCAAATGCAGGGGCAGGGGGAAGAGAGGCCTGTCTTCAGCTTTGCTTGGTCAACCTCAGCCACAGCCCTCCCTCATTTGTGCGTTGTTTGGTTTAATAACAGGGTTGTACAGCAGCTTTTCCCACGCAAAACCTCTTTTCTCCTTTTTTTTTAGAATTAAAATTGCATCAAAGAATGTGTTAAGGTGGACTTTGAAACTCAAAGCTTCAGTTCTTCACAGTCATGCTGGAGTAATTCCTGTGCTTTCCTCTCCTTCATTTTAATTATGGGGGAGAGTAGTTCAGCTCCCACAGCCCAAGTTGTTGGAAAGACATGTCTATGCTCTGCAAATAAACTTTGGCCTTGCTTTCCTCTTTCTATCTTCCACTTGCTCTGGCAGAGCTGTGCTCCTGAGCAATGCTGGGCAATATTGTTCAGGTTTTGGTGGATCTCTGTTTTTTCCTTGTGCTCAATCCACACTGAGATTATAGAAGTTGTTTTGCTGAAGACTAGGAATATGCCACCTAAAGAAGCCTACAGCTGCTCTGTGTAAAGACCAGCCCCCACAGATGCTGAAGTTGTAGAGCTGTGAGTGCAGCTTTGTCAAAGCGTTGCTTGTTACATCCCCTTCGGCTTTTGGCAGCCTGGGACATCCCAGTTGTCCATTTTACTGAGTAAGTGCAGGGGTTCTTTAAGGGGCTGGTTCATGCCACGCTGCAGATTGCTCAGCATGGCACTGCAAGAGCTGCTGTGTGGTGGAAGGCAGATTTACAGAATGTGCAAGATACTCTCGTGTGCTGAGGGTGCACTCTCGGCTGGTTCGCTATTGTACACACCTCCCTGTTTGAAGTAGCAGTGGGTATTTCTGAAGCAAGTATTCAGACTGGAGTGCTTGCCCTGATTTTCAAGCTGGGTGGATGCTCTCGGTAGCTGTGGGTTTGCTTTGACACCCTCCGCTTAAGGTGTTTGTAGAGGGACCGGTGTGGGTTGTCCCCCCGAAGTGTCTGTCCGAGTGCCAGCAGCGCTTGCCGGCTCCGCATCCCGCCGGGCTGCTCCTGCGCGTGCCATCCCCCCTGCACTGCAGAAGAGCTAAATCGGGGCTGGAAGAAAGCTGGCGAGAAGCCTGGATGTTCCTAGAAAGATATTGATTGCCCTGGACAGTTCGGGGTTGTTCCTTTTGTTTCCCTGGTTCTCGTCACGGGGTCGGGCTCGTTCGGGTGGCAGCTCGCTGGAGGATGGAGAAACAGTGCCGGCTTTGCGGGCTGAGGCTGGAGCGGAGCCATCCCGGCCCGCCTCTCTCAAGTGTTAAGTCTGAAGCAGCCTGCCTGGTAATTCCATTAATGAGAGCCTGGTGCCAGAGAGATAAATGTAATTCCATGGTGAAGCTGACGCTCGGGCTCAAACAGAGAGGATTTGCTGGTTCTCCCGGGTGCACTGCTGTGAGTAATGTACTCCAGTATTACCTGCAGACGATGTTTAACGTCTACATATCGCTGCAAAGACTGGGCAGTGATAAAAAATCTGCTGTTAAATCTTCATGTGAGGAAATACTTGGCTCCAGAGCGTAGCTGGCTCTTTGCAATGGGTTTTACAGGGAATAAAAGTTTCCTGCTTAACTCCTGACGTGCAGGGTGGCACCATGCTGAGCAGCCAGCTGATCCAGGAGACAGCTTGTATGGGCTATAGCCAGAACGAGCTGTCTGTGTATAGTCAGTGCAGAACAGAAATTATATACCCTGTGTGTGTCACACCAGAAAGCTTGCAAACACCTCAGAGCCAGCTACCATAATTGCAAGTAGCACAAGCTTCTCTGCGTTTTTGGCAATGAGGTCCGTGCTTGAATTCAGAGCTTACAGTCCTGGCTAGCTGTTTGCTCAGTTTGATTTCTTTTTGAAATAATTTTTTTCTGATTTCTCACTTTTCTTAGTTTGATTTGCAGATCACATCTTTCTGTTTGTAGTTGTATAATACTCTTGTGGCACCATCATCAAGTCTTATGTTGAAAAGGAATGGTTAACTGGAATATTTTTAGCTCTCCTTGTGGCTTGGATCCTGGAAATCAAACGCAGGAGCCAGCACCATTCAGCTTTCTGCAGAGGAGCTTCCTGTGCTGCAGGCAGCAGCTGAGCAGTTTGTCTGGCAGGGTGGGAGCTCACAGTGCCGGTGAGTCCCAGTGCTGTGGTAGCCCAAAGTTCAAGAAAACAAATCACTTGCCTCATCTTTTGGAGCTCAGTGAAGGATTTTCCTTGTCATCGCTCCAAGGTGGGGGGAAAAATCTTCAATGAAGAAGAAGCAGGGGCTGGGGCTGCTCAGCCCCTTGTGTGTCCCTATCACTCCAGCTTTGGCGGAGTGTCCATCAATACACATCTGATCTCCTTAGCTATGACTCAGTTCCCTGGTGTCCTGACAGCAGAACTAAAGCCAGCTTGCTCAAAATGCTTGTTTGTTGGTCTATTCAGCAGCTTGCTGGTGCCTCCTGCTGTAAGAGGTGTGGGAGAGAGTGGCTCCTTGAGCAAAGTGAGGTGCATGCTTTTCTGGTGACATAGCAGCAGCTGGGACAGCCAGCCTGAGTCTGCAGCCTGCTCCTGCACCTCTTACTACTCTTTGCAGCAGCTGTGCATGTCTGCCTTCTTCATGCACATGCTGGGCCTCATCAGAAACCTGGATCAAAAGCAGATTGTCTTGAGTTTTTGCATCTCCAGCCTCCTTCCCTTCAGTTTTGTTCATTGATCAGTGAGGGTCATGCGTGTGAGGGCCACATCTGCTGCTCACCACCACAGCGGCAGGATGTTGGGGGGATACAGTATCAGTCGGAGTTACTGCAGTTGCTTTAAAAAAAAAAAATTCTCCTGTTTGCATCATAGTTAACTACAGCAGTTTTAGCTTACCAGTGTGGTTTTCTCACCCTAAGTTAAAATTTTTGAGTGTTTCCTTTCCTTCTTTTAAAGCTCTGACATCTGATTTGGGCTTGAGTGGAGCGAGGTTGCACTGACAGTGAGTTACGTGTGTTGTCAGACACTTCGATACCAAGTAGATGAAGGAGCAGGTAGGAAAATGACCTGCATATTTAGAAATTTAATTCTTGAAAACTGTGGTGCCTTGTTCTTAACGGTATCTCTCCTCCCTCCCCTTTAGTTCCATGAGTCAAAAGTGATCATGAATGTTGATCTATGACTGGGGGGGATTTATCAGGAAGGAGGTAATGTGTTCATTCCTCTGGTGGTAACAAAGTGGGTCAGAATTGTTACCTGTGCTGTTGCTGCTGCTGCTTACAATGCTAACCAGATAAGGTTACTGAAATTAGTTCAAAGCCTCACTATTTGCTTTGCTTTTTGACCTGCTGTATAAGTTTCACTGGGAAGCCTGTATCTTATCTGCAATGCATTGATTTGCTTGAGGGCACTTGTGGCCTGGGTGCACAGTTGAGCCACCTTGGTGCTGCCACAGTCTGGGTGGCCTGGCACTGGATTTTTTCTTTACCAATGTATTTTTGAGCCACAGCTGCCTTCCCATCTGGTTTGCTGCAGAGCTGACCAGGCTGATGGTAGCTATGGTGGACAGACACCCAGGACCATCACTTGACCTCCCAGAAATGCTCTAAATGTCTGGAGGCTGAGCAGAGCCTGATGCATTCTTCTGCCTGCCTTGAGCTTACCGTGCAAATCCCACAGCAGGCTTGGCAGGGTGACCTGATGGCTGTGCTTTGATACCTCTGTATGGTGAAGAAATCTGGCTGGAGTTTGCTCAGGGTCTCCCATGCTGTGAGGGAAAGATGCCATGAGGTACAGCAGGTGCAACTTGAACTTGCAGTGGGAAGGGGGCATATGTAACATATAGCTGAGAAAGCCAGTAAGCTTCACAAGATCTTAACCATTGAAGGGGCTGAACTTGTTTCCAGTTGATGTGTTTAAAATGTGATTAGTCACCTCCTAAAGTAGGGTGCTGTAATCCAGTTTCTGTGGAAAAAATTGCACCATACAAGGGGTGGACTCAGCAAGTGTGTGTGTGTTTTCAGGCTTGGTCTATGAATCCCTTCAGCTATTCTAGCCCTCTACAGACATGTGAGAACTCATAGTTTCTTTCCTGTGGTGTTGTCCTCACTATGCTTTTTAACATCCAACGGTCTGGATGGAAATCGTTGTCGTCTCACCCTCTTATGTGCCAGCACTCAGTCTGATGGCAGGCAGAGGGTCCATGGCTGCTGGAAGGGAACAGGAGGGAGAAGGGACAGGGGGTATCTCTGCCCCTCTTTGGCAGTGGGCTGTTGTCAGCCTCCTCTGTGTCCAAGGAAACAGTTTTTCAAGATTTTTGTCTGGATTTTACAGGGATCTCTTCCCTTACTGCTTTCCTGCCTTGGGCATGGGTGCTAGCTGGATCTCCACTGACCTCATCCTGTGGCATATCCAAGCAGATCAGTACTTGGGAGACCACACATCACCTACAACAGGGTGCTGGATCTGCCATGGGGGCAGCTGAATGGGCAGAGAGGTCCCTTCCCAGAGAGGCTGGGCAGGAGGGGTGTTTGCCCCTGGGAAATGCATCTCTGGTCTTTAGTTTGTGGCTCAAACAATGTTTCTACTCCATGTCCTCTGACTGCTGAGGTGGCAGACTGAAATGAAAAGATTAGGTTAGCCGGTATCCTGCCCGAGCTCCCAGAGAATGAATTTAGCTGTTCTTGTTTGATTTCAGGAGATTGCATTAAAATGAGCAAGGAGGCTGTGCGCTGGAGGCTGCTTCTGCCGCAGGCAGCTGCTTGCAAAACTGTGTTTCAGAGAGATTCCTGCTGGTGCTGCAGAGCCAGTGGAGAAAGCAGAGCTGTGCCACGGGCCAGGAGACCTCTGTGGAGGTGCAGCTGAAGGGCTCTGCTTGCTTGATTGCTTTGGCAGCTCATCTGTGCTTAGAAACAGGTGTGGGCATTGCTTCAGTCTGCTGTCAGTGGTCACTGGTGTCTTGGTCAGTGCAATGAGCTGCTTTTCCCTGCAAGCCGAGGAGCTGTGCTCTGCCCCAAGTCCCTGCTGCTGGAAATGGCGTGCAGGCAACTGGAAGGTTCCCAGCATGAATGTTGGATGTGTGCTGTGATGGCTCTTGTGGTTACACCAAGCTGCAGCTGACTTCTGAAGCTCTTCTCGGTAAAAATTGATTTTTTTTTTTTTTTTTTTTTTTTTTTTTACTAAGATACATTTCTGCAGAGGTGAAAGCTTGAGCTATATTACAAAGTCCATGATTTTCTTAAAGATGCTTTGGGATATTTTGGGGGTGTACATGTGGCCTGCATGGTAACAGTTATAAGGAAAACTGGGAATGGGTCAGTTGGAGATGTGTAGCTGTTTAATTGACTTTACTGTCATGGAAAATCAGTTTGAGTCACTTGGTGCTTTTTCTGGTGGGGGGAAAAAAAGAGCTGTGTTAAGTGGAGGGGAAGCTCTGCGTATTTCTGTGAGAGGTGTGTAAAGGAGGCTCGAATGTGAGTTTTTGAACTGTGCTTGTCTGTTCTTGTTGAGAGTTGGTGGTTTCAGTGGGAGCACGCAGCAACCATCGACAGCAAGGCTTGCCTAGGGGCCCTGGGGCAGAAGCTGGTGTGACTAATGTTGTGTAACTCAGAAAACCGAGGCAGAATTAGCTCTGCCTCCTTCCCCTCTGTAAGGAGCCAGTGGTGGGGAGCTCTTGTCAGACTGCTGCTGGGATGCTTGGATGGGACCTCTGGGCAAGCTGATGGGTCAGCTCCCTGCACTCAGCGTGGCTTTGTGGCATGTCCTTTTCAAGTGGGGACTGTGTCTCTTGCTGGTTTCGGAGGTGAGGTGACTGGCTGGCGTTTGAGGGCTTGTGCTGGCAGCCCCCTGACAGCTGAGCTGCACCTGTGTCTGCTGCAGCCCCTCCATCCCCACCTGTGCCGGAGGAGAAGCAGGGGTGGGGGTGGAGGGGACTCAGGCTTTCCTGTGCTGGGGACAAGGCAGCCTGTGGGGACCATGTGGGGCTGTGTTGTGATCCTCCCTCCACACTCCTGGTCACGTGTTGGGATGAAGGTCTGGCTTAGAGTTTGAGCCTGTGCTTCTACTTTTCCATCATTATTTTCCAGGGTTTCTCTGCAAGGAATTGGAAAATCCCCTCTATGGGCTGCCGTGACAGCCTTAGAAATATCCAGATGGATTTGAACTTTGGTGCTGCAAAGGGCTTTGCGTATTTATTTTCAGCTTCCTGCTGTCTGCTTTGCTTAAGAGCTTTTGCTAGATCCTTTGCATATGCTTGTCCTTGCACCTCTGCCCCTGGAAACCATTTGAGAACACCCTTCAGCTATGACAAAACATCCCCTCCCCTGCCCCAAAAAATATCTCCAGACCTTTTGGAGGACTTTTGTTTTACTGCTGTGCCTTGGTAAGCTGCAAGGCTTGTATAGCTGTGGTGTGTTGGGTGCATTAGCCTAGTTTGGAGACCTCAGAGTGCAAATCATCAGCCTGTTTTGGATGGGCCTTTAGAAAAGTGAGTGACTGAGCATGCTCAGTAGTGAATGGAGGTGTTAAACTGATTTTACATGACTTACCCCTGTGCAAAGACAAACATATGATAGGTTGAAGCCTCAGCTAGGCTTCCACAAGTACCACAGTGCCATATTTCTGAGGTCATGCTTCTCATCAGCTTTAGCTGATCTCAGGCTGTTCTCCTGCCAGAAATTCTTCCCCTTTATTTTCTTATTTCTGGGATGGCTTCCAGTTGGATCAAGCAAATGATGTTTGCTACCTCTAGTGTAGAGATGACTGGGATGTGTAGAAGTGGGGGGAGGGAAAAGGCAGGACTGTGTTGTGGCAGCAGAGGGTAGTTTTGGATCAGTTGAGCTGATGAGTGTGTGGGAGTGGGCATGGCTTGCTGAAGAGCAGCTGTGTAGCCCCTGGTAGAACATCTCCTACTTCTACTCCAGTTTCCTTCCATGTAAAATGGTGATAAGGATTGCCAAGTGTGTTCATGTGTCTGGGAGGCTACAGTGTTGGAAAAGTCCTTTGATGGCTTCATTGTACATGCTGCCAGTTTGGCTTCCCAGTTAACCCAGGGGAGGTTTCCCTCTGGGAGGACTTTGAGCACAGCTTTTAAGTAAAGCTTCCTGTTGGATGTATCAAGGAGAATATTAGGTTGAATATAAGGGAGAAGTTTCCTGTGATGAGTTTGGAACAGGTTGCCCCCAGAAGTTGTGGATGCCCCATCTTTGTAGTCACCCAGTATCACTTGCTTCAGAACCTTTTTATGAACTGGTGAATCTTTGTTTGCTGCATTAGATGAAACAAGAGGTTTTCATGTTTCTGCAGCACAGCTTCAGTCTGCAACAAGCAAGGAATCATCTTGGCCAAGGACAGAGGGTCTGCTGGGGTGGTGACACTGAAAAATACATATTTTGATGGACAAGTTGGAGTGCAGGAAGGCGGCAGAGGAGCTTAGCTGTCGTGAGTGTGTCATCCATTCTCTGCATTGCCTGGAGCCTGCTTGTGTCTTGGGGAGGAGCAGCCCTGGGACAAGTGACTCTGCTGGGCACTGCGAGAAGGAAATTTGGGAACTGAGGGGGAGGCTGAGCAGTCTGATTCTCTGGCACTCTATTGTGTTTCCAGTGTATTTGTCTGTTGCAGGACAAAATGCTTTGTCTGCGAGCTGCAGTTACTTTGGAGAGGCAAGCCAGGCCACCTTCATATGGCTTTGATTAAATCCAGCAGCGCTTACGAAAGCTTCAGGCATCTCTTTCTGCCTTGCTTGGCAGCACTGGGAGCGAGGACTTAAAACTTTGCCAGTGATGTTTCTGCAGCGTTGTCTGAGAGGAGGAGTTGTGTTGAGAAAGTTGTTAAATGGAAAAGGAAGGGAGGAGGAGGAAGGAGAAAAGGTTGTCTCTATGGCTGCAATGTTGATACTCCCCATGTGCTGAGCCCTGATGCAGGCATGGGTCAATACCAGTGCAGATGAAGTCCTGCAAAGCTAAAGCAGCCCCTCTTCAGATTTAAGCCATGTGAAGTTAAGGAATGGATTTCCTTGCTTTCCATACCTTTATACATAAGCTGCCACTGAAGATTATTGGCCAGGTTGGATTTGTCCAGTTATTTCTGTCCTTCTAGAGCTGCTGAACAGTGTCCATTTACTGCCTTCAGAAGCACAACAGAAGACCCTCCTGGAGGTGCATAACAGGAGTAGATAACACTTGTTTTGGTTAATGTAGAGCAACAGGGTGATGGAAAATTTGTGATTGAGACTGGAGTCCAAGGTCTGTGCTGTGGTCTTGTGGTCTTCAGCATTGTTTCCATCCTTAGAAATGCCTTCAGCCCTTCCATAATGGGAAAAGAGAAAGGGGAAGATGAATGAGGGGGAGCCACGAATGGATTAGACTTTTTCTCAGTTCTTTAAATACCAGCTGGCTATGACAGGTCCCTGAATCACCTGCAGAGACTGGGGAAAGCAAGCAAGTCTCTCAGTCCAAGGTAAATCGATGTGCTGCATGAGTAAGTTTTCTCACAGTACATAATGAGGTCCAGTTGGCAGGAAGTACATGAGACGTTGTCAGGCTGATTCTGTACCTTCCTCTTGCTGGTTTGGTGTTTTGACTAGAGACATTGTCTCACTGTTTCCTTACCTCCCTCAGCTTCCAGATCCTCTCTATGTCACAGTGTGTTTGAGGATGGTCCCTCATCCACCATGTTTCTTGCTATCCCTGAACAATTGCACGAACAGGATGGGAAAAGTAAAATTACATTAGATGTGGTGACCTTTGCCTCAGTTGTATAATCAGAAAAATTTCTTATGGCTGCTTAGAATTGTTTCCAGTAAAACATTTCTGCTATCTTTTCTTTGGCATGCAGCAGGCACTTCAAATGCCCTCAGTGAGGTGTTTTTGCAGCCTGCAGAGGTGACTTCTGTCACAGCTCTTGCTCAGCGCTGGTTAAATGTCTTCTGTGTGGCTAAGGTACAAAAGCTTTATACAGCCATCAGTGGCAAATATAAAGCCTTTTTTATTATGAAACTATAATGATGAATCAATAATGATGATGAAAAAATGGAAGCAGCCTGGTTCTGACATCATGTGGGATTTGCTACCTCTGCAAACTAGAAGAAATTGCACAGGTGCTTTGGCGCAGATCTTCAGTAGCATCTCAGGAAGCACAGTGGGGCATTGTAGGTGATCCGTTCATCCCGTTTACCAGCCTCTTTTCTGCCCCTGTACGTAGATGCTATCTTCAGTTCACTGGCTGTTGTGGAGGCTTTACTGGATGAACAGCCTTGGTTTGGGATTTGTCATCTTGCCTTTTACTTTGGCTTCCATCTGTGGTTTTGGAGAAGTCCCCTGACAGCCTCATGCCACATACCTCTGCTGTGATGCCAGGGCAAGACAGGAGTGTGTTCAGGGCAGGGATCTAACACCCCCCCTGATTCTCGCGAGATTGCTTTGGCATCCTTCCTTTTCACCAGCCAGCTCTTATTAATGTCACTAATTACTGTTCTCTCTAATCTCTAATGCTTACAGGATCTGCCAGCTCCTGTATGCCGATGGGAGTTGTGTTCTGGCTCTTTGTCAGTGCTATAGGAGAAGCTGATGCTCTGAACAGGTACGTTTTTCATGTTCCTGGTGAGGGGAAGAGGGGCTGCATGTGGCCAGGGGAGAAATGTCTGCAGGGTTTGCCTGATGGGTGTGGAATGGATCCTGTGCTGCAGACTGCTCTGCAGTGAATAGTTATTTTTTCCATCCAGAGGTTTTGTGAAAACACCCAGGCAGAAGATAAGGTTTGCATTTAGCCTTGCTGACAGCCCTTTGATGAGAGGGCTGGAAAAAAGCATTGCTGCAGAGCAGCTCCTGGGAGGCCACGCTCCTTGCTGACACAGGCTCTGCCTTTTCCTTCCCGGAGCAGCAGCTGGGGAATCCCGGCCGAGCCCGCGGCTGCGCAGGCGGCGGCTCCGCCCTCCTGCTCAGCTGGCCTTTGGCAGCTCCCCCAGGCGAGCGTCCGCCCGCATCCCGAGCGGGGTGGGAGGGAGCTATGTGCCTGTTGGTATCCAACCATGAACAAATCTGCTCTTGTTTTCTTAATGTATGGCAAGAACAGCCTGTAGCAGCTTATTCCTCCCTGGATAATTACTGCTCTGCTCTGCCACTGATTGCTCTCAGGAGAGGTGGAGTAGTGCCTCCTCTGCGCTGCCCTGTGCATCCTTTTCCCTGAGTTATTTGATTTGTTATTGCTCTAAGGCATCAGTGCTCAAATGAAAAATCTAATCTGCACTCTTTGCCGCTGTTTGACATTCTAAGTGCATTGCTTAAGTCGGTTGAAGTCCCTGAGATGCCAAACATGCTTTCAGTCATGCCCCTTGCTATGCTACCAGCAGATCTATTGCATCTCAATTTCAATTTCTGGATTACTTTGAGGAGGGGAAAATATAAGGCTGGGTTGCAGTCTACTACTGTATTATCTGGAATTGTGTTCCCACCTGATCAAGGGTGTTTATGCAACTGGAATTGGAGTGGAATATTTTGCCATCTGTGGTTCCCTGGGGGAGGTCTGAAAACCAAATGGATGATCCTGCTGTGGGAGTGTTAATGGACAAGGGGGGTTGGCCTGGCATGCTGAGCTTGAACCTTCAGCTTGCCCTAGGAGCAAAAGAAGCTCCTTCTGCAAACATACATCCCTCATGGATCTCATCAAAATTGCATTGCCTTGCATTTAGCTTGCCTGAATGGCCCATTTGATTGTATAACGATATAATCATAACTTGCTGCATAAAGCTTTCTTGATCCCTAAAAACGTGAAATGGATTCATTATGGAAAGAGATCTTTCTTGAAAACCTGGTTGATCCAGGACTGTCTGGGCGGTGCTGCAGGCATGCTGGAGGAGTAGGAGTCAGGGTGGAGCTGTTTCCACCTAATTCTCCTGTATTTCCCGGGGTTTATCAAAGCATGCAAGCCAGTGTGCCCTCCACTTTGGAGCTGAAAGCAGAACTGGTTGGTTGAGCACTGCCTGTGCTTCCCATGCCAGCCTTCTCCTTATGCTTTCCTTTTCTTCAGTTACCTTTTTGCTGTGAAAGGCCTCTTCTTAAACGGAAAACCACAATAAGGGGAACAGCAAAGGTAGGAGTGCCTCCATTTGCTAGCAAGCTGTTGCAGGTGTGTCTGAGTCGAGGGAACCAGCTCTGAGTCAGTGTCCGTGACTCAGGTGGCAAAATCCCGGATCATTCCTTTCTCATGCCTGAATTGCAGCAAATTTCCTGTGACAAACTCTCACCTTGTGTAGTGACTATGCAGGGAATGCCATCCTCTCCCTCCTGTATGAGTTATGACCGGTTTGGTTCACTGGGGATGCCGGCAAGTGGTGGTGGTGGCACTACTTCTCTTCCTGCCACCACAGATGGAAAGTTGATTTATCTCAGCACCCCTCAACCTTACCTCTCTCCTTTCCCCACCCTCCCTGGCGTGGTTTTTTTGTTAAGATGGGATAAGTCACAGGAGTTGGAGCTGTCTATTAAGCTTGAGCGGATTCTTGTGCAAATCTGGAGGCTGTGTTCTCCTGGCAGATCTGCTTGCATGCATTATCCACTACTTCATTGTACTGCAAGGAGATCTATTTTCTGAAACATGGTTTATTTTTAGTCAAGACTTTCCCTGTCTAACTGGCAAAAGTTCAGCATTTGCAGTGGGATTTGCAGAAGAAGTAATTTTGCCAAATCCTCGGACTGGGGGAAGGGAGAGGAAATGTTATATTAGCTAGCAAAAAAGCTAAATGCTGACTTGGAAAACAGCTTAGGACACTGTTGTGAGAGGATAACGGCTGGGTAATGCAAGTTGGGCACAGTGTTGTGTTGCTGCAGTCTGGGTTGCTCTTGCTTTTCCTTTTGATGGCTGCCGCAGAGGTTAACCAGCAGTGGGTGGGAAATGCTGCTCAGGGGCAGGTGGTCAATGAGCCAACCTTTTGGCCTGACCCTGAGCTGCAAATTATCAAAGTCACTTCAAACCTCAGCATCCATGGGAAAAGTTCTGTCCCTGCAGTGCATTGCACTGTCCTGTTGCACCCGTGTTTGGGGCCACTGGAGGCTCATCGAGGGTTGAGCTTTTTGATGCTGTGGAATATATCATGGCCATGTTTGAGTACCCTTGTCAGATAGCCTGAAATGAATAGGGTGGCACATGGGATATCCTGGGGCAGTGCTGCAGCTGTCTTCTCCTCTCTTCTGCAGCTGCTGCTTCAGGGACAAACTGTCTTCACATGCCTCATTGCTTTCACCAACTGCTTCTAACCACTCTGGGTCTTGTACTGGTTTCTCATGTGAGCAGCAACCTTTCAGAGGTGCAGGGATATTTTCTTCTTGGTCTTGGACTCCTTTTACAGAGTCATCTTTGTCATCATTAGCTGGTAGTGCTGCACGCACCAGACATCTGAGAATGACACCAGAGTGTTTGACTGTTCAAAGCCTTTGGTACTTACTCTGAAAAAATGAGAGTTGTTTCCACATGTGGGCATGTAAATGATTTGTTTCCTGCTGCAGGTTAACTCCAGCAGTTTACTTTATCTTTCTTTTTCTCCCTGACCTGACCTCCCAAGAGACAATTGCTTTATCTTTCTTTTTCTCCCTGTCCTGACCTCCCAAGAGACAATTGCAGAGCAACTGTGTCATGGTTCCATTAAAAAAATAAGGAGAAATCCTTCAGTTCCAAATTTTTTCTGAATGTTTGGAAACCAGAAAAAAGAGAGGAAGTAATGCCAGGAATTTAGGTTTATTCTGCATTTGGTCCAAGTGGGTATATGTTACCTGCAGGTAACAGACCTGCATCTTTGCAAAAAGACTGGGGATGAAACAAAATTTTAACTGCTGTTTCAGTCATTGGGGTAGAAGCACCATGACAATCAAGGTAGGAGCACTCATCAACTGCCTAGAGAGGTAATCTTCCTGAAGGAATTAATCTGATTTAACCTGATAAAAGAATTTATGCAGTGGGGGAAGTCTCTACCATTTCCTGCCGAGCTTCCTGAGAAGACTAGGAAAAAATAAGTGCTGAGATGACACTCTCCTCTCCATGAGGGAGGGGCTTATGTCTTCCTAAGGCATGTTATTATCTTTCTGTTTTCTGTTAAAAAACATCTGTATTAGCTAACAAATCAGGATTGTTTTAGCTATTAATTTTTCCCTAGTTTGCTGGGGATTTTCTAGTTGCAAACCTAGTTGCAAATGCCCTATCCATGTGGGATGCAGATGATCTTGTGTGCCCCAGTGCTGATGCACCAGTTGGCCCCATGCTTGCCATACACCTGATGGCCTGTGGATGCAGAGACTTCATAAGTTGGAAGCTTTTCCTTGGGGAAAGTTTGTGGGTGGTTGGGTTTTGTGGTTTTTCATTGCTAATTATTTCAGGGAAATTCCTATCTTATTAGTGCTTTCTCCCCAAAAGCAATTCTCTTCCTCTCTGTCTCTTGCCTTCAGAGGCTGGAAGAGCACTGATGTGTTAGGAAAGCCAGTCTCTACTTTAAATGGCCTTAAGCATGTCAATGTTCAGCTCAATTTCCTCTTACAGTGTCCTGCTACAAAATGAGCAGGAATCTCAGGGCATCTCTGGGTCAGCTTTTTTTCTGATGCTCAGGAGGGTTTCATTCCAGCCGGGTGATTTTATGGAGATGTCCAACTTGAGTTTTGAGTACTCTGATATGAAAATATTTTTTCTATCAGTGAATTTTTGTTGATATCATTGATCGATGCTTAAAGTATGTGGGCATATGTTGTAATTTGCTGGCAAAGTCACTGAAAACCACTGTCCTGGGGTGGCCCAAAGGTGCATGTAATGCTGCTGATATCTGAATCAATACTCTGTCTCCAGTGGTGTAACAGGAGCTGCTCTGGAAAGGAGTTGGATGGAGGCTGAGCAACTTAATTCAGTATTCCATCTGCTCTAGCTTGGTCCTGTGCCTTGCAAATGGGCTGGGTTTTAAACAGGCTGAGATCTGAACTTGGCTGGTAGTCACCAGTCCCAGGTACCTGGGGCAGGTGAGGAGCTGCCGTGTCTGTGCCTGAATGCTGGAATCCATGTCTGCATGGCAGGGTCCAGCAGTGGGAATTCTGGCAGTCTCTGGGTTACCTGCAGCAAAGAGGGGAGCTGACTTCAGATTGCCACTTTTAAAACCTTTGTTTACTGCAGGTGAGCAGTTCCGTGGGCATTCCATAGTTTGTGCTTACCCAGCTCTCCCAGCACAACTGTGCCAGTGTCCCTCAGCTTGGCTTCACAAGCAGAGACCTCATGGAGGGTCAGCATTTGGTGGCTGCCTGAATTCCTGCTTATCCTCAAAGGTGTTTCTGCTCTGTAATTACTTTCCAGGCGTTGTGTCCTCCCCAGCAGCCTTCACCACAGTTTTTAAAAGGGAGGTTAAGGAACAGCGGACAGATGGACATCTCGGAGGACTGCTGGTAGTGGGGCAGGAGGAGTGGTTTCAGCCTTGGTACTTGCATGTAGCATACTCTCTAGGCAGATCCCACTGTGATTCTTGATGAAGTTTCCCTTTTCTTGGCTGGCGCATTGTAAAACCCATTTCACTCCAAGTTTTGTTTGGAAAGAGTGACACCCACACAGATGGCTGCTCTTCAGTTGTCATTCATGTTGGGATTTTTTATGTTCCTTTTTGCATTACCCTCAGGTGAAATCCAGGCTTGCCAAAAAAACATATCCCACATTTAGAAAGAAACTAAACAGTAAGAATATTCTGCTTATTCCCTCTAAGCTGGGAATGCAGTGGGCTATCTCATATTTTATCAGTTCACAAGGGATTGTGTTACTTTTTCTTTTTAGCTGAGTTTCCAAGTAGTTTGCTTGTTTGTTTTCCTCAGAGAAAAGGTACAGCTTTCATTAAGGGTGGTTTTGGCTATGTTTTGCTCCTTCCTTGAGACTGTCTGAGTGGTTCCACTTTCTCTAGACAAGTGCCAGTGCTCTGCCTTGGAGTCCTGCTGGTCTCATCTGATAAGGGTTGGGGTGTTTTTTTCCTCCTAAGTAGCCCTCAGAATTGCTGGATTGATAAATAATAAGTGTTTTTAGGTCTTTGAGATATTGTGGCAGAGGGGAAGGGGAGGAGAACAGTAGCATTGCTGAAAAACATGGGTTTGGTATGCTGTGGATGGTGCAGTCCATAAAACCTGAGTGGTCTTGCATTGCTCCTGGCCTTTTAGCTGTAGAGAAGATGCAGAGTTGAGTCACAGCTGGCCATTGTGCAGCTGTGGTTGGACTTCACTCTCTAGCTGCCCTGGAGAGGATGGTGGAGGGTCCCACACCAGAGTGTCAGGGTGCAGGAAGATGAGGCTGAGAAAAAAGGTGAAAATGGCAACCCGAAATGGCAAAGGTTTCTATTGGGTTCCTAGAACTGTGGCTTGCTGTCTATTTCCTTTTTTATTTATCTAACCCTGCAAAATTGCTGTGACAGGGCTGGTGGTAGGCTTTGAGAGGCTGGAAAGATGCCAGTACAAGGAGGTGTCTAGTGCTTCCTTCCAAGTGTATTAACTCATCCCTGAAATATGCACTTTGTCTAAAAAAGATAGTTTCTAGGGTAGCTGTTTTTGGGGCCTCAGTGGTCATGCTTCGAGTGGAAATGAGACTGTCAAAGCATTCTTTAGGAGGGCAGGGCCAGGCACATGCATAGCCTTGGATGGTGCTGACAGTATTGCCATCAGCCACACGTTTCCAGACCTCTGTGTTGCATGGTGAGGAACACACCAAGGCAGAAGTGTAGTCCCTCAGGGATTAAGCAGGTTGTATCTATATCAAAGAGTTCGGTTTTTTTTTAGGGATTGACAATCCATCCTCCACTCTTTGTTTTCTGCCCTGGCGTGGTGCCTGCGGCCCAGGTTTGGTGGCTGGGCTTGTCCCACATGCAGGTGGAAGTTGTGGGAACATTAGAGTGGAGAGGATCAGGGGGTGGAACCCTGTATGGTGTGAGTGCCAGCAGCTGCCAAAACCCCTGTGCCAGTTTTCTACTAAATGCAATCCTGGATTAAACTGAGTAAATACCTGGCTTATGGGAGCTGGGATAAAGGGCTCTACCATGATGATTTTCTTGTTGGTCTTTATTTACTAATATGCAGTTGCTGTAATTCTTCTGTGTTACTTTTATCATACTCGATTTCTGAAAGTATGTTTTCCTTTTTTTATTCTTTTCCTGAGGGTTTTGGGCAGTGTTTTCCAAAGCTATTGTGGAGGGTATTTCCCCTTCTCTCTCAGAAGCAGCTTTCATTTTGGAATGAATAGCTCATCACTGTTCACATTGTATTCTACTTTTATGGGTTTTTTTCTCCCTTCTGATTTTGACAAAACGTGAAAGCAGTTTCCTAAATACCTCTGGAGTCTTTTGGGTCACTTTGCAGAAAATATTTCTTTCCTGTTATAGAAGGCCTCATATTCAAAGCTCCAGGTAGGAAAGCTGTTTGCAGCACTCACATTGGAGTTTCTGGAAGCATGGTTCTTGTGTAGCTTTTGCTTGGGTTTGGCCAGTTTCAGTTAAGATTGTGCTGAACTAACCTTTAAGCAGGACTTCATAACCTTATTGGAGTTAGAAATGTTTCAACAAAAGTTATCAACATAATCTGCTACTACCAGTTTCTACAGAGCATCCCATGTGTTAAACCTGTTCTGCTCTTCCAGACTGTTTATTTTCAAACTCCTCCAATTCCCTGCAGAAATAACAGGTTATTAATAGGATCTTTATGCATATGTGTTTACCAGACTTGACACAGCTTTGCACCAAAGTGTCTCTTTACCTACATTGCACTCAGAAGCTGAACCCTGTGGTCAGCATGGCGTACATCTGCAAACCTCCCTTAGTTTGTTCAGAGCATGAAGATCTGGCTGTGCAAACAATTTTGCTTCTTTAATTTAAAATGAGTTGCAGTAAGGAATTTATCCACTCAGGTTCTTATGGAGCTAAATATTGTTTGAGATGGGGGTTGATTTGCATTTTTTGGGTTTTCCCCTTTCCTCTGCCGCAGCTTTGGGTTACATCAGCCCAGGTATATGATACTTGCAGCATAGCAGTGATGTTTCCTAGGATGTGTCTGACTTCTTTCCCTCTCCTCTAATGATCATTGGTCTTGCTGAGTGGGCACAAGGTCTCCTGGCCTGTTGGGTCCTGGGAGTCTGCTGATCCAGCAGTCAGAGGGCTGTGGTGAGCCAACTGCTCAGGGACAGGATGTGAGGCACCAACCACAGCAAGTCACTGTGATCTTCTCAGCGGCCACTTGTTACCGTGACCTTGCAGCGTTTGCAATGTGTGATCTGATGCTCAGGAGATAGGTTTTGAGTGGTAACTGAACAGCCAATCCCAGTACTTGTTGTATCTGACCAGCCAACTTGGATACTTGACAAAAAACGTGCTCCTTTAGTTCCTTGGAACTATAGTGTGACTATAGTTCCCCTTAAGAAGGGGGGGGGGGGGGGGGGGAAGGATGGAGGGAGAGAATGGGGCACATGTTGAGATTAATAACCTCTTCTGAAGTCCATGTTCTCTGTCATCCTTTGAATTAGCTTTTTTCCTCCCTAGTGTGACAGCAGAATTTTGTAATAAAATTCACGTGGGAGAAACCAGGGGTGTGTTTTCTAGTTAAAACAGCCTCCATGTCATCTGACTATTCAAGAATTTATTGGGACTATAAGGATTAAGAGACTAGAGGCTAACTGCATGTTGAACAAATTAGTTTCTCCCCTTTAATGATGTAATGATGACGCTGTTAGAGAAACCACAAAAGAAGGACATTTGTCAGAGCATCTCTTCTGAGTTTGTTTCTATAAACTGCAAACTCAAGTCCTTTTAATCACAGTTAAAACCCTTGGGGTTTTTTGGGAGATGCTTTTTCTTGGATAGGTTTTGTGGTGGGACAGCAGATGTGTGCTTGGGTTGGCCTCAGAGCAGAGGAGCTTGTCCTCCATTTTCAGCCCTTGTTCTCCTTTCAAGTCATGCCACAGGGTATCAGGCCCTTTGAGATTTGTGATAGATATGGAGGGATAATAATTATTTCTTTTCAAAGCAATGTTAAAGTGTGAAGTACAAAGAGGACCATTTTCTCCACAACTCTTTGCTTATATTGCCATGGAGTAATACTCCAAGCATGGGGATGACTTTTATTTCCATAGGAAAAAAATGGACTTTATTTCCTTCTTTAATCCAGTTTCCCTTAAGGTTGCTTGAAGTAGCTGTTCCTTTGACTGTTTTCAGATACCAGCCAAAAATACTGGTGTTCAGCCTTCAGAAGGCTTTATGTGTAGGTTTAATGAAGGAGTAATTTCCTAAAGGACCTAACCCTGGCACTGCAGTATCTTTTAGGTAGGTGCAGTCATCATTACCTAAAAATTCCTAAGGTGTAATAAGAACTTGATGATGCCCCTCCTTGAAAAATCTGGCTAGAATAAGAGGTCAATTTAAAAAATGTCATTTCTAGAAGGATTCATATTTGACATTTTAAATATTATTTCTGAGTGAAAATGCTGTTTCCTTCTCTTTCTGCTGTCAAAAGGGAGATCCTGTTCAGGCATCCAAGGCAAGAGGACCAGTAAACATCTCCATGCTGCAGTAGTTTCTCTCTTTGACTCTTGTTGTCTGGTGTATTAAAATCCCTCCAGATAGGCTGGACTGTGTTTAAATTAACTTAACTCTACCTTAACTAGAAAGCTCTCTCAACAGTTTTGTACTGTTAGTGTTGAGAGAGAACATTTTTGTCAGTAGCCTGATGCCAAGGCTATTTTTTTACCTACAGTGTTAATTGTAGGGAAAAAAAAAAGAAAAATGAAAAAAAAAAAGTCTATGCTTTAGCTTTCTAGCCTTGAAGGTTTGGCAGGCATGTTATGAGAAAGACTCCTGCTTTCCTGATGGAAACCCTTTGAATTAGACTTTCTTTGAGTCAAGGGACTTTATATGTCTGTCTATGTATGGAAAAGCCTGCGAGCGTACTTGTCTCTCGACGTCTGTGGAAAAACCAGCTGCTGTGTCTGCTTGTCAGTGTTTGTCCTGGGGATCTGCCCAAAAAGCTGTTTTTGCCATTGCTTGAGCAGAATATCAGACTTGGCACACTTTGTCATGCAAAGTGATACAGATAGGGTTGGCAGCTGGCACACCTTTTAAAGAGCCTGTCATTATAATCTTGCCATAACTCATAAATTATGCTGTTGATGTAATGATAGTGGTATACTAGTCTAGCTAAAACAACTCCTTTACAAACTCCTTTGGTTCTGTCCTTCCAGTTTGGCATGCTGCAAAGGTAGAAGGCAGTTCTGTTCTTCTGTACTTCCTCTCTCATATATGTATTGGTATCTGTGATAAAATAATCTCTGCTGTTCCTAACCAGGTTGCAAAAGCTGCAAGGATGATGTGTGGGAAAACTGACTTGGTGTTAATAATTTAGCAGCTATATCATAGAATCAGAGTGGTTTGGATTGGAAGAGACCTTAAAGATCATCTCATTCAACTCCCCTGCCATAAGCAGGAACACCTTCCACTAGACCAAGTATAAGATGCTAATGCTTTCTTAATAGTTGCAGTTGTACACATGAAAATATGATTCATGTATTGGTAAGAATATTCTGCAAAGGGTATACAGTGTGAATTTCTCCCTATGTAAAACCTCACTTGTAGATGTAACTGTTCATATTTATACCTATCTATGAATATATCTGATGTAGGATTAGATATTGGACTGCACTTGAACAGTCACAGTGGTTGTGCTTACTGAGAGCTCTGTAAAGCTGCACTGATCTGTAAATTGGGCAATCACCTCATTTTTTGTGGAAATGTGACCCTAACAAAGAGAAATCTTTAGATTAATTTCAGTGACATATTTTTCTCCTTACAAATGTAGAATTTCAATTTATGAAAGTAGCAAGGGAACAGAGGCTTATTGGAAGTTCTTGAGAATATTTTTGGGATACCTTTGCAGCAAAGAGGCGAGGAGTTGTCAGCTTTCCCCATTTGCTGAGCTTGTCCCCTGATGTGCTCTTGTCTACAGAGCAGATGCTGGAGGGGACCAGCTCAGTGCAAGCTCTGCACTAAAATGCTCTGCTGGTCTGAGGTAAGTGTAATTGCTGTGTCTCTTTCCTGGGGGCTGAGCTGTTCTTCCCTGGAAATGAAGAGGAAAAAACTCAGCTGTATTAGCAGATCAAAAAAGAGCAATCTGCCAGCCTTCCTAATGCACAGGTCACACCATGCCCGGAGCTGGGCTTTTTGTTCAGAGCAGCTCAAATAAGAAAAGCAAGCAAACCTCTGAACAAAACAGAAACCAAAACTAACAAAGGAAGCATCTGCTATTCAGATGAACTGATATAGGTGAGGGAGGAAAAAACAAGTCATCAGAGACTTCCAAAGGCTTGCTTCTTTGGCCAGGAATCTGCGGCTTGGAGATGGCAGGCACTTTACAGTGTGATGGTGATGCAGATGGTTCTATGGTGCTGTCCTAGGCAAGAGCAGGCTGGGTGATGAGAAGTGGCTGATGATGCTGAGCTAGGATGCAGGAAGGCCAAGACTCTGGTCTTGCTCTGTTTAGAAAGGTTGAGATGTGCCTCTCCGGGGCAGCTCTGGTTCTGTTCACTGTGTTTTTGATGCAATGAGAGGTGTTGTGGGAATGAAGTAAGGAAACTTTGCCCCAGCGCTGGCCTTTATTTTCACTTTGCATAGTAAGCAGAGTGTGGCACCGGTTTGTGGCAGTGCTGAGGGACTTGTTTGGCCACTCTGAATGAGCATCTCTCCATGGCAACAGGAGAGGAGCCCTGGTCCACAGGGCACTTCAGGCTGAGGTGGGTTGGTTCGTTTGAAAGTCTGGCACAAGGCAGTGATGCTTAGGTTACTGTTTTTATCACCATAGCATTTGTTGTGCTGGCTTAAGGATGCATCCCTGCAAGCACATGAGCAGGACTGTTTGTTCTGGTCACTCTCCTAGTTGCCAGAAGCCCAACTGGTTCGAGGTGAGAGAAGAAAGAAGAGAAAGGGTTGTTTTAGCTGGATGCCAAATACAAAGAGGAAGTATAATGTGCCCACAGGCTGCATCGTCGGCCCATAAACGTAGTGAACAGGAGAGAGGACAGACTGCTTGTATTGGCACTGCTGTCAGCTCTCATTTTCTCACAGCTGGGGAACCATGAATGCACAGACCCTGTTGATGGGATGTCTGGTTTTAACCTTCTCAGCTGAGGGATTTGTCAGTCCCAAAGCATAACATGTTTCTCTGTGCACCTTTCCAGTAGCAATGGGTTTCACACCCTTTGCTGAGTGCTCCCTGCCAGCCCCAGAGCTGGTTAGTGCCATGTTGCTTATCTGCACCTCTCTGTGGAGCAAGAGATGACTAGCCCACAGTTCCTAATTGTCATCATCACTCCCACTATTATTGTCTGCAGTGTCCAGAGAGCTCAGTTTTTTATTTCACCATCAACTAGTGACAGAATCCTCATGAAATGTTGGTAACTTGTAATTTTAGTTCCTTAAAATTCTTGGTTTCTTCTAGTCAGAAATGAGTAACCTGCTGTGAGAATACCTCAGTGCTCTTAGTGTACATGAACACTTTAAGCAGCTGCCTAGGATGGGAAGCACAAGAGAAGCACAAAGAATCAGAAACATTTTGTCAGCCGGATTGGAAAGTAGCTACAGCAGTGAGCAAATACTTCCTTTTATGTGCACATGCAGTATCTGACATCCAGGCAGAATGCTGACAAGACGCTATGGCTTGGAGGACAAGTTGAATGATCTGCATAAATTCCTTATAATTTCTTCTTTCAAAGCAGAAGTGGCTAAAAAACCTTCAGAAAAAGAGGCCTGTCTGATTTTGTTGTTGTTAGTTTGTTCTGGAAGGTTGATTACCAAGGAGAAAGATATATGCTCCATGTTACTGGTTTTGGATCTGCTCCTGGTTCAAGATAGAGGTGTCCTCTGTGTGAGCCATTAACCTGTTTCCTGGACCTTGTGTTCGTGCATCTTCTGACAGAGCAGCCTTTTGAGTCAAGTGCATCAGCTTCCTCCATGCAAGTGAGTGTTTCCACTGTTAATGAAAGATGTTTTTGTTTTGGCGGCAAAACACACCCAAAGACACCCTGGCAGGTTTCTATGACTCAGATACTTAGTGAAACAGAGGAACAGCTTGAAAACAGTGCCCTGGTCCTTCAGCTGCCTGAGAAGTGCAGGAGTAAAGTGGCTTAAAGCTCCTTCAGTTCAGCAGTGTGCACAACACTGCCTTCCTGTTCCTTGTGTGTGCTTTGATTTTCACAGCCTTCCAGCATCAGCTACCGATGGCGTACATGGGAAAGCTGTGGTGTAGAGAGGTGGGCGTCTTCCTGGAAGTTTGTCATTTCTGGTGGTGCAAGAGGTTAGTAAACATGATCTGCTTCTTGCAGCATCTAAGATTGCAGTGGTCTGTGTGGCAGGGATGTCCAAGTTGCCTCTTGCCCACAGATTTCCTTTACAAAGTTTATGGCCCAATCATCATGAGTGTGTGTGCGTCTTCTGATGGCTGATGGTTGTAGATGCTGGATAAATTTTCTGCCACGCATTGGGGATCTCCATCCTGGAGTTTGAGCTGTCTTTTGGTAGATGAAGGATTGCACTTGTTCGTGTCTCTTTGAACACTTGCAGCTTCTGTTTCAGAGTGTCACGCTGTGGAGAAGACAGGACATGCTGTATCTCACTGCCTGGGGCTCTGCACCAGAAAAAACATTTCCCCTCTAAATCCTCTGTCCAGGAAAGATGTTCTCTGCAAAACCAGTTGGAAGTGTCTGTGCTCTCCTCTTGCTCTGCTTGTATTTCAGAGCCCTGTCAGAGACAGTCTCTTAAGATGCCAGGTCACAGGGTTTAAAAGCTGGAGCCCAAACCTCTCCCAGCTTTGCTGTAATGCCCATGTGTGGTAGCTCAAGAGTGGAAGACCTGCCACACTGGCTCCAGCCAAGGTCCAGCTTGGCCAGTATCCCCTCCCCTGGTGACAACCAGAGTGGATCCTCAGGGAGGGAAGAGTCTTGAGGTCTAACAGCTGCACCGGTGTTGTCCTCCTGCAGTTTCCATGGTACTTTGCAGATACTTTCTATAACTCCCTCTGAGTAGTAGAACATGCCACAACACAATTGTGGGTCACTTGGAAGAAATATTTTTTCCTTCTTGTTAACTTTTTTTTGTCTGCTGTCTCAGGAACTTTCAATGGGAAGACTTGTTTTTTGCTCCTAGTATGGTTTGCATGACACCAGTGGGTCTGGCAGGTTGTTTTCTTTCTTGCCTCAGTACATAGGTACCTTTTTTGTGGTGCTCACAGTGTAATATTTCATGATGATCCACTGACTGCTTTGACTGTGCTGCTCTGGAGTCTGAATTCAGGCAAATGCTTTGTGGATGCTTTAAAAGGGGTTAGAACTGACCTGTAACTGAAGGGAAAATGGAGTAACAGCAGACTTAGTTACAAAAGCATTCTGTGCTTCTAGCTGGAAGAGTTGTTGAACATACTGAAGAGAAAGAATTTAGAAACATGCCCACATGACCCCAGATCTATTACTCAGCAGGCATTTTTGTTGCACATCTTGCATTTATTTTCTTGCTAAAACTTTAGGCAATTTATCAGCGTTGCCATGCTGTAACTGGACACCCCTTTGCACTGCCTGCCTCTCCAGCCAAAAACAAAGTGAGAGTGATGTTAGCTAACGGCATGATCTCAGCAATTCATCTAGACAAAGACAGAAGTTGGATGCTCTCTCCATTTATTCATTTAGTTTAAAGTACTGGAAGCTACAAATGAAGTCGTTTCAATATTCCAAATGCTGTGATAAGAAAATGACCAGTCCCATTTCCTAAAATTTTCCAGAGCTGATGTCCATTCACATAGAAAAATCCAACACATCCAAAGCCCAGCTCACAGATTCCTGTACAAGAGCACCACTGCTTGAGATGGCTTGATGGAAATAATGGTGCGTCCAGCAAATTGATTATGTTCCACAGTAGATAGTACACTTAACAGCAGCTTAACTTCCTGTGTTGTCTGTAGGTTTTTCTGATCTCCCCTCAGCAAAGATTTTTATATTGCTTAGTATGGACTTTGGGGACAACAGGAAGGCTTTGCCAGCTCTTGCTCCAGGTGAGTAAGCGAGCAGGCCAGAAGTTAAGTCTACAGATTTCTACTTCTCTGCTAAGCCTTGTGTTTTCTCTGTATTGGTCCATGTTGGAGGATTGGAGATCCATCAACAACATTAGAGTGAAAACTGTGTGGTAACTTGTTCTGGTGAAACTTTCCTGTACGTCTAGGTTTCTCTTTCCAATGGAATTTCCTTGAAACTCTCTCTCCATCTTATGGTTCCTGTTCCTGTAGCAGATTGAGAAGGGCCTTTATCCACGACAAGGGCTCTAAGCACTAAGATGACTAATGGATGAGTGAGCAGAAGAAATAGCTGCCTGCCTGATCAGATGCTGATTGCTTGGTGGAACATTTTCTCTCTTCCTGCTTTTTGGGTGGTCCCACAGTACCTGTTGTAGTTTCCTGTGAGACTTGTATTCACTGTGCATGCAGGATTTGTTCTTCAGCCACAACTAGAACATAATTGGTGTTTCTTTAGGAATAACAGCAGCAGAAACAGGTAGGTGTCATCTGCTCTCCAAAAAGTATTTGGTTGCTGTTTTCTCTTATGCTACAACAAAGCACTCCAGACTTCTCTGTTTTTTATTCCAAATGCAAGTAGCTTTCTTTGGTCTTTTGTTATTCCTGAAAAAACCTTGTGGCAATGCTACACTCTGCTGTTTGAGTTGTGCCTTTCTCTGAAGGGAGGAGCAGAGCTTGGACCAAAGGTGACAGACATTATGTGTTAAACAAGGTGACTTGCCACAGTGCAGCTGGTATCAGTGGTCCTGGGAATTAACTTCTGTAGGGCTTGGTGCGCCCACATGTCCTCATGTCCTTTCCGCCGTGAGATGACACTTGGCCCAGTCTGGCTTTGCAAAGCAGAGTAAAATGCTGTTGGAGAACTTACTCCTGACCCTCTACCTTCCTGCTGGAGCAGAGCCTGCAGAGTACCAGCCTTTGTCAATCTGAAGTCAAGGGGCTGCTGTCCCCCAAGGGGCAGGGGATGGAGAAGCCTTGTGGCAGGCTGGGGTCAGGGAGCATCTGTGGCTGTGTGAGCGTTCTGTGCCCACGTGGCAGAGAGTGTTTGTCAAGGCTTGGATCTACAAACAGAGGAGCTCATTAGTTAGAGCAGCCGGATGGTGTGGCAGAAGGCCCGGGCTTAGGTAAGCTTTCGGGTAGCTACTTGAAGGAGGAGGCAACTGCTGAAACATTCATAAACTTGACTGTGAGCAGACTTCCCAGTTGCCTCATCCTCAGTGGAGACAAGGGAGTGCAGCCAGGAGCTGCTGTACTCATCCCAGGAGAGATGGCAGGGAGCAGTAGGCTCCAGAATTAATTCTCTTCATTAATTCTCATAACAAATTTCCACCTTCAAAAGCCTAAATGAGCAGAGGCCTGCCAGAGCCCAAGTCATAGTTTTTCCTATTTTTTTCTCATCCTGTAAGTTTCATATGGAGGAGAATGCTCTTGGAGTCTCAAGAAAACAATGCTAAACATTGGCTGTAAAAAATGTACTTATTTGTTGCACACATTGAAATGTGACAATGGGGGCATCTCATGCAAGCCCTTTGTTATTTTAGCTTTTGCTCTTTGCCTCATGTGTAAGTAAGTTGTAATACTTTAAAAAATATTATTCCCTTATTTTTGGAAATAAGGGTACAGTATTTAGCTTCCAAACACCTTCATTCTCTGCATGTCTTCAAGGCAGCCAGGTGTGCTGTACCAGGTTTTATGGCTCCATGTCCCACACAAGCTAGGCTGACCTATCTGTTAGAGAGCATTTTCCCACGCTGTTGTCTTGTTTTCCTTTTTAAGTTTTCTCCTGTTTCCTTCCTGAAAAGTAACAGTGGATGGTGTGAGGAGCAGAGTGGGGAATTCAAAGATAACTGCTGCACTTGTCCTCAGTTCACCCTCTCATGTCTCTCATCACGACAGCCTGTGTTAGCGAAGATGACAGTGTGTTAGCCAGAAGAAATGCATTTTTTGCTGTTTGAGGAATTGGATAATCATTACACACCTCAGTTTCCCCATTTAAGAATGTGTTCTTTGAAACTGCCTGTTTTCTCCTAAGTTTGTATCTCTTTCAGACAGACATGAATTTTGTTATAAGGTCCTCTGTAGCAGTGCTGTTGTGAATCCGGTGCTGCTTCCTCCAGAGAGGCTCAAAGTGCTTCTGTGCATCAGTTAGGGAATGCCCTCCATAACAGGATAGAACTTGAAAGGGGTTCTTTTTGGTTTGTTTTTTTTTAGGGTACTTTTGCAGATGTTGTGGTTAAAGGCTTCTATTTCTAAAACTGTAAATCTTGGATTGTGGCTCCATAACAGTACGTAGTGGGATTTTGAAAAAGTCTGCTAAAATTGTATATAAGGAATAGTGAAACAGTTAGGTCATGTTAAAGTTATTAGACTTTCTGGTGCTAGTGCATGTCTTTTGGGTTTTGTTTTGTTTTAATGACTGTTTTTCTTTTTAAAAATACAAATAATGGACCTTCCATTTTAGACAAATCTCCCCTTTTTAGGATGGTGGGTTTTTCCTAGTAAATGGCTTTTTTAGTGGGAGCTGCCTTGCTCTTTCCATTCGATCTCTGTACCCACATCGACTGTTTCCATTTCAGAAAGGAGGAAGATTCTGGTGCCAGCAGCCAAACTTCAAAAGCTGCCATCCAGGGGAGTTCACATTTCTGAGGCATTTGGAATGAGCAAGAAATAAAAAAACACTAAAACCCTTAAACTTTAACTGCCATGCAAAAATAACAGAAAAACTTGCTTCTTGGTTCCTGTAGTCCATGTCATGCTAAAATACTGAAACTGAATAATCCAGTCATCCCCTAAAAAGAACCTAAGATATTTAGGAGCACCCAATAGCTTTTAAAGAAAATACAATGTTTTAACTGTTGAATGCTGCAATTGTGCTCACACTTGATGACTTAAAATGGGACTTTTGAGTGCTTTTTAGATGCAGGACACAGGTAATGGCTCTCTTTCCCCACATGCAATGCGATTACTGGTGTTTGTCACACCACAGATCCAAAGTGGTACAGGCTCACTCCTATCCCCAGCACTCAACTCCAGCCATCCTGGTGGAGCTGAGTTTGGATTAGGCAATTTTTTTTTTCTTTAAAAGCCTCCTAAGAGCCTATTGAGAGGGAAGAGGAATGGCTTTTCTTTCCAAGAGCAGCTGAATGTGGTGCCCTAGTTACGATAGTTTTTTTTAATGGAGTACTTCAGAGAATGTACAAAAGCATCTTTAGTACTTGCAGTACAAGGAGAATGAAAGGACCTAGATTATGTCAGCAGTGTAGCAGAGGCTTAAGTGAGTATCATTCATTTATTGTTAGGACATGACCCAATTCGGGTTGTATTTATGGAGTTGGAGGGCAGAATGGACCTGTTTCAGATTACTTTTGAGCTTTAAATGTACTTACAGGCTTTGTGCAGGAATTGCATTGGCTCCCGCTGGGTAAACAGAGCCTTTTGGAGGCTGTTCCCTATGTAGAGGAGCAGTGATGCATCCTGGCTTGTCTTGTGCTGCCAAAAAGGGTTGATTCATACCACTTCTCTTCACATGGCAATGTACTGGATGGGGAAAAGAATGAGTTGTCAGACAGAACTTGCCCAGCTGATTTTTATCTTATTGCATTTTTCTGCAAGGATTTTAAAGCCTCCAGTTAATATAATTTGTTGACTGGTTCCAGCTAAGCAGATCCGTAGCTGAAGGCTTTTGCCCTACAAAGGACTGGTGAAGGTAATGGGTAGTGAAGTCTGCACACAGTGGGATGCTTCTTTTGGTTGGGGTTTTTTCCCCCCTGCTCCTTCCTGTAAAACAGTGGGTGGTCTATTTTAATGCCAGCTGTGTCATGATCCATTGCCTCCTCCTTTTTACCTGTCTGTAACAGCAATATCTGCATCTCCCTCCGGGAGTCTCCTACTGCCCTTTAAACAATTTTGGTACTGCTGAGAGAAACATGCCATCTGCAAATCCTGTGAAGGATGTAATTTCTTGAATTGGGTTTTTTTTTTTTTTTTTTTTCTCCTGCAAGGGTTGCTGTAGTCTTTACATTAGCTAAACCCTGATGATGCAAACTGTTTTGAGAAGAATCCAGAGCAGAAGCTGCTGTTAAACCCATCTGTAAATTTGAGAGGGGGAAGTGAGAAGATGAGCATTGAAAACTCATAAGGAACTGAAGCTTGGTAAAGCTCAGTTTTTTGAACAAATACTATATGTTAGTTCAGATGGGCCTTGTGTGAAGAGCAGTGGAAATCTGAGTTGCACTGTAAATTTATTGGCAACTTTCACATTCATTTCAGTGGAGCCAGGGCTTCAATCTCCTGCTAACCAGTGCTTTAAGTCTGTGCTGCTTCCCCTGGAGAGGCACATCTGCCTCACATCCTCTGCAGCCTGCTTTTAAAGGGAGCCCTTTCCCCATGAAGAGGGGAAGAATCATGCATCCATCCCTTCCTACAGCTGTGCCAGCAAGCCACAGTCCGGTCTGCTCCAAAGGGGGGCTGCATTCCAGCTCTGGAGGTGTGTGGCAGGAGGGTCACTGGGACACCCGCTGGAGGAAGAGAGGGCTGCAAGCACTTGGAGACTGTCTGAACTTGTTCATTTGAAGGCACCATCAGCTGCAAGGTCTGGATGCATCCAAGCACCAGTGCATCCATGTCCAGGCTGTGCCAGCACTGCTTGGTTTCTGCTTTAAGTCGTTGCTCTGTAGGAATCAGCATCCAATGCTTTTAGGTTTACAGAGAACCTGCTTTTTTGTTGGTGGGCCAAGGTACCAAAAGTATGTTAGATGCAGGTGTACTGCACAGCTGGAGGTGGGGGCGGGCAGGTGGTCTCACAGGGCAGGGTCCCTGGGATCTGCCAGCACACCAAGCTCAGAGCAGCGCCAGGCTGCCTGCAGCGACTGCAGAATTGAGCATGTAGGGGCAAACTGGCATTTCCTCCTTTTCCTGGCTTTCTCAGGAGTGCAGATGGCAGGTTTTGATAACTAAAGGCTTGGTACAGAGAGGTCTGTCTAGTGTGGGATATGTAAACCTCAGTTCAGGCTTGGATATGATCCTTTTCTGTTTGTAGGAGGTTTAGGCTGATTATTCTGTTCCATTCCTTTTTTCCTTCCTGATTTTGGGGTTTTTTTTTTTTTATTATTTTTTACTCCAATTTTACAGTGTTGGTCCAAGTAAAGAATGATGAAAATAATGTAACTTGGCCTGCCTCTTACACAGCTACTGCTGTGTGTAGTTAGCAGTTTAATGAGAAATGAGGCAAGGCAGAGCTCATTTTGCTCTCATATAGCCAAACTGGCTGTGCAGGACTTAGGAGTAAGATGGGTTAGTAATCGAATGTGATGTTGTGGTATTTAGGGCAAGATCACAGGAAAAGCATTGTATTCCTTTGAACAGGATGGAGTCTTTTGCGTGATTTTTTTTTTTAACTTTAATTCTCTAATCTTGATCTGTTATCTAAGAACAGGAAGACGTCCTAAATTTGGAAATGTGTTTCATCTGCTTGAGGAGCAAAAGATTCCATCTTGGTCTGTCTAGGGAGCCCTGGTGTCCCTCTGTTTGGCAAATGCTGGGGGTTGCTTTGCCCAGGGCAATGCATTGAGTGACCTTTAAACTTGCATTAGGGCTGGAGGGTTTTTCATCTGTTGCTGTTGGCTCACCTCCAAGGTATGTTGTGGACTGTGCAGTACTTGCCCGCACAAATATTCCCCACACTTCCCCTTTACTGTGTCCCTCTTAACTGAGAAGTCACTCAGAGCAGCTCTTCACTGGTGCTTCCCACTTGGTGAAATCTGTCTGTATGGGCAGTCTGTCATTGATCTGGCCCGATTGGTAGGCTGACTCCGTCCAGAGCTCACTGGAGTTTCAGAAGGCATTAAAAAATAGCTTTAATATCAGTGGCCTTGCATCAGGAGGTTTGATTACTGCTTTTTTATTCATCCTGCTAGCTTTCCTCCTAGACTTAATAGGCATGTGGAGATTATAATTTAATTTCCTTTTGAATTTAATAACTTTAAAAGGACTAAAATCTGTAGCTGTTTGAAGTTGTGATAGGGGATGCAGAAACTTTCGTAACTATCTTCTGCAGCAGAAAATGCTTCAGGTGCAAGGGGGAATGGGGGGCTGTCCTGTAAAGTAATCCACTGCATGTCTACAGCCAGAGTTCTGCTTCAAGCCCTGTGGGATAATGTTGGGATACTCTTAATCTCATATGTGACCCTCAGGTTATAAAGAACACAGCTGAGCCTGCTTTTTTACCTTGGCAAGTTTGAGTCCCAAGTGCTGTGGTCCTCAAGTGACTTTTCTGCCACTGCACTTCTCCCTGATGCTTTTAACCTGGTTTCAATGTAACCTCCCTGTCTGCTTTCTCTTGCCCCATTTCACCTACGTTTGTGTGGAGTAGAAACCCTACAGAGTTTATTTTCTACTTTCTGGAGAGATGCAGTCTTAAATTAATTGAGAGAAGACAGATGGGATCTGCCAGCTTTTCATATGCCAGCAGCCCATCGAGGGTAGAAACTAAATGTCTGATGGTTTGCCAGGATGAGCTTGTTAGTCGTATTGCTACAGGGTGGTTAGGACTCGGGAGACATAGGGAGTGACCTTACAAAGTTAGGCTCCAGTAGTTAAAGTGTCCACAGAACAAATGACACACATGCCCCACGCTTCGGAAATTGCTGGGTAGTGCAGTCACCCAAGGACCCACTGCCTGGAAAAGGAGAGCCTGCGGATTGGTCGTGCTGTGACATCCTTGAGCATCCCTACCGGCGGCTGGGTGTGGAAGTTCCAGGGTTGGCTTGCTCCTCACCTGCCTGGGCTCCACTGTCGCATCCCTGAAGCCCCAGGGGGCATTGTGAGCTCTTTTCTTGAAAGACAAAAGGCGAAGTGCTACAAACCACAACAGCTTCCACGCTAAAAATACCATAAAAGGCTGCGTCCTTAGGAGCTGGGCATGGGAGCAGTTCCCACCCACATTACTGCAGGATGAGTCACCGGGCTATTGCAACTGCTCTCCAAGTGGATGCCCGGCTCAAGATGCACGGCGGAACAGGGGGAGAAAGGGGAACTGCCCCACAGCGCTGTGGAAGGGATGAAGAGTAACCTAGAAGAGGATGACATGAGGGCATACCGTGAACACTTTGCTTTCCTTTAGTTAGATTTTTGGTTTGGTTTTGGTTTTTTGTTTGTTTGGGGTTTTTTTCTTTTCATTTTTGTTTTTTTGGAACTTCCAGCAAATGGTATTTGCTGATGGTTTGAGCTTAAGGCATTTGCAGACAAGAGTCTTCTGAATATGCAGAACTCCTCAGTTTGCTTTTAGGAAGCACATTAATTGCCACATGATTAATATGAAGCTGGAAAACTCCTCTGACATGGAAGTACGTTTTATTTACTCATTGTAAGCAAAGTTTTTTTTTTTTCTCTCACTATCCTCTCTCCTCATCTTCATCCTTTTCCCCCCTACCCTGATGCCAAAACAGGCTGTGTGTCCTTGTGACAGATGGTGTAAAAGCATTTCTCCCTTACGTTGTGCCCTGCTCTTCCCTGTGCTTTTTATCCAACAAGCAGGTATTAGGGAGTAAATTTGTTTAGGTTTCTTTCCTGAGACACCACCCACCTGTCCAGGCCCCAATAAGGCTATGGGTGTTGTTTTCCCTTTTCCTTCCCTTCTGCTTGACATCCTGGCTATCGGGGTTTACCGGAATAAGTTTGTCAGTGAGAAATTCTATAAAAAGCTTCCTTTATTTAGACACCAACTCTCTAATGACATCATGTGGGCACGTCTTCCAAGTTTCTCCAGGCTGAGTGGACAGAGGGAGGTGGTGGCTCTGAATCTGAGCCCTGCCCCTTTCCCAGTACACCCCTGTGGTTGTGTTCAGTGGCTGTCCTTCAAAATAACCTAAATCTTCCTCCTCCTTATCCTTTGGGGGTGAGAGCAGGGAGCCCCCTCCAGCACACTGATGCATCTTTAGCAAATGTTTTAGCAGTAGAATATAACTGTGGTGGTTTGTCTTCCTACTCATCACTTCCAGGTTAGTTCTTTGCAGTGCTCTTTGGTGAGTATTCACCTTAATTTCTCCCTCTTAAAGGAAGTAGGAGGCTTGCACACTGAATCTCTTTGATGCTACCAAATTTTGCATCAGGCCAGTTTCGAATAACTTTAACAGGGACGCAGGTGAAGTGAAGTTAAAAATGCCTACATGGACAAGCAGAAAGCAGCAGGAGTGGGCACACGTGAGATGTACTGCTTGTTTTATGGTGGAGGAAAGGATGCATTGGGCAGAGGGCAGCAGAGCAGGACTTGGCCACCAAAGTAATGCACAGTCAAAATTTTTTTGTGAGTGATTTCTCTAAAAGGTATTGGTTTCAGTATTTGAGTGGGGGAAAGGTGTGTATTTGTTAAGGGTTATAAAGTAGTGAGTGTGACCTGGACTGGACAAGGTTTGTGGATCTTCTGGAGAAGTTATTCCTGGGTTTCATGTATGCCTTTGGAGAAGAAAGCATGCTGTGGTGTGCTAACCTTCCCCTTGTATGTGCTCAGTTTGTTAAAATGTTATCACAGGTGTTTCCTTACCTGCCTGCAGTAACTCCTGGGTGTTTTTATGTGGTCAATAAACCAGAACTTATTTAATCAATGGAAAGGTATAAAAGTCTCTGTTGAGTTAATTGACTTCCTTGATTCTGCTCATCCTGATGTTGGAAGTAAGCCCTAAAGTTGACGTACATCATGGCTGTTGCTCTTTAGAGCTGGGAGACTTTGAGCAGCAGACTAATTCAGTGTGTCCATAATGCAGATTTTTCCAGTCCTGTCTAGAATTTGGCTTAGATGAGCAGCATCTAAGCATCTAAACTTTCAGCCGTGTGCTGATACCTGCTCTGCACTGCTTCTTCACTTGTCCTTCCTATAGTGACCTTCTTAATACTCTGATATAATAAAAACTCAAAATAAATCCATATTGCACAAATACTCTGCAACACTGTATGAGTGGCCAAAATACTTTGTTCTCTTTAGAAAGTTATTTTGCAAAGTTAAGTGGTGTTAGAAGAAAATACAGATTTGCAGGCACTAGCTTCTGAGAGTCTCTCAGTGAGGTAGCACAGAAAAGTGGGATCTTTGTTGGGGGCAAAAAAGGTCTTTTCCTAGGGTCTCTTGTGGTCTCTGGGAAAAAAAAAAAAAAAAAAAAAAAGAGAGAGAGGAAAAAAAAAAGTTCCAGTGTCCAAAATACAACCTTAATTAAAAAACAAATATGTTTTTACCTCTGGGAAGTGATATCTGATAATGTTTTCCCTAAAGCTGGGGTGTGGAGATTGGGTATTTTTAGCTGCAGCTATTCTCAAGTTGTTGTTTTGTGACCTTCTTCTAATAATACATTTCTTTAACTCTTTCTTTAGGGTTTATATAATTCTGTAAGCTTTTTCAGACAAAGATGGGTGGAGAAGAAAAGGGAGCAGCAGCCCATTGGCAGAACTACTGAAATCTGTGTTCTGATGGATATTGGTGTGTAAGGGGGTATGATGGGTGTACCTTGTGAAGGACCTTTGTCAGGTCAGAGAGATGGCTTGTGCTTCAGCTTTTCCTCTGGCTGTAGCAACTGTCTGATTGGCACTGCCTGCTTCTTAAAAAAAAAAAATAGGATCAAGGTTTAAATACCTGAAAGAGGAAATCTTGGGCAGAGGAATGATGTGCAGATGGACGTGCTGTAGTGCAGGAATCCCATTGGAGGGCAGGTATAAGAAATGTCAGTTTAAATTTCAGGTCTTTATGGTTTGGGGTGTGGATGAATGTCTGGAGTCTCTTGGGATATACCTGCAAATGTCTCTGAGATAAGAGAGCTAGTAAATTCCCATTTGAAACCTCAAGTTCTTCATCATCCAGGGGCTGCTGGGCTTCTCCTCACCTCTTGCTGACAAACTGAAAAGCAAGCACAGATCTTGAGGGACCAGTGAGCTGATCTTGAGTTTTTGTGAACATCAAAGGTGCCGTGAAAAAGTTTCTCAAAGAGAGGTGATATCAAGGTTAGGAGAGAAGAATCATTTTCAGGTTGAGCTGCTGACATTGTCTGTGTCTCTGTAGCCACCCACGGAAGTGGTCTGGCTCTCCAAAGGGAACAGCAGTTATGTGTTTCCCCAGGCTTGCCTCTGGTGGTATTGTGAGAGGAAAGGAATTAAGCTGATGGTAGGTAATAAACATACATGAAAGCAAGCAAGCTGAAGGAAGGACAGGCAAGAGTGGTCTGTGCTGCATCTGTGGTGTGCTGCTCCATCTCAGAGGGCATCAGGAAAGTTCTCCAGGAAGGGTCTGATGGTGGGGCTGGCTTAGAGGTGTCTGGCTGAAGGGACAAGGAAGGTGTTTAAGTGGTTGTTTACTTGTTTTTATATATATATATATATATATATATATGTATATATTTCAGAACCCATATCAGTGATCAGTGGTTTCTGCTAATTGCTAGTAAATTAAATGAGCTGAGTCTGTTTTGCTTTCCAGCAAATCCTTTTATGCTGTGGTGCCTTTTTAATGACCAGGGGTACAGTCAGAAATGACAGCCCAGTCTACTGAAGGTGTTAAGACCACACCCAACCTTGAGTCAGGAAAAAGAAGGAGGTTGCTGCTCCCCAAAATACTGAGCCCACATCCTGTGGCCACTGGCTGAGGAGAGTGGGCTGTGTGGTGTGGGGTGCTTGCAAGTCCCACACTGCTCTGGGCCTGGGCAGGGCTTGCCACAGTAAAGTGGATCTTGCTTGAAAGAGGTTATGGATCATTCAATGTCAGAAACTTGCCAAAGTGATCCTTTCTGCACCACTCTCCCTAACCCCATATTTGTGCACCAAGAAATTAATTACTATTTTTGAAGCTCGTATTTTTGAAATCTGTCTTTGGCAGAGCCTTATGCCAAAATGAAGGCCAGAGTTAAGGCCTCCTGGGAATTTTCATCAGGAAATGGGGCAGGGCTGGTGCTGAGCTCCTGCAGGTGCCAGTTGTGCATTTTCCCTTACGTGAAATTTGGGACACAAAGTGGTTATCTGGGTAATCCTTTCATTGCAGGGGACCCCCACTCACAGATGAAAGCTGTTTGGGCTTGGCACTGGCAGTGTGGGCAGGTTTCAGTCATCAGCTTGGGTGGCCATAGTTGAGCATTTCATATCCTGAATAATACTTGGACTTTTTGTGCCCTTCTTAGGTTCAGGACCTGACATTTGGCAACTCTGGTTGCCTAAAAAAAGATTAAATTGAAAATGAAGAGTGACTGAGTAGTGCTTTTTTTAGGAACTGTAACCTGCTGTTTGCATGTCACACCTGGGTTTACTTCTTTATCACAATTCATTAGCAGAAGTGCCACGGGCTTAGTGCCTGTGTAAGAATGTCTCCTTTGGTTACTGACTAAAGGAGCAGCACCAGCAAGAGTGGAAGCTTCATCTGTGTCATTTGGGGATGAAACATAGTGATAAGGGATCTGACAGGAAGGAAGTGCAGTGTGTGGTGAGAAGAGCAGGTTCGCAAAGGGGCATATTTAGAATACAGCAGGAACTCGGGGTGGGCACAGTATCTTCTGGGAGTGGTTTGCAGCTGGAAAACAGGGGTAGCCACTTGAAGCCAGGTCAATGGTGCAAAAGTGGCCTCATGTCTTCAAGCCATGCTTCTGGAACGTTGTCTTCTCCATGGGACCTGTAGGGAGATAGAGAAGGTGCTGGAGACTGCGTGGCTGGGAAGGGGAGGACCAGTCTGGGCTGGATTTACTGGGTGGGCTCCGAAGGGCCCCTGTCTCAAATCACCCCCTGCTGCTTATTGTTGGGAGTGAGCTGTTAGTCTTCAGAAACAAGGGGGGCAGAAACAATCTGGGAAAGCAAGTATTTTCTGATAACAGTGAGCAACAAGCTTTTGTTTGCTGTCAATGGAAGGAAGTGGGAGAAACATGTAGTAGCTGTAACGCAGCACAGGCTTTACTGCTGGAAAAGAGATTTAGTGCACACCATTCCTCTAGGAGGGGAGAGATCCATGAGGAAGGGCTGCTTAAAGTGGGTGGGAAAGGCACAGCTTTTGTTTTGCTACAGCAGTGCATGTGTGTGAAGCAGATGCTAAAGGAAGGTCTGTGGCCAGGATGGAAATCCAGGTCCAAGTTTACATGGGAAGTGGGAAACAGGGCAACAAGATTGAAGCAACTGTGCTTTAAATTAAAGGGAGGCCCCTCTCTACTCAACTGACAGTGATGATAAAGTATGAACCAGCTCTGATCTCTGTTCTCTGGAAAGAACCTTCCCCACTGAAGAATTTGATACTTTGTTAAAGAAAAAAAAAGCAAAAAACTCTCATGCTATATTAGATTGAAGTCTTATCTGAAGGCCTGCGGACATGTTCTAACTCAATTAGGAATCTTATTCTTTGTGTTGGACCCATTCTTTGCATCAGGGAAGAAAAGTTTCTTTCTTATCAAAAGGCACTCCACTGCCCTTAGATGCTTATTTATTTGCAACTTCCCTTTTCCAAGCTTTCTTGCACAGTGCAGAGTCCAACTGCCCTTCAGTAGGATGCATTGTGGTCTCCCAGGTTTTGATCTTGAAACAGGAAGGTTCATTTCCCAAGCTGCTGAGGAAATCATCATCCTGCTTGCAAATGCCTTTTGTAGCAGTTAACTGAAGTTTTGTGTTCATAAGTGAACTGTTTAAAGTGAACTGTCTAGTTGTTGCTTTGTTGGGTAAATGTTAAAGCATTTTTAAGGTAAATGCACCTTTCAAGTTCAAAGTACCTTTTTTTCTCTTCAGTTGAGCATGTTTTCAGCTAAGTAGAACTACATCTTGAAATGCAGGTGATACTTGAGTTGTGCTTGTTTCCTGGAGAGAACAGCATCTGCTGCTGCTTTTCTGGGCAGCCTTACATGGACCTTCATCATACCAAGTGCTTGTCTTTATGTGATGGCCATAAGCTCTCATGTACTTAAGCTTTTCCATCTGCTTTTTATCTCATCCAAGAAAAGGTTTTGTGAGTTTTTTAGTTCTTCTATTCGTACTGTCACATCCTTCATGCAAGCTCCAGCTTTCACTGGAAAAACCTTTCTCAAGTATTTCTGTTGATAGACTTGAGCCTGCTCTGGTCCCCTTTGACTTGGTTTCATCCCATTTCCATTGCTGTCCATTATTCATATCAGAAACGCTGAGGGCATGCAAAGTAGTAAATGCTGGTAATAGATCCACTGTGGTTCTGAGCTCGGGTTTTTCTGAAGTTCCTTGTGTTGCTTTTTTCAAGCATGTTTGATCAAATGTGCTGAATGCCTCTGAAAACCCAAAAACAGAAAGGTGGCATCTGATTTGATGACTGTCTGTGTCACCTGGCTTGCTTGGTTGCACATCCCCTTGGATCCTGGGCTCTGTGGTGGCAGGAATCCAGCACCAACACATCCAGCTGTTCTTCCACCACTCCCCTGAGCATCATTTCATTGCACATAGAACTTAAATACAGAAACTGCTAGTGAAATAATATGGCTTGCTCCAAAATGTTGGTACCATTTGATTTTCCCTGTCTGGAAAGTTGTGCTGTCTTTTGGCCCCTGTGGCAGTTTTATGGTTTATAAAACTATAAAAAGTTTATATCATCCGCTGTAAAATGCTAACAGCCAAATACACAGTAAATTGTGAGATGTGTTTTGAAGCCCTGACCAAATGGCACAGAAGTTGATTTCAACAGTCTTCAAAAGCTACAAGAATCCTTGAGTTGTTTTCGTATTAACTCCTAATCTGGAAAGCTGCTTTTAACAGGGTGTCCTACATGACCGTTGCTGTTTCATAAGTTTTCCACTAAAAGAAGAGGGGAGGACTTCTTGTGTGGACAATTCTCTCAAAGGGAAGACAACCACTATGAGGAAGGAAAATGGTAATAACAGATCTGGATCAGGCTTAGAGACTTAGCAATTTCTTTGCTTTATTCTTCACTAAGTCAGGCTTTCCGCATCTCTCAGGTGGGACCTGGGGGAGTGAAGTCCCTCCCAGTGTAAGCAAAGAGCCACATTCAAGACCATCTGGTGAAACTGAATAAACACAAGTCTATGGGGGTTGATGGAATGCATTCCAGGGTTTTGAGGGAACTGGGTGATGTGGTTGGCAAGTAATTTTCTGACATTTTTGAAAACTCAGAGTGGTCAGGCAAAGCCTCTGGTGACTGAAACAAAGGGAAGCATCACATCTGTTTTTAAGAAGGGTTAGAAAAGGGGACCCTGATAACTACAGATCAGTGAGCCTTACATCTGTGGCTGGGAAGATCATGGAACAGATCCTCATGGAGGCAATGCTAAGGCACATGCAAAAGATGAGGAGGTGATCGGACACAGCCAGCACGGCTTCAGTATGGGCACGTTGTGCCTGACCAACCCTGGGGGCATTCTCTGGTGGAGTGGCTGCAATACTCAACAAGGGAAGAAGAACAACTGGAGTTGTGGAGTGGAGCTCTGTAAAGCCTTGAACTTGGTCTCACATGATGCTCTTCTCTCTCAAATGGAGAGTTACAGAGTTGAAGGGTGGGCTGCTGGGTAGAAAAGAAATTGGCTGGCTGGATGTAGTCAGAGAGTTCAGTGTAGTCAGAGTGATCAGTGGCTCTGTGTCCAGGAGGAGGCCAGTGACAAATGATGTCCCTCAGGGTTTTGTCTTGGAGCTGGCTCTTCATGAGCCAACAGTGTATGCTCATAGATCAGAAAGCCAAAGCATCCTGGGCAGCATCCAAAGCAGAATGAGAAAGGGGATTCTCCTGCTCTACTCTGCCCCCAGGTGCAACCCCACCTGGGGTGCTTTGTCTAACTCTGGAGTTGTCAGCATGAAAAAGTCATGGGCTTGTTAGAGTAGGTCCAGAGAAGGGCTATAAAGATGATCAGAGGGCTGTAGTACTTTTCCTATGAGAATATGTTGAGAGAACTGGGGATATTCAGCCCAGAAAAGAGAAGGTTTCAGGGATACCTTAGAGGACCTTCCAATACTGAAAGAGGGCATAGAAAAAAAGAGGGAGAATGACTTTTTACACAGGCACATATGGATAGGGCAAGGGTGAATTATTTCAAACTAAAAGAAGAGATTAAATGTTAGAAATTCTTTACTCGGAGCATGCTGAGGCAGTGGAACAGGTTTCCCAGGAGGTTTATGGATGCCCTGTCCCTGGAAGTGTTCAAGGCCAGGCGAGATGGGACCCTGAGTAACCTGGTCTAGTGAATGGCATCCCTGTCCTTAGCATGGGGGTTGGAATTAAATGAGCTCCAAGGTCCCTTCCAACCCACACCATTTTTAATGATTCTGTGATTTTAGTAAAATGTGTTTTGCAGACACACACAAAAATCCTGCATTTCTTAATTAGGGGTGATTTTAGGAGTTAACAACAAGCAAAAAGGAAGAGAAAAGTTATGTTGTAATTAAAAAGATTCCTTTCATATGACTTAAAAAAATTACTTACCCTAATGCTGTCCTGCATATAGTTCCAAGGCTGTTACAAAAGCTTTGGGAGACATTTTCTCAGCACTTTCCGGAGTTGGATCAAATACTTCTTGTTTCCCTCAAGTTTTCTATTATTGGATATGCTTGCATGGGGCTTTGATAGAAGAAAACAAGTTAACAAAAGCTCATGCCTTAGCATCTGGAGATGCTGTTTGAAGGTAATGCAAGTCCAGGATACTGCCAGTAAAATGGTCAGGGAGTGTCCTCAGCAGAGGCTGCCAAAGACAGATAATTTCCTACAAGGGTTCTGTATTTAGAAGCAGTGTGAGCTGATTAAACTCATTAAAGTGATTGAAGGAATGAGGGTGGTTCCTAGGGGCTGGGCATTAGCTGGGGTCAGCCTAATGGCTGAAGATCCCTCCCTCCTAAAAAAGAGGTGAAGCCAGAGGCTCTGGAAAGCAGTGTAAGACACACAATCAGTATAGGTCTCACTTAAACTCAGCTTACATATCTGCAGTGTACAAGTCATTCCCCTAAATAATTACTTTGGACAAGTTTTTCACAGACTAGCTGAATCTTGTTAGTGGATTTTTAACTTCCTACTGTTTTATTTTATTGCTGTACCAGCAACTTTATATAACGGTACATTTGTTATTTCCTTGTCTGTGTTTTAAAAAAGATGCTGCCTGTCTGTGCCAAAGAGAGCACAGGGTGCTGGCAGCATGATAAGTTATGTTTGCATCCTTGTTCCTTTGGTTTTGGCTTGGGAGCATCACTAGCTCCACAGTGCCCAGGGTGACATCTTGGGTGTGAGCCAGGACACGTGTCCTCACCCTGCTGCTTCAAGCATGTGTTGGGGGTGGGTGGCCTCTAGCTGACACTGCCAAAACCAGGGAAAGTTTTAAATAGCAAAAGGAGCCTTTGGCTTACCCAAAATTGCCAAACATAGCTGGAGGCAAGAATGACTAGGGAAGAGTAGTGTGTCCTGTAGTGTTGCTACATATACCAAAAAGAATAAAATACAGTGTTTTAGAAGGAATGCATGTCCAAGTGGAGAATGACCATCGTTGTAGCTTCCTTTAGTTTATGGTTAAAGAAATGCGAACTGCTTTTCCAGTCTTAAACAAACAGAAGAAGCCATTTACTAAGCTCTGTGTTGATATAGGTCCCTTCCAGGTCAGTGCATCACCCAAAAAAAAGAGAATTTTTTTTCCCTCTGGCTTTTCTCTCCCCCCCTGCCCCCACTGCTTTTAATAGACACTGGAATAGAAAAAGGAGGAAATGCAGAGAGAAAATTAATCTTCAGTTCCCAAAAGAAGCATGTGAACCTTTGTATTCTTCAGTTTACATATTTTTTTTTAATGAAAAATCATTTAAATACTGATGCTTTAAAAAATAACTCATGCATCTTTGATTTTTGTGCAGTCCTTTATCTGGATTATTTTTTTTTTTTGCTATTGCATTTTATGCAACTTTTTTTTATGCTATTTGCATTTTCTGGCTTTACAACAGCTGAGCTGTGCAGAAACACCAAGGCTGGGCTAACTGAGCATAAGCAGGAGGAGACCAAATCTCTTTATCAGCCCTCCTTTTTATCTCCTCCCATCTCCATCCTTGGGGAGAAGGCAGAGCACCAAAAACATGTGTGAGAATGAGAGCAAGGTGTAAGTACTGGGAACAAAGGTAGAGGGTAATGAGAGGGTTTAATTATTGGTAGTGCTGCTCATGTTGAGGAGAGTGGATAGCATATAGTTGCAGTCCTACATGGCTTTTAAATTATTTCTATAACTAGAAGGCTTGGCCAATGTATTTGGGTTTCTTGATACTACCATAGCATAGCAGCAAAGTGTTGTCATCATTGTCACCACAGCTTGCAGCTGTGCTGTAAAAGCTTGGTGAAAACTGGGAGAATAGAGGCAAATGTGTGTAATCTGCATTTAATGTGTAAGACGCATCATAACCTACTAGGTGATAACATATAAATTATAGTCTGTGTAATGGGTTGCTTGATTATAATGGTGGCCATCACCATCCAACCTCTGAAAGGGTGTGAGGCCTTCTGTACTTTAGGGCCTCCAAATCATTGTGTCTGGGTGCTGGAGAGGTGGCAATGGGAAATTCAGCACAGGACAGCTCAGGATTGTGTGAAAAAGTCCCATTTGCCGGTGTTTGTGAGGGGGCTTGGAAGAGAGGTGGTGTTAGTCAAGTGGCAGCACATGACAGAGGTCAGCTATGCTTCCTCTGCCCAGTGCTTGCTAACTTCAAGCAGAGTGTTACCCTTTGGGATGCTGTTTTGACTTCACACTTGTGGAATTAGTGTGTTGCTTCTCTGAGTTGCTGAAGGTGAGAACTGAAAAGTTGTTTTGTGTAAGTGATAGCTCTGTGTTGGGCTCTGCTGTCCTTTGGACTGTGTAGCTGTTTGGGTGTATCAGGGAGAACTGCAAGTGCTGGAAGGTGGCTCAGGGGGCACAGCTGGTGCCAGCTCTTCTGCCATGCAAATTGGTGCTTTTCCTCTGTGTTCAAAGACTCCTGTGCTGGTAAAGGATGGTGCCTTTGCTGTGTCAGGACTGGAAAACTGACCAACTTCTTATTTCCTTTGCAGTGAGCCCAGGGCACGAGAGGGTGTGGATTGTCTCCTGCCTTGCCTCTTCTCCCAGCTGCCTGTGGTGAGCTCCCGCGTGCCAGAGGACAAGGGTGGAGGGGAGCAGCCACGTGAAGCTGGGGCTGTGTGGGTGAGCCAAAGGGCATTCAGTTGGTGGGCTGTGACAACGAGGGTCCTCACCACCCTGCAGCAGAGAGAGCTGGCTCCTGCCAGGTAGATGCCTTCAGGGGAGTGGACAACTCCAGCTGAACTGATGAATCTTGGCACCTGATAGAAGGCTCAGGTAAGGGCACATTGCTTGGAGTGGAGTTGTGTTTTCATCCTGTCTTCTCCAAACTCACAAACTGGCTCTGCAGCAAATGAGAATCACACTAAGAACTGTCACATATGGTGGTTACAAATGCTGGTAAATCAGCAAGATCTCATCTACAATGATGCCGAATGGTATTGCTGGAGGCATCAAAGTGAGTTGCAGTGTTTCTCCCAGCGGTGTTACCACTACCTCTGCTGAGGGAGACGACTGTGGTTTTATACAGCACAGCATCCAGTGCACTTTCAGATGCAATGCAAGTTTACTGGACAGGAGATCGTTTGAATTTTCTGTAGCACATTTGTGATTCATCTAAAGTGATCTATGGGCAGTCATTTTCAAAGACCTCAAGACAGTTAAAACAAACCTTCCTGCAATTTAGCTGGCTTAGTGCTCCTTATGCTCTTCAAACAAACAAACAAACAAAAAAGCTTGCTGGTGTTCTTCTGGATTGTAGTCAAGGAGATAAATATGCAAACAGGATCTCCTTAATCTTGGTTCATCCTGCTTGATAATAATTTCATTCTTGAAGCCGTAATTCACTTTGCGAGTGCAGGTCTTGATTTCCTTTCTGGTAGCAGGGATGTAATTGTGTGCTGGATTTGAGCTAAGGTTGGGGATGCACAGTCCAGTGATGTGTTTTGAACATGGGCAGCTTTTGTCTGGCCAGGATGTTTTCAGTCTGGGTTTGTTAATGAGAGAGAATCTGCACATGGGGATCAGCAGAGGTCCTTGATGCAAGTGCACCGAGTGTGTTGCCTGTCCATTTTGGAGTAGAAATTTGGGATTCTAGTAAAAAAAATGCTGCAGCAGCTGCAACACCAGAGATGGGGATGCTGGCCAGTCTTGTACCACAGCCTCAGGAGCAGGTTGACTTCCGCTGGTTCTCACAAAGCAAAAGCTCTGCCTGTGGTCAGCAGCGCATGGCTGTCACTTCCTCCTCGGCTCGTCACCTTGCAGGCACAGATCCAGGCAGCCAGTGCCCATCTGTAACAGCCCACAGCCCCTCCTGGGGGCCTTGGGGGGCTTTGAGGTTTCCTCAGGGTGTGGCAATACAGTCAGAGCAGTCCCAAGGCCCAAGGCCGTGCTTGCTTTGGCTGTGCATGGTAGGTATGTGCAGTGGTGTAATGCCATGGCTTTGCCTGTGAAAGGCTTTGAGCATGTGAGAAAAGAGCCTCTGATGACAGCTCCTCTTGCCTTCCAGCTACTGGCTGTCCCCGCAGATTCTGCCAGGCAGCCAGGATGGGCAGGTTAGGCCAAGCCCTTAGCCTGTGTGGTTTGAAGCATGTCAAGGTGCCTGTTTCATGCACTTAAAAAGCCCTGATGGGGCTTACTCAACTTCTCACAGCTTGCTTTAGTTGCTTTCACTGCTCTGCATGGCCAAATGTATTCCAAAGTGTGCAAGTGCATTAATCACTGTTACAACTAGTAATAGCTCTACTAAAGTGAGTAGTAGCTTTAAAAGTGCTTTGCTGGGAAGTGGTGCAGACCACTGTCTGCAGGTGGTACCTTGTGAGAGGCTTTTGCCTCTTAGCAGATGTGTAAGCATTTTCACTTGCATAGATGTATACGCTTTTGCTTTAAAACTGTTCCCCTAAAGCAAAAATTGCAGGCTGATACCATAGATGGCTGAAGACATGAAATGCTATGTTTAAATGTGCTTTTAAAATAGAACGTGAAACAGGAACGGTGACTTGCTGTGTTTCAACAGTGGTGGGTGTGACTTCAGTAAGTATGTACCTTTTCTATTTTATTCCACAGCAGTAGTTTCACTCTGATAGAGGGGCTAGAGTAGTAGTGAAGTATGGTGTGTATTTATTTTTTTCTCCTAGCAGCAGTCTCTATTTAAATTTAAGTGGACACATTCAGAATGGGAACACACATTCACCTAAACCCATTTCTGCTTTTTCAGTGACCTGCCAAATAGAAACCAACTGCAAAACATGTAGTCTTAATCTCAAATGGCTTGAGTAGATACTGTTCTACTATTCTACTGTTTAAATCTATAAAAGATTTAAAAACTGGATTCAGGAATATCCTCAAATCCAGCCTGAGAACATGTTGCTGTGCTGTGTTTCCTAAGAAGTGATTTTACTGATATTTTCATTTTGAAAAGTCCATCTGCCAATTACTGGCAGGGTGATTACTGATGAATTGATAACTGTGAGACGTCGTGTTGTGGCTGGGGGTGACAGGGGACACGTGTGTATCCCAGGCTGTGTCGCAAGGAGCACTGCTGCCGCGCCATGGGAAACACTCAGTTCTCCTGGGCAGTGAGCAGGGCTGCAGCACTGAACTGGTGGCTGGTGGACAGAGGTTCCCCTCTCCCAGCCAAGCTGTTTCTGAAAGGTGTTATCCTATTTGGGGCAATGGGAGCTTGGCAGATCTGACTGGAAAAATATGGGGCTTATGGGAAGGGTACAGCAATAAATCTGATGTATGGAGAACAATTTTGACATGAAGTCTTAGATTTTGGTGCAGATACTTTGTTCTCACTGCCAATATTTGAGATACCAGCTGGTGAATTAGTTTAAGGGAAGTTGCTTTAATTCAAAAATTGGGCATTTTATTTTAGGTTTGCTTATAGTTGGATAGTGTTCAATGTGGGTAGGCAGTAACATGCATTATCATTAAACATCTTTAGGCTTATTGTCGTTGGTATTTACTTCCTTAAATTGTAAACTGGAGGCTGCAAGTCTTAGTGTGAGATGGCAGATTGTGGGTGTTTTCAACTCATTCTTTTTAGAAGGAGCTAGTTCATAATTTTGTTTTGAGGTTGAATTTAAATGTACATGGTTCAGGACTTCCTGTTGCTTATATCCTAGTAAATTATCTAATACCATTGTTGCATAGTTCACATTTTCTTACTATTCCTGTTCTTAGAAGCTTCATCTTGTGTATTTGTCATGGGAAAAAAATCTCTTTGCTAGGAAAATACAGTACACTCAGAAGAAAATTGTGTGGCAAGCTTAAGAAAGTAATTTGAGTGGTGTATTAAAAAAAAGGAAGTATGCAGTTATACATAGGTATATGGAAAAGCATGGCAGGTATAGCCTGTTTGTATTTATAAGCAGCCTGTTTGCATCAAGTAAAAAGAAGATGTGTTTCATCAAATCCTTCAGAAAATAAGTCTCAGTAGTTTCCATGTACACGAGGTGTCATTTCCTTCAAGCAAGGGCTATATAACATCATGATGTCAAAACTACTCTGGAATTTGAGTGTGTGCAGAATTAAATAATAAAGATACCCCTATTCAATATATGCTGTTACAGAGCTAGACTATGTTCTGTTCTCTCTCCAGAGTACTTTGGCAACCACCTTGTTGAGCGCAGCACCATCTCTGTGCTCTCCCAAGCTGCAGCACTATGGTCACACCCCAAGGCTGGTGAAGCCACTTGCCATCTCCATCCTTCCCACTGCCATCACCCATTTTCTCTACTTTCAAGCTTTTCCAAAATTTGGACTTCTCCACTGTTATAGAAAGAGAAAACAAATATGCATATTCCAGGCATGAGATGAAAGACTGGCTCCTTTGCACAAGTCTGGTGTTTCTGGCTGCAGAGAGGCTTTTGCAGAGGTGAATGTCAAAATAATGTGTTCTTGCTGTGTAAATCCTTCCATGGTACCAAGTTGCTCTTCCTTTGTTATTCTCTTATCGTGTGGTCAGAGATGCTCAGAATAGCTTTCACTTTGTAAGTGTCTTGAAAAATTGCCCATTTAATCTGACATACAGTTATTTTTCCCCTGTAGCATGCAGAATATTTTATTTTTAGGAGCATGTAAAAGGCTTAATTGGAATTTTTTGGCCCCATAACAACAACAACAAAAAAGTCAGAACTGGGGGAGTGAAATTGCTGGTAAGTTTCACAGGAGATGTGAGAAGGAGATGCAGAAGTATTAGGTAACACGGTGAGACAGTTACTCAGACCTTGCTACACTGGAAAATTAAGCTGTGATTAAAATGTACTGATCAAAGTTCACATTTGAAATAGGAGCTGCAGCTTGGAAAAATAAAAGAACAAAATACACTTCACTATTTCTGTCCTTGCTCTGTTTTGATTGTGGAGTCAATAACTGGGGAAGATACACCCATCTGTGACATGAATTTGAAGAATTTGCATTTTGCCAGTGTCTGAATGGATGAGTGTAAAGTGGGGCCATGCTTGTTCTGCTGCCTGATAAGGGGTCATAGAAGAGCCCTGATTGTATTGCATGTGATACAATATTTCTATCACATGGCTGACAGCTAGGAGAAATGACTGCTTTCAATATGAAGAGTTAGGGAAAGCTGGATTTCTTGGCCATCTCCATCCGTGCCTGATAGACACGGTGCCAGCAAGCAGTTTTGCATTAAGGAGTTGTTAAGATGAGACAAATAATGTCTTGCGGGTGTCTGAGGGTGGGGACGTGTGGGGTGAGCCTTGGAGGGTGCTGATGCTTTTGCTCCTCGTATCTGCCTGAGGATTTTTTCTCCTCAATTTATCCCACTCATCAGATAATCCAAACCTGATGCCTTTGGCTGCTCTGGCTCATTCAGTGTCCAGCAGTGCTGCTGAGATGCATCTTCAGCCAGAAGCTGGGTAGCATATCCTATTGGAAAAACCCTTCAGGTTCCTTCTGAAGAGAGGTCAGGACTGTTCCTTGCTGTCATTTAAGCTATCCATTAGAGAGCTACAGTCACCAAAAGGTTTGGATAATGTGGCCTATGGTGGCCTGGCATTTGGTGGTGCCAGAGCTGTTAGGGGGTATGAGCTGGGCTGGTCGTGGCTCCATAGAATTTGAGAGGAGGAGGACTTGGTGGACCTTTCCTGAGCCCTTTTCCTTACAGCCACCCCTGGGAACTGCAGTTCCCTGGGGGTTCTGTCTGCCTACGTTTTCTCCTTGATGTGTTAGATCCACCTTTAGTGAATGAGGAACTAGTTATGGCTTGACAGGGAGGATACTTCTTTGGGTTTGTATGGGACAACACTCAAGCTGTGTTTGATGTGGCAAGTTTCCTTGCTCATAGGTATGTGTATGGGATGAAGCAGACCAGTGGGCACAGACCTCAGGGACCTAGAATGGGTCTTGCTAAGACTGAGACTGGTCCTTCTCAGCATAGCTGGGGACATCTTGCTGCTGTTTTGTTTTCTTTTGGAGTTGTATATAGAAGGTAGTCAGCTAGAGGCAGTTCACTTGTCTTGTGCACACTTCAGTAGGCAGAAACTTTCAGTTTCTTTTTTGATGTTAAATCTGCCTCTGGATGCCCCTACAGAGCATCTCCTGGCTTCCCATCCATAGGTGGGGCAGGAGCTTGGTGGTTTGCTGTCATCCACCTGGATGCTGTGCCAAGCAGTGCCCAGCTGGCACCTGTCCTGTGCTGGGCCAGCGCTCTGTGGCTGGTTTGCATGTCTTGATTTAAAAGCCATGTCTTTCATACTGTCATGTGTGTGCCTGGGAGCAAAGACAGGACCCTCCTTCCTTGGGTTGGGCTGTGTCCCAGTGCAGGGAGCAGGGAGCTGGCTGCTCCACAAATGCTCTGTAGAGCGGCTGTGCAACCTCAGCCTAATTTTAGCTGTGGGATATGGCTGAAAGCTAAAATTGTCAGTAAATGTTTTTCGTATTAGCACTCTCCTAAAATATTTTACATGCTGTGTACACATTTACTTATCTCCTTTCCTCTCCCTCCTGCTCTTTTTTTCCCCTTACAGCTTCTGATATGAAGAAGGATATAGAGTCTTTAATAGCCCAGGAAAAAGCAGAAATCGTCGCCAAGTATGAAAAGGTACCAGCCTCATGCCTCCCTCCAGCAAGCTGGCTGGGGCTGAAGCTGTTTAATCAATTAGGAATGCATCACATAAGAACTTTTGCCTCCCTGCCCCAGTAACCCTTATGCTGTTAGGCTTCATGCCAGCTCTCTTCCTTAACATGTTAAATGTTCCACTGCATCCCTGGAGTTGGTTGAGGGTCCCATGTGTGCTCAGCATAGATACTGAAAGGTGCTCAGCTTCTGGTGCTCCAGTGCTCCCTTCATGCCAGGATGCCTTATGCCCAACAGCACTGTTTTTTCTGGTATACAGATATTCCCAGCCTCTAGCAGAGGCACACATGGAATGCTGGATAGGCTGAACTTGGCATTTTTCTCTTGCCTGCCTTTTATTTGGCTCTTCAGTGCAGGTTTTGCTCTCCTGGTTCTGTGCCTTTTATCATTTGGGAGAGAGGAATGTTGGCTTTGGGTGCAGGATGCAGACGCTGGGGCATTCCTGATGCTGGGACCAGCTCACAGGTGTCCTTTCTGCTTTCAGGGCAGACAGGAAGGAGTTCAGATTGACCAGTGGGAAGATGCTGATTTCACGCTCTACAAAGTTACAGACCGGTTTGGATTCCTGCAGTAAGTCCTCCTGCCCTCTCCTTTCCTCTCTGACCTTTGTGTGGGTGTGTGTGTGGACCATCCTTTGCATGGAGCATGACTGGCCCAGCGTCTCTCCCATAAGCTGCTCTCTGGCTTGGCTTGATCAATCCCAAATGCTGGAGGAAAGACTAAACAGGCCTCCTTCCTCAACTGCGCATGTCCACACACTGATGCTTTCAATCTGCTGCAAGACAAGGCTCAGAAATGCTTTCCTACCACGAGGCTGACATTAGAAAGTGCAGGCTGATGCTTCTGTTCCTCCATGGTGTGTCACAGAGGGAGGCCTTTGTGTTTGCACCTGATGATTCAGGGAAGTATAGGAAGAGACCAGACAAGATACCTGATCATCTTTGGTTCCCTTAGGAAATCTCCATCCTAAGGGGGACATGAATTACATACACACCCTGTGCCTGGGAAGAATGCTTAAAAAGAACTATTTTTTTTCTGATTCTGAACAAAAGTTATAATAGTGAGTGTTCTGTGTGCAGGAGGGGGGAGGTTTAAGCAATTGCTGTCTGGAAGTTCTGCTTCCCCACCCTTTAAATTGCTGAACATGTGTGCATTGAAGAGGATATATATGCACAGGATTTCCAGTTGTGTCCAGTGCTTGATTACCCCGCAAAGCTCCTGTTGGGTGGTGGGCTTTTGGATGGTGCTTCCCTTTCATACTGGGGACAGCTGTAGGAAGTCCTACACAAGTCCTCAGGACATACCCCCTCAGGTGTCTGAGGTGGTCTGTGAGCTGCAGCACCCTGTGCTCTGCCACGCCTTTTTGCCCCTGGAGTAACCAGTGACTCCTTGCTTTTCCAGCGAGCAGGAGCTGCCAACCCGCACCGCCTTGGAGGAGAAGGTGAGAGCTGCCAGCTCTGTCATCATGGATGTGGCATCCTTTTCACACCAGCTGGGGAGGGAGTTTTTTTTGAGGAAACAACTGAGCAAGTAAGAGCAAAGCAGGCAGCCAGCACCCACTGGTCACTGCTGCTCACCCAGAGGTAGAGACTCTGCACAATGCTCAGCTGTTGGGGCTTTTGTTTTGCTGGGTCAGACAACTTTCCTCCTTCACATGGCACTGAAAAAGCACCTCCTGAAGCAACATTGGGCTTTTCCCTCTGCTTTGGCACAGTGCTCAGCAGCTGTGGCTCATAAAAGGGGACTGCATGTGCAAGGGAAGAAGGTGGAAGTTGTAGGTAACCATCATCTCCACCCTCATTTCTCCTGAGATGAGAGCATGTCCTCTGTTAGAACCCTGCTAAATGAGATTGAATTATGTTTCTGCTGATCTAATATAGGATTTGAGTCTAGCTGGACCGGCAAAGATTTTTATTGTCAAAGAATACTCTTGGGAATGCTTTCTCTATGTTAAGCCTGTGTGTCTTGTAATTTTCACCAATGCTGCTTTTAATTACCAAGTGCTGAAATCACCAGTTTCTGCACACACCTGTGGATTATTCCCATTCCTGATGCGAGGTCTTTGCATCAAAGTTTAAACCTAAGAGAATGAAGTTTTGTGTTTTCAGGAGGCATCTCCTGGGGCGCTTTTTTCTTAAATTTGTCTTGTCTTTTCTTCTCCCTTGCACCAGCAAAGACAGCAGGAAATAGAACGTGTGGACAAGTGGCTTAAGATGCTGAAGAAATGGGGCAAATACAGAAACAGTGACAAGGTAAGTAGGAAAAGAAAGAGTGTATGTGTGGAAGGGTAAGTGTGATGGATCCTTATGATGAGTCAGGCTTTTGAAAAATCAATAAAAAACCGGAGATCTCTGGAGCATTGCCTGATTCTAGTTGTTAGTCTTTAATATTTTAAAGCTTTCCTAGAAATTTCTGGGTTACAAGTCAAGGTAGAAGTCCTGTTCTGACTTACATAGCTTTAAAAAGGGTTTCCTAAATGCTGCTGCCGTGTTTGCACTTCTGCTTCCCCGTGCAAGCAGGAGCACAGCAGGGATGTTTGTGTGCCCAGCTGGCTCCCTGCCCTGTGAGAGCTGAGGGCAGTGCATAACTCAGGTTGCTTCTGTGCCTCCACCTCCCGGAAATGATGTGGGTGATGTGACTGATACGGCCCAGCTGATGTTCCTTGTAATTCTCCCTGAGGGAAGAATTATTTGTCTAAAACAATACTTAGATTTTGTATTTTGCTTCTAGCTGTGCCTGTGAGAAGCCACTTGGGTATTATATTGTGTACACCTGTCTGTGGAAATCAAGGATGGAGACACCAAAATTATGTCTTGGCTTTGGTGTTAAAATGAACTCTGCACCAAACACCACTTCAAAACGGAATTGTTTTTTATAAATATTATCTGTTATTGTTCCCCTTACAAACTTATTGAAACAAAACCCCCTTTGAACCTAATGATAAGACGCTTGCTGGATAAAGAGAAGAGCGTTGTGTCTAACCCACAGAGGTGTGGCGCTCTGCACAGGAGAGGGCTGAAGCCTGGCATTACCTTACTGCCATGGCCTCTGCAGCCTTCCTGTTTAGCAGAAGGACTGGGGTGTTTGGCTGGACTGCTTCTACGTCCTGCTTGGTGTCTTCAGGAGAAATTTAAGCTTGGTTAAAAGGCTTATGTAGAGAGAAATATCTGCATAGTTGTAGGGACATCAAGCAGAGCATTCTCCTTGCTCAGCTATCAGGAGTCATGTCCAGCTCAGCCAGCGAAAGACCAGCTGTAGTCTCACTCTTAAAAAAACCAAACCAAAACAAAATAATTTTGATGACAGCAGGGATGGGATGGAGGTGGGCTTTTATAATCCTTCTGTTCACTTCAGGGTGGTTCTAATTACTTTGTTAATCAGTGCTGCTCCACAGGCAAAATCAGAGGCTCTCCTGTGACTTGGTTCTTTCTAATTAGAAGTTAGCACTAATTGGTTAGTGACCTTGTGGGTAAATCACCAAATTCCAGTGGGGTACAGGGAATTCCTTCAGGTCCTGGAGGGTGTTATGTGGGGATAATGATGAGTGATCTTACCACACCTTGGCTTTCCTGGGTCAGATGGTGAGGACAGGCAGGAGCAGTAGCGGTCTCACATCCCTGTTCTGCATTTCCATTGATAATTAATGGGGATGTTAATTTGTAGCTGATGTCACTCAGATCTGCTGGCTGGTGAAGGGTCAGAACCAGCAAGTGGGTTTTGAGGATCTTTTGGTCAGAAAATCAGAAAGCTCTTGTAGTAGAATAAAAGCTGTTATAAACAACAGCCTGTAAATGGTCGATGACTCTTGGACACAGAGATGGCATTGTCCCATGCTGGGAGACCGGAAATGGCCATCCCCTCACCCAGCAAACAGAGAAGCAGTGCTTGGCCCCAGCAGGGAAGGAGCAGTCTGGTGACCCTGGGGAGTAGAAAAGAGCTTTGGTTTCTGTCCTGTCCAGGCTGAGACCCGCTGCCTTGCACCAAGGCAAGTGCAGGCTGTAAGGTCTGTGGCAGCCACACACCGTTAAATGCAAGGAATGCTGAGAGGCACAAAAGAAGTTTGCTGCCTTTTAATAAAGAAAGTAAAATTAGGTTATATCCTACACCTAGATGTGAAACCCCCCATGCTCTTCTGTCAGGAGCATGGAAGCTACTCAGATATTCCTGCTGCCAGGGCTGAATGCAGTTCAGCTGTGGCATTTCAAGGACCTTATGCTGGGATCACAATCATGTCAGAGGGCTGTGTGTTTTGTTCTAGCGAAAGTAAATGTGACAAGCCCTTGATCTGATTTTTCTAAAGCAGAGTGGGTTGGTTTTGTTCCTTCTCTGAGCACTCAGGCTGCTACATCTGCATTGCATGTTTCCTTCAGGTTTGTTTTCACCACTTGGCTGACATGATAGAAACTCAAATGTCACAAGACAGCCGCTCTGTGTTATTTTAACAATGACTAAGGTGTCATCTTTGAAAAAATCCTCTTATTGAAAATAAGAACCTTCCCTTTGATGTTAATTTTGATATGCTGTGCTTTATTAGAGGGAAAAAAAACCTTGTTGCAAGAGCCGCAAGCAGTTTCACAGGGAAGTTGCCCTGACTTTGACTCTGCTTGAATGATATAGAAACCCATCTTATTTTCCAGACTGGGGCTTCCTGGACTCCAGGGCCAACCTTTTCAGTCCCTGTTCATGTGCCGAGCTGGCAGACATCTGATCATATCTAGTGCTTGATGATGAGGGACTTTGCAAGCAAGTCTTTGTGTTTTGCAGCATCTTAGTATCTGATCGAGGCTTAGGTTCTTGTCTCATCTTGTGTCGTGAAATGTCAGCAGGTGGAGTGACGTTGTGTACCCATCCAGGACATTGACCCCAAAGCAGCCACCTGTCAGTGGTCAAGAAAGCAGCTTTTTTCAGACCCTTGGCATGGGCCATCGCCAGAGAGCAGCAGGTTTGGCTCTTTGTTCCCCCACCTGCAGCCTGTATGCATCCTTGTGTGCTGCTGATTGCAGTCTGGGTCTTCTGACTGTCACAGATTATAGGAAATAAGACTGGAAAAAAAGAGGGGGACCTTTTACAGTTCCTTCCCTAGAATGGCCTGGCTAGGAACTGAAATAATTTCTGGCATAACCTGTTTCAGGATGAGCAACAAATAGGATTATCTTAATTAAAGTAATGCCCTGGAGCTCCCTGTGCTCATCATTGCCTTTGATCTTTCTCCATCTCTGTTCTAGACACATTTTGTAACAATCTGATTTAATTTCAGTAGCAACATTAGCAAAAAGTGACACCCAGCACAATTCCTTATATGGGTGGGGTTAGAATGATGCAATGATGCCATTTTCTGGCTGAACTTCCACAAGGGAAAGGGTACAAAAATAAAGGCATCTATGAAAGGATGAGATTGTTTTGCAGAGTTAGGGTATGTCAGCCTGCAAAGAAGTGCTAAACTGTGTTATTCAGGGTTCAGCACAGGGAGGCTCACATGGTCTGTCTCCTCTCTACTGTGATTTGAACCCAAGTTTAAACACCAGCCTGATTCTGCTGGGAAGGTTAGGAAATGGCTGGTGCCACATAAGAATCTACACAGTTCAGGCAGCACAGTTTTGCAGATAAAAAAGGCTGTGCTGTGTGCCCTGCAACAGCAGGGTAATTTATTCATCATTGCCCTGAAATGGATTTCAGCCAGAAGCATCAGGCACAGGAGGAGGCTATGACCTCTGCATCATTTGCAAGCTGCATCTTGCTGCTGGCCATGTGGGATGGGACCTTTAGAGAGGGATGTCTTTGGTCATAGATGTCTGGTTTTTAGGCAAAGCCTGCCTTTGTGCAAGGGTGAAGCCTTGTCTCTGCTAAGGTCACAGGAGTGCAGGGCACTTAATCCAGCGCATGCCAGCAAAGCAGTTTAGGATGAATCAGGGATGTGTATGGACCGACACAGACCCCCAGAGTGAACAGTCTGCCCATGCCAGGGAGGGCCAGCAGACGTTTGTCGTGCCAGGGCTGGCTGAAGTCAGGTCTCCTGCCTCAAATGCTATGGGAAGGAAAGGTGGTTGGGTCTGGGAGCTGCAGACTGGCTTTGCCTGCTTTTTTTTTTTTTTTTTTTTTTTTTTCCATTTTGGAAAGGCAGGTAGCATTTTCCTCTCATCCAAAGGTAGCCTGGGCAATAACTGTAAATGCCTGCCCACTGCCCACTGCCCACCAGCTTTAGGATTTAAATTTGCCCCTGCTTTGCTGGCACCCCATCAGGAATAGCTGCATAGGCTCCAGCTGCAGGCACAACAGCTAAGTTGGGAGCAATGATTAACCATATGGAAAGAAAGCCATGCATGCTGATGTCCAGTCTGCCAATCATCCTGCGTGGCCATATCATCAGTCGGCAGGCTTTGTGGTACTGAAAGGAAATCCTCCACTCCAGGTGAAGATTTGCACAGCACAGTTCCCCGGGTGCATCACTGGTAGAGGATGTGAAGTCCTTTCTCTTTGGAAGGATCACTCTTTGAGCCCTAAAGGAATTGAGGAAGGGGGGCTGCCCCCACTTCAGGGTGTTGGAGACATGCTGGAGATATGGAAAGGCTTGAAAGGGACGTTGCCACACACACCCAAAATTTGGGCATTGCTCCTGCAGTCTCTTGTCAGTGATCCATGCACATGGCTGAGAAGTTAACAGTGACAGACTCCAAAGTGTGAAGGTGAGCTGCAATGTGTATATTCTGCTTCAAAAACCAACCCACCTCTCCCAAATCCTTTTTAATTTCATTGTCTTTACTACTGCAAAAAGATGTTCTGTCTTTAAAGGCAGTGACTCCATCCCTCTTATTCAAGGCCTGGAACAATTGGTTGAGTACTTCTCAGAGCAGATTGCTGGTGCAGGAGGATGGAGCTCAAGTCTGTACTTCCACAGTCTTCCCCATTCCATCTACTGCAAAGAAAATATTTGGGCAGGGGAGAGATAGGGATGGGGTGATGATGGCCTCTGTGCCATGAGCTTTGTATGTTAAAGCCTGGAGAGGGAAGATGATACTGGAGCAAAATGGATCTATGGATCATCCATAGATGATCCTATGGCAAAACCTAGAGCAAGTTTTAGACGCTGGTTTCAGTCCTTGGCTGACACAACCATTCTACAGTGTCTTGAACCATTGCTTTGACCACCAACATCTCCCTTTGTGAAGCAGAATGGTGTCTGTTCTTCTTGCCTGTGGGCTGGTCTGTCAGACTGCATGAGACATGATCTAGGTGCTCTTTTTCTCTCTGTAAGGGCTGAGTGGTCTCTAAGAGACAAAAGAGACTGACCTTGAGGGTTCTTTTTGACTGTCATGTGGTACAGCAGTTATCATCACATGCTGCCTTACCTCTGTCTTTTCATCCCATCATAAATGCTGCTTGTATGGTAACTTCCCTGTTTTCCTTCAAGTTTCATGATGAAGGAGAGTTGCTCATTTTTTTCTGGGTGACTCACAGCTCTGAGCTTTTATCACTTTCATGTCTGGAGGTGGTGGGAGGAGGAAAGCCCTTGGATAAATAACAGGAAGGCATTTCATTTCAGTTCCATCTCAGCATGTTTTGTACCTCTCCTGTTCCTTTAGGACTTGAGCAAAGAAAATCATTAGAGACATTTACTATATACCACTGAGGGTTGCACTCATTAAAGTATAACAATACCAGCTCTGGAAATTCAAAACAAAATTATTTCCTTCCCACAGACCTGAGTATCATCATATGCCTTGGCAGCTCTCAGTCAGTCTCTCATAATCCATTGGAAATAAGTAATCTTCTCTGAGTTAGCGTTCTTGTCAGAATTGGTACATATTCTAGTTTCTTGATTCCGCCTCAGCTTTTGCTTCACGGAGGCATGAGTGCTTGCAGGAGCCCGGCTTTTGTGGGCACCTACTACTTTGTGGATGTGGTTCATCTAATCCTGTTGCTTTGTGTCTCTTGATGCATTGCACTTCTTTCATCCCAATTTAATGACTCTTGGGAAAAGGGTCTTTCATCTGTGGGCATGAATCTATCCCCCTTCAGATGAATCTGAAGGTTTGCTGTCCTTAGAAGCACCTTCTTATGTGAGGTGTGCAGATGGTAAATTAGTGATGTCACACTTGAAATGCAGGATGCTGTTGAACAGGATGGTGGCCTTTCCATGGGGCCTGTCTTGCTGGTGAGGTTGCTTTTACAGGGCACCTTTTATTTGGTGCATACAGAGGGAAGGACATGATCTGGTAAAGGATTTCTGCAGGATTTGGTCCTGGCTGTGCATTGGAACTTCACAGCTGGTGCTAAGCAATGCTTGGGACAGAGCAAGCATTTGGGAAGTTCTGATGATGGCATTTTAAATGTTGAATGTCCATTACACTCTCAGGAACAGGATACATCGCAAACACTTTCTCTGTCAGTGGAAATACTGAAGCATTTACTGTAATGGAGTGGAAAAGCATTTCTATAAACATCTGATTCTCCCAGTCCTACAGAGTGATCTTGCCATTTACTACAGAGTTATTTTACTTTTTTTTTCTTTTTTTTTTTTTTTTTTCTTTTTTTTTTTTTTTTACCAGGACAGTGGTGTTAGTTCTTTGCTGTCCCCTAGCCTGTCTACTTGAAGCCCACCTCCTGTCTTACCTCCTGGTCTTGTAACTCTTTAGGACAAGGGCCACCATTCCTGGGTTTTGCTCTCGGTAGAAACAATGCTGCCACAAAGACAGTAAGGAAATGAGGAGCGTCGGTTTGTGCTCCTGGAGGCAGTGAGCCAGCACAGTGCCATGGTTAGGTCTTTACGTCCTTGTGAGAGGCTGGCCTTAAAAAAGTCAGTTTGGAAATAAAAGAGTTGGTGGTGCAAGATGGGTCTGAAAGGAAAGGCAAGAGAAGCAGGGGTTTGGTTGGGTGTGGCAATGGCAGTGTGGCAGGCTTACACCCAGAAAACCTTTTGCTAGGATCTTGTGCTTCCCTGAGGATTGCAGTCCTTCTCTTACATCAGCCTGAATTGCATGAAGCAGAGCACCCTATGGAAAAAGAAGAGGGATTTTGAAGGTGGTTGGATGCATTTGTTCCAGGCAGTGACAGTAGCTCCAGTTGATTGCCTGGTTGGGCACTGCCCTTCTCAGCTCCAGGCTCATTCCCATGACCGGAAATCTGTCCCCTCTCAAGGAATTGCCTGGTTCTGAGGAAGCACCATGAGGCAACATAAATGTCCTCCATGGCTGGAGTTTGAACATGTGCCACAGGTCCTTCAGTGTACCCAAGGGTCCTCAGGAATCCAGAGGAGTGCTACAGTGGGTTTTGTCGTGCAGCTGCAAGGCATTTCACAGGTGGGATGAAGGAAGGTATTCAGAAAAGGATATTTTTCTTATGAAGCTTTTTCTTTGAATGGAAATAGTCAGCAGTGGGGAAAAAAGTGCTTTTTTTCTGTTTTCCATTGAAATTTAATAGGGGCTTTATAAAAAGAAAAAAGGAAGAAGCATCTGTGAGATGAAGTGAACAAAAACCTCTCTCCTGTGAAGACAGGTTGAGTTGTTCAGCCTGAAGAAGAGAAAGCTATGAAGAGACCTCAATGTTATCTCTCAGTACTTGAAGGGGACTTATAAAAATGAGAATGACTTTTTACACAGGCAGATAGTGATAGGACAAGAGGCTATGGTTTTAAACCAAAAGAGCGCAGGTTTGCATGTAATCACATGTAAGGAAGAAATTCTTTACTGTGAGAGTGGGGAGGCACTGGCACAGGTTGTCCAGAGAAATTATCGATGCCCCATCCCTGGAAATGTTCAAGGCCAGGTTGGATGGGATTATGAGCAGTCTGGTGTAGTGAAAGTTGTCCCTGTGCATGACAAGGGTATTGGAACTAGATGATCTGTAAGGTCCCTTTCAACCAAACTGTTCTATGATTCTGTGGTTCTATGATTTTGATGGAGTAGTTGTCTGATGGATGCAGGTACTCAGCTCATCCATCAGATGGGAGATGCCCTCTCCATGCCAGCATAGGGAGAGGAGTTGATTGCCTGGGGTGTCTGCTCAGATGGTTGATTATCTGCAGCAGCAAACCATGGAGAAAATGTGTTTGCCACCAGCCGGACCCAGGTAACTTTGCACATGTTTTCCTCCCTGCAGATGTGTCGGCGTGTGTACAAAGGGATCCCGCTTCAGGTGCGAGGCCAGGTCTGGTCGCTTCTGCTGGATGTTGACAAGATGAAGAAGGAGAATGAAGGAAAATATGAGGTATGGGCTCTACCTGGCAAAGATGGCAGGAGCAAGGTGATAAGGAGGTTAGATTGGTTGATGAAGCTGTTTTGGTGAGGACTGAAAATGCAAAGGGTGTCAACTCTTTGTCCATGGGTTTATATTAAGCTGGGGTCTTTTAGCATGTTAGCTGGCTGCTTTCTGTAATATACTGCTTCCATTTATTCTGCTGGAAGTTGGGAGTGAAGCTGCTGTCATCTTTAGAGAAAGGTGCAGGGAAGAGTGAGGGGAAGCTTTCCATAGGCAGTGTGTGGAAACCCTTGGTGAGTAATTACCTTATTTTCTAACTTGCATCATGTACCAAGGCAAGGATCAGGGTGTTGTGGAGATAATTATTTTTCAGAGGCAGGAGGTTGAGTGCTGCTTCCAACAGGTGTTTCTAAAAACTCCTGCCTATTAAGTGGGATGATGCTAGCACTCATTATAGTTAGTCAAGCGTGGATGTTACTGGCGAGGTGCCATGGGGATGGAGGCACACACAGGGGCTGGGGGAAGGCGGGCTCACCACAGTAATCACATATAAGGAAGCTCTCCCAGCAGGCAGATTCAAATTGTGCTCCCTCACTCAAAGCTGTGCTGCGCAGGCAGGGAAGCAATCCAAACAAATGAAAGTCACAAGGAGTTTATCTGTGCTCCAGAGGGGTCTGCACTGAACAGGAGCTTCAGGGCTAATAGGCTTTACTGGATGCAAACCCTCTACAAGATCATCTTAATCTGCCTCTTCTTTGGTGCTGCCTGCTGCCAGTAATTAGCTCTCCCCTAATTTCCTGCAGGAGAGGCTCAGTGCAGGTCCTGGATGAGGGGTTTTGCTTTCAAGAAGGGACTAAGCCTCAGCCTCAGATTTGTGTCCTGGAGGGACTGGTTCCAAGGCGACCGCATTTCTCCCTGGGGCATAACCCATGGCACAAAAGCCTGAAGGCTACCATGGGACATTACACGCTTGCCTTTGATGTAAGTGTGATGCTCGGCCTCCATGGGATTTGCTAGCTGCAGCTAGAGGGCTTGAGAGGAGCTTGGAAAGGTAGCAGGAGAAACATATTGGCCAGAATATGCAGAGCAGAGGCATTCTGGCTTTTACCCACTTCTTTGTACAAGGTCTTTGGGATGGGAGTTGCAGCTTTCCAGCTCTGTGCCGCCACCAGCTCGACAGAGCAGGAGTGTCTGTGGAGCCCTCAGGTTATTAACACTAGGGACAAAAGGAGAACAACCCATCCTGTGTTTCTTTTTTAATGTCTGCACAGTTAGTAAAGCCTCCTGGGTGCATGGAGGTGAAAAAGTGCTGTGTGACCTAACTGCTGTTCATGTGCAATGATTTAAAAATACCCAAAGTAGGGTATTTACAGTGTTTGGGAGATTTCTGTGTTGTTTTGGCAGGGAAAACAAGAGGGCCTTTAGCAGGAAAATTTGAACTGAAGTGACCCAGTGCACATGAATAGTCATATTCTCTCAGGTAGTTTGCCTGCTTTATAGAGGGCATAGGATACAGAGACCACAGTATTTAGAGCAGGGAATTTATGTTGTTCATCAGATTTTCCATCATCACTTTTATCCCCATTTGTCCTGTGCAGGCAATAATTTAAAATAGCCCTTGTACTGTTGCTCCTCCATCCAGCTGCTCTCAAGGTTGGCGTTAATGTTCCCAAAATGCTGTGATTGTCCTAAGTGTTGGCTGTGCTGGACACATGTGAGTGCTAATGACCTTCCCCAGAGCTGATGTAGCCACCTTGGAAGGTCAACAGCAGCCTGGAGGCACCTGGTATCAAGCTGATAAGCATTCACAGGATGGCAGCTGCTGGAGCAGATGATAAGTATCTGTGCAGATGTTCTATTTTCTGTCTCCTCTATGAGTCAGGAGGGGTCCTGACCCTAGGCTCAAGGCAAGTTGGGCTTGCTGCTCATCTCTGCTGCCTCCAACCCGCTGGTGAACCTCAGCGTGCCTGAAGACAGTCACAAAATGTATTTTCTTCATGCAATTAACCCTGTAGACATTAAAGGAGGAGGGCATGATCACTGGTGGTATCTAAAGGCTGTGAGATTAGATGTTTAGCTACAGTGGTCCTTGTCTGCAGTAGAGAGCTGAACAGTGGGTTGCAGATGGGACTGCAGTGAAATTTGTCCATGGAGCATCTTCATCTTGGGGCTCTGAGGGCACAATTGGTTCAGGTGGTCTTAAACTTTCATTTGAATTTCCTTTTTTTTTTTTTATTGCAGTGGACTTCAGTCCTTTTTCTATGTGATGCTGCCTTAAATGATTAGCCATCCTGGGGGGAACATGGGGATTCTTGGGTTTGAGTTTAGCTTCTGTTCTGGACTCTGCCAGATTCTTCAAATTTGTACCAGTCCAAGAGAAATATTCCAGGGCTGCTTTTAAGGAGTGGAAACTCCTTAAATCGAATATGATTCTCTTCTGCAGGGAAAGCAGTAGTTGGAGATCACAGAGTCTGTCATAACAGTTTGGACTTCATTATGATTGAGCCTCTGAAAAGCTGACAGTGCTGCGTACATCTGTGTATTAGTTCCTTAAGGATCAACAGTGCTCTCAGTGCTTTATGACAGACAGCCAGGCAGAGAAGTCAAAATAAATCAGAGTGGAATTAAATTGGAAAAGTTTTGTAAAGTTCTGTAAACTCAGTATCTGCATTGGAAGATGGGTGAAGGCTGGGTTGGCAGCTGCTGCTGTCTTAGCGTGTGAGTGTGGGGCCATCCCCTTCTCCCTGGGCCAGCAGCACAGACAAGGAGTCAGGGGCACACCCTTAGGCTGCAGTTCATTGCTCACTGCAGGACCTCAATGTCCCCTGCCCTGGATAGCTCTGTGCAGCTCTCAAGTTGCCACTCCTGCTGCAGGAATCCTGCTTTCTAACTGTGTGGAGAGAGGTACAGACTGAGATTGTGTCTGATTCCTGCCTCCTGTCTGCCCCTCTCCCTTCCAGCAAATGAAAGAACAAGCGAAGAGTTTTTCCTCAGAAATCAAGCAGATCGATTTGGATGTTAACCGCACCTTCCGAAACCACATCATGTTTCGGGATCGCTACGGTGTGAAGTGAGTATGGAAGGCTTATATGGCGTAATATGGGCAGTCGTAAGGCTTATATGGCCTAAGTGAAGGATGAGCTGGATGGGGCAGCCAGCAGTCCCCTGGCTCAGAGCAAAGCCATCTTTGCCTTCTTCTCAAACCATCACCACACGTGGTGACACACAGGTGCTGGGCTGCTGATTCTCTCTTCAGAGAGGTCCACACTAAGGCAGGCTCAGCCCCAGTTCTTGAGCCAAGCAACAGCCTGTTGCAGTACCTTGTTCCCCAGGGGTCACAGTGGCAGAACACTTGGTTTGGGGTGATGGGATGAGCTCCTCAGGATCTGGGAGAGATGAGGTCTTCATGACAGGTGGGGTTGGAGAGATTTGACAAAGTGACTTTGTCACTGGGATAAGTCACACCTGGCTGCCCTACACAGTCTCCAAGGAATGAGCTTTCTGGTTCTATGAGCTGTACTCCTTGCAAAAGCCTTTAGTACCAGCTGGTTGAGTGTTTTCAGAATCTTCACTCTCTGTGTGTATGTACTGGTGTGCTCATGAAGCTGGAGACCTCATGCTCAGGTGTTTTAATATTCTTCTTTCACCCCAGGCAACAGGCACTCTTCCACGTCCTGTCAGCATACTCGGTTTATAACACGGTAAGTAGTAAGCCCAGTTAACATCAAGAGCATGGTGCTTTACATATTTTTATATATATATGTATATAAAGATTTAAAGAAAAGCTTTATATATATGTGTATTTATGTAGACATACATATTTTCATGTGTGTATATGTATGTAATAAATACATACATATTTAGCCAGTGGTAATTCTAATTTTAACTCCTAATAGTGGGTTGTATGGAGAGCTGCAAGACTCTCGGGCAGCACAAGAATCTTTCCACAGTTGTTTCATTCCCTTGTTCGTTTTGTCACCTGGTAAATGACATCTGGCAGATTTAGTTTGGGCGAGTGTCAGCAGAGAACAAGGGGTTGCCCTTTGGCTTTTCAGCAACACTAGTCTTCTGGCTGGTTCTGACTGTTTCTGACTGTCTTGTCTTACACCAAATGGCATCCTTGTTGAAAACACTTATTTACTACAGCAAACCAGTCCTTTTTAGCTGAAGGACACATGCAAGATAAGCCAAAATTAGCAGCTGAACCTACTGTCTCCACCTCCTGGAGCGGACAGTTATCCCAGAAGATGCTCAGGGAGTTAGTTAAGGAGCCTCCCTCATGCCAGATAAATGCATACCAGATTTATTTACTGTTTAATTACTTCAGTGCTCATATGGCTGAAGGAATCCAAAACAGCGTTGGAACCACATGCTGTTTGTCATCCCAAAGACAGATTGGACATAAGGAAGACATTTTTTACAATGAGTGTGGTGAGGCATGGAAATAATTGCTCAGAGAAGTTGTGGATGCCCCATCCTGGAAGTGTTCAAAGTCTGTTTGGATGGGGCTTTGCACAACCTGGTCTGGTGGAAGCTGTCCCTGCCTATGGCAGGAGGGTTGGATGAGATGATCTTTAAAGATCCTCTTCCCACCCAGACTACTCCATGAGTCGGTGATGTGGTAGATGCTGTAGACATACGGGAGCTGTTAATTTGGACATAAACAGTAAAGAGTTTGAAATGGGACAAACTTTGGAAGAGGAGAGGGAAGTACAGGCAGCTTTAGCATTATAGTAGGCTCTGCCATCATGGCAGCATGTGTGCCCCTCTTGACTGTTGCAGGAAGTGAGCTACTGCCAAGGGATGAGCCAGATTGCAGCCATCCTGCTGATGTACTTGAACGAAGAGGATGCGTTCTGGGCGCTGGCACAGCTGCTCACCAACCAGCGTCACGCCATGCACGGTAAGGCTGGGCTGGGGCACGTCTGGCAAAGGAAGGGAAGATTGTTCAGGTTGGTCGGTAGAGCTTTGTTTCTCTTCACGTATTTGTTTAATTAAAGTGGATGAGGCTTAACTACTTGTGCAGCCTGACTAGGGAGCTAAACTTCACTCATGGAGGCAGACAAGTTCTTATTAAAAAAAATGAGTTTTATCCATCTGAGCTTTAGCGCTCAGTAATTAACACTTTCACAGAAGTGCTGTTCTCCCTCCAGGATACCTTGCCCTTGGCAATCAATTAACTCAAGGTTATGAGTTTATAAGAAGTCTCACAGAAGTACATCCAAGAGTATCCACACTAAATGTGGATGTAATTCTACTAAATGTGTGATCTATTACTTTACTTCAAACACATTAAAGATCCTTTCATCTTACTTGTGGTTAGCAGTAATCTATGCACAGAGGGTTTTTCATGGGCAGAGAGCTAAACCTTATGGCTTGATAACTTTGGACAGTCTTAAATGTGATGAATCCCACTAGATTACAGGGCATGCCACAAGCCTTGTGGTGTTCAAACATCTTCAGCTTTTCTCTGAACCTTGGTAAGCACTGAGATGTGTTTGGAGAGCTCTTGGCCAAGCCAAATTGCAGGCAGGCAGGCAGTGGGAGCTGTGTGGGCCTGCTCCATGGAACCGGGTGAGAACGACCAGCTGGGCTTTGTCTGAGGGTCCTGTTGTCCAGATGGGGTGAGGGGTGACCTCTGGAAAGAAAGGTGTAAAGGAGGTAGCTGGGCACCCTGTGTTTCAGCCAACTTGAACAGGCAATGCAAAAGATGAGTTTATAGAAAATCAGACTATATCCCTCTCACTGCTGCAGAGCTTTCCTGATTTTTTTTTTTTTATTTCTCTTGTCTTCTCTTGTTAAGGTTTTTTCATTCCTGGGTTCCCGAAGCTGCAGAGGTTTCAAGCCCACCACGAGCAAATTTTAAACAAACTGTTCCCCAAACTGAAGAAGCACATGGTATCTCTTTACTTTCAGTATTCCTATAATAATGCCACATTTGAATGATAAAGCAGTTCATATAGTGTTCTGCCAAATAGATGCACAAATGAACGTATTTCTAACCATACAGGACTGCATCAGCTGCAGAGGCAGGCGTTTATTAAATGGGTTGCCCAAATCTTGCTGAGGTGAATGGTAATAATTTGCTTGCTGGTCGTCATTAATGGAAGAGCTGCTGAAATTTAAAGGCTTCCCTAGGAGAGGCAGGCAGGAAGAGAGCCTGCAGCAGGAGGAACAGCAGTAAGGCTGGGCTGTGTTTTTACACCAGCTGCAAGGCCCAAGGGCTGGTGCTGGTCTGCTGGAGTCTTATTTCAGTAGTTATTAGCTCCAAGTGCTTTGCTGTTGTTTTAAGTCAAGAGGCACATAAGATTTGCTATATGTTTTGTTGCTTGGGCACATCCAGTTGCTTTTCTCTCTGGCAGATGGTACAGGCCCATTTGGTGGGAGCAGGAGCATCTGCAGGCCCACTGACTCCAGTCTAATGTCCAGGCCACTATTTTGCAGCACCTGTTCTCCCCTCTTTTTTTTTTTTTTTTTTTTTTTTTTTTGCTTTGCCCCACTTTGCATTTGGTGTAGACAGTTGGTGTTCAGTGGCTAGACAACTAGACTCCTAAAGTTTTCTTATGCTTCCAAGGGGCTTGGTGGCCCCCATCTCCAGCAAAAGGTGTTTGTATTAACATCATCTGCAACAGCTCTTGCTTCATGCTGCAAATGGCTGTAAAAGTGAAACAGAACCATGTCAGGCTTTCACTTAATTATAGTCATGGGCAGGGGAGCGGATGGGAATCACTCAGAAAGCTACTCATTCCTCCTGCTGCTGAAGGCTCTCCAGGCTTGCACGTGCACAGCACCAGCCAAAAGCAAAGGCTGGAGTTGGCCGTTCATCTCTTGAGCTTCTTTCTCTTCCCATCCCCACTCCTTTGTTGGCTTTGCGGCAGAGGTCATGTCAGCTCTGCACACATCCCAGCACTGGGCACCAGATGGAAAAGTGTTAGGCTGAGGTGGTGATGGTGAGGATTTTAAGAGTTTTCCTTAGCCTGTCAGGCTGTCCTGCTCCTGCAAGTGCCATGCCATGGAAACGAGGTGGTGCTTCCAAATGGTAGTCTGCAAGGAGTGAGTGGTTTGAGTTCCTTGGAAGGTTTTTATAAATCCCTGGAATAGGTATTAGGCCAAGAAAGCTTCTCCCAGAAATCCCTTTCCAATGCTATGGCTGAAGTCTGGCCACATCAAGGATCAGGTTCAATAGATGTCTTGGGCAAAGGACCAAAGCAGGGCTTCAACAGTGGTGTTTAAAGCAGAGGCTTTGTTGGGAGATGGGAGACTAACTTAGAGCCACATCCTGCACCCAGACCCTAGAATAAGTAAACCAACCAACCAGCCTCCCTCAAAGCCTTATGAGCTGCTTGAACCTCCAGTAACCAGCCTGGTGAAATGCCTGTCTCTCTTTGCTGTCTTCCCCCAGGATAAGGAGCAAATGACTACTGGGATTTACACAACCAAGTGGTTCTTGCAGTGTTTCATTGACCGGGTAAGGATGCTCTAGGGTTTTTTGCTGCTCTGCTGTTTGCATGCATGGTTAATCTGCCTGTGTTTTTTTGTAAATATCATACTTCGAAGATCTTAATATTTTATAAGGTGGGATATTATGCACACGCTCATAAGGCAAAAAAAATTAATAAGGGAGGAGCTAAAAATAACTGGATGTCACTGATGACAAGCCAATTCCTGCTGCCTCATCACAAGCAGTCACAGGGAGATGGCTCAGCTTCAGAAGTATAACTTCAGAGACAGGAGAGATCTTTCTCTTGCCCACTGGCACTGCTGCGAAGGCAATTAACCTCACTTTGGCTCTGGAAACAATATAGAAAGAAGAAGAGCTGGGGGCACAAACCTCAGCAAATAGCAGTGCAGCAGCTGCAGGCAAAGGGGTAGACTGGGACTGTAGATGTGTGAAAGCATGAGAAAATTACCTGATTTGTCTAGAGCTAATTTGCTAGTCCTAAGCCAAGACTACTTTATTTTTAGGGTCGACATTGTGCTTACTGGACTTGAATGTAGTGTCCAGACTTGCTAATATTCAAGATATCTCTGTGCTCCAGTCTCAATTTTCTGCTGTCCTGTGTTCTATAGAACAGTGGACAGCCTCTTCCCCTCAAGAGTGAACTCACTGCTTTTGCCACTAAAAGCTGTATGAAATGCAAAATCCCTTTAATTGCAGTAGCGTGTGGTAAGAGCTGCAATGGTCAGTTGTGCCAACTGACTCTGGGGAGTCAGTGCAGTATCCTAAATTAGAACCCAAACGTCTCAGTAGGATTAATATTAATTTTTCTGTTGGTTGGGTGCCTTAGATCTTTGCTGGGAGGTATGGGCTACTCCATCACTTTGGGTATCAGTTCAATCCTGTTTGTCAGATTGGGTCTGGGTGCAAATTAAAACCTCTTTGCAGAGGTGTTTTACCAGGCAGAATTAATCTTGTGTATAAGAAAGATGTCTTCTTTGGACACCAGGTGAATGATTTTTTTAATACTTAGTGATGCATCATTGGGCTTTCAGACCTATCCCATAAATACTCCTTTTGGGAAATCTGGATGGATACAGGAGTTGTTTTTTGCACTCGCAAGGCTGAAAGATGATGGTACGTCCTCCAGGGTGGGGAAATCCATCTGCTAGTGTGCTCGTGAGGGAAATTTCTCTTTTTTCTGCATTCATGGATGGGTTTTATATATTTCCCTGGCCACCCAAGTTCATTAGCTTTAAGGCAAAACTATAGATGATAAAAGATGCTTTTTGCGTTTTAGATGAATTCCTGACTTGCAAAACACCCTGTTGTGTGTTTTGATGCAAGGCAATGCAGTGATGGCAGCAGCCTCTGTTTCATCATCCCATGTGTGATTTGTTTGTGTGTTTGAAACAGACCCCATTCACTCTGACCTTGCGGCTCTGGGATATCTACATCCTGGAAGGAGAGCGGGTGCTGACTGCCATGGCTTACACCATCCTCAAACTGCACAAAAGTAAGGTCCCACCTGACTGCATCCCCTAGGGTTGTAGTGGCACTGTGCTGGGTCATGCTTGTGCTGCTGACCTGAAAAGCTTTGCTGGCCACTTCCATCCTCTTGGTGCCCTGTGCTGGCCAGCAAAGGCACAGTCCAGGGGAGGAAATGAGATGCCACAGGGGTTGACTTGGTGTGCTCAGCACACAGAAATCACACCTGCAGTACTCCCAGCTGCATCTTTCTATGTACTATGCCCCACAAATTGCTTTCAGGGGCAAGACAGACAGCAGCCCATCTGTCTGCAGAACTTTATGTGGTGGCTCAACTGAAAAGTCTGTAGAGGGACACATAAAGCCATTAATACACTTCTAAAATGATCAAAACCTGGTTTTCTTGCATAACATTAAGGCAGGGATGTTTCTACCTTGAGATCTTTGTAACTTTTAATCCCTTTACTCCAATAAGTTGATAGCCTTGCTGTGTCACTCTTTTGGCCTTCATCTGGGGTAGGAGTGTATGATGAGAACCTTTAGGACAGCAGAATATATGGGACTGCATGTGTTGGCTTCTGCAAACAGCCACCCTGTTCCTCAGTTAAATGAAGAACAGGCTATCCAGAAATAAACCTTGAAGTATCCTATTTGTCTGCAAAAAGTGGGAAACTGGCAGGCAGGCAGATGTTTCAGCTTGGCTGTGAAATCTTACCTCCCTGAGGAATGTGTAGAGAAGGTTGGCATCTCTTCCTACAACCCATTCCTGTCTGTATCCCACCCCTGTCTGCAACCTTTCTAAGGGCAAGCACCTCTTCCTGCATCCCTGCCTGCTGGCTGGTGCAAGTTGGCATGCTTGGCTGGTGGTGGCAGCTGCTGGCAGTGGTTGTTCAGCCTGATGCTCAGGGCCTGTCTCATGGACCTTTTCCTCCTCCTAGAGGCATTGATGAGAACTTCCAGAAATGGCCCAAAGCCTGCATCCTCGTCAGCACAGCTCTCAGCCCTGCCACTGAGAAGCTACTGCTCAGGTGGCATGGATATATATGTGTATTGATGACCCTGAGCAGTAGTGGTGCGGTGGGAGAGAGGCAAAAGCGTTCCAGCTGTCTCACTGTGGAGTGGGAGCAGCAACAGAATGCCAGATAAAACCAAAGTGTGGTGTAACTCATGCTTGTGCTACCCTGAGATTTGTCTGTGCCACTGCCATTACTCTCTTCTCCCATCCCCCAGAGCGTTTGCTGAAGATGACACTGGAAGATTTACGTGAATTTCTGCAGGAGAAAATTGCTGCTTCCCTGCAGTATGAGGATGACGCTGTCATTGAGCAGCTGCAGGTGTCAATGACTGAACTGCGCAAGATGAAATTTGACCTGCCCCCACCAGGTGGGTAGAGGGGAAGGTGGGCAGCCCGGCAGGGACCAGAGCATCCTGCTCGTGTGGCTGGGAGCCAGGGCAGCCCAGAGGGGCTGGCATCTGTTGTGTGGAAGCATCTGTCTTCCTCACATTCAGGGTGTGCAAAAACAAACTGATGCACAGTTTGGGTTTTATTTTTTTTCTCTGCTTCCAATGCAGCAAAGCCTGAGGAGTTTCCAAGGAAACCCCTGGGCCTGGAGCTCTCCCTCAACCCAGTAGCCATAAAGGAAAATGCAGCAGCCAATGGCCAGAATGGCCGGGTGGGTGAGCACACTCCAGACAGGGAGTCCCATCCCCACAGAGTTCCTGATGCACCAGGAGGAATGACAGTGGTGGAAGCGAGGATTCCCACCTTCCAGGGTAGCGAAGCAGCTGAAGCAACAAACGTGCCTGTTTCGGATGGGCAGCCACCAAATGAGGAGGGTCAGGTGGAGCCCATCGTGGACGGGCAGCCATCGTCTCTTCAGAAGGCAAGCGAGACACAGGCCCAGCAACACCTCCAGCCCATGGTCCTGCTTCCAGAGCAGCCTATTCTTGCTCCTGGCTGTGCTGTGGTGGACCATGGAGTCTCCCTCCAGGCCCCAGATGAGCACTGCTTCTTAGACTCCTCTCTCCAAAACAGGCTGGCTCCTCCTGACTCCAGCACCACTGATCTTTCCACTGCAGACCAGGCAGTCTGGCAGCCAAATCCCACTGCCCAGCCGGCGGGAGAACAGGCATCTTCACTGAGCAGAGACGCAGTGCTGGAAGCAGCCCCCTATTCTCTGCCATCCAGCTGCCAGCAGCTCTCCTGCACATCACAGAGCGATGGCTCCCCCAAGAGCGAGCACGGGGAGGAGGCGGCGGATGACAGGCACCGCAGGGTGGTGCTGCCGGACAAAACGGGCCTGGAGCGCTCGGCATCCAAAGCTGCATCCACAGGAGAGCTCCTCAGCCTGCAGCACAACGGGCTGGGCAGTGCCACCGGCATCGTGCGCTGGCCCGAGGCCGTGGGTGCGCTGCCCGCGCACAGGCAGGCGGGGGGCAGTGTGCCCGTCTTGGCCAGCAGAGAGCCAGAGGCAGCAGGGCTGGCCGAGGGCTGCCCCGCCCAGCGGGCACCGTCCCCTCCAGTGGAAGGGAACAGCCCCTATGTCGTTATCAAAACCACAACTCCACTCCACCTGGCCCATGCGACAGAGCAGGACTTCTTGAACAGAAAGCAGGTGGCATTGCCTCTGTCAGAGACTGGACATCCCCTGCCTACCCCCCCCTTGCTGCCGCCTCGTACATCAGACCCAGAGGAGGCAGAGGTCCAGAAAAGCCTCCATAAACCATTAAATGCACTGAAAGCCCCACGACCCCCACTGAGCCCCAAACCAAATCACTGCCGCAGGTTGCCAAATCCCGCTCAGAGAATAGTTTCCTTTCGGGCTCTCCTTCCCTGGCAAAGCTGCCCAAATCAGTGACGTTCTAGTGAGGATGGGGAAGGGGAAGTTAAGGGAGAAGAAGTGGGTTTTGGAGAAAGCACCCTTGCCCCATTTACAGGATCTCCTTCTGTCAGCAGGGCTGTTGGGGTGACAGCACAGCACCATCGCCCGTCAAGCTGTGCTTTGGTACGAGTGCCCAGCAAGGAGACAAAGTGGTGGCCACCAGCACTAGGAGACACCAGCAGATTGGATTTGCATGTTTCCTATGGACAAATGGGAAAATGCTTTCATTTTTTTGTTCCTCAAAGCTCCACCAGCCCCATCACCTGGGGGAAAAGACAGGGCTGGTGAGTTTGTTGCGTGTTTCCTCCTGCTCCTGTCTGCTGTGGGAACCCTCGACCAAGCAAGCAGGCACAAGGTGTTGGAGTCCAAAATACTTTCTTTAAAATGCCCCATCGGCACAGCCACAGCATTGCTTTCAAAGGCCTTTGTAGCAATAGATCTTTATTTCATTTCCCAGACCTGCAGTTGTAGGCAGCAGAATTTCCAGGCAGTGCCATGGCATCCTGGCAGGACACAGGCAGCTCGCTGCCCCCTCTATGCAATTCCACAAAACAGTGCCCAGCTGCATCTGGCTCCTGCTGCTGCGCTGGATGGTGTTCAGAAGGACAGATTGAACATCTGGGTCCCTGGGACATCTCCTTGGTATCAGCCTTGTGGGGGGCTGCCAGCAGAGTGTTTTTTTCCCACCAGGTTCTCAAGGTGACAAGGACAGTGATGAAGGTGGCGCCTGGTCTTGGGCTGAGTACCCTTTCTGCTGGCCTTTCCTTCATAGGGCCAGTGCGGCGAGCGGGCTCGCTGCCTTTCTGTTCCCCAAACAGGAAAAGGGGCTGCTGGCTCAGGAAACCTGCCTGCACTACCAAGCTGCTGGAGGTGTGATGGCATCTAATCACAGTGCCCCAGATAAGTCCACTTTTGCTTTGAGTAAGTTAAGTGTCGGAGTGGAAAGGTCATAGGAATTGGGGAAGGGAAAGCACATCACCCAGAACCTGATCTTAGCCCTTCTGGTCAAGCCCACACAGAATTAACAACAGGAAGGAAACTTGGACATGATGGGTGCCCACTTGCCCTTTATGCACTAAGGTGTAGAGGCCTGTCCATCTTTTCCCTATGCCAGGGTGCTGCTGCTGCACAGCCCAGGCCATTGGCTGGAGGTGTGCAGGGATCTGAAGAGACCCCCCCTAGAAAGAGCTGGTCCAAAATTCTGGTTCCAGCATCTACTTCACCTCTAGAGGTGAAAGGGCTTCATCAGGAAGGCAGATCAGTGAAAAAGCAGGAAGTAGTCCAGATATGCTGGATTAGACTTTGCTGTCCAGAAGAGGTAGCTGCAAGTGCCACCTTAGGTGGGACTGCAAGTGGGATTCCATCAACAGTGATCCTGGGCAAAAGCTCCTTAAAGTTCTAAGGAGACTTTGAAAACTATTTTTTTTTAATCTCACAGGCTGCTTCACTTGCATAACCTGATCTAAAGCCTACATGAAAGCCCAGCAGAAAACTTCCACTAAATTATTCTGTGGGTTCCAGGAGCTGGACTTGATGATCCCTTCCAGCTCAGTCTATTCTATGGTTCTATGATTTATCAGGGTTTATTTTGCCTTGTGTACGTGTGGTGGTTTATGTTTGCAGCAGGGAGTGTCAAAAGGATCTTTCTTTGGATGTAGCCAGCCAGACCACAGCACCCTCAGCTTTCATTGGAACCCCAGCTCTGTCCCAGGCCCCATCTTCCACTGAACCTCCAACCTTGCCTATCCTCTCCCTCTGCAGAGCAGGGATAACCCTATTAGCTACCTCTCAGGGGTGTTGTGAGGAGTCAAGTGTTGCTGTTTTAGGAAAAGTGCTCTTTGAATGTTCAGTATTTGTGTTTTGAGACACCACAGGTCCTTTCTAGGACAATGGTGCTTGAATTGTTTTTAGAGTATGTTTTTTCCGTAACTGTGTATAGTTAAAATGTATTTGTGTGTTAAAATACCTGAGCAGTATTTCAGGACAGATATCCACTGCCTTTTGCTAGCAGCCCACTGGCTGGAGGAGCTCACTGGGAAGCAACAAGAAGCATCTGAGAGCTGTTGGTGACATCTTGGCTTGGCTTCTGTAGCTTGGGGCTCTGTCCTCTCCTTGAAGTCTACACAGGATACCTTCTAATGCATCTGATGCAAGAGCTGAGACCTCTTTCCCTTTGTTTTAACCCATTCTCCCTCATTTGAGGCACACAGCCTTTGCACATCGTGTTGCTTGTGCACTCCTCATGCAGTGTGTGTCTGGGATGTTCTGCAGTATTAACATTTAAAAAGGTGGTCTGCTCTAATTTTGGAGAGCTGTCAAATGCACAGCACTTGGTGCATGATGTTCAACACGGATTTTGACAGGGCAAGGAGTGGGGGTTGTCTTTCCTTCCAAGCCCTAATAGGAATGAGCAGCAAGGTCCTCAGTCATCTTCAGGTCTGGGGAAACAACCAGCAACATGCATTGCTGTCCATGGTGTGATGCTCTCACTTGAACACATCAATGCATGATCCCCAAGGAGATGCCCACTCCTGTCTCCTCCTCTGCCTCTTGGCTGCAGACAAAGCTGCAGCCATGGTGGGTCTGTGGCAGCAAGGCCTGGCCCAGCCTCAGAATATGAAGAGAAGGATGAGGGTGGCAGCTCAGCAGTACTAATTATGTAACCCAAGCCACTCGCAGCGCTGCCCAGCCCCCTGCAACAGTCCCAACCCTTCAGCAAAACCCACTCTTACCGTGAGCAAACGTGGGAAAGCAGCTCTCCCATCTTTGCCCTTGCAGCCCTGAGACAACACTGGTCTTGCTGCCTTCCATGTAGAGGTAAAGACCAACGCTGTGGGTTTGGTTTTTTTAGGTTTAGTTTGGTTTTCTTTGTGTTGTTTGTTTGTGATAGAGCACTTTGAGTGGCTGCAGCACTGGCAGGCAGCAGGAGCCACAGGACCCAGCTCCAGCAGGGGCTGGAGGTTGAGGTTAGGGTTTCTTGGCCATGCACTTTGAGAGCCTGGCTACCATCTGCTTTCGTTTTTATTTGCTATTGTTTACAGCGTGGAACGCTTCTTCCATGACTCTTTCTAATGTATTAGAATTATTACTTTTAAGAAAAAAACATTTTTATGCCTGCTTTTTTGTTTGTTCAATTTGGTTTTTTTAAAGAAGGGGGGTTGGGCGGGGGGGGGAAGTCAATCATTCCTTTTTACACTGATCCAGACTGTCCAGAGTGTTTGATGCTGTGTTTTACTTGGTTGTAACAATGGTTAAAGAAGTTTAGCATAAATTCAGACTCCACAAGGTTTTTTACAGATCAGAAGCCGCATCAAGACTAGTTGCCTTCTCCTCATGACTTCTAGCTTCAATCACTGACTTCAGCTGTAATGGGTCCATCCTGCTCCATCTCTGCTTTCCTCCCTGATTTTCTACTGTTATTATATACAGGCATGGCCAGCAGCAGTGGAAAGAAAAATGCTCCTTTTCTCCTTACCATGGTCCTCTCCCAACTGAGCAAAGGGCAGCATCCCTTCTGACACACAGCTGCCAATCAGCAGCGCTGCCAAAGCTTGTTTTTTGGCCAAGATTTTGTGTTTGGAGTTTGTTTTCCTGCCTGTAGGCAGTGGAGGGAGGGTTGGACAGGATGGGGAGCGGGTGGACACAGCTCTTTGCACAGTAGGTGGGTGGGTGGGTGGGTGCAACTGACACTCGTGAGTCAGGGCTGAGTCACGTTTACAGCAGGCACTGGGAACGTAAGGTGGTGCTGCTGACAGCTGAAGATGCATTTTGAAAAGCTGTGAGTGAGCAGTACCTCTGACACCCCCCCACATTTCATGGCCAGGGCTTCCTGGGCTTAGATGACCGTGATACTGTTGCCTTTCAGGTGTTACATGTGAGCAGTGTTCTGGCTCCCCTGAGAGAAAGTTGCCACTTAAGTGTTAAGCAGCATGTTTATGGTAAACACAGGGTGTCTGTCTCTACCGGAGCAGCACAGAGGGCACAAAGACTGACAGCAGATGGAGGGGCCAGAATTAGCTAAATGGAACCCTAGGAATTAAGTGCCTGAAGGCAGCCCCGTGTGTCTGTCACCAACTGTAGGCTGGTTTTCCTGCTTCTATCACTGCCCTGCCTCACCTAAGAGGTCAAACAGGAACAAAAATTGCTCTCCAGTGCCCTTAAATTAGCTCATTTATATTAATTGGTTAAAACCTGGTCTGAAACACCACAGAGAAACAAAAAGCCCCGTCATCACTGAACACCACAGTGTTTCCTGGTACAGAAGCACCCTGAGGATGCAGCTCTTGGCACATTTCCTGTGCCTTTATACACCAGCACAGGGATGCAGCTCTGTGAGCAAGGGTGAGATCCTTGGTTGGAGGTGAAGCAAACCTCATCCCTCCTGTGTTCCAAGTGCTCACAAGCAGCCTCATTGCATAAACTGCCTTGTATCACCTCCCAGCCACCAGCTCCCATGAACCTGTTGGCTCTCAGGCAGTGCCAGGTGGGACCAGGTTTGAACATCTGCTATAGTTAGCTACGTGACAGGCAGTGCAGGGTTTAGATATGGCATTTATCCAACTGCTAAAACAGCATCCCTGCCAAGGAGAGAGCAGAAGGGCAGTTGTGCCAGGTTTGAGGGTTGTTTTTCTTCATTAAACAGCCCTGGTTCACTTGGTTGTTGGAAAAAGAAAAAAAGGAGTAAGATACTGCTTATTGGTATCCTTGATTCCCAGAGTCCCTGCATGTGCCCAGTTATGGCCTTACGGCTGTGGTACTCTCACCCTGTCCCTGCAGGACATGGCTCCACCACCTCCTCTGACAGCATCCCAGCAGCTAATGCAGGAGCTACAGAGGTACCCAGCCTTGAACTGGTGCTTGATGGGGCTCTCAGGTATGGTTTTCGGGTGCCAAGCACCCACTGCACAGAGTCCTTCCCAGGGGGAGACTACCCCTGGGACTTGCCCACAGGTAAGCCTAAGCCCTTCCCTCTCTTACCAGAGCAGTGTAAGACCTCAGGGTGAACATAAGCCATGCCTGGTGTCCAGCCTGGCCTCCAGCTGCTGTCAGGAACACCAGGTCATGGAATGCTCCTGCAGCAGGGAGGTGCTGATACCCCTGAGGGGATAGGAGGGTAGACATCCCCAGTGTCACTCCAGCAGTACCCTTTGCACCCTTCTGTGCCCCCCAGGGCCTGAGTGCTGCTTGCAGGGGACAAAGTGCGGGACAGTCCCAAAGCTCAAGGTTACAGATAACCTATTTGCTGGACAGCATTGGGACCAGCAGCAAATGAATGCTATAGATGGTGTTGAAGCTGCTGCTTAAATTCTAGTGGTCTTATCAGCCAGGGACTGGTCCTTCCAATGCACTTGGTATTTGCCATATCATCTATCCCCTTTTCCTGGTGGAGCCACTGCTGTTGTCACAGCAGTGCTCCAGCTCCCAGGGCTGGTCCTCAAGGCAGAACTGCAAACTCCCTAAGCTGTGCTCAGCTCTGGTGCCCTGGCAGCCCCCTGTGGCTCTAGTCCTTCCTGGCTCAGGAATAGCCAAACTGGCAATGGCAGGAGCTGGGACAGGCAGGAGACAATGTCTGTCTGCCCTTGCTGGCTCTCTGCCAAGCCCTGGCTGTGCTCATCACCATCCCTGCCCACCTCCCATGACATGGAAAGCTCATCAACCCTTGCGTGCTTCCGCAAGGCTTCAGTCAGTCAGCACTGAATAATTGATGCTAAGTGGAGCCTGGAGCAGAGCCAAACTGAGGGAGGGAGCGAGGCTTTGTGCTGGTTTAGGCTTTGCTCCCAGGATATAGCAGGGGGAGAGAGATGGGTGTGCTGTGTCTGGCAGCTTTGTGCCCCAGCCAGTTTGGCAGAGGCAGTTTGAGTTTGGCTGGGCCTGGGCGTGTTCCTCCTCTTGGGCTTGCTGTGCTGCTCACCTGCTGCTGTGTCCTACTGCCATGGTAGTACTGCTGTGCTGTCATCCATCATCTGCTGCTGTGGCACCTGTGGGAGCTGCATGCTGCTGTCACGTTGCTCTTGTGCTCCTTGTGTGCTGCAGAGGGACCATGGCAGTAGTGAATGGGACTTGGGGAGCAGAGCAAGGGCATCCCAGTCCCAGCAGCTCTTGCTAGGGGTGGTACCTAAGCTACAGACCCTGTACTCAACCCATAGCAAGAGCAAAGTAGTTGAATCTGGGGCCAAGCCCATCTGCCTCTTCCCCTTCCCACCAGTTGCTGGTGGCCAGGATGGTGGCTGTCACACCATCCTCTGAGCAATGTCACCCCCTTTCTACAGTACATCGCCAAGTATAAAGCAGCATATGGAGAAAATAACAGCATGGCAGTTTAAAGAGGCAGATCTGACTGCTTCCCCAACCATCTCCCAAATCCTACTGCCCCAGTGTCTGAGGAGCCCCACAGGGCACACACCAGCATCCTCTTCACCTAGAATGCTGTGGGCACCAGGACAGTGCAGGCGACAAACAAAGCACAGCTGAAGCATCTCACCAGGAGATGCAGCAGGTGGGCCCATCCCACAAGCATCCTTCCTCACTGGCAGCAGTTAGAAAAGAGCCCAAGATGGGGATGGAGAAGGCTTAGAAGGCACGCACAAAAACATGAGTCCAAGGGATTTGAGTCACTAAAGCCTGGCTATTCTTCCACACAGTAAAACAGGCTCCTCCTAAGACACAGAGAAAAGTAAACTAAGAAACTTCTAATTTTGTCCAAAACTGGTCTGAAGTCCCTTAGAGGTACCTGTGACTACACGGGATGCAGTATCACAAGCCCCTCTTCCAATTATACCATTAAGAGCATGGGCCACCCTGGTGCCCTGGAGGCCACTCATCCTGGCCTCACATCAGAGCCCTGTTCCTGGAACATCTGAGCCTACATACACAGATAACCTCAGGCTTGGGGAAGCTGGTTCTTGAGTGGCTGTGCTTACCTTTATGGTGACGGCAAAAAAGTGATATGGAAGTACTGCTTAGGCTGGAGAATTTTCCAGCAGTGGGTGTAGTCCAGAAGGGAAGCCTGGTCTGCTCCTCTACCCAGCCACACAGCAGGCGAGGAGGACGAGACCAGCATTTAGCCAAGGCTGCTCTGTAAAACTCAGCCTTTCATTCAGCTGCCCCCACCACCACCCTCACATCTCAGGTCTCACCCCAGCACTGAGTCGTTGCTGCCAGCTCCTGTACAGCCCAGGTCTTTACCAAAGCCCTCAGCAAGCACCATGCACTCACCTGCTTTGGAGTCACCCTCTTTGGTGTCTTAGGATAACGCTCCTGTGGAAGACCTCACTGACCAAAAGGCATGAGATACGTTTCACCGCTTGATCAGCATTGTTACGACCTGTAAGCAATTCCGGCAGTTGACTCAGCTGTGATGTCTGTGGAGCCCCAACCCCTCTGTAACAGGGTGTGGGGCATTTGAATGATGTGAGGGAAGAATGTGTATTACGTCTGTCCAGAGACATCTGGACCTGACCAGACTCGAACAGACCTCATCAGCTATTGTCATTTAAGTACGGGTTCAAAGGTGGCACTCCTCCATCATGGGATATGCAGTCTCAACATAATCAATAGGATGCTGACTGAAGCCTTCTCAAAGCTGGTTTTCACACTGGCTGGAGATCCACAGCACAGCACAAGTTTAGTTCAGCTTTGCCATGGCCAGCTGAAGAGATCACAACAGCCAGAGGTGAGCTGATGTACTCAAATATAGCAAAAAGCTCAGCTCTGTGGACTCTTTTTCCAGCTTCAGCTATACGACAGGAATAAGCAAAAGAACTGTACATTCTGCTCACCTGAGCTCATGCCTCTGAAGCAGAACTGTGGTACATGACAAAGTCCTTAACATAAGGAAAACAACTGCAATGTCTGAAAACTCCATCTTCCAGTCCAGGTACTTCTAGAACAAATGTGCCTTGAATAACTCTGGGGAAAATCAACTCCAAACCCCTCAATTTGTTCTCCAAACCTAAATTCACTCCATTGAAACTGTAATCCTGGTATTACTTTCAGATTTGAGAAGTTCAGCTAGCAGAGAACACATTGTGAGCTCATGTACTGATCTTGTGCCTGTCAGGGGCCAGCAAGATGATGTCCTATTCCCAAATCATCAGCACCAAGGCAGCAAGTGAAAAAACCAAGTCAAGAGTAACAACTTCACCTGAGAGAAGTGATACAATCTCGTTTTTGCCAACAGCAAAGATCAGACCAGATCACAGCTGATGTGCCTTGATCTGCTGTGATTCTTTTCCTGAAACAAAGATGCAGTACAACATTAATACACAATTAATATGTAGTTTTTAGAGAAGAGCTGTGGTGTCAAGCTTTTAGCACCTCCTTTTGCTCCTAACCTACCTCCAGCTTTTAGGATGGACTTGAACAATGACCTGAGTCTGAATTTCTTGTGACCTTCTAATTTCAGCAAAAAGCTCACCAGCTTCTGTGATGGTCTGTCATTGGCCAGGACTGTTCGACAAGCTTGAAAACCTTACCCTGAGTGCAGAAACCTCTCTGATGAAAGGGAGATGCTCCTACTTCAGCTTTCTGCTCCTTACCAAACTCTTGTAAGTAGTTTGTCTTCTGGCCAGTGCTGATCTAGCACACCCTCACCAAGATGTGCCAGTCTCTTGGAACTGCAGCTATTGCCTGCCCTATGAAGACACCTCGGCCCTGGTGCTCCCTGGAGCTTCTCAGCTTCCTTGACTGCAGCTTCCAGTACTTCACTATTGCATTTGGCTCCCAGCCAGAAATGAAAGGAGACTCTCAGTGGTTAGAGCCATCCAGTCTTGGAGAGAGCCTCAGTATGTTATTTCTCCTCTGAAGGCCTCCATATAGATCTATCCCATCCTTCACCAAGGGCCTGGGGAAAGAATGGGATAAGTTCTACTGCAGATGAAGAACACCAGGTTCCTAGTGCAGTAACACTACCAAGCCAGGGCCTCTGTACCATCTTCTAGAAGGACAAAGTATCCCTATTCTGCAGCCAGTTGTGCACAGGATGCCAACTTTAGGAACAAACCCCACACTTCCAGGCTTCACACTTGAAATAACTTAGAGTGGGAGGTTTTCTGGGAGTTTCTGTCCAGTCCCACCATGTAACACCAGGTTCAGCATCTTCAGCAATCCTCCAGCACAGGGACAGATGCTGCTGCAAACAGCATACCCAGCTAAAGGCAGGGCACTCTCTCCTTGGGCAACTTCTCCCACTCCAGGAGCTGATATCAACCCTTCTTCTGTGGGAACAGGGTGCCAGGCAGCTGCAGCCAGGGTGAGGGCTGTGCCCTACAGTTCAGAGCAGCCATTTACAGAAAGCAAACCATTAGCACAAGTCTGCTCTTGCCCAAAAGGCAGCACCCCCAAGGAGCATGGGAGTTGAATTCTGTTGCTTTAATTCTGGTGCTGCCTGGCATGATGGAGGATGGGGGAGCGGGATGGGAGGTCGCTTGCATGGATGTTTGGAAGCCCTGGGTGAGCTGTGGCTTTGTGCTGGGGCTGACCAGGGATTCTGCACTGATTTTGTCATGTAAGGCATGTGATTCACACACCGCCCTCACCACTCCCAACCCAGACCAACCTTGGCTGCCAAACCCAGCACCTCTTCATGTCTGGGCTAGCCCATGCAGAACAGCTCCCTGCTGCAGTTAGCTGGATCACCTTCCCCCTTTGATGCTTCTAATTCTGGATGCCAACTAAATTAGCCTGTGCAATAGCCTGGAAGAGGTAAAGACAGTGAATACCAAGCCACACGCTGTGCTGAGTACAATGCCTTGTCTTGGGGCTGCACGTGAAAGGCACATGGGTCAGAGCTCAGGCAAAAACTCCAAAGGAGCAGAGCTGAGCAAAGACAAGGTTCCCAACAGATTAGCCCTTATCCAAAACACTCTCACTCACTCTAAACCCAGAGACTGGATGCCTGAATCCTTTAGTCTTAGTTCCTGAGCAGCCAGACAACTTCTGTAGTGCAGGAGAGCCTTTCTCAACATGCTCACCAGCAAGGAAGCTGTGCACAGGGCAGACGAGGATTTGCCTACCTGTACATACTGGAGCAGCTCAAGGCATATATGCTACACAGGTGTTAGCATAGCTAGGGCTGGAGGGGACCAAAAAGTCCTACTTTTACTTCTAGAGCACAACACATGATGGAGGTCTTACGCCAGAAAGAGCTGACAGTAAAGGAAACAGGGAAGCAACAAACTGGTACCAGCTAAGGTCAACCCAGCTCTCAAATCTCCTCCCTGATGTTTCTTCCCTTCCAAGCATTGCATCTCAGGCCATAAATCCCACAAGGACTAGAAAGCAAAGCACTCAAGGGGTGCCAAGGATGGGCTTGGACTGGTTGAACTCTTCTACCCTCCCAAAACTCGTTTTGGCCAGCAGAGTTTCATGTGGGCTGGGAAGGACATGACAAAGACTTGCTGGAGACAGAGACAAGCTGTCTTGCTCTGAGAGCTTGTCTCTCCCACCCCAATCACCTCCGTGATCTACAGCATGACCTTGGTCTGTGGAAGGCAAATCTCAGCACCCTTTCCTCCCCACCATCCCACCAGTAATCCTTCTGGATCAGCAGCAGCAGCCTCTGGAAGGAGAACACAGCCATCGAGGTGATTTGTTGAGACGATCAAATAATAATTTACTGTGATTCAATCTGTGGCTTTGTACAGTTGCCGGGGTGGGAGGAGACCAAAGGATGAGGGGATGGGGATAAAAAAAAAAAAGTTGTTTGCCGCAGGCTTGGGTGAAGTGCGAGATAGTCCTTGGAGTCATGCTCCTCCTGTCCTCTTCCTCCTCCTCTCCACCCCCCCATATTCCTCCTCTGAATCCGTTTGCTTCTTCCTTTGCTTCACCTCTTTCCTTGCGCACTGCACAGTGGGAACCTCACCAAGACACGGTCCAGACAGCTGAAACACAAGAGGACTCTCATGAGCACGCAATCCCCATCAGAACCAGCAGGGCTGTTCCCAGTACTCACCCCTCACATTTTGGGATGACCCTGTTAGTGCCCACAGAGCGAAAGCAAAAGGCTAAACAGGTTGTAGATGTGTGAGCCTGGCTCAGAAAAGCATCTGCATATCTGCTGAAGGAACAAGTCTTGGAGTCACTGGAGTGATGGGTGAGCTTTGGGCACCTCACCAGACCTTCTGCCTCTTTCTGAACCTCCTTGTGGGAAGGGGCACTGTTTGGCAAGATCTTTCCACCTCCTCCAGGGATGATAGGAAGCACAAAATGAGTTCAGGGCAAATGCAGCCAAATTTTGTTGACCCTTCTTCTCCCCAAATCCCAGCATGTCTTTGCCTCACTTCTTTTGTGCCTTGACGTTCTTCCCTCTCTGCTCTTGGGCACTGCAGCTGTATTAAGTTGGGATGTCTTGTTTCCAGTTTCTGCCTGAGCAGAAAAAGGCACGGGCATAGGAGTGTTTCCAAGTGACCCTTTCCCAGCCCTTCTTGCCCAAGCTGGTGCTGCCACTGGGCTGTGACAAAGACTAGGCTCCTGGCAGTTGGTGTAAGCGAGCAGCAGTGCCTGCCAAGCCCATGCTGTCAGCTATGAGCCAGAGCAGGAAACAAGACTTGAGCTCATATCCCCATCCGGAGGAAACGCTCCTGAACATCTGGAGGACACAAACATCTGGAAAACCTCCCTTAGCAGTGATAAGTGTGCTGGGCACAGCATTCAGCTCAGCCCCCAGCCATGGGAGCAGAGGGGTGGGGTTCTGGGGTGCGTGTTTGCTCGTAGGAAGCAAACGTTGCCAGCACTCTTTTGTTGGCTTTTTTTTCCTTGGGAGTGGGGGGCAGGAGGAAGAGCTCTGCTGGGCTCATGGCCTCTAGCTCAAAAATCCTCAGAGGAAACCTGCTGTCCATCTCCACCTTCATGACACCCTCTTAAAACCATCTCTTGAAACAGTGCACTTCTCTTTAGGACTCCAGCAGTTATTTAAAGGGGTGAAGGGCCAGTCCAGGTGCTTGGGAGATTCCCCAAAGGACATTAAGGGCAATGTTTATGCATGCTTTTGTCCCAGTTCCAGACATCCTAAGAAATAGGTCTCCTTGGTGGACTCATCCCCAGTTACCCCTCTCTAAATTTCTGCCATGGAAGGAGTTGGTTACAGACAGATATTCCCAGGCCTTTCACTTAAGGCCAGCCAGCACATGAGGGACAATAATAGGAACGCTTCCTGACTGCTCTCCAGCAGTGTTTTAAATAAACTCATAATTAAAAAAAAAAAAAATCGAGGAAAGAAAAAGAAGAAAAACAGGCAAGTGAACATAAACAATCTGAAAAACACTGTTTCTGGCTACAGCACACAACATTTATAAAAGCAAACAGCCCCCTTATGGCTAATTCTCAACATTGCATCAGTTCCAAATATCCCAGAGGATTTATCTAATGGGGAGTACTCTTCTGAGGAACACAGGACTTTCCACAGTGAGATAGGTCTGCTCTAAAGCTTTAGGATGAGGCAATTTATGTCAGTGCATTAGGAGGCAATGCACCCAGCCAGCTCTTCAACTGAACCCTTCTAGAGCCAGTCTGGTGAACATGCAGTGATCTGTACACCTTTGACACCAGTTTAACTCCTCTTTCAGATCAGCAGCATGGGAAGAAGCTTTCCTGGGGAAAGCACAACAAAACAGGGTTTTAAAAAAACCTCAATTGCATAGAATTTTGTTGCACAAAATAAGGGGGAAAAAATAAACAACACTTTCCTGCCACACAATTCCTCAGGAAAGTGGGAATTTTGACTTACCTATGTTTTGACAGAAAAAATGCTACTTTAATCCGAAAGGTGTTTCATTAAAAAATACCTGCTGCTGAAATTGATCCTGCTGCATTTGTTTGCAGGCTAGTGCATCTGCACTCACCTCCTGCCTTGCTTCCAACATTCCCCCACTGCACCCCATATGCTGCTTCCACCACTCACCATAGTCACGATACCACACATTTACAGTTCATGCAGCCGGGGCCGCTCTCGTCCGGGGGATTCAGCTTGCGCAGCTTATGCTGCCGGATCTCCCGCACCAAGGTGTAGAAGGCATCCTCAACGCCCTGGGGAAAAAGCACGGCTTGAAACAACTGCCCACTCTGAGGAGGGGCAGTGGAGAGAGGAGAGGGCTCTGCTCCCCAACAAGGTGTCCCTAGCACTGTCCAGCAGTGCAGATTGCAGAGTTAAAGGTACAGAACCAAGCTGGGAAGACTAACAAATCAAGCTCCCTGAGTGTGGCCCTCAAATGGAGAGCAAGATTGAATGAGCAACCATGAGGATAAGGAGCTCTGAAGTCCCTGAGATCCATCAGCTCTCAGCAGCCTGAATGAGGTCTGCTATCCAAGAGAAAAGCCACCACTAGATCATTGAAGATGTCAATTCTGTTTCCACCTCTGTGGAGCTTTGGGAGCTCCACATGGTCCTTTCAAGCACTGGCATATTCTATTCTGCCTGTAGGTCTGCCAAAATAGGCCATGGATTAGGTTAGCCAAGCGACCTGAGCTTAGCTGACTTGCAGTGACTGTGGAGGTTATTCCAGAGCCTTGGAAAAAGCCCTGAGAAGGCATCTCTTCACTGCTACCACAGTATGATGATGGGAGGCTCAAGCCTGGACTGGGGAGGGAACATCCTGAGGGAACATTTAGCCTTGAGGAAGCAACTAAGCCCATCCCTAACACCCATCTATCTGCAAGGTGGTGCCTGCCCCTTCCTGCCCCTCCAGGGCAGCAATGGACGAAAGAAAAGAAAAAGAGCATTTTGTTTAGAAGTCTCCTCCTACCTGTCTGGTTTTGGCAGACGTTTCTATGTAGGGGATCCCATAGCTCCGGGCCAGGTCCTGCGCTTGCCGGGTCTCCACTGTTCGTGCAGGGAGGTCACATTTATTCCCCACCAGCACCATGGGAACATCATCTGAGTCTTTCACCCTCTTGATCTGCTCCCTGCGAGAGGAGGAGGTGTGAAGAAGTGAAGGGGCAGCTCCAGAACATTCTGCACCAGTTTTTTTGTTAACATTTGACAGCTACCCCTTGCTCCTGTTAAGTGCCTTGAGTTGAGCTTTCAGGAAAATGTGAATGACTACAGCACAAAAGTGAGTAAACAGCAAAACAGGGCACTTCTGGAAATTAAAACTAAACATACTTCTGCGCTTTAAATGCAGCTATTTACAAAACAACTTGAATTATGACCATCTATATTAAGACATGAGCTTAAGATAGTTTAAGTTAACTCAAAATGAATTCTCAAGCAGTTACCAATGCTATTTCCAACATTTTAGATCAAGCAATCGCCCCAAATGGGGGGAAAAAAAATAAATCACCTACAACCAGAATTTGCTGCGCTGATAAAGCAGCTTTTGGCAGCTGTAACCTTTTCTGCAGATGCACAGGCAGTATTTGCTCTCTTTCAGTTTAGTTCAGGTCACTCAAAGTTGAGAAACCAACTGGGAACTAAAAAAGCTGTAATGCTCAGTTCTTCATTCCAACATTGGATCTAAAACTAGGTGGGCGAGGATGAGATCTACCACTTCTAAAAATCTTGAAGGCCATTATGACCACAAAAAATCCATTCAATTCCCTTCTGATAGATAGTAACTTCCTTTGCTTAATAAATCATTTAACTTCAGATGCAAAACAGCTTTTTTTTTTTTTTTGCTCATGGGTCCAGAACATTTAACGTGGTTTTAATTTAACAAATAAAAGATTTTAAAATGCCAATTTCTGCATTTTAATTGAATGCAAATCTCCATCGAAAGGCAGCTGGACATTTATCATACACAAAAGAATCAATCATCTTTTTCTAACATAGTAGAACATAGAAATGAAGTCTGACTATATGCATGATATGCCATAAAGCCATTTAAATGTTCTGTGTAACATCCTGATCAGCAAATGCAAGTACTAAATTTAGTGCACAGGCTACACTTAGCTGAAAAGAGATACCTACAAATGGTTACCAACCAGAGAGAGCCAGCCTTTCTCTGGGGAATATTCCTTTAAAAGAGCAAACACAAAGAGCACAGGCTAAAGGAGATGAAAGCCAGTGATTTACATCATGATGGCTTGAAGTCGAGCCATCCTACAAGCAATTCACAGGCACCAGTCCTAGCACAAGGATGAATGCTGCTCAATCCCTCAGGTGCTTTAGGGAAAATCCCATCCTTTGTCCTTTGGTTCAGCTAAAAAAAGCCAAATTAGTGCACCTGTGCAGCTATTACACTGAACAGCCTTTTTGGATGAGACTGAAACATCTCAGCAGCTCCAAGCAGTACCTCTGACTATAGAGCAAGGAAGGAATGTGCCTGTTCTCTGAACAACAGGATTACTGGGACCCTGGTTTATGATGAGGGACTGGGATACACAGTCCTTTGTGGGCAGTGGACAGGCAGAGCCCTCTGCATCCTCTGCAAGTGCCTCCCATGGAAGCCAAGCCTCAGAAAAAGGCACAAGCAGAGCGATCCCTCCCTAAGGTAGCACACGGGTAAACAGGGAAGATTCCTGCTGTGTTTACATCATCACCTTGACTCTCCAGCTCTGCAGGGGTGACATCAACAGAGAGGAGAATTGGGACGGGTCCCTGCTTTGTCAATGCTTCCCCATACATCTTGGGAAAATCACCTCACTGGAGCTCTGACTCCCCTTCTGCTCCATCTTTGCCCTGGCTGAAACAAAGCTTCAGTGGGGCAGGACTGTCTGCGCGTGTGTGCAGGTGGCAGATCACAGCCTGGTTGTGACAGTGGATAGCATGGCAAGTGGCTCTCCCTGTCCTTCCCAGCCTCCTCTCCCAGCTCTGGGGCCAGCAGAAGTCGCTGAGATCGATTTCGCTAACAAAGCAATTCCACTAATTAGGGAGGGAAGAGGAGGGGGTCATACAGGATCAGCTCTCTCCTTAGTCACCATAAACACTTAAACATTACATTACCAGGTCCCCAAAGGCCATAAGCAATCCCTTCGGAAGGGTTTTATTGGAGTCACTGACATTAGCCGTCTGCTCTGTCTCTTCCCTGGGGAATGGCCACTTGAGCTAATTGTCTTTGCTGGCAGTGTGTGCTTCCAGCACGGGGCCTGATCTAAAAGAGTGGGCAGGAGAGTGCAGCAGCAAGGCCTCCCATTTGCACAGGGCAACAGGGAAAGGGCCCTTCCCAGGACACTGACCTGTACTGGTGAATATCTTCAAAGGACTTGGTGTTGTTGATGGCGAAGACACACAGGAATCCTTCCCCCGTTCGCATGTACTGGTCTCTCATGGCACTGTACTCCTCCTGCCCTGCAGTGTCCAAGATGTCTAACAAACAGGTCTCTCCATCGATGACTACTTGCTTTCTGTAGGAATCCTGCAGGCCAGGAGTGGGAAAGGAAGGAGGATGCATTAAGGGAGGGCCTGGATCTGGCTAAGCAAAGGATGCAGCTTAGTGCATAGAGTGCATCCCTGGGAAGATGCCAGGTCATGCTCTGCCTGTGTTCAGCTTCCATTAAAGAGACAACTCAATCTGTTTTGAAAATAGGAGGGAAAGGAAAAATAATAATAATAAAAATAAAAATAATAATAAAAAAAAAAAAAAATAATAATAATAATAATAATAATAAACAGGAAAAAGGGAGCAGCTAAGCAGCTAAGCAGGTTTCTCCTTGTTTGTCAGAACCACAGAGAAGACCGCTCCCCATTCCCTGCCTCTGGCAGACCAGGTGCAGCTTCATCTCTACCACACTACAGAGCCCTCAACAATTATTTCCTAAGCATTGTTTAGTCTCAGCTCTAATTCCTTCTGCTGGAAGAGGAAGGACACTCAGGAAAGGAGCTCTGGCCAGCCAGGGCTTCCAGTCACTATCTGTGATCCACAGGGCTGGAAGGTGTTTAGGATAACCTGGAAATCCAGTGCCTCCAATACATCTCAAATCAGGCACCAGAGGCAATATTGCCATCAGTAAGGTTTCAGGCTGGGTTCCATGGTAAACCTCTTCTTTAAACACGAGAAAAAAAAGAATAAAATCACAATGTGAACACGGTGTTTCCCACAACCAGTCTGTGCCCAGAGGGCTCCAAGAGAGGTAAGAACTATCAAGGCAGGTCCTTTGAAGTTGGGGGTTTTCCCTGCAGCAAAGACAATCACAACTTATCACAGATGTGAGATCTGGAAATCACCCAGAGCATCCCTCAAAAGGTTTTCTTTTCACGGCAGGCTCCTCATAGCACTGCTCCTCCCCACTACGCTTCTCCCTGTGCTCAGTCTCTACGCTTCTCTCAGTGCTCAGCAGGGATGCTGTGGGGCAGCCCCTGCATGGAGAACATCCCTCATCCCTCTCCAACAGCCATCCCCTGTGGACAGTGCAGCATCCTCAACTCTCAGCAAGAGAAGGAAGCCAAAATGAAAGGTATGAAAAAGACAAGTCAGCAGTACAACCACCCAGTGCTTTGCAGCCACTCGCAGAGGCTACGCTGCAATTTAAAATGAATTCAAATGTCGGCTGCTCTTCCAACGACAACAATATTATCAGATGAGCTTTGCAGGTCTGCAGACAAACAGCTGACACAGCAAAGGTCACTAACAGGACCAGCAGCAGCTCAGAAAGGGAATGGGGCCAACACGGCCTCTATCCTTTGGTTCATTACAACAGCATCATTTGCTGGGGCTAATTAAAGTCTTTCCTCACCTTGCAGAGAGGGCTGTGAAATCAGAGATGAGATCTGCCCTGCCACGACCTTCTCAGCTGTGTCTTCCCAAAAAGTGGACTGCTGACCCATTGAGAATAAACATGGAGTGAAAGGCTGGCTTCCAGCCAACTGCTCTGAAGGCAGCTGGCAGGCTGCCCTGCAGGAATGTGCTCCCATTTCTAATCAATAATGTAGCTGGAGCCTCCTTTGTGCAAGGGGACCTGAGTGCCTTCTCTGCCCCACAAAGCATCCTCCCACCTCTGCACCTTGGCTTGGGACAGAGGACCAGCCTCTTGGCACACATGTCCACAGTAAATTGCCAAGTCCCCAGTTCCAGGACGTTTCACCAGCACCCAGCATGCTGAGACAGAGAAGAGATCCCACATCTCAGCTCAGGTCATCAACAGACTACCTATAAGGCCAGCCAGCTGGCTTCCAAGGCAGAGACATAAAACAATCTTGCAGGGGTTGCTTTGCTAAAGAAGGGGACAAGCTCTTCTCATCAATACTTTGTGTACAGCTTCATTTGACCTCCTCCTCCCCAGGAAGCTCAGGATGGCAGCTCAGCTGTCCCTGCCACATAACCAGGTGGCATGGCTGCCACTGCAGGGCTAGCTGCCATCAGCCCACACCAGCACTGTGCAGCCTCAGTGCTCTTCTGCAGCCCTGCATGTCCCACCCCACCTTGAGCAGAGGGGAATGCAGCCAGACTCAGCTGTGAAGTGCCAGGCAGCAGAAACAACATCTGTTTGGGTTTCATACTCAAGATCCCAGGTGGATGCTGGGAGCATCCCAACTGTGCCAGGGGACCTGGTCAAGAGGCCCATTTGCTAAGCACTACAGTCAAGATATGACCAGAGGTTTGGGAAGCCCATTACTAGCTAGCTGCTAGGAGCTAGAAGATGAACTGAAGAGTTTCTCAACACAGTGAAACTCTTTATTCCATGGGACAATGCCAGTGGCATAACTTTTCTTGCTGCCTTGGCCCTCCTGTTCCCAAAACAAATGTCCTAAGGCTCCTTGGCAGCCCAAGAGCTGGCCTGTGAGAGACTGCTGTAGTGGGGTGGACAGTGCTGAGTTACATAGCCAAATGTTTGCACTGGTGAATCCTACCCAGGAGGGTAGGAGAGGAGCAGACACCCAGTAAGGGTCTTTGCCCCAGACAGGGGACAAACCTCCACACCTCCTGTTTTAGGGAGCATCTTTTCAGTGCACCCCAATCTGCTAGCACCCCCTTTGCAGCACAGCCTGTGCTCAATCCACATGGGTGACAGGCAACGCCTTTACCCCATACATGTATCCTCTTTCTCCCCCTTTTATCCTGCTCGTTTCAGCATTGCTGTGCTGCTTGTTAGCTGGCAGAACAGTCATAGTCAGCTCCTGGGTATGATCCAAAGCAGCTTAGTCACAGGAAGGTGGTTTGTTGGTCACATTTCAATGGCTGGCAGGTAGCTCTCTGTCTTTTAAATCCCCATAAAATGAAGCATAATTAAAAGGAATCACCCTGAAATGAATCAGTAGTTGGCCAGGGTAGCAGGGGAAGCAGGGTACAACCAAGGGAGCTGCAAAGGCATCAGGGCTGGTGGTACCTGCAGGTGGAAAAGTAGCAGGGGTGAGAGGGTTGAAGAGCAGCTTGTGGCAGCTTTTGGAAGAGGAATACAACAGAATGGGGCTGGAGCGAACAGTGGAGGAGAAAGCAGGCATCTCCCAGAGCACTGCAAAAGTGAGGAGGGTGTGCTGGGAAATGCCATGCAAGGTTTACATTCCCTGCTGCCTGTTTACATGGAGAAAATTCCCTGCAGGGTACATACAGGGAGCAGGCAGCTGGAGACAAAAAACACAGGATGCCAAAACCCAGCACATCACTGGGTAAGAGTTGCCTCTGCCCACCTAAGGTCCAAGAGAGAATACATCCATGCAGATGTCTCCCCAGGGAAGTTGCGCTCCATGAGCAGGTCTTTTGCCAAAAACAACCTGGAATGCGTCTCTTGAGAAAAGTATATGATACTACTGGCAACAGCCACATGAGGGGAGAGGAGCTGGGGATGAAGGGAATTGCATCCATAAGCAAGGAGACTCAGGAGCCCTAAATTAAATTCCAGTCTCTGCCCATGGACTTCTTCTAGATGACCTTGGCCAAATGATGTAATAGCACGTGCTTTTTAAGTGCTTTCTCTCCTTCCCGTCTGTAGGATTGTAAGACTATTTCTGCCATTCTACCAAGCCTTGTCTTGCTTGTTTATGTAAGCTGTAAGCTCTTCAGGGTGGGGACTACACAGACAACACCTACCAGAATAGATTTCTCATCCCAGCTGGGGCTTTTAGCCATTATGATAATAATAACTGCAACAACCACAGCTACATTTATACACATCTGGTAGAGAATCCTTTAGGACTGCAGACAGGGAGGTTGTTGTCCAAGAGGCGTGACAGAGCTGCAATTTCCCTTCCCAGGGTGGACTTTACTCCTCGTGCAGAGCAGTGGCTGCTGCCTGCATCTCACCCAACAAAGGTGTAAGTCATGCAGAGGCTAATTAGCACATCACTAACTATGGTGAAAGCAGATGAAGAATGGAATATGTTTTTGAAACATTAAAGAGAATAATAATAGCACAATGGATATTGAAGACTGGATCCCCCTCTGCCCCCATACAGCCTGTGAATACCACAGGGTCCCTGCCTGCTTCTTCAGGCCGGGTGCTGAGTTAGACAGGTCAGTGCTGCCATCTACACCGACTAAGACAGACACAGCACCCTTTAACTCCTTATGAAGAAGCAGAGGCAGCAGTCTGGGAGCCACAGCAGTTCAGCTGCTCAGCATGTCTTGCTCAGACTGCCAGACATACATAATATAGCCAAGCTCTGATAAAACCCATTTCATCAATAAAGCTCAAAACATCCTGCAGAAAAAGTCAATACATTTACTCTGATTTCACGGGAGGAGAAATGGAAGCACAGGCACAAAATGGCTCTTCAATTCTAAACCTTTAATCCCTCCCTATGTTGTCATCTCATTAGAAAGGAAGACTTTTGTGCTGCCTCTCAGCCCCTGCCATGCTCTGCCTGTCTCTGCTGCCTCCCATGTCACTTCTCTTCAGCAGACACCACTGTCCTTCTGCAGGAGATGTTAAATCGGTCACTGTGACCTCTGAACACACACATAGTGACTCAGAATAGCTCTGCAAAGCAGGGAAACATCCCTGCTCAAGTTCAGCCTTGAGACCAAACTGAGCATGCTCTGGGTTGGAGACAAGGTGAAGAAAAGCAAGAGGAAAAGATGCAGACAGCCTGACCCCATGCCCAGAGCCACTTACCTCTATTGTGGGGTCATACTCATCAACAAAATGGTTCTGAATGAGCTGTATCGTCAAAGCACTCTTCCCAACACCACCTGCTCCCACCACCACCAGCTTGTATTCAGTCATCTTCCAGCTGACCCCAGCTCAGGACTTCCAGGAGCACCACCACCTGCAAGGACAAACATGGTCACTATGCTAAGAGGCTACTTTAAAATAGGCAAAATAATCCATCAAACCAAATACAAAAACTCTGTTTATCCTGTGGTCTGTGGCAATCCTTCAGCCTGACCATCTGGATGCAAATTTCACAGGTTCCTTGAGCAAACTTCAAGAGGAAGGAGAGCATTACTGATGAGAAAACAAGAGGTACGGGCTGTGTGCATCAACCACTAATGTAACAAGTTTAAGAAGTCTGGTTTTGCAGAAAAGTTCAGCACTGTCTGTGCCCAGTTCACCTTATCTCAAGCTGACAATCTGAAATCTTTAGATAGATTTGAAACCCTTAGCCAATGAGGTTGTGATGTCAATTCCCACGAGTGCAGGGACAAAGGTCCAGCCCTGCCCAAATATGTTGTTATCTCCATGTCTTCACCCTGAAGGCTGCGTTAAACCTCAAACCGCACGGTAGGGTTGTGACGGTGGCACATCCACACCCTCTGCCTGTTGTCCAGCTAACGGTGCTGCCATCATGAGGGGGAGGACTGCAGAAGGAGCATCCCTGCTCCCTGAGCTGAATTTCCCCAACAAGGGAAAAGAGATGCTGTCACAAAAGGTGCTGACTGATGATGATTAGGGTCAGGATGAGCAAACCACACTTCCGCAGTGTACCTCACATGGCCCTTCAGCAGCAGAAGATTCACATGCCCCCAGCTCCTCCCTTGAATTTTTGCTCCAAGTCTGCTGAGAAAGAGGAACTAACTCAGGAAGATTACAAAACCCCAAAGGTTTAAATAGAAATCCACCCTCATTGGACTGCAGCCCTGCCCACTGAAAGTCACTCCAGGGTCAGATACTCGTTCTCAGCTACCATCTGCAAGCTCTGGGGAAGCCACCCAAAATGCAGCAGGTAGCAGGAAGACAAGCTCACAGTTCCCTTTGTCAGACATCCTTCAGTGTTCACAGGGATTAGAACCCCGTCCTCCATCCTCCCACCCCAGATAGTTAAATCACTCCACCTTCCTCCCCAGGCTTGCCAGCCCTGCTCTGAAACTCTGGAAGCTGCTATGAACTGTGCCAGCAAAGGCTGCTCTAGACCCAGACCACAGCCAATGCATTTGCTAACACAGCAAAGATCTAATGGCAAGGAGGCCAGAACTTTCTGCCTTCAATCCCCACCTGACTGCAACCCTGAACTACCCAGGTAGTTCCATCTCCCTCTCAAGCAGGGAGCAATCAGACACAACCACCTCTTGCTGAAGCCCTTTCTTGAGCTGCTGTCTTGATAGCAGAAAGGCAAACAAAGCTCATGCCCTTCTCAGCATCCAGAATCCTAAAGAAGGGCAAAGGAGCAAAAGAGCAACCAGGTAACAAATATGATACTAAGCAGGACCTCTGGTTTGCTGTGCTGGAGAAGGAGTTAAACACAATGGAAAAGTGGTGATGGTAAATGAAGTGCAGATAATGTCATAGCCTAGGTGCCTACCTGAAAGTGACACTGCTTCCCTTGAAAGTCCAATGTGCATTTGTCCTGGCAGCCAGGGAGGAGCTGCAGACTGAAAGCAAGGCTACAGGAGAGAATCTAAGTGATCTCACTAATTGACTGTGCACACACGTTACTCTGCTCCATTAATGCATGCCCTCACGTATGTCATGTTCTCACATGCACTGCTTCTCAGGGACAACAGAGATCCCCACCCCAGGCTTCTGATCTCTCTGGGAAGAGACAGACAGGATGAAAAGGGGACTGAGGAGCAAATGTTGACTGACCATCTCCACCAGCATGGCTGCCCAGGGGAGATCACTCCTACAGCAAACAGCTTCACAGCTAAACACAGAGGGGTCCTGGGGGTCTGAAAAAACACTGTGACCAGCTCCCACCTTTCATTATCTCTAATGCACTGTGATCTGCAACCCCCAGCCAAACACATGGGCTTTGCTCTGCATCTGATGCTGATGCTGAAGCAGTTGCCGCAAAGATGCTCAAGGAAAACAGCACAACTGCCCAGGCCTGAAGGACTTGCTATGACAGGGAGAAAAGCTTTGACTCAATATGGGTAGGTGAAGACATTAAGTTCCCTAGGAGGGGGTTCTCCCTGAAGTCCACCCCAGTGGAAGGCACTGCCTACTCCTTTGAAAGACCCCCAGCCCACACACCTATAGCAGCTTTATGGTCCACGCTGCAGCAGGAGGCGGGGGGACAAGGTGGTCACCCACATCAGCTTGAGTGTCTTCCCCTGCTCCAGACCCCAGCTGAGCTCCATTGCCCAGCAGAGGGGCAGCCACACACCAACAAGCCCTGGATATCACCACCTCAGCAGAGTTTTAAGATCTGGCTCCTCCACAGAAACACAAATCCACATCTTCTTGTCCCACACACACAAGGCAGTGGGAATGAAGGGGTGAAGGAGCTATTGCTACTCTCCGCTTGTGGCCCACACATGAAAAATTTACATACAAGAGCTCTGCAGTATTGGTGTTTGCTCACTGACACCATCCCTCGAAGGTGCTGTCACCTCAGCTAACTCTCCACTGCTCTTCCACCCTCGCCCCTGCAGTGGCAGGAGAGATTCTGCAGCCTGCAAAGGAGGGCAGGTCCAACCTACCTGCTCCATACCATTGCTGCAAAAACTATCCTAATGCAGAGTGAGAGCATGGGGAATGATGGACAGCTCTGGGCATGAGACCTGCCTGAATTCACGTGGCTAAAATCCGTGCTCAGGGGAGCTTGCTTCCTTTCCCCAATGCAAGCACTTCACGGGCAGCGTGCAGATCCAACTCCAGACCAGAGCAGGGTGGAAATCCCATGGATTTCCCAAATCCCATGGAGGAAGCAGTCTGGCCAAAGGCTGCAAGGAAAGCAGGGATTTCCATATGGCCAAACTCTGCCATAGAGTTGGGTGACTGGTCCTATCCTTAAGCTTACCAACACCATCTCGCAATTCCCTCATCATGCTTTTTTCTCCTAAACATGGAAAGGGCAAGGCTGCTCTTCGATGCACCCACAGTTTCAGCATAGGAGTGGCTGTTCCTCAGTACTACAGGAACATCACCACCACAGGGGGTGGTTCAAGGATCAACCATCCCAAAAGCATTGTTTCTAGCTTCCGATAAAACAGATGCAGGGAAGAGAGATCAGGGTTCCTGTTAGAGAGATGGTAACAGACACCCCAGTTTTCACGCTGGTGACACACCGGATGGAGGTTTACAGTGTGTTGGTGGTTGTGAAAGCTTCTCCTGATGCGAGGATTTCCAGTTTCTATTGCTCAGCAGCCAACACAGAGCCCACACACAGCTGACCACAACATAACAGAGGGAAACACAAAAGCACAGCCTCCTAGTCCCACACAATGCAGGAACAATGCTCCTTCCATCTTCTGCAAGCTCTTCAAGATTTGAAAGTCTGATCCAGGTCACCATCTAATGTTTCCCTATCCAAATTTATCACCTCTGCAGTACCCCACTACCACACCCCCCAAAAGCCACCCACAGGGCTGTCAAACAACAGTTGAGAGAGACAGCAAGGAGGAGAGTGGTTCCAGGAGCACCGTCTGGAAAGAGGAGGGCTGGGATCCATGTGCCAAGCCAACAGCCCCAGCGTGGAGCCGGAGCTGCTGCTGCCGTATTTCCTGACCTCGTGGATTTTCTCCTGTAGCAAGAGGGCTCCTGGCTCCCGTTCAAAGCTGTCTAGGAAAGCCTCGCTGAGTGCTTCCGCCTGGCAGCAGCAGCTGCTCCCAGCCCAGTAGCCAGAGCCACACAGCTCCAGCAGACAGGAGCCATCTGCCAGCCTTGTGCAGGAAGATGGACACCAACATCCTACCTTTGTCTTGCAGGGAGGGGATGGAGGCGTGGGTGAGGGCAGAGGGCACAGCACCTCCCCTGCCTGCACATGCTGGGTGGCATCATGAGGGCCCTGTCTGCAGAAACAAGGACCTAGATGCTTGACGGGAGCTGTCACAGGGCCAAGACCTAAGGTAGGTCTGAGCATCAAGGCTACAGGTGTTATCCAGAGATCCAGCTGTGCTCTGCAAAAAGCAACCTGATCTTCATGGTCCCTATTCTCTAGCCTAGAGAGGTGGTTTGGGAGACCTGACTGTGACTGTGAAGCCTCCAGAAACTCACCCAGCAGAGGTAAGGAACTCAAGGGGTTTGGCCCCATCAGTATGTCCCATCTCACCACCAGTTTCAACAAGAGCTCAGGCATCAAGCAAACAGATACACGGTGGGTTTCCAACACATTCACCGCAAGGGAGCCTCTGACACCCTTCCAACAGAGTAAGTCAGGGAGCTTTGTCTGTGTCCCATTTCCTCCCATCATTTTGTTTCTCTCCCAGGACAGTCACCAAGCCAACTAAACAAGTCAAGAGACAGATTTTTGCACAATGCTGCTGTAGTAAGGCCAGCCATGCCAGAAGTTTTACAATTGTTCATTATTGAGCATTCACCATCACTGCACCTGCTCACTGGGAGTTTCTGCATTTAAAAGCATCAGAAGTCAGTTTCAACTCTGCAAATCTCTTTGGGCTCATCTCAGACCAGGCACCTTTTCCTCCAAAGCCCTGTCCAGAGGAGCCATATTACCACAAATGCCACTGTGTTTGATTTTATTTCCCTTCAGCAGAGATGCCCTGCAGGCAGAAATGGTCTGCCGTCCTTTAGGAGAACACTCTTCGCCATCTTTCACCAGCAGTCATCCACACCCACGCATCAGGAATCCTACTCAGTGATTTCCGAGCATTGATAAACCAAACCTTCTTGGCTTACCCCAGTGACTGTCCAGTCTCCTCCATTTGCTCATGCGCATGACTGTCATCAACATCACAAAGCATAACCTGTGGAGAGACTGAAGGAGTCTCTCCAGTGGTGTGAAATGCCACCTTTTGTTTTCAGTCCAAGATCAAAATGCTGATGTTCTCTGTGGCCTGTCCAGCCTCAAATAGATTAGGGAACTGAGGCTGTAAAGCTGATGCTCTGTTATGAAACCTATCCAATGCTTCATTTTAATTTACTTGTTGCTTTTTAAATCAACAAGTGAGCTACAAATCTAAGCCATTGTGCCTGTTGTCAGCTTGCTGGCTGTATACCTGCAAACTCAGACAGTGCACCTCACAGATGAAAATGGAGTAAGGGATGCCAAAGAGAGAATAAAAGTTGCAAATACTGGCCTTACTTTGGAGAGATGACTTGGAGATGATAAATGTCTTCTATTAGAGGAGAAAAAAAGAAAAAAGCCAAAAACGAGCAGAATGGCTTCTTCCATCCTCTCCTAGCTCTTCAAGATCTGAAAGAAAAGGCAGTCTGTCCCAAGGGACTGAGCACAAAAATACTGCTGCAGAGTAAAGCAAGAAAAGGGGTAAGGAATGACATAATGTAGAGGCTCAAAATAGAGATGCGCATTCATGGAGAAACTGTGAGGAAGAACAGTAGAAAGCTGCAGGCAGGTCCAAGTGATAGGCATGTCTGGAAGAGAGGGACTGCCTCTCCACAGCAGCCATAAACATGTTCCAGCAGCCATGTGCAAGCTTTGCACAAAGTCTGGAACAGGCATGGACTGGTCACTGCACCAGGCCCAGCCCTCACAATTTCCAGTCAAAGCACCTCTGGCAACTCAATCCCTCTGCCAGAGACTACCCAACCACAAAGGGCTTGGGAAAATATGGAAGGACAAAGGAAAACAAGATAGTATCATTCTCTCCAAAGCTGCTACCTGTTCTCTGCTCCCTGGTTCCTGCTTCAGTTGTCAGATATTTAAGTAAAAGACAAAGCTGTGCCATCACCTGCTGTTGGCAGTAAGAGAGTGCGACTACACTCTGCTTGCTTTCCCTCTCAAAATATAAGTATTCTTAATGAAGTTCTTTGTTAGCAGGTTATTCCAAGAAAAACAACTGGTAGGTAGCTATAACTACCCAAAACTGCAAACAACTTAAATAAGTCAGTAACACAATAAACCCAGAGAACCAACCAGCTACCCACGAGCTTCCCTCTGGATGAAGGAATTGCGCACGCACCCCACTCTCCACACCCAGTACAGGCCACCAAAATTACTATTTTCCAAGGAAAGACGAGCAGGTCCATTATCACAGAAACTTCTAAGTCAGGACTGCTCATGCCCATGTCTCCAACATGATGAATGTGGCACAAGGAGCCGCACACAGTCAGGAAACTCTGGAAGGTGCTGGGATATGCTTGAGAATCATGGTGGGACCTTCACCTCCCAGCATCACCATTCTATTTGTCTCCCTGATACCAAATCACTCATCCCACTACAGTCTCTGCAGGAGAACCAATCTTTCAAGCTAACTTCCCCAGAGGAAAAGCACACTGCTCTGTGGGTTAAATTGCTGCCAGCCCACAGAAGGGGTGAAAGAAACAGGCAAGCAAATTGTACATCCTACACCACTGCTGAACAGACTCTCAAAAAAAAAAAATCACATGCAGGTGGGAGAGACCACCTGTGCTAGCACCCAAGTCACAGTTCTCTGCATCTGGCAGTGCCAGTGATGTGAAAAAACTGAAGACAGTTTTTAAATTACACTTGTGATTTATGATCCAAAGCTTCAGTGCTCTTTGAGAGTCTACACGAGCAACAGTAACCTGCATAACGAAAGAGGAGACTGGAGTTGTGTCTGAAAGTTGATAAAGACGGATAACAATGGCATGAAGAGGCCACAGTGCAGGTCAGGACACTGTGTGACATTTAAATAAAACCTGAACTCCTAGCTTGTAGTCAGGACTTAGGAGTTAGTGTTGAACATACCAACATGTGGGAAAGCAGTGTGCAGGAGGAAAAGCTCTCACTGTCAAGATGCAGGAGGCTGCAAACTCCCAGGACTCCTCCACTTTCATCGCCTCTCCAGCCTCACAGGGCTGAGCAGGTGGTTCAGAGGCAGACATTTCCCTGCCTGGGCTGGCAACCTTCCACCTTGCCCTGGAAAAGAGTTCTCTCAGGCCTCCCAGCCTGTTTCAGAAAAACAAACAGTACTTTGAACAACAGAGCTCAAGAGAAGAGGCAACTTTTAACTTTCCTTTACATTAAAATACTATCTGTAAGCATTAATGGGATGCAAGAAAGGCAGTGTGATGTATCTTGAGTATATAAAAAGATGGACAGGTACCCAGGAAATGTTCAAACAAGACCTACATTATAGATGACAGTAAATGTTAAGTGTTAAAACACGTGGTACCCAAATATGAACCCAGGCTCTGAACAATCTCTTGGCTTGCCAGTCTCAGAACCAAATTGTATTGATTTTCCCACAAGATATAAGGTGCAATGAAGTAGAAACTTGGAGCAGATGAGTATGCAGCGCCAGTGTAAGTGGATCTCTGTAATTACAGCTATTAGAGAATATCAGGCTTTGGGGAAAACACTGCCCAGTAATGGTGTGGAATTACAAGAGATGCTGTCTCCAGGCTGGTTTCCTGAGGTACCTGGTATGTTCTGCCTGGTCCTCTTGCTGATGAAAGGAGCAGCTGCAGGCAAGCTGCTGGGGAAAGGTCCAGCCTCTCCCGTGCCCAGCGGTCCTGTCATCATGCTAGGGCAGGTTGCAGCCGTCTGGCTCTGCTCCAACAGCACAAGAAGGGACAAAGTCAGATCTCACTACTAAGCTGCAGGCAATGGAGCACTCAGTGCTAGAGTTGAAGGCAGTGGCCATGCATGAACAGAAACACCACCGTATTCACTGCAGAGACAGGCAAGGGGATGCAAACAAGCCAAGGGACTGGCCCAAAGCCATCAATGGTGGTAAAGCAGGGAGCTAAATTCAGGCAGTGTGATTTCCCATCTGGGGTTTTCACCTGAGACAAAAAGCTCCCAGCATAAGTTTTGGATGGGAAAGCTGTTGGTCTCCTGCTGAGTCTTTGTGCTGGGCCGTCAGAGCTGGCAGCTCCTCCCCAGCCCAGCTTCCCAAGGCGGAGACAATTGGGGAGGCAGAGTACATCAAGTGGGAAAGCACAGAGTGCTGTAAAAGAGGCCTTGCTCTCCAATTATCCTGATGAAATCACAATTGGGTCATGGGCACAGGCAGCCAACAGAGGCAGATGCTCTGATCCACAGATAAGCACCCAGAGATGCAGGTAGAGCTGGAAGCAGAAGGGCAGGCACTGCTGTTTTCCTCACTTGAGCCCAGCTACAAGAATGAGGGAAAAGTCACTGGTATAAGGTGGCCACCTACATGACTTAAGAAAGGAGCCGATCCCAACCTGAGCATCACTGATGCACGGCAAGAAAAGGACCTCAGAATCAAGAAACACACTCTCCCTATGAGCTTTCTGTTCTCCTTCCCTTCCCTATCCTTCCTTATTCCTCCCAAACAACTGTTGACAAAGAAAAATTAAGAATCTGGTTTCAGGAAATGCATACAAGTCCCTTTCATAGAGAAGAATTTGCAATGGAAATAGGTATGGTTGTTAAACTTCCTGCTTGCTTTAAATCCTTACACATGTGTTTTACCAGCAAATACATAGATAAGAAACCAGGGTAGTTGCATCTGGGCAGTTTCAAGAATTGTTTTTGATAATGTTCTAGGTGTTTATTTTGGGAGTTTTTTTGTTGGGTTTTTTAGCACTTAATGTTTAAGGTATTTTTAAAAAGGTCACGTTTTGGAGCAAAATAAGATTTATAGGAGTACTATACTAGGTGAACTCTAGTATCCAGGAATGGAATAGCTCACACAGGACATGTCCTATTGGACTACAGCTCCTACAACAGAAAGTTACAGCCAGCCAGTGGCATTGGGTTTGGGTTATAAAAGGTGGAAGCTGCTGGCCAGCAGCATAAAAGCAGACAAGTAAGTATCCTGAGACAGCAGGAGCCAGGTCTGCTCCAGCCCATGTGGCACTCACCCTCTGGACGGCTAATGAGCTTCCACAGAGAAATAGGGTCCTCTTGTCAGGGAATGGTTCAAGTGCCCCTAGAAGAAGGAATACAGAGCAGGAATGAGAGGGATCCCTCTCTGCAGGGACAGACAGTCCTGATTGTGCTGGACTCAGGCAGATCTCAGGATACACTTGGGTTAGTACCCAAGCTGGCTTCCCTGGACAGCACTTCATACTGTACTTGTACTGAAAGAAAAGCAGAGTTAAGCCCCATCCACCCTCTCCGACATGTGGTATTTCACAGGCTGCTAATCATATCTTACAAAATTTTATCTTTTCCAGGGAAAGGTCGTACAGCACTTTTCTTCCTCCTCATTTTTCAAGACAGATTGTAAAGCAGCACAGGTGCAACAACATCTTCTCCACAGGTGAGTTGTGAGGGTCAGTCCACTTTGTGATGAGGGACAAACCTGAGTTTCCTTCTCACCCTTCCATTCCCAGTGGTACACCAATAAAAGCTTGATCAAAAACAGAGCTCAAAGGAACAGCCAAGACCAGATACTTCCAGAATGTCTTTTTATTAGTAAGCCTCTTAGTTTTTACATGCTCAAACATAACAATCATCCTCTCGTCTTCATTTAGTCCTTGCAGGGCCTTTGCAGGAACACACCCTCATTTATTAGCAAAGCAGGGATGGAGGGGAAGGAGGCACCACAGCAAAAAGCAAACCTACAGGGCTCACTTTAGCACATCTGGGAGAAGCAGCTGGAGAAAATACATTAGAAATGCAAGAGAGGTGGTATCTTAGGGAGCCAGAGACAAGGTAGCAGCAGAAAGAGAAGATAAAATGAAGCAAGGAGGCACCAGTTACTGGGACCCTGTCCCTGCTCTCCTTCTCACCAAGATACATTATTAGCAGGGTGACACAATGTTGTAGCAAACATGAATATGCATCAGTCATTATGCAGCCGATATTCAGGGGCACGCTACTGATTTATGGTCCTGGCAGCTGCGGCACCAGCCAGCCACAACCTAGAGGGATGGGGACAGTAAGCACTGCGAACAGAGGTCCACAGAAGACCTCCAAAACCAGCCCTTCAACAGCCATAGCAAATTAATTCATCACCAAGCCTGTAGCCATGCAGAGCCAACCAATGCATTGTGTGTGCAATGTTGGGAAACCATCACACAACCCAACAGAAACAGAAACATCCAAAGGTTACAGTGCAAGATTTAAGTTTGGATCAGCAGAACTTATTAAGTTATGGTCCTGAATTACCCAAGCCTCACTTTGCTGCTCATAGTAAATCTCAGCCAATTCAGACTTGTTAAATGTGATGCTCATGTCCCCTCCCTCTGCAGAAGTCTAGATTTGAAAAAATTCAAGGAATTTTGTTGCTGTGGGTGAGTTAAGTGCATCACTCTCACATCACAGACCTGCTACAAAAAAGACTGAAGATGTGAGGATTTCAGCTCTCCACAATGAAAAGGAAGGCATTTCCCTTTTGGCTCTGGAGTAATAAAGGGACACTGTCCAAGGACTCATCCTGCCTGTCTTGCAAGCATCACAGAGTGGACACAGGAGACACACCTTCGACTCTGAGTGGCCTCCACATAGGTTCACACATCCCACCCCTCAACAACACATGACTGGCACAGCAGATCAAGGAACAAGGAACTCCACCCTGCAATGAAGAACCCACAACAATTAAGTGACTTCCTGACGGTCACACAGGAAACTTATGGTAAAACTGGGAATTTCTGTTCCCCCACATTCGAGCTTTTGTCATAAAACACGTGCTCATCAGTGGCTGCGGTTGAGCGTGCAGGGGACAGGAGCACAAAGCCTTCTCCTCAGTCACAACCTCCAGCATCTGCTGGATGACCCGCACAATCAGCAAAAGCCAGGGGGGGTTTCCTTCCAGAGCTTCCTTGGGAGTCCACAGCAACGACAACAAGCAGGATTTGGGTGGGCTCACAGCCAGCATCTACAGGCCAAGTAAGGCTGAAGAGAAACCACAGAAATTCAAGACACCAAGCCTGCGTCAGATGTGGTTCCTCAACACTGGAGCCCAACAAGCTGATTCACAAATAAACACAGCCCCTGAGCAGAAGAGCTGTAGAAGTCACTCTGATAATGCCTAAAGGTTAGGTGTACCTACATCTTTGTAGAAAACCTCAACTTAATTCCAGTCCCTGAGACAACCCTGGTAGAGGCAACGAGCAGATCCAGGTCTGGCTTTGGCACGGCACTTGACATGGCCCTAAAGCTCCAAAGACTCTGCCCAACTTAGGTGTTCCTCTACACAGATCAACAATTGATGGAGAAAAGACAACTGGGCTCTGGTCCTCACTCACCAGGCACAACAGAGTGGGCAAACACTCACTCCAGTCACATTAACCAGATTAGCCTGATTGAAAGCAATACAGATAGGAAGCAAACCATGCCCTGAGCTTCAGGGATGACATCTTGCTGTGAAGAGTGTCAGAAAGTGCATGAAGTGAATAGACAAAGAGATGCAAGGGAGCCTGGACACAATCCCCTAACTGCAAACAGAAAGAAGAAAACCTGAAAGTCTTTAGATGAAGAATGTCTTCAGTAGGAGGAGATGTCAGCCAGAGACCAACACCTGCATGCAGTTGGTACGACCCTGGCAAGCACCTGGTAACCAGACACAGCTGACATTTACAAAACCCTATCCTTAGCACCTGATTTATCCTGAGAGCGCAGAAAGAGACCATACAAAGTACAACCCAAAACATCTGCAACATGAGTTGGAAGAGTCACATCTTGGGAAAAGTAAAATGGGCGACATGATCTTGCAGATGCCCTTCTAAGCTGTAGCATCCTTTTGTCAGTCATGAAAATGCAACCTCCATCACAGACCAGCCTCTGCATGGCAAAGTCCCCAGGCAAATCCCATCCAGCAGCAGGAAAAGCTCCTGCACATTTGAAAAAAAAACAAACCAAACAAACAATCCCCCAAAAAAACCCCAAGCAAAACAAGAAAAAAAAAGAAAAAGAAAACAAAAGAAAAAAGGGACTTTTGAACTTTGAACTGTAATGCACTGTAATTACTGTGATGTAACTTCATTAGGGCAGTGTAAACTTTGGCTGGGCATCAGTTACATTGTTGGGGATCCTCTACTGCCCAAAACTTTCTTCTACTCTTTTCAATGGAAATCATCTCTGGTCCCAGAGCAGGGTCTCATCCTGCCACATTACCTGAAAAAGCAAAAAAGAGGCTCTTACAACAGTTTTCTCTTTGAAATTTGTCTAGCTCTGGTTGTCCCTACTGTCCATACAACACTTTATCTTCTGAAGCCACTGACTCCCCTAACACCTTGCAGCAATGAGATGCCAGAACTATTAGCATCACTTCTTTTTATATGCATATACATGACTTCTCATCTTCTTTCCTGGTGTCCAGCCATCTGCCCCCCAGCCTCTCAGATTTTCTGGTCCTGCTGCTCAAGGACAGCTCTGCAGCACTGGGGAAGCACACATTGCAGAGATATTTAGAAACACAGCAGCATTCATTGGATTTATTCTAGGACTTTATAAGGCTCATGCAAACAGTTCTGGATTTAAACTGAAAAAAATAACCACAGAAGGCAAACTTAGAACTTCAAAGACGACTTCTCCTGACAGCCCTAAGCCATTACCTACACATAATATGGACAAGGTGCAAGTTTTCATCGCTTCCCAAAGGAAAAGAGAGGACGTCCCAAGCCACGGAGTAAGAACCAGACAATGAGTCTCACAACCGAGATCTCACCTTGAGGGTTCACCCTAAGGAAAGGGCAAAAAAGAAGAGTCTTTGCATTGACACCATTAAATCCAAGACAATCAACACTGGCTGATGATCTCACTTGGTCTATTTTAATTTTCAACCTTAGCCCATTTGGAGCACTTATCCCTCTCTGCATCTTGAGACAGCAGTGAGGCAGACTGACGTTACCTTTGAAAGCACAAATATATGATACAGAGTGCCTACAGAGCAACTATAAAACTCAGCCACCATAAAGCAGAAGAAGGAAGGAGGTGGCAGAGTTGTTTCCTCCTCCCTGAAGATGTGGCTGCCATGAGGAATTGCATATGGTGCTGGCACAGACAACTTGCTCCTGGGATCAGCAGCTGAGTGTTTTCCCAGGACCCTCTGCTAAGAGGCTTTCCCATACCACTGGCTCCTAAGCATAAACAGAACCTCCCTAACGAGTTTGTGAAACAGGGTGGCAAAAATAAGTCTGCAGTCTCTGGGTTCATTCAGCCTTGTGTGGGTACAGGCATCTGTTAGACAATGCCTGGGGACCACGGCACAGGAACTGCAGCAGTGAAGATCAAGCTGACTCACAGTTCTTTGGCTTTGGTTTAATACATAATTAATTAATAAATAAATAAACCAAAATCTGAATCTCCCTTCAGCCCACTGAGAAAAATCCAAGCATCTTCCTTCCATTCCCCAGTGCGTAATTAATATAACTTTATTATTACAAGTAAAATTATTGTATTTTCTATATGCTGTTCTATATGCTGTGTGTGTGAACATCTGTTACATGACCTACATCACTCTGCAAATCACTGAGTGCTGGGAGTATTTAATGGTATCACCCTTTGCCATCAGCCCCCAGCAAATGAGTCCTGACCTTTTATTCAATTGGTCACCCCTGCCCTCACAAGCACCAGCAAAGACAGAAGAACTGAAGCTCTGATACTTAAGCCATGATCTTTGGAAAGGGGGTTGGAAATTGGACCTCAGGGCACCTAAAACCTCGTACAACTACCAGCTGGGCTACAGCAAATACCACTAAAAGCAGCTCCAGGCAGGGTTGGGAGGACACAGAGATGGGATGTGCCCAGAAGACCTAAGTTTGCTCATACTAGTGGCTGTGTTATCCCTTTTCACACCTTCAGACTTTTTTTTTGGTCTGCTACCATAAATACAGACTGTAACAGCTACGAAGGCGCTGTTCAAGTAGTGGGAGTCTGGTCCTATGTGTGATCAGAGGCTCCTCTCCAATTTTGCTCACTCACACCCACAAAATTTGCCCTTTGCTGACCATTTGAGACTGCAACAGTGTTTGAGTAATGCTGAATGTCACTAAGGGTGGCACTAAGGCTGTTAAAGGTTTTATTTCTTTCCCCAGTGGCTTGGAAAAGCAAGAAATGGACAGGTGATGTGAACTGGCACTGTTAAAGATGATCCAGTCTACTAAGATCATGCAAATTTCCTGGCTCTTGTCATGACCCCATCTGTCTTGTGGGCTTCGAGCTGGATTAAAGAATTGCGTACAAGCTATGAAAATAATCCCCCTGAGGAAAGTCATTTGGAAGAACTACAGAAAATCTTCACATTTGGACAAGAACTTCTTTCAGAGTTCTGGTGGTTTGGGGTTTGGCTTTTGTTTTTTCTTAAGGGAGCAGAGAACCACAACAGTATCAGCAGTCAGAGGCTCTACTCTCCTCAGATCCTTGGTATGACAAAATTCTCTTTCCTGAGAATAACTTCAGAGTTTAAACTTGAACTCTGAATTTTTACTGTCTTGCCAATATTGTGAGATCTCAAACATGATCATGTACCTTCACAGGAGCCTGACAGAGACAAGCTGCCAGTTAGATTTTGAACAGGGGTGATGTGCTGATAAAGCTCCCTCTTCACTGAAGGGTGGGTAGTGGAGCTCACCATGTGTTGTTTTTCAGGGCTCCTAAGGAACATCCCGCAGTCTCTCACTCTTGTACATCATTCACACCTAGCTAGAAATAAACTGCTGCTTGGTTTCTGCCTTAAAATCCTCTTATTTTCAGAAAGCAATACCCTGAGGACCACGTGTGTCCCTACAACGAACCTTCAAGGCCACAGCATGGTGTAGTGGGTACAGTTTCCTCACAGCACTCATTGTTCCCAGACAGGAACTTTAAATTAAAGAAATGAATCAAGTGTTTGCAAGGAGCTTTTTCTAAAAATGGAAAAATCACACAGAAAACCACCATCTCACAGGCCAAGCCAGCCAACTTTAACCTGAAGCACCACTCAAGCAAAAAGACAAGCTGCAATGGTTTGTAATGTGAGTATATTAACGCAAGATAAAAATTTCTATTCCAACAGCAAGGAAAAAATAGAGCTCAGAAGACTGAAAATTTGTCAGTTTAGCCTCATAATCCATCCATCCTTAAAAACTTACAGTAGAGTCTGTCTCACTCTTAATCAATTCCCTCAATCAAAGGCTGATTAGGCTCTAGGATCTACCATTATTGTAGGCTTTAGATTAGGGCAGAGAGGATGAAGACCTGCATTGAAGGAAAATATATTTGAGGTTAATATTTCTTGCCCATAACGAAGTTGTTTAAATGGTGGCTGCCGTTCCATAGGCTTCATTTTCCCTTATGTCCTCAATTTTGATCAAACTCAGGATATACTATGTCAACTCCAACAGGAAATCTGAATTAAGCTAACAGTCAAAACCCTGATCAGATACAAAAGTTCATGTAGTTGGCCTTTTTTCCCCCCTCCCTTTCAAGTGGCTGCATGGTCGTAAGGCACCACCAGTGTGAGTGGCCAAGGTCATTGTGAAACATTCAACCGCTTGTCCAGGCTGAGTTTTACAGGGTGACAACTTCTCCACACCACTTCAGGCAAGTGTTTTATTCTTTATTCTAGAAGTATACACTTTAAGCAAGTGTTTCATCCTTTATTCTACAGCCCCAAAGGAATTTTGCTTTTGCAGAGCACAAGACAAAAATGCAAGTTCAGAGAGTATTCTGAAAAACAGAATGAACACAGACTTCATAAAGTTCACTCAAAGGTTTTCCACTGTACCTAAACATGAAGTGTGCTCTCTAGATCTAAACTAGGTATTTTTTCTTAAACCCATGGAGGCAATTTACCCTCTAAAGTAGCCACTTTTCATACAGTAGCTGAGAAGAGAACATTCAAGATATCTCTGTGAGCTGTGTGGGTGCCTGACACAGCTGTGACAAGCACACTTCATACAACCCTCTTAAGATAAGGCTGCCATAGCTAAACGAGGCAGAGAAAAGGTATTTACTTGAAACAGGTTCTCACTCCTTTGACAACATCCTATGGTATGAACTTAGCTGCTCTTGCACAGTCTGGAGCAAGGGAAGGACTTGCATGTCCCAGCCACCACCAAGTGAGTGTGGGAATGCAGTGGGAAAGAAGGATCCTGCTGCTTGGCTGGGCTGGCATCCCCTGCAGCCAGACCAGGCTCGTAGGCTGGGTACCCACAGCACCACGCTCTGTCTGTGCTTTGCCCGCAGCAGCTGCAGCGCCAGCGGACAAAAGCTCCCACAACCTCTCCGAAGCTGAATTTGCAGCAACACGTTGCTCCTTATGGAAAAAAACCACAACATGCTCATTTCAAAGTAGCCAGCTGGTGAGGAACAACAATACCGAGAGAGGAAAAAAAAAAAACACAAACCACTTAGCACCACACTTCCCTTTCTTTCTCTCACACGGAGTTGAGAAGCTTATATTAATTGCAAAGCATGAGAATCTGAACAAACACCCTCCTTGGGCAACCAAGGCCAACCTCAGGAAAATATTTGCATCTATGAGATGTGCAAGTTGTGCAACCAGCAAAATATCAAGACAGATAAGGCAGAGACCTTTCATTAGGATCTACAGAAACTCGCAACTCTGTAGTGCTGACTCAGGCTAAGACAAGCTACTTTAGTTTTCTCTCCTTTGCTCTAGCCTTCACAGGGGAAATAGTATCAGCCAAATTCATATCCAGTCTGAAGCCACTAGACAGTATTTGTAGAGCTGAATCAGAAACCAAAGCAGCCTTTCATGGATTAACTGAGGGAACTGGGTTTCATGCAATGGGAATTCTCTTCCCACCCTAAAGGTAAAAATCTTAAGGAAGTTCTTGGTGCAATAAGGTTGGGTCTGCCACGGACACAAAAGGCAACTTGATGGTATTACACAATTTCCCATGCCCAAGGCTTGATATGGCCTTTTCTGCCTAGATTTAATTACATATATGTGTTATTGGGGAGTTAGGAAAACTAGTTAGGTGGTCATATAGTTACAAAACCTTTGTGAAAGGAGTGGAGAGAAGGGAGAGATGGAGGAATGCTGGTTTCTCCCGCCAGCTTTCAAAGACCCATATGTGTGCCTGTTCAACCAGGAGAGCAAACAGCTGAATGACACTGCTGCAAATCTTCCAGAGACCTATAAACCATCTCCTGTTGACAAGCCAACCAGCATGCCATCGGTGGCAAAAATTAACCAGTAAAAAGCACTGTTTTGTCACAGTGCATCCAGCCAGCAGCAGGTTGATGCCAGCAAAAGGCTGGCCCTAAGCACGTACCTGTGAATGCACAGGAGGCTGCAAGGACCCAATGCTGTGCCAGGTGCCTCCCTGTTGGGACTCTCTTCAAACACTGTCAGCTGTTTACTGTACCAAAGGTCAGAGGGAAAAGACAACAAGGAAAGTATCAGAGAAAAAAAAACATATGGTAACTGTAAGCCCTGATATACCTTCCTTACTGAATTAAAAACCTCCTGAGTGTTTTCATACTTGCCTTCTCTGTTTCCTAGAAGCATGAAATGAAAAGTACAAAAGTTTGTGGTGGACACGTGTAGCCAGGAAAGAAAGCAGGGAGAGATCAGATGCATTGTGAAGTGAGGCAAATGCACCATATAATGGAATATAAGGTAATTTTTTGCCTTTTTCTGTAGCACAGTTTGTGTTTCCCACCTAGGACCACCCAGAAATTCCACCTCTAATAGACCTCCTGCTCTTGTAAAATTTGAAGTGACTACAGTGCACACACGAGACAGACTCTCCAGAGCAGCATTTAATGGGTGTCTAAAGTGATGGGAATTATAGCATGACTATCAACAACAACAACAAAATGGGGTATAAAACTGACTCTTCTTTTTTTCTTAAGGTTTGTAGCATTGAATCATGCTGACAAAAAAGGCATGAGATGGAGGGTAAAGACATGGTCATGGCACCATCCCCTACTGAGCAGGCTTGCAAACAGCTGTCAGCACAGGGACTCAGAGGCTGAGTTCAAGAGCTGTGGGCTCTTGCTTTGGACAGGTTTCTCACTCCCAAAACACCCAGCATACTGCATTCTGCCACCGGGCTAATTCTTCCCCAGCAAAAGGCATGATGGAACAAGTGCTCCAAATCAAAGGAGAAACTCAGCCAGTCAAGAAAATCCTCCCCAGGCTATCAGGCTTTATTCCTTTCAGTTGGCTCAACTTCATTTTTCTAGTTCCTTCAAGAACAGCTCTAGGTCTCTTCCAACCTGCTCCCTCCAGACCAGCCAGGGTCTTCAGAGAAAATATGAAGGTTCAGGTCAAATGGGATACAATCTACAGAAACTCACTCCATCATCCTCAAAGCCACAAGATGGCACTTAGCAGTGCTTCAGTGTTAAGGAAAAAGGCTCTCCCCTAACAGAAAGAGTTTTACCCACCAAGCCTGGAACACCCAGACAATGCAGCCCTTTTTGAGGCACTGGAAGGTTCCTGCTGCTATCACCTGCTGAAGTTCCCATGCCATTGTTTCAGCTCTAGATTTAGAGGTCTCATGTCTTTCCCCACTCCAATACGATACCTATTTGGGCATATGCAGGTCAGGAGCTCCTGAGAATTACCCAAGTAACCCCTAACCTATGTCAGCAGCTACTCGGCCTCAGTATGAAAGGATGAGCCAAAGGCAAAACTGTTCCATTCATACCTACACTTTCTGCTTTCACTTTAACCAAGGGTTAAAATATCCCTTGGTCCAGAGCTGGGACAGGACTGCAGCTCTAGGTGCCCTAGGAGCACCTCTGAGAGGTGCTTAACTCGGTCTCACAGTTGCTGTCTGAATGACATCCCTCCTCCACTCTTGGCCACCAAGGAATCAAAGTGAAGGGTAGCTTCTTGACCAAAGGAAGATGAACATGCTTACCAGGTCAGACAGCCAATGACAGAGCACATTCAACAACTTGCCTCCTTTTTGTGCTACCCCAGCATGCTCAGTGCAGCTAGTCAATGTGGGGCTCATCTCACCTAATGCACAGATATGTCCACAAGAGCCCATCACCCAGAGCCTCTCTATCATCAATGAGCAGAGACAGGCACATTCTGTCCAATAGTTTCAGGCATCCACCTGCATTACGATGAGGTGGAAGTGCTCATTTCCTCTGCTGCACGTATAGGGGGACTGAGGGGCTGGGATGTTAGATGCCAACATCTGCACAGGGGACCTGCACCCTGACGATCCCCATCTTGCACTTTACTGGTAAGCTTTTCAGAGAGAGACTATCTCACCCTGCACCTAACATGAAAGCACTTCAGTCCCTAAAGCCTGAGGGTAACATTACACTTGAAGTGGGAGATGAGAGGCCCATGCCCTTAAGTGTTTACCATCAAGAAAACTTCACAACACTTTCCCTGTAATGATGTTCCAAGTGGCTCCAAATAATTTTGGGGATGGCTGAAGAGAAGGCAGAGCTGCAGGTCTCAGCCTGCCTCTGTGTTAGCAGGTGAAGAAAGAAGAACAGCCCAGGCACCAAACACTTCACGCCATGAGAACTCAGAGAGCCTGCAAGGGTCACTTTGTGCCTGTCAAGAGATGCACCATGACAGGCAGGGAAGGAACACATGCAGCAGGGCTGGGTCAAGGACATGGGAGAGGACTGCAATTTCTTCTAGTAGAGAAACTTGGGATTTACAGGCCAGACTCGAGGACTCCTCATGACTTCTGATATACAATCCTTTGGGGCAGGTAACACAGGAGCTTGATGCAGACTACTGCAAAATAATGAGTCTAGGGGCAGGAAGCCAAAGCAGATGGCACACGTTAAATAGAGCTGTCATGCTGCTGAGCTGGCCAGGGGAGAGATGGAGGAGGTGTTCTGAGATTTGTGAAGCCATCAGTCCTTGTGCTACAGAAAATAACAAAATTAAGCTCAGATGGGGACTGCAGGCAGAATAACTTCTCTGATGACAGGATGCATGATAGAGAAGTTGCTACAAAGGGCCCTCAAATCAAGTGGGGGGGGGGGGGGAAAGCAAGCATAGAAGAGACTGCACAACATTTACCCAAGGTAGGACTGAACTGAAGGGTTCAGAAGAAAATGAGAAATTCAATTCAGCTCTCTGAAAGGGTGACTTACTGTTGGCAGAGCTTTTTCTTCCACCCCAGCATTCAGTTGTCACCACACTCACAGGCTCCTACCTCAGATTTTAAACATTATCTCTTTGCATTCTAATCCCAACAGTACTTGCTCCCCATGCCCCAGCAGAGCAAGCCATGCTGAGAAAGTGTGACTGCTGGTTGTCCACCTCCATGCAGTAGCTGCCAGTCACATCCCAGTTCCTCAACACAACCCATTTGATTATTTTGATCTGTTCAGGTGGTAGTGTTCTTTTTCTTTTTCTCCTCCCCTGGGATTTCTTCTCAAATTGCTCTAAGCTGCAAATTGAATAAACTAATTACAGGTGCAGAGACTTTGCAACAAAGGAGATGAAAACCTGAACTGACCTGAGAGATGCTGCACTGCTCACCAGCCCAGCCACTGCAGTCAACAGAGTTCAACCAGCTTCAGCTGAATCTGAACAAGACCTCACAACCCTGATGCAATACAATTGCAGGGCTTGCAAAAAAAAACAACCCCATGTACTTAGCAGCATGCTCTGAGAAAGCCCAGCCCTCTCCCAGGCACTCAGCTTCCCACCTCTTCACAAGGAGCACACTTCAGATAAGCAACCCTATACATCTTTTTTCTTTTTTTTTAACTGTACCTCTTCCACTAAAACTCAGGAGCGCTTTCCTTAGCCTTCTCAAGAGCATCCTTGTTTCCCCTTTCCAAGGCAATTGCCTTGTTTTTCCTTTAAAACAGTAGAAACTTCAAGCCAGCTTTTACAGCTCAGTTTACATCCATGGATTGGTGACTACAAAATCCAATTAGCTGCCCTGGGCCTTTACAAATCCCCAGCCAGGGACCTGTACCTTATGGTACCCTCATCTCTAAAGCTGGCTAGTACCAGAGACTCCTCCCTCAGGGAATCACCACCAAAACCTCCCTTGTTGCTGCAGCAAGGACTCAGCAACAACTGCCCTGTTTAGAATATTTGAACAGGCTACAGCCCCATTAGATTCAAAGGATGAAGACAAACCTAAATCCCAGGAATTATACCTCTGCATGGGCAGTTTCATCTCAGGAGCCTCCCTTTGCTCGCCGTCAGTCCTGAAGAGGTTTATCATCCACTCCACGGTTGCTCTGAATTACCCCAGAGGTGAGCATATTTCAGCAACAAATTAAACTGTCATGATACATTCCTTTCTACACTGTTTTTTAGAACATGTGAGCCCTGGCTGCCAAAGAATTGTTTTGGAAAGATTAGATTAGGTGCCTCGGAAACTGCTTTGGAAAAAAAAGTAAAGGGTTTTTGCTTCTTGAAGAAACCGGTTTTTTTTTCCTTCTCCCCCCGCCCCCCCCCGGAAGTTTGTTTTAATTTTTAACTTCAAATTTTTGGTCAATTAACTGCATCTTGTTTTTCAGATCTTTCCACAAAGAGGGCCTCGGTGCAGATGACCAATAGGGAAATTGCTCATTTTGCAATCATCTGCCATCAACACAAATTAAGATCCTAAAGCCCTCTGATTTTAAAAACAATTCCCATCCAGAGGCCTCCAACAAATCTTCTTACTGTTTTTCCAACTCATAACAAGACACTCACTTTAGCAGGGGATGTCTATCCATGTCTTTGGACACAAATCCCACTGGAAGATTGACATGCAAAGGACTGCCATCCCAGCCCTCCACTCACATCACTTCTAAGACCAGACACCTAAAACATTAAAATAACAGCCTTGCTTGAAATCATAAAAGGAAACAAACCCCTACCTTCTCAGGGTTCATTATGATAAGAAACCATTTCTCTCATCAGAAAATCAGATTAGCAACACGTCAACAGCTGGGTGCTGAATCTTTTGACACTCATCAGTTACCAAAGGAAATGGGAAGCTGACCTTGCAGTCAAAGTGCCAGACTAGGACAACAATTTCTGTTCTCAGCTCTGCTCTAGGCTCCTCCTGTTAATGTGAATTTTCATTCCCCAGTTCCAGCTGTAAAAAAAGGGGTTGTAATAATGTCTCTCCTCTCCCTACCCAGTGTGTACCCCAGCTACAGGCACTGGTAGATACTTGGCCATTTTTCACTTTCTAGCAGATATGAGGGGCAGCCAAGCCTGGACACTTCATAGATTGGAAAAGGGTGGCTGCTTGAGATATACACCACAGAGGAAGAAGAACAGCAGAGTTATAAACCAATGTCTACTGAACAGAGATTAGTGTGTTCATCATAGAAGGCATGTGAAGCAGAGGACATCTTATCAGGCCCCTGATAATCAGATGCAGTAATTGTGGGGATCAGATGACTATAATTTGCTCATGAATCAGAGATTTCCACCCTCATCCATGTACCTCCCTGCTTTGCCACAGACCTGGTGAGACCCTGCACATCTCCCTGTGACTATGAGCCACACTAGTACATAGCCTTGTTTCTGTGGAAAAGCAGGGTCTGAAGCACTTTTCCAGTTCTAGATCTGACTCTCTCACACCTCTGTTTCCTACCTCCACCATAGTCATGGTAGTAATTTCTTTCCAGTGCATATGCTTTGAGAATCAATACCTTGATATTTGGAAATTACAGGGGCCACCAGAACAGCTACAGAGCCATCAGCATCAACTGAGTACCACAGAATGGAGGACATGCAACTGTACACTTAGGAGGAGAGAGAGCAGATCTGACCCTTTAAGACATCACTACAGCCACCACACACCCCAGGAGAACAATGAGGCAGAAAGTGAAGCAGGGATTTGCGTGCAGCTCCTCATCCTTCAGCAGCTCCCACTGACTGCCAGATGGGAGGTGACACCACCAACCAGCATGGCAATGTCGTCCCCCTGCCTAGCCCCCAGCACTTATCCTCACCCTGCCTCCCACATCAGCGGAGCAAGAAGCCAGCACATGCTTGTCAAAGCAGGTCAGGGAGCGGACCACTCGCCCAAGGCTGCCTGTGTGGAAAGTGGGACAAGCCCTCCAGAAAAAGCCGACTGGCCTCTTACAGTATCATGCAAATCAGGAAAAGGCCGGGAGAAACAAGAGTGGGAGAAACCTTGCATGACCAAGGTTACATTGTAAGGTTATATATTCACCCTCTGCACACAAGGAGGGGAAGCAAGGGGTGTGCATGCACACACCAGGCAGGAGGTATCTCCTGCTTTCACCAGTATTTGCTAGGTTTGCATTCTACAAAGCAGAGTTGGGCTGTTCACAGCAAGAGTCTCACAGAGTAGGACCCAAAAGGAGCCATTTTATCTGCAGACAGAGATCCAAGGGGAGACAATGAAAAAAATTAATCACAGAATTAGCATACACACAAGCCCAGATCAGTCCCATACAAGAAACAGTGATGTTTTATTTATTTAACATAATCAACTACTGTTTTATCTATTTATCATACCAACCAAATCCTGGTTTCTCAGGCCTAGCCTTTTCTTTGAGAATGAATTCCAGTCCCTCACATAAAATTATGTCCCTGACATCCAATGCAAAGCCATCAGAAGGGAAGGAGAACGGCTGCTACAATCACTACAGAAACAGAGGACCTAGTGCCACACCAGGAATACTGCTCTGGCTGCTGCAGTGGCTATCTGGGGTGGGATGGAATCCATCAATTGCAGGCTCCAAATTTATACATTCAAGCTTATTCTATACACATAGTTTGAAGCAGGCTGAATAGAGCTGGATGTAAGCCAGGATGTAATCGCTGAAGATAGCACGGAGTGTCAGAGCGCTCAAGATAGAGTGTGATCCTGGAGCAGGCCGACACGATGGCTGCCTGTTACCCCAAAAAACTGCTGATGAACAGAGCTCACTTCTCAGCAAGCCTCTAAACAAGATCCCAGCTTGCCTCATGCACAAGCACTTGCTGGCCAGACTCTCTGGAGATTTTTCACTGGTTTGCCTTTCTCAGGGAATATGGCCCCATGCACTTCCACTGCCAGCCAGCCATGCCTCGGTTCAGCCCTGACCAGCAGGAGAGCCAACACACCACTGCAAAACAGCAGCCTCCACAATGTCTTTTTCCACTGATCTCCTCCTCGCTTCTCTCTCTGCAGAGCCTTACCCAGGGAGAACAGGGCAGCCTGGAGCAGCCCCCGCTGTGCACACCTGCATCCCTCATTTCACTCCTACTCCCTGGCTTTTTAGATCTTGCTCCTCTTCTTCTCCCAGTAAGAGCACAACATCCTCTTCATTTCACAGGCCACAGCTTCTCCCTCACGTCTGCTGTTCTCTCAAGGATGCTAAACAAGCAGAAGATGTACAGGCATCTTCCCAGAGACATTGCAGCAACGTCTCTTTTTTGTATTCGTCAAGTTATTGCTCCCACACACACACATTTAAACTCGGCTCCACCAGCTCTTGAATTTAGCTTGCATACGAGCAGTCTGATCTATAATACATTTAGCTATGCAAAAGGAAAAATCCTCCTAAAGTTTGGCCCATAGCACAGCAGCATACAAGCACAGCCCATACCTGGGCTGCCACTACCTCTGCATTATCAGAGTGCCTCACCCAGAGCATCCTACCCCTTTAGCAGATAGCTTGCAAATATCCAGCCTATCTGCTAGATCAGTATCCCTCCCAAAGAAAAGTCCAGTGAGATAAGCAACCAGCTTAGCAAAGGCCAGATGGGGGGTCAGGACTCCCCAGCTCACAGTCCTGTGGCTTTAAACACAAAATCATCTCTCAGCACAGAGATCAGCTGTTCCAAGAGCCCACATTGCTGTCAGACAGGCACCACAGGCAGGTCATGGATTAAGACAGTAAGCATGGAAAGACTATTCCCTCTGCAGACATTCAGGTCAGTTAGCACCACACACAGGAAGCTACAAAACCATATCCCACTGGTGAGAAGTTGGTAACAGGGTTTTGGTTTTACTGGGCCAGTCATTAAACAGTACTAGTCCCACATTATAGAGAAATAGGTAGCAACACACAGAATAAACTGCATCACCCTGAAGTATTTACCTCTGGATATCTGTAATTATAAACCAAACATCATCAGCTTCTCTCTCTCCCTGCAGTAAATAATTAACTGCAAAAGAATAGTCGTCTTGGCTCCATTCTCCCCAATCAATTCTGCTTTGCAACAACGTGCTGCCTGGATTGCTCACTGTATCAGTGCACCCCAGTGTTACCCAAACCCCCTCAGAAGACAGAGGAGAGGTGGAGCCATTCATTTCAGTACAGCACAGACCTTTCCTTCAGGGTACAAGGGGGCATCATGGCATAACTCCCAGTACTTCAAGCAGACAGCTATGACATAGACAGCTTAGCTCATGCACTGCTGCAACATCACTGCAACCATCAGCGGAGGCAAATCACGCACTCTATGCACTCCCATCACACCCCTCTGGACTGCCTGAGCTTTATTTTCAAGGCAGAGCAAATTTCCTCCCCGAAAGACAAGCTTTTCTATTCCTTTCATTGTTTTTGAATTATCCTCTCCAATCCTAGATTTTATCCAGAGGTAAAAAAAACAAACAAACCACAAAACAAACCAAGTCTTCTTTATAACAGAAACCTTGATTTTTTAAAAGAGACTTTCATTTTTGAATACTAGATCAAAGTTGAATATTGTGACTACTCGGTCACGCACAATGACCTGTTCACCTCTTGCCACCTACCCTCATCAACCTGAATTTCATACAGACTCTGCAAGTAATATTTAAACCAGAAAATGTACAGAGCACTCATTCCTTTTGCCCTACTGAAAAGACACCTCCTGGCTGTAAACCCAGTGGGGAGGAAGGATGGTGCCAGGAGGAAAGCAAAACTGCCTGGCAGGAAGGCTGGGTTTGGTCAGGCAGCAGATGGAAGCAGGTTACATACAGATACACAACCAGGGAACAACACAAGGGCTGCCATTTGATCTGGTTGCTTTCTTAAGATTCAAAGTCAAATTCACTCTTGAAAGAGGCATAAGGAGAACACAAACAAAAATGAGAGCTGGGGAAAACCTCCAGAACTGCAGAAACACCCTTCCTGCAACAGCCAGAAAACATGGGGAGAAGCAGAGAAGCATTACCACCAAGCAAACATCTTCATACTCACATACAGTCTGGGTTCAGTTTTACATTTTTATGAGTTTAAACACATACCAGATTTAGTTGCGCTGGCTACGAAGTGCTCAATAAAAAACTCCACCAGGAAGGTACAAAAAAAGAGGAAAAAAGGCTAATTTAGACTCAGAAAGCATGGAAAGAGAGGTTCAATAAAGAGACACAAGAAGGAATGGAAGGAAAACCATGACACAAAAAAGATAAATGAAACAGATACCAGGGACAGTTCAGGAAAAGATAAACCATGCAAAAATGGAATGAAAACTGGAAGGGAAAGATAAGAGAACAAGGAACATGCCATGGCAGATCAGTTGAACAGCAGTTGGGAAATAGATCATTCATTTAATCTCATCCATATTTGTCAAATAATTTGTTTGACTAACACTCTTTTGTGGTCTTCAGCCAGGTATAGAGCTGATCAAGTATCATGTCATAAATATATTATTAGATTAATACATGTAAAATTCGAACATACATTCAACATTTTTATCTCCTGCTTAATAAGCACTGATTCTAAGTTTACAGTTCAAAAAGGTTAGAATAGAAAGCTGGGTATAAATTACAACTCCAGATTACTTAAAGCACAATCATTTTGCTTTTCCTAGACTGACAAAAACACAGTATACTGTATAACTCATCCTGAGAGACAGAAGAGAATCACCACCCTCCCACAAGGAATCCCTGTCTATAGTACTTTCTGTCTTGTTTTTATTTTGTTGCATGTTTCCCCAGTATTCAACTTTTCTGCTCTATAAAGGTTTTTCATCCCAAGAAAACCTGGTAAGCTCCAAGGGCAGCCTAACAGAAAGGTAAATTTGGGGTGCACTGGTAGCAGGAGGGAAGGCAGTGGGAGCCATATCTAGCCTGGAAGCAAATGTTTATGTTTGAGCTGAGCTTTGCTCCTCTTAAAGGGAAGGGAAGTCAGGTGAAGATGGACAAGGATGCCTCAAGATCTCTACTCTCACAGGGAAAAGTTTCCCACATTATCAGCAGCCTTCTCTAAACATACCTGGGCGGACCGGGGGAAAAAAAAAAAAAAAAAAAAAAAAAAAAAAGCCAATTGGCAATTTTTCAGCCTGTTTTTATCCCCCTCCCCCAAGAGAAGAGCAAGGTCCCCTTGAGACTCCGCAGACCATGGGGTGAAAGCTATTAAAGGCAGACCATCTCCACACGTGTGGTGCCAGGGAGCCCTGGGAAGCAGAAGCTCAATAAGGAAACCGTGGCCATGGCTTTCTAGGCCGACATCAGAGGAACACGAGGCTACTCCCACTGCTGTTCCACCTTTACCACTGGCAGCAGCCAAGAATCAAATTCACCACAGGAGAGAACCACAACAAGGGCAACTCCCTGGGGCCGGAAAAGTGTCCCTCAGGTCATAAGTCCCGTTTAAATATCTGAGCAATATCTCAAACTGAGATAATTATTGCTAATTACAATATCATTTTAATGTAAACATGAAGGGTATTACCACGCATACTTCATCTCTTTTTAATTAAAAGAAGTAAGAGGTTCACCAAGATAAAAAGAAAGACATGCTGACAGCTCCCACCCAAAAGCAGACTTTTCTACAGTGATAACACCCATCAGCCTCCAGACCCACCAAGAAGACTGAACAGGGAAATCAATCAGCATCAGCCTCCCCAGTGCTGAAATGAAGCAGTTGGCACATTATTAATCACATAGGAAAAACATTTTATGAGGAGAAGGAAAGGACCAGACACATAGAGGGGAGATACACATGGATTCAGACATGGCTGTCTAAAAAACACTTAGGAAAATCACCAGCTGTAAAATTAAAATATTTCAGATCTGTGAAGGATAAACACATCAGCAGTTCTGACTACAGCAACTCTTTAGCTGAGCCCACACCAAACCTCATGTGCTTTCCTCCATTCAGAACCAGTTCCTGCTCCAAGGTGCACATCCTACCCATGCCAACCAGACTGAAGTACATCGTGACACAGCCTCACCAGGAGATTATACCCTTTCTGCATTTCAAAGATCTACCCAGGAGCGACTTGCACATCACAGGCTACAAGAGATATGACCACCCAACTTAGGACACTGAAATAGTCAATGGCTTGACTTGCCATGCAACGGCTTAACAAGCCATTCCTGCTGCACAGTCCTGTTTTCAGCTGTCCTAAGCATTTCCCCAGCAGCTCCAGAGTTCGCCAGTCCACTCTGACTTCTCATCGTCTCTTTTGTCTCCAAACACGCTCAACTGCTTGAGGCAATTTAAAACACATCCCCAGTCAGGACCTGTGTGGGCCAAGCGAGGCATCAGATGCACCTTCACTCGGGGTGAAGACACTGCAGCCCCGGACGCCGCGACACCCTTTGCAGGGCAGCAGGGCGCGGGCACCTCGGCACGCCGCAGAGCCCCGGCGGCGAGCGTCCCTCGGAGAGAGGGAGGTGTCACCCGCTCCGCAGAGCCGCATGCTCTCGGAACGGCGGACCTCGCTCACTTGCTCACGGATGCACACAAATACCTGCGCCTCCGCCACCTGCCTGCCCCCTCCGCGCCTCGCTCCGGGCCTGGCGACGCCTGGCACCGCCATGGAGCTGGTCTCCCCTGAGGCGTGTCGGAGCCCAGCAGGTACCTGCTTTGGCAAAGAGTGGGGAGTCTGGTGCTCCCCCTTTGAAGCATCGCTGGAGCAGTGTGAGGCATGCAAGGGGATGAGGGAAGACGGGTGCAGTGGGCTGCAAACTGGGGGTGCGAAGAAGAGGAGGCGAACACGGCTGCAGCTAAGGGAAATGAAGGGGAGCGGGACGGCAAGGGGGGGAAAGGAAAAAGGGCTGCAGCTTGGCAGGGTGAGGACAGGACGAATGTGCAGTAGGTGCAGAAAAGAAGGGCAGGGGATGGAGGGCAGAGGGGTACAGAGATGGTGGCTCGGTGCTACCCCACCACCCTCCCACCCCGGCGGCCTGCCGGGGCTCGGGTGGGCAGGCAGCGCCCAGGCAGCAGAGTCATGGCGCGGCCAGGCGAGCAGGTGGGTGGCCGCCACCGCCCCCAGCACCCCGGGCCCCGCCGCCGCCCACCGGGCCGAGGGTCCGTCCCTTTTCACCGCCGCCCCGGGCACGGCGGGGGCAGCCCCAGCACAGCGAGGGTACGAACTTGGCGGCGGAGGGAACAGCCCCGCTAACAGGTGGCGGCGGCGCTACCGACCCGTCCCCGCCGAGCCGGTGGGCGCTGCCCTTGCGCGACGGCGCGTCCCACCCACCCCGACCCAGCGCCAGCCCGCTGCCGGCGGTCACTCACCGGCTCGTCCACCCCGCCGGGCGGGATGCGCGTCCTGGAGAGCGGGGCGCGGAACTTTAAAGCCAGGTAACAGTATTATTCGCTTTTGCCCTTCCAACGTAGGAAAAACCAAACTAGACGAGGCGCCCCCCCAGGCGGGCGAAACCCCGCTCCGCTCCTCCCCGCCGGGGGCTTCAGCCGCGCGTCGGCCCGGCGGCGAGGGGAAGTTTCCACCGCGGTGGTGGAGGCGCCCCCGGCGTGCCGCGCCCGCCCCGCATTGGCACGGGGCGCCGGGGCGCTGTGCCGCCGCCGCGCCCGGACAATGTGCGTGCGGGGAGAGCGGGAGCGGAGCGGGAGCGCGCCCCGCCGGCGGCCGCGGCACACGCCCAGCCCGCGCCCCGCCCTCCAGCCGCTCGGCGCCCGCCCGCCGCCTCTGATTGGCGGCCCCCGCCGCCTCCGCCCTCCGGGTGGGCCGCGCCGCCTGTCAATCACCGCCGCCGCCCGCCCGCCGCGGCCCGGCCGCGGGGCGGTCCCTGGGGCGGTCCCTGGGGCGGCGGCGGCGGCGGCTGCGGGGGGGTACGGGCGCTGCCTCGGCCCGGCGGGTGACCCCTGCTGCCGCCGCTCCCCGCGTCCCGGGAGCCGCGGGGAGCGCGTCCTTTCCCCTTAGGGAGCCCTCTGCGCTTCCCGCCCCGCGGCGGCCCCTCCGCAGGAGCGCCCCGCAGCCGAGGGGAGGGGAAGGCCTGGCGGCCGCCGCTCCTGCAGCCCGCCCTTCCCCGCGGGACTGCCCGGGGCTGCGCTGCCTTTGTCGGCGCCCCACGGAGGCGTTCTGGCGAGGAGGACCGGAGACCCCTGAAATGTGGTATTGGCTGCCAGTCACGGTCCTGCCTGATAACGCGATGCGCTGAACTCGCCTCGCAGGGTGTATTTATTTGGCCCCTGGAAATGCCTGGAAAAATAGATGACTCCAAATTATTCAAGTGCAATTTAAGGCCACAAGAGAAAAGACGCCTGAATTGGCTGTATAAGGCAGATGGGGTTCAGTTAGGCTTAGCAGCAGAGATCTACGCTGTCTGAGCAGAATTACTGCAATTTCGGATGAAGGTCCAAGCGTGTCTAAAGGCTCTTGTCTGATCCTATTTGGGTCCCACAAGGAGCAGTGCTGAAGCAGAGCTAGTAAATATTGATGGATTCAAGCTTCATGTCCTGAAATTGGGTCTGTCAATGCAGTGCTTCCCGTTCTTTCACAGCACACCAGACATTTTCTACTCTTGGGCACTGTGATTCCCCTATTACTATTTGGAAACTGGATAGTGGATTGCATAGTCACTGTATTATCCAGCAGCTTGCAGAAGTAATCAAAGTTTGATGCAGAATATGATGTCAAATAAAGTACACATTCCTGGTAATGGAAAAGCACTGTTCTCTCTGATGTATGTTTCAAGCACATTTTCACAATTTATTGTTTCCATTAGAAAAGTATTTAGTAATCTGGAAATTGATCTGAAAACCATTGTTCAAGATACTACACTTGACACATAATAAAAAGAAAGCTCATGCCCTGCAGAGCTTGTAGCAAGAGCAGATTAAACATGTTCTCAGGATACCCGTTGAGAGAGTTGTGCAGGTTTTCTCAGGTCTCACAAACGTGTTGCACCAACGCAAACAAACCTGCCAGAGCACTTTTCCAAAACTCAGCACGCAAACAGACAGGTCCAAACAAAAAGGCTGAAGCTTTAACCTACCTCGAAACTCTTCCCTTGCTTCTAACAAGCCCTCCTGACTCTGAATGACCTCTCAGTTCTCCGCAGAAGCGAGGCCCGCAGCTCGTGGAAAGGCAGCATCTCTCGCGGGCGAGGCGAGGGCAGAGCAGCGGCGCACACAAAGGTGATGGGTTTCTGCACAGGCAGACGCACGCACGCACCGTGCACCGCCTCTCTGGCCTACCTGTCTCGTCTTGTTTTAGCAGCTTCTAACGAGCAGGCAGGCTACTGGAGCATGCAGAAGTCTTGCTTTTTGAAGCACCCTGGAAAAAGGCTTGTATTTTTTGGTACGTAGGTGGCCCAGAGGAACTTGTCAGGAAGCAAGCACCAAATAAGTAGTCAAATAGCTATGGCGGAACCTCAGTTTCACGCTTCTTGGGCTTCTCAGTGACCTATGAGAACCAAGAAACACCAGAAGAGGAGGCTGAAACTGCCCCTCTCTTGCTCATTCTTCAGTGCCAGATCACATCAGGCTATAAGATACCTGAGGACTATTTGTTTGCAGACTGCTGGAAGACAGAGATGGAATCACCTATTGGTGAGTCATAACCATGCAATCACAGAGGGGTGATGGCACAGACTTGCAAAGACACAAAGAGTGATAATAGCTTAAAAGTGTCTACTTTCCTCTTCTTCTTTTTGATAAAAAAAGCAAAATACTGGGACTAGATCCTCAACTGTGGCAAAGCAAAGTATCTCCATTGCCTTTGTGGGAGTACAGATTTACAGTTTCTGAGATCATTCTGTTTCTAAAACATTGTTCATCCTGAGCAGATTATTCCTTCCTTTCTCTAAACTTGATTTTAATTCCTGGAAAATCTCTGGCTTGCAGTGCTCTAACTCTTGCAAGCCTTGCTTGACAGGAGAGGAGGGCTAATCAAATACTGGGTCCACTGGCATGCAGAGCAATATAAAGGAAAATGAGAGTATCTTAGGTCCTTGCTGCCGCAGTAAAACTCCAAAAACAAAATGTGCAGTGGAGTTGAAAAGCTGTTCCATCATTCTCATACCTTCAATTTTTCATGACTGTTTTCACCAAACTGTATGTAGCTTGCAAGTTGGAAGGCCATAACTCATAGACATGCTTATCTTGTCATGGCTTTTTGTACCAACACTCTAAATTCAATCTGTAAAGGTACATTACTGATTTTTGTAGGTGCTGTGACCCAAAAGTAACTCCTCGATACTTTCAACCCCTCTTTAACTATGTAAGAGAGGAATTGTAGACAAGACATAAACTTAGCTGTCTACTGTGTGACATACAGTCATGCCAAGAGCTTAGTGAGCAACTGAACTTCCTCATCAGCTACAGATCAAGGCCACATTTTTAAAATTAGAGTCCTTTTTTGGAGTGATTTCTACTAGAAACATCTAAGTTGAATTATTCTCTCTTTCTCCCTAGTAAAAAACTCAAAAGAACATGAAAAGGTCTTCTTGTGATCATCAAAATCATCAGCAAAGTAGGTAACAGTAATTTTTTAGCTTGACAAGGATACATAGTTAAATACATCCAGATATGCACATATATTTTTGATATACTGGAGGATTTATCAGTTCTCAGCAAACACAGAGAGTAGATTAGTGGTGTCGGTTGCTGTTGTTGTTCTGGGTCTCCTGTTCTCACTGTATCTACAAGTTCACCTGACTTTTAACAATGCAGTTTGCTTTCTGGTTCTTTCTATGGTTTTTGAGCTCACCTAGTCCATTTTCCTGTATTCACACTTTTTCTGGTAACCAAAACTTTCTTGGAAAGTGTTTCCAAGGAAGGCTTTGTCACTGTGCTCGCTTTAACAATGAGAGCATACTGAGAAAAGCAGAGATCTCAGTGAGTTTTGCTTCCCCATTGTGCCATATTCTTCAGGATTTTTAAATTTAGTCCTCCTGCAGATACACTAGACTCAAGAAACCTGCAAGTCCTTTTCTCATACTGGGATGTTCTCTCGCTCACCTCTCCCTGAGCTTAGTTAGAGGTTGAGTAGTGTCATGGCAGAAAGCAAACTGATAAGCAATCGACTTTTAAAAATTTCTATCTTTCTAGAGAATGCAAATTGTTTCCTTGTAGGTTCTGACAGAGTAACACAAGTAACTTGCCATGGTAACTAGCTTATGGAACAGAAAAAAAAAAAGTATCATTACAAGGTGCTTTGTTACTACGACAGGGAAAGAAGCTGAGACCTTATCAGTTTTGCTCACTTGTGTGTCATGCATCATCTAGGTAGCAGAACCTGTCAGTAGAAGTTTGTGTTTGATTCAGTGCAACTCCTCTGCCTTGTGGGCCTATCTGATACTTGGATCAAAGCTGAAGTGCAGTCAGAAGGAAAGAAGGAAGTGTTCAGAAGAATTGAAACAAGGCTGGCTTCTCAGAAACACAAAGACAAATCCATTTCCTCAGCAAGCTGATGCAACTCTGAAGATGCCAGTAAGGGATGAACTAATTCTGAAATTAATTTGGCTTGCATTCTCTGACAGTCTCCATTATTTTACTGTCTTCCTTTTTTTTTTTTTTTTTTATGTGAAGTAAGTCTGCAAATCTGTAAGTATTTTGGATTTACCTGAGACAAATGATGGAATAGGCTTGCAAAGTCTGTCCTCAAACCCATTCTCTTTACAGGGATGCTTCTGGGAAGGACAGACCCATTGCCACTCAGCTCACTTGGGTGAGTGAGCCAATTTAGAAATGGCAAAGGGAATCAGCTGAGGGTAGAGAGGGGAAACCCTCGTAGTTACCACTTTGGGAGGAAATAAAAACTGAGTTTTGTTAGCTCAGAGGAGGACAACTTTGAAAACTGTTGTTTGTGCACGGAGGCCAGTGGAGCTGCCCTGTGCTGAGGACAGGCTATTTTGTAGATCTGGAGTGGATCTAGGGTATGCTTTACTCCAGAGCTGGAAAGGATGTCTTCTCTGGGATAGATCTGAAAAGTGAAGAAAAAGCTGAAAGTTTCTTAGTCCCTTGACTACTGATTTAGGCCACAAGTAACACAGCTCCGTGTGATGGACTGAAGTGTATGCTCTCCCTTCTATTTTAAAAACACTCTCTTCAAGTTAAAATTTATGCTGTTCATGCACTAGTACTAATGCTTGAGAAACAGTGGCCAGCTTTCTGATCTGCCTGGGGCCTAGCTGAATTCACAGGTAAAATTCTCATGACTCATGGATAATTCTCTTCTATCTTTCTGGTAAGGTTGTAGAGAAAATACTGCTACATTACAAACCCTGACAATAGCATGACTTGGAAATAAGCCTTTGAAAAGAAACTCTTAATGTATCAGATAAATCTATGTGAGATGCAAAGCTAGAGTTCATTCTTGACAATTAGTTCTTATATTGTGAGTGACTGACTATAAAAAGACTTGGGAAAAATCTGAGTCTCCTGCAACACAAGGAAACCATGAGATGCATGGAAGTCATCTCAAAGGAGCCATGCTAAAACTGTTCAAAACTATAATTTAACACAGTCTCCTAGAGACTGGGAAAAGTCAGCAGGCTTATCCTTACTGCAGGCTGTACCAAGAGAGATATAGCCACAAGAGACATTACAAGTGTTCAATGCCACAAGTGTTTACTGTCATCTCAGAGGCCTGGGAATCTTAGAGATACCTAAATCTTGGAAGCAGCAGTCTAACGGCTAAACAAAAAGACCAGTCAGTCTTGGCTGCAAAGTGTTTTTAACACTGACACTCAGCTGGAAAGATCTCCTGAAATAATCAATGAACAAAAGAAAACACTGAATTAATTAATCAATCCTCAATAAATCAACACAATCTTCATCTATATAATCTCCAAAGACATGACATTGCTTCAGATGATCCAAGCAGTGAATGAGACCACTTTGCTTTTAATCCCCAAAATAATGACATTAATATTGAATTAAATTCTACTAAATAAGAGTGCTCAGTCTTCCTTCAACCAAACCATTTGAAATGTTGCAGAAGATTCTCGGTGGGCAGAGCAAAGTTGTCACTTCTGAAGGGTTATCTGATCCAGGACAAGATCTTTCTTATGATGGATTTCATTTTTTAAATAAACAAGGCAGCATCTTGCTAGGTGCCTGGCCTTTGCTCCCCCAAAACTAGAGAGAGAAAAGATTTCTGTCGACTGAAATAAATTTTGCTAACAGTTGGATTTGGTCAATTTTGAACTGAGAATAGAAACTTGCAGAGAGGATGCTCTGGAATCGCAGAAATGAAAGGCTTTGTAATCAGAGCTTGGAAGTGGAAGGAGATTCATGTTCCATAGTTTAAAAATACAGACAGCTGCTGATTCCTTTTTTTGCTATTAAAAACCCCACAACCCAAACACATACACACACAAAAGACATATTTCAAAGACTGGTCATTTCCCAGTCAGCCTCCTTGTAGAGACACTGTGGGAATGAACAACTATCACACCTCCTAGATGTGGTATGCAATAGTTGGTAACATGAGGCCCTCCCCTGAGTGAATAATGGGATGGTTGGACTTCAGATTTTGCTGTGTGGGGTGAGCAGGGGGAGAGATGAGATATGGGTTTGATCTCTGGGTATTTACAAGCAGTGTGGTTTTCTACAACTGCTTGCTAGTTCCAGTCTGATCTGAAGCCCTCTGCCCTCTGCAGTGTCCTGTTTGTTCCTGTGGGTGTTTGCTTCAGTCCCCAACAAATGTTCTTTTTGGCTATTTGTGCTTTTTCCAGGGAGTTGTAGCAGATCATGTGGTGAATCTGGAGCCTGAGTTACTTAGATATGATACTGATTCTTTCATGAAATACCCCCACCTCATCAAAAGTTACCAGGGTTGGTGAGGTCCTGTGTCGCCTTCCACTCTCTGCTGAGCCTGACAGCATAGATAGCAAGGGTCAACTACCGTAGGAGGCCTGGTAATGCAGAAATCTGCGAGTTGGGAGCCACACTGATTTTTCCTGGCAGTGGCTTGCTGGCATATGTACAGGAGCTTTTGTTAGCTGTCAGCCTGAATGGAATGTCAATCATTCCCTTGGAGCCTAATCTTCGGATCACTGCACTCTGAGAGAGGGCTTTGCCTTCGTCTTCATACAGCAATAACTCGGGTCTTTGGAAGCTGGAAGCTTTATTTTTTGTTAAGAAGCCCTTGTGATATTTAGTCCCCATGTGATTTTCTTTTTCAAACTCTACAGCAAAGTTTGACCCCTTTGCAACTGATATGCTAGCAGGGTTTTTTATGGGACAGTTTGGATCACTTGCCATGGTCTGGGTCATCTGTCACTTTTGCTAGCAGGAGTTAGATTTCCAGAGTGGAAGCAGGATGAGTTGCTAAGGGATGTGTTGTGCTCTATATCATTTCTGCATTCACTGATGTGCAACAGATTTATCTGTATAGTTCAAGGCTTCTCCTTACCAGATGAGTTTGTACTGAAACCTCAGACCATCCCACATGTTCTCCTGGGGAAGACACTAAGATTATTGGTATTCTTTTTAAAATAGTCTTCTTCTTCTTCTTCTTCATCAGTTCATGCTGATTTTCTTCCCCTGAGCATCAAAGAACAATTGCTAACTATATCTCTTTCTTGCAGAAATTTCAAAGCAGTGTTGCACAGCATGATTCAAGCATGCACACATGGTAGAACTAGATAGAATTAAAGACATTTGTGTTTATCCAGTTAAACTACTGGTTCCTTTTCCTTTGACTGTTTTTTAATATACTGGCCACACATTGTCTCTAACCCTGCCATGCAGCCCTCCTTCTCATCATCATGCTCAAGCTGCTGAGACTTCTCTTCTGTTAAACCCCTCACTAAATTCTGGTTTTCCCTATACTGTAAGGAGATGCCCTGAGCCTTGGTTGTTATCTATGACAGGCAAGTAAACCTGATGTGAAGCAGAAATAAAATAAAATAAAATAAAATAAAATAAAATAAAATAAAATAAAATCACCCTGTAGACTGGAGAGAGAATAGAATCCAGCCTTCCCAGCATCTCTCTGCTTCTTCGTGCACTTGACACTCCAGTATATGCTCTATTCCTAGCCAAGCTTAGAAAAGCTTGCTGATCTGGTCCCTTTCCATTACAGACAGCTGTTTTGCTCTGCAGCAGCCTCTTCCTGATGCTCTTGTGCAATGTTTCCAGCTCCCCCTTCATCCCTTTCTGTGATTACCTCAAATATGTGCTTCTGCAGTAACCAAGTCCATAGGTAACCTCAGCCTTGAGGTTATTTATAGCCAAGGTAGACACTGTCCTGCAGTGCAGCTGCTCATTTTCAGAGCTAAAGATCCTGAGTTGTAGAGCTCCCTGGGAGCTTACGGTGGTAGTGGTATTCCCACATCAAGTGAGATCCAGGTTAGATATTGGAAGGTTTCCTTGGCAGTTAGGCCCTGCTCTTGTGTCACTGTCCTGTCTAGGCTGTCCTGAGAGATCCCTAGTAAAGGTGAAGGGCATAGCCCTCCCATACTAATGTCTTCAAGAGCAGCACAGGACTAGAAATCATCCCCTCAATCAGAGATATGAACATAAGTGACCTCTCCAGGGTATTTTTACACCTATTTCACACAGATTCTCTTCTTGCTGCCAGTTACCCCTTTACTTATTACAGAACATTCCCACACTGAAGCCATAAAATCAACCACAGCGTCTTGGGGTCTTTGTCCGCAGTTTGGTCACCCCCTTTCTTCTGCTGCTTCTCCATGAGGGAAAGTGAAAAGCAGAAGAGGACCTGCAGTTACTTGCATCTTGCAAGACTACTGCAGGTCCACTGCATGTTTCTAGGTAACTTTTCAGGCAGATGTTCATGAGCTCAGCAGTGGTGTGACTCTGAGTGTGTGTATGCATGCACGCAAATACTCTGTGGAGCTTTCAAGGGGCCAGTGCTAAACATTTCAGGAGTCAGACCTCCTGCAAGATTCCTAAGCTGAGATGTCCAAAGCAACATATTGCAAATTTCTTCTCTGGTTTCAGACTCATGACTTTGTATTTCCCACCATCAGTCAGCAGACTTCAGCTGGGGAAATTCTGAGGTTAACGTACAAAAAACACTGATCACGAATGTTACATGAATCCAAGTGATTGATGGAATTTCAGTCTTTGACTATCACAGCTTGTGTTAATCTACAGATGTTGTATTAAATCTGAGCGATTTCCCAGTTCTCATGAGCAATGTGCTTTGATAGGAGTAGAAGGTGTTAGGTATATTTTCCCTTCAGTGAGCCGTTTAATCATTGGAGCTTACTGGCAGTGGGATTTGGGGGACTTACGTGATCTCAAAGTGAATTAAGAGTAGAACAATACCCTCCCTCTGGCTTCTCTGGGACAGTGCACAGGGGAGGGAATGGGTTCAGAGCTGCTCTGTTTCCCCATTTAAGCAGCACTGGTGTGTTCCAGTGAGGAGTAAGAATGAAGCTGCTGCCTCCTTAGTCAAGATCTTCCTGGTTTTCAGGAGCACACTCAGACCAGCTCTCCTGCAGATCAGCACATGCCAGTGAACTTGTTGTAGCATGTTTAGCTGCACGTTCTTGTTGGCTTACTGAGATCTGATCCAAAGCTTACTGCAGCTACAGGGAGGATTCATTGACTTCTTCAGTGGCGTTTGGTCTGCTCCGTGGAGGCAAAAATACAACTGTGATAGATACATGGGTGAGTGAACCCTACATTACCACCACATTTCTCTCTGAGGAGATGGCAAAGGGATTCTGCAGCCCAACCTTGTGCATCCCAGAGCAGTAAAACCAACATGAATCTTACTTAATAAGCAATTCAAAAGCACTTTCTGGTTTGTGAATCATCTGCATCCCAGACTTTCTGAGGCTCTTGGGTAATGAGACAAGAACAGTGCAGCTTCTGTAGTCATTTCTACCTGCTCACTGGGCTGCCAGGCTGCTCTGGTCCTAATTTTGAGCTATTCTTTTTAACTGTTCTGTGCCACTAAGCAGTTCTCATCCAGAGATCTCAGACATGAAGTAATCCTCCCAGCTTTTATATAAAAAAAATCCAATTACCATTAAACCTGTTTTACAGGTGGGTAGGCTGAGCTCCAGTCTGCCTGAAATCACAAAGTGTTATTTAGGGCCAAACTGCCTGGGCTGACACATTCCTGCAGCAGGACTGACCGCTTTTCTTAGAGGAGAAGAGTGTCCAGGTAGAGGGAGGGTTGGCCTCTGTTTATGTGCATGCTTGGCACATGACTATAAAGCACATAAACCTCAGTGGCTGCCTGGCTGGAATCCAGCTGTCCCTCGGATGAAGATGCAAGTGTAGGGTAAACTAAAACGCCGTGCTCTGCTCTTTGTGCTGAGCCATCCGGCAGGTGGGAATGCACAACTCTGCCTGATTGCTTATGCCTGAGTCACCTCCTTCAGCATTTGCCATTGCCTAGCATGTTAGCATGCTGCCTGCTGGATAATAAATGATTTCATCTGCTGCAGCAGTGAGGATACTATTAAAAATTAACCCTGGGAAATGGTCCTGCATATTTTTTTCAGTCAGACCCAGACAAGGGGGAAGAGGAGAGGCATGCTGTTGAAATGGGATTTGCAGAAAAGGCAAGTGGTGAGTTTTTAGTAATAGGGATGGTTCAGGCTTCATTTTAATCACTGCAGTTGTTGGCAATCAATGGTCAAAATTCAGAGGGCTTAAGGCACTTGATAAAGTTAAAAGCAGTGCAGTTAGAAAAGACTCAATAGGCATACTGTAGAGGAGGTCAAAGAATGGGATAAATGGGGATTACTGTGCTGACATGTAATTTATGACTCGTTTGAAGAAATAAATGAATTTATCACGTGGATGTTATTACCACTGGTAAGGAATGATGCCTGTAGATGAAACACTTCCCAGTTTTGGTTTATGCATTGCACACTTTTCTCATAGTATCACGCTTAGAACCTCACCCTACCTATTGCAGCATGCAGAGTATATTTACAGAAGTGAAGGATTTGTATTAAATATTTCAGGAAACAGACCAACTGACAGACAGATATTTCATTTTCTTGGCTTCTCTTGCCTCCAGCACCCACACAGTATCCATCAAATTGTCTGGAGTCAAATCCTCAGAGGCTGCATTTGAAGCTTGGGCAAGGAGCCAGCCTGGTTTAGAGAGCAAAGTCCTGTCTGTCCGCACACACTTACCACTGTCTGTGTGCTGCAGTCTGGAGCAGGGGAGCTCAGCCTTATGCTCAACAAAAAATACCCCTTTAACTCCCTTTGCATTGTTCCAAGAAAGGGATTTGGTCTGGAGCCTGCAGGCACATGTATTAATGATTCCATTGTTGACACAAAAATTGCACCTTGTCCCGAGACGTCATTCAGCTGGCTTTGGTACAGCAGCAAGCAGCACGTCCCATCCTGAACCCATCCTGAGGGATGTCCCAGCTCCTTGAGCTGCTCTGTTCATGGATAGGTGGTACCTACAGATGGTCTGGATGGCAACACAGGCTGTAATGCCAGGTGCATTGACTGTGCAAGTAGATCTGCCCCCTGGCTGGCGTGCTTTTTTCCAGAAGCATATTGTGGCTGCTGATTTCACAAATGTACTGTGATATGACAGCACCTATCCAAGGGCCAAGCTGAGGTCTGCATGTTTGCCCTGAGTCACCTGCTCATCTCCATGTGGCAGATGTATTTTAAAATGTTGGGCTTAAGCAACATTTCCTGCTGCAGCAGGAAAAATGATATAAAGTTCCTTCATAAATAGTATTACAAATTTGCTGAATGAAAAGTACTCTGATATTGCTGTGTCCAAATTGGAGACAATTCCTACTCTAAGATCATTCCTTACCTGTGATATTTACAGAACCGTGGTTGAAATATTACTCAGGCTAACTCCTGCATTTTATTTATTGTCTCTCCTTTCTCTCTCCATCCAGCCAGAGCCCTAGTCCCTGGTCCCTATGTACAGCTCCTGCTGCAGCCAAGCATGCTGCTGGGACAAGGATTTTATTTTAATGATTACTGACCAGGAGTTATCACAATGGCTGTCATCAACACAACACCAGATTATAAACATGGTCTTCGTGGAGGTTTTGGAGAGCCCAATAGCTTACAGTTAGTTTGGCACCTCTTTGCCGGGTAGATGGTGCGTGTTGAAATCACTTCCTTTAACTTCAATAGATTTGAGATCACACCCATGGTGAGGTTATTTATTTCCCTCCCCTTCATTCCCACACCCTCCAGGTCTCTGTATTTCACTCTCCAGGTTGCCAAGGGCTGTGTATGTTGCTCATGTGTTGTGAGGTGAGTATCTCAAAGAAGAAAGACCTGTGCAAACAGCTGTAGGCATACGTCCAGCCACCCAATTCTCTAGAAAAGGAAATTGTGATCTACACCTGGAAAATCTGCTTCCACAAACTAGGAGTTAACCAGTTAACAATGAATATGCAGTTGCATCCTAGACACTTGTGTTTCCACTGGCTTTTAAGGAGAATGAGATGTATTTTTAACACCAGTTCAACTTGTAAGTTGATCTGCTACTGCAGGGAGGAATCAATTGATAACTTAGATATTAGCCAGCTGCCAGTGTGTGGTACACAAGATTACTTGGAATGTGTTTGGTACACAAGATTACTTGGAAGTTCTGTGTTAGTACATTCACAGCATAGGATAGGAAGTGACCATTGTAGGGCAGGACAGGGGAAGCTCGTGTGTATTCCAAGGAAGACAGGTTCTGCCAGTGGTGATGTGTTAGGAGTTGTTTGGGCCATACACATTTCACTTTGTCAAAAGTCCATCTCCATTTCTAGCAGTGGGAAAGTCTAGGAATGGAAGGTCTTTGCTCAGACTGTGAAGGAAGTGAATGAAGGTGAGTCCCAGTACTACAGGAGCTTCATGGCTCCTACAGATAGCAGAAGTTTGTGGACGTGTGAGGATTCCCATTCTGAATTTCTGTCTTCTTCTGAAGGGCTTTGCTCAGCCATATGCCCACCATCCAGCTTAGGCACTAGGAGTTCCTGTTCAACCTATATAAAGGTTAACCCAGGGTCTCTCCTAAGGGGTTTCAAGAGAAGAGGATGGAGTGTTAAGCCGAAAGTGCAGGCATTCTGGCCAAAGAGCAGTGATAAAGTGCAGGTTTTCATGGCCAAAAAGCTGGTCTACAAACACGACTGCAGTCCCCTGTGGAAGACAACATGCCGTATTCACTGCCATGTACTGTCATCAGACAGTGGGGCTGCTCACAGATCCAGCCTTGAAAACTGTCAAACAAGGCTTTTGAGGTTGTTGTGAGATTTGTGGAGACTGGGATGTGTTTTATGGCTTTCAATACTTGGAAACACTACCTGAGCATCTGTCTGGGTCTTAGCCAGCAGGCTGAGTTAGGTAATGAAGCTGAATTTTTACTGAAACTTCTAGACAGTGCATAAAACATACAGAAGCATACCAATAATACATCTTTTCTCATCACTAATCTAACTTAGCTGCTGGAATGTAAGTGTGCAGTCCTTTTTCTAAGCACACATTATGCAGAATTGGAGCCAAGGCTGTAAAGAGAGTGCCTGGAAATCAGGTCTCTCCTGTCATTTTGGGAACAGGGAAACATTCTTCATTCTCTGTGAGGATGGGATTCCTTCTAGTAGTCTAGAGGAAGTTATACATGGCAATGACCCAAATATAGATGAGTCCCAAGGCTTTCCAAATAGGCTATCCATGGAAAAGGCAGCCTGAGCTGCCTAAATTCTAGGAAAAATCTCAGTATGGTATGGTGGTGTGTTGCATCACTTTTCATTCCTGTATAGTATCTGCTGAACTCAACTCCAGGCTGCCTGCTGCAGAAGCAGTTGTGTAGACTCAAGGGTTCCTTCAACAGAGCAGAGAGAACCATTTTTGCCTTTGCTCAGTTCATTCACTGATGCTGAGCCAGAGGGAAGCACAAATCACCTTGTAGACTGGTGAGCAAGACTTGGCTCAAGGCACTTGAGGCAAAAGGAGGACTTTGGTTCTTGGAATGTTAATACAGGGAGCCGTGTCTGCCAGGCTACAGGTGCTGGCCCTAGGATTATGTGGGTGAGCACAAGGATGCACAGGGTATATACACTGTTCCAGTCTGCAGAACTGCCTGGCCCCATTTATCTACCTGCTGATCTCCCCCCTCCACATCTGTACACTGCACTCCAGCCACCTTATTTCCTGCCCTGCTGAACAGGGTTTTGTTGAGGACTTTTGCCAGAGCTGTTGTCTGTATTGTGGCTCACAGTGGTGCTGTTGCTGTGATGGCTGAAAGCCCCGGTGTACATGAGTTGCATTCAGAGTAAGCTTTGAACTGTGCAAAGTGCATGCAAACTAGTGGTGTAATGGCATGCAAACTGGTGCTTTGACCTGATTAAGTTTTTTTAAAGCCCCAATTTCTCCACCGCTTTACATCATGTGTTGTCACACTGATGGGAAGTGAAAACAGCAATCCCTTTCTGATTTGGTGACATTTTATGGTGGCTTTGCATTGGCACAAAAAGCAAGTATTGGAAAGCTGCTGTTTTCCTTGTCTAAAGACAACTAGATAAATTTCACAGCTAAATCTTGCTTGGGAAAACAAACCGAGAAAGCGCAGTGTGCCCACATGTTCCTTTACACTGCAGCAAGGGATGGAAAAGAGCAAATGTTGCTCCTGAAAAACTGTGGAGAAAGAGTCACTGACCACAATTCCTTTCCAACATCAGTTCATTTTCCCCTTAGTTTAATGTTGAAAACAAAGTTGTAGTTCAATCATTAACCATGGAATTCATCCCAGAAGAAATGCAAGGACCACCAACAATGTGGTCCAGGTGTAGATTATAAATATCATCAGGAAGAGACATTCTGTGTCCCAGGGGCATTAATCCTGCAGCCAGTGCTCTTCCTTTCATATTTTGATTTTAAGCCTGCTATTTTTAAGGCTTTTAAGCAAGACTTTCTCTTGCAGAGGATTCCTACCAGAACAAGCACTGTGATACACCTAAACTTAATGAAGCCCGATAGCGGTGCTACAGTTGTAACCATGTTGGGTTTTGTACCTACCAGTTCTTTAAACTGGTAATTTAACTGGTAATTAAAGTTCTTTAGTTTAATAAAAATTACCATCTGGCAGCTGCAGAGAAGTTTTGGACTTGTCCCATACCGTGGGACAGGATACCATACAGTGGAAAAGCGTATGTGTGCAGACAGCATCCTTGAGCTTTCCAAAACCAGGAAATAGTTTGACCCAAAAGAAACTGAGAAAGGTAGAGGGCCTTGAACAGAGGCACAAAACAATAATAATTTATACACAGGCATTTCAAGTTTTACCATTGATTCATCTTGAGTCAGGAATTATGTAAACAAAGGAGTATAAGCATATTTTTCTGGCTCTCAGTATTTTTTCAGATAATAAGCTTTTGTTTCCTTTTTCCTGTAAAAATGTAAAGTGAGAAAAATATTACATTTACTAATTTATTTATTTACAACTTTTCATTATAATTAAGGCAGAAATAGGAAATAAGCCCTCCTGGAATTAGGCAGCCCCGGCTCAGTGGCTCAAATATTAATGCAGTGCCCTGTCTCACCTTTGCTACCCCATGGCTTTCATCCCAATCAATCGTCTTGACTGCACAGTAATGCAACTACTTCTGAGTAGAATCTCTTGGTCATGAACCAGAATCTGCTTTTCTAAAGTGGTAGTACAAAGGAAGGAAAGATCCCTCTGGTGTGGCATCTGCACTGGGTATTGCTTGACAGTAAGTGGGATTCCGCCAGAGTTCTTCTTTCCCAGCAGAGCTGAGTCAGGGTTTAGCTAAAGAGATACCCCAACACAATTGAAGCCTATCTTAAGCTTACCTTTTCCCTAAGAGATCCTACAACATGACAAGGTACCATTTGCTGGTTTTACTGCCTTCGAGTACCCCAAAAATTTACCAAGCCAAGGAGGGTGTTCACTTTCCTTGAGCAAGCATGCAGCAGTGAGGGGAGACAGGTTCTGGCACTCAGCACTGGTTCAGGACTTTGGAAGTGCCTGGTCACCCTCAAAGGCCACACACAGTTTCTGTGCGACCTTGGTGACATGAATAGTTTGGTTCACTTGTTTATAAAAGCAAGGGCAACATAAAACTATGAATGTCCATCTTTCAGTGTGAGTCAAAATACTCTATAAAAACTGTAATCAAAAGTTTTTCCAGGTCTAGTTCAGTTTGAAAAGATATGGTTGTTGTTTTTTGGGGTTTTTTTTGTACAAAATGCCAAATGTTTCCTGACGAAGCTTTCCTTTCTGATTGCAGTTTATGAATTCACATAAGCCTGTGAAAAGGAGCCATAACAAATGCCCAGATTCACTGAATCAGAGAAGATGTTTTATTAACTGGATTCTCTCATTGCCCTTTCTTTTCATGCCAGGTGCAGTGACAGAAAAATAACTTCAATTCATTGAGTCCTGTCATCTTCCGGATCTTTGGATCAGTTGTTTTTCCCTCTCAGCCTCATTAATTGCTTCTGAGGATGAGCTTCTAAACACCTGCTGTGGTCGAAACTGTTCTTACATCATCTCCTGAACACAGTGACTTCAATCACATGAAATCATGAGGTTAATGCCACAGTCGAGGCTTCAAAGCTGTTTCTGCAGACCTGAGCTGATTTTTTTTGGAAAATGCTACAGTAGCTGCTATTTCTTAACCAATAGAAGAATTACCAGAGTTATCAGTGTTCTGCTTATCATGCAATACAAGAAGATGGGAAAATTTTCTAGCAGAACCACAGTACCATAGGATGAGTTCTGCACTTGATCTTAGATCAGTTTTGATTTTTGTCTTTTTGTATAAAATGGAGATGAATATCCTTGTTCTGTATTACCTACTTGAACCAGATGACCTTTAAAAGGTCCCTTCCAACTCAAACTGTTCTATGGTTCTATGATTCTATGAAATTGTTAGTTGTGCTAGAAAGGGGTTCTCAGAAGAAAAAAGGTGATTACAAGGCTTACTAACGAGGGTAAGAGATCAGGCTGCAAGGGGAACTATCAGAAAGACACCGAACAATCTTTCAGAAGGGGGGAAACACTGACGCATATCTAAATTACTCTGATGGGTTATGTGCAATAGCAGAAAACTTTCCTCTGACCAGAAAGTCCCCTCTGGTTCTGTGTTTCTGAGTTGTAGGACAACGAAATTCTTAAATGTAATTATGCAAGTAGCAACACTGATTATCTATTGATCAATAATATTAATAATAGACTGGATTGATTAGATGTTGCTTGTGACTGGATAAAACCAGAAGAACAGACAAATCTCTTCTTGTAAAATAAGACTTCCAAAGGAAAAGCATGTTTATCTAGGCTTGGCATTCAGAAGAGGCTTCATCCAATTCCTGTTCATTTGGGTAGTACCAATGGAATTAATCCAGAGTAATGCATTTTGTGGAGTTCCTGTAAAGGTGAGATCAGAATCGGGTGCACTGTCTCCAGGTAGGCCCAAGGTATGCTAATTGTCAATATTAAGATTCTAAAACTTTCTTGGATAAACTGAAGCATAACTTCTTTCCTATAAAGCTTCATGAATGAGCAACATGGTTCCTGGATAGAGATCACATCAGCTCTACAGTTATTAATTTACGGATTTCTCACTGACCTTAGCTCAGCTCTGGGAACGGTGCCAGCACAATTACAGTAACTCTGAATAAAGAGACATAAAGCTTCTGTATCTGTCTACCCTGAAATTGTGCCAGAATTTTCTCTTCCTCAGTGATGGAAAGATCATTTTTTCAATTGGTTTCAAATTGTTCAGACTGCGTTGACCATAAGTAGATTATTTCCAGCAAAACAAGGAAAAGAAGGAAACTACCATGCAGATGTGTGCATACACAATACATGTACTCCAGAGATAATCTTTGGGAAGTGTGTCCTAAGAAGGTGTATGTCGGGAAACTGAGTCAAGGTGATTTGAGATAGTTACCTGGGAAAAAAACGGCAGAATTGGGAATAAAATTCCAGGGACAGATGCTTGATTCAGTATTGTTTTCACTGAATCACACTACCTTCCTGGAGCACGTCAAGGCCCATTGCCTTCCTTCCTGTGAAGATGGGCAGCTGGATTGCAATGACACCAGGTGGAGCAGAGTGTGCTCATCACCTTGGAAAATCAGGCCCCTGGTGATTGTCTCTGATGTTAATTGACCGTCAGACCCTGCAAGAGGGGAGTCAACACATTTCCTGACCCATGGTCTAAGTGTGTTCCAAATCCTAGAGTAAATTGAATGTAGTTATAGAGGAAATGCTGATGCAATCCACCACCAGCTGCTGCTCTCCCACATCCTCACAAAGAAGTGTGAGAGAGTGAGTTGCATGCAAATACTGCAAAACCCCGGCCTCTTCCACATGGCAGGCAGGACTCCGTGCCTTCCCTCCAGACCTCTTCCCTTCCTGCCTCCAAGAGAAACGCTGCTAAGGGCTGCTCCCAAGAAAATGCTGTGGACCATCCTGAATGTAAAACCCCTGAAAAAGCAGGCTTTTCATGTGGGATCACTGAGCATACAATGACATCTTCCCAGGTGCCTGATTTACGAATGCTATACTGAAATGTGTAAATGTAGGTATCTTCTAAGTGTGAGTGGGAATGGTAAGAACTGCACTAGAGTTCCACTCTTGCACTGAGATGTTTCATGATGGAGTTTTTCTCTTTGTTTGTTTGGGGTTTTTTATTTTGTTTTGGGGTTGGTTTTTTTTTTTTTTTTTTGGGGGGGGGTGGGTTTTTTGCTTTGTTTTGGTTTTTTGGTAGTTTGTTTGTTTGTGGTTTTTTTGGCAGTTTGTGTTTTGGGCGGGGTGTTGTTTGTTTGGGATTTTGTAGTCGTTGTTGTTGGTTTTGGGTTTTTGGGGCTTTTTAAAATGCAAAATCATTCAATGAAACCAGCCTTGTAATCTGCCACAAGCTGCATTTTTTCGTCTTTAACACACTGTAGGATCACCTTTGTGCATGATGATGTCATTAGTTTTTCATCGGCCGGCAAAGGTTTTGGCTGTTGTGTTGGAACAGAGATGTCCCCAACCCCTTCTTCAGCTGCGCCACCCAAATCTCACACAGGGTCCTGCTGCCTTTCCCGTCCCGTTCCTGTCCTCAGCTCCGTGCCCACCCCTGCTCCCCCCGTGTCGCTCCTGCTGTTTGACTCGCCACTTTTCCCAGTGCAAGCGCGCTCCTCCGCCGTTCCCAGCCCTGAGCCCTCGCTGCCTGGGGACACTCCCCGTTCTGTCCTCCTCCCCGCGGCGCGGGCGGCGGGCGGGGCGCGGCGATGGGGCGATGGATGGGCGGGCGCGGGGCCGCTCCAGGTGCCGGGGCCGCGCCGTTGCCGGGCGACGGGCGGCCGCTGTCGCTCCCTCCGCGCTGCTGGCCCGTTCTGCCCGCGGCCCCGGCACGGCCGGCAGGTAGGGACCGGCCCCTGCGGACAGAGGGAGGGGCGGTGGGAGCCCGGAGGTGTCTGTGTGTCTGTGTCTGTGTGTGTGTGTGTGGTGGGCGTGGGGCTGGGTTCCCCTCCTTTCCCAGGGCTTGTGCCCCCGGGTTTGAGGGGCGTTGAGAAAACGCCGTTGTGGGACACCCGGACTGGTGTGGGACACATCCAATGCTTCCCACAGTTTGAAGACCGCACCAAAGCATGTGCATCACTGTAGCAATCCAGCCTATGTGCAGGTGGAAAGCACCTGAAAGTCTCTGTTTATGTTGTGGTGGATGTAACAGAGTGTTTAGTTTTTATGTTTTGGTGGAGCTCTGAGGAGAGCAAAGTTGATGAATAAATAATCCTGGGCAGGTGCAAGTTGTAGAAGTAGCTCCAGGTATTTCACAGTGAGAGAACAAGCTCCTCCATGGTGCCTCAGCTTCTCTCGAAGGGCTGAAAAGACTTGCCGCGCTTTACAACTTAAGGGTTTTAAGCTTCGTTCAGGTTCTTGCAGAAAAGGTTCAAGTGTGGTCCCTGTCCTGCTCATGAACCCTCTGTGGTATGGAAAATGGTTTCTGTCAGCAAGAAATTCACTTTAACCCCTCATAGTTTTTAGCAGTCAGTAATTAGTTAATTGGAGACCTTCAGCTCTCCCTTTGCCTTGTCTGTGAGGCCTGTGCTATCCTGGCTGTCTTCTATAGCTATTGATTCCTGATATAAATGTTCCTCCTATTAATTTCCATTTTGACTGCTTTTACATGGCAATGTTTTCTGACAAATGATGCAGTGAAAGTATGCTAAATACTGACATTAACCTTTTATCCCCTGCTACTCCAATGGTGACGTCTTCTCTAACACAGAATTAACTTACTCCTGCCAGAAAATCAGTGTTCTTTTTGTTCAGTAAAAAAGTTCTTTTTCCCCAACTACACAGATTCTTCTTTATCAAGTCCTTCACCTTCTCGTGGTCTCTTTGGGAACTTTAATGAGTTATACTTTCATTAAGCTCTTCTAGGCTCTACTGCTTTGTGTCCTGCTCCACTTTTAAGCCCTGTTGAGCATGGACTTCTGCTGCTACAGTGAATAAAGTACTTCTCTTTATTAATTGCTAAGTGCTCAGTATGTCTTGGGATTGTTTTGTTGTTATGTTTTTTGTTCTCTTGAAGACTGTGTTCTTACTGTTGTTTTAGCAGGACATGGAACAATTAAATAACACTATGAGCACCTGTCAGTCAAGATAAATGAAGATAAACGGCTGTGACTACTAAATTAAAATCTCTGTTGGAGAGGAATGGGAAATGATGCAGAACAACAGGAGCATTGGAAGAAAAGGTAAAATTTCAAATGTACAAATTCCTGAAAATGTTTCAAAATTTCTTGAAATTATCCTCCCATTTAATGGTATTATTTTTCTTCATGTTATTTTGTCTGGTTTCAATTCGCCTAAAATCTTGGATTAAAAGCACAGTGTTCAGCCATGTCAGATCTCAGAGTTGCTGACATTAACAGGTTTTGTTCTGGAGGTTGCGGTGATTTTTTTTTTTTTTTTTCCTGGACTTTGTGCTCTCTGTCTTGGCTTTAACACTGAGAATGACTCTGCTCCTGCAGGGCTGACCTCTCAGGGGATTGATACATAGGTACATCTACCTGTATCTTAGTTTGGCAGCTCAGTTTGTTAGTTGTACACTGCTGTCACTAAAAGAACAGGCTCTGTCCATGGCCTGGGATGCCATGTACCTGTTGCACAATTCAAAGGACCTGATCCTATATAAATCAGGATACAGATTCCATGTGAGACCAGATGCGACTTTAGCACTGGACTGGAATGATATTATTGATGATGATGCAGGTGCTTTGCTAACTGAAATTCACTAGGGGACACAGTTAAAGAAATCACACTTATCTTCAATGTTTGAAGTAGTAAAAAAGTGCTGCAAAATAGTCACATTATGTAATATCTCATAAATTTGGGATCGCTACATTTTTTCACTAATGGGAATGGATTTATATTTATTTGTGAGGAATTATGAAGAGTTTTTTTAAATTGGAAAATTATTGAGCTTTTCACAGAAATTAATTATTTAGAGATATCTGCATAATTTTAGTTTACTATTATAATGGTTAGTGTTTTTATACCTTCTGTGGAGTCACATGTGGGCTTGAAAAAAATTGGAAGCAAAACTTATTTTATATTAGTAGGGTCACGTGTACTTGTTGTAATACAAGTCAGAAGACCACACTTGCCATGGCAGATGCAATAAATACTAACATGTCTGTATTAAAAAGAAAAGATTGTGGACTCTGGCTAGTTCAAAGAAATATTATCTGATATTAAAAAAAGAATTAGAAAGCACAAGTTTCTTTGAGTACGGCTTCTCACATCTGGAAGCAGTATTCAAAGTATAGCAAGCTGGCTGCTAGTCTTTCATACTTTGCATCTACAGTTTTAAATTACTTTTTAAAATGGAGCTCTAAAACTACCTTAGTTTTCTTTTTTTTTTTTTTTTTTTTTCCCATGTTCCTAACCTATGTGGTGATTGGGCATGTTTTTGCTTTATTTTAATGGAGTATCCACCTGAGTTCAAAGTGGGGAAAAGAAACATATGTTGAATGTAAGGGCTTAAATAAATTATTGATACTTGGGAAAGAGCATTCAGCTATTGTGCTTGTTATCTGAGAATATAATCTTGCAGCTGGTCAAACAGAAAAACAGTGTTAAAACTTCTGAGAATAGGGGTAGAAAACAGTGGAGGTTCATGTACTGTCTCTATGGCCATATCTTGAATTTCATGTGCAAAGCTGATCATCCTGGAGGGTAAATGGCAGAACTGAAATTCTTTCCATTAAATGCTTCAGAGAGAAGAGGGGATGAAATTAGATGATGCAAAAGAAAGCTATAATCTAATGAATGGCATGGACAGTTGGATGTATCCTCCATAACTCTAACTGCTGTTGACCTAATTTCTAATTTTAGCCTCCCAGCAGCCAATGCCTGTCTTCAACTATTTGAATAAACACAATGCAAAAATGCACTTTCTCAGCTTTTAAAATTGTTTCCTGATGAAATTTCTGTGTCTTCTTTAGTCATTGGATGACTATTTGTCATGTCCTGAGACATGACAAATAATTGCTTCCCCATACACCTCCTCAGTGTTGAACATAAATCACCTTTCGGACTGGGAAGATACTGATTCCCAGAAATTACAGCAGCATGCCAGGGAAAGGATCACTTTGGACTATCTCTGCTTCTGACAGTGTTTTTAAAGGATCTGTTTCTGACTACAGTAGATGCCTTGGCCCAGCAGGATGGTTGCAATGCCACCTCATCAGTAGCCCAAACTGATTTCCAAAGGTTCCTTTTCACTGTGGGTGTTCTGCCCTTGCTAAAATTTTGTCAGCGTCTGTTACTAAATATGCTCCTGTGGCATCACCCACTGGTCAATGTTTTTCTACAAGTTCATCTAGAATCCCTCTTTTTATACAATCTGTCCCATGTGAGCAGCATGTTGGAAATTGGAAACTTCCCAGTGACTCTTCAAATGGCTTTGCAGGTCAGGAAGGAATTTCTTGCTCCGAATACCTCGATTACCAAACAAAATGGACTGAAAATTGTTTGAGGACAACCAGAGTATGTTGAAACTCGGGAATGCTATACATGATGCATTTTCATCTTGCATAGAAGTTTTTATTTCAAAAGGCTCATAAATGCAACGCAATAGTAACTGAGGAAAAAAAAGGTCTGTTTTAATTGTTCTTTTCTTAGCTGTAATCTGGAAATACTTCAAAATGGTGGATACCTAAAACTGCTGTGAATACCAAAACCATAGAGTTTTTCTTCTCTGCAGCTTTGGGCTGTCACTCAGTTCTGAGTCCATGGGTTAGAATGTATTCATTCATCTTGAAAAGATACTGATTCTGCAAAACCTTGCTTTGCTCATGTCCTTTTTTAGTATGCCTAATAACATACCCAGCATCTGAATTTTTAAGCAATTGCTGAATTATGCCTTTTGAATGCAAGGTAGGTAAATACATCTTCCAGTGACATCTACATTTAAGGCAGGATCTCTGTGTGTGACAAGCACAGATATGTTGATTCCTGTGTACCTTGTCATTAGCTATCTGATGGACCCCTACCTAAGGACTAGAGGATTTTAGCAAGGCTAGCCTTATTTCTCCCTTATTTAACACCTGAACACTGATGGATAAAAGCTTGGGGCAACTTTGTGGCGCCGTGAAGGGCTAAATGTGGTTTCCTGATCCTTGGCTACCTTGATAAAATGGTGAGGGACTTACTGTTATCTAGTCCACTGAAACAATTGGAAGTGCATTTGGCAATCCTGTGAGTTAAGGTTTTGGTACCTTGGAGCTCTGTTTTTCCGCAACCACTGTTGTCCATCTGACATCCCCATATCCTGCTCTCTGCTTTGCTTGTCTGGGGCTCATTGTGGGGACAGATAGTAGAAGAGTGTGTTGAGACATTTTCTTTTAGCAGGAAGTTTACCTGTATATGAAGAAAACCCTTCAATCTGTAGCATTTTGCAGTTTCATCCAAGGATTTAGATAATCCATACTCATCCATAGCCACTGTCTGGAGACTTGCAGTACAAAGAGAATCAATGAACATTTGTAGCCAGACAGAAATTACCACTGACCACCTTCCACCACAGGACTCTAAAAACTAAAACAAATTGATTTGACTTCAGTTTATTTTTTCTTTGACATATAGCAGGACATATACGAGAGAGTGACCTGCTTTTACATCCTGCTATGAGGATGTTTTGTTGAGAAATACACTTGGAACAGATGGCTGGGTGTGCAGCTGCAGGTTTGTGCCCTGGCTGGGATCCGTGGTGCTGACCCTTTGCACAAGGACCTATGTCACTGGCCGGGTGACTGGACACTGGGACACAGCAGGAGCCAAGGGCTCGGCAGAATGACCCCAGACTATCATAGGCAGGGAGGGTACAAAACCTGGGGATTCCTTTTTTGGGGGTCCTACTGCAGAGGCACCAGCTTGAGCAGTTTTTGTGTTACTGCACCATGATTTAGTTACTTAGAGGATCCAGACATCTGAGACTCTGCTGAGGGAAACTCAGGGCTGAGCCAAACCTTGTCTGACTGTGCCAGCGTGAGGTGTGCAGGGCCCAAGAGGGGCACCCATGGGGGCACGGGGGCCACTACTGTGGAGGGATTTGGTCCCAGCAGTGAAAGACTGGGGCAGTGGGAATGTGACTGCCAGAGTGGCTCCTGGATGGTCAGACAAGGAAGTTTCCTTAAAAATTTGGCAAGCTAGCTCCAGAATTATGCAATATAGGGGCATTGCCAGCTCATATGATAAAACAGTTCTCATCACCCTGCTCAGCAGGATCTCGGGGGAAAACGATTATATATGCAACTTTAACTATGAAATTATTATTTTATATATCTACATTGAATCTGTAGATATATAAAGGCGAAATGGGTGGCATTTAAAGGCATTGCCTTTTTATTATTACTGTTATGTTTTTAAAAAATATTAGACATTTTTTAATCTCGACTCTGTCCAGGTTTGTAGCATGCATTTTCTTCTCTGGGTTCGCTGCTGCTTTGAGTGACAGCACAGTGTGAACTCAGCTCCATGCGTGGGGGTATTACATCGTCCACAAAGCTCCCAAGAGCTCTCCCTGAAGAGTCTGTGGGACAGATCCCAAGGCTTACCTGCCATGATTGTGGAAATTGCAGAGCAGGATTTATATTTAATAGCGAAGAACTGTCAGAGCACTCTTACAGCTTTTAAAACCATAAAATAAGGAAGGTAAACAATGAGATAAATCAGTACACTTGCTTTGTATGCACGTTTGGATGCTTGAACCAAGTCCTCAAATTGACTGAACAGTTACACAAAATATAATTGTAAGCATTCAGTCATTAAAGTCAGTGAAATTTTAATTATATTCAATGGGATATTTTTATATTAATAATTCAACTTTCCCTTAAAAGCTTTTTTTCTTTAGTGGGGCACAGAAGCGGAATATTTATGAATGCTCTTTATAGTGTTTGCATGATCCTTTGATATTAAAGTAGCATTACTGAAGTATTTGTTATCTTGTTCTGCTTAACAAAACCAGAAGATTAAGATCAGATTGTGTAGCCATACACACAAAAAAAGAAGTTATATTAATAACAGGACTGGTGTCTTATTTTTCATCTTTTTAGAAGCTGCACCCACTAAAATAGACTGATGTGTTGCAGGATGCTTTATATTACATGAGCGTTGCAGGAACTGTTTTTGCCATTATGGGTGGATTATTGTAACAGTAGTTTCCTGATGACATCATAGTAAATTCCAGCTGCCCAAACAGTTATTTTCCAGAAGAGGTTATCTGCAGTGCACTTGTGCAAAATTACTTAGGGCACTCACAGTTCCCTTGGGACTTGTAAACCAAACATTTTGTCAAATCCATAGTAAATACAGAATTCTTTGTTTTCATTCTGTGTCAGTGGTAACAGTATGGGCACTGCTGTAGTTTTTGATTCAGAATTAAACAGCCAAAAATTACATTATGCAATACAAGTGAAATGGAAGTCTGCAGTTCAAGCTTCTTGTCATGAAGGGATAGATAGCACAATGGTTCTCATATAGGTGTTTTTTCTAGAGAATGTTTTGGCTGCTGACCAAAAAATATAGATATGGGCCCAGAGACTGCAGTGCCTCCACTGAAGTGGCACCCTTTGTGTTACTCATGCATGAGTAGCCACAGAGCAGGAGAGGGTGCTGGTTGAGAAGCTGGCCTGAGGCAGTAGAGATTCCTTTATGTATGGGATGTTAATATTAGAGGTATTTGCCTTTCTTAGAGTAAATTTTGATTAATTACATTGTTTGGGGTGGTTTTGGTTTTTTAAAATTTTGTTTTTAAACAGTAACTTAATTGCTTGGACAAGATGTTTAGGTGATGTGAAGGCTGCATTAGAAATTATCATGCCTAGTCACACAGTTCAGAGATTCTTTCCCAGTCTTAGGAAGCTGTAATTAATATTAAGTCAAACATTTCTGGCAATTGCTGAATTTGAAATGTGTATTAATATATATTTAATGAAGAATACAGAGCCCTATCACTGACTCTTCAATAAATCTTGTAGCAGGAAAATAAAATCTTGGAGTCTTACCAGACTGTCAGACCCTAAGAACATCAAATAACTATTCTCGGCCAATTTCTTTCTAGAAAATTACAGTATTCTGAGGGGATTTTAAATAACACGTTGTTCCAAGGATCATTTAATTTTAATAATGGTTTTTATTACTGGTATTTATATGTTGAAAATGTCCTGCAGTTTTTAATGAACTGTCACAACATGTCTGTGAATTGAATAACTTACCGTGATTACACACGCTCACTCGGGTAAGGAGAGTGGCAGCAGTGGAGAAGGCTGGCAGGTTAACTCTTTGTAGAATTCAAAATCTTCCATCTCATTGCTCTGGTCATTGATTTCTCCTGCATTCTATGATTGTTTGCTTCTAGTTATCCAAACAAGTAAGAACCTGCCAAGTTAAGACTTTTGATGCAAAACCTGCAGAAACTAATTCATTGGTTTCTTTCAATCTTTTATTCTTCTCAGTGTTCCCATGCAGTAAAAGACTCCATTATTTTCCAGCCATTTTCTCTTCCCCTGACACACTTATGTGCTTACTGGTATTGCTGTGCTGTCCCCTGGATTCACTGGAGGTTTTTGCTAGGTGCAGTCAGCTTCCATCCTTGTGTGTCCCACGAAGAACTGAGGGAATGGTTCTTTCCAGGAAATGGATCCAACATACAGCCAATGCAACCATCTTCGCCGTGAAGATCTTGATGTTCGTGACTTTTCAGACCTCTTTAGTGACAACAGAAGTCTTTGCAGTCCCTGTGAACTGTCCCACTGAGGCTGACACTGCTCTGGGTCAGCATTGGCTTGTCCTGTGTGTTTGGCAGAGCTGAAGGTTTATCATATGGACCCGATGAAAATGAACAATGTAACTCCTGTGTTTCTAGGAGGACAAATATTGTGCCAGGCACCCTTCTTGCTCCTACACAGTGCTGAAGATTTCAGAGGTTCATGGATTTTATGGATTATTGGCACCTCACCACTAGGATTCCTGCACTCTTAATTTTTCTACAATCTCATTTTGAGCATGTTATTTTGATCAGGAGGGGATTTTTTCTTCTCTGAAGAAAGCTTTGAAGTGATAGAAACATGTAAAAAATAGTTTTGCTTGCTGACAATAATTCAACTTGATCTCAAACAGTTTGTAATGAAAATACTTTTCTCCTCACTAATCCAATGTTACAGTAATTACAAGAGCAGATCAATAGCAGGAAGTATAAAACAAAGTATTACTTCAGATACTAAGCCACAAATTGATCTCCTTGTCAAGCCTAAAGCAAATGCTGTATCAACATGTTTCAAAGATTTGGGGATGTTCTGAAATGTGATGGTGATGGCCTAACAGAGGGAGAACAGTAATTTGCTTTAAGCAAGTGTGTTAACTCTTTTCAGCCTGCATCTACAAAATCCTGCTGTTACCTCATTTTGCACTCACACGTTACATCAGTGTTCTCTGACTATTGCTCCACTTTGTTCTGATAACCTACAAGATTATCTCTGGATAATAACAATCTTCACTTGAATTGGGAAGACCCGCCAGTACTTGCACACAATCCTACACAAGTCTTGTGAAACTGGCAAAGGATTCTGGAATTTATGTCACAAGAATATTCTACTCCAAATCGGTTATTGACCAAAATAATTCTTTCTTAGGAAAATAATGACAACATCAGAAGGTCTTCATATCACAGAAGATTCTTTAGTTTTCTTGAACAACTGATGACTCTTGTGACTCTATACTGATTAAATCATACTGACCTGTTCTAATGAAAGTAGAGGGAAAAAAGTCTGAGAAATTCTAGAATTCTTTAGAAAAAGAAACAGGTACTAGAAATTTATGTATTGTAGCTTTTCTTCTAAACTGCAAGACACAGTGTTGTTGAGGTCTGTCTTCCCTCCTAATGGGCTGAAATATGAAAGTTGTCTTTACCCTACTATAGGCATATTGAGGTTTTAGAAGCTGCAAATATCACTACTCAGTTCACTTTATGGTGGTTCTTTTATAAGCCAGTAAGAAAGATTGAAAGGAGTTGTGTGACACCGAAGAATTTGTTACTCAATATGTTTTTTAGCTATTGAATATTGCTGTGGCTTACGTGTAACACATTTGAGCAGTCAGCTTCTCCTGCAGGAGTACCTGCCAGGTAGGTGCAGTGACCTGGAAAAAATAGAGTTTGCCTTCTGTGAGCTTCTTCTGCCCTGATGAATGTACAGGAGCTCTTAGGAGTCTGAGGGTTTGGTTCCTCCCTTCCTAGTATAGGAGATATGCCAAACTTCTCCCTGCAGTATCATCAGTTTTTGTTGCTGGTTTTGTTTGGATAAGGGCTGATGGTTTTTTTCTGACAGCACAGAATCTTCTGAATTTCTTTTTCTTGTTCAAGTGAAGAATTTTGACTGGACTTGAGTGGTCAGAGGAAGAAGTCTTTGATCCAAACCTCCAAGTCAGTCCTCTCAAGTAGAGATGACCAGCTGAGCAGTCAGAACTCTTATTTGTCCTAACAGAAGTTACTCTTGTGTTTAACTGTTTATTAGTATGAGGAGGAAGGAAAGTGGTAATTCTCAGGTCTTGGCCACCACTGATGCTTTGTCAGCCAGTTATGATTAGCTTGATCATTTAATTACTTTTCCAGCACTAAGAATAAATATTGCTTCGCAGTGGAGAACAGAACAAAACTGCAGGTGTCCCTTCAGCAGAGCAAGATGGCTTTTCTCTAGTCTAGCCTTTTGTTGTTACAGCAGTGTTTCCAGCTGTGACACTTCCTTGTTGCCAAGTAGTAGTAAATAGCTGTATAAATCACAGTAATGCTTGTACCATTTGGGTACAGCTGATTGCTTTTTGACTCTAATGGGTGTACATATGCTTACTCTCATATTTCAAAGTTAATTGTTAATATTTCTGTGAAAATGATATCTTTGGGAATTGAAGAATGACCACAGTTGGAGTGCTTTATCTTCAAACTTTGTATTTCATTTCTCACTTGAAGCATACACAATTTTATTTAAGTTGTATTTTTAATTTATTTTCTCCAAGACTGCCTGCAGAACTAGAAGTCAGTAGCCATTGCTTGCCTAACCTAGAGTCAGTAACACTGCTGGGGTGTTTGATTTAGGACAGCAAATACAGATGGATTCTGTTCATGCTACCTGCAGCCGAAACTCAAAATGCTTGAGAGAGGTGGGGTTGTGTCTTGGTACTGGCACTGGTACTTGCAGTCTTGAGTCCAGCGGAGTTTTACTGAGTGTTGTTCATGTTTCTTAAGAGGAAGGGGGTAGGTAGGGAGCCTGTGTGGATGGGAAGCTCACTGACACTGGAGAAGGGAGAGTGGAGTAGTGAGAAGGCTGGAAAGGACGAGTGTCCTGAGCCGTTTGTTCTCAGCTTTCTTCACTGTACAAGAGCTATAGGCATGCCTGGCTTCTTGTATACCTGCAAATAACAGTTTACTGTGAAAGCTCGCACTCAAAGCTGAATGAGGCATGGGACTCAGGTAGCTCTTGAGGGTGAACAAAAGGAAGAACTTGTGTTACCTAATGCATAGCTTTGGGTTCATGCTGATTAAAGAAACCAGAAACCTGTATCTCCGTAGGCATTTTCTGTCTTGGAATAGAAGTCAAAATAGATTTTGCTGACAGGAAAATAATAAATACGGGTAGAAAAATCAGACTGCTTGTTATCCTTTTGTTCAAAGCATGTTGAGATGGACCTGAAGTGGAATCCTGACAGAGTTTCTCATCCAGGCTCATCTGAAGACCAGGAGACTGATTTGAATTGGCAAGGCAACCCAAATCCCAGTCCGCTGATTAAAGATGATGGAGAGCTTCTTATGGATGAACATCTTTCCCCCAGGAAACTGGTGAGCAGACATCCAACTTTTTAATGAAGTGGAAGAGGCAAACTGGCATATACAGAGCTGTATTAACCTTCCAACTGCTATTGTACTGATTGTGGATTGTTGCCTCTCTGACATTTAGATTTCTACATAAAGTAGATTTTGTGTAATGAAAATATATCAAATATTTGTCTTCCTTTCATCTTGTTTCATATCAAAAGTATTCCCAGCATGAGTGTGACTGTGTTTATTGCCAGGGTTCTTGAAGCAGCATGAAAAAAAGTACAGGTAGCATAATTATAGTCTACACAGATCTCCTTAATGCCATCTGGAGTACCTTGAATCTTAGCATTAGTAAAAGAATTTACATTAATCTTGTTCTGGAGGTTGGAAATGTAACTTTAAAAAGCACTTTTTTTCCCCCTCTGAGTTAATGAAATCCTCTGTCTTGCTAAGAAGCCAATTAAAATATTCTGGAAATGATTGAAGTACTTCCTATACATGTCAAAGTGGAAGGAATTTCAAAGCACATTTGAAAGCCATGTTTCTTTTAGACTGGGGGAAATGATTTTGGTATGTAGCCTGTTGAAAGAGTAACATGCTGAAATCTTCATGATGGAATTCACTTTGTGAAATATTTGTGAAAGAGTACTTGGTTGCACATTGTATTGTGCTTGCTCAGGACTAATTAAGGGTGAAATCCTGTGGGCTGTGTATGAGCTGACCAAATGTCACTCTTCTGTGCTAAAGGAAGGGAGAGTTGAGAGCAGGACGTGAGGAGAGAGACTTTCTGTGTTGCAGACCTACAGAAGAATCTCTCTTGTGCTGGGGAGCATTTGTGAAAGACAGATGGGGCTGCCAGGCTGTGGTTCAGGTGCTCCCCACAGCCAGAGGGGTGATCACAAGCATCCATAATCCCCCGTGTATTCGCTGCACCAGGGGAGAGGCACGAGCTTCCGCAGGGAGCATATTCCAGCTGCGGGTTTACACCACTCCCTTGCCACTCCCAAACTACATTCCAGCTACCATTTTGACCATGTGCTGTAGGTTAGACACAACTATTGTTCCCTAATTAGCCAAGTCTTCTAGTGTTTATAAAATGGTTGGAGATGCAAAAAACCCCTTTCTGCAGAGTGGATATTTTAAGCTTTCTGGAGAAAAATTGTTGCATGGTTGTATGGTCTATGCCATTCACTTTCCATGTGAGAACCTCCAGCCATTTCTTGGTCTTTTTTTAAAACCTGGCATAGAACTGGAGCAGTCTAATGTGTTTGTGGCCTACAATAGCCTGTATAAATCTGATGGGAACCTCTCAGATTAGTCTGTATTGTTAGGGCATGAACCAAAGCCCATTAGAGTAACCTAAACAGCTGCTCTCTAATTCAATCAAGTCTGAATGAAACCCTTAGGAAGTTCTTTCATTGGCATGAAGTTCTCTTTCTGAACCTCTGCTGCTTGTAGTTCACAGCAAACCGTAAGCAGAAAAGTGTATGTAAGGCAATGTTACCTGCATCCCATGAAGCTGCTGTTTATTATTGTGTAACTTCTTAAAAAATACAGATAAGCAGTTAAACAATTGAGTTTTGCCTTTTATGAGATTGTGGGTGTTAACATTTGTAAGGAGTCTAATTTCAAAGATTCTTTCAAATTAAGTACATGGTCCTGGTAATTTTTCTGGACACAGTTACTTCCTGCCCTGGAATCTGACATTTGTGTTGGCATAGCTGGGATACTTCCTGCTCAGAGGAAAAATTACATGACATTGTCAAGGAAACATTTACGGTGTTTATAGCTTGTTTTAATAACATACCCCCTCTGTCTATTCTCTGACCTTTTTGTTGATCAAATGGAAACCACTGCAGCCATAAATGTACTTTCTCTGGATTTGCAAATGTTCAGAGTGTTCAAATATTTAATACAAAGCAGGTTTTCACATGCATAATTGTTTAAGGACCCACATGTCATTGACAGTCAAATGGTTTGGAAGGTTGCCTTGCTTAAATCAATACAATCGCAGTATCTTTTTTATTTTATATTGTTGTGAATATTTTAGGAGTTATTGATTGTATCCATTGCAGTGCTCTGAGAAGGAAACTAATAGACTTTTAAAATACAGGCTCATTAAAGTAAAGGGCACGGGCCACAGTTCTGTAGTGTTGTGTAGGCAAATTTTTGGACACCTTATGGATGTTCCTGAGGAAGGTTTTTTCTGAGACACATACTCATCTTAGACCATTGTGAGGACAAGGAATAGTCTTGCACCAGTTCGATTTGAGTTTGGGGAAGCTGCAAAGTCTAGTTGAGCAAACTCTGTTAAGATTGGGCACCTTGGACTGCGGCCTGCTGCCTCATTTCTGCCTGCACATTTGAGTCATTTTGCCCCTTTTCCAGGGGGATGGCTGTGTATTTTGTAGTGAAACCATTAGCAGTCTGCATTATTAAGAACTCTCTAAAACTTGTGACATTTGTGTTCCTTCACTTTTTATTCACTTGATGCATTGTTTTCTTCCAAAGGGAGTAAAGTTTGGCTTAGACTGATTTTTCTTTTCTTTCCTTTTTGCCTTGATGGACCATGTAGAACAAAAGACAACTTCTACAAAACCATTGGACCATTACCCATTTTCTTCATTGTAGATCCCCTCACTTAGACTTTATGCTCATTCTCCACAGAGTTTATAGTCTTCTCTAGCTTTGTTTCAGCCTGGAGTTCACTTCAAATCCTGTATGATTCCATATTTTCATTATGTTAACCACATCTTCCAGTTTCTTCTTGCTGCCAGCTCTCTTGCTGCACTATCATGTAACATCTTTTTATGTTTTAATGTCCTTCATCCAAGCTACAGGTCAAAAGCTTTTGATGCAAGGGTTGGTATCGTTAGATGTGATTTTTATTCTTTCTGCCAGTATCAATATAAATTTTCTAGTGTACTCTTTAATCTTCCTCTATATGGATAGGCATTCTTGCTTTTCCATTTGCACTTGGCCTATTAATATTTTCAGCTCTATATTTTCCTAGTTATTTTCCTGTTAATATTTCCCTGCTCTGCCCATCCTTACACATGGTTGTCAGATATTGTAGAATACCAGAGTGAGCAAATTCTCACTTTGTTCTGAAAACTGGCTAACAATGGGCAATTAATTTTTAACTCTGTTAGGACCGTGGCACAGATTTTTCATTAAATGTGGAGAAACTGAAATTAAGGGTGCCACCTGTCTTTAATCAGATTTTTATTTTGTCTTATCAACGCCTGTCCTCTCCCTGCTGTTTGCAAAGGATCTTTTCCTGACTTCCACTAAAAGCATTCCACTTCTCAGAAGAAACTCATTTTACAAGGTCAAATGATCTTCCAGACATTGTCACATTATAAAACCCAATTGCGTTTGTGTGTGATCTTTAGAGAAGAAAGGAAGTATTCTCTAATTTTGCTTTTTATTGATCCTGCTCCAACTAATCATGTTTTCCAAACTTAGGAGCACATGTTCAGATGTGGTGTTTAGTTTTGTTGCTCAGGAGGTTAGGGTGTATTTCATATGGTATGCACTCATCCTCACGGGAAAAAGAAAATGCTGGAGGGTCCAGGAACAACAGATTGGATTCTTGCTGAAATGGCTCAATTGTTTCCTTCTTTCTTTTGCAGCAAGTTTTCCTCACAGTTGTAAGATAAATGGATTTGAGGAAGAAAACTAGACATTGAGAAAGTGCAGAATCTTGATAAATTAGGTAGAGTAAGGGAATGGAAGTAACTGAATTTGCCTGAATTTGGATCTGCTGAATCCGTCACTGGAAATGTATAATTTTTTTTTTTTAAGGTTTGAGGGGTCCTCTGGAGGTCTGCCAGTTTGATCTTCTGCTCCAAGCATATCTGGTTTCAAAGTTAGATCAGATTGCTCAAGGCAGCAGATAGTAGAGGTAATACTGTGAACTGGAAAAAAAAAATTACAGAGCCTCCTTTAGTTTCAGAGCTTTCCTTTTATGAGTTTCTCTCCTAACACTAATGCCTTTACAGTAGTGAAGGCTTGTAGTTGCTATATTAGTGTTCATTCTGCTACTTAGGCATCTGACATTTTACATTGAAATTTTCACATCAGGAATCTTTGAATTTGTATGCATGCACACACTCCTGCATGCTTTTATATGAAAAAAACCTCAGATATTCATTTGCTTACAGCCACCAGTGCTTAACTAACATAAAATGACATTACAGTCTTGACTTTTCCATGTCCAGTGACACAATCTTAAGCAATGATTGTAGCTACTGTCTGTGCACCTAATTTCTAGACAGGAAAAAGAATTAATCTTGGGGTATACCTTTTTTAATGTCTCTGTGAGGGAAAGTAAATCCTTAAAACAAATCTAAGCAAAAACCTATGTAGGAATGTCAACTATCCTGTCCGCTCCTGACTGCCTATTAGTTCAGCACATACTTGAAACTGAATATTTTTCCTCCTACAGAAGTGACATGGGCTGTTTCTGGGAGATCAGTAAACTTCCCATCTTGTTTCTGGTGCCCTACATGCCTGCTGAAGTTTGCAATAGTTGGATTTCCCAGCAACTTGCCACATCAGATCCTTAATACTGGTTTAAAAAAGGGTGTCAGGATCGTCAATCCCCAGCATGAGTCAGTGAAGGGCTGATGATAGCAAGACTAGGCAAGGGCTCATCCCTTGGATGAGGATGTGGATCTGCTGGTGTGACTTGGGGCTTTCTGCACAAGAATAAAGACATCTTTATTAATGCATCCACCACTACTTAAATTTCGTATCTACTGCCCTCATCTACAATTCCCATATAAGTCAATAAAATCTCTTTTGATAGCACCTAGCTAATCTCTTCATCTGAGATGAGAGAAGAATGTATTTATGTGTATATGCAGAAAGTAGTGAAATACAGCTAAATATTTTAGTTATGGGCATCTGCAGCATTCAGCCATTTTGAAAGGAAGTTTGGATGTCGGGCTACAGAGAAGTTCTGTTCCCTTTCATTGAATCACTTAAGGCCTATTAATTTGAAAATATTTTTCTTCTTAGAAAAAAAATTGTCATAGTTTTAGCCTTTTTGTTTTTTTTTTTTTTTTTTTTTTTATGAAGGAGAGATTATAATTGAGTTGGGAATTTGAAAAAAAAAAAAAGCAATAAACACATGAATGGACATGAATCTAGAATTTGCATACAGGTGTAGTATTCAAAGAGAACAAACTCACCACTCAGGAATTCCTGTCTTAGCCAAATTAACCAGGATCAGCAAAATAAATGCACAGCTGGAAATATTTCTCTGACAGCTGCATGCAACTTGTTCTTCAGCAACATGCCTACTTTTCTTAGAGTATGTGAAAAATCTGGGGAAGAGAGAAGACATCAGTTGTGTATGCCAGTTTTGACTGAACAGATATTATTTGCCAATTAAGGAATTTCCAGATAGCTGCAAGTGGGACTTGAACTGGATTTCCCAGCATCCCCAGGTGACTGCTCTGCCAGTTGGGAAGCTCTGCAAGCACAGAAGTATTTCTCACTTGCAATTTTTTACAGAATACTTACTGGCTTTTCTTGTCAGTCAGAGAAGCTTTCCAAACCAGTGCACAGTCCCCAGCTGGCCAGACATTTGGCCAGGCATTTTGCATGGTGGGGATGATTTGTGAAACAAAATCATGGACTTGCTTCTTAAAATATCATCTAAATTATTTACCAGTAGCTTCTTCATAAAAAATAGTTTTACTCCCATTTTGAAGAAGGTGAAAAAATGTAAAGTGAACTTTATTCATCTTTGTTTTACTTACGCTGTATTCAAAGTATCTTCAAAGACTTGTGCAGCACTTTACCGTGGAAATATCTCCTTTCAAATAAATAAATTTACAGTGGAGTGTAAAACTGCTGCTCAGAATCAACCTTTCAGGCCACCTCCTTGAATGAGATGTGCCAGGAAGATTTTGATGTTTGATTCTTCAGAAAACATCTCTGTCTGACTGATACCTCCCTTGCAGGGCTGCAGAAGGGTGGCAAGCAGAGCCCTCTCTGAACACCAATACTCAGCTTAGAATTATATTTGTTTTCTCAAGGTATCTTTTTGACCTAGAATAACTGTGAATATATCCCACTCTTTGCCTAGAACTGATTGTTGGTCCATTTCTGTTTGCTCCGTGTGGAGGCTGAGCAGCTGGAAACAGCCAAAGAAACACCTAGATGGTGCAGTACCTCCATGTCTGTGAGCATTCCTGGGGCACAGGCAGAGACATTCTGTCCCTGGCTGTCAGAACATCCCATTAAGCTATGAGAGGCAGTCATTACCTGAAACCACAGTGGGACACCTCTGAATTAGGGCAGGAACCTGTCCTAGACCTGGGATGGCCCTAGGAATGAAATGAGACAGAGCACTGTAGCATCGCTTCTATCCACGTGGTGCCATCTCTCTGTCCAAGCTGATGACCCCTTCTGTGTGTTGGGTCATGATTTTCTTTTCCTTTTGTAGCAAAATTCATCCAGAATGTCACTCCTTTCAAATTTTGATGAAGGTTCCCATGCTTTGACATTAAACAATAGCATAAATAGAAGATCCTGCTAAATAGGTTTCATCTTTGCTTAAATGTTTTCATGCTCTTCCCTAAATGACCTCCATTCCTGGTGTCAGAATTTTAGCTGTGACATGAGAAGTATCTTATATGCAGGTGCACCAGCATGCCAAGAATGGTGTCTGCAGAGTAGTAATGTCCTAACTATCTTCCACAGGAACCATTCCCCGTGTATCCTCCTGTTGAACTGCCATCCTGGCCTTTCCTTGCTGACCCACTTGCGATCAACACCTGGGGTCTCAGTGCTCTAGTGCCTTTAAATAAGCTCATATCCTCCACCTGAGAGCATTTCCCATTTCCTTCATGTACTACACTGACTTGTGCATTCCACAGCAAACTGGTTCCAGCATCTCCTCACCATCAGCAGATGGAAGGACAGTGAGTGTCACAGAGACTCTTGGAAATGCAGAACAGGGAGATGGGCATCGAGAGTATATGGAGTTTGTTGCATCTGGTTAGCACATGCTTCAAGGCAGCTATCTATAGTTCAAAGAGCTGGTGATGACAGCCAATAACCCTTTCCAGCACTGGAGTCACAGTTCTGCCTGTTGCAGTACAAAAATACTGGTGCATTAAGCAGCTCATCTCTCCGATAGGGGAAAAGGTACAGATAGTGGATCAGGGAGAAGAAAAGGAGGGTAAGGAATGACATTGGTAATCCCTGGTATGAGAAATACAGAACCCTAGATGAGGAGAGACTATAACTTCATGCAGGTTTTATATTTGGATTTTGAGAAAAACATCAGGGAGCAGAACTGTGAAGGGGGGCTGTCTAGAATACAGCAGGGGAAGGACAGCATGCAGGGAAGTTGCAGACAGCAAAGGAGAAAAGGACAAAAAAAAGGAGCAAAGGCTCCTTGGGGTATCAAGACCTTTTGCTACTCAACTGACAAAGTATGTGACCCTAAGCTTATTACTTCTTCTGAGACTTCTTCCTGTTCTGATGTAGTCTCTTAAAAATATTTTGATGGCAAGTAGGGAGGTATTTTTCAGAAGCTTCTTCCTTTAATGACAGTGAACTTGCATCCAAATCCAGCAATCTGAGTGCATGGTTTGATGCCAGGACATCAGCTAGCTCTCATTTCACACATAATCTCGTGCTATGTGACAGACAGTGTCATCTGCTCAAAAGGGTTACTGCAAAATGTGTCTTGCCATGAGGGATCTTGTGTTCACTTGGAGAGAAAAAGCAGTCTGTAGCTGTTAAATTCGCTGCCTTTGCAAGAGCAAAACACATTTTGTGGTGGCTGCTTGTGGGGATAGAGTCTTAGAAGCGTTCTTATGTTCAGCCTGCTTAAAATCACAGTTTTAAAAGAAAATATTTAAAATAAGATTAAAAAAATAATTTTAAACATAATGTTTTAAAAATAGTTCAAAAGCAGTTGAAGCTATTGGATAATTCTGTTTCTTAGGAGTACAAGCCAAGACCTTATAAAGGGGGACAGTTTTTCAAGAAGGAATGCTCAGCTTTTCCTGGAAACATTGTCCTTTTGGATTGCCATCTCAGTTACACTCAGGCTGGTTTTGGTCCTTTGTAAGAGGATGTGGAGCCACCAGCGGAAACTGCAGCCACTTGAACACAATAAAAATGTTACCTAATGAGCAGGAATGTTGCAACCATCATTTTTTTCCTTGCAAAATTAACTGGATATTCTCGTGGTTATTTTTTCTTCCCAAAACTCATAAGCAGAGGTCATCCTACACATTCCCTTCTAATGAGTAAGTTCTCCCTTATTAAAAAACCTAAAGAATGTTGTCGCTTTTTAATGGTGTTGTAGCATTTTAATTTGTCTCCTGTACGTGGTGGTTACTGAATTACTTTCTGCCTTCACCTCAAGAAAAGGCCCAAAAGGTCTTTCTTTTTCAACCCCTGCTCTTGGTTGCATCATTGAGGAGGAAACTCTGATGCCAGGATCAGGCAGTTCTTTGAAGTGGACATGTTCAGCCCCACATCTTAACTGTTTTGACACAGAAAGGTGAAAATATAGAAGTTTCATCAACAATTTCAGGCAGTTAGTGTCATAAATAAAACCTTGCTTCTCATTTCTCAAGAATTGTTTCAGACTCCTCCATGAGCCACTAACCAATGAGGAAGAAAGGATGCAGTTCTTCTGGTCTGCTTTCTTGAATTCATGCAACTAAAGTAAAATTCGTGCAACTAAAGCAAAGGAGGTGGTGGGATATGCACCCTGAATGAGAGAAGCTGGATCATAGGAAGAAATAGGGGGTGAGGACAGTGGTAATGTGAGATTGCTTCAGCTCCTTGTGGAGTCACAGCCTCACATCTCAGGATTTCACAGCCTTGCTGTAGTTTTCACTGGCAGTCTTAGAGCTTCTCTCCTTTGTGTATAATTTCTGCTTGTTTTGTTCCTCCTGCTTACCTCTGCTGAGGCAAAATATTACATGTATCTGTCAACACATACTTTTGGATATTAGGAAAGATTAGAAGAGTCTGCGTTCACACACATCCTTGTTTAATGCAATGGTTCATCAATTACTACAACTCTGTAAAAATAATGAAGGATTTTGAAAGTTCTATTTGCATTGCTTAGCTATTTCTGAAGAAATTCATAATTCTTGTAATTAGTGTAGTCTTCTTTCAGAAAAGTGAGCTGCTTGAGCTAAAATCACGTTTCTTTTTATTATTTTGGGTTAAAAGGTAAACAGCGTGTTTTGTTAGGTTTTACTTACCAGCAGCTTTTGGATTTCAGGTGATGTTTAAGGTTACCACTTTCTGTCTGCTGAGGATTAGTGCAGAACTAGTGCAGGTCTTAAACCATGGACATACTGTTTAAATGAAGGTAGCTGGCTTGTAGGTCTGTTTGCAGCTTGAATGTAACCCTGAGACTTGACTCTTTAAGCAGTGTGTAAGTTTTGGGAGACTAGATTATTTTGGGGCTACAAGGAGGAAAGGTCTTCGAATACTACATTCATTTCAATGTAGTTCATTTCATTGCACATCTAGTCTTGTTGAAATATTTGTTGGCAGAACACTGGTTGAAAATCTGTCTACACCTTTTTGCTACTGTGCTATCTGGTTTATTGCATGAGAGTATACATATATTTCTGCTTATCTTAACAGAAAAAATTGGCAGGGGTAGATGATCTGAAGCAAGTGAAGGCTCTAGAGATGCGAGTAGACACCAGAGAGATCAGCTTGGGCAACTTTGGTAAGAAAACACTTTATTTTCTGCTCATCATCTTGAATGTTTCTTTATGGTGTCTTGACTGGGGATTCACTAACAAACAGCCAGTGAAAAGTACTGTCCTTATCAAGAGTTCTTGAAATGGGATCTCCTTGTACCTCACACTCCTTGATCTCTGTCTTCTTGTGTGAGGCTCTGAATAAGACTGGAAACTCTCCCCATGGGATGAGTACTGTCTAAAGCCCATTAGTTTGGACGAATTTTTCTTGTATGAGCATTTACTCGTCTCTAGCAAAACAGGAGCCAAAGGTCAGCTTCTCTCCACTGTGAGATTTCCCTGTGGCTGAGGAATTGCCAGTGCTATCAGTGGCTCATGCTTCCAGCAGCCTGTCTTTGCACCTTGTATGGCCTCACTGAACAGCTCAGTGAGGAAAACGAGCTGGAGGCAGGTCCTGTAGATAGATCATTTTGATGAGCCCCAAACAACCCTAGCATTGGCATTTGTTTTTATGTCATCATCACTGAACTAGGGAAGTACAAAAGGAATTCCCTCTGTAGAAGAGTTAACACTGAGAATATAAAGCCTTGCATTTTTTACCAGTACTAGCAGTCATTTTCTGTCGTGTGGATTCCTACCACGCCCGCGTCCATCTTCTGCTACATTGAAGCTGAGTAACTGCTTCAGGGTAGTATTTTCTGTGCTAAAAAGGAGCTGTGTCCCCAAAACCGTGTACTAGTGCTTTCAGACAAGCAGTTAATTTTTCATATGCAAATGACTAATGCAACAGCTAACTAGCTTTAATGGGTCTTTTGATGTCTATTTGTCAAGAATGGTTGAGCAAGAACAGTGAAAGGGGCTTTTGTTTTGTATATATAGCCCCTTTGTATTGGTTATTCTGTTTATTTAATGAATAAGTCTCTTTCTCATAGGCACTTGATAATTTAAGGTAAGTTATGTCCATTTCTTTCAGAGATCATAGTCTACTCAATCATGTTTCCTCCAGTTGATAAGGAAATCCCATTAAGCCATTTCTATGATGCTCAAAAGTGTGCTCCCATTCCTATGCCATTTTACATTAGCTGTGACAGGCCAGCAAAATGTTTCACCTTCATCACTCTATACTTCCTTTTCATTACTGGAATAAATCCCTTCTCCTCCCCTCTTTAGCCCATAGTTGGGCTTTTGCAACATTTACAGTATGTGAATTACAGAACACTATGTCCACAATACAAATAATTTCCATCTTGTTTATCTCCCACTGTTCACACCAACAGTTGGCCCTTGAGGGCCATAAAAATCAGCACCTGCAGGTCCCCACTGCTTTTGAGAATAACAGAACATCCAGACCAGTCTGAATTTCCTTCTGTTCTTTTTTTTTTTTTTTTTTTTTTTTCTTTTTCTTTTTTTTTTTCTTTAAGGTGTGTTTCTGGGTTTTCTTCCTGTGAAAATCTCTTTGCAAATGTCAGTAGGTGGCTAGGGTAGAAAGCTTTCCTCAGTTTCATATGTTTTCATATGGCAGATGATTTTTAGGCACATGGAGTAAGGCCTAAATGTTTAGGGGTTTTGCAGAGCAGTTTGCACCTCTGCTGCGAATGCAAGCAAGACTGCTGTTGAAGATGTTGGGCTCATTGCTTGCTCCCTGCTGGCTGCCTGCCCCTGAACTGTGCTGCTGACCTGTTCTGTGGTCACAGAGGTCCGGAGAAATAGCCTGAGGAAAAGAGTAGGGTAAGAATCAGGCCAGCTGCAATGAGAGACGTCCAGTGTGGCAGGATGTAAAGTTTTCCCCCTATTAGGACAGTCAAGCAATAGGAGTATCCAGAGAGGTTTGGAGACTTCATCTCAATAGGTTTTCAAGACCTGAGCACCCTGATCTCAGAGACAGCCTGGGTCTGAGCGGGATGCTGGGCTTGAGACCTCCAGCTGTTCCTTCCAGCCTGGACTGCTCTGTAATTTAGTGTTCATTTTGCATTTCGAGCCTGGCTAATAAGTTTTCTTTATACACATACTAAACCGCTTCGCCTTGCTCTCACTGTATTCCTTAGTTGTAGAAGGTGGGACTTATCATCAGCAAATTGTTTGGATGATCAGTCCACACTCAGTAATCAATATTGTTTTGACTGGTTTTATGTGTAAGGATAAAACAAGCCATGCAAGGTCTTAAACGACCAGGTGAAAGTGTTAAAAGCTGTGAGACTGAACATAATTCTGAGTCACTTGGGACCTTATGGCACTCAAATCCCAAATTTACACCACAGTTTTTACTTGAGAAACATTTCAAGGTTCACAGCCTGTGTTACAGACTGTAACACAAACACTCAGGGCCCAAAGATTTCTAGAGTGATTTAAAACTTGTTGCTTGATGTTTTTCTTGAGACCATTCCACTTTGGGATGTGCTAAAGTTTAAAGCACCATCCTGTTAACCTTGCCCAGTTTGTCGTGTCTGCCTCTATAAAGTGGCATGACATAGTAAGGAGGAAGAGTTACTTTTCTTAGGGACAAGGTGTGGGCTAAAACATGAAAAGACTGATATTGAAATATTTTCATGTGATGAGTTTTAAAATTAAGGAAAGGCTTTGTGCCAGAGCTTAAATCTGAATCTTTGCAGGGCTTAGGGTGATTGCTGAATTCTCTAGCTGTTTTCAGTGCACCTTGCTGAGTGACAGATGGAACACTGAATGCCCTGGCGAGTCTTGTATCCAGCTTTGCATATCTTGGAGTCAATTTTTGTGCTCCTCAGCTGCATGTAGACCTCAGTTCATATTCAAACAGAGGGACTATTTCCTTTTCATTAGCTTATTCCTTCAGTTTTGATTCTTGACAGGTATGGAATTACATTCATGACCGGCTTATAGAAATTCCTGTTGAAAATAACGGTGGAGCAGAGTTATTTAAGACACTACATAGTCCTCTTATTTCTAAGTAATTTTAATAGCTCCAAATCAAGTTACCCACAGTGCTGTTCGCTGGTGCTTATTGAATTGTTGCCTGCTGGTGGCCAGACTAAGTTGATTACGTGTCTTGAGATTGCCACTTCCCTTGCAGGCGTTTTATCAAGGCAAAGCTCTGCCAAGGGCTCAGGAGTAGCCATGTGCTATTTCTCATGCAGGGTCATCATCCCTCTTTCCTCTTGCCCTGTTTGTTGGCACTCCTGGTGCAGAGCTGGGACACCTTTGCTGGCAGCCAGCACGGCAGCAGCAGGTGCTTGCATGGCCAGGGAGCAGCACAGAGACTGGAAGAGTGAATCTGATGTGGGTGTTCCTGCCCAGGATAGTCTTGGCTTAGCTGGTGCTGACAAACTCACTGAGCAAGGCTTGGACAAGCCCTCCAGCAGGGCTTGGGCAGGGTCTCCAGGAGTCACAAGTATGTACTGGGGCAGTGTGCTTATGTGAAACCCTGCACTGATGTGTTTTCTGTGAGATCCTCATCTCAGGTAGCTCGACTGCAGCTGCCGTGGGTTTGCTTGAAAGGGCTGTGCGCTCACCTCCAGTTTTATTGCCCAGTTCATCCCAGCAATGTGCAAAAAATGCACGTGTAGAAATAGCATCAAAGTGATGTATCTTACTTGATCAAAAACAGCTCAAGATTAATTTGCATATCAGGTTGGCCTTGCTAGAAATGTACAGCCTGTTTTGTGTTGTAGGATCAACAAAGCACGGTGGTTGGCTAATGCCAATGCAAGCATTTGTCAGTTGTTTTTCACTAGTCCATATTCCAAAAGACACCACAAGTCCAGCCAAAATGATATTTTTTTTAACAATAAGAAACCCAAGATATATGATGCTACCAAAAGAATACTTCGTAATATAAACAAGTGTTAGAAATAGAAGTGTCGTTACTTGTAGCATATAATAAAACTGGAATTTTGGCTGCTTTCTCTTTGCTCCTAGTGAGTTTTCTAAATGTCACCTGCTGTACCAAGGTACCTTGGAAAGACATCTGCTTTGCTACCCTGCTTGTGAAATGCAGCACTTCAAGCAGTGTTGTTGAGTGTGTCTCTTTCTGCCCTTCATTTAGTCTTGCTCCACTGGTACAGTAGAATAGTTTAACACTAGTACATTGTTGGTGGTTAGTAATTTCATAGCCATGCAACAAAACCGGTCTTTAGTGAAAGGGAATTGTAGACAGATGAGATAACACTGCCTGTCATTCTGAATTCTCAGCCTTGTCCTGCACTCATCAGCGTTTCTGTGCACCATTCTTGTTTTTAAAAATCAAGATTATTCAAAGGAAGGCAGTTTCAGGATAAGGAATATACCACCTGTACTTCTAAAATTAATATTAGAAATTAATACTGTTGTATTTTAGAGTATTTTTATATGTAAGTATAACATGTCCTTGCTCTGAGGAAAGATACCATGAGGGTTAAAATAAAAAAAAAATAGAAATACACTCTTACATTGGGATAAGTATCTTGTCACCCTTATTTTACAATTTTCTCTTCCTAATTTAAACTTCTGGCCTCTAATCTATTTATAAGGATTTGGGACTCTAAAAACCAGCAAAATCAATGGAACAATGAATTCCTAGCACCAAAGAACAATTACATGTGAATATGAAACTTAAAGGAGGGAAGAACTTGCAGACTTGCAGGAATACATTGCAGAATATTCCTGGCAGAGTTTTGTACCACCACACATTGTATACTTCTATTTCAAGCTAGTAAACCACACATTAAAGTGTAACACTTTACAAGTTCCCAGAGATAGATTGCACCAAAGTGTAAAAAAAATCTGAGATGGAGGATCAAGTTACAATAATGAACTAACCAGATGTGAAAATTGCATTATCATCCTGTCACTTTGCCTCTTTGGATCCTTTAATAGTTGCATCTTTCCTGAACCAACCCTAACTGCATTCAGTAAAAAGCTTTTTCTTGGGCAAGTCTCTCCATTTCCCTTGACTCCTCAAGAAGATTCAAATTTTCTGCTTAACATTAGTCCTTAAAATTCCTTTGCCTTTTAATGCTTTGCGGCAGCCTTTGCTTGGTAAGCCTTTTACCTCTCTGACTGAATCCATGGCACTATTGCTCAGTTTTGAGCTGGGACTGGGGAGGCTGCCACATCCCTCTCATTTTTTCCTTTAACACTTCAGGGGATGTCATTTAATCTCTCCATCCTTGTCAGAAACAGGATAGAAAATTTTTAGAGTCTAGATTTTTTTTCTTTTTTTTTGCAAGGGGGAGGTAGAATTTCTTGGGGCGTGATTTATATCTGAGGGAGTCTTGCTCAGTAGCTAGTAGGAGTGCTGTGAGTAATTAACAAAGATGCTAATATTTCCTCTGCCAGGACTCCAAATTATTTTGTTGCCATACAAACATATAAAACTTGTTTGACATGAGAAGGCATACCCTGCAGGATGAGGACTGGGTGTTCTAATTTGTTCTTCAATTTTTGTGGATTGTGGAAAATGATTGCAATTTTTCTGACCTTGTTTGTCACACTGTGTTTCAAATTTTCATATTTCCAAAAGTTCTTTGCAGACATGAACTTAAAAACTAGCAGTACAACATGAAGATCAATATGTGCATTATGAACACTCCAAAATTACATGAGATGTAGATAATGCTTCTATTAAGGCATGATTTATTGAGATGTTTTTGCCATAAATGCTCTTGTTCTGTTTGGGGAATGAATAACATGACCTCCTTTCTTGCTTTTGAGATCCCACTCGCCTTTTTTTTTTTTTATCCTTTGCAAAGCACTCGACTGGTGTCCTTCTGGACACTGGTAAATCACCCTTTTCAGACAGTGATTACTCAGAGAACTTATAAAAATATTTGCTGAGAATACATGTGAATGTTTCAGCAATGATCCAATTTGTCTAAAATTGGTGTTACTTCTGCATGGTTGCATGTTATACTGGAGGATGCTCACCAGCCTTGAGTAAACTCTGCTAGTGGGGATGGGTAAACATTTGCTACTGTCCATAAGAAATGGTTTCTGAGACTTGAGCTTATGTCTAAATTATTCTGTAGCTCAGAGGGATTTAGTGTATGATTTTGGTTCAAAGATATCTTTAGAGTGAACCAAAAAGGCAAATGTCTTTCAAGGATGTGAAACCCACCCCACCCCCCATTAATTAGAGTAATAGCAACAGAATACTGAGGCTTTTATAGGTATAAAACTTGTACAATTCAGAGGTAAACAATTGCATCCAGAAAATTAAAATAAGAAAGCAATGTTTTGCAAAATGTAGCATTTGGGGGACCTGTGAACTATGAAAGATGATGTTGTGACATGAAACATTATTTTTTTTTTTGCTGTTTGACTCAAAGTTATATTTTGAAGATGTGTTCCTTGGCTGTGTATCCAGTAAGTCCATCACTGCTTGCCATTAAATAGGTCATGGAATGCTCTACTCTGAAGTATCCCTTAGCTCTGCAGAGTATCACTCAGTTCAAAGTCAATCAGGATGGGGAATCAGACCAAAGAAAACAGACACTCATCAAGCCAATTTCTTTTGTTGTCTGTCTGGCAAGGTGCCATATCAGAATTTCCAGAGGGGTTCAAAAATTGTAATTGGGTAGTCATGCAGACAATACATATATGTTTCAAAAATGCAAAGGATAAAATTTTCTTTGAGTGAAATAATCTCATTGATTTTCTTAGAAGTTCAGCACAGGCCTGGCAGAAACAGCTAAGAAATGCTTGTAAAATTAGATGCTTCAACTTGTAATTTTCATGAATTTCCTTTACTCTAATCCCAGGTCTTCAAAGTGATTGTTTTTTCTGTTCCCACAGGTGTGCATCTGCCTAATCTGAGAGAACTGAAGCTGAACAATAGCTTGCTTGCATCTGTGAGGTAAGAAATTAATCATTTCATGAAATAAATATAAAGAATAACAGCCCTCAATTTTATTTAAGTGCTAAAATCTTCATTTATGCTGCTTTCACTCCTTCCATTTCTCCATGCTATGATAATGGACTAGGCCATGAATAATGCTCTACTAGCACAGAAGTTTAGGGATGGGACCTGATCTGGAATAAATCAGTGTAGCTGCAACAGTGCCAATGAATTAGCCCTAGTTTGCCGCTAGGGAAGTTCCTGCTATGCTGAAGTCCATGGAAATTTGTTGCACATTTGAAAGGAGCTAAAAATTCCCCTCTTATCTATGCCTAGGTGCTTGGATTTCAGTGTTTCAGCCTTTGGGCTTTTACTGTGCGCAGTAGCCTGCTCTGTACGGGTCAGACCAGTTCCTCAGCTGATGAAAATCACTTTGGCTTTACTGAAGTGAATGGGATCAGGTTTATGAGAGCTGCTGTGAAGCCTGCATGTCCCTCGCTTGCTGAGCTACATGAAAACATCACGTTTTCTTCCAGACAGCTGGGGGGGAGTTGGTGGGTTGGAAAGATATAAGTGAAAACCATCGCAGTGGGGAGGCAGAGCTGTCTTCTCTCTCCTGTGCTGATATCTGTATTACCCTTGCTAATTAGTGCAAAGTGGAAAAATACAGTTCATATCAGAAAAGGGCTGTGTAAAAGGCCCTGTTTTAAACAGGGCTGCTCTCTGGCTTTGTATGGCTAGCTGCTAAACTCGTGGGGCAAAAAGTAGTGGGCTTGCCAGTTCTTGTTCAGAGAACATGTTCTGTCATAAGAAATGGCAATAAAATCTTCTTGGTCTCTCTAAAGTATCTAATGAACTTCAGTTGTTACGCTTTGATTTTATTTTCCCTTGTTCTGGTGATGAGCTGAAGGATCTGCCATCTAAATTTTGTTTTTCTCACCTTCTAATCCATAACCTGTAAAAGTGGTGATTCTACACTGCTGCAACTATTATAATAGCAACCAACTATTGTCATAAGCATGAAATTGCTCCATTATTGCAATGGAGGAGTAAGTAGTGGGTGAAAAAAATTTGAATTTTGACAGTATTAAGATATTTGACAGTATTAAGAGATATTATATTAAAAAGAAAAAAATCATGAAGTGGCTGTTAGTTTCATCAAAGCTCCATGTTCTCTTAAAGTGTGCCAACAGAAAACCTTTTGATCAGTTCTGTTGGTACTGAACATAAGAATGCAGTTCAGGAAAACTAAACTGCTTGACTCATGATTTTAGCAGGATTTTGCACCTTTGTATTCTGAGATTCTAATTTCTCAATGGCAAACCATTTTCTTTGACCTGCCACCCTTGTGGACCTTGATGCAGGGAATGCTTGATCTCAAGCTGAGTCTTGATTTGCCCTAACGTAAATATGTTTGGCCTTGGATATCAAGTCTAATATTTTGATGATTCCCAGGCACTCCAGCCCCAGAAGCTGGAGTGACCCACTCTGGCAGAAACCTGCTCCTTCTTCTGTGTGCCAGTTAAATGCAATTGCCAGGGAACAGGTAAAAGAAGAAGATTTTGTTGGCTCTCCCAGACATGAACTCAGTCTGGATAGTTACAGCAGTAGCTTTGCTTTATTAATTCCCATCTTTGACAATCTGTCATTGATAAACACAGATCATTTAAGGGCATATCCCATGCAGGCACAGCCTTGTACTTGAACTTTATTTTTGGATGTCTGCATCACATCAGTTTAATGCCCATTAGAGCAACATTTCTGCCACAGCAGTAGTGATGCCTGCTATACCTAATGTAACATAGCTGCTCCCATTCTAGAGCCTGCTGCCATTTACTCCAAAATTCAGAATCTTATTTCTGAATTAATCTTGTTGATATCTGAATTCTGTCCAAAAAAAGTTATTATTTTCTTTTATTCAACCAAACCCTTGCAAATGAGGCTTTTGAGGATGACAGAAAAAAGTGTTCTTCCTTCTTACTGAAAGTAATTCCCAAAGATTTTGCCAGCCATAAGATCAGAATCATTGTGGTGGTAACTTGAAAATGGGCAGCAGATAATAGGAAATGTCTTGTGAGGACCAGCTGGAAGACTGGTTTTATGTACTGAAAAGAAAGCAAGGACAGAAAAGCAGAAAAAAGAGGGTGCTTTGTATATACTTGAGATGCTAAAAGCAGTCATTCTTCTCATTCTATTTTATGTTATAAAAACATATTCTGGTGAATGATTATGAAGAAAAGGCTGTCAGTGTGCATGCATGAGTTGGTAATAAGATGGGAGACTATGTTTTGTGTTTTGTCACTATTTTTGTTTCATCTTGTCTTACAGAGTACGATTACCTAATTATTTTGGGATGAAATGGAATTAAAACTTTTCTCTTTTTCATTTTGAAAATGAAAGAAGAATTGACTTGGTAGATACCAAAATGGAGGTTTATCATCTTGACTTTAGTTACTGATTTTTTTTTAGGGTTTTTTTTTTTGAGACATTTATTCCTGTCAACCTGACATAGGATCTGAAGTTGTGAGAATGCTGAGGGGTGCATTGCCATGCACTGTTCAATGGAAATGAAAGGAGTCATGTTCTGACAGTGAGGAATCAAGGTGTTCTTGTATTGCAATTTTCTATGAGAGCAAGGCTTGCTAGGTCAGTGAGTTTAGATATTGGCTTTTCCTGGTAGTTCCTCAAGAAGCTGTGATTCCTTTGATGGGGACGGTGTTTGAGCTACCTTACCTTGTAAATTCATGGTTCTTCCCCAATCCTCCTAAAGCTTGCATTACTTTTGCATACCTGAAACTTTGAAAGGACACCATTATCAACTATTTAATTTAATCCAAAGGTGGGGGGGGAATATCAAAGTTTATTTGCAAATAATCAATCTTGGTGGTTAAAAGGAAATTTCTTTCTTGGCTGTTTCTGGGTTTTGGTTTTCTACTGGCCCTTTGTTAAAGGGAACAGCTCTGGAAAATCCAGGGTACTGTGAAAAGAAAATACTTCATAGTGCTGTTGATTTTCTAAACCACAATAATTTCATTATGTCCTTGTTTGGTGACCTTCACCGATTTGCTAGCAACTCAGAACTTCTAGATTTATGAACTGATAATTGAGGATGAAAAGTCAAGCCTATTCTGAAGAGTGCCTGCTAAAATCTGCCTTGTTTTTTTGTTTGGGAGCTTGCTTGTTTGGAGGTTTTTTTTGTTTTTGTGGTGGCCATGGTCCTCATTTTTGAAATGCTTCCAGTAAAAGAACTATATTCCAAGGCCAGTGAATTACTACTTCTTCTTTGGCATGAGGCCTGTGTATTTTTTTATCAGATTGCTTTTATTCTCAATTCAGGGATGAATGAAAGGTCTGTTTAAAAATGTTTAGATAGATATCTTTATGAAAGGGCTTTTAAATCAGATAGGGGAATCTTGGGACCTGGTTCACATAAGTTTCCAGAAGAAGCTGTTTCAGCAGCTGAAGTTAATTTCCTCCCATTCAGCACTAGGCATTGTAGCCAGCAGAAGAGTGATCTACTCTCAGGGCTTCTCAAGCAACTGTTTCTAACAGAAAAGCTGTCATATTTTAAGTGAGATTAAATGCAGAGACTGCAAAGTGTGGGGGCAAAAGTGAGTATGGAGGATATAGGGAAAGCAGATTTTCTTCATCCAGATTGAGTTAACATTTCATTGCTGCTGTTCTCTAATTGGTCTTGCACTATTGCAGAAGCATCCCCCAGAAAAAGAGGGAAGTAATCCTGGTCTGTTTCATCTGGTAAAATCATCAGGAGGTTCAAATGAACAAGGTGCAGAGTACATTCAAAATCAACAATTCTTACACTTTTATAAGCCTCAGGGGTTTTTTTGGGGTTTTTTTTTTTGTTTTGTTTTGTTTTGTTTTGTTTTGTTTTTAGCAGCAGCTCCTGGAGAAAAGACTAGCAACATAGGAGTCTCTGTATTCACCTTTTGGAATGTTTTGAGCCCTCTTGGCTGTGAAAAAAATAACTGTAAATATGAGCCAAGTGATTTGAGTAAAGGTTTTGATGATCATTTTATGACTTTAAGAGTCAAACTAATTCTTTCTTAATTCAGGGTAAGGGCTCTAAAGTAATGTTAAAAAGTATTTTTTGAGACTTTAGTCAGGATCTTTAGGTATTTCAACTTAGCAATAAACCTCTTTTTTTTTTTCCAAAAAAGAGTTTAAGGAAATATAATATCTCATGTTTTTAAAGCCACAAGAAGTTTGCCTTCAGTGGCATTGCTCACAAGCTGAAAATTAAGCATTGGTCCAATTGTTTTGCTGGATCTGAATCAAGTTACGCCATCTTGTATAAGACTGAGCCATGACACAGATCACCACAAAAACTGATGCAGTGCTGATAGTGTGTCTGGGCACCAACTATTTTCTGGATAGTTTTCCCTCAAGCAGGAGGAACAAGAGGGTATCATTCCCCTAAATTTACTTTTTGCTCTTGTAATTTTTACTTATTTCTTTCTATCTCTTTCCCCCTCCCTCCCCCTTTTCTTTCTGCTTGTCATTTCCAATCTTTTGCAATTACTGGATTGCTATGTTTGATATACAGTAACGTGTACATAGGCACACACATATCACATGTAAAAGCAAGGATCAGCATTGCTGTTATGATATTTAAAATCCCCAAATAGCTTCTAAAATCAATTCAGCTTGCATTACAGGTGCAAATGTTTGTCAACAGATGGTGTATTTGTGTTACAGCAGTTTCTTACTGTGTTTAGAGAGGAATCGGGGTGCTCTTGCTCTAGGTTGTTCTTACAAATGCAGTCAGAGAACCACTGCTCTCATTTGGTTAGAGTGAATCCCTTCATACCCTTATTTCAGCACCCAGGGCATCACTGTTTACTTTCATATTCACATTTCAGGATGGAGAAAGCATTTAATTTCAAATGCAGGCTAGTTTCTGTAGAAAGTGTTCCTGTTAATTCTTCTCTGTAGCTGGACTGAAAGTCCTTCAGCAGTTAAAGTTGCTATGAAGTCTTTTTAAGAACATATTCTTTGAGGACTTTGAATGCTTTCTAGAAGCTAGGAAAGCATTTAAATTGAATCTTAATCTCTGTATTAATGAATCTTCTCTGTATTAGTGCCTGCAGATCCCTGGGAGTATTACAAACCTGGGCAAAATTGCTGTGACCTCAAGTTTTATTTAGCATTGATGGTTTTAAGGATATTCATATTATTGATAAAAGGTAATGCTTTGGGGACAGAAATACAGCTTCTTTTAGTTGAGTGGATTATTTTCAGAAAAGCACAATCAGCCTGTTTGCCTTTGGCCCTAGGGAAATCTGATTGCTTTGACCACTTATCTGTCCTGGGTAGACCTCTGGTTTAATTTCACCAGGTCAGGTGCCCAAAGTAGAAAATGTGTCTTTGTGACCTTAGATATCAGGGAATCTGACAGGCTGATTCCCCAGCAAGGGAAGCCGAACTCCTTCTGCACAAATGCACAGATGGAGCTCAGGCTCCATTCTGCAGCAAGCACAGAGGACACCAAATCAAGTTTGTGGCCTCGCAGTGTCTTTCCGTTGTTCTCACCATCAGCACCCCGTTTTCTGAAGCCTTCCCCAGCTGAAAATCCCCTGCTTTCTGTTTCAGACTGTCAGGCACAGGGTGTGCCTGTGAGGAAGGGGATGATGAGGCAGGGCCTGCCCTTGCAGCTCCAGTTTTGAGTCTCCTGGCCATGACAGGGTAGTGAGGAGGGTGCAGTGCATCTCTCTCCTCACAGAGCAGAGAGGATCTGCTCTCGTCATCTGAGCAGTTCCATGGCAGCAGGTTTCTTCCAGGACACCACTATCACGTTTCTATTTTGTGACTGCCATACAATGCAGGGCATAAAAAACATCAGAGGATCACCATAGACCACAGCAACACTTTTTGCTTGCTGAACACGGCTAGTGAAAAAGCAAAGTAAATAAGTAATTGCTAATGTGTGCAGGAAGGCTGCCAGTAAACTCCTGCAAGGTAAGACAAGCCCATTAAGTAATTGTGCCCTTTCTCTGCCCACTATCTGAATAGGCACTCCACTTTGTGTTTGATTAAAAAGTGGCCTTTCCTTTCAGGATGTTTTCTCATGCCTTGCACCTATCCAGCTGAACCAGGTCTTTAAAAAAACCATACAACTCAGCTCCTGAGTTAGCTGTATAAATACGCTGTATTTTCCATCTCAGTTTCTTATTTTATCCTGGGTAAACACAGTCTTTTGAATGAGTTGTGTATAAGGCTTTGCCTAATGGTATCATGATCTTACTTATATTCTCTGGATGGAAATGATAAATAAAAATGTCGGTAATAACGAGTGGATTTCTGCCAGCAAATAAGTACTTATGTGCCTGGCTATTAGGCAGTTTGCAGCTGCTCTGTTTCAGCTGTCAGCGTCAGGGTTCACTCTACGAAAATTTACTCCTAAATATTAGTTTTAGCCAGTGATGAGGAAAAAATGGTTATAATCACAGTGTGAGAAACAGCAAAGAACAGGGTTGGGAAGCAACAGTAATTAGCCCATTGCCAGTGGAACTGTTAAGGAAGCTTTCCTGTCTGACCATCCAGGAGCCACTCTGGCAGAAACACTCACACCACCCGAGATTTTCACTGCTGGGACTAAAGCTCCTTCACATTCAGCAGCTCCAGTGACCCCAGGGGTGCCCCTTTTGGCTCCCTGCACACCCCACACTCACAGTCAGACAGGGTTTCCTTACTGGTTAAACCCTGGGTTTCCCACAGCAGAGTCCCAGATGTTTGGATCTTTAGAGAAATTTAATTGTGGCACAATAACACAAAAAACAGCTCAAGCTGGGTGCCTCCTTCCTGAGTGATATCCAGCTGTGAAAAGATTGTCTTGATGGAAATAAGAAAATAATCAGCATTAGTTTAATGGGTTTGTAGGTTGTTTTGATTCTCTCCTACAAGGGAATTGCTTCTCCGCAGCTTGTTTGGTATTTTTTATTGAAAATAATTATGTTCAGTGGGAAAATACATTCTTGGAATGCAAGGTAAATGCTGATTTTAAAAAAGGAAAGGAATCAGGTTAGAGGGGAAATTATGCTAATGGTTGTATTTGTCAGTTGTAACTGCCAAGTGAGAGGAATAAAAATGAATAAATAGATAGAGTTTCAGTGTACAATCAGTTTCATGATTTAATTTTTATAGCATATTCTCCACACAAGAGTTGATCTAGCTGTTCTTATTTTCTGCAGACGCGTTGCTGCACATGAAGGGCCTGTTGCTATTTTTCCCCTAAAGTAAATGCACACTTCTTTTTCTCTAGCTCATTATTTGTGTGGCAAATTTTTATCCTTCTATCATGAGATCTTTAAAGGATGTATCAGATCTCTCAGATGCATCAACAGCTGGATCAATAGCTGCAAGAAATAAATTCTGAAATGCCTTTGTGTTTTAGGAGGTGAAGTTGTGATTTCATCAGCAGGTCTAATGTATGCCCATTCTTCACCCTTTGCAATAGCTGCACTCTATGTTCTTCTTAGGGGGTAAGAACCTGAACACAAAGGTCTGATAGTGAAACTTACCTCCTACACTTTTGCTAACAAGTTTTATGAAAGACTGTGTGTTTGAAAGACCTTTTGTGGCATCTCCTGGTTTGAACTTCATTAACCTCACAATTCTACCACTCCACTTTCTACTGTTTCATCTCACCGTAGGCAAGAATTTAGAGAGATTTGTTTTACTCTGCTTAGTGTTGCAACTACAGTTGCCTCAAAAGCAAGGTCAAGATGATCTACATCCAGTTAACACACCTGCCCCAGATTTGGGATGTCTACTGGTGTGCTGTAAAGGAAATGCTGAGGCTCTGCCTTGTCCTGTTTGTCTCAGTAATCCTATGATGGGCTTTGAGGTCCCCCAAACTTCTCTTCTGCACCTTGTTTGCTTGTTGTAGAAGAGCACGTGGAGGTCAGTAGAAGCAGAGAAAATCTCACTTGAAGCTATTGTTTAAGGAAGAAATGTTGACTTGGGACATATGGAGACAAGTCTGTCATCCCAGATCTGTAGTGAACATTAGAGACTGAGAGAGGAAATAAATTTGGAGGAAATCAACAGCCATTCACAGGTCCAAGTTGTACCAGTATCTGTTTCTTACAAGCTTCTTTATTTTTTATTTTCTTATTAGATGTATACACAGATAAGAAAAGAAAGAAAGAAAAAGTTACTAAGAAGAAATGGCCATCAGCCTCAGAAGCAAATCATTAGTGTCATACAAATGTGCCTGATCTAAAGAATCTCAAGAACCTGCATTTCCACCATTGTATATGCAGGCTGAATCATTTTAAATTACATTTTCTCTCTAGGTTTTCTTATTAAACCACTTCTGCAATATTTCAAGTATTTTTTACAGCAGAAACTCTATAGCCATAATCATGACAAAAATTTAATAGCTACTCCAAGGTGATCCAATTCTGTAGTTGTGTGTGGTCAATTAATCCAGAATTCCGGCAGTTTTTTCTTATACATAGAAAAAAGAGGTTTCAGGGATTCAGGGACTTTTTTTTTTTTTTTTTTTTTTTTTTTTTTTTTTTTTTTTTTTTTGGTATGTGTTTTAACACCACTGACTCTGTCAGAGGATTTGGCTCTTTTACAGAATATTCCTTCTGCTTACCCTGAAGCATTAGGAGTTCTAAGTGTTGATTTTGAAGGACGAGATCTATATTAAAGCAAAGTTGGAATAGATCTGTCTTACTCTGCCAAAGCTCAGACCTGGAACATACTGTGAAACAGGCACACAACATGTGGGAGACTGAAAAGTTATTTATGCAGGAAATTTCAAAGCACTGTGGGATTCAATTCTTCAATGTAAGTAACTCATTCTGTAACCACAGTTTCATTATCCTTTATTTTTTTTATATGTAAGCTTTCAACAGTGAGAATGAACAATTGCCAAAGCTATAGGAGCTGCCAGTAGCTCTGGGGTTAAACTGAGGGGCAATGGATCTGTGGGTGTGAGAGTTTTATTTACTGTGTGTCTCAACTTTTTCCTGTTTGAGAATCCATTTGGTCTTGTGGAAGATGTAGTGCACCCAGTGGGATGCAGCCATGGTGTGTTGGGTTTCTACAGTTTCTCTGGGGTGCAGCTTTGTGCCAAGGGCTGGAGCTGAAGTAGGGCAGAAAAAATGTAGTCAAGGGCACGTCTTGTTTGACAGGACCACACTTTGCCAATCTCTGCTCCTTTCAGATTGTGGGAGCTGAGTTAAAGCAACTGTTCTTTCATTGTGAGAATGCTATAGCAGTAACTGAGTTGACAAACAGTTTTAATGATCAAAAGGAAATTAACACAAAATTACGTTATCCTTCCCACACATGTTGTATATTCGTGTGTTAAGGAATTGCTGTTCCTGACTCCATCAGCGTTGATCAAGTCCATTATTCTGCTCTAGGTTATTTTTTTGACAGCAACAAAAAATGAGAGCACTTGAAATTAAAGCTACATTTCATATGTATTAACTTTAATAGAAGTAAGCATCTCAGTTACCTTAGGCACAAGTATGACGAGTTACAGAAGTGTATGTATCAGCATTCCCACTTACAAATATCTCTCTCCTGTTCGTCTCACAAAGCACTTTTTGTTTAAACGAGGTATAATCTGACATGGAAAATAAAGTTCTCCAAGTAATATAATGCTTTATGGAATATTGCAGTTGCTACAGTGGTTTCAATGAGGCAATGAGAAGCAGCAATGACAAGTGAAAAAGTTATAAATCAGGAATAGCCCAGCGATGTATCTCACTGGGTTTGGGTTTTTCATATGTTGTCGTCATCTGTATCCAGATGCCATCCTTGCCTGCCAGCACTGGAGGGGGAGGCAGGGAGCAGTGGGCACTGGTATTAGTGCAACAAGGGTTTTTATGCAGTGTCTCTGGTTGAAGCATGGCCACAGATGTGTCCATGGCAGAGCTCAAGTACTCTTATCAGGACCACCAGAGTGTTCCTTAGCTCCTGTCCTGGAAAACAGCCAAATTGCCTTGGGTAGTCTGTGGTTTTGGCTGCTGTAGCCAGGTAGTCTCCTGTCCTTGTTTTCAGGCTTTTGCTTTAGTGAAAATGCTGGCCAAAAGCACATGGCTCCTTGATAATTGTAATTTGCCTAAGTAGGCCCACAAAAGCTGTGGCAGGTGTCTCTCCCTTTGGCATAATAAAGATGAAAAGGCAGAGTCACGAGATGGATGAAGCATGACACCTTGAATGTTCTCCCTGGTCTATTTACCCCTGGTGCAGCACAAGGCAGATGCATGCATTTCCTCCCAGATGCCCATTTTGCTGTCAATGAAGCGTTCAGCAGAGATCCACAGCTAAAAAAAGCAATGTACGAGATCTTTCCAACTTAACATACAAGCAACCAACAAAAAAATCCTCCACAACTCTAGAATGAAATAGTGAAATTTGTTTGTTGGGACAAATATTGCCAGGGGCATTAGCACTGCAGCCCATTTTGTAAACAGCTTCTTATTCATAGTAAGGTTGCCTCAAAAATTTGGGACCACAGAGACATGCTACTGCGAAGACCTTTGACAACAATAGCTTTTTGTTCACACAAATTCTACATTTGCATGTAAAAGGGAGTTATGAAAACAGAATTTCGTAGGCACAATTTTTATTTAAGAAGACATTTGGTAAATGCTAGCTTTCTCTTCAGCCTAAAACAAGCTAGCCTTCCTCTGATGTATTTAAGAATTGCCTAGCAAACTCGCATTTTACTTAGTTTTTGAAGTCTCCAACAACATGTCTCAACAGGATTAGGAACTCTTTCTGTTGAAAAGTTTTGCAGTTCAGAAGGCGGAATGAGACCAGGTTATTAGGTGCTACATTTCCAAGGTATTTCAGCCTAAAAGTGGCCTTCTGGCAGCAAAAGATGAGACATGATCCTTGTTATCTTGCACCTTGCGCCATGGTTCACTCTGGCACAAGGGAACATAAGATGCTGAAGGCAACTTGTGTGTCATGGTGATGTAAGGCGTGAGACAGAGGAGCACCAAGCCAACAGTTCTCAGCATATTGCTACTTGAATTTTGAAGAGCGAGTACAAAACCAACAAAGACTGCAATGCTGCAAAGCAAGGCAGGTCATCACATTCACATGGTATTTGTTCAGCTGTAAAAGGACACTGCAGGGACAATAAGGATGTGGCCTCAGCACTCTTGCAGAGTTGAGGGCTGTGTCGTGGATTTGATCAAGTACGAGGAACACATGCATACAATCAGTTTTACAATTTTGAATACAGCTATTTGAGAACACAATGAAACTTTTATGTAAGCTTCCTATTGGGGCATATGTTACTGATTAAAATAACATTCAGGCTTTAAAAGCTTTTATTTCAGATGTCAGAATTATCTGTACAACCAAACCACTGTGTGATAATATTGACCATATCAACATTATCACAGTTATCATGGCTTGATAAATTCCACTTGATTTCTGTAAATTAGAATAGGATTCTTTTATTCCTTTATTTTATAAGACTGTAGATTTCTCTATTTACCAGTGCGTTCATTTTTCAGAGCAATCTTTAAAATAAATAAAATCTGCATCAATGGCTGTTTTAGATGTGTTGCTTCTGAAGATTTATTCAATAGATGCAGGTGTGCTTTGAGATACTGCTTGCAAGTTCCATGGATTTTGTGCTTTATTTCTAGGTAAATGATTCAAAATTGACTTCAAGAAGAAATGATGGGGTTCAAACTGACAAAAATGTTCAGAGTTTTGTTGTTGTGTTTACTGGGTAGCTTGAGCTCAGTGGAGCTATTCAGGATTTATTGTCATGAAACCAAGAGTAGGATTTGGCTCTCTAGGTCTGATATTCATCCAGTAAAAATTTGGATGGATCAAATCAGTCCCTGAAGAACAAGTATGTTGGATTAATGGAAGAACACATTATTTCTCAAACTTGTTATTAGGTACTGTGAGCCAAATTGTTCATTGCTCCTCTGCTCTCTCCCCAGCCTGGGGGAGTGATGACAAGATGGGAGCATCAGATTTCGTGGGAAAAAATACTAAATGGTTGTGCACAAGTGGGGAGGGTGTTGCCAAGACCCTCACAGAAGCGCTGGGCTGTTTGATGAGTTCCCATCCCTGCAACAGTTATCTTGAGATAGTTGGAACCCAAGCTTCATACCCTTCAGTTTATTAATATTGTTTTCTCAAAATCAATCATAAATGCAAATTTTGGGGTTAAAGTGACTCTATCCTGACGATTTGTTGGTTTCTTGGCACTTTGGGATACTAAAAACATGATCTGATATTGAGTGTGTGTTTTGCAGGCAAGCATGTGTGTAGGAGCACATGTGGAGTAATTACTCAGGAGGACTCTGGTTTGGCAGCTTCAGGGGCTGTAATCCTCTATTTATCACAATCAAAGGTTATGATATATACATCCCCAGCCCATGCTCCATCTCTCTGCCTCAAACCTATCTTGAATGAACCATAGCAGGGGTGAGCAGGATATATAATGGCTTTGGTTATTAGTTCTTTGCCTTTACTGTAAAGTTCCTAGCTTCCACATCACTTGGGTCAGGACACTTTTCCACTGGATTGGAATTGGATGGGAGCTATGTTTCCTCTGTAGTGTCTTCTCTTTCATTCTATAAGCTCTTTGTCGTTTGCACGTCACTGGAGCACTCATCCAGTGCTGCATCATATAACCAACTGCCACCAGCCTTGTACAGTGTCTCATCTTTTTCCTTTCAGCCATCAAACTTTTCAATCCTACTTCCTATTTTTTTGGAATGGGTGCTGTAATTTTCTGCATGTTTATATCATGCCCAATACAGGAGAATCCTCATCTCTAACATGTGTCTCATTAATTTCAGTCTTAGTCAATGATTACTTTGAGGAGACTGTTTTGTTACACTGCATGTATAATTATAGTGGATTTTCTCTCTTACTACCCTGATAAATTGTTATTAAGAGTTTATTATTACATTAAGATAGTCTACCCTAGTAAATCATTATCAGAGTGCAGATGCCATTTCAATGGAAGTCAATAGATGTATCTCCCCTTTTTGGGCTGATCTCACCCTCTGCACTTAACATAAATGAAAACATGCCTGTGTGTACACTTGCACGCCCACGGTGGTCATGTGTGCTCAAACAACTCCTCACTTTGCTCTCATCCCCTCCAAGGTGGGTGTGCCAGATGCTCTAGAGCTGGTCCCAGAGGAGACACTCCCATCTCTTGCAAGCTCATAAGTTCTCATCTCACCAGCCAAAATATTTCAGAAGAATTTTCAGAAATGCAGGTGTGTGCCATTGTGAGGAGCAGCTTTCTTTGAGCTCCATGGCTGTTTCACCTTACAGCAGCCATGCTCTCAAGGGCAATTATCTCTATAGTAATTAACAAGGGAATTTTCTCTGATGCTGCAGCATGAGTCATGCAGCTTCCAAAAGATTAGTTTGTTAGTTACTGAATAAAATGTTTGCAGATGTACTTTGCTGTGATAACATCTCTGACTGGGGATGACTCATTACAGATGCAGGAGTAAAGATCTGCAGGGCCAAAATATGACTGCATGATCCAGAATTTTGGGCTCTTCTAGCAGCTAGCATGACCCCAGTGTCAGCAAGAGGAATTTGGTTCTGCAGTAGGGCCCTAAGGGGAAAAAATGTTTTTGCCTCTTCTCCTCACTGCCTCTACATTAGCAAGGAAGGAGAGGTGGCAGTCATTTGCTTTTTATGAGAGCTGGAGTGTCCTTCTTGAGGGGCAAGAGAATAGATACCTTGGTCTGCTAAGTTTATTCCCTGAAACAAAAGAGCAGAACTGGGCCAAGTCATACCAAACAGTGCAACAAAGTTCATGCTTTCTTAGTGTTTTGTTTCTTCAGTTAAAGATGAGCTTTGGGACAGCCAACTTCAGCCTTGTAAGAAACCACTTCCCATTAGCTTCATTATTAGCTTCATATTTTTTTCTATTCTGAAGTGTCTGTTTAAGCATTTTTTAATAACAAGACCCTGTTATCAAACACTGGGTTGAATTGCAAACGTGCAGTGGTTCTGCCTTCTGCAAGTACCCAAGACACGGGATGTACAGCCTAACTCCTTTGTCTGGAATACAAATCTTCATCAACTTTGTTTAGTATTAACCTTGAAAGTGCTATTCCTGACTTGTGCCAGGTCGCTGTAGGAGAGTCAGAGCTGCAACCCATGAATGAAACTGGAATGGATTTGACACTAAACTTAGTAGCCCAAATTGTGAAGAGTAAAGTAAGTAGTCTTTAGAAGTCATTTCAGTTAAGGTCTTCTTCTGATGGTGTGCACAGCAGGAGAATGCTTTAAGGACTTGTTAGCTGATAATTCCTAGTGAGTGTGCACCATGCATGAGCTAGCACACAGTGTGAGTATGGACTGACCCTGTCTGTGTGCACTGGCTTTAACCACTGTCACAACAGAAAAAACACAGTTTTCAGCAGAAAACTCTGACAAACTAAGAGAAGTAGGATTTAACTGTGGAAGTCTTAGACTTCTGAGTGTGAGCAGAAGCCTGCTTGCACAAGTGCTTGGAGAGATCAAGGACTAGAGGGAATAACTGTTTGTTCTTGGGGCCCTGTGTAAGAATTGCTTGGGAATTAATTCTCTGCTTTGCTTTGGCATTCTTTATATTGACAGACAAACAGTAGGAACAAGCATATTACTGCAATCTCCCTCTGTGGCAAAAACCTGTCAGTTAAAAATTCAAGACAAAATAAAAATGGAAATAAAGTCCATTCACCATATTTTACTCTACATATATGAAGTAATCAGGTTAGGATTGTCTTCAGTTTTGCTGGCCTAATAAACAGGGCATCTATCAGAAACATTGTTTCAATGACACAAAAATGAGAATGACTACTTCCCTTTATCTCTGTTCAGTGGTTTACAGAAGAGAAAATTCTGCACAAATTTGAAAAACTTCCAGAATTTGAAAATCTCATCAGTGCTTAAAGAGGGTCATGAAATGAGCAGTGCAATCCCTTCACATTATTCCTAATGCCATATTTGTGTTTATGGCTGTTGGCCTTGCTTGATGGTAGGTTCTGTTTTTGTAATTTAATTTAATTTCTTTCTTATTATAGGCATGCAGCTTGCAAATCTAATAATAAATTTTCTGTAAATATTACTTTGGGAGGCATCTGTTCCTTAAGGAAGCCTTAGAACCAATTTTTGTTTTATTTAGACACAATGTAAAAAGGCCCTGGAAGATCTTGTCCAAGGCCAGGGAGGTGGGAATGTGAATTTGGCTTTTTTATCTTTGTGTTACTAGAGGCAGGCTTCCTGGGCAGAATTCACTACAGGTATTGTAGCTCATATCCATTGAGGGTTTCCTCCTCAAGGGAAGACTAGCCTTTGATGGAAAGAGATTTTCAATGAGACTGATGTTTTTCTTTTTTGCTTAATTCTGGCAATTGAGTCAGCTGCACTGTTTCTACCTCAAAAGCTATAAAACGTATGTGTCTGTTTAAGCATTTTTTTAATAACAAGACCCTGTTATCAAACACTGGGTTGCATTCAAACCTGCAGTGGTTCTGCCCTCTGCAAGTACCCAAGACACACGGGTACACCACACATAAACGCATTGTGTGGAGTATCCATTGTGAGCTTGTTTAAATGGGCAGCATCCAGGGAGGGGGTAATAGAGTCACCCAATGCCTGCAGTGCTAGAGGATGAAGTTGGATAGGTCTGAATGATGCCCATGCACATACCAGTCCCTAGGAGGCAAAGAGGTGAAACCCCTCAGTTTCACCTAGAAACTTCCCCTCAACCCTGTGTTTAGCCCTTCACCAAAGAGAGGCACCTGGGGATATTCCTTGTACTCAGCTTTTTTTCAGGCTTACACATGCTCCTTTCTCCTGACAAGGCCCTTCCCCAGTATTCAGATGGTAGAGAAACAACAAAAATACAGATAAGAGGAAAAGCACTCCTGAAAGTGCTTTTACTTACCACTCATAAAAGCACTCCTTCCTGACCTCAGGGACTGGCTGGATGCCCAGTATCCCTGAAGCAGGCAGCTTGACTACAGGGGTTTGCTGCAAAGCTACATCAAAGCTGCATAAGGCTCTCAGAGGGCAATGCTGTTCCCTGTCATTCACAAAGAGAAGACATGAGTACAACTGTTACCTTGATATTTCAAGATTACAAGGGCCCTCATGACTTCTATCTTCCACAATTTTCTGAAGGAAACTTTCTATTCTCTGTATTATAAGAATGAATACTCTAAGAGATAGCTTAATCCAAAATTCTGAGGTCCAATAAACTCTTACAACTATTTTAGCTTTTTATGTGGTCCTGAGAAACTGCCCCGGCTTGAGTATGGGTTTTGGACAAGATGATCTTCCTTCCAACTCAGCCATTACTGTGTTTCTGTGAACTCCATGCTAGTCTCTACCTTCTCTGATAAAGTGTCTTTGAATTTAGTTGTCCACTGTTTAGTTCTTCATTATTCAGGTACTCTGATATCATGGCTACAGTCAGGAATTCTGAGCTTTAGGTTGGTTTGGGATTTGATAAAGTGTTGTATTTTGTTTGTCTTAGACTAGTGGCTTTATGCAACTTAATGTTACCAAAGATGGCAGGTGATTAAGCCCCCAGTTTTTGTGTTATCTTTGTATTGTGCAGCACTGTAAGGTCAGTCAGGGACATTGCATATGTGTGGACTCCAGCAGGTCAGTGTGTGGTTTTCTGGGTTATGACCAGAAAGTTTAAAATTCATATAAATGATCCCTTATTGATATTTTGCTATTCCCAAAGGGTGGGGGAAATGGGATGAAAAGGATTATAATTTTCTGCTGATTCAAAAACTGTTATTTGGCAAAAGTGTTATTCTGTTCAACTGCAAAATCAGAGCAGAAGTAACTCTGTAAGAGGGACAGAGTGAGACTGACCATGCAGTCAGCTCAGATATGTTAATTTGGTGTGGGAGTGGGCGGTATTTGGGTTATATAAGTACAGCCACTGATGCCAGTGTAAGAAAACCCCACTTAATTCTTAGCAATTGCCTGTGATTTATGGCAGAATTACCATGATGTAGCTCTTGGAATAATCTTAATCAAACAGAGCTGGGGTGACACGTTGTCATACGGGAACAAAGGTGACAGTGGGATAAATAAATAGGAGTAAAATTTTATTCCCTACTTTCGAGGGTGAACATTTTAAAATGGAATTTCGTGTAAACAATGTGAGATTTGAAGAAAGTAGCAGTGGCCTAGTCTTGGGAAAAAGAAAGCAAACCTTGAATTTTTTTGCTCATTCAAATAGAGCTTGAATTGTTTTTTTGTAAGGGATCTTGGAACCTCATTGTCCCATCTTCGTGTCCTGTGGATGGCCCGTTGTGGGCTCTCAGATTTAGATGGGATCTCTTCCTGCAGCACTCTAAAAGTAAGTATAGATGTGTCCTGCCAAATGACAATCTGAGAATTATCTTCAGTTGATATTCTTTACTTTTAGTCGTCATTCTCCTCACCCTTTACTTTTCTGGCTGGTTTTGCTTTGATGCCTTGAATTGTGTGAATTAGTTTTAAAATGCTACAAAATAGCTTTTTAAAATGAGGTGTGACATTCAAATCTGATCCTGAGTAGGCCTAAAGCAGTATATGGCGAAAGTAGTGCTTGTTTTTTAAGACTGCAACAGCCACACTTTATAAAATGTTCACTTGCTTGCCAGTTTCATCCCGTGACATTTAGTATTTCAAATATTAGAAAACATTTTGCAAAGCTTCGGTGTTATTGTGCAAGGCCGTAGTTTACGTGTTTATTCTGTTTACTTCTCCTGAGGAACTCTACATTGCTTATAACAATATCTCTGACCTGAGCCAGCTGACCTGGCTGGATCACCTTGAGGTTTTGGACCTGGAAGGGAACAATATTGAGGACATCAACCAGATGCAGTACCTGCGACTTTGTTGCAAGCTAAGCCACCTGACAGTGGAGGGCAACCTTATTTGCCTGAAGCCAAATGCAGAATCTGCAGAGGTGAGGACTTGGTTTGCACATACTGTGTTAATTTTTTGTCAGTGCTTTTGAACTGTCAGTTGGAAATGAGAAATGTTTCTGCATCTTCCTATTGCATCATTCTAAATGATGACATAGGATACATTCCCACCTTTAATTTCTGTTGATTTTGTGGTCTCATCAGTATGGTCTCCAAGATGACCACAAGTTAAATACAAGACTGCCAGTAAAGACTTGGGCCTTTTCCCAGAAATATGAGGAAAAACTTCTTCTTTTGGAGTATGAGCACTGGAACAGGCATCCCAGAGAGGCTGTGGAGTCTCCGCCTCTGGAGATACTCAAAACCTGTCTGGATGTGATACTGTGCAACCTGCTCCAGGTGAATCTGCTTTAGCAGAGGGGCTGGGTTAGGTGATCTTAAGAAGTCATTTCCAATCCCAACCATTCTGTGATTCCGTGGTGAGATACCAAATTTTGAGGGTTTTGCATTTCTTTTGGAGGCTCTCCAGTCTAAAAGCAAGTCCTCCAACACCACCATGCCTCAGAAAAGCAGTGCTTGAGGTAACTAGGAAAAGCTATAATTTTGGAACCACTTGTTACCCTTTCAGGGCAAAGGTTAAAATCAAATGACCAAAAAGACCTTCAGAAAATGCTGAAGATACAAAATACAGTGATTCACCTCCTACACTAAAATGATAGAATAATTTCTGCTGAGGTATTTTGTTGAAGGCATGGAAGATCCTCTGTGTCACAAAGATGAGAACACACCAATACATGATCTGATTTGGGTTTCAGGACACTCAACAAGCAAAGCAAGGGAGATCTAATTCTACGTGAACAGCCTCAGAGCTTTATTACTCTCTTTCACTTTCTCCTGCTTCATAAAAAAGCATTGTTGGGATATTAAAAGACCAATATATACCCATCCAGGTTTTTTGGAAGGTCTATGGACACAAACAGAGTTATGTAAAACACAGGTCTCACTAAGGATGGTACAATTCCCAATGGCACCATAAACAGCTGATAATGCAGGTCCAAAATGAGAGCTGAGGCTGTTATCCCACTGCAACATATTCCATAGCTTTCCTGTGTATTTTAAAGAAGTTACGCTAATGCTGGTAATTTGCCTAAAAGGTTGGGTTTGATATTTTTCCCTCACTTAGCCTTAAAAACAGGTGCTAACACTATAACTCAATCATGCAATAGACATATATTTTAAATCTTGGCATTTCTGAAATATATGAGTTAATAACATTTTTCAGTAATTGTTGGCTTGATCTTATTGTTCAGTAAAAGGGGCCATGGAAGGTAGCTCTTTAGCTATCATAATTTTCCTTTCTGGAATTCAAAAGAAAATATTATATACTTGCCTTTCTAGTTTGAACTGGTGGAATTTTCCTTAAGGGGCCACATTGTAACTGCTTGTAACTAAAATGATTTCTCCATTTTGGTACATTTCTCCTTTATGGAAGATGCAATCATGAGGGGAAAAACATATTCCTGCAGTAAGGAAGCACTGCCTGCTTGTGATGGATAAGGCATGCCTGCTTACTCATGCTACTCCCATGGAGATAAATACAGCTACTGACACTTCCTTTCATAGCTTCCTACTATAGAAATGGTGCAGTGTATCCTAACAACACAGAAGGTCTGGTTCTACTCTCTTGTTGTTGTTCTTCAATGAAAGTGGTATTTTTGGAGGATTTGGCATCTTCGGTCCTTAAGTGTACTTGTAATGGGTAAATGTCAGATTTGCTTTGGCTTGTTCAGGTGGGGAAATCAGTCCTTGGGATACTCTGCATGTTGTCCCGTAATGGAAGTACAAAGAGCAGTAGTATGTGGTGGTGTGCCCTCCTGCTCTTCTCCATGCAGAATGGTTGTCTTTACTCCTGTGCAAGTAGGTGTTAAAATCTGACTAGTGAGACATGCCTCTGCCTGAATTACAGTGCAAAACTTATGCCAAAGTCAGTGATACAAATTTTATTTAACAGTAAATGTGAGGTAGAGAAATAAAAAGAAATAGAAAAGAGAAGAGAGAGAAGAATGTTGTCACCACCCATGGATCCAGTGGCATCCCTGTTGATAATTCTTCAGCCTGGGCTTCTTGGTGGTAGGGTCCCAAGGTCATTCAACGCTTTTCATTCTTTATACATTTTAGCAAACAAAGGAATTAATGTTCATTGGCTACACAGTTCTCTTATGCTATTTGTTAAATGATTATCTCTTGCCTCTAATGCTAATTAGTCCACGTGCTTAGTCTTCCTTTTCTTTTGAGCTGGTGATCACGATCTTCCCCTGTCAAAATTACCTTTTACCCAGTGGGAACTGATTTCAGCAGAGTTGCTGATTTGTCTTTCCTTGTGGCCTGTAAATTCTGCATTTTTTCTTTCCATTATCAGTGATACCTTTTTCTTCTCAGCTTTACTAACCTCCACCTAAGTCTGAGATAAGACCCAGACAATGGTACAACCTCTATCTTATCTACAGTCCAAGTTCCAGGTATCCACAGAGGAATATCTGGGGGGCTTTAGTGGTCTTTGTTGGTTGCAGATGTGAATTTGTCTGGAGAATCAGAACAATGGTGTATTTTACACTGAGTTGTAGCAGAGGCAGATTGTGAGTTCTCTGTAGTCTCTCACCCAATATCTGTGTTGGAAGATGCTTTGCTCTCAGTTGGTTACAAAGTGGAGCCTGCCCTTGGCTGCTGAGAGCTTCTCCATGGACTCTGTTTCTTTTTTGATTTCAATGGATGCTTGCTCTTTTTTTTAGTGTATAGAAAAGCCATATAGAAAAGAGTAGATGTGGACTTACTTTGGTGTGCCCTTGATGGCCAGCTCTAATTCCTCAAGCTCGTTCTTGTAGTCTGGCCCTTGCTAAAGGTCTGTAAAAGCTCTCCTATTTATTTACTTTTAATCTACAGAATGGTCCAGCTAAATTTACTGCTCTTTCTTCAGATGGCCTGTCTGCTCCCTGTAATTTGATTTTCAGATGAGCTCATCTTCCCCTGTTATCTATACCAAGAGCAACAACTTGATGATAAATTGTGCAGCCTCTGTTGCTGTAATGTAACATGAGCATAACATGATTCTTCCCTCCAACAGGACATGGCTGGGATTTGGCTGTACCTGAGAATGGTTGACTTATTTTTAAATTAATATTAAAGACTTAGTTTGAGAAAATTAGTGTCTACCTCTTAACTACAACTAACACATTTTATTTGGTGAGTTCCCTCTGGCAACATCAGTGCTGCATTGTGCAGAGGGAGGGAGCAACAAGCCAGCCAGGACCCACAGATTGTTTGTGACCAATCTGTATTGAATGAGGACTTGGCTTTGTGAGGTTTCTAATATTTCATGCAATGTCCTGAAAGGCATAAGATTTGCCTGAGTGAAGCAATTGGTTGGTGGGTAGCTGTCCATTTGTATTCTGCCACTATCGGTGCACTCTTGCTTTAGACATTTTTTACTGTGTGCCTAAAAACACAGTCCATGGAAGTGCTCTTTCTTTTTCAATCAGCAGGTGTAGCAACACTCATTACATGTTTTCAAGTCTTTCTATCACCTGAGTATTGATGCAAACACCAGAGAATCACAAAAGCAGGGAGACAGATTGGCTGAATGCTGTGGGTGCCCAGGCTTTCCATGGGTATCAGTGGCCTTCTATGCTTTTGCACATTGTACATAATATAACAGAGACAAATGGCAAAGCCATCGGTGGGTAAACAGCAAAGGAGCCTTTGGGTGAAGGCCATGTCTTTGAAGTCCTCAGGACATTTTCATGATCAATTCAAGTAGAAATTATGTGAGGAGCATTTCAAATTATATGGCGGTCATACAAATTGAACAGTACTGTGCTACTGGAAGTCCACAGACTGTTAAATAAACTGATCACTTTCTCAATTTCTCCAGGACCCAGACTATAATTACAGAGCAGAAGTAAAAAAACTCATTCCCCACTTGAAGTATTTGGACAGAATACCAACAAGCCAGACTGCTCTCCTTCCTTCCAAGAAGATGCATGAGGATTCTCTAATCATCAAGGAATCCATCAAGGAAGGTGGTTTAGCCAAAGACATTTCATGGTTAGGTATGACAGGTTTCCTGTTGGGGTTCATTTTTCAAGTTATGATGTGTAAAAAAAGAAAGATGAAGAGCAAGCCGACCTCTTTAAAGCCAAGCTTTACTCATAGTGAAGGGACAAAGGATGTTGTCTTCTTCACCTGGGAAGGAAAAAAGCTGTAATTCAGCAGATAACAGTGCAGATTTAAATGGAAATTGTCCTAAGATGGGCATCAAGATCAAAAAATGCAGACAACTTCTTGAGCATCAAGTAAATAGAACAGTAGCTGGGAGTTTGTACTTAGAGCTCATTTTGCAGGATGGGAAGAAGCAAAGCTTGGAAAAGAATGTTTCAACTACAGCTGTTCACAGCTCTTTCCATGGTAGCAGTCAATCCCATGTAGCATGGATGTAGTAGGATTTCCTATTCCAGTTTAATAATGGGAAAGGCAATCTGGTTACCACCCTTCAGTGGTAGCAACATTGCAGGAAGATTGCATGGTCTTGAAGAAATCTGTTCCACTTTGTTACTATGATTAAATTCCTTACATTCGTTAGTATAGAATAAATAGTTTGAAAATCTGTTTTCCTCTTGCCTGCAGCCTTGGTAATAGTTCAGATGTCCATGCTTTTACGTGTCATGCTACATGCACTTTACCACATACTATTAAATATTGCAAAGTATTTCCTATAACTGCTCATGTTGCTTCCCATTAGTGTGGGCAATGTAGTTGGCTTCCCAGCCCCTTCCCCAGGTTGTGGTTTGCCTGCCAACTGTACTCCATTAAAAATTTAGTTTCTTTTGGAATAAGAACATACATTTGTCATTTATTAAATCCCTATGGGTCCAAAACATTAGTTGTAATAGTAGTCATGGTAGGGAAAATATCCATTAAAATCTGATCCCTCAGTGATCGTGCTTTGGCAACATCACCTGAGGTTCAGAAAATTAGTTAACAAAGTTTGCTGACAGAAGCAGTAGGGGCAGAGCACAAAATTGTGAATTCGTGTCATTTCCTGGTGTAACCAGACTTATATTCTTGCTGGCAGCTGTAAATCAGTAAGTTCATCCAGTCAGGCTCAGGCATCCTAGTACTTTTTTCTTTCCAGTAGCTATGTTGATTTGGATGCTTTTCACATGGTGTGTGTTTCATGGGTTCATATTAACAGCTGTGCCCAAGATACATTAAAGGTCCACAACACTCAACTGTTAAGGAAATGGCCATAATATCACAGTGCTGATGCCTCACTTTGGAGCTGGGAGATACTCAACAGTTTAAAAAGCACATTATTGATTTGTGCACTGAAATTAAATTCTCTCTCCCATGGGTTGTTGGCTGCATATGCTGCTTTTAGAGCTGTGCTGTGCTCCCAGGACAACCAGCAATGGGGCAGGTAAGAGGACAAGGCTCTGTCTGGCTTTGCTAATTTCTCTATAAACCTTCCTGTCCTGTAGCATTACAAAAACAGTTTTCACCTTTCTTTCTGTGGTAGAGAACTATCTGTCTCTGAGGTGATACTGGAAAAATCTATCACTGCCATTCCCAGATTTCTGTAACTCCTGGTGTAGTTTCCCCTGCTTGATTGCTAGCTTGGTAAGGTGTCCATCACCATCTGAATTATGCCAAGGCATTTAAGCAATGTATTTAACACTGGGGTCTAGGCTGTGCCTGCAGCAAGTCTGGAATGATTCCCCTGTGGGCAGCAAATGAGAGGAGGCAGTTTACCCTTATCCTGGGCAGGGAAAGTAGCAGAGCCCTGGATGTGTCCAGGCTCACCTGTGGGACAGTCCAAGGTGGGTCGTGAGCACAGAGCAGCTCCTGACCCGTACCTCCAGCAGTCTGTCTCTGGTGCCTAGGAGTAGAAGGGTGGGAAGGGATATCAGTTTAGTTAGGGATCCCCAGATTCTGCCAGGACTCTGCAGCACTGGAAGACCTCTGTCTCTGTGCTGGACCCATTCCAGCATGTTTCTTGTAGCTGCAGTTACATATTTTTCTGTCCCCTCTAGCTCCAGGTGTGCCGCAGTAGTCACCATATTGGCAAGATACAGTGATGATGTGGTTTGAAGCCTTGCACAACTCTGCTTACACTAATGAAATCTCTCTTCTAGATCCGTATCTTGGGGAAGTAGCAAAGCAGTCTGGATGCAGCCCAAAATCCCCAACAACTTCCAGACCTGGAAATGCACAGTGTTCTGCTAATGTAGGAATGTGTAGTGGTGCCAGCCTCTTGTCCAGTAACTGTCCTCTTCCAGATCCCACTGTTTTTCCTGATAAGCTGTTCACAGAAGATGACTCCAGTGATTTGACACATGGTAATGTATGTTTTTTTAATCCTGTTCTTTCCCACACCTCCACCTCCTTCTGAATGTTATTACTGATGAAAGCCTGGGTGCTTTGAATACCACCCACCCATGGCACTGCTAATAAGGTTCAGCATATGTTGTCTTCCATGAGACTCACCCGCTCTAGTGTAGGCTTTCCTTTATTTCCCCCTGCAGCAGAAGGTGCGAGTCACCTGGGCTGCCCACTCCTCATCCCCCTGCCCCCATGCACCACGTGCATGTCCCTTTTCACAGCCCCATACTGCAATGCTGCTCCCCTGCTGGCACTGTCTTTCAGACCTCACCCCAGCTGTCCTGCTTGAGTAACATCAGGCTCATCCTGTTCAGCTGTGGGAACGTGGTCCAAGGGAGTCCTCTAGAGAGGTGTGGTGATGCACGTTCACTCCCCACTGGATCATGTGCTCAGACTGTCTGTGCTGCAGCCTCACACTGCAGCAGCATCACTGCTGTCAGTGAGCTCTTTGTTTTGGGTTTCCAGAGGTTGGTCCCTCAGCAAGAGAAGTCAGTTCCTTAACTTCCCATCCTGATCTACAGGCTAGCCAAAAACACAGGGCTACCATTTCCCTTCTTGCCCTAGTCACTTGGAAATACCACCCATCCTTCCCTGACTCTTGGAAACAGCTTGATGGTGTAACCCCACCAAGCCCACAGACTGCAGATTAGATAGGAAGATGGCATTTGTTTCCAGGCTGCTTTGTGGGCTGCTTTTCTCAGATGCCTGTCTCTCTTCAGTTCCCTGCTGATAGGTAGGACTCAGGATGATGGATTAGATTAGGCAATGCAGAGTCAACAGCTGAGTGCACATTTGGAAATGTACGTGGAAACCAAGTACAGCTTGTCAGGAATGAGACCATAATTTTACATGCACTTTTAGGCAGCTAACACGACTGATGGAGACAGTTTCACCCAATGTTCACTGCTTCTTCTGACCCTTTGCTGCCTTATGTTATTAGCCTGATTTTGATCAAGGTCCAGCTGAAAAACAATCCAGCAGAACAAACAAAAAAGACCCCCCCAAAATAATATATATTTTTTTAATCTGAATTTGTTCCCTGATTTGACTGACCATGTGTCTTGCACCAGCACAACTAAGGAGGCAGAGCAGGAGCAGAAGAAGACAGATTCTGGTAGAAGCAGAGAAAACTGCCTCTTAGCAGCAATGTCAGGCCATGCCAGCTGATGCTGTGAACCTACACCATTAAATATTACAACTTCCTGTCTGTGGGAAATTATATTGACTGACTTCAACAACAGCACCATTTCTTAGATGCTGGAGTAAAATGTTTTCTTTTTTCCCTGTTTTTCTTAGGATTCTGTCAAGTTATATGTGGGAATCCTGCCAAGGCCCTCCATATGAGGAGGCAAAAGCTGGGTGTAAGTTTTTCTTGTATACTTCATATTCCTGTATGGTGACCCCCTAACTCCTGGCATAAACTGAACTCCCACTGTGGCTTGTAGCAGCTCACTCTCTTCTGTAGCCCAAGAACCCCCAACATTTGAGGAGGACAGAGGGTCTCCAGCCATGATGTTGCATGTGCCCATGTGTTTGCAGCTGTGGACCATGAGCTGCAAGAGAACACTTGAAAATCACTTATCAGCTGCTGGGGGCAGACTTCCTATCATCCTGCAGTGGGCAAAGTACAAGGCAGGATTGCAAAATTTGATGGTATTTCTACAACAGTATTTAGGAAAAATACTTTTTTCAGCAGTGTGTTTTTGATGATGGTATAAACAGTCAGCCTGGTAATACTGCAAGGTCATTCCTATTACCTAAACAAACACAAAGCCAAAGTTTGTTCCTCTTGGCAGTGGGGTGGTACAGTCTGCTCATTTCAGCACTAATTCAGTGAGAGGATACCCTTGTGTGTAAGGGGGAGCAGCCTGGCTTGTCATGGCCAGCTTTTGTGGGCCCTGAGGTTCAGCACAGCACAGCTGAACATGAGTAGATTTAAACAGGCTGGGCTAAATCAGGGAGATGCACAGGACACGGACTTAATGCTGAACAAGAGATGTTAAAGAACTACAGGGAAAAAATATGTACCACCCTTGTCTTTCTGCTGCCACTGCCTCGCATAGGAAGCTTTTCTGAAGCAAATTTGAACATTTTAGTGAATTATTGTGTGCTAAAAGCTGGGATGTGGAACCAAACTCTGGTCATATACTGAGTGATGCAGTTTCTGTGGTACTGGTCTTAATATTCTTATTGGTATAGGTGCTATAGGTTTATATCCAGTGAAATACGAATCAACAATTTTGTGACTGCTACCCTGGGTTCCTCAGGCTGTAACAACACATGACTGGGGAGTGGGACTTCTTAAAACTGAGGAGTTAGAAAATTATGAGGGATGATCTAAAAGCTCAAAAACAACAGTGGGCTTTGATGCATTCTAAAATATAGAAAGGGAGCTGGGAAGAGTTCCCAGGGATATCTACATAGCATCTGCCATTTCCACAGCCGCCTGCTGTGAGCCTTTTGAAGCCGTCTGGTCTGACGACAGAAAACCTTTGTGGCTCTGGAGGAGGAAGAGATCTGCACCAGGAAAAGGTGTCCGCCGACCTGGGAGCGTGGACGGAGCAGCACAAGGGGTGAGACCGCCGGGGAAATCTCGCCGTGCAATAAAGTGTGCATTCGTTTTCTGCAGCAAAAATAAATCAGCGCTTTGGCCACCTGGTGGCGGATTCCAGGGTAGTGTCGGCCTCCTGCCTTCCTGCGCCTGCTTTGGGCGGTGATCCTCCCGCCTGGAGCATCTGCGGGATGGCAAGGAAGGAGAATCCTCTACCTCCTCTCGGGGGCACAGGCAGGATGGGCTCACTTCCTTAGCAAGAGCAAGAAAATGACTTCTCATAACTGGTGAGCCATTCTTGGCCCTGACAGTGTCTACCTTCAGACAATAAAAGAGCTGAAAGGGGATGAGCTTTTCTGCAAGCAGCACATTGGCCTAAGCAAACAAGAAGCTGAAATACAAATACCACTTTGCTGAGATTTCATAGGTCTCACATGCAGGTAATGGTTATTTTGGAAGTAAAAGTGGTTTTATTTCTCTGAGCTTACCTCACTGGGTAGTAAAATCTGCCCCACTTCACCTGGTTAACTTTAAGATGCTTGACATAATTAGACACCGACATCTTAGATGGCTGATCCAATTAGAATGATTTTTCATACCTCCTGGAAGGTGTGAAGTAGCAGTGGGTAACTAAATCCACTGTCTGAGTGTTTGTCTGAGTGGCCATTCCAAGCTGCACTTGACCAGCTGCATAAACACACTCAAAAGCTAATTAAAGGTGTGATACTTGATGTTGTCCAGGTGCCTGCAAACAGATCAGCAAGAACAAACCAGCCAAGCTCTGAAGGTGAAGGAGGGTAAAGACTGGAGCCTGACTGACAACTCAGAGGAGGAGTTGAGAGAGGCCTATGATGATGACCTCATGGCAAGGATTTCACTTGACCCTCCTTCCCACTCCTCCTCAGGTACTGGACCTAAACCCCTGGGGAAGAGTTGGCATTGGGCAGTAACACATGGTGTTTGTAGACAGGTGCATTGGTAACCCCAGTGTTTTATGAGATCTGGTGTCTGTGCTCTAGAGCAGCAGTTGGAAAATGCCATTGCAGAGCCAGACCCTAAGCAATCCTTTCCAGTTTTTAAGCTGGACATTGTGGCCAGCTGTGTTGACCATCAGTTGATATATTTCATCATTAATATGTGGAATTAAGAGGAGCAAAGGTGATCTTACACTGGCTTAGCATCAAGTCTAGTAGAAGGACATGTCTCTATCTTTTACCTTCTGTCATTAATTTATGACAGTGCCAGGGGAGTCTAAAATACTGTCATTCCTACTGAGATGTATTTGAACTCAGCTGGCACTGATGTAAATAATGACTGAGCTAATGATTAAGGTTTAACTGAGCAACTGGGAATTCTGGAAAGATATGCAACCAAAAGGATGTATTTAATAAAAGGTTTAAAAATGGAACATGCTCTTCTACTCAGGAATAAAGCCAAAGGCTTCTCTGAAATTGCATTTGCATCAATGAAAGCAGAATTCCCACTCTTCACTACTTGTTGAATATTGTCTGTAACAGTATTAAAAACATTGATAATGGTTATTCCAAACACAAATAGAGGACCATACCTAATTACAATTTCAGTATTTTTCTATTGTTAATAAAAAAACCCTCTTTTTTTCTCCATAAGTAAAAAAAGCATGTGAGTTTTCATTTTTTTGAAGAGCAAAAATGGATCTACTAAAATTTTAAAAAAATATAGTATATTTTGGAAAAAAAAAAAGGAAATGTCATTAAATTATTTGAAGCCTCTGTGTGTATTAATATTAACAGTACTAGAAACAATATCTCCCTAACAAGAATAAAAGCTGTTTGGAAAAATCTAAAGGAGTGGCCTATTGTCCAGTGACCACAGAAACCTTAGGTTATAATCGCATGATGTCTTTAAATTCAATCTGATCTTTTACAGATTTTTTTTATGATTTCTTTACATTGAGTATGATGGTCTCATCGTCTTTGTAGATTGACAAGACAACGTCACGAACATCTCACAGTGTACCTATAACTCACAGTGTCATGTCCTATAGCACTGTGGGCATGGATCCATCTTCTAACTAAATCTGCTGGATGATGATGGAGTGGTTTGAAATCTAGAATTGTCTAAGGTGGCAGGGGGGACTGACCAGGATCCCAATCACACACAGAAGTGTGTCCAATCCAATGTGAATTTCTCACAGAAGATCTTGTTGCTAGAAGCAATCCTTCTGACCAGAAAAGGACAAGTCATCTGAGCAAAGCCTCTCATAAAAATGTTTGCAGCATCAGATCCATATAAACTGCATTTTTTGGAAGGCATTGAATGTTATTTCAGGCTCTTGAGTCAGACATACCAGTCTCTCAGAGTGGATGTACTTAAAAACAAATACGAAGTTTAGACATTTAAAAAGCATATAGTGTGATATAAACTGTTCCATGAAATTTTTTATCAGCTTTACCTAGCAGTAAAATACATCCCCAACAATTGGGAGCCACAGAAATGAACTTTCTGGGCCTGAGTTCTGGTGGCACATTCTTTAGATTATGTTCCTGCCCTGGACCCTGCATATCAGGCACTTAGGTACAGTTGGTTCTTTTAATAAACCAGAGCAATTGGATCCCTGCTATTTATAGAATGGTTGGTTCTTTCAATAGGCAGGAGCAATCAGATCCCTGCTATATTTAGAATGGTTCTAAGCATGTGTGCATGCTGGTTATATTTATAAGGCAGCAACAAGTTTGTTGTTTTTATTTTTTTCTCTGTGTGTTGCACATATTACATGGAGAGAATTGCATGGCTGGAACATGAACAGCTAGAAAGTAGCCCTACATGAAATGCAGTATTTTCCCCAGCAGTCAGGCACTTTTTATGAGATTGCATAATCTCTGCATCTGATTTAAAAAGTGGATCCACTCATCTGTGATTATTCCACTGCCTTGCATTTCAGATCACTGGAAGGAGTCCTAAGGTATTTAGAGCAAGTCAGAGCAAACACTGGCAGGGAATGATGCAGGTGGGATCCTGCCTGAGAACAGGAGAGCAGGTGAACTCGTGTGTGCCCTGTGAGCTCTGCCTGTGAGCTGTTCCATGTTTGACACCTTGCCAGCAGTGCTGGCAGGGAGGCTGCCAGTGAATCCAGACCCTGTCAGAGGAGGCAATTCAACATGGCCAACATCTGCCCACCCAGCTCCATCACACAGCATCTCCAAAACCATTCACTCCCTGGGTTAGTCCTTTAGCAGTCAGATGAACTGGTAAATCACTGTGCTTTCCACTCTGTTTCAGGTTTGTCACAGGCTCAGGAGGATGCAGTGTTCTCCAACACAAAACGTTATCTAATTCCATCCCCTCCAAAAAACCCTTCACCTGCCTCTGCAGTGAATGTTGCAGCAAGACCCTGGAGAATGAGGAACCACAGGGGCCTAAAAATACCCAGCCAAGAGGAGGACAGGCAGTGTACACAGCAATACAGGTCCAAGGCTCATCAAGAGAATTCAGCCCAGCCTCTGGACAAAGAACCTGCTCTCCTGGGCTTGCACAGCACACTGGCTGCCTCTGGATCCCAAGGGTGGCACCAGCCTGTGGGCTGCACCAGCCAGCAAAGGCCCATTCCAGGGCCAGCAGCTCTTTTGTCATCAAGGATCAGGTATGTGCACTGGAATGCATCTGGGGGAAATGGAAGCGGCTTCACAGCAGGAAAAGGCAGATTTGTCTGTTGTCTCTCAGGTCTCCTGCTTCTTCTCTTCTTGTAAAAACAATTCCTTTTATTTGTACTGACATTTACCTTTGACTGTCTAGAGCTAATGAAGCATTTTCCCATGTTCCTTATAGCTTGAGTATTGCAAATTTTGTATTTTCTTGAATCGCAGCCCAGAATTTACTGTATTCTTACTGCTCCATTCTCATGGTCCCCACCCAGAGCCAATACTGTATCTGTTGCAAAGATCTTGTGGCACTTGTTCAAAACTCTCCTCCAGTACATTCCAGGAAGGGTTCCTGACGTCCCACTTGAGTTTTTTCCCTGACACAAATCCATGTTAGAATGATCTCTGGAAAATCAAGTAGGCATTAGAGAAGTGTCACATGCACCAAAACATGTTTATTTTTCAACCTGTTTCCTGTAAATTTAGCACCATGTTGTTGCTTCTTTGAAGAAACACAGCTGAGGACCTGTGACATGACAGCTTGGGTTTGAATTAATGTAGTCACTTTGGAGTCAGCATAGGCAGAGAGCATGTGCCTTGTGTGGGAAGCTCATGTGCCTGGGGCTTCTTCCAGGCCTGGCAGCTTTTGGTTCAGTTTTCAGAGCTGGTGAGGAGAGTGCAGATATTCAGATCTGGAGTGCAGTCTCACCACAGTTTTCCTCTTTTTCTCAGGCCCATCGTGGATGAGAGCCCTTCTAAAGAGATCAACCACAAGCACCCAGCTGCCTACTCACCCACAAAAGCCTCACAGAGGTTTAGGCCGATGAATTCAGCTTGGCCCCTGACTGCCAGGTCCATTCTGCAGTCACTGCCAGACAAATTTACTGCCACAAAAACATCTCAGAACAGAAGCCCTCAGTCCTAGAAGATACCCAGTTGCCAGCATGTGTTGGAGCCATGTACACATTGCGGCCATGAAGGATCAGTGCTGTCTTGCAGCTTCTTCTGCAAGCTAAAAACACAGAGCAGTTCAAACAAATAACATGATTTGCTGCAATTCAGGATACAGCTGGTCCAGAAATATTTTAAGAGCAACCACTGATCAACCAATGAGCTAATGAACTTCTTATCACAGAAAAATGTGGTTATTTTTGCAAGCTATACGCACTAAAACAGAACAAATCCTATCCTACTTCCTCTCGTCCTCACCATGCCCAGCTCTGAGTCAGGCAGGAACACCAAATAAAGCAGAGCATGGAGCCTGCTGTCTCTGGAGCGGGCTGGAGGAGGTGACCTACCAGCAGCCAGCAATGTGTCTTTTGCAGTCCTGGATGTTTAACATGTGAGGGCCAAAACCAAGGGCTTGAGAGGAAGTGTTGACCAGAGCAGGTTCCAAGGGAGGGGTGCATTGCCTGAGGAAGAGCCCACAGGAGCTCTCTATTCACAGGCATTGGAAGTTCCTGTAGGATGCATTGCTATGGGAGCAAATGCTGAACAAGTGTCTTATCCCAGTATTAATGTTTGTTTGCTCCATAGCTACTAGGAATGTTTTGTCTCACTACCTCTGAATAGACATTGCATTCCAGAATTTCTCTAGCAGAGCTGACTTCTGTCACCAGGTGTCAGAGCATTCCCTGCATGTGCCTTTCACCTCCATCCCATTTCTAGCATTTTCAGATCAAATAGACTTTCCAATTTATTATAATTTGATATTTTTAAATGATGATGCAGCAAAGCAGGGAAGTAAGGGAATAATCTCTTTTTCAATAGGGAATTTTTTTCATGTTCAGATAAGATCCAAAACATCTGTTTTAGTGACTGCAGTCTGTGAGATGCTGTTCCAAATGACTGTGCCTTAAACTTTATTGATGTTGCAGTCTGAAACCAAGTGTCATCACATTTTTCCAGTTTAAATTACTATGTTAGATTACATTTTTAAAATCATTTTATAAAACAGTAATTACACAATGAGTTAATGAATTGGTTTATGATTCCTTCCTACTGGCCATCTTAACTTAAAAAAGCAGAATAATAGACAAAAACCTAAAACTTTCTTTTGTCATGGTACTCATTGCACCACTTTATCTTACAAAAAGGTCTAGAGCTTGAAGCAAGTTTGCCCAGTTTTTGGTGTGTCCTAGCAGAAATCATCTATCAAAATTAATTTAAAACTATGTGGTATGTGATTTTATGAATACTGTGGATGCGGGCAGGATTTCACTCAGCAACAGTGCCTGGGTCCTTATATAGGCTCCTAAATTTGGCCGGTGCAACTGACCATATCATCACACACACAAAAAGCTGACCTTGTAAAAGAAAGAAGACACTGAGAGCAGTGACCCTTCTCTATAGCCAGGGTCACACCAGGGGGTGATGGGTAGGACTGTCTTCTCCAGATAGTCAGAGCCTTCTTCATTTCAGAGGGGTGGCAGGAAAAAAAAAAAATAACGATCTGTGGGTGTGTAAACTGGGTCTGGACATGCACATCTGCAGAGACAAAACTCTTGGTACAGATCTGGAAAGTCTCTCAAAAGCACCTGTGGTCTCATCCTAGAGCAAACTCCACTTGGCTCTGTATGTGCACAGAGCAAGGAGCTTCTCTGAGCTCACAGAGAGGATGTGAAGGAATGGTCAGAAAAAACCAGCTCTGCCCTCCTGTGTGGGAAATCAGCGCCTAAGGGCTTCATCAAAACCATTAAACTCAGGGATTCCTGTTGCACCTTCCCATCAGGCACCCCAGTGGTAACCCTCAGGGCTGCAGGCTGGATGTGACCTTCAGAACAGCCACTCCACCCCTCATTAAGCAGCTCTGTCCCACTGGTGGCCTAACCAGGGCAGTTACATGCTGCATGGTGATGTGTGTTCACAGGGGCAGGAGGAGACGTACAGTCTACCTTCTGATCGCTGCATCAGCTGGTGGCATCACCTCCTCCCGTGTATCAGTGTATATCGATAGGGAGGGACATGTGAGACAGGCTGGATGCCACCTGCCCTTGTGTCTGTGGGGATTTAGTGTCCAGAGCTGAGTGGCCAGCCTGTCATGCGTGGAACAGCAGAGAGGCTTGCTAAGAGAGCAAGTTTGTGATCACAGCCCAGTCTGATGGGTAAGAAGGGCTGGTAGCCTCCTCTCTTCTCTCTGCCAGTAGTGGGTGCACTTCAAGGTTTCCCAGGGCTGCCATGGTGCTGTCTGTTGCAGATTCCGGGATAAGGAAAATAAACAGGGCTATTGCTGTCTGGACAGCTATAACAGATCCACAAGGAAGATTATTGCCCTGGCTTAGCCTCTGCTTGTTCCTCTCCCACCTTTTTAGTCTAGAAAATGGAAAAGCCGGTCAGGTCTTTAATAGGCTAATTAGGAAATGTAAGGCATGATGGGCTATTTATGAGTTCAGTTCTCTTGGCCCAAAAGGGAAAAAGGGGAGTTTCATTGTGTGGGCTTTTTGTCACTGTTTCCTCTGTTAAAATTACCCTTGAATATAGACAAAGTCCTTTAATGAATGATCTTATTCCCATCCCTGCCCCTGCAGACTCTTAATATTTGTCTCAGTAGGATCCTTGCTTCCAGCTGGATGTGACCAGTTTCAGATGTACATTACCAGAGTTCATCCCCTCATTCTTGTAATGGGCCAGGAGCTGCTGATGCCTTTAAGTATCTCACTACCTTAATGAGATTTTCTGCTGGCTGCCAAATTGATATCTAGTGTGTAAGCTGGAGAGAGGGGCGAGAACTGCTCCCCTCATCTATTAATAAATCAGCACTGCAGGGAAGAGTTTTCTGCTGGGAGCCTAGTCTCACCAGTACATGCTGTTAAGGGAGGGGGTGGCTAGCTGGGAACAGCTGCCCTGCTGGGAGCTGGGCTCAGAACAAAGGGATTTGGCCCAAAGTGACAATGCTGCAGCATCAGCAGAAGCATGATCTGTCCAGGAGGCCTCTCAGCATCACTTAGCTGGTGTCCCACAAACAGCCCTTCTATAGTGTTGGTGGTGCCCTGCATACTGAAAGGCTCCACTCAGCAAGAACTTGAAAAAAAACAATATGGGAGAAGGAAGTTGGGAGATGTGTGCCAGCCAGTTATTTCAGTGACTAAGAATCATCTCTTCCCCTGAAGGGGAACATGTTTGGGACAGCATCCCACCCAGACAAATGGGCCCTGACAAGAAGAGGTGGCTCCTGCTTAGACTTGGATTGGGTTCTGCACCTCCCAGCTCTGCAGAGCCCAGCCCATTGTGGACACCTTAGCATCCCATTTAGGAACAGGCCAAAGGGGATGCTCACCCTGCCCAGTGTCCCCATGGCAGTTGCATGCACAGCCCCAGGGCTCATGGCTCATGCTTGTTGCCAAGGCCATTACTCTGATTGAAGGCCTGGGATTGCTTTGCACTTGGAACAAATCAGTCTTCATTAAAGGATGAATAGAAGATATTTTCTTTGGCTGTCAAGGAGGAGAAAACACAGGAGATGTTCAGGAAGGAAAATGTCATAGTGTCCCCTTCTTCAAATACACACAAATGACAGGCCAACTCAGGATCATTTCCTACACGGTTCCTTGGCTTGTTCAGAGCCTGACAGGATTGGGCTCCTTGCCATGGGCAGTATCTGCACCCGTAGTAGAACACAGGTACTTCTAGGGTATGATGAGTCAGGTGGCTCATGCTCCAGTCGTACCAGTCTCTCAACTGATAAAACAGGGTTTGTTATGGCTTAGATGTCTGCTTGGTACCATCTGTTCCCAGGTGAGATGAATCCTGCCCTGCAATGGCTTTTTTATTACACCAGAGAATCCTGGCCATGTTTTTTATTGTGTTTTGTTCCTCTAAAATTACCCCAGGAGATACTGGGGTATACTGGAAATGTCCTGGCTGAGCCAAAGGATCAGCCTCGGGGAGTGGAGACAGCGTGTGAGCACTGGGGCAGCATACCTCAGTGCACATGGCTCTTTGAGGCAGGCTGGGAAGGTTTTGGACCTTCCAGAGAGGCACAGGTAGGGCAGCACAGCTGCAGGACACCAACAGGGCTTGTCTTGGACTGAATTCAAGGTGCCAGAGCAGACCCTGAGCTGGCCTTGTGCAGGTGCATCTGGGAGGGCAGATCTGCTGTCCTGTCCCCAGAAGAGAGGGATGTCTGTCCTCAAAGAGAAGGATTATGGCTGGACTTTTGGAAACCTGTTCAGCCAGCTGGGAGGTGTCCCAGGTGATGGAGATCCTACCCTGGAGGTCTCTTGCTGTCACCAGAAATAAAACAACCTTTCAGTGACAGCCTTGATCCAGCCTTAGGGGCACTGCAGGAATTTTTAATCTCTGCGCTGGTTTCCTACAGCCCAAGGAGAAATTATGTGACCTGAGAGGAAGTGGAGCATGGTCTTAACACAGGCAACAAGTGCAGGGGCTCACTCTGACCCATCCCTCTGCACACTGCCATCAGAAACCTCGTGGCTGTGCATCCCTGACTGGAGTTCAGAATCATTGTCCTAAAATTAAGGTAGTAATTGAGATAATTTTTTAAGCTACCAGGAGACAACGGCCTTGCAACGGGATCCTCTTGCATGGCACAGCGTAAAGCAGAAAAAGAAAACGTCACATTTCTGGGTGGAGAGTTGTAGTGTCGTTTGTAGATATAAAACCTGTGCCTGAGAACGGAGTGACTGCAACTGTATCCAGGCAGGCGCCGCTTTTGCTGGGTTTGAAGAGCGAGAGGAACGCCTCGGAATGGACGCTAGAGGGAAGAAGAGAGTCTCACAAGTACAACTTTTCAAAAGCAAAAAGACTCGGAAACCAAATTCAAGCAGCTCCAGGGCGTTCAGGTGTCGTTTGGCACTCAGTGGGCTCAACATTTTCTTTTTGCCTATCCAGTGTGGTGCCCTAAATGCACTATGCTGGTCGTAGCTTGCTGCATCACAGCCCACTTTGGTGTATTTGGAAATATTTTTTTAGGCAACCTGCAATGCCCACAAAATGTAGTGGAGAAGATCCCAGACCCACTTTGGCACTGGAAAGCTGAGGTGCTTTTGGGGTGTTACAGAGCATGTCCATATGATAATGCTGTGTGCAACCCCGGCATGTCTTAAAGATATGATCTTTGTCACAGCCTATAGCTACAGGCTGCAAACAGGCTCAGAACCACGCTGGCTTGTGTTCAAGCTTCTCCTCCCTTGGTGACCAGAGACCTCTGATTTCTGGAACCCAACAGAGCAGGCACAGCTTCCTTGGGGACTGTGCTCCCCAGTGCCACTGGGCAAGTCCCTGCTGCCAGGCCTTCCAGTGTGAAACCAGCCCTCTCCCAGCCCGGCTGTGTCAAAGCTCTCTGCCACTTCCCTTTATCCCCACCCTTGTCTCTTCTATCCTTCCCCTGCCTTGCTCTTGGTTCACCCAGCTCAGCCACCACCTGCAAGCAATTGCTGGCACCCCGGTGCCTCCCTGGCAGGACCTCTCTGGGGGAGTGGTGTGGGGTAGGCACGGTTTGCATTTGTTACTTTTATTCTTTCTTCTCTGGCTCCATCTGTAGGGATCTTGGCCTTCTTCCTGATGTCAGAATAGCACTGGAAGACCGTGGCAGGTCACAAGGGCTCGTCCCAAGGCCTCAACATCTGCCACCACCCAGCCCATGTAATTTCTGTCCCAGTCCCTTCCCCATGTGGAAGCTGACAAAACTCAATGCCCACATTCTTACTGCTGCTTTGTGGGCAGTCAGACCATTCTTCCCCAACAGAGCACCAGCCCAGTCTCTTCTTCATCTCCTCTCCATCTTCTTCTCCCTGCTGCATGCTCCTGTCATCTGCATCATCACACCCCAGAGGACTTAGAGCCATGACAGGGACCTGGAGGTGAGTACCACAGCACCACAGTACCTGCTCTCTCCTCTCCAGCCAAAACACATCAGCCCTGGCCATGCTGCCTGTGGGGACAGTGCTGAGCATGTGCTGCCTCCTGGTCGTGCCCTGGACCCATCAAGGCTGCCCAGACCAGGGCTGTGCTGGGCATGTGCTGGCCAAGGGTACAGGCAAACATAGCTGTAAAGGACACAGAGAGATGTCAGGTTCAGGGGAGAAAGAAGAGGGGAAACTGCTGTGGGAGGAAGCAGTGGAAGCCTTTGGGAGGTCTGTCCCAGCAGGAAGGCACTTGGTGAGCAGAGGAGGAGGCACGCCCCGGCAGGCAGCATGGGGATGGACACACCGGCAGCTGGGGTCAGGCTGCGAGCACCAGCAGTCCTGTCACAGGAGGAGAGGCTTGTTCTGCTGGATCAGAGATGGAGGCAGTCACCAGGCAGGAGTAATGGATGCCCCTCCAGGCCCCTCAGGAGTGGAGGGGTTAGAGCAGATTGTGGTGTGCCAAGACCACCCAAATGACTGCCATGTCTTGCCAGAGCAAGCACCTTTCAGGGTCTGGGCATAGACCTGTCAGAAAAATGCCACACACCAGGAACAACAGTCAGGGTCAGGAAGAGGTCCTCTTGCCCAGGAGAAGGGGATTTCCTGGGATTAGTCACCAAAACTTCCCTCTTCAGAAGCTCAGCCCCAAAAGCTGCTAGGATCCTCCAAGGAATGTTTCCTGCTACCTCCCCAGGTGGGGCTTCACAGTAATAGCAAGGTAATAAAAATATTTAGAGGTTCTTGTAGGGTCAAAGCAACAAATATTTTTTTTTTTTTTCCCTGGGTGATTACTAACAAAATTAATTTTTAAATAGGGGAAAAAAAAACCTCAAACCCTATATTTTCCCTGGTTTCTCCTATCCCTTTTATCTAGCATCAGTTTTGGTGGTTTTGAAAAAGAAAAAGAGAGAGAGGTATTACTTTTCCCTTTCAACTGCTATATCCCAATCTTGAATTTTTTTTAAATTATGAACAGTCCAGGGGAAGCAGGAATCCAAACACAATCCTGTGGATTAGATTAGTGGCATGTAAAAACAAATGAGAGGCCCTTGCTGCTGTGGGAAAAGTAATTACCTTAAGATCAAGCAGCTTTGTAAGTGATGTACAGAAGAAAGGAAAGATGGACGGGGCTGCCATGTCGTGCTGGCATTTGGGAAGGTGACCAAAAATGCAAGAGGGAGATTGTATGTGTGCACCTGTGTGTGTGTGCTCCCTGCCAGGTGCTAAGCCCTGGCAGGGATGGCTCTGGCATCACTGTCACCCTGCCCTGAGACAAGAGCAGGGGGCATGGGAGGTCAGACGAGAGCTGCAGGGTTAGTTTGGGATGCAGGAGTGTTGTGGGCAGAATGGAAGTTTCACACAAGGTCTGTCATGGAGACCCTCCCATTGAGTCACAAGGGTCAGAAAGGATCCCCTTGATTTCTAAACTCCTTCTCAGAGATGAGTCTGGATCCAATCCTTGGTCAATGGTTTATGTCTAAAGAATTATAAAGGTGCAATTGGGCCTTTATACAACTTTGTGCTACAGAATTAAGGATGACTAACCAAATATATTTATATGAATGAAAAAAGTGATTTACTTCAATTGATGATGATAATCGTTAGACTAAAAAAACTTTATTCAGAATTGTTTACTACACAATACAGATAGTTTAAACTACTAGCATAGTGCATCATTTTTTATAGATATTGAAGCAATTATATTTAAGTTGGCAAAATAATTATTAAATAGAGATTGATGTTACCCATTTCAATGACCATGGTCAAATCTCTTGCTCAACCTTGAGGGGTGTCTCCACTCAAGAGAGGAATCTCCACACAGACCCAAGAAAGGAGAGGGGGGTGTATTAGAGGATCCTGCTATTAAAAAGCAGGATTGGGTTTTTATAGTATGAAGTGATTGACTGTCAGCCATATGTTTGTAGGCCATGTGTGTCAGCTCTGCAGCCTTTAGCTCAGCACCATTAGATAAGTCGTCCATACTAGCACTTGTTGGTTTCTTTATCAGGAGCTTTGTCTGCCACCTCCTCACCAGTGTGAGTTTCTGTCAGGAAACATTGTTCTTCACATCCTCAGAATGTTTTAACTTTGGGCTTGATGAGTCAGCCTCCTCTCAACATTCTCCAGCACCAAAAGCAGCCTGACCCTTCCTACTCCATTTGCCACTGATAACCTGATAAATTCTGCAAATAGGGTAAAGTCTGAGCTGTTTTACCCCCACCTAGGCAGAGCATCCTGCTACAAGGAGGGCTTAGCCCCCAAGACCCTGTTGGGGTCTGTAGCTCAACCACTGCCAATCCAGGGCCAGTGTGGATATAGCAAAGAACTACAAACACACTCCTCCTCCATTTGAAGCTCTTGGCAGGCATTTTTTTCTCCTCCTGGATGCTTGAGCCAGCACAGTCTCCCAGTGAGTATCTGGCACAAAGACTGTGAGAATTTTTTCATTCTAGAACGTAGAATGGTTTGTGTTGGAAGGGACTTAAGGGATCGCCTAATTCCAGCCCCATGCCGTGGGCAGGGATGCCCCAAGCTGTGTCCTACCCCAAGGCACATTCCCCATCTACCCTGTTACAGCCTTTATCTGCTCTGGGTCACTGCAGACAGAGGACACGAAGCCCAAGCAGCTCTGCAAATCTCAGCATTTCTGTTTGCCTGTTCTGAGGTGTCAGTGCAGTGGGGAGCACCTCCAGGTTCAGTTGTGTGGCGGGGTCACCCCACACATGTGCAGTCAAGCAGCATTTCAGCCTCATGATGAAGGCAGCAGAAGTCCTTTTCTGCCACCCATGAAGGTGTCACCCAGGCGAGCCATTGAGCAGCAACACGGGTGCCTGGGGCAGGGTCAGCCCTTCTGGCAGGGCCAGTGGGTTATAAAGTGTCTGGCCAGATTTTCATCTGGTGCAAACGGGTGTTGCCTCTCTGATTTTACCCAGGCAGGCTTATATGTGCTAGCTGCAGAGCTGGTCTCTCAATCTCCAAGCACAGTCCCTGTCTTGGCAAGGATCCTGGGGCGCTGGCAGGGTTTGGCTGGTTTATTTAACCAGTGCTGGGGCTGTTGTCTGCCACATGCAATTCACTCCTGTTCTGGATCACAGAGTTTGAACCATCTCCTGTTTCCAATGCTTCTGTTGCAGCTTTCCTTGCAGACGTTTTGCCATTCAGCACCTGCCTGTGCTGCATGTCCAAGAGGGCTACCAGAGCTTAAGGGCTTCTCCCAGGCTCCCCTGAGACCAGCAGGTGCTCAGCACCCATCTGTATCTGTGTCCTGCTCACCTCTGGGAGGTACTGCTCCAAGCCTGTGGCTTAAGTCTGGGAGTGGTGTGCTTTGGTCCTGACACATCAGCCCAGTGTGTCCAGGGTTCCCCATCTGCTGCTTGGATATATATTGGAGCCTTTCACTGAGCCACAAGCTCTTCACAATGGGATCAGGTTGGCTTGGGATGGGAGAGCCAGGGATGAGCTAGAGTTCGCCTGGGTGAGCAGGTGCCAATTCACTTGCTCTGAGTAAATTCATGATGCTGCCAGGGAGAAGGCAGTAGTAGACAAATGAATATATCTGAAAATCAGGAGAGAGGTGAGTATAAGGGACTATAAAAATCTCTCTGTTAGAGTATATTCTAACCCCTTAACCCTTTGTCCCTGGTCCTGCATCATTTCCAATTGTAGCCAGTAGCAGATGCCCAGGGAAAAGCCATCAGAGTACAGGAGCAAATGGACAAGTAACATCTTTTCCTCAGCTTGCCTCACCTCTGTGGCTACATGCCTGTTGCACAGGACAAGTAAACATCAAAATGGGCCCAAAATGCTCTCTGGCTCTCGGGAAAATCTGTAGCTCAGTGGCTGTGAATTTCATCAGTGAACTTAAATCATTGCATTTAATACACAGCAGATGTGGTTAGATTTTTCTACATTAAATCTTCCAAGCTTTTTTCCAGAGGTGTAAGCAGGGGTGGCTTCCCCTTGACACTACTTGTCCCCATACTGGGATGCAGCAGGTGCAACTGCCAATGGCTCTGCATTTCCAAGGACTTACTACCATTTTTCTTTCTAATATTGAAAGCCTAGAATAACAACTGCTGTGAGGGGTTTGCTTTGCAAGTGGAGTAGAATTTAAAACAGACTGTCATGGCTACTCATTCACAGACTGTTACCCGTATTTCTCTACTCTCCCCCATGCTGCTGCATGTCACCTCTTCCTTGCTCCATGTATTTCCAGGAGCAGGCTCTCCCATGCAGGGCTTGTCTCTGAGGCTTTCCCCTTTGGTCTACTGGGACACTTTGTGTTCCAGCTTTATCACTTGCTTCACATGGCCCTGCATCTTTCAAATTACAGAGCTAGGAGTAGGATTGTGCATGGAGAAGGGACTGGGGGAGCATGCCAGGCTCCATCTCCCTGTAATACCCTGGCCAGTGTCATCCTCTCCCCAGCATATCCATGCTCCTGAGTGGGCAGTGGGCATCCTGGGAGATGGGTGATCCCCTGGAGCTGCAGGTGAAATATTTGCACCCAAGTTCCTGCTGGGGCTGTGGAGAGGAAGAGCTGTCCCCCGATGCCCTTGCCCACCTGGCGGGGACCCGCCGCAGTGCTGAGTGTGACTCTTCCCGTGGCTGAGCCCTGCGGCAGCCCGCCTTTTCCTTATTTGTTTTTCTCCCTTTGAGAGCTATTCTTTCCTTCCCATATGCTGTAATAATTACAAGTGATAACTTAACAGCTGCTCTGCTATTCCGGGCTCAGCAGAGCCACGCGCCTCCACCTTCCCTCCCTCCCACGGCTCTGGGTCAACGTCTTGGCTCCAGCAATCAGGGATTCCTGCAATTTTTGCCACTCAGGAGGATCTGGACTCTTTTCCCCTCCATTGCCATCTGTCTCCCACCCGCCCGCCCCAGCATCACGAAGGGGGATGGGACTGCGACATCCATCTGTTACCATGGAGAAAGCTGAGCCAGCGAAGGGATGCACCCTGCATCCTGGGTGAAGGCCAGCAGAGAGGGGCTTGAAAGGGATTTTCTTGTGTATTTCTTTTATTATCATGTGTCTGTTGTCACTCACGAGGTCTGCTGCAGGTGACAACCACCACCCTTGGTCACAACAGACCTTAGGAACCCCCTAAACCCTCTTGCTGGAGAAGGTGGTGACCTTAGGCCTGGCGTGGCAGATGCCACCATCGCAGATGGTGGACCAAGTCCACATGGATAAAATGAACCGTTTGCCATCTTTCCTCCTGTGCAAGAGCGGTGGTGGCTCCCAAGGAGATTATAGACCCCCAACAGCAGCCCTGGGGCCCAGGGCAACCCCCAGGCATCCCATTTTGGGTGTGAAAGGGTTTTTTATCCTTTTACAAGAGAATTTTTCCTCCAGTTTATCTGATTGCTGAAAGCCCAGCATGAAAAGGTCAGTATGAGGTGTTTCTGCCTGCTCCCCACAGAGGAAACGCTGCATTCCTGAGCATTCCAGTCCTTTCCCGGTCAGCAAGGCTACCAAGGTCAGAAGTGCCACTCCAGCACAGATGAAGATTCCCAGAAATGTGTGAAGACAGCCCGATCCCTGTTGATGGTAGTGAGAGACACACAAGCCTGTGTTGGGCCGTGTCATCCAGCCTACAAAAGGCTGCATTCTGCTTCCCAAGCACTGGAAATCTGACACCTGCCTGCTTGCTCCCGTGCAGTCCCATCCTGGTCACTGCAATTCCAAAGGCAGCAGTCTCAGCACCTCTGGTTGCAGCAGACTCAAAACTGTGGTAAAGCCCCACACAGTAACCTGAGGCAAGTGTCTGCAGCATGGCCAGCATCTGAATTCATTTTTGACAATCTGCAGTGCAGGAAGGGTGCCTGTGCTCCATCACTTATGTGTGCTGGCCTTTACTCACACAGTAAAATGCTGGGAATTAAAGACAGGATTTACCTAAGGATGGGATTTGCCAGAGCTATCAGCCCACAGTGGTCTTGACTCTTTTCACCCTGCACAAACATGTCCTCTGCACATCTATCTGATACATATCACAGCAGGTGACATCTTCCCCTGGCACCTGGCCATGTAGGCAGCAGGTCCCACAAATGCCTAGGGCAGGTCTTTCTAAGGGGCAGCGGTGGATAATCTTACCCGCAGTCCTCCCAGAGTTGTAAGTGGGAATAAAAATTGGGAGTGTGCAAGAAGGTGGGCCTTCCCAGGAATTTCACTTCCCAGGCTGGGAATTCTGCTGCTGCCACCACTTCAAAGGAATGATGGGCAAGGTCAGGGTCCACAGACAGGGGGTTTGTGCATGCAGACACTTTTCACACATCAGGGTGACCACAGAAATTGAAACCCTTGACTTTAGGGTCACCAGCTGCAATGCCTTGAATTGTGCCCCACCCAGAGGGCCTTTGGAAGAGGTGATGTGGTGCTTATCTGAGCTGGCTTTGATGCTTGGCAGCTGTGCAGGACCACCAAGCAAAGGCTTCAGTGCTGGCACTGGTGGCACTGGGACACGCTGGAGGAAAGCTCACCAGGGGAAGCAACACGTGCCTCGCTTGCACCTCCCACACAGGAGTAGGCAGCTCCAGGAAGAGGCGGCTTGGAAAGCCTGTGCCATCTCGTACGGGAGAGCTGGCAGCTCCATCTGGCTGTGCTTCAGAGGAGCTCTCCCAGGAGCTGCTGAGGGTGGCCAGAGCGGGGTCTGTGGGTGGTGTGCCAGGAGCAGGAGAGGAGGAGGAGAAAGAGAAGGAGGAGGAGTGGGTGGGATACATGTGCCCCACACTGCCAAGTTTCCCTTGCAGAGAGGTTCATTAAAGCAACTGCTCTGTCCCGGGAGAAGGGTGGTGCATTTAGGGGCTTGTGTGTGGTGTGATGCTGGTGCTCAGGTTCAGGGGAGGTGCTACTGCGCAGTGACCCCGCAGTGACCTGGGGACACGTAGGGCTTTGTGTGCAGGACCTTCAGCCCACAAGTGCTCGAAGCCACCACATGGATTTGCCGCATGGCAAAGTCTCTTTGCAGCTCTGCTCATTTTCGCGGGTCTTACACCTTGCTTTTAGTCTCCAGAAAGGCAGTAATTTATTTTTTTTTTCTTGAAGCTAGCACTGTGCTAACAGAGTTCTCATTGAAAGAGGGCAGCCGGGGTATTTGTTAGTATAAAAACACATGGAGTTAGCACTGTGTCCCTCACTTCTCTGAGCCCAGGCTATTGCACAGCAAAATTACAGTCCTTATCTGCACCCAAGTTTTGCAGCAGTGTAACTGCAGCCATTTGGTTTTTGGTTTCTTCATTTCAATCTCTTTGATCATGTGCCACGATTAATCTGATCTCTACAAGGCGGGATGAGTAGGAGTCAGAAGAAAAATTGTAATCGTCTGTGCCTTTGGCGTGCGGGAACAGAATAATTTTGTGGTCTCATCTCCATGCTGGTAGCTCTAGGAAAAGTCTCCATCCCTTCATCAGCTAGCAACACCATGCAAGACTAAGGGATACTGGTCTAAATGGAAATATTCAGAGCTGAGTACCATCACTGTTCCTTATTCCCTAATTTTTCAGGCTGCAGCATCTCCATGACACAAACCACATGGTCAGTGACTGAAACCCAGCTGGCAACAATGAGCTGCGAACACAAAGATAAGTTCATGATAAGCTCCTTGCTGTTGTTTGCTCTCACCTGCCTTGTCATGATACCAGGCAGCTAATCCCCTGTGTTATTTCCTTGCCTGAGTCAAATGAAACATGAGGTTTTGTTGGGCTGGGAGGAAGGCAGCAAGGGGAAAGGGCATGGGGAGGTGACATCATGCTGCCCAGCCCTGTCCTGGCTCTCCTTGCTTGTTCCCACCGGTGCAGCACCAACACTGGTTTTGGAGTCCTGACAGCTACATAGAGATGTTTTCCCCCTCCCAGCCCAGAATGCCATTGCCCCCCACTGCAGAGCATTGCTTTAATTCTGTCCTCACCAGCCCCGGTGTCCATCACAGCCCTTCCTGTTTTGAAAGCCCTCCCTTTCCTAGGCAAAATGATCCAAATTCCTTTACCAGCACACCTCATCATTTTATTCCCCATCTGATTGCATAGCTCTCTTTGAGCATTGCTTAATTTTATTGAAAAGCATTACCAGCATAGAGCAGAGATAACCATGTGAGGGCCTTGTTTTAAACTATCCAAGAAGGCATTATTAACCCATATCACAGATTATGATCAAAAGCATCTTTTCTATAGAAATTCTTCTTGTCCAATTCTTCTGGCTATTCCAGCAGAAACAACTCTCTCTGTCCTCCATTTGCCCAAATGATTATCCCATGTCATGTCACCCGTACTTCTGTTGAATTATGTTTTGCACTGTGGTTTTTCCCTCCCCACACACCTTTAGGAAGTGAGCGATTCCTTTCCTAAGCTCCATCAGAGGTCAACAGGTGCTGGGGGAGTGGGAAGATGCTGAGACTGGAGGATAGAGAGCCCAAAAGGGACATTTTTCTGCTCAAGTGGTCATGTGTCTGTCCACAGCACCAGGTTTTAAGAAAAGGCCTGGATGGATTATCATTGTCCCCAAGTCCCCTCACAGACCCCGAGGGCTTCTTGGCAGCTTAAAGAAGAGAGAAACTCTCAGGTGCTTCTATTCTGGTGTAATTATGACAGACAATTTAAAATCAGCCAAGAGCTATATTGATGGTGTCATTTGGAACATAATGGTCCCTTCAATCTAATTAAGGATTTTTTCAAAGAATTACAAATTAACCTGAATTAAGATGAGAGTGTATACAGAAAGACTTAATGTGGTTACACTAATTTAGATTTGCAGTCTTAATTATTTTGGATTAATTTTCCAAGAGGATACATGACATTTCTATTGGTGTAAAGACCAATAAGATACATAACAAGTGTTTTGAAAGTGAAACACTTTTGCCTTTTCAGGGCTGTAACACTTGCTAACACATCTTTTAAGAATCTGTACTAGTACCTCCCTCCCAGGCCAGAATAAGATATGGCAATGTAAAGGATCATGCTTCAATTTCACAGGTGTGTGTCTGCATGTATATACATATGGGAGTGTGTCTGCCTGTGCCTGTGTGAAAAAAACAATGACTGGGAAATTTGTTCTGTTTTGATTACTCCAACAGCTTTAAATCAGTGTAACATCTGAATGGTAGCAAGGCTTGAAGCAGCGGCCAGAAGGTGATGACAGAATCATCTGTGGTAGTTTATAGCTTGTTTTTCCTCCTGTTTCTTCCCCTCTTCCTCCTCTCCAAGTTGCTCAGTACTCTCTGGCTGCTCAGGATTGATGCGTCCATAGCAGAGGCAGTGGAAAGCGTCGGGAAACCTTTTCTCATCCCCACAGCACACTTAACTGGGTTTAGCTTGGACAGCCATGGTTCTGAAGTTCCCTCACTGCCCAGCTGGATCCCTTTAGGAAAAGAAAATGAAGTAACTTCTCTCTGCAGGAGAAACTGCCCTGGAGCCCCTCATCCAGTGCAGCTGTTGGAACGCTGCTTCAGAAGGTGTGTAGTAATTGAGTCATCAAATTCTGCCTTACAGAAGATCCTTAAGGTACCATGTGTTGCTCTGCTGTCCTTAACACTGTTGATGAGGGTGGTTGGTTTTGGGAGCAGGCCAGGGCAGCCTCTGGCCCTCTGCACAGCAGGATGGGGAAAAAGAAGCCACTTGTGGTGTTTGAGTTGTGGTACCACCCAGATGATCAAACAGAAACCTTCTCCTTTGGGAATGTTACTATCTCAGCACACACCACAAGATGATCAGGGAGGATGAAGACCTTTGCTTTGGAGAAGAGACACCAGAGCCAAGACCCCATAAGACCTTGCAGACCAAGGCTTCTGCAATACAAGGAAATCCAAGGATGGCTGAGTCAGGCTGTGAGCAACACGCCTGGCATCTCCCAGGAGATCAGCTGCAGAGTCAAGAGCTGAAGCCTGCTTTTCTGCACACAGCTCGGGTGCCTGCAGACACTTGCAGGTGTGTAGGAGTGAGCTCATCCTGGGAAAGAGAGACCAGTGGACTTCAGATGGGAGAAGAGCCATGGCTTGCCATTGCTCCCAAATCCTCATGCTCATGGAAATGCAGCATCCAATCTGGCTTTCAGACCCAGGGCAGTTCTCTTGGAAGAAAGGGAAAGAGATAGGGCAGAAAGGAGAACTGCCTTTTTTTAGATGTTTGTTTTAGGTAACCCTCCCACCTCGGGGTCTCAGGACTGAAACGCAGGAAAAAAAGGGCTTGTTGACCTGATGTTAACCTTCAGCTGTCAGCCGTTCAGCTCCATGATCCTCACATGCCGCTGCTTAATCCAGGAGGAAAAAAAGCACAAAGCCTGCCCAGAGCCTGTGCCATCTCATTAACATTTGGCTTAGGCAAGATTTCTGTCCTATGTAGGGAGTGCAGCAGCTCCAGTTCAAACAACTCTTGTCTGCTGTGTCCAGGGACAGAGGTTTGTCACAGCTTCTGCAGTGCTGTGCTTTGGGGCTGGAGCCCTTGAGCTGTAAAATATAATTCAGGCAGAGACACTGGCACTTTTTGGCTTACTGAGAACTTGAAAAGATCTCTCTGTGAGGTCCTTCTCTCTGCCAGAATGAATTGGTTCCCAACAGGCACAAGACACAGACCCACATGGGTTTGGCTGGTTCCTGGCACCTCTTATTGGTGTTGGGGATCCCACAAGGCCATAAAAACTTCACTGCAGTTTCTGGTTTGAGATCACATCCCACATCCACATTATGTGTACTCAGAGGAAGGTCATAGAGATGGTTGAGGAAGAAATAATATGGGAGGAACAAGGAGCACATGGGCATCTTGACCTACAGCCAGACATCTACTGTCCCCAGGCCCTTGCAGCTTTCACTTGATTAAACATGAAAGCTCTGTGGTTGCCTGAGCTGGCAAATACGCACACCTGAAGTTGGCAAGGAAACCTGTTGCTCTGGGGTTGGCATGGGGCTGGCAAAGGTTTCCTCTTCCCATCTGGGAGCTGGCAAGAGTGTGTTCCCATCTGAAAAGCAGGTGGGAGGAGAAAGGTGGGTGGCTTTATGCTGACTGATGTGAGCAGTGTGCTTTTGGTGGTGGAGGAACATGGCCATGGCCGTGAGATGAGTGGGATCACATGAGCTTGGAGATGGAGCTTGAACCGTGTGAGAGAGAGATGATTCTTTGAAGGCACAGTGGGATTCTTCAGTGGGAGGACCTCTGTTCTAAGTATAACAAGTCACACTTTAGAGACAAGTTGGTTGAGGCTGTGGCTGAGTTCTTTTGATGTAGGCTGAGGACACAGTACAAGGAGAAATCACTCAGTGTTCTGCTTTCCTGTTGACAAGGTGTAGGACAGTTCTGATCCTGGGACAAGACTGTGATCCATGGAGCTGTTTAGCCATGAGGAAGTAGAAACTGCTGCAGTAAACAAGATCAAGGGTCTGAATTGCTGAGCATCCTGAGGCTTCGGGGAGCAGTAGGTGCTCCCAAGGGTATGTTGATTAGCACTCCCTCAGTTGTCACCCCTTGTCACTCCCTCCACGAGTGAGGTCTACATGGGCAGAGTGTCACCCACATGACTCCTCAACATTTGCTACTAACACAGGTCAAGAGCACAGTCCCACAGGCTTCATAAACAGCATTTGTTTGCATTAATTAATCTAGATTATGTGTTCTCCATCTACCAATCTAATCTCTTGAACTCATGCAAATACTCCCAGCTGACAGCATCCTTGGGCAAGGAGTTCCCCAGGTCTGACCCCCATCACACAAGGACCTACAAGCCCTGAATGAGCCCCAGTTTTCGCACTGGAAAGAGGCAGCAAGGCCAATCCCTGTCAGCCCTCTTTGGGCCATGCCTCATTTTGTAGTCCTCTACCATAACCTCTCCAGCCATGTCTTTTCCAGACTGAGAAGTCCTGGTGTGTACAAGTCCTTGCTTGCAGGAAAGCTCCCTCCAGACCTTTGATCCTCTTTCATCCCCTTCTTCACATTGCCCTATTACGTTTTGGATTCCAGGCTTCAAAGAGGTGCCTTTTGGGCCACAGGTCAGTGCAGTGGCTTGGCAGGCATGCCTGCCCCACAGCCCTTGCTCCCTCCAGATGCTGCTGTTTCTTAGCCACAGGCTGTGCCAGCTCCTGTGATCCCGTTTGCTTAAGTAATTGGCAGTGCATACCATGCATAACCAGCCCTGAGTCTGTGTTGGGGTTTTTTTGATCCAGGGCTCTTTCTGCTCTGGAAAGGTAGAGGTGTCCTTTGGGTGTTTATATGAGTGTTGGGTCTCTCTCCTGACTGCAAATCCATCCTCCTAGCATAAAATCTGCTTGGTTTTCCTGCAGAGACCCCATGGTGTGTCAGGGCTGTAGGTGAGAGCCTGGCATTGTCTGAGACCTGAAGGGAACACTTTCAGGGCTGTTCCACCTCCTTTCCTTTGCTTTTATCCCAAGTAAAATATATTTACATGATAACATAGAAAAGCAAAATAAGCAACCAAACCTCACTGTGGTCAATTCTCTCCCAGCCTATTTCATGCTGATAAGACCATGATGGACTCAAATTGGAACTTCAAACTTCTTTGAAGGCATTCAGCCAATTGCAAAGGTAAGAACCCCAGCTGCATAGCTTGGGTCCTGAGATGAACTTTGCTGTAGGTGAGGCTGTAACATGAATTTGTTGTGTGAATCTGTCTTGAGGAATAATAACTCTTTATATTTTTTCCCTACAGTTTTTCTTTCCTCCTGGCCCCACCACAAATCTGTTGTCACTCTAATCTTTTCTTTGGCAGCTAAAACTATTATCTTTATTGTTTCAGGGCTTGGCTTCTTCCTGTTAGATCTCCTAATTGGATTTTTACTCTCCGATCCATTTAGTCTCTCCTGTGCTTTCACTAAAACCCTTTAACCCTTTGGCACCAGCTTTGCTAACCAGTTACCCTGGAAGGTGCTCCTCTCCCTGATTTGCGTGGGGACAGCTTTCCTAAGCCATGGATGTCACCTCCAGTGTCACTGTCTGTACACATTGTCATCATCATCTCCTTCACTCTGCAGATTGCAGAGGTTTGTTGGGTTTTAACCAAGAATAACCAAAACAACCCACGTCACCCTTTAAAAGAAGATCTGAGGTCACCATAGAGCCAAAATCTTCCAGAAATCATGACATTTCAGCTGTGGCCAGGAAAAGTCTCCTGCTTTGTCCAGATTCACCTCCCACCCAGACCAGGCACCAGTCCTGTGTTTCTGGCTGTGTCTTAAACTCTATTAGCAGCTACAAGAGAGGTGAAACAGCAGTGGGGCTGTGACCACTTCTGGCACTGGGGTCACTTAACCCTTCCACTCCTCTTCACTGTCTCTAGAAAATGCTGTTCACAAAGCATGCTTTCTTCCACCTCCCAGCAATTTTGTTCCTTTGGCCTGTAAGCTCTGCTGGACAGAGCCTTGCCCATGCAGAGCCTCTCGTAACAGTGCCTGAGTCTTCACTGGAGGCTTTGAGCGTGCCAGGAGTGAGCTGATTGCATTGCAGGTGCTTTCTGTACAGCTGAGAAGACCTCTGTGCTCCATGCCAGCAATGATCTCTGTCCTCTCCATGAGTAAATCAGTGCTTTGGTTTCTCCAGCTAGCAGGTACGATCCAAGCTGTCCTATGGGCACAGCAAGACGGTGAAGGAACCTGGCATGGAGGGGGTTTGGATAGCCCATATCCTGAGGAGGGGCTACTGATTTCATGGCCTGAGCCATGCAGCTTCTCTTACAGGAGGAGGGTGGAGCTGAGACGATGGCATCTCACCATGGGTCTGGTTTTTCCATCAGGCCGTGCAGTAATGCAGCACTGTGATTTTTCAGGGAGCCAAGATCTTCACTTGTAATCTTTCTTTATAACAACTCGGGGCACAAGGAAGAAAGCTCCCCTCCAGGTCAGTCAAGCCCAGGGTGGGCAGAGGTGATGGAATAAGACCTCCATGTAGCAAGATGTTAAGTAAAAAAGGAGATGTAAATGCAAAGGGGGGGAAAATGGGGACAAGAGGTACCAACCCTACTAACTGGCTGCTCAACCCAGATCCAGCTGCCTGGCCTTTAACAGGCCTCAGTGCAATGCACCCAGTCCCTCTCCTCCTTTCCTTCCTTTTCCCAGTCTTTTTTACAACCTCAGTGCCTTTGTGTTTATGTTGCTGGAATGCGTTGCCATGGTTAAAGCTGTTATTCTCAGCAGGGTTTGCATCTTACCTGTGAGACAGATAGATATGGAGATGGAGACATGCCTGAGTATGTGTGTTTACCTTCTTGTCAGTTCCCACTGGCCATGTGGAAAAACAAATCTGATGGGAAAGGAGAACCCTTCAGGGGGAATGGGAAGAGAGGGAGAATACCACCTTGTAAGAATTTCTCCAAGGAATACATAGGCTAAGCCAAAAGCATGGGATAGAAGAGATGATCACCTGAGAGCAGGGGAGGACAGAGATGGACATAAGTTTGTTGGAGGTGTTACTGGACTGAGAAAACACACAGCTTCAAGTCAAGTCTATTGTAAGGGTGCAGTGTACGTGTGGAAATGTGGGGATCACACTTCCCTTCCTGCACTGTTCTCACACTGGCAGTGCCCACACAAAATTCCTCCTTAGCCCTGTCATTTTCCTTGGCTCTGGTTGCTCCAAGTGCTAAAAGGGGTTTGCAAGTGTTATTTTATTATTATTATTATTATTATTATTGAATGTGCTTATCAGATACATATTTTCTAAATTTTACTTTTTTCTTAGTCTTTTTTATGTTATTTATTTGAGATACAGGGAAGATGGGGAACTGATTCTTTGGCACATTCCCATCGGTATTTTTGTCCAGAGGAAAATGATTACAAGACCTTTAGCTTTTAGACTTTTAGGATTTTTGGCTCTGGTGTATCAGGCCATGCTAATTTTATTGTTGTTCCTCAGGGAATGATTCAGAATAATAGATCTGCTAGGAAAGATGGACCAAGCTCCTGAGTTTTTTGGCTAATGTTATTATGCAAGTTTGAATTGATGGAACAGTTCTGAATTTCTTCACTCTAACATGCAATGAATGAAGAATTGAATCAATAGTTGCTGGGCCCTCTTCCAGCCCCTCCAGCTCACTTACACAATGCACCAGTGCTGCCCATCCCTGGACAAAATGTCTGGGGCTGGTCAGGGGTGGCTCCTAGCCAGGAAGTGAGGCCCAGGCCATCTGGAGTATTTTGGTATCTCACATCCTTTGATTCTGCCTGGAGGCAGGACTCCTCTCCCATCTAACATGAGGCACTTGACTGTGCCTGGCTGTACCTGGCTGCTGCCTAAGTGGAGGAGGAAGATGGCACCTCCAGGGGCTGAGTCAGTTGCCTGAGAGAGAAATCACTCTCAAGTGGGATTTTTCCATTGACTGAAAATCTCCCCAGGTTACTGAGACCCAAGGTTAGCTGTGTAAAAGCCTGAGGTCAGGGATGGTGAACTGGGGGGCTGGAAGTTCACTCCTGTCTCAGAAGGATCAAATGGATTGGGGATAAAAGAGAGCGCCTGTCAATCATGTGCCAGAAGTGCAGAAATGGCTTTTTTCTCCATGGAAGAAATGCTGGTAACAACCCCAGCTCAGTAATTCTGACAGCCTTAGCCCCAAGCCCCACTGCTGGCCAGGGCTGCTATTTGCCTTTCTCATGGGTGTTTCTACACCATGGTGGTGCCCAGACAGCCAGGTCTTACTGCCTTGTTCAGCCCTTGTAGCCTGCTGCTAAAAGCACTGACAGCACTGATAGGGATGTCCTTTCATACTCACCTGGCTCCACACTGACACACACCTGACCTCCTGCCCTTTTTCTGTTGCCTTTGGGAAGGCTGCCAGAAATATCAATGTTTTCACCCTCCTGCTCTGTATAGCAGTGGAGTTGCAGCCCTGCCCCACAGCTGACACCCTCCCCAAGCTTTCTAATTGGGGTGATGGAGCTAATGAGGGGGTGAAATCCATCCCGTCACTTTCTGTGTTCGTCATTCTCCTTCTCCTGCATTGAGGAAATGAAGAAATCTGGTATCTGAGCCAAACAAGGGACATCTGTAACCATGGTCTAACCAGCACTGCTGGAGGCTTGGTCCTGAGGATGAGCAGAGCAACCTCAGAGCCACATGGACACCTTCCTGTGCACTTGTCTGCTCTATAAAGTCACCACAAATTAACTGCAGCTATGTCCTGAAAATTAATGAGTTCAAGACCTTTACAGCCTCACACGGGCCATCTTCTGCGGAAATAGTGTCCTTAATTAAATCATACCTGTTTCACGAGGAGCTATATTGAGCCCAAAGGCAAGGAAGGCAGTCAGGCTGCCTGGTGCTGTACTGGCAGGATATGGGGCCACTGAGAAAAGGCTGCTACAGCTCATCTGCATCCACCTGCAGGGCAGAGTGGGGTGAGCAGCCAGCCTGGATTCATAAATTGCTGGCATGGGTGGCAAGGACACCAGCCCAAATGTTGGCCAAGGGAGTGGATAGCACCTCAGCAGCATAGCTAATTAATGGAGTGAAATGGGTGTTTGGGACGTGATATAATGAAGAAGTGAGTCAGGCACAGCACCACATGTAGCTGATCCTATAGTTCCACCCTCCAGCATGCTCAGACCCCTCTTCAGGCCACCTTCTCTTGTGAGCTGGCAAAACCTCAGCAGTCTTCTTCTGGGGAGAATAAATAACAGGGAGCAGGGTTAGCAGAAGCCAGGTACACTTATCCCAGAGGCTCAGCATGTGGTCTGGGTGTGGAGGATGTTGTCCTACAACTATTTCCCAAGCAGGAAGGAAATCCACATAGACGCCTGGGTTGGAGGGTCTAGGGAGCTTGTGGGGAGACGCTCTGCCAAAATACCTGGGTTGCTGTTATCTATCCCTCTACCACCACCACCACGGTTACATGGAGGTCTCTCTTCACAATCTACCCAGGCACCTGTTACCTACCTCAACTTAGGAAGGAGCCTGGTGTGTCGGGAAGAGCCCTCTCTGGCTTGGGGAGTCAAGATGCACTAGTTCCCACCTTGGCACTGCAGGAAACAAGGTGATGGCTGCATCTTTCACTCGGGTGTGCACCTTGGCAGCAGCTGCACATGTTGGAGCAGAAGAGCCAGCATCGAGGTGTTAAGGAAACTTTCCTTTCTGACCACTTGGGAGTATGATGGCCAGAGTGTTTCCTGTATGGTCAGGAAATTTCCCTAACAAAGGATGGACTGTTTGCATTGTGCACCTAAGTCCCCTGTGCTCACGAGGGGCTTAAGGCTCCAGTTCTGGGCTCTGTAAAAAACATCTTGCAAGGGCTGACCGGCAGAGAAAAATGCCCCTACGACTGCAGCCAAGCCAGGAAGCATTCCTGGAGCCGTGGGTCTGGGGCAGAGGCAGGCGGGTGGAAGCGGCCGCGCTGGGGCACAAGGAGCGCACTGCCCGTGCCGGGGAAGCTCCATCGCTCCCGGACAGAGGTGACCCGGGCGCAGGCTCTCCCTGGTAAAGTGACCACCGGGACATGGGCTGCAGCCGGGAGGTGGAGAAAGTGGACATGCAGAAGAACCCAGGCTTACGAACGCAGTTCTGGCAGTTGAGGAGAAGTGCTCCTTTCCCTTCCCCACATGTCTTTTGTTTTCCGCAGCCCGACAGAAGAGGCTTCCAGTAAGCGGCGGGGGTGGGGGCAGAGCCCACCCGCACAAAGGCAGCTCCCCACGGGCTCTGTGACCGCTGTCACGCTTTTTCGCTCAAATCAACGCCAGCAGTGGATGACGTGGGGCTGGTGCTCCCCAGCCCCGGGGCTGATTGGTCCCGGCTCAGGTTTGAACGCCAAGGTGTCCTGGCAACGAGAAGCAGAGGAGCCAGACTTTCCCGTACCCACTCGGCTCCGGGAGCACGGCGGGTGCTGGGAAGCGACAGGCATCGCGGCCGAGGAGCGGCGCTCAGGGCCACTGGCCCTCCTCCAGGTACCCTCTGCGCCGTCCCGGGCCGTGCCCAGGCCCAGCCCGGGAGCTGCCATCAGGTTCCCCGGTGTGGGTGTCAGGCGGCCCCGGTGTGACTCCGCGCCGCGGCTCAGGCGGCACCTGCGCTCCCGCAGCGGAGCTGGTTTCAGCCGGGAGCAGGGACGGGGGAATCGCTGGTGTTGGGAGGGTCTTGAAAGTGGCCGTTCCGTGGGGCTTGGGCAGGGATGCTTGGGGAGAAGCTGTGCAGGGAGGGGGGAGTCAAGGGGCTTCCCAACAGTTTTGTGGTCAGCTCTCTTGCCCCAAGAGGACGGAGCAAGTGATTTTGGCTAGTTTTGGGTTCACCTGATTAATCAAACTCGGGCAGCTTTTCCTGCCGATAGGTGCTCTGTTTTTGCCTCAGCGTAACCCACCTGCATGTCCGTCCCTCTGGAACTTGGGGAGTGAGGAGGGAAGGGCGCCCCAGGGCTCAGCTGTGTGCAGGAAAGCAAAGGGCTTCGCAGGGGCGTGCCATAAAGAAAAGGCTTTTTTCTCCACCTGGAAGATGCGAGCAGAGATGTGAGGAGCTGGCTGGGGGAAGGTGTTAGCCGGCACGGGGAGGCAGCACTCAGCACAGCCCGTTTTGCACCTGTCAAGCCTAGCAGAGACATACCCTTGAAAAGATGTGCCAGCCATTAATGACAGGGCACGTCCAAGCTGTCCAAGTTGAGAAACCACCTCCACAGGGTAACAGCCATCCCAGGGGAGCTTCCTGGCTCAGTGGCAGGTGGTAAGCTTGTGGAAGGGCTATCGTCCTGCATGGATTCAGTGGCACACAGTGAAAAGCAGTGCCACGACTCAGGTCTTGCTGCTGCAAGTGGGGGATGAAGAGGGATAACAAGGGCAAGACCTTTTGGATCACATCTTGTGTTATTTATTAGAGCACAGCGCTGAGACCTGCCTGAATTCTTTCTCATAGACCCAAAGGCATGATGAGACTTGGAGATTCCTTCTAGCATCATGCTCATAGTAGATAAGCAGTTCCTCAGCACCCCGGTGGCAGAGAAAGGCAGAGGGGCATCACAAAATGAGCAGGGAGTGTTTTGCTGGCAGCATGTTATTGCTGACCTGGATTCACACTGATGACCTGGAGGGGTAAGATTAGCACAGTCAGCTTGTCCCAGGGCTGGGGGGAGATTAGAGACAGGGAAAGGGGTCATGTCTGTTACATACATAATTTTTCTCTGCTTAAATGGGAATATGTTGCACAAGTTGTCAGTTTAAAAAAAAGTTATCCTCCATACTGAAATGTTGACAAAGTTTACAGTCTTGGAGTGGTGGGCTTACGGCAGTAGAGGCTCTGCCTTGAAAACCCAGTTACTGGATCTGAGAGAATCAGTGATGCTTTTTGTATCTAAATGAAAGTTAAGAAAAAACATCTGTCCCATGTTGTAAGAGGAGGTTTGACCTAGATGAACCTGAAAACAAATAAACATGAAAATTCACTAAAGGTGAATTAAACGAACCGGGTATTTTCAACAATCATGTTTTAAAATTGAGCAGCTTGGGACTGGATGATGTTCCTACTTGAACCAACAGCTCTCCCTGCTCCAATTAGTTCAAATAAGACTTGTTTCTCTGACCGGTTAAGGCCAGAACATTCTTCAGGCTTTATTAAACCCATGAACAGTAATGTCAGTCTGAAACCCAAGAGAGGGGAAAACATACCCACACCTTGCAGGCCATAAACAGGAACAAATTCAGCTCACTCTGTATCTCCCCAACAATTCAGCTGAGGCAGTTTATGAACTGGGAACATTAGCCCCAGTGAGGCAGGACTTTCCCAGATTAAATAACATATCAGTCATTAAATAACTCATCTTTCCTGGTATTTTATGGAATAAACAGTGCCTGTTGCTTGCTAATAGCATCTGCTTTTATTTGAGTGGGATTGTGTTTTATAACAATCCTTCTGTTCAGTTTGCATGTTTGAAGTGACCCCAGCAAGCAATCACTCCACGGCTGATAGTAAATTCACTCCCAGAGGTTTAATGATGGTATTTACTGTAGGAGCTACCAGTTTTAGGGCTGTAGTGATTAGGGTGGGTTAATAGGACACGAGGTAGTTGGGTAATTGCTGGTGATGAGCCAGTGAACTCCCAGGTAATTGCACCTTACCTGGAGAGGTGTGCTGGCATGAGCGGTGTTTTAAAGACAAAGCCGTGAGGAGGATAAAGGACAGTCATTGTCTCCACATGACAGCGCTGAATCATGAACAGGAAATTATCCCTTCTCCTCACCAAGGAAAATAATGCTTGATCTGTTTTCTTTGCTGTTGCTTTCTTAAAGAAAAGACAGTCATTGTAGGACTCGTGTGCCTGTCAAGTCTGTGCCTCTTCTTTCCCTTTATACCATTTAAACACTGTTGAGAAGTAGAGATGCTCTGCTTGAGGGCACCTACAGGTGTTGTGAAAATGGGTTTTGAGGGAAGGAAAGACAGACATACACACTGACTGACCATGGGAAGGCCTGGTGTAGACCAAACCTCAGCTAGACACCAGAGAGGCTTGGTAACAGAGGGACCTTGGCAAAGCTCACTCACCAGAAGGCTTCAGCATAAGCTCAGATTTCCTCCACAGATATGAGGTCCAAGCAATCCTGGTTCCTAGGACAGCAGACATCATTAATAATGCTATTAAAGAGAGACAGTAATTTTACTTTTAATGAATGTGGGATCTACATAAGTTGGTGCGGTCACTTGCTAGAGCCCCATTGGCCCTTGGGCAAGATTTCTCAAGTCCCAGCCATTTCCATGTATGTTCGGGCTCCTCAAGACATTACTCAGCCTGCACGGATGTGGATTTGGTAGTCCTCACCTGGCCTCAGTATTTCAGGCTGTCTCCAGTGCTGCTCCAGGCTCCCCAACGCCTGCGGTCTCCAGCCTTGGCACTTTGTGTTTGTCGGCCCTGCATACCCAGCAGTGGAGAAGCCAAAATTGCTTTGCCCTCCCTGCTCATGAAGCAGAGGGCTGGAGACTTGATCCCTTTAATTGCCAGCCTCTCTTACCCCAGAAAGGAATAATCCCCAAAGCAATGGTGACACTAGAGTCTTCTCATGCTTATTGAGTCTTCATCAGGTCCTGGAGGGCTTTGTGAAAGATGCTTTATGCCTCACGTCTCTTTTAGATCTGGGAGGGTTGAAGCAAAGCAAGGGGCAGAGCCTTGACACACAATGAGAGGAGTAGAGCAAATGGCAGGTTTAGGTAGGGGCAAAGAGACTGATAGAGCAAAGGGGCTGACAGTGCTGCTTTCACCCCAGGGAGGTGCTCCTTGGTGGATCTGGGGCCACAAAAGCTCTGGCTAGGTGGCTTTTTATCTGCTAGAACCTTTTCATTTTCCCTCGTGATTAAAAGATAAAGATGGGGAGTATGTCTCTTCTCGCTGTTAATAAGCTTTCCTCTCCTTCTGTAGCAAGAGAGAAAGATTGCAGCAAAGCCAACTCCAGTACAAGATTGTTCCACTGATGGGGAGAAAATAAGTAGTTTGTGGACCCAGAACCTCCCAGAAGAGGGGCTGCTCTTGGTGCACCAATGATTTAAGGGGCTTAGCAAGTCAGAAATGCTGACAATAAAGCTGTGGCAGGGTTATCAAGATATTAAGAATTTTGGGCAATTGGACCAGGTATTTCCATGTACAGGCTGATATAAATGGTAGTGCTGGTCCAGATTGCTGAAGCTCCATTGACATGCCTGGAGCTACTCTACTGTTATGGCTAGTAATGGGAAAAGGAGTTTAAGCTGTTCTCACTCTGCAGCCTGATCCAAGCACTCACTACTCCACCTTCTTCATTGGCACACACATTTCTCCAAGTTCTTTATGCAGAGGCATTGGTCTAATAGAAAAAAAAAATCAAACATTTTCTCCCCGGGACAGAGCTGGACAGTCCTTGATCCAGTCATACTCTCTTCACCAAGAGTAGTGCAGGCACAGTGAAAAGGGGAGTGTAGGGTGTCAGTCCATCACTGCCTGCTTTAACCAGTCCAAAATACAGCTTGGATGAATGGAGGAATCCTTTCCCTTCTCTTACACGTGGTGCTCTTAAGGGAAACCTGTGCTGATCATGGGTTTACAAGCACTGCCAAATGTTTGAAATTACGTCGTTTAATTGCTGGTGCAAGACCACTAAGTCCAGTGTGTGTGACCTAAAAGAAATCCCTTAAAACCTGTTCTCTATGGTACCAAGATGAGCACTAGGCTTTACAATACCAGTTTTGAACCTGAAGGTAGTGAGGTACTGGTAAAGATCAGAGCATGAGATTCAGAGGCAGGAACTGCTGAGTGTTGATCCTGGACCTACTGCCAGTTCTTTTTGCTCTGGGGCAAATTATTTAGCTTTCCTTTTCCCTGATCCTCTTCCATCCCTTGTCCAAACCCTTTGTCACATGAGAGTTGGGAAGAAGCTTGCAAAACACTTGCTGAAGTGCTTTGAAGACAGAATGCACAAATGATAAGTTGTATTAGCAATATAAACAAACCCAGCTATATGTTTCCCAGGCTAAATGAGGAAGGAGGAGGGGTTAACTGGTGGGTGTCACCCATGTCCTAATTATAAGGCTTGTCTCTGGATCCCTTTGGTGTGAAGCATCCTCTTGGCTGAAAAACAGCTGATATAGTCACACCTGAGCAGAGGTGGGAGAGGAAAAACTTGTCACACAAGTGAACCAGGGTGGGTGGAAATTTCCTTTGGGAGGAAGGGGGTAAGTGGTGGCACCAGCAGTGGGTTGGAGATGGCCTTCTGGACCACCTCTGGACCTACTGGTCCTGCTGTACCTCCTCTTTCTTGTCCAGTGCATTTTTCCAGGTGGTTGATATATATGGCCTTGAGGATCCTAGGAGGTCCAGGAAAGTCCTTCCTGTAGCTGCCATCAGACCCTGTTTATCCTCTATGACACATGATTCAGGAGGATAACTTCTGGAATTGTAGTAGTCCCTTTGTCCCATATCAGTTTGCCAACTCAAAAAGCAGTACAGCCCCAAGGCTTAAGACTGAATAAGTAAATTGGGAGTGTGCTTTACTTTCTGAACCTTTCCAGCATTTCAGGGTCACATCTCTAACATGTCTTTGCAACAGTGGGAGTTCAAACATGATGGTTCATGTGTATGTGCTAAGAGAAGTGAGATATCCATACAAACAGCTACTGTTAAGGAGACAAGAAACACAGCAGATGCGATGAGGGCTGATAGATCTTCCAAGCTTAGCCCCAGACAGGCGTCTTGGGCCTCTTCCACAACACCTGTGGTTCCCTTCTTAAAGCTGCTTTTTTGCATTTCACTTATGCTTATGACCTTGCCTGAAATCTAGGTTATCCTTGCAAGTGTAACACACTCTGAAGACCACCTGGAACAGGTTTGCAGGTCTGGCCCCTTGTTTTGGCCAAGTGATTTCTTCACGATCAGGAAAGAAAATTTGATTTCTTCATTCGATCAGGGAAGATTTCTTCCTGATCAGGGCTACAAATTTAGGGCCAGGGAAAGCAATTGCAATTCAGACCTCTGCCTTTGACGCTTTGTAGTTTGGGCAAAAATCAGTTCAGCGAGGATCAGTTGCATGTGGACATGTGAGTGCCTGAAGATGCACGTTAATATCTGCATGCTGTTTATTTTGCATTTAAGCTGCATCTGAGAGTTTTGTTTCAGGTTTGGGAAATAGGAAGAAGTATTTTTTGTCTTTTGTCTCATTACTATTCTCCAGCCTAAAAGCTGCTGGGTTAAGAGATGTCCCCCTACATATGCAAGTGCATGCTGCAGGCCCTGATCTCAGCTGGAGACCTGTGTTGAGCCACACTAAGCCAGCCCTGGAGCTGAGCAGCTAAGATGCTCTTTAAGCTCTGCAGAGCTGTGTGTGGTGGAGGCTATATTTTTCCCCAATAAGCATTTGATTCCCACAGTACTCTGGGAAAAGGGACATATCTGCACCACCTGGGTGTTCCTCCATCACTTGCTGGGACCGAGCAGCACCTGCTACAACCGGTGCTTTGCCTTGGAAGCCCCTGAGGGCTGCTGAATGTATCTGCTGCCTGGTTTCTCCCTTAGTTAGTCTGCATGTAGCAGCCTGGGAGATTATTGCCCCCACCCATCCAGCTTGCTAGACAGATGTTAGAGATTGTGATGGATATATCTGCTCTCAGATTAAAAAGCAGTTTAAAACGCATCCCTTGCCAGCTGTGGCCCTTTGCCCTGTTAGCTTTCAGGTGCTGTCTGGAAGAAATTTTATTTTTTTTTTTAAACTCAGCCCTATCCTTTCCTGCAGTCTTCTTGTGCTGTTCTCTGCCTGGCAAAGCCCCAGCAGCAGCCCCCAGGCAGCATGGCACGTGTAGTAGAAGCTCCTTTGGCTGACTGGGATGCTTTTACAGGGAGTCCAGGTGCTGTACACAGTACAGCGGGGAGGAGAAGACGCCTCCGGATGGAAGTTAGAGATCGTTTCCTCCTCCCCTTTTTCTCCTGAACCCAGCAATTCAGTGGTTGTGTCAGCATAACTTAATAGCACTGGGATAGAGAGAAGCTGCAGCCTCCACAGCACAAAGCAAAAGCCTCAGTTTCCTCTCAGTTGCCTGTTGCAGGAAATTCTTTCTCCTGGTGATAAAGGGAGAAAAGGAGCTGCATGGGGAGGATATCACAGGACAACTGTGGGAGAGTGGATGCTTTCTTCTCTGCATTGGACATTTGTATACCAGCTTGTCCTGCCATGGTCTCTGCATGGGCAATCTTGCCCTTGGCATGGGTTTTCCTGGTTTTCCCAGGCACCTTGAGAACTAGTCATCCCCGTGCTGCCTTTCCAGGACAGAGCCTGTAACGGCATGGGCTGTGGTGCAGGTCTCATTCCTTTCCTCAGTTTGCCAGGCAACAGTGGCAGGATGTGCTGGTCGCTGCAGTCAGATTAAAGGCTGGTTAGCTGCCCTTTTGCCGAGGTAGATTTAAAGGTCTAAAGGCAGCAATGCTCAAAAAATAATCTCCTCTCTTGGTAGGAGGATGTGGGTGAAAAATTCTGTCTTGGTGCTGATGCTGTTGGGACAGGGCTGCTGGGATGGCAGCCTTAGTGGGAGATGGCTCTGCCTGCATTAGTCATGGTGGTGGAGGGGGAAACCCGTAACATAAAAATATAAATTATATGTGTTCAATAGATAGATAAACATTGCTTCTCCCAGCACTGTAAATCAGGCCTATCTCCCCACCTCCTCCCAGATTTTACCAGCCTAATCTGGAATTTTCTGTGCAATATTTATTTTTCATTACTAAGTCTTGAAGGAATTGCATTTTCAAGCAGCCAGTGACTTCTTTATTCTAAAAACTTTGTTTTCCCCTGAAGTCAGCTCAGAGCACCTGTGTCTTGGAAAACCAGGCCCCTTTAAGATGTCTCTGGCTGCTTTGAATCACTAATTGCTTCTGAATAGGCAGGCCAAATGTTTTATCACTTCAAACTCCCATAGCAATGCAAATCTATACAGCTGAGAAGCCTCTTTCCATGCATGGGGGTGATGGGTAAAGATAAGGATTAAAAATAGAAACAAATTCAGCCCAGGGGTCCTCTTTGTTCCTCTCTGCCCTCGGTGGGGTTGCCAGGGCTACATTTGTTCCCCTGCATCGTTTTTGGATGAGATCCAGTGCCCCTTGAATGCAAAGTTGAGAGGTACAGTGGCGGGAGAGGGCTGGATGAGGTCCTAGGTACATACATATTTCATTGCCCATGCCAGGCTCTGTATTGTTTTCTCTCTCTGGTTTCACAAAGGTGGTGTTTTCTAAAACTCTCACTTGTTGAGGGCGACACAGCCCAGGCTTCATCCTGTCTAAGGTTTCTGGCTTTTCAGTTGTTTCCCACTCTGAATGGCAGCCAGGCATATTTCCCATGCCTGAGGGGAAGAGGGGGGTGCTTGGTAGGACAACAGGACTCACCACAGTGCCGTTTGGAGGGGACTACATGTGCAGTGACATGTCCCCCTCGGGGTTGCTCTGTGTGTGTTTTGGGCTCAGCTGGCTCACACACTCTGCAGGAGATGAGCAGCACTTTGCAAAGCCTCACTGGTACAGGGCTGGCCTGACTTCTTTAAGTAACCCACAGCCTGAAGGCAAATATTGACTATTAAGAGGTGGAAAATCTCGGTGAGCAAGGGCAGTCTAAATCCTCCTTTTTGCTTAGGTCACCTGTTATTAGAGCTGCCTGCCGTGTGCTGACTACGGCTGTGCTCAAAAATTGCCAAGAGCTCAGCATTATGGAAGCAAAAGCCAGTTTACTGACTTCCCAATAGAAAGGAAGATACATGCTGAATGTGCATCTGTTGGATGATATTTTTGTTTCAGGCATGCCAGTAACACACAAATGGAAAAGCAACTTTGCATGATTTATGTAGTTACTAGGAAAACCTGGGTTAAGTGATACTTTCTAGAGTATCGGGCACTATTTATTCTTAGCAGGGAAGGTTATGAAATCTATTTCCTATTTATCTCCCCAAATGAATTCCAGTTGACATTACCTATCCTACTTGAGTGCTCTGGACATAGAGAGCAGATAAATATCCCGACAAATAACATCTTCATGTAAAATCAATAGCTAATATAAATCTGTCCCTTGAAGATTATAGCAATTTATCTTTAAAATTAAAATAAAGACTGCAAAATTTTGTCAAAGAGAAAAACAGAAAAAATCTGTTGTTCATTGTTTAGGTATTCTTTGTGCATTTCAGGTGCATACAGGACCCAGTTAGGACTTGATCAACTAAGGATAACTATTGTTATCTTCATTGTACTTTTAAAAGAGACAGCTACTTTCCCACCAGACTGAGATTTCCAGGGAGGCACAGAGGAACTGGAATTATTTTAGGCCTTCAATCCTGTTCTCCAAACACTTTTGGCTCAACAGGACTGAATCTCAGGCTTAAATCCTGCAGGGGTTTAAGTCTTCAGTGTTTGGTTCCAGCCCAGGGGTAAGTATCTTACTGAACTGGGGTCTTTATACATAACCCTGGTCTTCCTGGCAGGGGAAAAAAATTAACAAGAAAGATTTTTAGTATAAAAAGGACACTTAGAAACTGGAAAGCTTGCTTGTACTTTATGAGCTTATGTGTAGAGGTGGCCTTGGATGTCCAAGTCAGTATCAAAAGCAATCCAAACGTGAGGCTCTCCTTATTTCTGCCCAAGGTCCCCCCTTGGGTGCCAGCAAGGCCCAGAGCTGGTGCAAGACTGTGCTCTGCTCTGACACTGACACCAGCAGAGTGAGGGGTGGAAGAGAACTTCCAGTGCTGGTGGTGTGAGAGGGCTGTGAGGCTGAAGATGTGGGGCTGGCTATGTAATAGGGGGATTCTGAGAGCACAACGTGGCAGGTGGCTTTTGAGGCATGGTGTTAGAAAAACAATTAGAGGCCGATGGGAATGGCACAGGTAGAGAGCAGGAAAAGGTGTCCTAAAGGGTGGAAGCTGTGCCAGGCTCATGTGTCCTTCCAGCTCGAAACTGGGAGCCCAGGCAGGGAAGGAGGGGGAAAAGCTGGAGTGAGAACCAGAAAAACCTGCTCACACCAGCCTGGGATTCACATTACTCACGCTGCTTTAAAACAGGTCAGGTCCACTTTGGTTTGCTATCAGAGATGGCCAAACTGCCTGAGGTCTGTTTTCAGCTCAGCTTAGAGCAGTTCCCGTGTGCCTGCTCACTGTGTCACTGCCCCCATGCCCTCCTACCCATCACCAGTGCCAGGCCTTTGCTGGGATTTGAGCCTTTCTAAGCAAAGGCTGCGCTAGAGGCATGCACAAGTATGTTCCCCAGCTCACCTGAGGGGTGGTAACTGAGTGGTGGGATCACATCTCACCTCCTGACCTGCCACAAGCTTTGGAGCTCACACAGCAACTTTGCTGCTTGAAGCTGGATGGGAGACTGTGTCTGGGGATGGTCCCTATTGCAGAGGAGGAGTGCTCTGCCTCCTGCACATGCTATCAGAGCCGAGAAGCTCATGGCAGTGGTGTGAGCTGTCCTACTGCAGGTCTCATCCACACGCACCAGGGTCAGCTTCGCATGGTTTACCTGGTTATCATAGTCAACTTCAACTGGATGTGAGTAGCAAAGATGAAACCACATTTTTGTTGGGAAGAAGGGGGAGAAAAGGAGTGAACAAAGTTAGAAATCAGTTTGTCAGAGGCTAATGGCTGTGTCTGCTTATTAGGCAGCAATAACAGTAATTTACCTTTGAATGCAATAATTCATCATAATGCTTCCCACCTACCTCATGAACCCTTGCTTCTTATCTCACCCCTCTTGTTCAGGGATCTGAAAGCATTTCATAAACATTAATTAATTGTTCCTCCACACCCCTGGAAGCAAAGTAAACATTGTCCCAATTTTGCAGCTCGACAAGCTGAGCTCACCCAAAGAGAGAATAACTGAGCAGGGGTCAGGAGCCCAGAGCCCAAGCTCCTATCCCGGCTTCGACCAGAAGCATCTTTCTGCAGACAGCTCTGCAACATGGGCACTGGGTGCATGATCCAGGGTTGTTCAGTCCTTCATCCATGCAGGTTCCTGTGCTTGCCGTTTTCAGATGGCAGGAGAGGTGTAAAAAGGGTGAGTGTTGTTCCTGCCTTGGAGAGGTCTCATATTCATCAGTATCTCATCACCTTCAAGCCTCCACCACAGCGACCAGGCACCTGTCAGCGTGTGAAGCACTGCCATTATTCACAGTAGGACTCTCCCTTTCTTTAATGACTACGTTAATGACCCTAATCTGTCGGTGTACGTGGTTAATCCCACAACTCTAGGGACGGGTAGTTCGGAGATGTTTCCTGTTTCCTCTCCTGCCTTCTCTCACCTCAGTTTGCATCCTAACCTAATGCTTCAGCACTGAGATGGGCTGGTGAGACCTGTGCTAAAGCAGAAGGCACTGCCCCTGTCCTGGCTTGAAAATCGGGCTTCTGTGAGTAAACATCCAGGATACCACAGTTACAAATCAAGCCATCTCTCTCCAGTGTCTCAGCTAAGGGATGTGACATGTGAGTGACATCCAGAAACAAGATGCTTGACGTTAAACCTGTGCTCAAGTGCCTTGATGGATGTCGGCCCTTGAGGAAGAGGGAACCTGTCACCCTGGATGTGGTGACAAAGATGTAAATTGAGGGAAGGATATTCTCCAGCAAATAATGAGCCTTGGCAGTGGAAGGGAGAATGAGACACTAAAGGTCCATGCCACGCCAGCCTGTTGGGAAGGGGAATTATTTTCTTCCCCTGAAACCAGCAGTTGACTTTTGGAAGCCAAATGGGTTGCAGCATCAGAGCAGGAGGAGGTTCATGTTTCATAGACAAGTCATGGTGGATTAAACGTAAACGAATCTGCAGTGTGATGGACAAATGGGATCAGTGCCGGGACCCTCAGCTCTTGGTGGGGGATGGATTAGTAACGGGTACTGGTGCGTTTGCATGCAGGCAGGGAGTGAATGGCAAGGCAGGGAGGTTTCCAGCATTGCCCTGCCTGTAGCACTGAACGAAAGAGACATCTCCGCGCTCAAAGAAGAGAGGTCAAGCCTAGATAAACACCAGCTTGGTCCCCCATCAGAGAATCATTGAGGCATGAAGAAAAACTTTAACAGCTGCAATGCTGCTTTTGAACCTCCTAGTAAAAGGGAGGGTCAGGAGGTCAAAACTTTCAATGCCTCTGGGAAGAAGAGGACTTTTCCCCACAAGCCTTTGAAAAACCGAACTAAATTAGCATGACCACACTGCTAAATGCTTGGGAAACCCGAACGGCTCAGGTCACAGGCTAGCTGAGCAGCAGAATGGCAAAGAGCTGTTGCATTCCCATACTCAACAGCCATAATTAATGAGGCTATTTCCTAAGCGAAAAGCAGGTCTTCTGCCCAGCACCTGGACGGGAAACAAAACCTTGCGGGATGTGCCCTGGGCATCTTTTGTTCTCCTCATGCTGTTGTCTTTTCCCCTTTCTGTTTCTCCCATCCATTTTCTCTCTCTCCACTTCCATCCACCATTGTTTCAGCTGTTCTTTCTTCTCCTGCTCCCAATGTCACACAGCTAACTTGCTGTTTGAAGTGGGGAATGGCAATGAAGTTGTAATGATCCAGCCATGCTCTCCCCTGGGGGTTGCTGAGTGGGAATGCAACTAAAATACAACCCAACCAAAACGCCTTTTTTTTTTTTTTTTTTTTTTTTTCTTTTTTCTTATTCTTCATTGCAAAAGGGAGATGTGAGAGCCCTCTTTCTCATTCTGAATTACTCACTTCCACTTTGAAAGTAGATTTTTCTTGTTTGGACCTTTTGCAAGAACTATTCTAGCAAAGACCAGACAATGGAGCCTTCTGGAGGATGTAGAGACCTGGAATTTTTGGCTCTGACTCTATTGTGGGTTTGGTATTCATCTTGTACCGTGATTGTGCTGGGCACCACTTTTCATGAGACCCTTTGCAGGTGTCCCTTCACAGCTCCCACCACCAGAGGTGTGGAAAGCAGAGAGTGACGTGCAGACCTTGCAGTGGGCAGCAATGCTTTTGGGAGAGGGCTGTGTGCCTACACAGCGCAATCCAGAGACATCAGACCAGTGTAGCCAAGAAGTTTACTGATTTGGACTGCAATCCTGCAGGCTGCTGGTGAGCATCCCCATTCCTTGCAGCCACAGAAGACCGGTGCTCAGCAACTTTTCCAGGCTTGCTGCAGAAGTGGAAGGAATACTGCCTTGAATAAAGCAGGAGGACAGGAAATACATCACACTTCAGAGGCCAGAAGGCCTGCCCTTGAAGGAGAACAGCTCATCACTCATCTACCCACCAGACCAAGGTCTCTCCTTCCTGCAAGCCCTAGCCCAAGCAGGGTTGTGGGTGGAAATGAGGGGGTCTAGTCTGTAGTACCCTGGCAGTCAGCTGCAGGGCTCTGCACTGCCAAGCCCCAATTTGGCTTTACTGTGATGCTGCAGGATCTTTTCTTTCTCATGTTTCTTGTTGTCCTAGAAACAGGAAAAAATTCTTCCAGAGAAGCCCTTTTATTACACTTGAGGCAGCATCTTCTGTCTCTCACCAAAACGGTGCATGGTCACAAAATTAAACCCTTGTCAGAAAATATATGATGAGTTCACAACCTTCCCAAGAAACCTGGAGAAACTCAGTACCCTCCAAACTTTCCAAAAGCCCTAAGAGTACCAAAAAGGTCAATGGGCACTTTGTAACACTGCTACAAATGTTTTGGGCAACAGAAGGCAGTACTCGTGTGTGTGTGTGTGTGTGTGTGTGTATAAATATTTTAATAGATGTAATTATATGTATTATTTATACATATTGTTGAGAGAGAGACAGGTCCTCACCTCGAGCTTTGGATTGCAGCTTTTGAAGTAGAGCATGTCTGCTGGATGAGAAAGTCAACGTGCTGTATGGTATTGGCCACTTCTCTCTCCTGGTGCAAGGGCTTTCCTGGAAATGCTGGGATTTGGGGGCAGTTGTCTTTATTTGAGAGGGAAGCTCATCTTCTGGGGAAAGCATGCCTTCCTGTGTGCTCAGCCAGGCAAGGGATGCACTGAGTAATTTCTCTGAGGCACATGAAATGTTGTAGCTGTGTCAGGAAAGGATAGTGACTGATGAATTTCCTGAGGCTTACAGGATCTGGAGGCACATTTCCCAAGGCCTCAAGGAGTCCATGTCAAGGGGAGAAGGAGAGGAAAGCAGGCAGAAAGGTTTGACAGCCATGATGCTGACCACATCCAGCTCCTGTGGGGAGCAGGGGATGTGGGGCACCTCTGAAAATCTGGCTTCCCACTCTTTCCTTTTAGGAATGGGCCTGAAAAAGAAACTTTCCTCTACTTTTCATGCCCAGAAACAGCTCAGAGGGTTTTAGGGTTGTGCCAAAAGCCAAAACCCAACAGCTCTGCAGATTCTGGTGTCACAAATATCCATTTTCCCCTCATGCCCCACACTGACCGTGGACTGTAGAACGGACTAACACTTCTGGGTTTGGGTGGCTGTCCCAGAGAAGATGGGAGAAGCTCTGCTAAGAGCAGGTGACCTGCTGCTCATGTTTGTACTCAGGAGGGGAGTTTTGTGCAAACATATTCTGTATCCTAAGATGCCTCAAAATCAGGATACTTCTTGTGCTCCTGGGCACAGCAGTGAGACAGCATCATCCTCTTTGGGGAAACTCAGATAGGATTACTATCTCATCTCTGCTAGAGAGACCAAAGGACCTGCTTGGTTATGATTCAACAGCTCAGGATGCTGAGACAGCATTGCTCTCCTCCCTAAGGCAGCCTGGCTGCTCAGTGTATGATGAGGACATGACTTTTCAAAACTCTCAGATACACCTGTAGAAAACCCAGCAAGCAACCGGTGGGCACAAACCCAGAAATCAGCTCAGTCACTGTTCCTGGTCAGTTGTCAGCATCATAGGAGTGTTAAGAATAAATCTGAAGGTGAGCTGAGATAGAGCTATGGCTGGAGAAGATGGTCCATGAGCCAGAATGGAAACTTTCACTTAGTTGATGGAAGGTGTGGAGAACTTTTCATACGGTGAGGAATCAAGGGTTCATGCCGACGTTTGGGTCAGAGTTTATTTTTCAGAGTAATAATTTTACAAGTGAAAAGAGATTTCCAATCTTCTTACATCCTGCTAAAGGTAGAAAGATCTAAAATTCAAAATATTTTTCTTTAAAGAAAGGCAACCATCCTTGCTAGTGGCAAATGAACCTCTGCTCAGCCTGTGTCTGATTGGGATCTCAGAAGAATATCCAACCTATTAAATAAGATATGTATCTCCTGAGAACAGCCTTTGTTGTTTTCTTTTATAGATCTTTGTTCCTCCTGTGCTGTGCTGTAAGGTCTCCAGGGCATGGCCTGTGCTACGGAGTGCCAGATGTACTATCTGATTTTAGATCGTAATTATGAGGAATATGTCAGAACAACAGAAAACTTCATTTAAAAACCCAATTAAAGCTGCCGAGTGACAGCTATGGACTTGTGTGTTGCATCACCTCCTAATCCCAGCAGCTTCCATGTGGAGAAGGGAGTTGTTAAAGATATCATAAACCTTAGATGAGGATATCATGAGGCCCACATGAAATGGGGATTTTTCTGACCCTAAGTTAAAATCAGCACACATTTTGTGTTGGAGCAGCAAACCTGAGATCTGTTTCAGAGCAGTCACCTCGGGATCCAGGGTTTGATGGGTGGGTTATCCTTTCATGTGAGTAGCAGGACATTTTACAAGACATTCTGGATAAAGAAATATAAAGGTGACTGTGTATCTGGCACAGGGGTTGAACCAGCACAGGCCTTTACCAGTAGAGACCTCGGGGATGGGGTGCTGGTGCCATCACAGCCATCCCCATTGCTTGGGGGACCACAGAGGAAGGACATTGGCATGCAGGGTGGGGGGAGCTTTCAGGTGGGTGTTTTGAGAGTTAGGATGGGAAAAGCTGACAGAGGGAGGAGGTGAGAAGTTTCCAAAGCCTCCAGCATAGCAGCAGACACCTGCTTCTTCCAAAACCAGCTGAACCTGTCTGGGTGCCGTCATCTCTGCGGTTTTAGGGCGTTCTAAGCCCCTGGCCGGCTGAAGGGCACGGGGCTTGAGGGCTGCACCCTCCTCGTGCACCAGGCCAAGCTCTTCCTCTCTGAGAAGGGGTTGTTTTCTCTGCTCTACTCAGGGACCTGCTGGGGCAGGTGGAGGTCTGGCCCCTGCTGTCGGACAGGCTGAGCACTTCCAGGCAGGAACGAGCCCGCCCGTAAGGCCCCACAGAGCTGGGAGTCAAGGGTAGGGAAGTACAGGGTGGTTTTGTTTGGTTTGTTTTTAGGGAAAGGAGATTTTAAGTGGTCTTTTTTTAAAAAAAAAAAAAACATGATAATGTTTTCAGAATTTCTTTTAGGATAGCTTAATAACCTTTTAAAATAAAGGGAGAATTCAATACTTTTTGAAAGTTTTTTTAAACAGGATTTTTAATTGGAAAGTGTAAGACTTAGGGGGAAATGTAGAATTTATGAGTTCTTAAAAAACAACCGAAAAGGAGAATTAAAGACTGTTTTTAAAGGAGAATTTTAATCTATTGGTTTTTTAGAGAGGTTTCATGACTTTTTTTAAAGAGAAGAATTTAAGGTTGTTGGGGGTGGTTTTAAGAGAAGAATTTCAGGCTTTTTTTTAAGGAGAATTTCAGACTTCTTTTTGAACATCTGAGGTGACGCGGGGGAGTTTGGCGCGTGGGGCGGGGCTCACCTGGCGGGGGCGGCGCTCACCTGGCGGGGCGGGGCCGGCGGGCGGGGCGCCGAGGGCGGGGCTGAGCTCGGCGCGGCTCCGCGCTGCGGAGCGGAGGGGAGCGGAGCGGGGCGGTCGCTGCCGCCGCCGCCCAGGAGAGGAGCCGGAGCCGCAGCTGCGCTGCCGTGGCCGGGCCGGCGGCAGGTGAGTGCGCACGGGCGCGGCGGGGCCGGGCCTCCCGGGCAATGGCAGCCGCTGCTTTGCAGCCCCGGGCGCGGCCCTGCCCTGCCGCAGCCGGGCCGGTACCGCCGGGAGCGGCCCTGAGCAGGGGGCTGCGGCTGAGGCGGGGCCGCCGGCCCCGGGTGTCCGCGGACAGAGCCGTCCCCGGGGCAGCCGGCGCCTCGCCCGCCTGGCGGGGCCCAGCGGGGCGGGGGACAGCCCCAAGGGGCTGCCAAGTGGGGCAGGGGTGGCGGGCAGCTGGCTTGGGGCAGGGCGCCGCGGTAACCCCGGATCCCGTTAGGAGAGCCCGAGCTGGGGTGACTTGGGAGCGGCGTTCTGCGCCGGCGAGACCCCGAGCCCCGCTGCCACCTGCCCGGTGCCGCCCCTGTCGTGTCCCGGTCGGTCGAGCACCGGGTGGCTTTGCCTCCCACCTGCCCGAGGCACTCCCCGCAGCTCCGGCCACCAGCACGGGGCACCCAGGCCCCGCTGGCGGCGGCAGCACGGCGGCCCCCCCAAACGCTGTCCAGAGCCGCCAGCGGAGGAGCCCAGGCGGCGTGGGGGGCTCGGCTGCCCGTGCCAGGAGCCTCCTCCCCTCGCATGCGTGGGGCGAAACCGCCCGTCCGTTCTCCCTTCAGAGACGTCTCCGTCTCCCTGAGGAGAGGGGTTAAATTCCTCGATAAGAGCCAGGCTCCAGCCGCATACTTCTGATGCGTTCCGTGAACTCTGCCGGCAGGTTGGCAGGTCGTTTCGTAACTCCACTTGTGGCCTGCTGCGGGGAGGAGGAGCGGGGGGACGGGACACCGAACTCCTCTACTGGTATTGTTGGTTTTTTTTCCCTGCCCTGCAACAGCGCTTTGTAAGTTAAAAACCCAAACGTGGGTTCAAGGCTATTGTACAGAAGAAAGGGTGACAGCCATTCACCTCTCGCTCCCAGTGGCTGCCTCAGGCACTGCCCATGGCACTCCCCTTGGAATGGCTGGTTTCAGGAGAAATTAGGCGGAAACGGGTGAGAAATGTTCGAAGAGGGGGAGGCGGGAGCTTTGGCTGCTCCTCGCCGTGAGCCGGGCCAGCTCCCCGGGATGCCGGTGCTCACGGCGCGCTGCCGGGACTTGCCGGGCAGGCACCGGGCCCCGGGAGCGTGTGGGAGCACGAATGCCAGAGCTCCGCTGTCAAATGCCGGGGCCCTGGCGCCTGCCGGAATGGGGCAGCGGGGCTGCGCACACACCTGTCAGCTCACCTCGAGGGGCAGCTCTGTGAGGAGCTGCGCTTCTCATGAGGAGGAATTGCAGCTCTCCTTATGGAGAAGAGAGCAAACCGTGAGCACATGCTGTATCTGCAGTGGGTAGGAGTGGGAAGCGTTTTCCGAACGCTGCTTGTTTTCCTTATCAGGCAGTGCCGGTGGTGTCTTCTCGGGAAGGGGCTGTGGGGAAGGGGGGATGTTCTTACCTTCTGTTGGTGCCGTTGGAATGCCAGGAATCCTCCCACATCCCAGTTATCTGCTGGAGGAGCCCGAGCATGGTGCCTGGACTTCCTCTCGGCATATCTCTGCTGGCTTCCCCGTGCCCTTTTGAAAGAGATGGCATAGAAATCCAGAAGCTGCCACAAATGCACACATCTCCCTGAGGCCTTTCTTCCACCATGTCGCACAAAGTTGTGAGGCCAGGGAGTGCTGCTTGCAGCACCTGTGGATGCCCAGCACTCATACAGTGAGTACTCTAAAATATAAAACTCTTTGCAAATGAGTGTGAGAGGGACATGGAAATTAGTTTTACCCAGATCTTAAAGAGGCAGACACAAGCAATAATCTGGCAACGTGTGTGTGTGTGTTGTCCACCTCCACAGCAGAGATATGTCCTCTGGTTGCCTTCCCTGCTACCACGTGCTGCAGGGAAATATTGCTTGAGTGCATCTGCGTGGTCCACACTGGTTCATCTCTTCCATGTTTTTCAGCATCTCTCTGTCCTGTCTTGTTCATGTCCTCTTCTGTAGGAAAAACCTCCAGTGGTGGCTCAGAATTGACCTGTGCCCATGTTCTGTTGTTTCTCCATGTGCTGGGGAGGGAATGCTTTGGGACCAATTCCAGACAAAGAGTTAATCCTTCCTGGCTGGGAGGCAGTGATGTGTGTGCCAAGGCTTTAGAGCAGAGTGTTTTCAGGAGTCATGGGAGGTTGGGTGCTGTGGTGAGCTAAGGAGAAATCCAGGTGCTGTTTGACAATGGGTTGCTCTGTGCCCAAGTTAAAATAAAGGCGTGAGGGACACTTTAAGTATTGGTTCTGTGTGTATGCATTGTTTTCAAGAGCATCTTTATAAAGGATGTTCTTTAATCTGTCCCAACTTGTCTATGCCCTTGTAAACCCGCATATTCTAATTAATGCTTAAGGATGGCTGCTTAAAACTGAAGGTTTTTAGCAGAATCCTGTTGTTGTAAAGGATTGCTAACATTTTTATGTCCTTCCATTTTTCAGATGCCGAGTTCAGGAGCTCCTAAAAACAGCTGATTATCTGGCTTTTTGTGGGCTGGAGTCAGCACTTTCTTGAGGGTTGGGGTGCTTCCAGCTGCCCCAGGCTAGTCATCTAGAATAACTTGTTGCTTTAAAAAGAAAAGAAAGGAGGAGGACACGGGAGGGAAATAACCTGTAACACTTCTTAACCAAACACATAGGTGGAAACTTCAGGACAATCGAGCCATGAAGGCTTCTTTTGCTGCTTACTTCCTAACCCTGCTACAGCACACAGAATCTGCTGGAGCCCTTCATCTCTGGACCCTCATGCTCAACCCTTCCTGTGCCCCCTCAGGTGCCTCCTGCGTGACAGTGGAATGTCACAGTGCTCTCAACAGCCCTTTGGGGTCTAGAGCCTCCCATGGATGTCCTCTGTGGTGTTAGACCTCCTGAGCACAGTGGGGACTTCGGAGGCACCTAGAGCATCCTGCAGGAGTTGCTATGTTGGCAGAGAAGCCCAGTGAGTGGCAGTCTCCCCTTTGCTCCCTATTATTCCTGCCAGCCTGGGTAAACCATTGGCACCCAGATGATGTTGTGAAGTTGTCTGACAGGGAGAGCACTTGTTGGGTTCTTGCTGGTTTAATGATTCCTGTTGTGAACATTGCTTTCCCCAGGAAATGGGAGTGTGCAGCAGGGAGCTGGTCTCTGCCTCTGGATGCTTGCCTGAGGCAGCTGGTGGTGTCCAGTAGGTTGGATAAACACCATAGGTATCTCTAGATAAGAATAAAGATGGGTTGTGTTGGGTTTTTTTGAGACTTCGTGGTTGCTGTTTTCACTTGCCAGTTTTTATTTTCTTTTCCAAGTTCTGGCAATGTTTGGAGGCGTCAGCACTCCTTTCTGCTAGGAGCCAAACATGCTTGCAGCGTGAATTCTGGGTGGACCTCTTTGCGTGTTGTGATCGGTGCTGGCTGGTTCCTGCAACACAAGCGCACACACAGTCTTCTCTGAGGAGCAGCTGAATTGTCAGAAAGCAGCTCATGGTCTCCCTGGGCTCTTGACCAGTATGTCCAGGTCTTTGTTAGATGGTTTGTGCCCCTAGGAAGTTAGGTGTTTCCCCAGCTTGCTCTGAGGTCATCTCTCCTTCCTCTTCTCCCTGCCCTGATTCCTCTGGGATGGGACTTTCACAGGGCTGCTTGTCAAGTCCTTGGGATCCCACCCCAAAGGAGTGGCTCTGTGTGGCTTTCCCAGGCCTAACCCAGCCTGGGCACAAGGTTCTACCATATCATACATGATCCAAGGTACTCCTACTTGTCCACCATCAGTGGGGAAAAAAAGCTGTGTCTGTGTAGGTGCATAAAGAATTCCTGTAGCTGTTTGAGTGTTTTTGTTGGTTTTTTTAAAGGCCTTTTCTATTGCTCTTTCTAGTCTTTTAAACATCTTGCAAATTCAGCATCATAGGTTGGAAAAGGACATTTGCTCTCCCATTCCGGAAGGGAAGCATCATTGGGACCCAGGAGTGAAGGTGCTAGAAACATGGCTTTGAATCTTTGAGGTGCTCCATGCTGAGGACTAGCTGTCCCTCAAAACTCGCTCTCAAGTGTTTTTTAGAGTGCTTTAATGCAGTTTGAGGATTGCCTAGGCTGAGACACTGGATTTGGTATTGTCCTCTTTGAACTCATTTGGCTCTTTAATGACCTGCTTGGAGTATAAAGAAGTTGGGCTAGGAAGTTAAAAAGTAGGTATTTCCCCAAAGCCGACCCCATGTGAGCATTAGCTGCATGAGAATTTACCACCTAAATGCTTCAGAAGAAACAATGTCTTTTTATTGAGTGTCCCACTCTGTGCAGGCAGGAGTACTGGCCCAGTCCACAGCACACGTTCCTGTCCCATTTTGGTCCTTCAGGTGTCATGAAGTGCTGGACCTATGTATGGGGTAGGAGATGGAGCCCTTCGCTGGCATTAAAAGCCCTTCAGCCAGAAGTCGAGCAAGGCATTTTGGGGGATTAGAGTTGGTCATGCAGCCATGATTTCCATCACTTGTTGTAGGACTGTGATTTGTACCCCTGGATGGATGTTCCGGATGCACTTGCCTCTCCAGAGATATACCATGATTTTATTGCTTTAAAGAGCTTATTGTCTCTGGGTGGGTTCAGGCAGTGACTGATAGCACCTCCACCTAATTAGTCATGTGCCAGGTAGTGTGAAAGCAGAGACTTCTAAAATACCCAAGGGTCTTATCAAAGGTTTCAGCCAGGATTCATTCTGAGTCTCTTGTTTATTTGTCTTTGTGTCTGAATATGTGAGAGAAAGGAGCCTATTCAGCTCTCTGAAAAGAGTCATTAAAGTCCTTTTTAATCCTACAAAGTTAAAAATAAATATCCATGACAGCATGCACCTTCATGTTCATCTGTGCATCGTCTCCTCTGCACACCCAGCAGGTGTGTCCTTCACATGTGGCTGCTTTCTGAAACAGGGTAGGAAATTGCAACTTATTCTGGAAATGGAGAATAAAATCTGGAAGGTTTATCCCTGGTTGTGCATTTGATAATTTGTTAATGACCCTCTCCTGTAGGAGGAGAATTGGAATGGAAAGAAGATTGCTGATGGCTGACACCAGCACTTCTAAAGGAGCATGGAAGGCAGGTTGAAGGGACAATATTTTTAGGTAATTCGGCTTTTTTTTATGTCCCTGGTCCTACTTGTAGGACAGCTGCAGAGCCTGAATTTTTCTGTGATCCTATGAGGATGAAATTCTTGATTAATTTGACAGAAGACAGGGAGAATGTCTGTCTGCTTGCATTTTAGGTGGTCAAGGCTCATCTCATCCTCTGGGCCAGACTGGGCGGGCATCTCAAGGAGGCTGCACTTTGAGGGTCCTTTCTTGCTCTTCTGGAGGAGGCACTGGGAGAGAGACCTCATTGGTTGGGTTTCTCCATTTTGGCCTTGCCCTTGAAGGTGGGGGTGAATGGAAGTTTTCTTCTTTGGCTGAAGAGGAAGATTTCCAAGGCTTGAGCATGCTCTTGCCTCTCAAGATTCCTCCTGTGTTCTGTGTGGTGAGAAATACAAGCTATGTTCTGAATTGGGGAATGGACTGTGTGTAATACCAGGGGAATGTTCCCAAATTGCATCGTGCTTTCGCTGATGACTGATTGTTGTGGAAGATGAACACAGCAGAAATTCTGGACCTGCTGGCGTTTGAGTGCCATGCTTGTGTTTGTGTGGATGCTTTGGCAAATACCCCTCAGAGCTTGCATTTTAGGAACTGGACTGTGAGTCATCCCCTAAAGATGATGAACCTAATCTAGATCAGCCTAGAGCCCCAAGATAGCTAGAACTAGTCTTGCCCCTGTACTGGAGGCAAAGCTAGGTCCATCCTGGGCATTTGCATGCATTCAATTGCACAAGAAATAAAAGAGCATGGCAGTGCAAAAGCCTTTACTCTTTCCCTTCTAATCTACACCCTGTTGCTAATTTTGCTTCTCCCCCCTGGGAAGAAACTACAGATTTACTTCCAGCTGCTTTCATGAAGTCACTCTTCACATGTGGGACTGGGGGTGATGGTAATGGTTACAGGAATAGCAGGCACTGCTAATTCCCTGCAAGGTTCTCCTGCAAACCTTCGTGTTTAGGGCAGACTTTCCTAGGCAGCCCTGCCAGCTCTCCCCCCATGGACAGTGGCCATTAGTGCTGCAAGGAGAAACGTGATGCGTGAAGGTGGGAAAGATGATCCTTCCTCTCCTAGGCTGAAATGCTGTAATGTGAGTGTGTGCAGTAGGTGGAGGGGTGTTTTTGCTGCTTTTAATTTATAATGAGCTTTTGCTTCCTGGCTCATCTGTGGGGTGGACTGACTAGTAATCGTCCCTAAAATGTCACTGGCTGTGATTCTTGTTGTTTTCATATGATGCCTAATGCTGACCTGCCATGGCCACAAATCTTAATCTTGTCTAAGAGGGAGAAAAGGTTTCCCAGCTTCTTCAAGGTGCTATTTCTGTTTCTTCTGTTTCCCTGTGGGTCTGATGCTGTAGCAGACCCAAAAGCTTGGGCTAAAACCCAGAAATCCTGGCAGCTGGCGGTGTCATGGAGTGAGTGTCTTTGACACCAGTCATGATGTGACCCTCCCTCCCCTAAATCCCTGCCGAAGGCCATCACCCTGAGGACTGTCCCCATTCTGCATCACAGCCCTGGGCAGGATTTGTCCCTGATTATTCCTGCACTGCTCAACATTGGCCAGCCTCCCTAGGCATGTTAGCATGGGTCTGTAATTTTTGGGAGGAAGTGGAGCAGAAAATCTCTAAGCCTCTGTTTTTCTCTTAGTGGGGGGTTGCTGGTGTGGTGCTTGTGGCTCTCCAGAAATCTGTCTCTTTGGGCAATTTCTGCAAGATTGCAAGATCCTTGTGTGGGACATGTCCCCGCTTGGATTGCCAGAGGATTTTGGTGGTGGTCTGTGATTTCTGGCTCAAGTTATGCTTTAGCTCTTGAGAATGCAAATGCCACATGACACAGTTTTCCTTTGATCTCCTTTAGAGCAAAAAGCCCTTGAAATATGGATGTAACTTTTGCTGATGCCAAGTGTGCATTATGCAGTGTAGGATGCCCCCAGCAGAAGCTGCTTTCTATTGAAAGGCAGCAGGCAGACCCTTGGAGGGTATTTGGGCTATGGTCCATCCACACACCTCTGGTAAAAGTGCATCTTCGGGTTAAACTACTGATTTTGGTAATTTACTAATTTTTGGGGCTTTCTGTCAGGCACATGTCAGAGTAGGGAGCTGGGTGGGAGATGACAGGTAAACTGAGGATATGGTGCTATTATGGCCACCCGTAAATGAGCTGTTTGGGTGTGAATTAGAGCCCCATGCCTGCTGCTTCCTTGCTCCTGGGTACTTGTGGCTGCCTTGCATAAGAGCTGGTGGCTTCCTTAGGCCTGGGGGTTTGAGAAGCACTTGCACACCCTCCCTGTGACAGTGGAAGGATGAAGAGCTGCCTCTCTGGGCTGTGACCACTCTGGTAGGACCCGTTTGTCTCCTCCTGAGCTTGTTTAACCCCTGTCAACTCTTTGTGCTGGGATGAAGTAACCTGTTTGCTGCTCCAGTTTGGACCTCTGTGTGAGCCTCCCACCAGCAGTCATGCTAAAGGACAGAACACTGCCATCTTTGGTAGGTGACCCTCTTGGCTGCCTTGCACCAGGCCAGGGGATCAGGATCCTGGGGCCAGCATCTCCAGGACAAGCTGGAATGGTGGAAAGGTCATGCACCAAGTGGCTGGAGCTTTGCCTGGTGCTCCCAGCTGTGGTGGCAGTGATCATGGGTGGTTGCCAGACTCTGCTGCATGGACAGCTTGTTCAGAGATGTGGATGGTCATCTCTGCCCAGCAAGGGAACTGCCAGCCTGGGATTGTGCCATGGCATCAAACCTTGCCATAGCTGATCCCTGCTCAGTGTTTGACCAGCCAGCCATGAACCCTGACCATGGCATTGCCTTCTGTCCTGGGGTGGACATGGCATGGAAAGCCCAGCAGAACTGCTCAGTCTCTGTAACAGCTCAGCCAAGGGCAGGTGATGTCACTCCAAAAGAGGGCCCAAAGCAAGAGGACACAGTTTGTGTCTGGAGGAAACCTGAACCATGTCCCATCCCCTCAAACCTGCTCCAGAAGTTCTCAGGAGGCTTCAGTTATTTATGGATCTTTTTGTTGGTCACCAGAGTAACAGGGAGGCTTCTGCCCCACCAGAGGTTTCAGTAGGTGGGCAAGTACCATCTCTCTGCTTTGGTGCAGGAGCTGGGCCCAGTGCTTAGAGCAGGAAGAGCCTTGAGGAAGTGTTAAATAGCTGCTGGATGTGTCACTGCAGCAGTTGATCCAGGGCAGTGAGTCACAGCCAGCCTGCCAGCGCCCCAGCCTGGAGGATGGCAGCACAGGGCCACCCCTCCCCTTCCCAATTGCTGCTTACTCATGTATTGGGTTGGGGGTTTTTTATTGGTGTGTCTGTGCACAGCTGGGATCAGCATCTCCCTGGCATTAGGTGGGAGAGGGGCCAGAGGGTCAGGTTCAAAGTAGAAATCAAAGGACTGAGAGTACCGCAGCATTTTCCTGGACTGCCATGTGGATGGCAGGTTCATCACAGCCTGCTCTCAAGTACTAATGCAGTCTATTAACTATGAGTCTTTATGACCCTACCCTCAGCCCAAACCCTGACACCAAAGACTGGTCTTCTGGATTGCTTTCACTTTTAATTAGGCTTTCCTGGAAGCCCTCCCTGTGGTGCTGCTCTCCTGCCACCTGGCCCTATACCCAGTTCCCTGCCAGGGGGTGGGCATAGTGAAGGAGGTGAGTGAACCTGCAAAAATGGGTGAAACCTTAGTGCTGGCAGGTTGCCCATCTCTAAACCTTTATGCTGGTCCCAGATGGTCCTTTTCAGGAGCTGTGGTAGAGATGTTTGGGGTGCTTTGGTATTTGGGTTGCAGCAGGCCTTGCTGTTTGGTGCAAAATGGGTGGGTTTTTTCTAAAACAGATTTTTTTTTTTTAATTATTATTCTTGTGTGTGGAAAAATATAGTAGAAAGACTCTGGCAAAGTGCTGGCAGTCCTTGGCTGGAAGGCGCTGTCTCAGCTTCTGAGAGACCCCATAGGGGACACAGCAGGTGGCCCTACAAATCAGGAGTGATCCTCACTTGTGTGAGGAGGGTGACTGGCCAATTTTCTATTATTTCAGGTCCAAACCCTTGGGAGTCCCAGCAGCCATCAGGATGGCAGTTTTCAGGAGCAAGATGTGCATCCTCCTGCATGTGCAGAAATACTCCTTCATCTCCACTTCCTTCAGCCTGACAGTTTCAGGGAAGCTGGGAGACAGCAGCACCAGGAATCAAAATAAAGCTGCAAGATCTGAGATTCTTAATTTTAAAAAAATATATTTTTTTTAGTGTCAGCATTTGAAATTCTGACTTTCAGCTAGGAAATCTGTTGAAGTCATGGCATGAATCATCCCTACCCTCAATTTTAGGACCCATCACATGGAGAAAGGGAACAGAAAATTAGTCATTTTGTTAATCCGCTTCCAATAAAAAATATTTAGTTTTGGGGAGGGGTAAGAATAAAATGAGCGGCCTTTGGGAACAGCCACATGTGTCCTGGCACCCACAGCCACCTGCTGGCTTCCCTGCTGCTGTTTTGGGGCAGGGCCTGGCAGCTGCCTGCACTTCTGGTTCATGATCAAAGCGGCCTCCTGGGGCAAATACAAATAGAGGCAGCTGGAAACCTGCCTTCTGCTGAGAAGCTGCTCTTCCCCAAGAAAAGTAATTCTTGCCCCCCAAAAAGCCTATTATTTCTTCTACCTGGTGGTGTAACAAAGGCACCCACTATTAATACAGAGACACTCATTAAGAGGGGAGTGAGTCTATTTGCAAGTGAAGCAATGAGACTCTCCTCCAGCTGCTGTGGTTTTGAGTGATGGTAAAGAACTGATTGGGTTACAGCAAAGGTGATGCTTGGGGTAAGGTGAATGTTTTTAGGTTTATTGCCTGATGGGGTTTTATGGTGGTTTTTTTTTTTTAACTAGGGTGATGCTGTCATGCTGGAGTATTGGGGATGAGATGCTGAGTGCAGCCTGTGATGTCCCTCCTAAGCAGGAACTGAGTGGCTTAGGGAGCATTGCAGTTCCCCCTCGGATAGGGATGAGCCTTCATCCTGGCAGTTCCCTTGTGAGGCCAGGGATTTGGGGGAAGAGGGGCAGCCAGGCTGGTTTTGAGTGGCAGCTGATCCTTCCCAGAAGGCAGGGGGAGGGCAGGCAGAGAAGGGAGCAGCTCCCACCCCTCTCCAAGAGGACATCTCCAAGATAACATCTGGCAGCTAGCTGGAGACAACTCCTCAAACCCCCAGAGGTAACAGCAAGGACCCCTTGTGCTTGCAAGGATCTAAGGAAGCAAATAAAATCCATTGGATTTTTGGGGTGCTGGAGAATGTGGTGGGGATTAAGCCTGACTGCTTTTCGGGAGGGTTTCTCTTACATGAGGAGCAAAGCTGGCTGCCTCTCTGCCAGCGTTTTGGCAGCAGTGTGCTGCTGGTAAATGATTGCCTGGAATGCCGGCTGAGGCGGAGCCAGAGGTTGGTGCCTGGTTTGAACCCGGACAGGTGCCTGGGGCCCGTGTGCCGGCAGCCATCCCACAGCCCACAGCGCTCGGCAGACGCTGCATTTTGCCAGCAAGGTGAGACTCTTGGGTGTCACTGAACAAGCTGGGTTATTTTTCTTGTTTCTTCTTAAGCTCTTGGCCCCATTACTGGGTCGTGGCACAAGAAGCCGGATTTCAGACTAGCTTGGTCCCTGGCCAGGGAAGGGGGGAGGATAGGAAGTGCTCTGCGGGATGTGTTGCACTCCAGTTTTGGTGTTAGGGTGCTGCTGGTGGGGAGGTTGGGGGTGGTGAATAATAGTGGTTTCAGGGTGAGTGGGGTGGTGCCACAGTAGCACCTGGACTTTGCTCCATACCAGGGGACAGTTGCAGCCTTGAATACACAGGATTGGGGAGTGGTGCCAAAACGCAGTTTTAAATTTGTATCTTGCAAATTGTAGTGGTTTGGGGCTTACAGGGAGGTGGGCTGAACCCGAGGTGTCCTTCAACCCCACGGTTTTCCCCGGTTGCTCAGCCAAGGCAAACATGAGCTCAGCGTTGAGGTATTTGTGACGGTGGCTCTGTGCGCCCATGTTTTGGAGGTGGGCAGGGAGGTGGCACCCACAGGACCCAGCACCTGCGCAGAACGTCCTCACCAAGCCCTGTCTTCCCTGGTTTCTCCTTGCCTTTCTCACACCATGATTAAAATTCCTCATCACTAGAGACAGGACCCTTCAAGCCTTCCCTTTGATTACTCAAGTAGGCAACAAAAAATAATGAAGAAGTGGAGTTTAACCTAAGGTCAAGCTTTCTCACAGCCTGGCTGCTAACTTGGGATAGCTGGAGCAGAGGGAGGGGCTGTAACCAGCCAGGTGAGCCTGGGAAAGAAGTTTGTGGCCTCCTGGGTGAAGGGCCTGAAAATTTAGCGTGTTACTCCATCCAGGCTTTCAGACAAGACTGATACTGTCAAAACCAATGTTACAGCAGGGGAAAATAGATACATTTTTGTGCAGTGTTTGAAAACATTGTAAGCTTGAATATTTGAGTTCTTTATAGCTCGTGCTTATTTTTTTTTTTACTTATGATGGATGCAGTTGTTGAGCTGCTGGAAGAGACAGGAGTTGGGTGTGCCCAGATTAACAGGTGTTGTTTTATGGTAGTAGTACCCACTGGATGAGAGTTCAGCTGGGCCCAGTGTTAGAGCCTGGGCTTTGTCATGGGTGTTTATGCCTGGCTACCCCTCCCAAACCCTACCTTTGGTCATGCTTTTGTTCAGAAAGAAGCTTTGTTTTAATTTCTTAATCCCTGTCTGATAAATTGAGTTGGATATAAATATGCAAAGATTAAAATGTGCATTATCTGCACCTTCCCCCTATATCATTGCAAAAGCAGGCAGCCTTTTTCCAATTTTTTTTTTCAGAGAAATTGCAGTGAAAGTCCAGCAAACCCATTAAAAGCTTCTGCTCGCAGCAGAAATAACCTGGGCACCACAAAGGCACAAAAACCTCATCATTTTCTACCATGGGAAGATTTGGACTCACTGTCCAGACATGAGGAAAAAAAAATATTTTCTTTGCAGATGAATATCAGTGTTTAATAACATCAGCAAAAATGCAATCTGTGCCCAGGGTGGCAACGAACAACTTCTTGGTCTAGGATTAACTCCATGGGATGATGATATAGTGACGCTGCTTTTAAAGCGTCTTGTATTCCTTGTTAGTGGCTTGGGATGGAAACCTGGTTTCTTTTCTCCCCACAGGCAGCCTGTCCTGCAATGACCCAGAGCACCTGAGGCCCGGCAGCTGTGGGGATGGAGCTGAAGGTCTGGGTGGATGGGATCCAGAGGGTTGTGTGTGGAGTCTCGGAGCAAACCACATGCCAAGAAGTGGTCATCGCCCTGGCGCGGGCCATTGGTGAGCCATCTCCATCTGCTGGGGGGTTGCCCCATCTGCAGGTTCTTCCCGGGAAAAGGAGTCCTTGGGTGGGTGGAGGCCTTGCTCTGTGGTGTTGGGGATGGCACCAGCACTGCCTGTGGGGCAGCAGCCTCAGCACACCCCTGCTGGTCTCTGCTTTCCCAACCTGATGTGCTCACCTCCTGCCGGCAGGTCAGACGGGCCGCTACGTGCTGGTACAGAAGCTGCGGGAGAAGGAGCGGCAGCTGCTGCCGCTGGAGTGTCCCCTGGAGTCACTGGCCAAGTGCGGGCAGTATGCCAACGACGTGCAGTTCATCCTGCGGCGGACAGGCCCCAGCATGGCCGAGCGGCCCTCCTCCGAGGGCGCTCCCCAAGCTCCCGAGAGGACGTTCATCCGGGCCAGCTTGCCCATCAAGCCCAGGCTCACCAGCATAGATGGACCCCGGTCCAGGGAGCCAAAAAAATCCATGACCTTCAACCTGGGTCCCACAGGCTCCAGCGACCTGTTCACCGTGAGCCGATGGAGGCACCAAACACGGGATGGGCTGGACTTGGAGGGTGGTGGTGTTGTCCAGCCCTCCAAGGAGGAGCTTTTCAGGAGAGTGCTGCAGCAGCAGGAGCAGCTGCATTCCTTGGAGGCCCATGGGGACACCCTAGAAATGGACCTACGGCTCTGGGAGCGCAGCCGGCTTGCCGGCCAGGAGAATGAGATCCTCTATCTGGAGCAACTGGTGCGGAGGAATGAGACGGAGCTGGGTGAGGAGGAGTTTTGGCAGAGTGAGCTCCGGCTGGAAAAGGAGTGCGAGCGGGAGCGGCAGGAGCGGGTTAGGAGTCTGCGGGCCAGCCTGGAGGAGTACACCCAGAGGATCTATGAGCTGAGTGTCCGGACTGAAGCCCTGCAGGAGGAGATCCAATGGGAGATGGCTGAGAGGGCCAAGAGGGGAAAGGAGATCTCTATGCCTAGCCCCATAGAGCTGGAGGACATGGCCACCAAAATGAAAAGAGACCTGGAGGCCAAGGTCAAGCAAGGCACCCAGCTGGAGAGCAACCTGGCCAGCGTGGAGAAGGCCCTGGAGGAAGCTGAAAAGAACCTGCAGGTAGATAGGACTGGGTTGAACCACCCCGTGGGGTGGTAAGACCTTCAGGAGGGGGTGGGACCAGCTTTCCATACGCAATAGACCCATGGGTTGAGTGGCATTGGTTACTCCACCTGCCCAGTGAACTTGGGGCCGGGTGCACAGCTCTCAGCAGCAGTGATCACTGACAGAGGGACACCACCACTCTTGCCTCACTGGCACGGGGTGCCACACCCATCGCCCTCCATGCAAGCTATGTCGGGGCTAATGCTCCTTCTAACTTGTGCACCAGGGGCACAGCATCACCCTGCTCCAGCACAGGCAATGATGCTGGAGCAAGTGGTCCATGTGTGGGGTTGGTAGCATCGGCACAAAGGTTGATGTCTTGGATAAAGGAGTCACAAATGGGATAGCCAGGTGCAATGGTGCCTGTGCACCAAGTCTTTTAACCGTGCAGGGCTTGGGCTCATGGTGGGGGGCTATGCAGTGTGGAGATGGCAGCTCTCGGCATGAGCTGTGTTGCCTCTCCAGCTCTCCTGTTGCAGCCTCCCAGCATCAGGGGTCAGGGGGCTGCGTGACTCCTGCCTTTCAGCCACCATGTCCCCTTCGGTGGAGCAAAACGAGGACGTTTTTATCCAGCCAGGCCTTCCCCAGGCTGTCCATGCTTTCAGCATCTTTCTTTCAGCACCTCATTTGCATTTAGCATCTCCCAGCACGGCAGCAGCCGCCGTTCGGTGGCTGCTCGCACCCTCTTGTGGAGATGCAGCAAAGCAGGGCTGTTCCCAGACAAACGCCTTCCTCGTCCCGTTGCCTGGGCACCTCCCTTCCTGCAGGCCCTCGGAGAGGGGCGGCTGAGCCACAGCACCCCGAGGTCCCCTCTGCTGGCACCGGCCGGGTGAGCCCCAGCCGGGGAGCAGCCCCAGGGATGATCGCCAGCTGGCGTGGGGCTTGGGGGGAACATGCAGCTCACCCTGTCCCCCCGTCGGTGTGTGTTTTGCAGGCCCAGACCCAAGAGCTGGAGGAGTTAAATAAGGAGCTGAGGCAGTGTAATTTGCAGCAGTTTATTCAGCAGACGGGGGCCACGGTGACCGTCCTGCAGGCCAGGTCCGAGGAGGACGCCCAGCCGGAGCCGAGCCCGTGTGAGCTGCCAGCCTACCGGAGAAACGGAGGTCAGCACGCTGCCGCTGGCTCGGCCGCGGGGGCGGCTCCGCTGCCCGCTCCCTGCCTCCTCCTCCGAGGGGTCAGCCCCAAAGCTGACCAGCTCTCCCCTGGGCGCTGAGTTAGGCAGGTGGGGTTTTGTGTGGCAGTCGCTCACCACTCCAGGGGGTTTCAGAGTTTTGTCAGCCCTGGGGCTCCTTCCTCCTCCCCGCTGAAGCCAGGGGGCTGCTCGTAGACATGCACAGGAGTCCGATCCTGCATTGCTGCTTTCGGGGCGGAGGTGGCTGCAGGGAGCTTTCCTTCGCAGCCTTGCTCATGTCACAGCAGCGGCTGCAGCGAAAGGCAGGTGTCTGAAGGCCAGCGTCAGTCCCCGGGGGCTGTGGGCTGGTGGGGACATGCTCTGGCCGCGAATGACCTTTCTGTGTTTGGCGAGGGAAGGGTGGTGCCCAGGGCCTTGTCTGCATCCTCACAGGCGTGAGAGGAGGCGACGGGGGGTTCTCATGGAAAGGGACCTGGTCATTTCTCCTCCGGAGCGCCCAGAGCGGGTGACGTGACAGCCCTGTGGCACTGCAGCGCCTGTGCCCAGCCAGCGTGGCAGGCTCGAGCCTGCCTGAGCCAGATGTTTTTCCCCATCCTGTAGGTTTTTCTCCCACCGTTGGTACCGACTCACCTCCCCAGGTCAGCACCAAGCAGCTCCTCGGCCATCCCAGGACCCTGCCGGAGCCCCTGGTGTCCAGCCTGAACCCCGAGGGTGCGTATGTCCCAGTGGGGCCCTGGGAGCATGAGCCAGTCTGCAGAGGATGGGTGGGAAGAGGGGGAGAGGCTTTTGCTGCCCAAAATGGGCTGAAGAGAGCAAGCGTGTGCTGGTGGTGGGAGGCCAGAGCTATTTATAGATGCCATTAGGAAGCACAAAGCTCACACTCCGGCAGTCTCTGCTCTGCTGCCAGGGGCTCACAACACTGGCAGCCTGGCTCTCTGCCCTGCCAGGAGCTGTGGAGGATGGATCTCATCCCCCCTCCTGCCACTCTCTATCCCCCAGGGTTAAGACCTCGCTCAGTTAGGATGGGGAGTACTTGTTTCGTGTCTTTTGCAGGAGCTACTTTTGCTCCATCTTAGTGGCCAGTTCGTCTAAAAACCCTTTCAACCTGCTGTGACTCTTTTGTCACCTTGCACCTGTTTTTTGGGTGCAGCAAAAGAGAGCTGTGGTAGAGACACTGACCTGCTGTGGTGATGCTGCCTCCACCGTGGCATCCTACTCCCACCTATGCTACTTTTGCCTCAGCAAAACCCTACTGCCATCCTCCTCACAGCCCAATACATCCACTCCATCGTTCAGGACACTGCAGCAGCCACATTCCCATTTCCTGGTCCATCTTTGTGTTCACATATATCCTGTTTTCCTCTCCCCTTTTTGCAAGTGCTCACCCACCATGGTGGGATTGCTCAGGTGGTTTTTCTCTTGTCTTGCAGTTGTATCAACCAGGCAGAGCATCTGGAGGTAGAAGGGCCCAGGCAGTGGAGGATCAATTGTATTGTACCAATTGATTGAGGATCAATCTTCAAAGTGTAACTGTATAAATAAACCATATTATATATATATATTTTATATTTTTTTTTACTGCTTTATATTGTGAATGGATGTGAATGGCCAGACAGAATATTTTTACAGACTGTAAAGTAAAACTAGAGACTGATGACACAAAGCAACCCTCTTACCCTGAGGACAAAAGCATCCCCCTTCTATTTTTTTTTTAAGCAGTTTCTATATCAAACAGAAAACAGCAGTGCACCAATTCTCAATAGCCTCCTCAAGAGACCCATCATGCATTTGGAAAAGTCCTTGTTCCTTTGACTAGGGGAGTGAAGCTGCAGTGGAGACCTGCGTGGAGGCTCACCTGGATGGAGCAAGTTAACAGATTTTACAGCATCTCATCACAGCGAGTGAGGCCATGACAAGCAGCCTCTTCACTGGTGGCAAAGGTGGCCCAAGAGCAGCTTTAATACAAATTTCTGGCCCCTCTTTTTTAATGTATAAGAAACCTGTAGGAGAAATGCACTTTCTATGGTGCCATGGACCATGCTTCAAGGAAGCACACGGCGGGAGCTTATTTTTCTTAAATTCATTTAACCTTTCAACTTCTTTTTAAAGTAAAAAATTGCAGAATAAATGAGCCCTTCCACAGTCATGGTGTGAGTGGGGAACAGGACCAAAATACTCTTGGTGACATTTCCCTGATATTTTTAATCTTTTTTCTTTTTTTTTTTTTTTTAACTTGATGGCCAGTAGTTACCATTTTGTTCATCTGTCCCAGTGGGTCGCCTTGTATTTTAATTGCACAACCAAAGTGGTTTGGGGTGCGGGAGGATGAGTTTCTATGGGAGATCCCCGAGCCTGTTTTCAACGTGTCGTATGCGAAAGATGTGGCTGGGGCACAGTGATCACTGTAAAACCCCGCTTCCCCCATGTGAATGTAAATCCTGTGCGCAGCAGATCCAATTTTCAATAAATCTTTGGGAAAGGATTTGAGCAAAGCGAGTGTGAGTGTGCTATTGTGGCCAGGGTGAGCCGTCCCTGCTGGATGCGCCCAAGCGGTTTGCGCACCCTGCAGCTGCTTCTTCCATTTCCAAGCCATCTCTTTCTATTTGCTGAATTAAAGCTGTGAGTATTTTATAACTGACTAAATCTTATGCACACAGTGCTCTTTCCTTCTTCTTTTTTTTTTTTTTTTTTTTTTTTTTAAATCATGAAGTGCTTTACAACCAGGCAATGCGGCTTGTCTCCGGTGAGATGTGGCCATCTCTGGGATGAAACATGGCAACATTTTAATAATGCACAGCAGCAGCTCGGAGCATTCTAGGACAGGAAGCAAAGGGGGTGGCAACTCAGCTGCAGACAGGAGCAGGTAAGGGGAAATTTCCCATTTTCTTCCATGCCCCTTTGTCTGCACCTGGATAACAGCAGCCAGGAATGTCAGCTCTTGCTGTCCATCACCATCTCCCCTGATCTTCTGCTGGGCTGTGGTCCCTGGGGACATCTTCCCCTCTCAAAACTGTTTTTCAAGGTGCCACCACAGCCCAGCAGGCTGATGAAGTAATATTAAAGGATTAAAGTTTGCTTTGTTGGGAGATCACTGGTACTGCTGTGTCTTACATTATGGCTGGAGAGCTGCCACAGTGGGCTGATGCAGTTTCAAAGTTGCCTTTTCTGAACTGGGCTTTGGGGTTTTTTGGGTGGGTTGCTTTTCAAGCTCCTCCTCAGCCTCCTCCTTAAATGATGTATATCTCAAGAAAAATTAGTTAAAAACATGTTTGTTCCATGCAGCTCCATTTAGTTTCTCCCCTGCTTGTTTGCTTTTTTTGGGCTTTGTGTGCTTTTTTTTTTTTTTTTTTTGGACTCTTGCTTTTAGTGATTCTGCCTTGCTAAGAAGTGGTTGATGTACATTGTAAAGAGCATTCCAGTGCTGCTTCAGGGGGGGAAGCGGGTTTAGAAAACATACTTGCCTTGGACGTGGCCATATTTCAGTGTGTTTTGGGACATCCTCTGCATATCCCAGAAAACTGACCTCTGAAGGTTTAAAACTGCATCTTTCATTTTGGGGGCTACCTTTGTAGCCTTGCCTTCTGCAAAATAAACAGGAATAATAAGAAAAGGGTCATCACTTATGGTATTTCCAAATGGGGACAGAAAATTAGTTTGATGTCTGTGGGGGATTTTTTTTTCCCCCCTCTGTTACGATTATATATTATTAATTGGTTTTGCAAGTTCAGTCATAATTCAGTCATAATCATAACAGGCCAAACCACCAGCAGTCTTTCCTGGAGGGAGGTGTGGGTGGGTGTGGAAAATAAGGATTTAAAATGTATGTAGCACAGCAGATTTGGTCCTTCAGCTGATGGCCCTTGGCTGGCATGCGGGATTTAGAACTGTTGCATGGGTGGGAGACACAGTAACTCAGTCCCCCACTGAGGTCTGATAACCAGGCACGGGGTTAGGGGGTGTGCCCTGACTAGGGGCTGACTGTTTTCAGCTCAAGACTCTGGCTCTTGGCAGACATTCTTCACTTTGTGTCCTACAAACCATCACCCAGCTGCTGCCTAGGCCAGCAGTGTTCCGTGAGCTAATAAATGACTTTGATTAACACCTCTGTTCCTGCTGTGGTGCACGTGGGGGAGAGGTGGTAATCAAACTCATGTGTTACCTCGGGAGCTCCCCAGCCGAGGGTGACCTATATTCCTGCGGGCTCGGGGGGCCTGCGCGGGTCCCTGCCTGTTATTTAATGCAGTGAGGCTCAATGCCCGCTCCCCCGCCCTCCTGCTTTTATCTGCTCTAAAGTCTGTGTCAATAATACATTTCTGCCATTGAATATTTTATTGATGGTTTGACTTTTTTTGCTGCTCGCAATTCCCATTTCAAGGCTGCGTGATTGTTCCTAATTAAAATTTCATGCCCTGGGACAAGCCTTCTTGCTACAGTGGAGATGATGCTGTCCTTTTCTAGGCCACTACAGAGTAGTAGGAAGAAATTACCATTACCCATTGTTAGGAGATTAAAACAAAGCAAATAAATTATTGTTTTTTCCCTTAAAACACGAAGCAAGAGCCCTGCGTACGGCGCGTTCTGGAGAGGGAACTGGCTCGCGGGCAAGGCAGGGATCCAAGCGTGCAGGGTGGCTCGAGGATGCTGTGCCTGGCTGCGCAGGGACTCGTGTCCCCATGTCCCTCAGGCGCTGTGGGCAGCTTCTTCCTTCCCTGGAGTGGGCGTCAATGGACTTCAGAGCTTCTCTCTCCTCAGATGCTTCTCCTGGCTAGCTCCAGTACCACCCAAAAATCACGAAGCAAAGGCTATACCTGTTTTTCTCTGGTGACCAGCCCTGCTTTTTTTCTTGTTTGTTTTTTTTTAATAAGTCTGCAGGTTCTGTCAGCACAAGGCACCATTCAGAAGAGTATTTCAGCCACCTCCAGCCTCCCTGGAGCCTTTTTCCTGGCTGTACTATCTGATTATTTTCTAGGGTTGTTTGGTGTTTTGATTTTTTTTTTTTTTTTTTATATTGTGTAAGAAAAATGGCCCCCAGCTCCTCACCATCCTCATCAGATGATGTTCCAGGTGCCAGCATTGCCCCAGACCAGTGCAGTTCCTTCAGGGAAACACTGCTGCAGACACTTGAACCATGCCCAAGTTGCAGTTACGTATTTGTATGAGTTCCTGGGTGTTTGGGTTTGGATTTTTTTTTCCTCCCTCAATTTCATCTAGAGTGCTAGAAGCACTTGTACAGCCTCCCAGCCCCTGGATTTGGCAAGCAGCTTTTCAAGCACACACTTCAGCACCAGTTACATAAGGAAAGGTGTGAATGTCTGGAGGAGAAAATGCCTGTTGGTTTTGCTCCCCAAGTGGTGTACAGATGCTCTGCTGCTTGCTCCTGGCTGCACAGCTTCTACCAGCATAGTTCACTGCAGATGAAGAAGAGCTGTTTGAACCGGTGTGTGTCCATGCATTGCTCTCCTATGATGATTTTTCTTTCTCCATCTCAGAGTGCAGACTGACTGCATTCTACCTTGCCCTGGAAAAAAAAAAACCATAAAGCACTAGAGGAGGCTGGGAAATTTTCTTGTTTATGGATGAGCAAGTTTCTCTCCCAATGGAACCTCCTGCCAGCAGAAATCTTTTTTTTTTTTTTTTTTTTTTTTTTTTTTTTTTTTTTAGGATGTATTATATAAGTCCCTGCTTGCATTTAACTAACTGACTTCCTCTTAAACAATTCATGTACTCCTTCTATTCCTCATAGGGCAGCTTGCTCCTTCGGTGAGGCTCACCTGACACTGGGATATGTTATGGACAGGACACAACAGGCACTTCTTAGCATGGTGCTTGAAGGCTAAGGCCTGTTCCTTTCCCTCCATGAAGAGCTGAAATGAGAACAAAATCTTTGAGGAGCATAAAAAGTCCCTTCAGCTCAACAGGCCTGAAATTCAGCAGCTTCCCCTCCTGTAAGGTACTCCCCTGCCTCTCACCAAAAATCTCACAGTTCTGAGCAGAAGCACACAACTACTCTTCTAACCAAGCTATGTACCATCTTACAAATCTGTTTATTAGCTACTGAAAAACATGAAATCAAGGGACATTGCAGCCCTGGAGTATTTTCTCATCACTCAGGTGCACCCTGGGGCTAAGCCAGGACAGAATGGCTGATGCTGAGCTTACTGCTTGAAGGGACAACCATGTTGCACCCTTCTGCTCTCCTTTTCAAGCCACATTCACTGGCCACAGAGGCAAAGTAAGAGATGGGAGGAAGCAGGCATGCAGTGCAATCAGACACATCACTGAGAAGGCACAGCTTTCCTCTTCACCTGGTCTGATGCCCTGGATTACAGTAATCAACACTCAAACACTGGTTTTGCACATTTATTGAAGACTTCAGGTGACAGCACAGCAGGTTAGTTTTGAATCATGCCACAAGAATGTTAAAAACAGGAACTGAGCTGTACCCTCTCCCCACTTACTGAAGACACAGAGAAGAGGCAAAACCAGACAAACTTCACTTCAACCCCTTCCTTTTGCTTACTGGAGCTGAACAGGATGGTTCCATTGGTAGCAGGAAGTCGGAGGCATTCACACCATAGTGCTGCTCATGGGAACTGGGACAGGTCTTGCCGGACGACCTGCAGAGCTGCTTCTGCCAGCGGCATCTCCCGGGGTTAACTCATCAGCCAGCACAGTCCCAAATGCAGGGCTGTTTATTCAAAGAGAAACAAAGCACCTTCATTTTCAGACACAGGTTTGTCACATGCACTGTCACCTATAAAATGGGATGGCAGGGGACCGTGGCCTTCAGTTTCAGCTCTCAGACACACTTGTACCTGGGTGGATTTTGCACCAGGTTTCCCTCTCTCCGTGTGGCTACACTGTGCTCCTGCCTGCTCAGGACCAGCAGTGGGAAGATGCTGTAGGTGCAGCAAGGGAAGAAAAAAGCAATCCGGGGCTAAGACAGCTGTGAACTTGTCTGAGCCCTGCCCCTCCCATCCCCACCCCGCAAAAAAAAGGCCCATTCTGCTTCTGAGCAAACATGAAAGCATCTTGGGTAAATTCAGTTGGTTTTCCCATCTTCCCGGGGTGTTTGAGCCCTACAGAAACACAGAGCACAGAGAGAGCTGAATTTTCTTGTGAAAAGCAGATGTTTGTCTGGGACCCAGAGACAGAAATGACAAGAGCATGAAGGAGAGATAGGGACAGGCAAAACTTCTCAGAGAGACACTTTAGCAACAGAGGACCTTGCTCTGCCTTCTATGCAATTAACTCTGACCAGAGCACTGCCAATTCCTTCAGATCAAGCCTTTCCAATAGTCCAGGGCTACATGAGAGCAGCCCCAGGAGAAGGGGGAATACCTGAGCCCCTTCAGGGAACCTCAGCAGCTGTGGTGAATCCTAGCTGGTTATTAGGTACTTCAGCTGACACTGAAGCTGTGCTGCTCTTCAGAAAATATGCTTTTTAACTACTCAGCTTCTTCACCAGCCAAAAAATCTCAAGAGATAACTTTGTAGGAGAAGCCATCTGCTTCGTCACTTCCTCAGATTTTAGTGGCAGCCACCCTGAGTGGCTGGAAAAGTCCCAGCCTGGCTCGCCTTCCTGTTCCTTGGGGCCATGAAGTCAGAGTCCCCTGCGTGACATCACAGCACATCGAGAAAAGCAGCTCTGCAAATGCCCAGCCAGGGCCAGGGCACCAATAGAGCCCTGGCACAAAAAGAAGAAAACACAGAGCAAAAGTGAGGGGTGGGATGGGACAAAAAAAATTCAACAAAAAAGTAAAGTGAGGCTCGTTTCTGCTTTTCCTTTAACAGACTAGAGAGTCTCTCTTTAAATGTGACTCATCCAGGGCAATATTAGGCAGAGTTTCTTCTACTAACACACCCTTGGCAATAGCAGTTCAGTTAGTCACTGACCGGGTATCAAGACGTCACCGGCCGGGATGATGCGTCTCGGACTTGGTACGGAGTCCGCTAGCACTTCTTTACTTCAGAGAAGAGCAGGAGAACAGAGAGGGAGGCACGCCATCCCTCCTGAACAACTTTACCACCAACTATTGGCACCCACATGCCAGCACGGCCCGTTCCCTCCATCTCCGCTCCCGCCGCACACACCGAGCCCCGCCGCAGCAAGTGCTCGACCTTCTCGCGCTCCGCTGTGCGAGCGCGGCCGATCCCGGGGCACTCCCGGCAGCGCATCGGGGGTCCGCAGAGCCGAGCACGGGGAACCGCTGCAGGCAGGACGGTGGCGACGCACGGGGGCCGACTCCTTGGCACGCCGGAGTGCCTCACCTGGCTGGCCAAGAGGGCAGCAGGGCGTCGAGGCTTCGAGGCGCGGGTCCGGGGAGGCGAGACGGCCGCACAGTGATGTCCGAGGAGCAGGTTAGCCGCTGTCACACGCACAGTGGAGTCGCCGAGAGCACAATGTGCGTTAGTCAGTGGCTCACCTGCTCCTGGAGGGTGACGGGGGGGCGGCGGGGCCCGTCTGCAGCACAGGAGACGCCGGGCAGCGCGAAGGATGGGGCGCGGGAGGGGGCTGCCGCGCCGTGCCCGGGGCTCCGCGGCGCGTGGGGCTGCAGCTCCGCGCTCCCACCCCCGGGACAGGCCGGCCCGTGCGGCCCCCGGGCCGGCGGCGCCCCGCAGCTCCGGAACGGGGAATCCCTCCCCGGCGCGGCCGCCGCTCACCTGCGCTCCCGCCGCCGCCGCCGCCGCCAACTTCTCGCTCTGCTCCGGCCCGGCCCACGCCGCGCGCCGCGGCCCCTCGCCCCGCCCCCCGCGCCGCTCCAACCAATAGCGGCTCCGCGCGCCCGACCGCCGGCCCCGCCTCCGCACCGCTCCGGCCAATGGCGACTCCGCCACCGCCCGCCGACGGCCGAGGCGGGGCGGGGCCGGGCGGGCAGGCGGCCCCCCCGCCCCCCCGGCGGTGACAGCGGCGGGCGCGGCGCGTTCGCTTCTGCACGTCGCTGCTGCTGCGGGGAGGAACCATTTGTACCTGTTGAGCCGCCGCCCGCCTCCCGCTTACCCCGCCCCGCCGACCCCCGCCCTCTCCGCCCTCGCCGCCCCGCTCGGGCCGGCGGCCGCCGGCGGCGCCCCCCTGCCCTGCCGCCGCCGCCCGCGAGGAGCCCCTTCCCCACTGGACCCCCGTGGCCCCGCCACTCGTCTCCCCCTTTCCCCTCCATCCCCTTTCCGCCCCCGCCGGAGCCCGGCCCATGGTACGGCCCGCCGGGGCCGTGCCATCAGGGCAGTGGCGGGGCGCACGTAGGCGGTGCGGGAGGGACGGGGCGAGGGGGCGGGGGGAGAGTCGGGGTGTCCCCGGCCGCCCCCGCCACTGCCCCCTCTCCCTTCGCTGCATCAAATGTCACGGTGCCGCATTAATTTTTTGTATGTTTTCCCCTCTCCGTTTGTTCTATGCTGGGTTGGGCGTGTGGCGAACCCTAGTGCCCCTCGCAGTGCCAGAGGGTGGAGATGGTCGGTCCCTCGGCCCCGGGAGTCTGCTTCCAGCAACTTCCCCCCAAAAAGGGACGTGCGGCTGGAGGTTTACTGTACAACCTCAGTATTGACGGCGCTCACCTTCTCATGGGGCGAGCGAGCTCCTGCCCATCACCCTACAAGCCGCAGCCAAGCAAACGGCTGGAACGCTGAAAATTTTAGTGCACCTTAAGGAGGATTTGCCAAGCAACAGAGACAGAGCTTTATGGATGCGCACAGCGCTGTCCCGTAGTGGGAAAAGCCTTGTTTGGAGACTCAGAGAGCCAGGCGTCGAGTCTGCAGGCTGGTTCCCATCTGCCCGAAGTCACACGCACGCCCTTCTCGAACAGATCGGAAACCACAGCGCATCTGGGGGAGCGGGCACGTTTGTTGTGATCCCCCGGTTCATCCATATTGCTGTTGGGCAAGAAAAAACACTTCGGGTGCTGATGTGGCCACTGACCAAACTGCAGCCACACACCTCGTCCCTGGTGAACTGATAAGGCATGCTGTCCGGCAAAAGGCATGAGCGCTGTGACAACTTGTGACTTCTTCGGCATCAGCTGTCCCGGCTCCAACGGGTGTTTTGCAATGTGAAGCAAGATTTGGAAGCAAAACCCAGGGTGGGCTCCCTGATAGCTGGTGGTAATTCCCCATCAAAAGGATTTCCTTACGTGTTTTGCTGGAGCGCTTTAACACTCATCTGTGGCTCCGTTCTCCCCTTGCCGGTGTGGAGGGGGGATGGGGGAACAGCCCCTCTTCTGTGTGACAGCCCGCACAACGACAGGCTGAGTCTGTTGTCATTTTGTGTGCATGCTGTGTGTGGGGGTTTTGTTTTCACACAGCAGCCGTAGGGGAAAAGTCACGTATTTTTCGTCTTCCTCAGCACAGGGCTGGTGCCTGGACTGGAGAGAAATTATCCACGGAGCACACTGACCCCTCCACCCTCTGGCCGTGAGCCAACACAAAAGAAGCTACAGCCATGGAAAATACTCTTTTTTTAAAAATAGGTATTTTTGTGGGGAGTAACATGGCTGGGTACTGCCCTGACACCTCCCTGCCAGCACTGCTGCTTCTGCCAGCTGCTCTACAGGGTACAGGACACACGTGCTGTTGGCTCCTGTGCTCCACCAAGTCCCTCTTCTTCCACACAGTACTATACATTCCAGGTTTATCTTTAAAACACAATGTATATCCTTCAATCCTTCTCCTGACTGTAAGCACACAGGGAAGGAGTGTGTTTTGAAGCGGTGCTTACACAGCTGGCTGCCGGCGCAGCCAAGTTCTGGATGTTGCTGGGACCTCCCTGAGCGCCGTGTTAAACCATGCAGCATGGAGCAGGGTCTGCGCGGAGCCAGGGGAGCGCACGGCAGGCAGAGGACGCGCTGCTGCGGTGGGCGAAGTCGAAGCGAAGGGCGCACCGAGCCCTCGCTCCGGAGGTGCCACCGTCCAAATCTTGAAAGGAACAGCGAGACCACAGCGAGGCTCACAGGATGGTTACTATTGCCCTGGCAAGGCCCTGGGCCCAGAGGCTTCGCTACAGCGCTGGTGGGTTTGCCCTCAGTCCCCGCTCCCCCTCCAGCTCCAAACAAGTTTGTGGCTCAGCCTTTAATCTCTGGGATGAAATGTCCTGCTGACACGGCCGGTGCTGTCCCAGGGAGAGCGCCTGCTTATCCCAGCCCTGCAGCTCTTCCCTTTGTTCCCAGCTGGCTTTCAGTCCCTGCGGCGGTGCCAGAGCCACGATGTGTGCAGTGACAGGGAAGTGCATTCGCGGATGGCGGGAGAGCGTCACGGGCTGCCCTGCGTGCTCGCCTCGGTGCAGTGCCAGTGCTGTGCCCAGGGACTCGGGGAGGAATCCAAACGGGGGAACATGCCCCCAGTCTTATCCCTGGAGGCTGGCAAACCCGGCATGAACTAACTTGCAAGTAAGAAGCTGCCTCTCTGCAGGGCAGATCTTGCCTTTTCCAACACGAGGCAGTGCATGCTCACCGGCTGGGGCATCACCAGGGATTTCGCCCTGACCCCTCCTGCTTCGCCCCTCTTTCAGGCCTCGAGCGGGCAGGCAGCAGCAAGGCTGGTTTTGCTCCGCTCTGTGTTCTCTGGAAAAGGACCTTGTTTTCTCCCCGGCCCCTGTCTGATTCTTGACAATGCCCCGAGTGTCTGCGAGGACACGCACGTTAGCTCTAGGTCACGTCCGCCTGCAAGCAGAGCCTGGGCTGCGCTCCCCTTGCCGGCGGACAGCCGAGGACAGCCCGGGCAGAGCCCCACGGCTGATGGAACAGCGCGAAACCAGCCCTTCCTCCTCTACGTGCGTGCGCTCACCCAGCGCCACGGGAACACTTGGGTCGGGCCCAGCCTCCAGTAGTTAGAGGGGGAAAAAAACCGCGGCGGTCTGCGAGAGGTATTTAGCACTGATCCGTGTCCTCACGGGCCGGACCTGGCTGTGCGAGGATGCTCCCAGCCCCGAGAGACGGCGCCCGACGGAGCGGAACGAATCGTCCCGCGAACGCAGCCCCGCGCTAGCCTCGGTGGCCTCTGCGCCCCGCTTTCCCCCCATAAAGCTTGGAGACATCGGCGGAGGGCTGCCAGTCACCCCTGCCACCCCTTTTTCCATGGAGCGGCAGGAGCGGGAACGGCGCTGCCGGCGGGAACCGAGCGCCTCGGCCCCGTCCTCCCGCGGCTCCGCAGTGGTACAGCCCGCGCGCCCCCTCCGCAATGGTTCATCCCCACGGCGCTTCCCCCCCCCGTCACCCGAATGGTAATGGTTCGCCCCGCCCCCCCCGCCGCACGCCCGGTGGTTCCGCCCGCTGCCGCCCCGTGACCCGCCAGTGTTTCCACAGCGCTTCCGGGGGAGCGGCGGCCGTGGGGTCTTGGATGTGGGCGGGCGCCGGGCTGCTCCGCACCGGGATGTGAGCGCCGGGGCTGCTGCTCGGTGAGTGCCCGGGGCGGGCGGGCGGCGGACGGGGCTGTACGGGCGGGCTGGTTGGGGCCGGGCCGTGGGAGTTGGCGGAGCGGCCGCCTCCCGCCTGGAGGGCTGTCCTGGGTCCTTTAGTGTCGTTCCTATAAACAGCAAGGACGACAGTATGTTTATTGGGTTGTTTTCCGACGGGAGACGCCTCGGCGGGAGGGCAGCCCTAAGTCGGGCAGTCCCCGGGTGCTCCCGGGATTCCCGTGTTCGCGTCCCGCGGGATGCAAAAGGGCCGAGCGGGCTCCGGAGCACCTCGGCTTGGGAGCCGACCAGCTGCCTTTGCTGAGGGAAAGACCTAAATAAATGTACTAAGTGCGGGTATAAATATAGCAAGGCTACTAGACAAAACCCTAAATGTTTCCGGCGTGTTGTGTCCGCGCCTCTCCCCTTTCCCCTCGCCCTTTTCCCACCCATTCCCGCTGTCTGTGGTGCCCACACGGGTGTTGGAGAAGTTTTCTGCTGTTTCAGCCAGCTCGGCTGACAAGTACAAATGAGGAGCTGCCTGCAGTATTTATTTTTTTTTTTTTTTGTAATCGGGTATTAGCTTATCACAAGGCCACGTTTAGGCTTAAAAACTTTGCCTTGAGGGATCTGCTGAGGGACGGGGAGGTTCTAATCGTGTCGCTGGTGCTTTCCCTTGGCCGCCCCACGTTTGGTGACAGTGGGGTGGGTGGGGTTTTTGTGGTTTCATTTGCTGATTTCCCTGCAGGTTGTTGCCCCGTAGTGTGTTGCTGGTGTGTTTCAGCGATGTTTGTTATGTTATTTATTTTTCTGTAGGTCCGTGGCCCTTCCTCCCTAGGGCTGTGCTCGGAATATAAAAGTGTGTGAGGTTTTTGTTTGGGTTTTCTTGTTTGTGTGGGTTTGTCGGTTTTGTTGTGGTTTTTTCTTTTCCCACAGTCATGCCCATAAACAGCAGGGGAAGCTGTAGCTAAAAATGGGACTGGTGTGAGAGACTGATGCTGAAAGGGAACTCGCCAATAAGGGTGACTCTTCCTAGGAAAAGAAGCCTGTTAAGAAAGAGGAGGATGTGCAGAGTTGGAGAGTAGTTAATTGGCAGCTGGAAGCAGAGCCAGTGGCTGCAAGGAATTGGAGGCTGGGAATTCCACAGAGTTTGCCTGCTGCTTTGAATACAGATGTACAAAATGCTCAGCTGTCCCTCTAGGTAAGATGCTGTACTTTCAGAGTGCCTTTGCAAAGCCTGTGTGTTGCTTTGTTTGCATTACAAGGTCCCCAAAGAGTGCAGTGTCAGCTTCTGAGGAAGCTTTGGTGGACAGTTTTCATCCTGGAATTCAGGGTAGCTGAGTTTAGGGCAGGGCTAGGATGGGTGGCAGATAAGCACTTCCTTACCTACCCCAGGATTAATTTTACTGTGTCTTAAGTATTAAGTTCTCAGGTGCTTCCACTTAAATTATTGCATAGGCAGTTCTGATAGTGGTATTTAAGAGTTTAATTTTTTTTTTTTGGTAATTTAAACAGGGATCTAAATTTAGATTTAGGGAACCTTTTTAAACCTCCCTGTGCATGCTAGTTTGGCAGTGCACGATTCTGGGCTGTAGGAGTGTCTTGTTAATCTCAATTATTTCCCTGCCAAGTTGTCTTAATTTACCTTTGGAATGTGGCGATGGCAGATAGTAGTCACACCATAACCGGATTTTTTCCAACTGGGTACAGCAATGGCTTTGACAACTCTTACTGTCTTTTTGTTGAATGTAACATATGAAATTGGAAACAAAGTTAAATTATTTCTGATGTGTGACATGGTTTTTCTGGAGAGAACTGAATTATTTTGTTGCTTGTGGGGAAAAAAACAAAACCAAGAAAAAACACCACCAAACCCCTTCCCCCAACGAAGCAGATGTGCCAATAAGAACTGAAAGCCCATATGTTTGAAAATTTAGTAAGCTTAAATCTGGTTATAAGTGGTCTTTAGAACGTGATGGCTCGGTAGTGGCCCATGAAATTAGATCAGCATTCAAAACCACCCTGTGAGAAAATTCTGTGAGAAACCTTTCTTTGCCTGTGAATAATCCTGAGTGTTACTCAAGCAGATGAAAGTAAATGCCTTCTGTAGTAGCCCTTCTGTTTCTAAAAAATGTACAAACTACGTAATAAGTTGGTGGAGGAGGAGATGGGCTGGTGCTAGGAGGGAGAGTGCCCGTGGCTGGGAGAGGCACTCGCTGTCCTAGCAGCTCTGTGGGCTTTGTGTCAGGTGAGATGGAGCTCCAGTGTCCTTTGCAGACTGTGCCTCCTGTGCTTGCCTTCTCACTGGAACATACTCAAAGTACATTAAAATACTGATTTGTGGTAATGCAGAAGGACTTGAGTTTAAAAAGCTAGATGTCTGTTGAAGTGCTTGTTTGATAAACACTTGTTCTGGAGGAAGCACTTAATCTTCTCTGTTGCTGAAGCCAACAGAAAGCCCTGTTGCTAATACAGCTTGAAGAAAGTATTTGTAATTGCTCTTTGATTGTACTGTTAAAATGACTTGAGGCATCTCTGTGTAAAAATGTAATCTGTTTTAATAGCAAAGCTTGGGCTTACAGCAGAGCCTGTGCTGCCGTAAGGACACAGCAGTGTGAGCAAACCCGTTTGGCCTCACTGAGGTTGTGTCTTGGGGAAGGAAACAAACCTAAGGTGACAGAGAGCGCTGGTGCGAGCAGAGTGACCAAACACCTGCCACGCACTCGTCGTTCTGTGGTTTAATGTTTGTTTGGGGTGTTTTAAATGAGAATTTGAAAACAGAGGGGTGTTAAGGAGCAGGACGGTGCCTGTCTGCAGCCAAGCTTGTGTGCAGGCTGTAATCTGGACGCTGGGTAGGTGTGCTGTGCGAGTGGATGATGCGCCTGCCCAAGGAGCTGACGGGGGGTTTGCTATAAGCATCAGTGCTGTGAGTAGAGGAGTACAAGACAAGGGGTCTCTGGCCCCTCAGATTACCCTGCATTTGTGTTCCATCCTAAATTCATCTGAATAGACTTACGAAGTGGGATGCAGCAGGGAGGATTGCTGTGTGTGAGAGCTGCTTACAGATGAAGGGCTGCACACCATGGGACTTCCCCAGTGACCAAGCAGCGAGGGGTTGGGTACAGCCACGAGGGCACATCCTTCACACCCCCAAAACTAAAAGCAGCTGTAGTTGCCTGAGTCAAATGGCCTTCAGGGATAACTGTTTTTTAGTGATCTGGCCTTTTGTGTTACAGAAGTGCAAAGTTAAGGTTTGCCTTGGAGGAATGACTGCCACCCCTCCTTAACCAGACTTCTTGGTTAATGTAATAATAACAATGATTTCCATCTATTTTGCATTTGCTAGTTCTGGCTCAGGGGTTTAGAAAAATTCTGATGTGGTAAGGGCTGGAGAAAATGGGGCTTTTGCACAGGTGGGTGAACTCTCTGAAGTGTATCATGAATGTGTTTGTGTTTCACAATGGCAATTTGAAATGCCCTCCATAAAAAAAAAAAACCCCAACAACTTGGAGAGGCTGTTTATTGTTCTTAAAAAATAGAAGGAGCCTCTCTCACTAGGTGTATAGTCAACCATGCTTTCCCTCTTTTTTTGTGAAGAGCAGCTGCCTGGTTTGGAAAAAGTTGTTTGTAAAGTAATATTTGTGGTGTGCTTAGAAATCTTATATTCACTTAGTCTCTTCATTGCTTGGTTTCTCCTTGCCAGTTTCCAGCTATCCACAAAGCAGACTTTTTTTTCTGACAGGATTTGAAGACTTGATTGTTTGCTGCAATACCAGGTTTTCTTTAACTCAGAGTTTTGCCTCTGAGCAAAGTACAAGCTTGCATTTGCAGCATAAATATGTCAGTTTAGATTGTCAAGTCACAAGTGCTGATTTGTTTGCCTCTGTGCCTAAAGGATAGCTTTCCATGGGGTAGCAAGGCAAAAATATCACGGTTAATTGTTTTATTCCACTACAGTGAAGAAATGCATGCTGTTTGGAAGTGTGTGTTAGTCAGAACTGTGGCTTGTAGGAATCACTTTTTGAAACAGAGATCTTTTCTGCCGTGTGTTTATTGCTTTGCTTTAAGGAAGACTGGAGAGTAGGGAAACAAAGGTAATGGCCATAGTGAAGTGGAGGCTTATCCATAGTTTGTACTTGCCCTGGCTTTGGTTGGCCTCCATCATCCTCAGTGGCTCAGGAGGGCTGTGGCTGGCTGGGTGTGGCAGTGACAGGTCAGCAGGAACCCACTCTGTTCCCACCAGGTGCCCGTGGAGAGCTATCCCAGGTTCTGCACAGCACACAAATACATGAATGGCACACGTGCCAGCCACTGCCCTGCTGGGGGACTGGTGCTGCCAGTCCTTCCCTTTGCGTGTCCTGCCCATCACGTCGCCACACATTTTGCACTGCTGTAGCTAACTGAGCTTTTGGGAGGATATTATATAATTGGGTTTCAGTGTGAATAATTCATAGATATGCACTGCTGAAACTTGAAAAATTCCATGTGTTCCTTCGTATTTTTTCAGTTGCATCCTCCTTTTGATGAGTCTGTGTATTTTCAGCCAACATAAATTGGTTTTGAAGAGTTTTTTTAAACGTTTCTGTTAACAGACACAAATTTAGCTAAAGATGGCAACCTCTCTTTAGGCAAGATTCTTACTGAAGTTAGGAGAAATCTTTACAAAAACTTAGTTGCATTGAAGCTCAATCTTCTTTCTGTTTAGTTTGTTGGGTTTTTTTTTCCCCTTGAGCACTGAAGACTCCATTTGTAGTTTGGTCTAGTTTGGTAGAACCTATGATTTTACAGCTTTTTGGTGCAAAGCTGTGCTATGTGGCTTAAAGAGGGAGTGTGCAAGCAAAGGTACAGATCAAGAGCACTTGAATAAAACATAATGTTTTGTTCTAAAAAATCTCTTAATATGCAAGATGTGTAATGGGGAGCAGAGAGAGTGGGAGAAGAGCACCTGATTGAAACTTCTTTACCACACTTACAAAAGAATCTTTTTTTTTTTTTTTTTCATTTTGAGACATGACACCTAGCTTTAAGTGTCTGTTAATTATATATTTTCATGACTTGCTTATAGAAGCTTGCCAGGGGTCTGTCTGCCTTAATGCTTTGTAGCATTATGTGTTAAAAGCTCTGATTTAATTGTCGTTATGAATTTGGATCATGCAACATCTCCCAGTATCTGTCAGTCTTACTGCTAGTCTGTGCTGATGCAAAGCAATTAATGTGATTGCATTAATATGCACTAAATCAGGTCTTACTTTTTCCATGGAGTAATGATTGGGGGTCTTCAACTTCTCCATTTCATGACAGAGCTGTGAAAGGCGCCTTTTTCTTTTTTTTTTTTTTTTTTTTTTTTTTTTTTTTTTTTTTTTTTTTAATAAAAGACCTACATAATACATCTTTATTCTTCTTTTCAGTCAGGCAAGATGGAGTATTTTGATTTAAAACACATATTGTCATCCTGTTAGGCTTTGTTCAAAGGGCCTTTGGTCCCTTCAGTTTTGCAGTGGATTGCTGGTCCATGGGATGGTTTTAGTGTTTGTAGGTTTTCTGTTGCTATTTTCAGTGGGGAGTTCTGGTTATACCTTTTGCTGTCATCCAAGATAAAGCTGAATCTCTCACCTGCACTGATTTTCACAAGCAGCTGGTTCCATGCAGCTCAGCAGGGCTGCAGGACCTCACGGGGCAACAGCTGTAGCCACCTCTGAATTGAGACTGGGAAAGCTGCTCAGAGAGCACTGTGTAGGACAGCAGTGTCCCTTCTCCCACTCAGGTCTCTGCAGGTGTGTGGGATGCTCTGTGCCAGCCTGGTGCCTGCCCTGCTGCTGTAGGTGCCTCCCTGAGCTCTGCTGCCCTGCAGGGATTCCCATGTCCCGCCATGGACGATGACAGCCAGGATGAGCTGATCAACAGGAACGCTGCTCTGGGAAAGGGCAAAAGGCAATGCCTCGCACTCCTCAGTGAAACAGGTAAGGGCAGCCTCTCTGCACGGGCACCTTTCTGCTTCGAGGTTGCAGAACCTACTGATCTACCCTTAAAAGGCTGGTAAAGATGTGTTTGTGACCATTTGTCACCTTTTTCCTGACTTTGGTTTTTTTTTGCTTCACTTTATAGTTTATGTGTAGCAGAATGCTGGCATGCTTCCCTGGAGTTCCTCCAGATGGGCAGCTTTGCCATAGCAGAAATCTGAGAGTTCACTTCATCCATAATGGCATGATTAGGGGCTGTGGTACCTGTTCTGCCTCCCTGTTGGTCTGTATCAAACAGCTATTTCCTCTACTCTTCTCTTCTTAAGAAAGCAATGGTGGAAATAGCTGGGATTCAGAAGATGATACTGCTAGTGAAGAGGAAGATAATGATACTGAGGAAGAGGGAGGTGAGGAGGACAAGGAAGAAAGTGAAGATGAAGAATTAGAAGGTAAAGTCTGTTCATGTACCTTAACAAGCTTTTTTTTAATAACTGAGAAAGAGCGAGATGAAAGCTGTTCCTCCAGAAACTAACAGTGAAGTGTAAATCCACAGATGCTGCTGTTTCAGGCTGATGCCAAAACTCTACAGTAATAAACAAAGGAGTAATAGTGCCCAATTTCTAAGCTTTTAAAGCATTTGCTGAAAACACACTCTGGAGATACATGTACTTCTGAAACTGCTATGCTCAAATTAATACTTGGATAGACAAAAATAATTTTTTTTTATCAGATCTAAAGCTTGTTGGGAAGACAAGAGCAGAGCACAGTTTTCCAAGTTACTAGTTAGACTGATTTGAACACAGACTAAAGAATTGATGCTAGGTGCCAAAAAGCTTTATTAATGCATCCTTCAGAGTATACTCTGTTATGTCCAGACAGGAGAATTCAGTAGAAAAGACCAGGGCCCCATTCTCACTTAAAAAAAAAGGCAGCCCAACAACAACCACCCCCAGTCCTCCCTCAAAATGAGTAGGGTTTTAGGTACGTTTGGTTGCTCCTTGAAAATACCAGCTTAATTCACAGGTTTAAGGGAAAGACTAACATATCTTCATATTTTGTACTAAAAATAAAAATACCTTTCAACAATGTGTACTGAGTGTTTAATGTTACTCAAAACCAAGCTCCATTAAGCAGTCTCTAAGGCACTTAGATCCCTTGGCTCACAAAATCATATTTAACTGGTGAAATCTTTCATTTGCTGTTCTGCAGTAGAGTGTGTTGCTGCTGCTTTTCTTCTGGAATATCTCTTAGAAAAACATAGGTTGGGTACATGGTAACTTTATTGTAACTTTATTTTTTAGATTCATTGTTCAGTGGTAGCCTGACATATCTTAACTGTCTTGTTTAGATAACCTTTTGCTTTTCTGCTGTCTGTGCTTTTAATCTCTTGCAAGACTACTCACATTATCAGGTTTTATTTTTCACCAGAGTAATCCATTGCTTTTTAGTGAAGGGATTTAGAAAGCAAGAAAACAGCAAAAATTGCCTTCAACTGGGCAGGCTGTGCTTGACCCCTGCAGCCTCATAAAATAAGCTTACTTGGAATTTTCTGTGAACTGGAGCTCTGTTCTGCCCTCATTGCTGAAGCCCTTCAGCACACACAAGCTGGTTTTTATCTCTCACTTCTTAAGATTGCGAAGATGATGATGACGAGGAGGAAGAGGAGGAAGAAAGTGAGGCCGCTGGGGAAGGAATGACTGATTCTTTGAAATCAGAGCCACACTTGAATGGAGTGAGCATCTCCTCTGATGAGGATGGTGAGAACTGCCCCATTTGCCTCAACACATTTAGGGATCAGGCTGTTGGGACTCCTGAGAGCTGCTCTCATTACTTCTGCTTGGACTGCATCATGGAGTGGTCTAAGGTGAGCTGTTTTGTCTGTGATGTCCTTTGGCCTTCTGGTGTGCTCTGCTCTATCCCCTGTGATCATGCTGTTGTGCTGTAATGAGAACAAAACACTGTAATATTGATGTTTGCTTTCTTAAGCTTTTTTAAACAGACTTAGGTTACTGCTCTGTTTGGCAGGATTCATGTTTGAAGTTCAGATCTGTTTTTCTTGTACCCATCCTGATTATTTTTTTTTTGTTCGCTGTAAGGTCACAAGCATGTTTGTAGGCATCTACAGTTCTTTTGATTTTTAAAGTTGAGATACTGATTTTTCTCTATGCTTGGATGTGTGTATATATATATATATATATATATGTTTCTCTGTGTATCTGTCTTTATCTTTTCTTGAATTCTGTATTGTGACCATTGGATTGGGATCTGTTGCAACCCTGAACATCTAAGCATAGAAAAGATGTAAAAGTATACTGACAATCAGCATCTTGCTCTGAATTCAGTTTTTAGTCAGGGTTCCTTGCCACCTGCATAGCTCCTACAGTCATAATCCAGGGTGAGAATTAAAACAAAACTTACAGTGCATGCTGCAGTAGCAGTGATGATGAAATTTTTTAAAAAGCAAATAAATCACTCTTACTGAATATATTTGTAAACCATTTCTAGTGGTTCATTTGTCCAAAGGAAAGTAAATGCCTTAAAACATGGGCACTGTTTCAAGACAATGTTTGGAAGAACTTTGATGTTGCTTTGGCAATTGAATAGTAATTAAATTGCTTCAGTAAAATAAATGCTGCTCTACAAATGCATGTTTTCTCTGGCAGAACAGGTTGTTTGTAAACCAGATAAGTCAATTTTAAGTACTTAAAATGTCAAGATCAATAGCTGTTAAAATGACTACTACATTAATTTAATGCTTATTACATGAATAATTTAAGATTTCTTTTTAAAAATTGAGTAATGTGATGCACTTATTAACTGCATTGGGTTTTTTTTTATTTTACTAGAATGCAAACTCCTGTCCAGTGGATCGAATCCTCTTTAATTATATTAACATTCGGGCACGTTTTGGTGGTAAAATCTTAAAAAAGGTAAGCCTTTTACTGGAGAAAACGATCAGGCCCTTTGGTACAAAATTGGTACTCAAAAGTTTACACTTCTAGGGTGTTTATGTAATACTTGCTATCTGAATTATTTATTTCTTTCCTAGTTTGAATCTGCCTTTTAAGTAGCTGTGACAATTTTTCTTCTTCCTTAACCTTACTTCCCGCAACATTGTGTTGTGGCATCATTTGTGGTAGCAGAAAGAAGGATGCTTTTTGTAACTGCCTGTTTTGTATAGTGGACATTTGACTGAAAACTGTTCTGCATGGGTAAACCTGTACACATGTGGAAAGTGCCCTGCATTCTTCAACTGCTGTTATAGTATGAATAGGAATAATCTAGATTATCCATCTCTCCCTAGGAATGCTGTGTAGCAGTTAGGTTTTGAAGGGGAGAGAGGCACAAGGCAGTAGGAGAGCCCTGAAAGGCACTGCATGAGTGTGCTAGTAGTTGCTCATGAAAGAACATTGCAGAGTTGTCATTGCTGTTAATTGCTATCAGAAAGATGTTGGTTTCCAGGGGACATTTAGGGGTTTGATGCTTTGTTTTCATAAACTGATGGTTTATTACTGTTTGGACTTTAACAGAAGTGAGAATTAACACTGAAGTAATACAGGGGTCAGCGAAGCTTGCTCTCTTCTTTAGTCTCATTTTTGGCATCTTTTTTTGGTTGACTAGTTTTGATCTTGTTTTTGTTTTTTGGTTTTTTTTTTGTTTTACCTATTCTTAAAATGCTTTTCTCTATAGTCATTGGTGTCTGACAGTAGACAACTTAAGTAGATGCTGTCAGGCATTTCATCCTGCCCTAGATGTGCTGAATGAAACAAATGAAGGTTCTGGTGTGTAACAGCCATTTTGAGTCCTTCACTTCTAGATTTTGCTGCAGGCACTACCGTTAGTGTGACAATGGATTTTAAAAAGTGCCACATTCTGTATAAACTGTGAATCCCTGTTCTATTTAGATTCCTGTTGAGAACACGAAAACTCAGGGTACTGACGGAGAGGATGATCCAACCTTCTGTGAGGTGTGTGGCAGAAGTGACCGTGAGGATCGCCTGCTGCTCTGCGATGGCTGTGATGCAGGGTAAGAGGCTGAAATGAATGGAGCACCTGCATGGTTGCACATGGCTGCAGTTTGCTCCACAGGCACTGTCTGGTTTGCAGGCTGCCCCTTGCTGCTCTCTTCAGGCTCATCATGTGGCCAGCCATGTATCCATGTGTTGTAGTGCAGACATCCATTCCCATGATGTGATGGATCCTTTTGTGGCCATTTAGCAACGTATGTGTGGAGAGTCCTGCACACATCAAGGCTGCAGGCCACGAAACAGATGACTGTGCCTTCAAGTGATGAAGGTGTTTGTGCTCATCCATGCAACATCTGAGTGTATGAGGGGTAGAACCTTACATCCTTTGTATCTTCTTGAGGAGAGGATGCATGACTTGTCCCCAGTGACTGGGCCTTAGTGCTGTGCAGAAGTGCTTAAGATTCAGTTTTATGATGTCGAGGATTTTCTTTACAGTCTTAAACTAGTCTCTTGCTTACTTCTGTCTCTGCCCCCTCCTTGATTAATAAAATGATGATTTAAGTAGAGTCATGAATATATTTGAACATAACTTTGGTCCTACAGTTTTCTGCTAGAATTTAAAGCCCTTGGGCTGCTTAATCACTTTTCCAGCATTGTTAGTTTGAAGATGTCAAAAGTTACTCACTGAACAAAGAGAGATGCTAGTAATGAGTATATAAAACAACCTTTCAAAAATTACTTCTAGCAAGCTAACTAGACCTCTGGTAAGTCTAATTATGTGTTCTCTAAAGCAGTCTTTACATATATAAAGCAGTCCATATACACTGTCTATACACATATATACACTAATTAACCTTCTGGGAAAAAGACAAAATCAGGAACACTAAAGATTGTTAAGAGTATCATCAGAACTCTGAGTTTAAAATATTAAGCCAGAACAGTGTTTCACAGATCTCATCTGAAGTCTCATCTTTAAGTTCTTTCTGAATTTCCATAATTCTGTCTCAACTAGGGTATTGCTTCAGATTTTACTTTGTGATCTCTCAACATTACTATAATTTTTTTAAAATATATTGTTATTTCTAGTTTGATACAGTTTGATTTTTTTTGTCTTCTTTTCCTGAAGTAAGTTGTTTATATATGCTTGATTTCTAGAGTTAGCACTTCCAGAAGCACTTCCTGAACAAAGAATTTGCAGTCTTTACTAGCTCTCCATGGCTGAGATTAACTCTAGAGAAGTGTGGAATAGCTTGCTTCAAATGTTCATAAGTACGAGTGCTGTTAATACTGTGTTGGTTCTCAGGAAGCTGATGTTGTGTCCTGATTGCCTGTCTCCCCAGCACCTCTGTACTTCTCCTGCCACCATCGGTTTTGGCTCTGCACATTTCTTGCAGCCTGGATTCAAATGGCAAGTGATTCACCACACAGTGAGGGGAAAACGCTCAGTTTTCTGAGATTTTTTTGAGCCTTAAGTGGTGAAAATAGCATCTAGAACTGAAGACCCTTGTATAACTATCAGGTAGCATTGTTTCTCTGCAGATTGGTAGAAGTGGATGCATAAACCATTGTTTCAGGCTTAAGAAAATGAGTCTGCCTTATGTAGCATTGGATGGAGCTAAAATGCTGTCTTCCCATGGTGAGGAGCATATTGTTTGAATATATTTTTTTTTTCCCCCCTCAAGGTATCACATGGAATGCCTTAATCCTCCTCTGAGTGAAGTCCCTGTAGATGAATGGTTCTGCCCTGCCTGTGCCCCCATGGGTGCCAATGGTGCTGCAGGTAAGGATTTTGTGGTAGCCAGTCAAAGTAAATATTTTTCTCCCAACTTAGATAATGCAAATCATGTGGTGTTCTGAAGACATGTTTAACCTCCTGGTTTATCTGTTTCAAGTAATTGTTTTGATAAGCATTCTCTCTTGAACTTTAAGATTAGACTTGAACTCTTGACTGATGAGAGGATCTTGTTTATGAAGATTTTCATCCACAGTTACAACCTGTGGAGCTGCTTCTTGTAAGCATCCTTTAACCTTTCCAAGGCAATCCCAGCACCCCACAGACTGCACTGTGTTACACTGGAAAGAATTTATGAGTGTCCTGACCTCAGATTGCCAAGGTAGCAGCAATTTCTGTTACCTAGAACAGTGTTATACTGTGTAACAGTCTGAAGCAGCGGTGTCTCTGCTCATTTCCTGTCCAGAGGGTAATGGCTGCCTGCAGAGGTGGTTGGTTTAAGAAAGGGAATGCTGATTTTTCTTTTTTTGTCTGAAATTCTTTAAATTACTTCACCTGTAGAAAGACAAGTAACCTCAGCCTGTTCTCATTCAAGATGCAGATCACGTCAGTGAGGAAGAGGTGGCTGCCCTGATGGCCGATGTTGTGCCCACCACCAGTCGGCTCCGCCCTCACGTCCGAACCCGTGCCATAGCCAGGACTCGGCAGAGCGAGCGCGTCCGCGCCACGGTGAACAGGAACCGCATAACAACGGCGCAGCAAATTCGGGTATCCACGGGCATGTCTGAGGGGGCACCTGCAAACACCTGGGCAGGAGTTACTGAAATAAGTCCCCATTTCAGTAGCACAGCTGTCTGTGCTCACTGTCCGTAGCACAGTCGTTAGTCTGAGGCTTTTAATCTGAGACGTACAGCATGTGCAAATGGAGTAGTGCCCATGACCAAGGTGCTCTATTTTGAAATGCTGCAGTAACTTCCTCTCTTAACCTGCATTTTTATCACCCCTGGTGTGAGCAAAATTGTATTTTTATTCCTAGTGGCTATTAATACAAAGTTTGTGCACCACTTCTCATTTTTTAGCATGTTTATTGGACAGTTGTTTTTTTTTTCTTTGTCCTCCTACCTCCTTGCCCATAGCAGTAGAACATGTTGACTGCCCTCAGCCCAACTGAAGAGAAAAATTTTCAAGGTTTCTCTGTTTGTGAAAATCAGTCTCATTTTGGAAGAGGAAAAAAACCAGACGTTGGTGTCCTCAATAATGTGGCCACATGAGGTCAAACACATTAACAGTACTAGAGAATCTGTGTGGGAGAGTATCCCAAACACACAGGGTCCTTTTCTTACTGTATTAAGTACAGTTTGAGATAGCTGCCATGAATGAAAATCCAGCTCACCTTAAGTTTTATCACATTTTCCTTTGATTTAAAGACTCCCCAGAATGCTTATTAGTTGTTAAATTCATTATGTCCTGCATAATGGAGATGATTTTATTTGACTGCCAAACTGTCTCCAAACCCAGATGTTTCAATTTTAACTTTAGAAGAATTAATAAAATAGAAAAGGTTGATGAATTATTCGATGCATTGTTGTTAATCAATTACAGCTGAGTAGTCAGGGCTATATGTTGAATAAAGATAGAGAGGAGAGTGTTGTTTGAAGTGAAAGACTCTGCAAGGTAACTTGTTATTTTCCTTTATTTTCCTATTTTTTGTTTTAAAAATCATGTGGAGTCATCTCCCGTGAGTGAGAGGGATGGTGCCTGGGGACTTTACTATTCCATGGTAGTGTAATCCAGGGAACCCAGCACTTCCCATTCAAGAAGCTGTTCCTAGCTCCACTTCTCAGTGTGCACAGATGATTACAAACTATATCTAGAAAGGCACTGTTATTTATTGCCTTTGTCTCTGAACAAAAGTGCATCTTATTTTGGCTCATACCTTGAGTTGACTGAAGCATAATTCCACTGGTTGAGGGAGCATAGACTGTTGTCCTCTAAGAACAATGAGAAGCTGGGAGTGTACATGTAACTCTGAGGGAGGCTGAAGAACAAGGTCCTTAATATGCCAGTTAGTAGATTAAAAAAGTGACATAATTGCTTAACTGGCAGCATGGTGATGTGAGGAGTTTATTTAAATCTCAAATCTATTTATTATCAAATGCTTTTATAAGTAAATGTTGCTGAGCTTTAGGTACCTGTATTGTGTAACTTCTAATCCTCCCCACAGCATGTGCCAGGGTACCTCATGTCCTCTCTTCTGGATGAAACAATTGAGGCAGTTGTAGCAGGCCTGAACACAGCCGTCTACCAGCGTCCTCTGGCACCACGTGCTCCCACCAGGCAGAAGAGGAAAACTGGTAAGGGCATCAGGCACCTTAGAGGAGCCTGAAACCTACAAAATACTGGTGCTGCCACACCTGCACAGCTGTGGAGGTATCCCACATGCATTTCTTCTTTCCCTATACCACCTCTGCCCAGAAGTGTCGTGAAAATGGTTTTTAAATGAATCCTTGTCACTTTTTCTGCTCTGCTGTTGGTGGCACTCTGTATGCCTCTTTGAGCTGCTTTGTGTGTCATGGGGGGGACAAAAAGGGGAGTATAGTGTGAAATACAGTGCCAGCACTAAGATCATTGATTTTTGTCCCATCAGGAAGGCGGAAGAAAGTGGGAGGCAAAAAAAGAACTCAGACAAAATCTGCTGCTGGGAAGAAAAGTTCAGGGGCACAGCTGAAGAGGCGCAAGCGTCTGACAAAGAAGAGAAGGGGGAAAAAGACAAGAGTAAGATCACGTGTGAGTGAGTTTCTGGCCATTTTCAGCTCCCTGTAAAATCACTAATATAGGATTCAGTTGGAAGAAATGCCCCCTTACAATCATAGCAGGCACCTTTCTTTCTGGTGGGAGTCTGTTCAGGATGTGTCCAGAGTACTCCAGAAAGATGCTGTATGTGAAAGTGAATTGCAACTTCCAGACAGGCTTGCTGGCTTTGCTGATAATTCCTGTTACCTGAACTGTAGGGATCAGGTTGGTAAAGCATGTCCTGCAGGCTTTGTGTCCTGCCTTGCCATTCAGCTGTAGTTTTTACTTGGTACTGATGCAAACTCGGTTAAAATTGCTAGCACCTATTATTTTTAATAGGTTGGGGATGTTTGTGGCTGTGTTGTTGGAAACCCAGCTTATCACCTGTAAGAGCTCTCGAAATTCCTTTCAGTTGTGTGTAGTGTTCTCTTGTAAATTACTCTGCACAATACTCTGCACCAGCTTGATGTTTTTTTTATCGGCTACTTCAACTAGAGTCTACATCTTAGACCTAGAACTCTAGCATTTAATAAGGAACCAGCAGTTTTGAATTGATATTATTGAAGATTTTTAGAAGCTTAATTTATCTGGTCACTTATATCTGATACATGCAGTCTCTGTTTGAAGTGACATACAGGCCACAGTTACAAGTTTCATAAATGATTTATAACAAACATAGACAATAAATGCACACCACTTATACTGCTGATGGTAGTAAGCTGATGACTGTACACAGCCTGAGTGAAGAATCTGGGGCTTCAAACACAAAATTACCTGCCCTAACATACAAATAACCTACTCTCTTTGTCTGTGCAGGGGAAAAAGGAGGTTACTACTCGCTCCCGTATTGCAAGAACCCTTGGTCTCAGTAAACCTGTGCATGGGGCCTCACTTCCTTCCATGTCCAAACAAACGGAGCCCTCGCTTGGGCTGATGAGAGCAGATATTGGTGCAGCTTCTCTCTCTGTGTTTGGAGATCCGTATGAGTTAGATCCTTATGAAAGGTGAGAGATCTCTGGATTGTGATCAGGGACCTGGTAATTTAATAGGTGTTGGGTTGTGTGTACATGCAGCTCCATGCAGAGTATGAATCTCACATCTGAAGGCAGCTTTGGGTACACAGCCCATAATAACACATAATGGCCTGTTCTTTCTCTCCTTCTGGGCAGAGTCGCTAAATTTGTAAGGAATCAGCCTCCTCTAGTGTTTTTCTGAAATAATCAGCCTCACGAAAGCTTTCAGTAAGATCTGTGGGGTTCTTGGAAGGTTAGAATCTGAAGGAGTCTGGTCCCTTGCTTTTTTTTAAGCAGAGACAGCTGGCATATTTGGTATACAGTAAACACAAAATTAAATGAACCACTGGAATCTTCCATATTATTCCTTCTCTTATCTTCATTTTCCAAACACTTCAAATTCAGGAGAAATCTTACTATGCCTTAGTTCATGTCACTCATGAACTTTTGGGGAGAGGGCATCTGAAATTGTTGGTGAAATTTAGTTTTCCATTGACTACTTCTTTTTGATCTTTTCATAAAAGAAAGTTGTCCATTTAACATTTTAAATGTGAAAATATGCATTTGAGTCTTTGCTGTTTGAATCAAGCTGTTGTATTTAGACAGAACAGAAAATAAGTATATTCCAGAAATATTTAATATATCATAATAAAATATGATGCTCTCTAACTGTATCTGTCATAGCAGTATAATCTTTTTGATGTGAAAAACATTTCAGACAATGTCAGGATTCATGTGTGTGTATGTTTTATCACAGTAATGAAGAGGTTCCAGCAAATCCAGATTCGCCAGTGAGTGCCAAAAGGAGAGTTCTCTCCCAGTCAGCACTGAGGTCTCACCGTCCTGTAGCTAGACCCATTTCTGTGGGACTTCCTGGGTAAAAGTCCATTGTTATTTTATTATTCTTAGTTGTCTCATGACCCTAACAAAAGAGTAAACCTGGTGATCATCCTTGTTTAACCTTTTTCTTACCCTGTCTTCTAATAAGTGTATGTGTGTATACATGAATGCCTGCACAAGTGTAGATAAAGAACCATAACAATTTGTGCAAGAATTCTTTTTTTTGTGTTGAACACATGCACTCACTCTTCTGTCATACCTTTCACATTTCTGTTGAAATTTAAAATCGGTATTTGCACCCTAATCTGACTCTTCTTACTTTGTTTTGTGACTATTTAGTAACTCCATTAGTATGTTTTAAATCCCCATCTCATTAACCTTTAAAAAAAACACTTGCTTCTTCAAGAGGGCTGGGGAATCCAGTTGCACATCCTGAGGAGGTGAGGGCTCTACCCACCTCACCCAGTTCTGCTGCTGTTTGTTGGAGCTCAGAAAATTGAGGAAAAGCTTTTTTTGACCCTGCAGTTTAACAGTTGCTTTACTATCTTTGTGTTGCAAACCTGCCAAGGCCAGGGAGCCCTGGCTGCCCCCCACTGGCAGCCACAGTGAATTTTCAGGACTGAAGGGTGGGACACAGGGAATCAGAAGCATGATGAGAAGAAAAGGGGTGAGGAAAGTCACTGAGGCAGGTACCAACAGAGTCCCAGAAAACTACAAGGTTGAGGGAGCTGAAGAGAAATGAAGGGAACTCAGCTTATGTGGTTAAAGGTGTGAAAGCTTTACATAGCTGTGCTCTAATGCATCTGACTTATGGTGAAGGTTGGTTTCTCAGGATTAAGGTAGTCTATTTCTCTGATAACTTGGGTTATTTGTCTGCCTTTCCCATTTCAATCCTGAAGGGACCCTTTCAGGAAGCTTTCCATGTCCTCAGAGTTATTTAAGTAGCATACTGGTAAGAAGATAGAACTGTTTAGGTGATACTCAGCTCTTCTATAGGCTCCATTGGCCTGGGCTACACTGGGTTTCCTGGTTTGGCCTTAGGAGCCGATTCCTTCAGTGTTCCCATTTTGTCTCTCTGTCATATGTTATTACAGGTGTTTTGGTGTATATTATGTGAGTAAAGTTTGCTTTTTTGTCATGCAGAAATGAAATCTAGCTCCCTCAAAGAGCTGGGTCCCTTTGGAACTTTGTTTTTTAGCAAGCAAAAACAAAACAACCCCCCAAATCCTATCAACACAAAGGCAAACAAAGAAAAACCAAAATGCCCAACACCAGTAACACTTTATCAGTCCATATTTCAAGAACTTAAACCGTCTTCATAATATTGAGCAAAGCATAAAGGAGAATGTTTGTGTTGTCCCATGTGTGGGAGCATTGCAGTTGTTTTTCAGTGTAATTTCTCTATGCCATGCTCTTAGCTACCCCTACCAGTGGCACCTTGTGGTTAAACACTGGTTCAAGCTCTGTCATTTTTTTAGATATAAGTGTAGGACTGAGGAATACATTTGTGTTTGTGATTTAGTGGGGGCAAGAGAGGCAGCTAGGACAGAAATATCTCTGAAGTGGTAATCAGTGGTTTATCCTACAAAAATGCATTTTAAATGCACTGGAAAATTATGATGTACAACACAGTGAGCACCAGTATTTACTGACCAAAAGTCTCAGATAATGATTACTTTGTTTTGTGTTATTCCTGTGATAAGTCAATAAGAGCTTCACCTTCTGTTTGTCAGAGAAAAATGGGGAGTAATGACTCTAGTGAAGCCAAAACTACAAGTGAACTTCCCTGGCTGACCTCTGTTTATGCCCTTGGCTTTGGTTTCTTTTTAATGTAATGTGTGTGTATAGAACAAGTGCTGTAAGAGTAAAGGAAATGTAACCCCTCTGAAACATGCAGAAGCAGTGTGCCTGCCTTGAGTCCTGATCAAGAAGCAGAAGCTGCTCCTGTGCCTGATCTGTTGGGAAGTATCCTGTCTGGACAGAGCCTTCTCATGATGAGCAGTTCAGACGTGGTCATCAACAGAGATGGTTCACTGACAGCAAAGAAGGAAGGTAAGGACTTGGCACCTCATGGTGCTGTTTGCATCTTTGTGTCGTCCACATCTGCCCTGATCCTACAGGCTATATAGCTTTAAGCTTAGGGATACTGAGCACTGGAATATGTAGGATAGATTCAGTAGCTGCCAACAGTAATCTGTTTTATAAGATGGATGTTCTGAAGTAGTGCAGACCTGAGATGTTACTGGAGGATTTTAGTTTTAACACATAGTTTTCTTCTTTCAAAAGAGCTGCACAGTGGCTTCATGCTTTGCTTTGTTATAAAAAATGTAGGACTGGATAGACCAGTTATCTTAGTACCCAGCTTTTCTGCCATGTGTCATGCATTGCTGCCATTCCAGTTATCTGTACTTGAGTTTGAAGAGCAAGGTGAAGGACCTTGGCAAGAAATTTCTTTGCAAAAGTAGTGCTCTAAATATGTGCTATCCTCTCCAGCTGTGTCTTCCCTTGGCATGACATTACTTGGAAAGAATATATTAAAATTGGAACTTAGAGCTTTGTTCTTAAAATAAATGCCTCTAACATCCTCTGTTATTGTCATTTCTGTCAATCACCAAGTACAAGATAATAAGCACTGATCAGGTGATACCTACAGAACAGAATAATTTATTTCCTAAACGTTAGTGTTTGTCTCAAAGATGTGGTTGTCTGGCACTAAACTGTATCTGACCAAAGGAACTATTGGATTTCCTTATTACTGCGTGCTGTGTCTGCAAACAACAGTGGAACTTAAAATAATTAGCTTAGTACTTCTGTTACCATTGGCAGAAAATGTCTGGATATGTCCTGAAAAGCTGAATTGTCTGTCTGTGTGCCATAGCTCCATTTCACAGAAAATCAGCGAGTGACTCGAGAGTGGAGGACGGTTCAGGGCACCGCACCCACCCGAGTACAGCACTCTCAGGGACCACAGCAAGCAGCTCCATGACTGGACCTTCCCTTTCCTTGGGGCCAAGTTCTCGCTCCAGACCCTGCTCCTCAGGCTTGTTCTCCTCGCCTCCACCCTCGCTGAGCAGGAGTGAGTCTGCAGCAAGCCCTGCACAGACTGCACCAGAAAAGACAGCTGTAAAATCAGAATATTCAATGACACCCAGGTCTGTCCAGACTCAGAATACGGCCACTTTGAGCAGGCATGGCTCAAAGTTGGATGAAATGCCCAGATTTAATGGAAAATCTAAAAACTTCATGCTCACTGATTCGTCTTCAAAGCCCCTGGGCTGTAACTTGAATTCTGGCTCAAAAGCTGTAACTGTGAAACAGCCAGTAAAACCACCTTCCCAGAGAATTGACATCTTTGAGCTTCCCAGGATACCAAAGATTAAAAAAGAAACCAGCAGCAAGCAGGTGGAGCCGGAACCTGCAGGAAGCCAAAGCTGTAATATCCCCAGCTCCTGTATAACCCAGCTGACTGGCAAAGAGAGCACTAATCAGCCAGGAAAGGGTAGCAGGGTGGAAAGTGAGAAGTCAAATTCCAAGGAACCACAGCAACAGACACGTCCAAGTGGGGTGTCTTTCTCCACCCATCCCGGCAGCTGTAGCAGTTCATCACTGCTGGGCACCTCAAGGGGCAAAGGCCCGGGCTCTTTTGAGAGTTTTAAAATCAACATTCCCGGGAACACAGGACATCCCAGCAGGCTGGCTAACCCAGGATTCTGTAATACTTTCCGCCCTGTGGATGATGAAGTGCAGCAGAAGGAGAGTCCTTCACCTTTTTTCTCAGTAAAGAAAAAGCAGGTCAAAAGTGAGATCTATGATCCCTTTGAGCCAACAGGATCGGACTCAAGTTCAGCAAACAGCAGTCCTGAAAGGCTTGGCTCAGGGTTCCCACTAACTAATATCACCAGGACTATTTCCATTGAAAATCCAAAAGTTCAGACATTTCAAACTGTCCGTCGTTTCACCCCTTACAGAGTAGAAAATATATTTGAGTCTGGGACGGACTCTGACCCGCCATCTGGTGACACAGAGTCTCGTGATGATGTGACAGTAGCAAGCAGGATTGTAGAACAGATCTCTGATACAGAGGAACGAGACAATGTGGATGAGGCAGATGTCCTAAGCAGGCCTTGCACTTCATCTGCTGTTAAGGAAGTTTCTGATACGAAGTGTTTAAAGGAGGAAAGCAGAGAAGGACCTAATGTGTTCTTTAATGCTGAGGAATTGATTAGGCCTAGTATTAATGTGAAAATAGAACCAGATAGTCCCTCAAAGAGTGATGAGCAGCAGAAAGTCCAAAAGGTAGAACAAGTAGAGAGGCGATCACGTTCCAGATCCTGTTCAAACTCCAGCTCCCGAAGCAAGAAAAAGATGAAAAGGAAAAAAGCACTTGTCAAAGAACATAAGAGATCACGTTCGGGGTCAAGAGATAGAGCACATTCAAGGGACCGAAGCTCCAGATCTACCTCTTGTTCAGGTGGGGAAGAACACAACAAAACACGCACCTTAAAATCCAAGAGCAGGAGGTCTTCTACTGATCGTTCTAGTAGTCACGAACGATCTAAAAAAAAGAAAACTAAGGATAAAACCAAGGACAAAAAGGCAAAATCTTCTTGGTCTAGGGACAGAAGGAAATCTCGGTCACGTTCTGGTAGTCCTGGAAGTACTTCTGATTTTTATGAAAATAGGAAAAAGAAAAGACGGTCTCGCTCAAGGTCAAGGCGGAGGGACCGCTCCCGGTCGAACAGCACTGAGAGGATTAAAAGGCGCAAGCACAGGAGGGACAAAAGCTACGAGAGGTATGATAAAGAAAGTGGTTTGAAGTCAAGGGACAGAAAGAGATCGAGATCCAGGTCTCGGGAGAGGAGAAAGTGGAGGTCTCGGTCTCGGTCTGCATCTCGCTCGAGGGAGCACAAAAGCAGCAAATCGAAGGAAAAAAGACTGCGATCCCGATCGCGTTCCAAAGAAAGGAAACACAGATCAAAAGAGACCTTGCCGCCTCCTGTTCCAGAAAAGGATCAAAAGCCTCCAGCTGAAAATGTGTCCAGGTGTCTGGAGCAACCCCATTCTCTGAAACAAGAGCCAAAAGAGGAGCTAGTACTAGAAGGGCTTTCCATAACCATCCAACCAAATGTCAAACTTGAGGAAATAGAGACTGAGACCCCAGTTCAGGTGAGAGAGGTCCAAGAAACTGTAAAGGTAGAGTCTGTGTGTCAGGAAGTGAGCGGTGAATCTGCATTTCCTGCGCCGGAGATCGCAAACATTTGTGCCCCAATTGGCGATTTGGATTCTTTTGCTGAAACGGACTTAATGAATAGTACTGATGCAGCAGTGCTCAGTAGCTGTGGCAATACAAACCTAGAGATTACAGTTAAAATAGAAAATACTGCATTATGTCCATCTCTGATGGAGCAACCCCCAAAGAAGGAGGTTTTCATGCACATTCCAGCTGAGGCTGCACCGATTCAAAGCTCATCCAAAAGCAAAGTTGTGGATTGTGTGAGGGAGGTTAAGGAGGAGTGCCTTGTCTCAAATGAAAATACAAGTAATTTCATTAAGCCTGAACTGGAAGTGGTACCTCAGGGTCCTGCCTTGAAATCAAAAGCACCAGTGAAAAGAGTTACCTGGAATCTTCAAGAGGAGGAAAGCAGCATGTTATCTGCTGGAAAAGCTCCAAGTAAGTCTCTTTTGGAAAACAAACAGTTGAAATAGGCTGTATAAGGCTTAGGATTTTGGTGCCTGGCCAAACCTGGTTGTAGAGTAGGAGCTCTGTCATCTGAGCTGGGATGATGCTGTGGTTTGCGGTCCTGGGAGCTGGCATTTTGCACTGGTTGAAATCACAAGGTGAGTTGTGTTAATGGATTGGAGAGGATGTGCTGTCAGCACAGCTCAGCCAGTGGCAGCTTGTTCACTCGTGAAGCACGTGCAACAACCCCATCTCTGCACTGGCACCCCCTGTCCCACCCTTTCTGCACTTAACTAGAATGGTTGCCTTGCCTTCAGAATTTATAAATGTTTCTCAAAACCAAGGAGCATGACAAGTCTGTAGCTCACTCCTGTTCTGCTGCCAGAAGCAGTTTGGCTTGGGAACCTGTGCTATTTGTGTTGACAGAGTTGCCTGTGCTGTTCTTGTTGGCTACTCTCAACAGATAAACTCAGTAGAAAGCAATTGCTCAAGGGGATGAGAAGCTTTAAAATACAAATGACTGCTAAAAAAGTCCTTTTATAGCTAGTTTTGTTGTTAGATGATTTTAATTTTAGTTTTTAAAATAGAAGGGGGTTTGAATCTTTGACAGATTATTTTGTTCTAAAGAAGTTTTCTTTTCCTAGGGATGCCATTTTACAAACTTCAGCGAGTGAAAGAAGGGGCCTGGAAAGCAGAGGACTTGAACCAAACGTTAAATCAGGTGCAGTTAAATGAGCCTCCTCCAACCAATTATATGGTTCCTGAGCCTATGTTTCCTGATCTAGATTCCTCTCAGGTTGGTTCCTATTCCAGCATCCCAGTGTCGTGGAAGGCATCCCATCTCATCTGTGCCCTTGTTGTGCAACACTCTCCTCTCATGGCAGTTTGCCTTCCACTGCGTGTGGTACATTTCATGTAGCCCATACACCTCTGCAATCCTCCAGTCATTTAATCTCTCAGGTGCTCCCTACAATTGAAGAAATTTATTATCTTTGAATTCTGCTCTGTACATGTAGCTTCTGCTTTCAGCAGCAGCTTGCAGAATGGTGGTGCTGCCTGAGAAGCCGTGAGCTTCTTCCTGACTATGATCAGGCTGTAAATGTTGCCTTGGTCTGAGCCATCAGTCTGGGCTGTCCACCAGTTAAAAGGGGATTTTGGGGCTGGTGGATAAAAGATGCTCAGAAAATCCTGCTCTGATGTTGTCTTGTCAGCACAAGCATTTATGGGGTGGTGTCTGTTTCGCAGGTGTACTGTCAGAACATCCCTCTGGCGCCAGCTCTGCCCTCCAGCCTGCCCCCCTACGCCCCGGTGAGCCAGCCCACGGTCCAGTTCATCATGCAGGGAAGTCTTCCAGCTCTTGGCTGTGTGGCAGGACAGAGCCTCACCCCAGAGCCAGGCAGCCTGGCGACAGCATCTGAGCCTGGAATCCAAGCTGCTTCTGTTGGAAGTGCAGAGGAAAAGATCAAAGTACCCAAACCTTCAGTGGATAAAACAAAAAATGAGGAAGTGAGTGAATGCTTAAAATTAAGGAGCTGTTTATTTGAACTTTTTCATTTGGGGGATTTTTAAACTTTCTGCACTGTATTTTCCCAGCCCTGCTGGTTTTGGTGACTGACTTTGCTAACCCAGGAGCAGCAGGCAGTCCTCTCTTTGAATTCGTTTGGGATTTATTCCATTTGAGGAAATGGATTGGTTTCTATTGGTTCATCACAATAGGACAGAGAAGGGATTAAAACATCTGAACTACATTCTTAAAGTTCTGAAACTTTCTTGCATGAATATTTGGAAGGGAACTTCCAGAAACCACCATGTCCAAGTTTTTCTAAACATCTGGGTTTCTCATTTCCCCTCCAGCTTTGAAATTAAGGTCAATTCTCATAACAGTCCTATAGAGAGGTAGGACTGTATCTTGTTGCTTATCAGCACTGAAAGTGCAGGGATAGTAAAACACTTTGGAGATGTTTCAGTGCAAGTCCTTTGCTGCACAGGGTTTGCTGCACAGACCATCTGCTCTAGGCACAGTGGATGCTAATACAAGAGCAAAAACCATTATTTTGCTTTGTACCATAAAATGAGACAGTAAGACGCATTTCCCACTAAGCCTCCATTTATGAGCAACAGTTTTTACGAACTTGTTTTGGTGACACCTGTAATCATTACTTCATAGACAGCTCTGCAATTTTCAGGTTGTCTTTTGAGCTGTCTGAAGCTTTGTATTTGCAGCTGTGGATTGCTGCTTTTAGAATCTCATGCCTTTTGTTGGATGTATGTTTACTTCAGAGCTGTTGGAAGGGAAGGGGGAGATCAAAATCAGGAAGCTCACATTGCAGTCACTTGCTTAAAACACATTATTTAAGACACAGAATAAACGTTCAGTAAAGCAAGGGCTCCTCATAGTGCAAACTGATACTTGTTTCAAGACAGTAGTTGACTGTAAAGGAAATCACTCTGAAGTGCTTACTTGGGTTGCTGAAATTATGAAATGAGAGTTTTCGTTGTTTGAGCATTTCTAAGAAAAACAGATTCAGAAACCATTCCCAAGACAGCACAAGGTAACGAAGTTCTCTTTCCTGTGCAGTACATGAAGAAGCTTCACATGCAAGAAAGGGCTGTGGAAGAAGTGAAACTTGCCATCAAACCTTTCTACCAGAAGAGGGAGATTACGAAGGAGGAGTACAAGAGCATCCTTCGGAAAGCAGTGCAAAAGGTGAGGGCCCAGGGAAAGGAAGTGGAGAGGAGGAGCTGGGCAGGTTGCTACATACGTGGCAGTACTTTAGATTGGACTTGCCATTTCAGCAATTACATGCCATAACTGGGCTAGCAGATCTTTGGACCCTGACTGATACTCTGCAGTCCTGTGGTGAAGCAGTAGTTGCTTTTAGCAAGACTGATGGTGCCATTGATGAGAGCTGTCAGTCTGTTCCTGTTACTAGGTAGTGTTCTCAGTGGACAAGAGCATTGCTATGTTTCAGTTGCCTGAGCTGAAATGTTACATGGTATCTGCCTTCGGTGAGAATGGTCAAATCCCCCTCACTAAGACCTTCAGCCAGAATTCTAGCTGTTTCTGATAAAGTGAGAAAATACTTTGTGCATTAGGTCCTTGAGTATCTGTGGTGTCCCTGAGCCTTGGAAGACAGCCTTGTAATTTCACTGATACTGACTTTTGTCTCAAATCTTAGTGCTGAGTAGATCATGGCTACAAAAGATGCAAACAGCAAGTAAATGTTGTCTCATAAGGGGAAGTAATCCTCCTGTGGTCAAGGCAGTTAATTGATATCTCAGAGAACTGTATTTTCTCCCTGCTCTCCATTCTTGCTATCACTGAGAAATTCCATCATAAATAAAAATTCCTGAGGTAATGGCTGCAATTTCACATCTTCTGTGTGAACCATATGAAGGATAAGTGTTTGCAAGAGAGCTGAGCAGTGCCAATTGCTACTGAAATCACTGTGAACTCCTCTCTGAAGAGAGAGAAGGTAACTTGGGTAGGGTCTGTGCTTTCTCTCCTGTCTCAGAATGGGTTCTCAAAACTGCCAAATTCTTTTAATCTGAGCATTGCTTCCTCAAAACATCCCAAAAATGGGATATCAGCACTTCCTTGGTTACCACGTGTTGTGTAAAACTGGATGGATGGGTGGAAAAGCCTATAGTAAAAATGAGTGGTTGTGCTCTGAGATGCCTCTGCATTCAGTTGGTGCTCTGTAGATAAACTCTGGGCCGTTTCTGGAATGCCTGAAAGAAAATACTGCTCTGGTTTTTGTTTTGTGCCTTATGTACCCTGCTATGAGCCGTGGGGGTCTATGCAGGAATTGGCTCCCCTGAACAGCTTAGGGCCTCTCTGCCACTTGCCTGAGCTGCTGTCATTGACTAAGTGCCCTTTCTGATCCCCTGCAGATCTGCCACAGCAAAAGTGGGGAGATCAACCCTATGAAGGTGGCTAACCTGGTGAAGGCCTATGTGGAAAAATACAAACATATGAGGAAACATAAGAAAACTGACAGTGAAGATACACGTGAAGTGGAAAACTGAGAGCAAGCCACAGCCAGCATGACTTGGACTGAACTTGTCCTAGCTGTGAACACTGTGGGAATAACAGACCTGCAGTTGCATCCCATTGTAAGCAGAATGCAGAGAAACAAGATGATAATAGACTTCATCTGTGGAACCTTCTCTTGAATTGTTTCCATATGGGAATGAATTTAGGACTTTTTTGAATTACCTACAGCTGTAGAACAAAATAACAATCAAATGCCTCAGACCAGCAGAGTAATTCAAGGGGAAACACAGAAGAGATTAATGTTTGGAACTCCTGGATTGCTGCAGTTTTCAGGGTTACTTTGATCACATTTTTGGGCTGTGCACTTGTCTTGCTAAAGTTTGAAACTGGACTCCACTTTTCATACAGTATATTGAGAGCTGTATACTGTTTCCCTTGTGTTTATTTATCAAAATATGGATTGTCTGTAGAAATTTCTGATTTAATACTTGAAATGTTGTATTTTTAGCCCGTTGGATGGTGAGCGAAGCTTTACTCGCTCTGGCATTTGGGGATTGCAGAAATGAGCTAACCTTTACAAACTGACTTCAGAAACACTGCTCAAGCTGTGGTGTTTATTTGCATTCTGTTGGAAGTACCTGGTTAGTGAAAAAAATTAATTTTGGGGTGGGAGAGTGTGTTGCACTTGTGTAAATAATGCACTGATGGCTGGTTTTGTGTCTGCCTTTCAGGAAAAAGCAAAACAAAAAGCAAGCATTGTCAATTTTCTGTAACAAGCCCAAAGGATAAGGTTGAACTGATGTACAAAGCAGAAATGTGACAGAGTTTATAAAGTTATTTTGAATGGTTTTTGTCCTACAGCAGGTGTCATTTGTTTGTCTTGCATCTGCCCCGTGGCCTGGCTGTTCTGTGTAAACCTGCACACTTGGCTCTTGCATAAGGAATGCTCTGTCTGTGGAAGGTGGTTTGAGTTGCATTAGTGATTGTCCCTCCTCCTCTGCAGAAGAACTGGTCTTCCTATGAAGAATCAAAGGAGTCCAGCACATACTCTGACTCCATCTCCATTGCTTTAGCAAAACTCCTTGCCTGTGGGTACTGCAGAGCAACAGGTCTTTTAAGTGACCATCTGAAATACAGGCCCTTAAATGATATTCAGCACCCTTGGACCTGATTTGAATCATTCCTCATCAAATCCTGCCAGGGAGGAGATGTTTCACAGAGAAACTGAAGAGAAAACCAGTAGGTTACAACTCAGTAACTGGCTTTCCCTTCACGGGAACTGGTTTAGAGAGTTTATTTTTTTAAACAAAACAAGTCTATATACCACTAGTGTATGGACTGGCACTTCCATACTTCTTGATGGATGCTTCACTCCCATCACTCACTGTACTAGAGGAGTGTTTATGGATGAATCCCTGAGCATTTTGGAGTTAATCTTCCTTGGTTCTGTGTGCTTCCTCTGTGGAAGTGCAGCCTGGATGGATGATAAGGAAGTGATCTGAAAACTTTGGAGTCTGCAGATTTTTAGAAAAGACACAGTACTGACTGCAGAACAGTTAGCAGAGAAGGTATCATTTTCAAGCTAAACTTGGGGCTAGAATACATACACGGAACATGGGTGTGGGATTGTAAATACAGACACTACTGAGAGACTTCTCGACAAACTAAAATTCAGGAACTTTAATGGCACTGTTGGCACAAGAATGAGAGAATGTGATCTAGTTGTACATACACTTATGGAAATTAGACACCTCTGAATATCTCAGAGGAGCAATTCTTCCATAACCTGTCTGTATACAGGGTGAAAAAGGTAGGTAGTGTGGAAAAAAAGGCTTGACCAAATAATAGATGCAACTACATTGTTTACCAGGAAGACAGTGTCAGTCTGTTTCATTCCTTGGGCTGTTTCACTGCTTTAAATTCTTGTTTCATGTTACCCTTGAACTAGCAATAAAGATAAGAGCCTGTTGCAGGGTGTATTAGGAGTGCCTGCCCTGTAAGGCCTGTTAAATTTGTTACCTCTGCACCTGCCATTGCCTGAGGAGTGCAGAGACCGAAAACTACACCTTCTGCATGTGCTTTCTGCTGAAGTTACATGAACAAGAATACTGGTTCTTTCATTCTGTCTGCCATTTAAACTTAATTATCAAATTTTAAGCTGTCTTCTGCGAGAGGCAATGAGAAATATACCTAAAAATGCCTCTTCTGGCATGTTCTAGAAAACATTTTTTCTAGTATACTGTGTATACTACTTGCTTACTTTTTTTTCCCCTTTCTGGTTTACCCTCTCAGATCAGATGCTGCTACCTGTTTAAGGAAAAAAATCTTACTTACTCAATACAATGCTGTTGTTTGGTGACAGTATAACCTCTTTTTAGTGGCCTTTCATTCCTATGCAAGACTAGTGATGCCAAAAGCTTGTTCAGCACAGGCAGGGGAACTACACCAGGAATTTGACTCAGGACATAATCTGCCACCTGTTTGTCTCATAGGTGAACTCCAGTACTGCTTTGGGACATAACCCTGGCCCTGCCATCTGGCCAGAGGGGCTCGGGTTCTTGAGAGCTGCTCTGAGGTTGGATGGAGAAGGAGAGGGTGGGGCTCCCTGCCAGAGGTCGGAGAGGCGGGAGCGACACAAGAGGAGGAAACGAAAGGGGAGGTGAGCACCTGGAGGATCCAGCTGGTGCGTGCTGCAGGGTCATGGCCCAGCCGAGAGCCTGGGAGTGGCTGCCCTGGCTCTTCACTGCTCTGGCTCTGTGGTGGTAGGAGTTCTTTGGCTTGTCCCTGAGAGAGAGACGGGGCATTTGGAGCATGTCGCACATTTCTATGGTGATGCTGAGAAATGATGAGTCAGTCCTGAACAGGGTCCATTGCATAAGGGGATGCCGTGCTTGGCATCATGGGAGGAAGTGAAACAAGGGAGAGAAAAGCAAATGTAACCATGTTTTGCTCTGGTATCGTGATTCTTGTCCTGCTGACGCTCGTCTCGCCTGCAAATCTCTCTTCTCTAAACACCCTCTGTTCGGGGGTGTTCTCAGGCATCACTGAGGCCCTGCGTGTGTGCCCTGTCCTTTGGGGAACCCCACCGTGCCTGTGTTATTTCCCCAGTCTCCCAGGGCTGGGAACATCCCTGCAGGGAATCACAGCATCGTCTGGAGGGGGAGGATGTGAAAGAGGATGTGTCTGAACTCACTGGCCCTGGCCTCAGTGCATCCACGTGGCTGTGGTCAAGAGCTGCAAGTGGGCTGGCCGAGTTATTTGGGGAGCAGCTGTCCTGACATCAGCTTTGCTCCTGCAGCCCACTGCTGGGGTTAGAAAACTCCCAGTTTTGGGGTAGATGCATCTGTGGCTGGAACTCCTGCAGCTCTCAAAGCGTGAGAGCAAATCTGTTGATGCGACACTTGGGCTGCAGGTCAACATCTGGTGGGAACTGTTCCTGCATCTTCAGTCCTGGCCAAGATCCTCAGCTTCAGTTCCTCTCTTGAGAGGACACAGGAGCTGTTCAAGCAGCAATTGTAGTTGCACTGTTCAACCAGCTCCTCTGCTTTTCCTTGCTGGCCAAAATTATCCCAAAGTCATGCAGAAAAAAAAAAAAAAAGGTCTGCAATTCCAAAGGGTCAAAATGTCTTTTAGCCACCTTCCCTGTCCCATGTGTCCAGGTCAGGAGCTGGAGGACAGATTGCATGAAGTGAATCTCTCCACCCAGAGGCTGCATGTTCTCTGTCCCATAGTCCTGAGCAATTCCATGCTGCAGAGTCTTGACCTTGACAGGAACAAGCTCAGGAGCGTCACCAGCATTTCTAAGCTTTGCAACGTCATGAAGCTGATACCGTGCAAGAATGAGTTTGTGGACTTTCCCAATTAAATCTAGGTCCTAGTCTGTTTGGAGAGGCTTGAGCTGAATCAGAATCAAATGTGGATCATCCCAGAGGGGGTTTTCTCCCATCTCCTCAGGCTTAAACACCTGCAGCTGAACAACAACCATCTCTGTGCCCTCCCCAGGGACTTGCCAGCTTGTCAACACAGCCTCCAGTACTTCAGCAACCTGTTCCACCTGTGCAGCCTGTCCTGCAGCTGGCACACTTACAGGAGTTCCATGTGCAGATTAATGTCCTTTGCCAGCTCCCCAAGGAGCTATTCCAAGGACAATCTCTGAACTTGTTTAAGGCCAGTGGGAATCCCCTCTGGGAGCCACCCAATGAAGTGTGTGCTGATGGCATTCAGCAGATCCAGAATTGCTTCAACCAACTCCAGCATGGTTTGGGGCAGGAGGACAAGAGAGTCAAGGCCATGTTGCTGAGAGCCTCACTGGCAGGAAAGTCCACCATCTGCAGATGCCTGAAGCAAAGGCAGTCCAAACTGGTGCCCAAGGAAGAGCAAACAGTTGGGGTAGAGATCAGTGAGTTCCAGATCAAGGACTTGACATTCCTCTTCTGGGACTTTGCTGGCCAGATGGAATACTACATGACTCACCACGTGTTCATCACCCCACCAGCACTCCTCATCATCAGTCTTCACATGTGAGCACTGAGCTGGTTTGGATTCCAGGTAGAGTGGGGAAACTACAAAGGAGCTGAGGAAACTCTGCGCTGCACAAATTCACACCATTTTCCATTGAACCTTGAGGACTGGTCTTATCACCACTGGCATAGCCAGCTCTCCCCATTTTTGCAGATCAACCTTTTAGTCCACCAGCTCTGTCATCACCTTGCCAAAGGCCTCTGTTTGGTGGGGTTGAATAACCGTCAACTCCTTGTGACAAGTGAACCCCATCTAAACAGACTTGATTTCTGCAAGAAGCAAATCCCTGTGATCCCTCCTGTATCCTGTGGTGTTCCCTGAACATGGAGGGAGCATCAGGCTTCGGTTTGGTGCTACAGAGAGAAGCTCTCATCCATAGCAGGGTTTGACTCTGCTACACTTCATAGCTTAAGGATGGGAAACTGAAGGATGAGCTTGGATACAGCCCATGTCAGCTTCTGAGATCTGGGCTCTTGTCCAGTGAGCTCCTGAGACAGCACAGAATGTGTGGTCAGGCCTGTACTGGTGGAAGTAGGCTGGAGATCCAGAGGCTGAGATATGAATTTGGGATTTTCTTTTTCTCCCTCCCCAGGTACCAAACTAACCACAAAACTTTCAAGGAACTCGTTGGTTTCTGGATCAACAACCTGTCCATGTGAGTCCCAAAGTCGGTGGTGCTTCCTGTGGGAACCCATGTGTATGGCTGCTAGGAGCAGGAGGGAGCAGAGAAGACACATGACATCATGGCCAGGATCACAGTCATGCTGGCAGAGAGAAAAAACAGTCTTGCACACTTCATCGACAGCCTGGAGGGCAGTGAGGGGTTTTTTGTGGACCAGTGAGAGAGGCTGAAAGAGATGGAGAGCTGCCCATTAACTGTAGGGCTGAGATCATCCTGGGTTCTGGCTGGCTGAGGTCACCCTGCTGTCTCTGGCAGCCCAGTGTGCTACTGGCTAAGGTGACCTGGTACTAATGCATCAGGCCACTACTGCAGCCCCTTGCCAGGCTGGGGTGGACATGGCTGTGACCTGCAGGGGCCTTGCCCCTGGTAGGTGATGGACATCTCTTCCTGTGGCTTCTACCAAGTGCCTGAGGAGGAGTGTGAGGGGTCATTTACCATTTACCAGGTGATTTTCAGGAACTGCCGCAGAACAGAGGAGTGAAAGAAGTGCCCTCTGAAGCTGAGCCAGTGGTGTGTCTCACCCTGGGTGACTTCATGGGCAATAGGTCTTTGCTTTGCCTCACAGGCTAGAAAATTCCTCTGGATGTGTTTTTGTCAGGTATATGCTTCATCTTTTTCAGACCTTAAACTCAGTTGGTGCCAACTGCATGGATCGCCGTGACATCAGAAAAAGCTCAAGGCCACTATTTTGAAGCATGTGAAGAATGAGGAGCTCTTCCCTGAGGTTGTCCGAGTGCTGCCGCCCCTCTGCAGGCAGTGGGAGCTGCCATGGGGGATACTGCACCGAGCGAGGAGATGGCAGACCGTGGTGAGGGCTCTGTCACCCCCGCCACACCTGAGAGGAGCTTCTGTCCTGTGCCTGGGACAGGCTCTCTCACTGCTTTCCTGAACTGGGGATGGGCTCCCCAGTGCTTCCTGCACCTTCTGGCCCTGTTTGTGTGCCAGTGGGGCCACTGCTGAAGACCTTGTGTTAATGCTGAGCAGGCCATGTTGTCTGGTTTCTTGCTTTCCAGTGGTGTTTTTCTTTCTCCCCTTTTCCCTGTATAAGCAATTAAAAACATCTTGCAGGAAGGAGCTCCACAGCTTTAATGGAACCCTGTGGTTTTCAAATCTACATCCTGCTATCTTTATTTAATGGTCCTTCCCTAGACCATTTTTCCATGTGTCCCGTGACTTAGCAGGACTAGCAGGCAGCTCCAGCCCCTTGCTTATATACCTAAAGCAGGTATGAACACCACCAGTTCCCAGTGACATCTCTGGCTAGTGTAGGTTTAGAGAATGTCCTGGGTTGTAGTTTAGGATGTATTCTATCACCATCTTCTGTTAATGGCCCATGGATGCCTTGCTGCAGGACTCATGGATAACTCCCTCCGGGAGCGCTCTCTCTTTAACGGGCCATCAGGAACCCGTGTGACTCATCATCCCATTGTGAGATGCTCCGCCCAGGGGGAGGAGCCAAGCATTCTCACCTGGATCTAATCTGGGATTTGGGACAGTAGAAGCAGCCCTCACCCACTGGATTCCCAGAGGACTGGAGCTACCAGACCTTGCTATGATATCACGGCTTCAGGCAGACCACCTCACCTGGGCTGCTTCCATCACTCTGATCAGGTTGTATTCTGACTCTGTCAGTGGTCTTTTTTGTATTATTGCATTTATTTTATCTTTTTTCCCTTCTCATTAAATTATATTTCTGACTTGGGGCCTCTCACTTGGTTTGTTTTCAAACCACAACAGAGAACGAGAAGCAAATGCTTTTCTTTTGTGGAGATAACCAGATTGTGTTGCCTGTCTGTCTTCATTGCTGAATGACAGTCTGAGGTTTAACTGGCAATCTGAGGTTTTCTGGCTGGAAACAAACCTGCTTCCTCAAACAATAATAACCCCCCCTCCCCAGTATTAGCCTCATTTTTCAGAAAGTTCCTAGCAGGCTGTTGCCACTGCTGAGGCAAGTAAGGGCTGTGGGGGCTTCCAGGGTGGCAGCTGGACAGCTGAGGAGAGGCATGACATTTTTGGTCACAGTCGCCAAGCATCAATCTGATCCCAGCTACTTCCCCAGGGATAGCACAGGTGACGTGGGATGCTGCTGGTGTTTGTTGGCTCTCTGAAGCATCTGCCTGGGAATGCTGTGTCTGATAGATGCATGCTGAGCTCCTGCATCTTCCTCTAGGCATGATGGACCTCCAGTACCTTCTCAGCAAACTCTCCCAGGGCGAGCACCCGGTCAACCTGGGCAGAGAACTCCTCTAGGACATTGGGAGGGCACACCCAATCTTCAGGCAGCCATCTGGTTTCCACGCTCCTCCCTGAGGTACCACCCCCTCTGCACCTCTGAGCTGGCGGTCTGCTGTTTCGTGTTGTAGTTACTGCCTTATTTTTCCCAGAACATCTCCAGTGAGTAACTCTGGGCCAGTACTCAACAAAGAATTACTTTTGTTTAGCCCAAGCCAAGCTGTCCTCAACACATTCTGCTTGCAAGTTGTTTGTAGCCTTAATGCATGGAAATAAATGCCTTGATAAATGCATCCCTTCACACTAGGAAGTCATCTCATCTACTCTAATTTAAGGGGAAGAAGGCACTGATAAAGCTGACACCAGCCTGCCCCTGCCAGCAGGGATGTTGCTGATACAAGGCTGGACACAGACTCCCATGGTTTTGGGGGTAGAAGAGGGTGGTGAAGATTTCAGACTGATAGCAGAGGCGAATATGCAGGCAACAGCAGCAAGAGAGAACGATGTTTCTTTACATATATATTTTAACTTGGAAAAATTAAGAAAATAAATCTGTAAATTACCCACTCCACTAAAAGATACACTAGAAGCTGACAGAGGCAAAAAGCAATGTATAAGCTCCAGGATTGGTCAGTGAAGCTGTCCTTGGGTTTTGGGGTGCTGGTTTGCAGAGCCTGGGATGCCCAGCGGTCCTGCTGCCTGTGCCAGGGCCACGGGGAGCAGGGCAGGTGGGGTCAGCCCAGCTGCATGTTGTACTGCTCGATGAGCTCCATGAGGTCGAAGGAGTTGGAGAGCTGCAGGCTGATGGTGTGGCTGTCCAGGGAGGAGGCTCCCTCCTGCAGCACCTGCTCGTAGCAGTACTGGCAGAACCTGGGCACCAGCTGCAGCGGCAAAACATCGGGGTTAGGGACAGCTGCCTGATACGGCTGCAACAGCCTGCATGGCCCTGTCCTCCTGGAGTGCAGGGAGGAGATGTCTGGGGCACCCTTCGTCTCCCCCAATCCCTGAGGGTCCCTGTCCTTGGGTAGCTGCCTTCCACACCATCCCACCCATGGAACCTGTTGAGTGTCCTCTGGCCCACCCTCACCCCATGTTTTCCCTGTCTCCAAGGGTTCCCTTCTGATCATGCAGCCCCACATTCCTCCAAGGGTACCCCTTCCCTGTCAGTCAATTCCCCCACCTCTCTCAGCCCCCAAGGTACCCCCTCCTTGGGTGTCCAGATGTCCGTCTGCCCCAGATCCTGAGGGCTCCCAAATTCCCATCTCCACTGCTGAGGGCAATGGAGGGCCTTCTACACTGGGCACTCCTACACTGGGCCTCCCTTCTTTGGCACCTAAGCACTCACCTCCTCTGGCTTTTGAGGCTCCCCCTGCCCAGTCCCGGAGGAAAATCCATCAACTATGAGTCCCCATCCCTGGCCACTCAGAATCCTATCTGCCTCAGTCACCAAGGGTCCCTCTTCAGGCACCCAAACCCTCCATCTTCCACCCAACTCAATCTCAAGGATATCCCACCTTCAGGCACCCAGAATCCCAGCTCCCCTGGCCTCCATGAATCACTCCCCTTCCCTGGGCAGCAGTGGGATAGTGGTGGGTTTTGGCTACTGCACCTTGACCAGGATGAGCTTGGACTCCTTAGGCTTGTCCTTGGAGAAGGCCTGCCCAAAGCAGAGGTAGATGGTGAAGTCAGGGGATCGCCGCCTTTGGCCGTTGCGGAAGTCCCTCAGCTCTGTGAGGCAAAACAGGGCTCAGTTTTGGAGTGAGCCTGGAAGAACAGAGGGGCTGGGAGGGTTTGGATGCTTGTAGCATCCTGAGGCCGGCTCCCATGAGCCCCAAACCAGGCTGGGCAGGAGACAACACACGGGGAACTACATGACACCCTTACCCACCTGTGCAAAACTCATTGTAGTCAAAGATGAGCGTTTCCTGGTCCCGGCAGAGCAGGTTGGGTGGGGGCTCCTCAACCCCCTCAAGCTGCTGGGACAAGGCCCAGAAGACCCTGCACTTCTCCCAGCGAGTGGCAAAGACCTTGTGGGCGCGTTGCTCCAGCTGCAGCCCCGCGACGCCCAGCAGCTCCTCAGTCATGCGCCGCTGTTTGCTGTCGGCCACGCTGGCTGGGCTGGGGAACTGCACCACGTGCCAGGGGCACGGGGCCTCCGGCAGACTGGGGGCCTGGTAGGTCAGCAGGCAGCGGCTGCTGACAACCACCTCCCGGTGGAACTCCCTGCCCCGGTAGTAGATGGTGACATCCAGGATGGAGAAGGTGCCATCTGCACCAGGAAAAGATCAGCAGCCGCATCCTCCAAACCAAAACGTTCCCCCTCCCCAAAGCACGCCCCAAGCAGATTTGCTGTTAATAATCGCAATAATAATTTATAGCTATTACTAATGAATAACCCTCACCTGCGTTATCCAGCAGCAGCCGTGGCTGTGGCACAGGGTTGGTAGCGGGCATGAACAATGCCTGCTCTGCCGCGTACTCCATGGAGACCGTGCCCTCCATCAGGTGGCACGGCGTTGGCATGGCCCCTGCAGCGGGACACGAGCGGCATTGGCACCACCATTCCAGACACGGCGGGTTAGGAGCTGCTATGGCACCACCCTGGCCTCTTCCCACCCCATCATGGCATTCCCAGATCCTGCCCCAAGGCACCCACCTGTGTCCTCAGGTGGCATGAGGCCCGTTGGTTGGTAGGTGTCCAAGGCTGGCTGCTCCACCGTGGTCACCCACTCTGGGAATGTTGTGGGAGCGAAGCAGCCGTTTTGGCTGGTGTCCGCATAAGGCTGGAGCAGGGTGTCCTGGTGGGAAGTGTCCCCTGCAGGAAAACCACCTGTGGGAAGGTGCTGGCGTCACTCACACTGCGAAGTCGCCAACTCTGCACCCTGTGAGCAGAGCTGGTCTCACCTGCAGGCATGCAGGTTGGGGCCAGTGGGCCAAGGTCGGGAGAGATGTCACACTGCTTCAGCAGGTCCTCCAGAATTGAGAGCTGTGTGGAGTCGGTGTTGCCTAAGGGGGAGCACAGTGGGTAAGATGTTTCACAGCCACAAAATTGGCCCCAGCTGAGCCAAGTGGGTGTCCTTCCCCTCAAAAAAGATTGTGGGACTCGTGCTTACCTGGCATAGCAATTTCTGAGGCCATGTCTCGGGGGTGGAGCTCCAGCTGGAAAAGGAAGGAGAATGGGATTTTATTGCCGTGATTGCCAGGCACCCAGCCTCCCCGAGCCCACATTTTGGCCAGGTGCTGGGCTGCAGCTTGGGAGCAGTGCTTATGGAGTGGCAACAGGCAACCCCCTGGCCTGCTGTGTCCACCCAGCTACCTGCAGCTGCTGTTGTGCTGCCTGCTGGTCCACCACAGGGTTTGAGATGCTGGAATCTCCCTCCTTGCTGTGGTGGAGGTTGGCTGAAAGGAGAGCACCAAGAATGGGAGATCCTGAGATTGCCCACCCCACTCAACACAGCCCCTCCATGGGGCAAGGCTCACCTGAGACAACGGAGAAGACCTTGTGGGGGTCATCACCACGCTTGGAATTGTCCTCTTCCAGGTTGAACATGTGGGTGCTTCTCAGGGCACAGCGGAAGTTGGTCTTCCACTTGGCCGGGTCCTCGGAGCCTTCCTCATACCTCCCACTGACCTTTGCCCAGGCCTGGGGGTGCAGGGAGGTGAGCGTGGGGTCCCTGGCTCCATGAGCATGGAGGTCTCCAGGGATGACTGGTCTTTCCCCACCTTCCCAGCTCCCATCCTGAAGACCTCAGCTTGCTGCTGGTCACCATCCTATCCCACACACCCTGAAGACCCTGAGGCCACTGCTGGCGACCCCCACCCCACCCAGCCTGAGGATCTCCACCTCGCTGCTGGTGACACCCACTCCACCCACCTTGAAGACCTCCACGTCACTGCTGCTGATGTCCTTCCTGGCGTTGTGCTTCCAGGGGACGCTGAAGACAGTGTGAGCAGAGTCGATCCAGTGCAGCCCCGGGTACCTCCCGCTGTTGATGGCGTTCAGCAGCCACTGTCCGAACCGCATCTTCTGGGCTTCCCTGCGGGCGCGGGACCGTCACCGGGGCACCCGGGGCCACCCGCAGACGGCGCCCCGGGGCGGTGCGGGTTTGCTGGGCGCCCTTACCCCTCCTCCGGCGCTGCCATGGTGCCGGCCCCGCAGAGCCCCTGTGCCGCGCCGTGTCGCGCTGCGCGGTGCCTTGGACGCGGGAGGCGGTCTCCTGCTGCCCGATCCTTTATCCGCCCCTCTCGTTTTCCTGGAAATCACGTGTCCCTTCCGAAAGTGAAAGTGTCGCCGCTCCCGCGGCGGGGCGGTGCCGCCGCTCCCGGGAGTGCCCGGGGGATGCTCCGGCCGCGGGGATGCCGCTGCGCAGCCCCGCGCACCGCCTCCCCGGACTATCAATAATGAAAGTAAATTGTAAATTAAATAATATAATTATAAAACCGGACCTAAAGCTGAGCGTGGAGCGCAGGGGGCGGCCAGCACACGCTCCAGCGGGGGTTTCCCGGGGCTGGAAACCCCCGGGCCACGTCCAGATGTTTATTTTAATCCTTCTCCCGGCTGCCTTGGCTTGCCCGCTTAGGCCGTGCTGCCAAAAGTGACAAACCAATAAAGGCCAAAGTGCGGCGGGCAGCGCTCGGTACCGGAGCAGAGGCGAACCAGGCCATGCTCCGGACAGCAGGAGGGTCAAGGGCAGCGACAGCGGTCCCCGGCTCTTCCCTGAGCCCTTTGAGCTCTGCGGGGAGCAGAATAAACAACCTAAACTCCTTGAGAGGTTTTTCGAGTTCCTTACCCAAAGACCAGGAAGGAGTGATGGGGTCAGCCTTTTCCCGAATGTGGTTTCCCATTTGAGGAAATGTCTTTGCAGAACTCTCTACTGCCTACTAGGCACTCTACATGGTTTTTCAGAAGGCTGCCTTTTGTTTCGCAGGGAATTTCCCACTTCCTTCCTAAAAATTCCCCTGTTCCTCTGCAGGAAATTTCCCAGTCACTTTGCAGGCTATTTCCTCATTTCCTGGGAAATGTCTTTGTTGTTTTCTAGAGTGCTCCATTCCAGTCCACGATTTTCCCCTCTGCTTAGGGGATCTCCATTGCTTTCCTGGGAAATTTCCCCATGACTGTTACTCCCTGGAGAGAGAAAAGCTCATGTCTTTACACTTAACTGCGTGAAGGTGTGGGTGTTGACGCCTTTCAAACGGGTCGCAGTGTCCCCTCTGCCTTTGGGCAGCGGCTTTGTCCCGGAGCAGGGACAGCTCGGCTCCGGACACAGACACAGCTCTGCACAGCCCGGCTCCCGGAGCGCTGGGGTACAACAGCAGGGCCAGGGGAATGTGGGGTGGGCAGTTCGGGAAGGCTGCACCCTCCTGGTCCCTCGGCCAGTGCGGAAAGGAACGGGGAAACGCGGGGCCGGGAGTTCAGGATAAAAGGACGGTGCCTCCTCTGGAGCCCTGAGAGAGAAAACACGCAGGTGTGCTCTGGTGGACTCCCTCGCTTTATTGGAATAAAGTTGTGGGACTCCTCTGTCTCCTCTTTGGACACAAACCTTTTGGTGTTTGTGGTCTTTCCTAACACCTGGAAGCAAGAAATTATTTCCCAAGAAATATCATTCATCCTCTCCAGGCAATTCCCATTTTGCTATCCACCAGTTCTTCCTTTGCATTCTGGGAAATTTCCCCTCTCGGAAATAACACTTTCTTTAAAAATGCCACTTCTGCTTTTCAGGAATTTCCCATGTATTTGAGGCAATTTCCTCCTTGCTTTCATGGAATTTCCCTCCTTTTATTTCTAGGCCATCCCCCCTATAACCTTGTAGGAATTTCCCCCATTGCTTTCTAGAAATTCCCTGAATATTTCCCCCTTTGCTTTCAAGGACTTAGCTCCTAGTCCTCACATGGAAATTCCTACATTGCCTTACAGAAAATTTCCCCTTTGTTATCCAGGATATTTAACTTTCTAGGATGGTTTCCTTTCATGCTCCAGGAATTCACCTCTTAGTTGCCAGGATTTTTCCTTTTGATTTGCACGAATTTCCCCCCAGATTTTTAGGAAATTACATTCTTCTGTTCCAGGAAATTTCACAAGCCAAAACTTACCCAGGACAGGGGCATTTGGCAGATCCAGCAAAATGGATTTAAGGGCAGTGAACACCATGAAACCCAAAGAGGAGTCAGATCAGGGTGGGAGCAAGGGACAAGGCTGACATGGACAAGACTGGAAAGGGCCCAGGGTGGGTGAAGGACCCTCTGCCAGAGGAACAGGTGGGAAGAACAAGGAGTGGTGCTGGCTGCTGCCCCAGGGACAGGCAGCACCTGCAGGGAAGGGAGCAGAGGCGTGTTTATTTACTTTCATTCCTCAATGCTGCAATCAATGCAGAGCAGTTTCAGTTAATAGGTGATTAATTAAATCGATGGGAGTCCTCCCACTTTATTTTTTTTTTTTTTCCTGCAAGCAGGACCCTGCCTGACTGGAGAGGGAGAGACAGAGACCTGTCCTGCATGGCCACAGCTGTTACCCCCTGCCACCTCCCCAGGTCCTGCTGGTTCAGGGACATGTCCAGGAAGCTAAAAATCAGCCTCCTTTAGGTCACCAGCTCCTGCACAGTGGAAGAAGAGCTGGAGATTTCAGGAGGAAGAGTCAGTTTTACAAAGAAGTTTTTTAAAGCATCCCAAAGGACAAGGAGAGCTCTCCCTGAACCTCAGCCCTTCATTGCACCAAAATTTCCTCCAAACTTAACCCCACTAATACAAACCTGCAACCCGTGCACATCCCTGCAGCCACAAGTCACCCAGTTTCAGGGGACAATCCTTGCAGGAAAAAGGGCAAGCTGAAACCCCACAAGTTTTATCAGCAAGGTCTCTTTTGTGGACCCTTCCTGTAAATCAAAAAGCAGCAAGGAATGGGGCATCTTAAAGAAAAAAAATAAAATAAACCTTTCTCTTTTAATCCACCCAAGGGAAATCCAGAGCGAGAGCAGAATCACAGCACGACACACAGCACAGACATCTATCATTGCCTTTGCACAGATTCCTTCCCAGATACACGGAGAAGTCATTAAGAAAAAGGAAAAAAAAATTATTCACATATGCAAAGTGACAAGTAACAAATCAGCCACAGAACAACTTTTTCAAAGAGAAAAAGGATTCATCAAGGAAGAAGGCCCTCAACATACAGGTTTCACGAAAACCTAATGCAAGAATGGTGAAACAGAGGTGGTTTTCTTATAAACATTAAAAACAAGGATGTTTTTAAAAATAATTTAAATACACATTCAAAACACAAACACCAAGCAGGCGCCTGGAGAATAAAGCAAAAAGTAGGAATGAAAAGTGAATTCAACCAGTTTAATTTCAACACCAAAGTTGGGTGGATTGCACCAAATGTAATAAATAACGGAGAAGATCACACTGGGTTGGTAGATCTCACACTCAAGATCATTTAAACTAGAATTAATTACACAGCCCAAGAGAGTACTGAATGAGAAATCCCCCTGACAAGTGATAGTAGCTGCGGCAGTGTCCCTTTGACAGAGCAGGTCGTAGGTGTGGATTTGCCACCCACCACTGATCCCCACCCCAGGAGCAAACAGGATGTTCTTGTGATGCAGAGGACTCACCCCCTCAGTGATGGACACACAAATAACTCCTTGCTCAGAGGAACCCTCTGCCTTGTCCACACCCACTGGCTCCAGTCACACCCAAGGCAAACATCAGAACACAACCAGACCTTGTGTTCCCACCTGGCAGGGTGAGCCCACAGGGGCAGCATGCCTACTGTGGCCCCACAAGGTTGGGCAGCACCAAAAACTGGAGCCAATGCCTCCTTCTGCACACCTGGGGTCAGGCTGGGAAAAAATCACATCAGCTGGTCTACACCTGCAGCCACAGCTTTATCACCCTAGGGATGGGCAGGCTGAAGGAATGTAAGTGGCTTCTTGTTTGGTTTTCCCTCCCCACAACCCTGAATTAAAACAAAACAAAACCAAAAAAACAACCCAAACAAAAGAAAGAACCAAAACAGAACTAAAGAAAATCCCCACAAAACAAAACAAAACCCAAAAAACCACCCCCCCCCATAAAATAAACAAATAAAACAACAACAACAACAAAAAAAGCCCCCAAAAAACACCCCAAACCAAAAATAACTTGATCCCAAGTTCCTCTCCCTTCCATGCTTGTAACCAAGCAGGGAAGCACCTTTGGACATTCATGTGATCCCACAGACATGTTCCCTACAGAGCAGACACCTTATTTCTGCACCTCAGCAAGATGTGCCTGTGACACCTAGTTAGGAGGGACATCCCTTTGCTTTAAGACAAAAATAATTACAAAATCAGTAGGAACAATCAGAATTCATTTAAGTCCAACTAGTTTTTAAAAAGGGAAAAGGGAAGGACTGAAGGTTTCCAGGCCAAGGAACTTGCCAGATCCAGCATCCCCCCCATCCCTACCTCCAGCAGCAACAAGATAAGCCCCCTTTGTGCACTCTTGACCCGAGGCCAGCAGACCAAGGAGGTGCTGAGGGGACACAGCTGCCCCTCCACTCCTCCTCGGACAGCTGGCAGCTCCAGGAAGAAAGAGAAACTGAGGTGGATGAGGGTTGAAGTTACTTCTTTCCCATCTCTCCTCCTCCCCAAGACTGAGAGGAGACTTCTGGGTCTGCAAGCCCAGTCTGTGCTTACCAGTGTCCTTAAGAATGACAGAATTTAAAACCAAAAACCGGGAAATTAAAAAGAGAGAGAGATGCATAATTAAGTATTGTCCGTGGAAGGAGCGGTAGGGGGCAGGTCCCAGACGGCAGCAGAGGAGGGACTCTGTCCCTCCCCACGTCTGGGCACCGGGTCCCTTCGCGTCCCTGCGCGAACCCTTTGTGCTGTTGCTGTGACATCGACCGACACGGATGGCGAACACGGGGATGGATCCAGCGCTGCGGAGGGCAGGAGGGCACGGGGCCAGGGCTAGGCCCGGCGCTTGGGGAGCATGTCCAGCAGGAACTCCGCAATGCCCACGAAGTAGACAACTTGTGCGATGCCGAAGAGAGGAGCGATGACCAGGGCTCGGCAGTAGGCCCCCTTGAAGAAGGCCGTGGGCCCTTCCCTCTGCCAGATCTTCCTGGGGAGAAATGGCACAGACATTGGGTTAGTGTCCACCCCACCCCTCCACCGTGCCAGGAGAGCCCCTGGCCACGCCCTGCCTTTCTATTTCCCTCCAGGGACTAAACCCAGGCAAGCGCTGCTGCCTGGCACAGCCTCCACAGCAAATCACTCATCGCTGCCCAAGTGCTCTGCAAGCGGCCATGCAGAAACGTGCCCCATCCCTACACCTGGCTAGACACAGGAGTGGCTGTCTGTGTCTGCAAGTACAGCTAAGACAACCCCAGACAACTCCATGCTTGCATCAAGAGGTGCCCCAGCTCAAAAGCTCCACCCTCAGCATGAGACAGGGCCAGATTGCAACAGATTCTGGCCACCACAGAAATACAAAAGTAGAAGTCCCTCTGTGTTTTGAAGCAGCCAGACCATAGTTTAGCAAAGGATCAGAGGACAATGCAGCTGGGGACAGCCCACTCTGGCAGTGCTCTTGCAGACATTGTGCAGAGCAGTCCCAGGAGGGATATCAGACTCAATACTGTAGGATTTTGGATATCAGACTCAATACTGTAGGATTTTCCAACAGCAGGGTCTTGGGAGAGACTGCCACAGCATTGCCTCCCTTTGCAGGAATAAACCCTCAGTGTTATGACTACTGGGGTTTGGACAGAAATATTTAAATATAAATGCGATGTTTTTCTTGCTCAATATGGAAAGAAGTTCTTTTTTATAAAACTATATATACACATCTGCTCATATATCTATATATATCTCCAGATACACAGATAAACTGATAAAAGCACAGGTTCAGAGGGAACATGAAGCACAGCTGCTGGCTGGGTACAGAAGCTGCAGTGCCTGCCTGGCAGCAGGCAGCAGCAGCTGGCAAACACCTGATGAGGTGCCTCTGTCATGAGGAGCCTTACTTGGTGCAGTCCAGGATCCCCGAGTAGGTGTCCTCATTCACTCCTCTCTGCAAGGACTGCAGTCGTGTTTTTATCACTGGGGAGGGAAAGAGAAGGGAGACATTAGGGGTGAGGTGAGCACTGGGAGCAGAGCAGGCAAGAGCCACCCTGAAGGTATTGTCTTTGAAATGGTCAAAACAGAATTACCAAGAATTCAGACCATTTTCATATATTTATCAGGGAAAATACATTTTATATATTTCTTTACAAATGGATAAAAGAAACACAAAGCCACCCAAAACCCAATCCCTCCCTCCCCCACTGTGATCAGGGTTTCAAAAGCTGACTTAAGCTTTAAATTTCCCAAATTCAGATATCTCTCTGCAAAGTGGGAACTTATTTTCAAATGCTCATCTCCTTCAGGAAGATGTATCTAAAATACACAATTCTGCTCCTACATTTCTTTACATCTTGGAGCATGTGCAGTCCTGGGGAGAGAGCAGTTACTTTCTGGTGTTTTTCACAGGACAGAAACCAAGGTGGTATTTAAAGCAGATGCTGTGGAGCAGGAGAAAAGGCCACAGACCTGAGGCTTCCCTCGTTTGTCCCAGACCATATAGTTGCAAGTGGTCTGCATATTGCCACTCCACATGGAAATGTGCTTTTCCATGAATAACCAAAATGAAATGTCACCCTCTTCCTGACATACCTAATAAATACTGCAAAACTCTGTGTAAGCTGTGGCCAAAGCTGTAGCTCAGCTGAACTCACACCATCAGAGCTGGAGGCAGCAGAGCTGTCCCCTTCTGTGTGCTCATGCTGTAAAAAGGCTGGCACAGTCACTCTCCCCCTCACCTGGCCCAGCCTGAGCCTCTGACTCCCGTCACTTGGCACCAAGCCACCACCACGGGCTACTCAGGACTTACCATCACAAGGATTGACAGCCACTGCAGCTGTGCTGCCAGCCACACATCCAGAGAGGAAGGACACGTAGAACGGAGCCTTGACATTGGGGTCTTTCTGGCCCAGCTTGTTCAGGTTTGCAAACAGTGGGAAGTAAACAATGGAGAATGGGACATCCCTGCAGTGGGGCAGAAAAAAAAGGAAGTAAGAACAAGGATGAGCAAAGTCAGCCCGGAACACCAACAAACTGAGCAAAGAAGAGCTGCAAGCATCACATGCTGGCAGCACAGCCATGAGTGCAAAGCAGATATCCTGGCTCTGGGATTGCAATGCAGACAGGAGCTGAAACTCAGTGGGGCTAAAGTGACTGCACAAAATGAAACAGGTCCACGGGAGGCATGCAGACCTGCAGGATCCATGGGCTCCCCATTTTTTTCAACACTCAAACCAAAGACACCAGCAAATTCAGAGGTCAATTGTTTTGACCACTTTTATTAATTACGAGAGGTTCCATCCTGCCCTCCATCCCTCTGAGTGCTGCTTTAGTTCTTCTACCTTTGTTAAAGATAGAGGAGAGTCACAGTGTGAATGCCCAGGCAGGCACCAGTCCTTGCATCCAACATGCTCTGTGGGCCAGCTCCTATTGCACACTCTAGGGTCTCAGGCTGACAGTTTTACTTTGCCAGCTCACAAGGATTTCTGTACAGTGTGAAAATACAGACCACGGGGCAGACAAAAACCTTTTACAGAAAGCAGCAGAAATAAATCTTCCAGGAACAAAAAGATACCCTCCCTCACTTCTCTGACCTTCCCTTCTTTGACGTACAAAACCTGAGCACGGAAACAGAACTAAAGCCAGCCCACACCCGCCGAAGCCAACACCTCCTCCGCAGGCTCACCCTGGGACGGGCAGTGCCCGAGGTCCAGGACTGGGAAGGCCAGTGCCCTGTGCTCAAGGCCAGGCCGTCCTACCTTAGCAGCGTGGCTCCCAGGCCCTTGTAGAGTCCGGCGATGCCTTTGCTCCGCAGCAGCTCCCTGGTTATCTGGGTGGCAGTGGGGCGCCGTTCCACGGCCGGCTCGGGGGAGGAGGAGGAGATCTGGCTCTGCGCCGCCATCAGCTTCCTCTGTGCCGCTGGGGAGCAGAGCGCAGCGCCCGTCTGCGGCGTGCCCAGAGCGGCCTCCAGCTCGGGGCCGCGGACACCGAGCGACAGGCGCATCCCAAGGGCAGCACAGCACACACACACGGGCCAGGCAGGTGCCCTGCCAGCTTTCCCCCACTCTGCCCAGCTCCCGCAGCCTGCCCCAGCCTCTGACAAGGCGGTCGGCTGCGCTCTCCCACCGGCTGGTTTGCCCAAGCAGGAGCATCCTGTCACACACCATCTCTGCAGAGCAGAGAACAGGAGCTGCTGCGAGCAGGCAGGGGACAGTCCCTGCCTCCAGGTGTGTTCCTGAGCTGCCGATGTAACAGCAGATGCTCATAAATGAGACGGCTTCCCAAGTTCTGTTTTTTGCCTCCCTCCCCTGAAAGCAGTCATTAACTTCTCAGTGACATTTCTCAGTCACATTTATAAACACAACCTGGTTTCACTTTTCCAACTGATGCACTTCAGCCCTTTGGCCAGAAGATGGAGAGCACTTCAATCTGTAAGTAATCCCCGGCACACTACAGCTCTCCTGCCACACAGAGAACAGGCTGTACACAGCATCGAAAACCTCTCCTGAACCCTCAAACCATGGCTTAAATCCTTCCAACATTTTAAAATAATACGCACAAAGAGGATAAGGTCTGCAGTAAAACCAGTGAAGAGAGAAAAGAAGAAGTAAATCCGTGATTATTCAGGAATGCCACATCAAATGAGAGATTAAAGGGCAAATTGGCCCATTTTCCAGGAAGGGCCATAAACATGGTATCTAACAGTGTCATGCAGGGCTCCTGGGAAGTGAGGCCATAGCCCAGACTGACCTCCGGAAGAGACTAAGGAAAGAGCAAGCAGCTCCTTCCCCCAGAGTCTCCATGCCAGACTCTGGTCTCTGTTCTCACCAGAAACACTCCACAGTGTTTCAGCCAAAAGGCTCACACTCCCTCCTGCCTCTGCCTGCCAGCTTACGCCCACAGTCCCAAGAGCCTGAGCCCAAACCTCATTCAATTCCAGTGCACTGGGAGAATTTTATTTACTGTTTCAACCAAGACAACTGCTGTTTTTGTCAGAGAGAAAAAAAAGAGTACAAGAGGAGACAAGTCATTTAGAAATAACACATCCCCTTGGGAAGCAGTTAGGGAGGTGCTACAGAGGGTTAGAAGAGAGAAAAAATAGACATCAGAGAACACAGAGATGGAGGAAGCAGCACAGAAAAGATACTGGAGGATGCACCCTTCTTGGGTGCACAGGACCTACCAAGTCTGAATCACTCACAAACTGACCACCCAGTCATCTCTCCATCCACCAACAGCATTTGCTGTTTCACTTGCCAAGCCGATTGCTTTCAGCAAAAAACCCACCACCTTTTGTAACTGCAAGGGCCTCTGCAAAGCCAGCTGGGCAAAGTGTGGGGGGAAGTAAGCTTGGAAGAGGAGGAGAAACTTGTGCTACATCTGCGGTATCTCTGACGTGGGAGAGCAGGGGGAGGGAAAAGGGTTTTCCCCACTCATCCTCTCAGCTCTGCCTTGAAAGCCCAGTCCCAGCTCCTTCCCTTCTCCCTGCTCAGGGCACAGGGAAGGAAAGTCCACGTACCAATGCGTCCTGCATCCTGCAGCTGGATTTTGAGCATCTCCATGGGAGTGGTGACAATCACCTGGCAGGTACCTGCACCACAGCCTGCCAGCATCTCCTTCAGCAGCGTCAGCTTTTTCCTGCCCAAGGAAAAGAGAAAGAGTCCATTAGAGGAGGTGGCCTGGAACAGCACTTGGGCAGCTGGGTACAAGGCTTGGGGGCATATCTCTGACCCCCGGGGTTACAGGAAAGGCAGCCAAGGGGGCAGCAGAACCTGTTAGGCCTGACAGTTCAGCACAGCCAGGCTTGGCATCTCTGCCCAGCACCTGGAGGACAGGCTCATTTTTGTCCTCAGAAACAGAACACTCAGAAATGCCACAATTCCCATCAGAACAGCCCCAGACAGGAGCACACAGCTCCCTCCACCCACAGCCAGAGCACTGCAGCTCTCTTCCAGCCCAATGGTGCCCCTGGTCAGGACACAGCTTTCAGAAAGGGTGTCACTTCAGAGGGCAACAGAGGACCTGAGCATTATGGGGGATAAGCAGCTTTCCTCCTGCCAGTTTAGTCCTTTAAAAATTGTCAACAAACACAGACCACAGGACACAGAGCAAGGTGGGAAAGTATTCCACTCGCTGCTTTGGAGTTCTCTGAGAAAAGCAAAGTAAAAAAACAGTGAATATGAATCAGGGTGGTAGTTCCTCTGTGGTTAGGAGCTGCTTCATCTTACCAGGTTTTCCAAACCTGAACAAATTGCCTTTGCACTAAACTGGTCCTCCCTGAGAGACAAGGGATGGGATGGATCTCCAGAAATGAAGATTTGTGCATTCTCCACACTACAGAGCAGTGACTATCAGCAACATGTTCTCATCCAGCAAAATACAACATTTCATTGTTCCCTCCATGCCAAACCTATGAAAGAGCCCAGCTAAGACTAAAAAGAGGAACTCAGGATGCAAAAAGTTTCAATTTTCCAAAAGTGATGTGTTTTTGCCCCATAAAAAAACCTCACACCTTGGCACCAGAACACACTAACTTGATTAAAAAGGACATCTGACCTACTCTTTTCTAAAAGAGTTTTAAAAAGAAGCCTGTATAAATCACACAGCCAGAGAGATACAGCCTCCTCTTTTTTCTGTTTTAAATGCAAGTACTATTTTTACCTCCCCCAGCCCTGCTCTGCAGCAATACCTCATGTTAACCTGCTCAAGGCACACCCCCACACTGTGGCAGAAGCAGTCCCACAGTGACATTCCCCATTCCCTTGCACACTCCTGCCAGGGGTTTCACAAGCACACACACAGCACAGCTGTGGGCCAGTGGGCCAGCCAAGCAGTTCAATGCCAACCCTACAGGAAAGGGAGGGCAGATGCACTGTAATCCTGCAGGCCCACGTAAGCTGGGCCGATTTCTCCACCTCTCATCTTCTCCAGAGAGGATATGAGAGCAGGGGATTAGAGGCACAGAGCCACAACAGAGATTACCAGCGACTAAATATAGAGCTCTCCTATGAGGCTGGAAGAAGGAATATTTCAGTCTCCCCTTTCCGAATTTCCCCACAGATGAGAAGCTGTGAAGAACAATCCCTCCCACGGAGTTATCCACACTGGTGCTGAAGTGTGCAAAGCAAGCTTTCCTGGAGGTATGGGGGAACTAGGGTGCAAATCTGGAGGTTCCCACTGCCACTGCCACTTGGAGGTGGCCAACTTGTGCCTTCTGGGTAGCCTGAAGCACAGCACCAGTCTCTTGAGTGGCTCAATGAGTTTCAGTCTGCAGCAAGGCTGCACAACCCCCAGCCTGGCTGTGGGAAAAAGCAAACCACCCAGAGGAGCTGCCTGCCAGAATCTCTCTTTAGCACAGCAGAGCACCTCCCACTTTAGCAAGAGCCCTGGAGCACTCCTGGAGTACATATCTTCTGGCTTTCACCCAGGGAGACTGCTTTGATAACCAGTTCAAAAGATCAGGAAGATTTAGCCTACATATTCATCTTGGACCACTGTCCCAGCCAAACAAAGTCAGCCTTGACTTGACCGAACTGCATGGAGCTGTGCCAGTATGACCCAAGGAAGGGTGTAGGCATGTGGGTGTATTTTGGAGATGTCAAACAGGTACATCAAAAGCATCTAGAACAAGGGCTTTCAGCTTTTGGTTTACATATACTGGGAACTGGGGAGAGTCCAAGAAAAACGTAGCTTAAGATAAGCAAATCTTTTGACAGGAGGTTTAAAAGTTACCATACAGTGGTCAAACTACCTTTACAAAACCTCACAAGTCCGCACATAAAAGGAGTTTGAAAACTATTCATCTCTAGACAACAACGGGGTTTAAATATTTAAGGCACCACTGGCCTTATCCTCAGTGGTTTAAAAACTGGCACATCTCAACTAACTTCAAAAGCTGCAACACCAGCAAAGATCTGGTCCTACAAATGCAGAAACCATCTTTTATCACAGCAAGAGTGTTAAATATAACACATATATAATAGCCTCAAATTCTGCACTGGCAGAAATCAGTTGTTCAACCTTTTTTACTGACATACTAATAATTTGTGACAAATCAAAAATGTCAAATGGGAAGGGGAGGCAATTCATGCTTGATTTAAATTAGAGTTTCAAACTAGAGCTGAAAAGTTAAATAAAAAAGCAGGAACTAAAGGTTTATGGAAGGCTTTTTGGGAGCAATCAGTTCAAAGTTAGGATCTCTGATAGCACTGGTATATTGATGTCAGGTGGGAGCAGTCCAGGATTTTTTCAAGTTTCTGAAAAATCTTGGCCATGTGGGAATTTACTGTGTTTGGGCAGGGACCAGAACCAGCCATTCTGGAATCAGGATGACAACATCTCCAGAGAGGAAATCTCTGAGCTAAAGAAACATCCAGACAAAGCAATGAGTTTCTATTTCCTACCCAAGAGGCTACTGTCCCCAGCTTGGACATCACCTTCCTCGCTCATAAAATAACCTCTGCCTCTGTCTGTCAGCCCAAGAGGTTGTAGAAAGCTCCCCTGGAGTTTCAAAGCAGTCAGAGCCAGTTCTTTTCAAACAATTTAAATAATGAGTCTTTGATATGGATTAGAAGACCAGCATATGGGAGTTGTCCTTCAAAGGAAGAGCACCCTCTCTGCCATAGTCACAGGGGGATGTGCACATAAACTGCCAGTCAGTCCCTTTAATCCAACCCCTGATTCTCCGAGGGGGAACAACAAGCTACTGCAACTGCACTTAAGAAAAGCTGGAACTATGATGCTGGAAATGTAAAAGCAAGCTCCCTCTCACTTCTACTGCCAGATCAAAAATGCCTCAGACAAGCCAAAAAAAGTACTGATGTGGAACAGATACATCTCAAAGTAACACTGCCAGATTAAATCTGGAAGTCATTATTCCAGGTATGTGCAGGAGCTCTGTGTGCTTGGACTAAATCAAGAGGAGGCTGACTCTCCACCTGCATTAGGTTTGCCCTGACAGGAAATCCCAAGTGTTTTGTTCCAATGGGAACATTTGTGGAATTGAACAATGGACAGGGTAACAGGACTGTGCATGTTGAACACAGACATAACCCACATTTCGTCCCAAGACATGTGCCTGTAATGATGACAAGGACAATGCTGTGATTAGGAATCATTAATCATTAATCATTCTGTGATTAAACAGCACCTCTCTATCTCCCTCCACATTAACAGTTGAAAGTGCATTTACTTTTTGGCTGACCTTTGATGTCAGCAGCTTCAACCCACTGCAACTGCCTGACCTCTGTGTGTTAAATAAAAGAGCTCTCCCCAAACAGCTATTCCTGAATTGCCACAGGTTGACATTATCAGCTCCTGTCTCCTTCTCAAGGAGAAGTGAAAGATTTCCCCACTTCCAAGTCTCAGTGAGTTGGATGAGGGCAACCTACATTAAAGAAGTCTGAGTATCCAGTGGATAACTGCAGGAGAGGCTGCCTGGGCACACAGGTGCCAAAGAAAGACCAAGCACAGTGTGTGCAGGCCGATACAGCAGCTCAGCACCAGGACTAACAGCAGCACTCCTTCTTCCTAAACTGAGAGCCTCGCTTTACAGCCTAAGAGCGTTCTGCAGCTCAAGGATCAAGCAGGCCATGCAATTGATACTCAAGCTTATGCCACAGAAGAGATGGTCCAACTATTTTAGTTCTGAAAGAAGAACAGACTAAGAAAAGAGCCCTGAGGAGATGCACCAGCTGGGAAGGCAATGGACAACAAGCTCCAGTCTCTACATCTGCCTAAGACTGAAGGAAGAGCACCTTGCTTGTCCCAGGATTACCAGTTGGCTATTTCTCTTCCCTGTGCAAAGATACAAGACAGGAGGAAGCAGAATGGAAGAAAATTGGCCAGCATCAGCAAACACAGAATTAAGTCAGTCATGCTGGTCTTCCTAGGAATCTGCCCTGCTAAGACAGCAGATTGCCAGTCTTTGCTTCAGAACAGCAAACAAAATAAAGGTCAAGATTAAAGAGGACAGGATAAGCAAGGGAATAACACCTTGGAGAAGAGAAACAGAAAACTCATCCAGGGACAGTGGAAAGTTTTTATGAGCAACAAATTGCTTATGTAAGAAGGCACGGGACACTTTTTACTGCATCCAAGGCAGAATATTTAATCAAGAACCTGAAAAAGAACAAAATCTGGCAAACACATGCCCAGCAAAACAGCTATCTGGCACTCCACACTTTGGAGATAAACATGAAACCTTGTAGGACACTTTAAAGGAACTGATTTTATGAAGCGTTTAACACCCAGATTTCAAGGATATAAAAAGCAAGCAATACTTAAATCAATCACAGAGGCCTCACACACTGAGCACCCAATAATCAATGATGTACTTTAAATCTGCTGTACTATCAATCCAAATTGCCTTCTCAGCTTCACACCCAAGCGCTTCTTACACCCTCTGTCCTGGACAATGAAGCCACTCCTATTTTGATAGCAGATATGAGACTGAGTCTCTCAACACGTGCAGCTTCAAAAAGCCAGAGTTTAAAAAAATCCCATCTGTTTCCAGCAGCCTGAAGACTGGAAGTTTCCTCTCTCTCCACATTCTGCCTTCCCCAGCCTAGTGAAAACTCTTCCCCACAGAATGACACAGGAACAAAGACCTGCCTGAGGACTCTTCTGTTGGCCACCTTCTTCTGGGAACCACTCAGGCTCTTAGGTCAAAATCATCACAAGAAATCACTTGACCCTTATTGCCTTTTTCAATCATGGCCATGGGATGTCCTTCAAGTTCTTCGGTATCTTGGTCTCCCTCCTCTCCCCCATGGCATAGCAAGCATGTTTTCAGCACTCACAGAACTCACTCAGGCCTCCCTCATTCCTAAACGACCAGGACAGCTTGGGAGGACCAACTCAGTTTTATTTCTTGACAAAACAAAAAGCTGTAGCTGTAGGCTGTCATAATGGCCTTGACATCAAAATAGAAACTGGCAAAGAAATAAAAACTGGCAAAGCAGCAGAAATTACATGTAGTAATTTCTGTATGAAGTACACATGCTCCCTGCACGAAAAGGAGGGAAAAAGCATGATAGGGGCAGGAGTGCCTCCCTGAGTTAGTCTGAGGGTGGAGAGAGCTGCAGGAACATGCACCTGCACACTCAGGGAGAGAGCAGCAGCAGCAAGGGCATGAGATCCCTTGTGAGGACCTGCTGCCCCAATGCTTTACCTCCAGCAGTGCCCAAGAGCAGAGTCAGGGAAAAGAGAGTCTAGCATAAGCCTATAGTGACAACATCCCTAAAATACTCTTCCAGCAATTTGCAGCCAGGAGCTTCCTACAGCACAGGTGCTGTTTTCAGTCTGGCCTTTCAAAAATAGGCTTTATGCCACTTTTTTATCCTAGCAGTTTAAAAGCAATTTTAACACTAAGTTTTTCAAAGGATAAAAATAAATACATTAATGTACACTGAAAGCTGTTGTTTAACTTGAGGCTACTTTGAGTCATGCTGGATTTGCCACACTCTCTCTGGTCCATACATGCTTCCTCCTCTTGCACGCTGAGGTCTATTTTAATATCACATATTTTAATCAGATATCCTGGTAGAATGTGCACATTTTATCAGAAAAGGATTACCAACTCATGCAACATATTTCAAGCAAGAGAAGCGCTAGATGCTTAGTACAAAGGCATTCAGTGTAAACAGGTCTAGAGGACTTCTGCAGCTTTGAGTCAGAGCATCCTTTGGGATACTGACCTAAAGGTACAGCATCTATGAATAAACACAGCAGACAGACTGGCTTGTGCAAAAACATCTTTGGTGGGGCTGAACCAACATCTTGCTGATCCAGCCTTACACTGATTCTAACCCCCTCACTGTGCTTTGCCCAATGTAAACCTCGACTGATGCAATTACATATCAAGAAATGAAACCACAATCATGTGCCAGGCAGCTCCAGGCTTCACCTTTCTAACCCCAAACTATTTTGTTGTTCATAACTAGGCTTTGGCTGGAATTGTGAAATAGGTGGCCCAGCCTTGTGATGTGCTAGCAGATATGCAGCCTGTTGGGTCCTGGGTAGGAGAGGCCTTTAAATTCCAGCACTGCTAATCCTGCCCATCTTACTAAGGCTACTGGGGAGGATGGGACAGAAGCATCCCAAGGGAGAAAATTGCCAGATCCCACATTCATAGCCTATACCAGCCACAGCAAACCTGCAAGGCATTTTTTTTCCCATCATATTTTGGGGTGACATTTCTAGGTAGAAACACTTTAAATCATCTACCACAGCAGTATCAAGGCTCTGCCTCTCTGGCTACCCTCAAGAGCACAGCTGACCAGATTTCACTTGTCCAAGCCCCTCATGGTGGCTAAATGAGATGAGTGACTCTGACTCCACATGCTGCCCAGTTCTTATCACCTAACTATGGCCCAACCTCTCTTTTCTCTAAAGGAATTAAAAATTCTCTGTGTTGACACCCAAAGACCTCCCACTACCTGGGTGGTATCATGCTCCTGCTCTAGGTCACTGTAGTGCCAAACCCATCAGTATGCAAGATTTAGGAGAACAGGGTGTCTCGCTCTCAGAAAAATTCTCTAGCTCCTTTATTCTGAATTAAGTGCAGCACATCATCTATGTCATGTGTGCACCAGCCAGTGACCCAAAAGTCAAACTGGAAGAGGTCTGAGTGAAAACCTCAGCTGCTCATGGAAACAAGTGCATCCCACTTACTCAAAGACCTGTTCAAAGCTGGACTCAGCACTAAGACACACACACTTGTTCTCTGAGGAAGCTTTTACCTCTCATGGTGCAGGATATCGACTGACAGGCATGTCCCCTTTTAATGGCTGAAACACCACAGCAGTGTTTGTTCTCCCAGAATGCCGAATATGTTCCAATGCTAGTCTGACTTCTTCCAAGGAACCATTCCCTTAGTGGCAGTACAAGGTGTGGCAGCTTGGTGCCCTGTTGGGCCTGTACAAGATACTAAGCCCCTGCCTTGTAGATGGTGGCAAAGAGCTGTGCTGCTGTTTACTGCAGTACACCAAGGTGTGCTGGGCTGTCTGCTGCAGGGATGAGACACTCTGCTTGGTAGAGGACATCATTACCTCCCACTGTCTGAGCAGAGCACAGAAGAGAGACTATTTGAAGACCTGAGTCAGAAAATCACAACGAGCTGTGAGCCGATGACTCACGAAGACATATGTTAGCTGCTACTTTAAGGACTCCAGAACAAAAGAAGAAAAAAAAATATATAGAAAAGATACAGGGAAAAAATGGATTTTCAATCTGTGTCAGTGGTTACAATGAAGTTGCTGAGACGCTGATCTGCAGCAGCCAAGACTGACATGATGTGTTTTGGGAAGTTGTTAAGCCCAGTAATTGTGCTGGAGCTCTGCGTTTTCCCTGAGGCCCCACCCCACAACTGTTGATGGGAATTGTTGGGATCATATCCCAAGCGGGCTGTCATTCTAGCTACTGTCACTGAGGACTGGAGACAATGCCCCTGTCTGCCTCTGGGGAAAGACCTCTCTCTGATGGGAGACACAACCATTTCCCATGCAATTTGGAGAACATCTTGGTGAAAGCAGCATTAAATATTCAGCATCCAGCTCCTCTCAACTGCTCCAGCTTACACCTTTTATTCACATTTAATTCACAAGAACCAAACTCCACTTGCAAGCTGAACAGGTAATTTTATTCCTTCAGCATTTATTTGAAGGTCAGCTGCTGCAAGTGCCCTCGGCCAATTCAGATTTACCACCTCTGTAAAACTATTTTCAAGGTACAAAAGGAGAAGAAGGGTGCCAAGTTTGGGAGCTACAGAACTTGACTTGTTATCTTTTCAAGTCAGAACGAGCCTAAGAGGATCCAATAGGATGTTGAGGACAACAGTCCTCCCAGCAGCTGTTTGAGCAATGATCAGTAACACTGGGTTCCTCTCAAATACTTAAGACTACACATTCTGGATCTGCTAACCTTGGCTTAAATCTGGGACTATTTTTAGAAGCTTGAATAAAGAGCAGCCATCCAGTAGAGTGCTTCATGCTTCCCATTTTAGACATTGCATCCTTAGCCTGAACGTAATCACCAGCTGAGCTGTTCAAGGTCAACTCATATTTCAGTCATGGCACTATCCCATTCCACCTTTTCCTGATGTCTGACCAGACTCTTCCAAGAGGCGGTTGTCTTTTAAGTTGACTGCAAAAGGTCAATTCCCTACTCACCCGTCTTTGGAGAGGTGATGCCGGAAGAAGTCATTGGCTGCCAATTTGATAGCCTTTTCTGGTGTCACTAGAGTCAGGTTCACTGCAGCCCCTGGGCAAGGAAAAGAGAAAAAGGCGATTGGATAAAGAGAATAAAGAGAATCGTTAATTGGATCATTCAGGAATGTGTCGTAATTTCTGCACAAAACCAAGGAGAGATGAAAGACAGCTCCCAGTGCACCAAAGGGATTTAGAAATACAAAACACCACTGAAAACTAACAGTATTTCTGCCTCCCAACACCTTGGGTTTGTGAAAACATCCCCAGATGTGTTTCTACTCCATTTGCCATATGTATTTCGTAATTTCTTCAGCTTTGCTACTACCGCCCACTATGTATACATGCATCCTCATCTCTCATCCAAGGATGCATTCCTATGAATGCAGATTAAACCTTCAGAAAAAGAGTACAAGACAGTTTAACAACCAGTCCCAACTCCTTTGCAAATATTTTGTGATACTGAGAAGCAAAAGACTCCCTGCTGTGCCTTCTCACTAGATCCCTTCCCTGCTTCCTCCCCAAAAAACACCAGAGCAGTTTGATTACCAAGCAGCTCAGGAAAGGGCAGAGCCATTGAAAGACCTGGCGGCTGGGTGAAGTCACCTGGCTCATCTGCACAGAACCAGCTCTAGACCAGCCCTTAGAGCAAAGTGGCTTCCCCTGTGTGTCACCACTGGGTGTCACCCCCAGAACAGCCGCTGCTGAAGTGGCTGTTTGCCCACCACAAGCTGCAGCACACAGAAATTCCCCTCTGAGCTCCATGGCAAGGCTTGCTGGGGGACCTGGGGTGTAAACAAGCCTTGGCTCCCTGCATCCCCCACCCGCTGGAGTGCCCTTTTGTCAGGAACAACAAACAGCAAATCCCTGTATTGTGCCTGTCACAATGAAAAAGGCCTGCATGGCCTGGCTGGCTGCTGCGGGCCATGAACACGGGTATTAGTGCAACACAGTGGCCGGGAGCAGCTTTCAAGCTGCCCTGGGGGAAATGGGGTGAGTGAAGGGCCATCCCTTCCCGGCAGAGCGAGGTTTGCACCATTAGATTAGCACTCCGGATCATTCTTCTCGATTTAAATCCTACTGCTCAAAAAGTCCTCCAGTGGATAGCCTCAAGCTTTCCCTACCTGCACTGAGATGTACTGAGCCCCAAGCCCTCCAAAGGAGCTACACTTGAGACTTGTTAATGGCCTAGAATACCTCTTTAAAAATACAATACAAATACAGGCATTTATGCTTGTCTTTGAGGTTTAAACAATTTATCCCGAAGATTCATATTCCAAAGAGAAGCAGCCAGAGAAGCCTGTATCCCCACGAGGCTCCAAAGACCTGGTGGGGTTCATTTTCAGGACCTCTGAACCCAAGTTGACAGGAGCTATAAGGGCTAAACATACCTAGAGAAAGTCAGCTCAATCCTTTATTCCTCAGGATGGACTCTCCTCCCTTCAAAAATTGAAAGACATAAGTTTAGGGGGACTTCCTCAGCTTAGGAAGCAAAGTCACAGTGGGACTTCTGGAACCACTACAACGGGGAGTGGGACACACCTTGGCTCTATAATATCTGCTCAGAAGACACACCTCCACCATTCAGGAAATTGCAGCAAGAAAAGACAGCCTTTGCTGCACAGGGCTGGGCAGCCCAACACATCTTCCCCCACGTTCAACTCCCACATTCAGATTTTGCAGAAAATACAGAGTAACACTGCCTCTGAGCAAGCCAAGCCAGTGCATTCATTCCACACTGGCCATGATATCAAACAAATGCCATCATCCTTTATTGTAGACAAATCAACCAGCAGGGAGCAGGGCAAGCCTCTCACACTTCTGGTTCTTTGCAAACTTTTAAGGGCACCAGTGACCGTGCTGCTTCAGTTTGATAATCTTCCTACACATCATGTCCCCATGCCATAGCTCTTGCACATGAAGAGAAATCACACAGAAATGACCCTCACACTCCACATCCATCTTTCAATGGCAGTGATATCAGGATCTACAAAACAAATCCACACAGCCTAATTTTTAAGTGGAAGTGACTACCCGTGAAGTGTTTCCTCAAACATCAAGTTGATGAAACATGAAGTTGAAGACAACTTCAAAGACACTCCCAATGGCTATAAAGTGTAACACCGGTACACTGATACACAGCATGAATAACCCTTTCCTTGGAAAAACAAGAAGAGAAAGAAAAAGGCATAAACCTGCTACTCTTAACACCAGTGCAGAGGGTTCACTGAAAGAAAGCAAACAAACTCCAAACTATCAAGCAAGGAAGGTACACAAGAAGTACACCTCCACATGCTGACCTTTCATAGAAGTTTCTCTTCAATTGCAAATAAAACAGAGGGTAAAACCATGCAATATACAGGAAAAAAGTTAATGAACCTGTGTTTTCTCTTACATCTTTGATATTTTCAGTAAAGCTGCTTAGCAGAAAATGGATAATCCCTGTCCTGAATAACCCATAACAGCTTCAATTTACTGGAGGAGGAGAAATTAGATACTCCAGCTGCTGGCTGTATCCTTTCCACAGCATCTTCTTTTTGTAAAATCTCCTCAGTTCTGCCCACACCAATGAGTACTTCCCTAACTGAAGCCAACCTTGGTCTACAGGCGATGCTACATGTACCATAAGCAAAGACAGACAAACAGAATGGAAAAATAAATAGCAATCATTAAAAAACAAAGCTTTTCAAAAAGAAGTAAGGAAGCACTACAAAGAACAAAATCAACAAGAGGCAAAACCAGTTGTTTGCCAATTAAACTTGTAGGTGCCCTCTTCTCACCAAGCCTTGGTTTTCCATTAGAACACATTTCTCACAGAAGCCCTTATACACCACCAGCAACCTACATAACAGGGGGACTGAGTCATCCCCAGTGCAGCACTAGGAGATATTATTAGCACAGGCCAGGGAAGGCTGTCACACTACTGCAGCTGAAGTGCAGCCACCCTCCAAACATCACCAACAGCAAATGGCACATCCTCAGCCTGATCTGGGCCTTTGGCTCCTGCCAACTTGGCCAAACAGCTGGTCTGCAAACAGCACCGGGATTGCTCAGAACATGTGCTTGGGATCTTTAGCCAGCTCTGGCTGGACTGCAGTGGAAGGCTGAGAGAGCATCTCTCCAAGGTCCCCTATCAGTGATGCCCATGGGGACCAGGAGCCCACAGGCACGAGGGATTCCTTCACTTGGCATCATGTTTTCAGGCTGCACACCATCAATTCCTTGAGCACAGACAGGGCTAGACAGCACCATCCAGCTTTGAGGCATTGCTGCTACACAGATTATATGCTACAAAGAGAAAACACATGAGGGAACTGCCCTTCCTCCTGCCACAAACAAATCCAAGAATGCCTGTTACTTTTGGGGAAGAACTTGATAGAAATGCTGGGATTGCCTTATGCATCACATAGTTTGCTATCAACTACTCATACAAAGCAAAGACTGTTTGCCCACACAAACAACTTAAGAGGTCATTTGCAGAAAAGCATCCTACAAGCACAAGCCACTCTCTTGTCTGCACTGAGGAGATTTGATCCACACACGAAGGAGCCCTGAAGTCACACAGCAGGAATGGCTGTGCCCAAACAGACCCTTTCTGTCCTCTGACAGAGGCCAAAGGATCTGCAGGGACAACTGACGTGCTTGTGACTCCTCTACGGGAAGCAGCAGCTGCTACTTTAGCACATTAACATATAATCCTCCCAATTTCAGCTTAAAGCCTGCAAATAAGAGCTTGTGAGTCATGCAGCAAATTCTGCTGGGGAACTAGGACAGCTAGAGGGAGCAGGAACCAATCCCATCACCTGATATCCATCTTCCTCTGTCTACAAGCTTCAGACATCCCTTTACCTTCTTTCCAGAAAAGTGCTCATGCAATCTTCATGGACCTTGGATGTCTTTTACCCACCAATCCTCTCCCTGAGAGGGAGGGAAGGGCTACTGAAGTCAGCTCACAGTCATCTCACAGAACTGAGGCACAGAGACCAGGACTGCTGCTCTTGGGAGTACTCACATTTGCACCCTGGCCATGCTGAAGTAGCTGTAACTTTTTGGAGGGAGCTGGAGCTATTCAAAAAAGGCCTCTCCAACCCAGCTCCCTATTTAATAGTCAGAATTTGAAGCAACTATCAGCACCCTGAACAGAGTCAGGGACATGGACCAAGCTGACCAGACTTGGGAAAGGCTGAGAAAAGGAAGAGGTATGCAAAACCCTCTGCACCCTTCTGCTTGGGGATGACAAGTGGCCTGGAGATCCACATCCTCTCTACCACTCTATGCCTTAAAGCTGTCACCCCAAAAGTCCTGATTCTCACAAAAACTCTTGGTCTCCACTGTAAGTTTCCCCAAACAGCTTCTTCCTTCTGCCTCCCACCAAGCAGCCTGCCATTGTACATTTACAGCCAAAGTTAACACAAGCTCAAATTCCTGGCTAGGAACAGAAAAGCAGCCAGCTTCTGGAAAAAATCAAAGGGGAACGCGTCACTGCTAGCATCGAAGATGGAGCTTGCCAGGGTTCCTCGAGGTTATTTGTCTTGTTGCCTGCTCCCAGGAAAGCTGATGCAAAGCAGCCAATCCATCCCTGCCATCCACCACACTCCCCTGAAACGCCCACCAGGAAGTTGAGCAAGACACCCAGTGCCTGCTCCCGGGCTGGCCAGCCACAATGCCTGCGTTTCCTTAGGAGCAGGGAAGAAGCAGCAAGAGACACTACATGTGCCAAGAGCAAGGCGCCAGCATCTCTGCACTTCTGCTTGAAAAAAAACAAAGAGCAAGGACTCAGCTTAATCACAGTAGTATAACTTGAATCAGGCTTTATCAGTGACCGAGTGCCACCAAGAATGCTATCTGAGCACCCCAGATAAAACCTGCATACGCAGGCAAGTGATTATCAGGACACAAAATGAATCAGAGCTCAGTGTCAGTGAAGCCAGTTGGACTGTGCTGCCAGCTAAGGAGGTATTCCATGTTTTCCTCTGCTACAAGTAAAGTCAGGATTTGGCCTGCTGGTCTCCTCTCCTCAAAATCTTTAAAAACTTACAGTGATTTTGTGTTTAAACCAGAAAAGGTATAATGTCAGCTGAGGAACTCACTGCTGTAACAGACAGCCTGAGCCAAGGAGCCAAGAGATTTCTAGCAGGTCAGCACACAACAACCAAACAGCTGAAGCTCCACTGTGAGCCAACCTCTGATTTTTTTACCATCCCAAGGGAGTTTTTTTGGAGGGCAGGTTATTTTTAATTTCTTAAGTTTGCCGTAATGCTTGAACAAGGCACTTAGGCATGCTTGAGACAGTGGGCCTGACCACACTGGTGGGGTCTTTGACATAAATTCAATCGTTAACCACAGAACTTCAAGAGTTGGTTTGCTACTGCCCCTCTGCCCAAGCTGGAAACATAACATGCAGTCCTGAAACGAAGTCCAGCAGCTCCACTTAAACTACTAGTCAAGATGAACTTCACAGAGTGGTAAGATTTAACATCAAAACAGTCATGAGGAGGACTCAAGTCCTGAGTGGTAGATATCTGAATAGACACCTGCATGGAGGAGTTTATTTTCAGAAACAGCTGCACTGTTCAACCTCCTAGCATGCTGCCAGGTTATTGCTTTATATGCCAAAGAACAGAGCTTTTCCTCCTACTTATGCACCAGTGCTTCCAACGCAAAAGCTGTGCTGTGCCTGAGTCAGCTGTACTTACCTCTGTACATGCCAAAGTAGCCTTCCGACCGAATCGTTTTAATGAGGCAGTCAGACCTGCAAACAGAACAGAGGGAGATGAGCCACAGGACTTCAAAGGTGGGGGAGTGCACAGGAAAACAAAGCAAATTTCTTGGAGTGGTTTCCATTTACATTCTGTCAGCGAAAACCCTCAGCTGAGATGGGAACTGCGTCAGCCTCTGAAAGCGCCCTTGTTGAGGCCTGAGCCCAATTTCAACCCCTAATTCACAGGGACTTTGAAACCCCCAGCTCACCCTGCACACGCTGTCTGCTTTCTAGAAACACAGAAGGGGAAAGTGTCACTGCAAGGGCTGTTTATCTAGGGTCCCCTGTGGCAAATGCACATTAGATGTTCTAACAAGCAGATCCCCATGTATGCATTTTTAAATCCAGCTCTAGAAGGGAAATAAGGGGGCTAAAACCCCCCCCTCATGCTGACTTGTTTGACTTACTCAGTGAAATCTGACACACAAGGCACACAAACACGAGATGACCTGAACACTCAGTCATCTGTGGCCTCCCACGCAGATTAGAGCACGCACTTTTAACACATCAAGTCCCACAGCAGGCAGCAAGCACTCAGGCTCTTAGCCTGAGGAGAGCACAGCAGGGTACCCTGCTCCAAAGGGAAAAGTGTCACCTTCCTCATTGCAAACACATTTACTACAGATGGGAAAACCATACAGAGCACAGGAATGGCTCAAAGGCTTTTGAAGGCACAGATACACACACCTAGCAAATCCAAAGCATGGTTCAGGAAGGCTGCACAGATTCCCTGGCAGAGTTTCCCTCTCTGGACCACAGCTGCATGAAGCCTGGATGCTGGGTGAAGGTGGCTTTAGCATCTTTGGGAACAGACAGGTACTACTCGTGGCCATAGGGGAAGAGAGAGGTGCACAGGCATGTATGTGTACATAATTTAAGGAGCAAAAGGCTCTTTTAAGCAGTAATAAGACAAGTGTGGCTAATGAAAACATGAATACGTTTTTAAGGGATTTGGCAACACAAGGGGTAAACTTCTCAGCTCTGCAGTAAGTGCTGAGGTGGAAGAGAAGAAAATACAGAGCTCCCTTTAGGGCTTTATGGCCCTGCCTTGGTCAAGACTCTCCTAGGGTTGCTTGTGAAGAGCCCATCCTGTGTTGCTGCCAGTCATGGCAATGAATTTCCCTTCTCTGCTAGGATTCTCTGAATCCTTTGGCATCTCATTTTTCACACTCCACTCCAGCCCCTGCAACTTGCAACATACTCATTTCCTCCTTCTGAGCAGCCCCTCCAACACATCTGCAAGCCCCAGAAATCTCAGTGCACCTTTCTCCTATCCATCCCATCAAGTTCTTCCACTGCAATGCTGGAGACAACACATTTTCCCTGAGCCAGTGACACTGCTTTGAGCAAGCTGCAGCAGGGAGAGAAGTGACAAGAGCTTCTCCCCACCATATTCATACAGCCCTGCTGCATCAGGATAGAGTTTGCATGTCACTTAAAGCCCCTCAAACTGCAGCAGAATAAGATGCAGCCAAGTCCACATCCAGGTTTCTTCTCTCCCTAGAAAAAGGGAGCCAACAGCCAACTAAAATGATACGTAACATACCTGGGGCAGCATAGCCCAAAAGCCAAGCTCTCTCCAGCCCTCAGAAGTCCCCCAGTGTCTTCGTCTTTTTCAAATGAAAGGTCCCCCTAATGCCAAAGATCTCTTGAGCCAAGCAGAAGGCATGTTATCTTAAAGTAAGAGAGCTAACATTTTATAGAGACTTGCTGCTTTCCTGGCAAGTCAGCAGACACCAGGTAATTGGTGAAATCAAGAAATCTACTATTAATGGACACACAGCATTTCCAGAAAAATAAGCCCCTGTAACAGGTGAAAGTTTCTTAGGAAAGCTCAGCCCTTCCCTTCCTTAGAAGCAGCCAGTTCAAATATACAGGGTAATCCTATGTATTCCTTAACAGCCCCTCATCTTAGAGCAACTCCTGGCTATGGAGCTGACTTGCACTTGACTGCTGGAGGTTAAAAGCCTCTCTCCTACGAAGCTCCCTTCCAGGCATGAGACGTTCTAGCATGCAGTCCCCAGGGGTGCCTACAAGTCCTTCATCCTGCCCAAACTCCTGCTGCTGTTGCATGTCAGGTTAGGAGGATAAGTGATCCTCAGGCAGGTGAAGCAATCCACAGCAGGAGCAGGACACAACAAAAGGGGAGGCAAAGCAAGATGGGGGGGCCACATCAGGCCAACAATCCAGGGCACACCGACAGCACAGGGAGCAGAGTGCATGGGAACTGTCAAGGGAAGCACCAGAGCCTACAGCCTAAGCTCATGTCAGCAGCTAGAGCAAGGAGGCACAAAGACTAAAGACATCAACATACAGAGCATTTCCTTCCTATCCCCTCTTGCCTCAAATTCTCCTGTGCCGGAAAAAGATGGTGTGGAGGAGCAGGGAGCAGGTAACGCTAGCTCTAAACAAAGTTATGGGAGGACAGAATGTACCTCACCAGTCCCAGTCCCTTCTTCCCCTCAATATCATCAATTCTTTTGGAAAACTAAGGCCTGTCTCTGGTTCCTAGGATAAAACATCTTGTGCTGAGTGTGGTACACATTCCCACAGCATATACACAGCCCTAAGCATCCAACATGAACTTCAGGTGAATTTGGTGGGCTGGATACATTCATGCTTTCTTTTCCTACAGCCTGCAGTACCTGGGGTTTTTTTGGACACAGGACTGCTGGTGTAACTACAACATGTGTCAATCTGTGATCCTTCTAAAGGTCCACATGCAACGCTGTAGACAGGAAATGAGCGACTGCTTCCTCTTTTAAAAACTGACACAGCAAATGAAGGATCTCCAATATCAGAGCAATGGAAACAGAACACAGGGAGAGATTCCCTCAGGCACCTGACTAGCTCAGCAGACTCCTTGTCTTTGGGATCAGGTGATGGGGATTCCCTGTGTTTTGGTTCTGAGCCCGGGCAGTGTTGAACACACTGCTCCCAAGCAAGGGGTGCAAACAGATGTGCCCCCTGCAGAGGACTCCTCTGCTCAGCTCAGCAGCCTCCACAGCTGCTCTATTCGCTTTATCTGCTCCAGCTTGGCTCCAGACTGTCCCCTGGCCTTCCTGAGGACAGCCCAGTTCCTAGAGATGCTGAGCTCACTTGAAAGAGGTAACAAAGTGGAAGGATTCCCCGTGGAAAGCCCCGAGGGATGATGCCCCTGTGGACAGTACTCACAGGCTGGTGTACATCCGTTGGCCATTCTGCTGGTTCTGCAGGCGAGTTTTTGCCAGGTCAATAGGAAACACACACGTGACCCCAATCAGCCCAGCTATCCCTCCATTGATCAGCTTGGCAGGTAAACTGTAAGGGCATGAGATAGAGAGAAACAGATGTCTTAGCACGAGTTATATAAGGGGAGGGAAGGAGGAGAGAGATGAGCTCTTTTGTTTGACCAGAGTTAATGCATCACTGTGAGACAAGGCTGTCTCCCCCAGCACAAAGGAAGCTCTTCTACAAAGCAAAGTTTGGTTCCTGCTGCGTAAATGGGGAGGCAGAGAAAGCAGCACATACCATCAGGACAAACCACTGATGAGTGGAATGGAGCCAAACACCTAACCCACACACTACTAGGAACAGGAAAAACTCCTGTTGCCCAGGACCCAGGGATTTTTGTTGTCCCTAGAGGAGGAAAGACTGAGTGCTGGACCATGTACCACGTGGACAGCCTTCAGTTAGGGCTCAGTGGCATCCGAGCCAGCAGGTTTACCGACAAAAGCTTTCCTGCACCACAATCATATCCGCAGCTAATGAGAGGTTCGTGACACGTCAGCTGCTACCATCATGTGGGAACGGGCCCAGCAGAAGCACCCAGCTGGCAGCCATGGAACAGATGGCCACAGCCACGGGAAACTGCTTCCAGAGCCCCTGCCCAGGGCCCGGGGAACACACACAAAGCAAAACCACGGGGCTGGCAGCCCGCATGGCTGCAGACGCAGAGACGTGAGCTCGTACCTCTGGGGGAAATCAAAACCTGGCTCGCTGCACGTGCTTCCCAAGCACAGGGCTTTTTCCACGCCCCTTTGTGTTCCCACAGAGAATTCTTGCAAGTGGCACTGAGTGAAAGCCACATCAGCTAAACATGGGTTCCCAGCAAATTCAATTAAGAAAAATGTCCTGCACTTACATGCTCAATAAACCACTGCACACAGAGACAAAGAAAGCCTGTTTGAGTCAGCTCCCTCCAATAAAGCACAGGATATGGCTCCCTGCACACAGGATGTGTCAGATATTAAACTGGTGGCTGACAGCAGTCTAGACTGCAGCTGGGTGAGTCTGCAAGGCCTATCCTCCCACCAGGGGAACCAGCACACTGCCTTCCAAGGGTGACTTGCTGCTCTGGATGGGGGGACAGACTGTACTACCCTCTGGAAGCAGCAGTGCTGAGGCTGGCTGAGGCATGGGAGGGTGAAGCCCTGCAAACATCTTCCCCTCAACAGCATTCCAGAGCACTCTGCATCAAGGGGCAATTGCAGAGAGGATCAATAAGCAGCTATGTTTGAGGAAAAGGCAGGATATGGAGACTCAAGGTTTCAACTTGAAGGGTCCCTGATGGAAGCAGACAAATAAGGGATGGAAACATAAGAGACTTTGTCCACAGGTTCTAAGCATGATCTTGACACCTCAGGACTGACATACTGACACACTCCTTTCAGCCTCTGCTGCCCTGCACCTGAAGCTCCTTCCTCCCCAACACTTGCACAATACAACACACACAGCCCCAGGGCTGGCATAGCTGGAAGAAGAGGTGCCAAGGACAGGCAAACAGATCTGAGCTCAGCCTACAGCTCCAAACTAGACAGTGCTGACTGAGATTAAATCAGCACAGTACTTGAGGAAGGCAGACCCAAATCAGTTCCATGCACAAGCTCAGTGCAGAGCCAGACTTTCAGACCTCACCAGTTCCAGACAGTTGCCTCAGGGATCTTTGTGCCACAGTCTGAAAACAGAACAGATTTGCCTGCAAACTCCTGCACTCAACATGTTCTCAGGACATGGGAAAATTTCAAACAGTAAGCTTCACGTCACTGCGCTCTCCTTATTTAACCCATAGTCACACTGAAGGAGGAGGTTGGAGACCAGATCAAAGTGTGCCAAGGTGGAGACACCATGGAGAAAGAAGATGTCTGAAGACAGGATCACCTCAGCCTCCTCAAATTCAGCTCTGAAGTCACTGTTGGCAGGTCACAGACTGTGAGGCACAACCAGTGCCCCCATCCAGCCTCAGCACTGTCACTGCTTCTCTAACTGTCCCTGAAACACCTGGGACAGGCAAACACTTGCCTTCCTCAATGTGTTCCAACAGTGAAATCATTGTAGAGTTTGTATCAGGTGTGACTGAGATACAGACACAAAGGTCCTGCCTGCTGCTACTGTAAGTACAAGAGATTCCCCAATTTCAGCCCAGACCCCAGCAGTAAAGGAAAATGGTCTGATGTGCCTGGGCAGGACAAAAATTTGAGGATGCAGGCAGCCTTTCCCCCTGCCTGTGGGGGAGAAACCCTTGTTCAATACTCCCATCACACCTGAATCTAACCATCCAGATCTCCCCATGAACACTGCAGGGGGAGCTAGTATGGATGGACTATGGGGCAGTATCTAGCACGACACCGAGCTTAAGTTCCATGTGCACATCTGCAGAAATCCTGTGCCCTTGATCTCACCTTGCAGCAAACCACTGCTATTGATTTTAGTCTTTTTCTATCCATCTTTTATACTAAGGATGGCAGAAACAAATCTTCTTGGCTTGGCTGCCTGTGACTACTGCAGACATGGGGTCCCATCAACTGGAGAGATGACCAAAGCAGGAGAGGTGAGGGATCTGAGGCACGGAGAAGAACATGAGACAAAGACCACTGCACCTGAATCAAAAGCTTTTTCCCCTGTGACTGAATCATCCCACTTCACAAGGCAGTGCTTCTGGTTGTCTCAAGGGATTAAGAATCCACTGTGCCTGGTCTCTCTGTCCTATTTAGCTTTTGCACAGCTATTGCCTCTCACGACCTACATGTGTAGGGCTTAGTGAAACGGGGACAATGCAGGGTAGCATGCAAATGAAGCCATTTGCTCAGTTTAATACAAGAAAGGATACAAAGGCATCTCAGTTCTCTTCTAGTGCTCCTCCTCAGCCCTTTTAACTAACCCATGTAGCCAGCGAACTCCTGCTCACCCTGCCAAGAGCACACTGGAGGAGCCCGGGTACATCTTGTAGGACACATCTCCTCTTGTAGGACACTTCTCTTCTTCCTTCACAATACCAAGCTTTGAACAGTCACAGATGTCTGATCATTTTGTTTTGCTGAGGTTGTTGGGAACACAGACCTGCCAGGCTCCATGGAGGAGAATCTCAGCACACCCTTCATGGGTGTGTCAGAAGAGTTCCAAGTGCTCTCCAAAGTGGGTAGTAGATGATGGCCAAATCTAGGCACACAAATACTCCACAATGCTGCATTTTTATCAGCACAGCTCAGGACTGTTTACATTTGCAGGGGACAGGTGTACAGTAAGATATCCTAATCATGGCAAACTCTAAAAAGCGGCAGCTCTCTTGCCTGGAGCATTCAGGCACTGCCACTTTCCTGTCCCTCTGTCACCATGTTTCATTCAACCACTCACCTCACCTGTCCTGAGCTGGTAACCTGGAAAAGTAGATGTTAGAAAAGCAACATGAAAGACCCCACAGGAATTCCACAGCATGTAGGAGTCACCTAGCTGAGGCAACTTCACAAGCAGAAAAAAGCTAAACCCATGTGGAGGAATGTGCAGATCCACTTGACACAGCTCTTAGGAAGCAAAGGGTAGAACTGTGTCTAAATGCATGCCAGTTTATTTCCAGGGAAGACTCAAATCCAGCCTTTACCAATACTCTTAAGTTTCCACTGTGCACATAAGTGTCCTTAATCACTGTTAGTACTTCATGTTCCTGCTATCACTCAAGCCTTGGCTGTCTTTAGAGTAAGGGCACAAGGCTGCACAAGGCTATGTGGACTTTGTCATTACAAGTACTGCATCCTTGGCTGGTCAAGGACCTGGCTGTGCTCCCCTGATGCCAGCAGCTGAAGTCAGCAGGTCAGGGTGACCTTTGAAAGAAGAAACAAAAAGGAACAGACTCAAGCAGGATAGAAAGCAAAGGGTAGAAAGAAAAAGGCAATGAGAAAAAGAGCTGAAGAAAGCAGAGATGTGACAACATGGCAGAGACAGAAAATAAGAGATGGTTCAAAAAAAGCAGGTAAGAAAGGAAAAGAGAAAGAATCAGAACTGTTTTAGGCCAGAAGAGATAATCAGGTGATTTCCTCCAGCCTCCTGGATCTCAAATGGAAATAAGTTTGAAAGATTTTAAAAGAAAAATCTAAAGCACAATTAAAAAAAATATAAGTTACCTGATCTGTTTATCAGCCATTTAATTCAAGCTTGATCTTGTTAAGAAATGAATCTGTTCCTTCAAATCGTTCTTTTCCAGTCACTTCTTTCTCACTTCAGTTTCTTCCTGGGAAAGGACAGAAACACACCAAAGAGACAAAGTTGAGACACTTACTCTTAAAGCTCAGGGGCTACTTGGCAGGCAGGCTGTAGGGTTAGGACAGTTGAGGCACAAGTGACTTGAGGGAGCACCTGATCTCCTCAAAGAGGAGACTGAGCTCCAGAGGAGCCTTATAAATGTATGTGTGTAAATATAAATACACAAGGACATAGGGAGGGAAGAGTTGCCAGGGTCATCAGGTCCTAGCAGCATTCGAGGCAGGCAGCAGCCAGGCAGGGGGCACAAGCTCTGCCCAGCAGCCAGGACAGCCGTGTCTGTCACTTCTCTCAAACTTCAGAGAGCATTTCACACCATACCATGTGCATCCCCAACCCTCTGTAGGTCCACCCAGCCAGCCCAAGATAGTCAAGTGTCATCACAAGACTCTTTCAGCACTTCCCTTCAACACATACATGCTGTGTCCAAAGGACAGCCTTCAAAAAACTGCTCTTCCAAAGGTTACTATCCTTCCCCTACTTCCAAGCTTAAACAGAAGCCAGTCTTGTGCCAACATTGTCTTTAAAGGAATGCCTCTCCCACCCCAAGCTACTGATGCCACTTTGCCCTTCGGACCGCTCCTTTCAGCTCAGCAATAGACTGCAGGAACCAGCTCTCTCTAAGACTTTTAATTGTTACTGTTTAATGAGAGCTGTTAGAAGTCACCACGCAAAGAAATCCGAGAAAATTTCAGAAGCGGCCACAACTTTCAGCTTTCTGCAGAAGTCTTCATCTCCTCACCTCCAGCCTGGGAATCAGATGCCCTATGCTTTCTGCAGCTGTCTCAGCAGTATTCAGCCAACTCCCTCCCTCTTCCCCTTCACCTGCCACTTGGATACTGAGCCAGAAGTAAAGGAGGTACCTTTGCCACTGGAATGAAATTTCTCCTTTACTGCAGATTTCCTAAGCCACACAGAATCCCACATCCAAGAGAGTGGCTTAGGGACAGACACTTCTGCTCTGGAGATACCTCTGGCTCTCAGTGCATACCTGAGAATAAAAGCTCCCTGAAAGTGTGAAGAGCTAGTGATGGTGCAAACAGGTATGGGAAGGAGTTCAGGCCCCTCTCCCGTTATATCTAGTGCCAAGGATAGGACAGCACAAAGCCATTTATACAGCCCCACTCTTGGACAACATGAGATTGAGACTGCCTTTTCTGCAGCCCCACATTGAACTGGAACTGTAAGAGACCAGTATATGGAGCTCCCTAAGGAAAGGCACTCCTCCTTAAGACACTGGACACAAACCTCACCCACTGCACTATGCTGTTACACCTTCTGTGACCCCTCTTCAGACAGTTTACCTGATTTCAGCTGATCTGTGGCTGCAGACCTTAAAAAGCTCCAGATCAGCTAAGTCTGTACTTTCCAAGTGAAAATCACTTACACCCTTCATTACATGTGCTTTCATATGCATGTCCACAAGAGCAGCTTGGTTTAGGTTAATCTAATTTTCTATCAAATTAACCGGAGTAAGACAAAAATATAAAAATATAGGAAGACCAGTAGCTGAAAGTCTGTAACCCTGTCATAAACAAGCTGTGAATCACAAAAACTCACTTGATAATGCCTACACCCTGAATAAACTTGTGTTTATTGAGACAGCCCTGACAAAATACATGCACCAAGTGGTTCTGATAGCCTGCTTCAAGCTCTGGCGAAATGCCCCCCTTATTGCCTCTGCTACACCCTTCCATGCAGAGGGCATTGAGGAGGACAGGCATCCACCACAAAGGGCAAGAGCAAGAAAAGACAGCATGGCTGCCAATATTCACCACAGACAGGTAGCCAGAAGAGCGAGAGACCAAGACAAATACATCACAGGGCTGTTTCTTACCTGCTGACACAAGTAGGGCAATGGAGTCCCTCTGCACCAAGAGGGACTTGGGACAGCTGAGTTAAGTTCTCTCTGCCCCTTTTTTCTTTTGACTTTTGGCTTCAGCTCCCCACCTGCCCAGTAGCTACAGAGTCCTCCGCAGCTGTCTGATCTGGCTGGAAAACTGCTGCTGCTTCTCACCAGGGAACAGATGCTCCTGCTGCAGCTGCACAGCAAGACACAGTGAAAACAACCTTCCTGGGTCTAAAACTGGGCAAAGTTACAGGTTTCCTTGGTGCTGGCTGTACAGCCAGCAAATACCAGGACTAGTATCATCTCTCCTAACAAAAGCCACTCAACTAGCGGACGAGCGACGACGGGAAGCGAACAATGTGATCATTTTACAGCAGACACCAGCACTTGATAACTGTTTAAACAGCACCTGGCACAGCAGAGGCCTGAATGTCTGTGGCCAGGGGATTTTAATGAATTAAGGGATTTTAATGCAATGAAGTGGAAAGTTTATTTGAGCTCTGTTTGTTTAAACAGAGCTCAAACGAATGATCATTTGCAAAACAAACCCTAAGTCACCCCAAGCTCTATCTGACCACTTCGCTGTAATCTACAGAACTCCCTGAGTCCCTCCAAAGAGAGTGAATGATGAAGCCTCCAGTGGCTTGGTCAGGGAGTTTCTGAGCTGAGCCAAACCCCAGTTGCCTCCAGGGCAGGAAAATAGCTGCTGCTATTCTGCAGTCTAATACAGGGAAAAACAGGCTGGGAAGAGAATGACGGGAATTTTATAGGACATTTAAAAAACAAATCCAGAACAACACTATACATTTAACCTAGAAAGGAAAGAGATTAAATAAAGATCGAAGTATTTCTTCCCAGGAACACAGTGCTCTCAGGAGCCAAAAACTGCACATAAAAGCAGGCAAGCAACTGCAGCCAAGTAGGGTGTCTCTCCAAGGCTTCCTGTGGGAGAAGTGTCAGGAAGCAGGGTTTGCATCTTCCTAGGAAATCTCCCATTAGGACCTGCATTGGGGCAGCAGACAAGCCAGCAGCACCAAAAAGGTGCTGATGCCTCAGAAAGTTTTTGTATGGTTAAACTTCAGGACAATGGCACTGCTGCAACTGGGAACCTGCATGAGGAGCTGAGGAGCTGCGAAGAAACAAGAGTCACCAGAAAGCCACCTGAAAGCCAAAGAAGCTGAGCAGCCTTCATGGAATGGGATCCTAAATTGAACATCCCATAATTAAGAGAGTGAGAACAGCATGGGACTATTTCCTTCCTAGAGTGCTGTTAACACAGCTAGGCATGGATTAATGTCCCATTACTTGCACACCAGGACATCCCTTTTACATTTATTAAAATGATCAGGCAAATTAGTTTCAGAGCCACACGCACACCGAAGTGGTGCGAATGCCCTGAAGCTCATGCTGACACATAAATAGCCCAGGAGCCTCCCCAGTTGTGTCTTTCCCTTTTCTCACCTCCCAAAAGCCAGCTCCAGACAGTGACAGAACAGCCACACTAGAAGTACCACAATGCAATCCTGGACAGCTCTAGATGTATCTGGTCCTCACAGCCTAAGCCACCAGCAAAGTGGTTCTATTTTTCTCCCCTGCCTTACCACACATCTCCTACACAAATCAGACAGTGAGGCTTTCTCCAGGAAGGCCAGTCTTTGTATCTGCTCTCCTGATCCCATGGGGCATGGGGCTGAACTTTCAACCTTTGGTTTTTGCCTTACCACCTGAAGGAAAAGTGCTTACTAGAGGATCACAGCCCAGCATGAGGCACAGAGGGGAGCACACAGACGTCATCAGGTCTCACTAATGCATCACACCACCAAGCCTGGATTGGAGATACAGGCACCCAACACGGGCACAAGCCAGGACATCACAGGAGAAGAAATAGGTGAAATTTACCCACCCCCCTCTGACCTTGCTCATTGAATTTAGCACCACCACACTGCCCTATAGATGTGGGTTGCCACCTCTATCCCCAGATGCCACTGCTCTACCCCCAGTCTGAGCCGAGTACAGCACCCTCCTTCTCCCACTCTTCCCCTGCCAGGCTGGCACAGTTGGCATCCTCCAAGCCAGCTGTAGGCTCCAAGGAGCTGGTTGCAGCTCCCTCACTGCTGCAACCAGCACCCCTCACCCCTCCCAGAGGCCAGCTCTTCCCTTCTGCCCTCTGCCAGCACTCCCATTTTCCACATCCCATGAGTACATCCTCTCAAGCTCAGACTGCTGCACATCCTGATTGACCCGAGTACACACAGGCTGCTGGTTTGACAGAAAACCTTCAGCAAATGTCAGCTGGTGCTGTGGCCGAAGAAAGCAAATCTGTCTTTCCCTACACCCAAACGTGTTCCCATCCCTGATTTCATGCCAGCACAAATATTTGTGCTGGGCAGACAGACAGGAATGAGATAGAACTGAAGGCCAGCACATGCTGGAGCTGTCACTGAAAACCAACTTCCAAACTACAACCTTGACTTAAGAATAAACAGAATAACGGGAAGTCTCCCCTCCACATATTTGTTTGTCTTGAGAGCAGACAAACTCAAAGCCCCAGTGAGAGAAACTGATGTCAAGAAGCAGCACTCAGAAGGTGAGCATAGGAAGCAAAGCTGTGCCAGCATCCACTGTATCAAGAGGACACAGCCACACAACCATCCACAGTCAGGGATGGCAGGGGGAAGCAATCAGCAATGAGTACCTGCTGGGAGAGGGGACACCCTCCGGGACCAGCACACTTTCCTTCACAGCACAAACGCATCTGAAGGTGTGGACACTGCCAAATTTTGTTAATGACCGGAGCAAAGCTGTCATCACAATAAGGTTTAAGGAGTGCAAAATAAAACTGCAAATATTTCCTGAGAGAAGCTGCTTTTCTAGATGCATGACAGGCACGAAGTGCACACAGGAGTTGGCACCAGATAATGTCACCTGGGGAGAAGCTGTCAACTTGGCTCTTTGCCGGCTCACGACATTTTGGGACAGACAGAGGTTGGAGAAAATAGGTGGCAGTTTAATCTGCTGCCTGCTTGCCTTTAGGCCCTTGAAGACAGGGACCGCCATGAATTTCCTTGCAGGACCTGCCAAGGCATTAGTCCTCAAGAAAACAAAGCAGCCCTCAAACACACTGGTGAATGCTCCCCACTGTCACAGAGTGTCACCTCTCCAGCTGCACAGGGGACAGCACAGCCCCTTGACACCATCCTGGCAGACAGAAGCCCCAGGGTTGCACACGCAGACTCACCTGCCTTGTGGTCAGCAGCCAGCTGTACCTGTACCACGCTGGGCTGTGAAAGCACCAAGCCAAAGGCAGTCTCCTCTCTTGCCTCAGGTGATAAAAGGCCAAAGTACCAGTGGGGAGGTGCCATGCCAGCTGCCTGCACCATTGGCTGCTCACACCCTCTGAGTACAAGCTCAGTGCCACAGCACCCACTCAGCTGGCACGGCACGGGATGCAGAGCCTCAGCACACAGGGCACTCCTCTCTCTAACAGCCCCTGCAAGGACTCTCAGCTCCAGCAGTCCCTTCCCATCCTCCACAGCTGACCTCTGTCTCCTGCTGCTTCCCTCAGGCTGGTTGGGATGGGTGCCCCCCACTCCGCCCCCTCCTATCACCGTGAGAACAGTCAGGCTGGCACCCCTGCAAAACTGCAGGTGAACTTTGCCCCCATAACCAGCCTCCACTCCTGAGCTCTGGAGAGCCTTAACTTCATGCTGAGAGACCTCATGATGAGAGAATGCCTTGAAATATCTGCAAGCCACAAAGGAACAGGCAAGTTCCCTGGCTGAGGGCATGTTGTAGAGGTGTTTGGCTTTGCAACTGTTTTTGTACTGGTGGCAGTATAGGTTTACCTGAATGCCCACAGAGGGGAAAAGAGGAACAAAACTCTTGATTAGCAATGAGGACTCCTGAGCTCGCATTCCAGCTCCATCACTGACTTGCCCTTCACCTACAGGAGGATTTTGAACCACAGTTGGCAGCCTGAGGAACACCCTGTGTCTACGACAACATTCCAGCTTAGGAAAAAAACAACCCTCAAACAAAAACAGTCCAACATCTTAGCAGACATACTTACTCACCACATCCAAACCAGTGCAGTGACCCATAATATTGCAACAGAAGAGGATTTACAACAGGACCATATTGGAAGTGTCACAGGAGACAATCCCACGAGCCCCTGAGACTACAGCAATATCCTATATTTTGATACTGCATGCACAGTGTTGCAACTATCCTCTCCACCAGGATTTACTTGAGACTACAGGAGATTCACACAACACTAGTCAAGATTTACCTGGTGCCCTCCATCACCAGGGCCACCTCCTTGCAAAGCAAAGGAGTTACCAAACACCTCAGGCAGAGCCTTGACTGCTCCTGGCAACTGCCCCTGTCTGCCTGGTCCCAGTCACACTAGGAAAAGCCAGCAGAGCTGCTGGCTCCAAAGCAAGGATCAAAGTGAGTGCAGCAGCAGGTATCCTGGAAACCAAGGGGACAAATCAGCAGGGAAGCAGGTGGAGAACTTCCTGCCTCCAGGCAGTAAGAGTAGGAGGAACACAGCCAGTTTTCCTACTCCCTACCCTTTGGGCTGTCCATCCTGATGGAAGCATAGGCTGGCCCCCCACTCCCAGTACAGTATCATGCAACTTTGCCTACTTTGCTGAGAAATCTTTTGCAGTAAGTAAAGACAAGAAGACAACAAGCACCTGCTTGTTACTTTTGTGAGAGCTCAAGCTTGGAGCAAGGCCTCCAAAAGGCACTTTGAGCAGCAAAAGAAGTGCCTTCCTGACCTGGAGAGCTTCTCCAGGCCAAAAAACCAGTCATTTACTTAGATTAAAACAAAAGCCATTTACCCTATTGCTTAACAAAAGGAGTCCCATGGAGGCCCCTTCTTGCATCAGCACGATCCCTTTAACATTGAAATGCCAAGCCATCTGCCAAAACAGAAAGGCTTGAGGACAGGCCTGTGCTGGTCTGGAACAAACACCACATATACCCTTCGACTTTGTATGTCTTGGGTAACTGCCCTGCATCAAGACAAAAAGTTAACTCTCATCTTGAAGCTGGGTATGGGTATCAGTACTGCAGCACAACAAAAGGCCCCAACGCATATCTGGGATCTGTCATTTTAGGGGCTGCTGTGACCTTCAGCCAAGGAAAGCCCCTGTCCTGGAGGTTTTGCAACTGAGCTGCAAGATGGGATGAGTAAGGACAGCCCTCAGGAGAAGTGACTCACCCAGGGCTCACACGGGAAGTCTTGATATCAAAGACATTGGAGAGGCTAAGCTGAAGGAACCAGAGGGAAGGTTGCAGCAGGACAAATGAGCTTGCAGTCATCTTATTGAGAACACATAGAGTCCTGCTCCACTGAAGGACAACATCTTAAAACACTCTTAAGGCAATATCTTCCCTCACAGGAGAGAGAGACAACAGGTCTAAAAGTGCTCACAGCACCCCTGGCAAGACCGAGGGGAGCAAAGGAAACCCATGGGAGCTGCTGGTGCTCTTTCCATCTCAATCTGCCTCCTCTCAAAGTTCTCAAAAAGGCAACTGGGTCAAGTCTCAAAAGACCTGGCTCTTCTGCTCTGCACAAATGCCACATCAAGCATGCTGCCCTGCTGCCCTGTCACTCCTCTGAACACTTACAACAGAAGTAACAAGCCTCTAAATTTAGGACAACTACTCATGCTCAAAGCAAACTGTCTTGGAGTAGGTGCCAGAGGGCTGAAAACCCTTCCCATGCATCTCATCATAAAATCTTCAGTGACGTGGTCATACAAGGCAAGGGCATGGCCATAGCAAAAATTCAGGCCCAGCCCTTGCTTGAAAATAGAGGTGGATTCCAATCTTTGGTCTGTAGAAACCTACAAGTCCCTCCATCAATTCAAAAGGATCTGTAAGAAGTAGCTACGAAAAGGTAATCTATATACAAATGCAAAGAACAAAGAACTATACATACATACATATATATATATATATCAACTTCTACATAAAATGGTTACTTCAACTAATATTATAATGGGCTAGGTTATTCTGTAGCTGCAGAGCCAGCAGAAGAAGCACAAGCAAACTGACAGACAGTAAAATGGCCTGCACATGATCATGCTGGGGTACAAGCAAGTGCATCTTGGACATTTACTGGACAAACCTAAGTGGGTGCTAATCACCAGTAATGCTCCTTTCCAAATGCCACCTGAGAAATCATGTAGTCACATGTTGAATTGATGCAATTCTAAATATTTTTAAATCCACGTTCCTCTGGATCTGTTCTCTGTACCAGGTTTTATGAAATTACAGCTTCAGAGACATGCAGCATTAGCCGGAGAGAGAAGACAACTTTCCTGAGCTTTTGGGAGCCAGGCAGACAGGAGAGAGAGCAAGGAGAACAAATAAGAATTTACATACAGTACTCTTTTTCAATAATCTGTGGTGGCCAACAAAAAGGCAGAACCAGCTGACAGTGACAGACAGACCAACCCTTTGATCTGGAAGGACATACCACGGAGAAACTAAATGGTGCAAATCCTTTTCTTGGGTGCTCTGCCAAGAGGCTGAGTAGAAAAAGAGTTCCCCTCCCAGTTTAAAATAATCACCATGTACAAAACGGTGATTAAAAACAACCAACCAAGAAGCCCAAGGTAAAGTTAAGGGTCAGATTCTATCACTCAGTAGGAATGAGGTAGAGCACTTAGCTGAGGTCCTGGGGCCCTGAAAGGGACCATTCATTCCCCACCAGCAATGAATCTAGGGCTCTTGGTTTTCTCTGCTGAAAGAAATGGGTGCCAGTGACCCTGCTGGGAGGAATAAGCATCTTTTCAGGCCAAATTGCAGCAGTACCTCACCAGAGCAACACTCAACCAACCACAGAGCTGTTCCTGTTGGATGCCCTTAAAGTGTGTAGTCCTGGGATGGTGCTGGCTCACTGTGGCCAAACCGGAGGCTGGAGAGGGGGACTGACAGCTCAGGTCACTGCTGTGCCCACAGTGGACTCCTGGCAGCCCTGCCCTGGGGCTAGAATGGAGACTGACTTGGTGAGCTGCTCTGCCAGCTCCATCAGAGCCCTTGCCACTGACTACATCCTCCTGGATTGCTGGGGATCTTTTCTGCTCTCTCTGTCTCTGTCTACCAGCTCAGGGGCCAGTTGGCCTAAGGATATTCAGTTTTACTGGTAAAGACTGAGACAAAGAAGGCATTAAGCATCTCAGTCTTTTCCTCAGCCTTTATTGCTGCATCCTCGGTATCCAGTAAAGGATGGGGATTCTTTTTGGCCTTCTTTTTTGTTGTTAGCATATTTATTAAAACACTTTTTATGACCTTTCACAGCCCTGGCCAGATTGAGCTGTAGCTGAGCTTTCACCTTTCTAATTTTCTCTTTACATGACCTAACAATGTCCTTGTACTCTTCCTGAGTTACCTGCCCCTTCTTAAAATGTCACAAACCCTTTATCTGCCTCCCTTGGTTCCTGCAAAAGCTCACTGTTCTGCTTAGGCCAGTCTTCTTCCCTTGACTTTTGGCACATAGAGACATCTTGCATCTTTAAAATTTCCTTCTTAATGTATGTTCAGCCTTCCTGGACCCACTTTGTTGACCTCCTTCAAAACTGTAATTTCATGGTCACTGTGCCCCAGACAGCCTCCAACCACCACATCTCCCACCAGCCCTTCTGTTTGCAAACAGCAGGTCTGGGGGGCAGCAGCCCTGCTAGGCTCTCTGAGCAGCTGTGTCAGAAGTTATCTTCCACACAGTCTGGGAATCTCCTAGACTGCCTTCTCTCTGCTGTGTTGAGCTTCCAGTAGACATCCAGCAAGTCTCCCAAAAGAACAAGGGCTGGCAATCACAAAGCAGTTGCTTATAGAATAATTCATCTGTCTCTTCATCCTGGTTGGGTGGTCTGTAACATACTCCTCCAGAGTGTCTGCTTTGTTACCTTCCCCTGATTCTCACCCACAGGCAAACCTTACCATCACTACCCTTGAGCTCTCAACAGTCAAAACTCTCCCTAATAGACAGTCACTGCCTCTCCTTCCTTGACTGTCCCTTCTGGAGAGCATATAGTCATCCACTGCAGCACTCCAGTCACGGCAGTCATCCCATCACGTTTTCATGACAGTGTCTACATCACAGCTTTCCTGCTGCCATGCTCCCTCACAGCTTCTTGTGGCCCTCCTCGCTGGCAGAGCGTGAGAAACTGAAAAGTCCTTGATTTAGAGTGAGCAGTACTTAGCAGCAACTAAGATATCAGCATGTTATCAATATTGTTCTCATATTAAATTCAAAACACAGCACTGAACCAGTGACTAGGAGGAAGATTAACTCTATCCCAGAAAAAGCCACAACATTGACTGAAAAAGCTGTCCTGGGAAAAAGCCTCCTGTCTTGGTGTGTACCAAGCATTCCACAGCTTTGAGCCAGCATGAGCCAAGCATGTCCCTTCCTGCTCCTGAAACAAAGTAAAAAGTAGGAACGGAGTGAAATCACCATCTCTAGGCAGCATCTGAGGTACCCCAGCAGGTATTTATCTTCCCCTAGACCTTCTTTGGTTTTTTTCTCCCCCCTGCAATACACCTGTTTTTTTTCTCCACCCCTGCAATACAACTGTGCATCGGCACTCCCTGCAGATCCTCACCCATTGCATCTCCTCACCCCATGCTCCACTCCCAGAGCCTTCATTTAAAAATTGAGCTCTCCTGAGAACAGGCTCTAAGAAAGTAGAAATTAAATGTATCTGCTTCAATCTGCTGCAGCAAAACTTGTGTGCGTCCCTGGTCACTCCATGGAGATCTCAGACTTGTTTTCCTTCTGTGCCTCCCAGGATGTGCAGGTCCTCAGCAGAGATGCAAACCAGAAGATCTCCGCTGGAGCCCGGGGACTTGGTCCCCTGCCAGATGCAGCAAGAGGGCACATTATTACAAGTACATACACACTTTGCTCCGGTTCCATGGGGGTTTCATTGTCTCTTTGAATGTAACAACTTCATCTTCTCAGTGATGCTCCTCCATAGGCTCATGATGGCCAAGAACAGCCCAGGCCTTGCAAGCTCAAGCTTACTAGGCAGAAACAGCAAACAGGTAAAATAAATAGAGAACACCTGCATCTCACACCAACTGTTACTTGCAGAAAACCTGACTAAAAACAGCGCAAGCACATCAACAGCTTTCCAGCAGCATTCTTCCTGCTCCTCCTCCCAGCTTATGCTCACCACAAAGAGCACAACCTGTGATTACTGAAGAAGGGGGAAGAAGAGAAGAAATGCAGGAAGTCTCCTGTGCATGTATAGTGGTCTTGGCTGAAAAAAGCCTCCAAAATGTTTAACTCACTGGTTTTAGAATCAGTGCAGGAATTTACTATCCCACATGCAGAACTACTGGAACAGAGATACATGTCACCATCCTGGACTCAGAAACTGCATCATTCCAGAGTGGTGGAGCACAAACCATAACTTGCAGCTTCTGTGTAAAAAGGAAGCAAAAAAGCCCTCCAACCAAACAACAAAACCAAACCTAACCCCTCAAACACCTGGTGGCAAACATCCTGGCCGCATTCCATGCGACCTAGCTAAGTGCTGTGCATGGCAAGACCCAGAACAATAAAAGGAATCAAGGACCACAGGGCCGCAGCAAATAAAATTACTTGCAACTATTTTTGCCCTTTTACAAGAACTTTGCTCTTTTTGCAGTCTCAAATATGAGCAGCACCGTAATACACTAACCACTTCCTCTGCCTCAAAATCACCAAGGGGAAATGGGGTAGCCAACGAAGCAAAATTACTATCAATACCTAGCATATAACCTGACTGGAGCAGAGTTCAAGCGTGGGTTGCTAAAGTTTATTTCTGTAAATTTCCGCCTCCCAGTCTGTGTCACATTTCGCTGATTCATTCTACAGATCCTCTTCTACCGACAGCGTAGAGCATAGGAAATATCCAGGGCTGGTTGTTTAGTAAACCTGCACTGAAAGTTCCCTTCCATCTCCTGCGCCTGCCACTAATTCCCTTCACAGCTCTGCTCATTAATAAAAATGCAACACAATAAAAGAGAACCGCACACACACACACCTCGCCCAAATTTGCTCCATACTGGCTGGTCCTGAGTCACCACCAGTGATTAACTGTTGCCATGCACTGAGGAGGACACGGTTATTAAATTAATAGGGGCTGCTTAACCTGGCTACAAATATACATGAGTTCTTTGTGCCTTAGTGAGCTAATAAGGCATGTGCTAATTACATTAATTCAGACAAGCCCAGCATGCCCTGAGGGCAAGGGAGAGAAGGGTGCGGGAAACTCAGGCTCTTTCATAATAGCTGCGAGAGAGCGGAAAGTACTTGCCTTGACACAGCTTCTGGAGAAGCCCAGGAACGCTGTGGCTGGCACCCTACGGCTCACTCAGCGCAGCTGCTGCCTGGTTAATGTACAAAACCCCCGCTCATTCACCCAGCCCTTGGTGCAACATAGACACAGGATCCTCTCTCCGAAGGGCCAGCCAGCTTGTCTCTTCCTATTGCAGAGCACACTGCAAGCCTTGGGATGACACCCTGCTGCTTTGGGACTGTGAGCCTGGGACCCTGCTGACAGCCCCTTCGCACATGGCACCAGCAGCCTCAAGCCCTGGGGCAGCACCGGGGTCTGCAAGTTGCCCATCATCCAGACATATGGTGCTCCTCGTACAGTCCCATCTCCTCCCCATCCCCAAAGTCAGCCACGACAGGCAGCATGCAGTCTGCAGCGGGACCTTAACCAAGTTACGCTGTCCTAACACACTCCCTAAACCTATCCGGCAATGGAGGCAGGCAGAAGGGACAGTTGCACCTCCCGTGTCAAAACGACAACAGAGCTTTCAGAAACAGAACCGGCTGCAGCAGGGAGAAGCAACAGGACAGCAGGAAAGAGACACACAATCCCAGCAAGGTTCAGATATGCTCAGAGAGGAGCCTCCCATCTCTCCAACCCAAGCATAAGCAGATCCCTAACCTCTGTCACCCCTGGAGAGGAAAGCTCAGCATCAGCTGTGTTCACACTGAGGTGTCTGCTCAGAACTGTCACCGCTTCCGGGCATGTAAGGGAAGTAAAGGAAGAGGAGAGGAAATTGGTCATATATCTTGGCACCTCCAAGGACACATGATCACAAAGAACTTTCTGAAGGATGCGTTTTTCCTGCAAGCACTAGAGAACTGTGCTGGAGCAAAGCAAAGGTGTTGGGTTGGGTTTTTTTCCCTCCCTTCCCACTTCTTCCTATACTTCATGCATCTGGCAGTACACAGGGCCATCCCTACCCGATGCAAAAAGCCGCCACCTTTCTCTGGCTGCTACCCTATGTGAATTTTAAGTGCTGTAAAGGCACGATGCTGTCGTTCCGCATCAAATAGAGAATCTAAAACCAGGTGAGAGCTAGTGCTGTGGAAGGGTAGCACAACACAATTTTTTTGCACAGAGGCACTGGTACAGGCTCGATGCAGTCTTGACGGTGTGTTGGCAGAGAAGGCGCGAAGATTTTCAGGAAGGGAACAGTACCACGGATTTTTAGCCCCTGGAATATGCCGCGTGATGTACTTTCCCAGCAGGGACTGTGATTACTCAACCACTTGTCCAGCATAACTTCAGACTACTGCTCTTCCTTTCCCCAGCAACTCAAAGAAGTCATCTTGGACCAGGCCTACTCCCAGGTCATGTGTAGCTGTGAACACACAAATGCTTGTGTTGACATAAGCAGAAAGAGACAAGAGTGGAAGCAGGACTGTTCCTCTTGGCAGCGGCCTGCAGCAGCCTGCTGAGTGCGCCGATAAAGTAAACCAATATACAACAAAAAAATAGAACAAGAATCCCTCCAGGGAAGCCTGGGAGATAAGAGATTCTGGGCCCTTAACAAACTTATTTAAAAGGCCTAGTAACCCAGAGCCCTGTGGGTCTGTATGTCAACTGATAGCTGTCACTCAAGAGTCCCAAAGAGGGACTGCTGAGCCAGGCTGGAACTCCAAAGCATCCCACAAACCCCGCATCCTGTCCCTGTAGCAAAGCCACAGCACACTGAGAGCACCAGCCACCGGCATGGGAACCAATGCTAAAATCTTGCAGGGTAATGAAACAAGACCTCAGGGCATGCAAGGATGGATCCTTCCTGCATCACCCTTTGGAGTCAGCAGCTAGGCTCCACCTAAAGCAAGGCAACAGAGAAGCATCAAGCAGAAGCCACCATGTAAGCATGCCCACACTGGTGTACAGGCTGCAAGCTCAGCTGCCTAGTAGAGTCAAGGCTGTATTTCAGGTGCCTTTTGTACAAGAGACCAGGCATAGAAGATTGACAGGATAACAAAAAGACATTTCCCAGCCCTCCAAACACTTTGCCACAGCAGGTAGAGACCTCTCTGAACAACAAAGCTTATCTCATTACTTCTCAGCACCAAAGACAAATGTCACTAATGCTCCCAGTGCACGAGAAGAAATGCCACTTAAATGTCATGTTAGTCAATATTCCTCTCCTCTCAGCCACAGGACACTGCTGCTGCCAGTCCCTTTGCTGTGGGGGTACACGAACTCAAGTGCTCCTCTCCTGCATTGCCAACAGCCCTTCTCGCCTCCTACCTCAGCTGTTTTGCTTATGCCAAAACTGCTCAGATCACAGCAAAATGGTTCCTTGCTAAATGCACATAGCAGCCCCACATGGGTCATGCTGCTCCTGAAGAGGTTAGCCGCTCCTCCAGGGAAACTCTTACACACTCTGTGACAAACAGGAATTGTCAAGGGGACTGCAACCACTCTCTGATGGTACAGGAGTCTGTGGCATAATCCATTCACCAGCTCCCTGCTCACCCAGAGTGCTGTGAATCAGCAGGCTGCAAGGCAAGCAAGGCGTTCCCAGCAGGAAGACAATGTATTTTGGAGGCTACAGGCAAATGAAAATATATCCAGTCCTGCTCACCTAAACAGAGTGCAGGGAGATGAGTAACACAAGAAAGGAAAAAGAGGAAAAAGTGAAGTTTATCAAACTTGGAGAGTCATTCTCTGAACATCAGATGTCTCATCTGGCTACTCCATACATGCAGTCCAGTGCTGCTACCTGGCAGATGTATCCCAAAAATTTACCTGACACATGCTCAGAGAAGCAATTCATCTTGGACTGCTTAAGAATCAGACCTGTTTTCAAAAAGTTTCCAAATGAGAAACATTCCTGAAGAGCACCTCACAACTCTGCTCTAATTACCAACTCTGTCTCAAAAAGAGTACATGTCAGGAACAGCAGGCAGCAGCAGACACAAGGAATTGACACAAGCAGTGGAACAGGCATGTTGCTTTGGAAGTCTAGCAACAGTTTGGCAATGCAGGACCTAGACACACTGTTCTGCTAGAGGTCCATGGACAAGGACGTCTGGGCTCCAATCCATAACCCAACTGGAGTCAGCTGTGACAGCTGACATGGGAACCTGCCTGCCCCAGAGCAGAGCCCACTCAAAGGTGATGCAGCACTCTGGAGGAAACACATTCTCCCTCCCCTGCAAGAGCAGTAATCTGCTCAGGATGAGGAACAGAGGAAGCTGACCACAGCAGCCAGCTCTGCCAGAGTGCATCACGGTTCCCAACCATGACATGTAAACCCCTTCCCATGCCTTCTCAAGCTGCCAGCAAGTTGTATGCTCACATGTATGCACAGGTGTGTCAAAACAGCACGTGCCCTTTACCACAGGTTCATTTGTTTCCAGCTCCACACCACCTCAATTTGCAGCGACAGAGGTCCAGGACACTGCACTAACACAAGGGACAACGCAGTGTCAGATGACCCTACAGCCTTCCTACAACCTCAGCTGTGTGCCTGGCAAGATCTCACAAGCCGCACAGCAGCTCTGCAGCCTCTCTCCCACCAGCTGACTGTGAGCTGACTCTGCAAACTCACCTCCAGCAGACCAGCCCGACCAGCGGGGCACGGCTGAACCTCACCACAGGGAAAACTGGAGCTCGCTGTGCACAGGGCCCTGGCGGAGCCACAGGGACTGAGTCAGCGGTGTGCAGATGCCTCCTGAGCACAGGAGGCTGTGGCAGCAGCGTGCTCAGCCGTCCCGGAGCGTGCTGGCAGGGAACACGGCGCACGGCGCACACGGGCACGCGCCCACACACGGCTCAGCAGCGACCTGGCACTTCTTCTCCCCTTCCCAAAGCCAAATTCAGACCATCTGTTGAAGTATTTCTGCAAATCATCCCTCTTTTGGGAAGGGCCGGGGGCTGAGTTTAGTTGTTTATATAGTGTCTGGCATTTCTGCAGTGCTTATCACTTCAGTAACCAAGCTATTTCCTTCAAGCTCTCCATTAGTTTTCAAGAACCAGTGTGAGACACCAGAGAATCTACACTGTAAGTTTCTGCAAAAAAATTAAAAAGGGCCTCAAAAAGACGAGAGCCGCTCAGGTCATGCATACATTTAGCTGCTAATAAAGCAAGTGGGATAGTTCAGGAGAAAGGGGTCGGGCCAACACAATGAGTTTTATGTCCTTTAAAAAACTACTACACTTACAAAATAGCCTTGATAAACAACAAATGCTCCTGTTGCCTTACAGAGAAGAGCTTGGCTTGCCCAGGGAATGGAAAAGGAAGCCAGTACTGCTATCCTTGAGAAAGCCAACACAAACTGAAAAAAGATGATGAAGCACCTAGCAGAAGAGACCATTTACGAGATCAGATCATACCTTCTGCAACAGCTGCCATGGTCATCGTGTAGAAGTGGCAAACCCCTGGAGTGCTGCTGTTCCCACTGGATTGTAAGGGACATGATCAGAGACAGACATTTTACTGCTTACCCCAGGTCATGCTCTAAATCTGTAGCAAAGGAGAATGCAGGACCCAAATTCACATTAAGTCTCTCAAGCAGCCTGTCCCTGAACCACAATTTCTTCTTTTTTATAAATCCTTATCACAGAGTAAAGAGAACAGCACTGAACAGGGCACCAAACATGTTCCCAGTCCACATATGGCCTTGAAGAAGGTGTTTCCATCTCATCAGACCCATCAGGCAACTGCCCTTTTCTCTGTCAAAGCGTGTAGGCAGCACACCCATTAAGGGCAGTAGGGTGTCACACATCACAGTGACAAGGACAGAGACAGAGCAGCAGCAGCAGAAATGAAGATGGTCAGGCCCAGACTAAGCACACCACATGCTACATCTTCATTGCAGGCACTTATCCACACCAAAGCCAGCACACATCCAGCTCGGAGCTCTCACACCACACAGCACAGCCCCCTGTCAAAGCAAAAAGGTTTCACTGAAAGCTGCAGTTGAATTCAGAAATGAAGGATCATAGCTACTGGACTTCTTTCTGGCTTGATCCAAACCAATTGCTCACTTGTACAGCATCTCTTTCCTACTAAAACCATTTGCTGAAAGTCCCCTATCTTTGTGCTCTAATTAAAAAAGAAAAGCACATAATTCTCTTCCCAAACACCTCCTCCAAGCCAGTTACTCACTCAGTGCAGAAGCACTGCTGTCGTACATAAGAGGGGAATATTTTTTTCTTCTTCCCTCTCCCCACCCTGTCCACAAAGCTCCTCATAGCTGGGACAGCTTTCAAATTGAGAGTATGAGCCCCAAACATAGAGTCAAAGCTCCAGGTGGGGCAGGCACAGTCTTTGCTGTGACTTAGTCATTCCCAGCTTCTCAAATTCATGCTATTTGGGGAAACTTAGCTGGGTCAAAACCAGCCTCTCTCCTGCTGGCTTCTAGATAAATGCCTTAGGCACAGGAACGAAAAAAAAAGAAATCCAGAGAGCTCTCCTGATATGCCATACACCAGCATCAGTGCCAAAGGAAGGAGCAGGGCACAGGAAGGTTTGACAAGACACAGTCACTCACCCACAACAGGACTACCAAAATGAAAACAAGTACCAGTTCCAAAAATGTTTAACAAAATAGAATAAGACTGCATTCCTGTGAGCAGTTCACCACAGGCTGTACTAAATTATGATCAACAGAGACCCCATAAATTAAATAAACAGTAACCCATCATAATCCTTCTGATACAAAACAAGCGTTGCTGCCTGGGTGCCTCTCCCTTCCCCGAGCATATAATCTCCATGTAGACAGCCCACCTAAGGCAGAAAATGTTCAAGTTTTTGTATTTGCAGATGTGTAAGAGGAAACTGCCAGACAGAAATCCAAACCACCCACTGTCTTTTCATTAGGTTTGTCTGGGATTTTGCCTTGTTTTCTAAAGCTCCTGTTACTTTATCTTCACAATAACTCAAAGTACCCGGCAATCAATACTGCAAGGTTAAAGCAACATCCAAGTTTGGCATTGGACAGCTCAATCCACCTCCTCCTTCCTGCTATCTCTGTGCTGGAAGGCAAACAGAAGAGGACAGGAAAAAATATTTATCTGCTGTTAGGATTAGCTGGAGCAACACAGTGTTAGCTCTAGCAAGCCACTGTTGGCTGGATACGGCCAAGTGATAGTCCCCAAACCAAGCAGCTACAGCCAGAGCACTCAGCCTTGCTGAAGGAGTATGGCTTCATTACATCATGGTGCCAGAGAAGCTGAAACACACTGCCCTGTTAGACCTCAGACACACCTCTGGCAGAGAGCAGGCACTTGCAGACACATCCCTGCTGTCTCACTGTAGACAGACAAGACAACTGTCTCCAGCAAGTCTGAAGTCCATGCAGCCATTTATGAGAAATGCACCATGGAAAACAGGCACAGTGTCCAAAATGTTCAAGAGTAACCAATAAAAACAACGTTCAGCAGCATCTCTAGCTAATTTGTCATGGTAAGTCATTGACAATTCCATCTTCCCAACCTGTTGTAGTGCAGATGTTTGGTCACTTCTAAGACAGCCTGAATATGCAAACATGGGCATTAAAGCAGGCTTTTGCATTTCCTGAAAACACACTTAAGGATTTAGGAGAATGCATTATGGATGTAAAAAGGAGTAATTACCGGCCCTTATGTACCTGCATTAGCAGAAGGCAGAATGCTGTGAATTACAGCATTGTAATAGACAGCATTCCCATCCTGCACTGTTGCTGTAGAAGGAGGACAGACATTTGTCCTACACAGTACTGCAGATTTTAACAGGAGAGCAGAGGCAGCTGGGAGAAAGACATGTCCAGCTGGAAACCTAACAGGACATTAACAAACTCGTAAGTGACAGGCTAAACAGGCTGTGCTCAAGGATTCCAACATGATGCTCAAACTCAGCTGGTGCAAACTAAATTTGCTTCACTGTCTGCTAGAGCTGTATCAACTTACTCCAGAAAAATGTGAAGGTGCTCAGCTCTGGGACACCACTGACGGGACATCAGCTGTGCAGAAATGTCGTTCTAGAGAAAAAAAAAGGAACAAAGAAGAAGAAAAAAAAGAAAAACACAAAACAACAACATGGGAACAAACCACTGTGAAAAAGCAAGGCCAGGCAGAAGGCAGGCCTAGGAAGAAATATCTCTCTGTTCTGAAACAGCCCAGAAAAGGGGAAACTGTAGAAACTCCCTTCACAGGGCATTAGCATCCTATCTTAACACACATGAACTGCAGCACTCAGGATCATTTATCCCACCCATTCCAAATCTGGTTTGGTTCCACAACATCTCCCCAGCCCAGGCTCTCCTAACAACGGAACAAAAATATTTTGCATTTTTCAAACCCTTTTTCTTTCCCCTTGGGGCCTAGTTCAAAGCTCTTTTATGTCATTCTGACAGTACAATATGATTTTAGGCAGATAAACCCAGCCCATTAAGAGATACACCCTGTGTAAGACATCTTGCTGGCACTGGAAAGTTGGCAGTGCAAAATATTTGCAGTTCTAAGCCTGCAAATGAGACCAGGGATCAAGTGACAAAAACAAGCATCATGTGGAACAAGGCAGACCTGCTGCTAGTCAGCACCAGGGGACACGGGTTCCTCTGCAGTTATGGTTAAGTGCTACTAAACTTTTCTTACCACCGCACAAGCCTTTCATCCCTTGGACTTCGCAAGGACATCCCACCTTCCAGCAGCTACTGTGGATCTGGAAATTACCCTCCAGGAGCATTTTATTTCTGCAGTGAGAGCCCAGAGGCTTGCCAACATCTGTAAAACAAGTAATTGCCAGCCCAGCAGCAAACCAAAGGGCTGATCCTTTGGAGGACCGGAGATGTGGACCATGCATCCTTACTCCACATCCAGATACACCTTTCTGAGGAAGAAGGAGCAACTCATCACTCACCCATCTTACAGCCTCCTGGCTGCAGATTATTCAGACAAAACCCAGAGTGTGTTAAGGAAACCTTCCTGTCTCACCACCCAGGAGCCACTGTGTCAGTCACACTCCCCCCATTCCTAGACTTTCACTGCTGGGACCAAAGTCCCTTCACAGCAGATGGCTCCAGTGACATCATGGGTGGCCCTTTTGGCTCCCTGCACACCCCATACTCACAGTCAGACAGGGTTTCCTTACTGGCTCAGCCCTGGGTTTCCCACAGCAGTCTCAGATGTCTGGATCCTCTAATTTAATCGTGATGCAGCGACACAAAATCAGCTAGACCCAGTGCCTCTGGGGAGGGACCCCCAACAAAAGCATTCCTGGGGCTTTTACATTCTTACAGTTTGTGCACCCAGACAGTCTGGGGTCTTCTTGCTGAGTCATCAGCTCCTGCTGCATCCCTGTGCCCTCTGCAGTCCAAAGGGTCAGCACCAGGTCACAGCCCCTTTCCTGGGGCTCCTGACAATTCCCCCATGCAGGGCACAACCCGCAGCTCACCCTGCAGCTGCACACCCAGCTATCAACACGGGGTGTATTCCTCAAGAAGTGCCAAAGATATTTAACTATTTTCACAGCATCACATGGTCATCACACACCTTGGAACAATGATGTTCCCTCAATTGGGCTTTAACCTTCAGGAAAAAGCTGTTCTCACGGGAATCTGCAGAACTGGGCCCCTGGTCAGGGATGCTGGCTCTACACACAGATTTTATTCTAAACACAGCACAACATTTACTCACCTGGAAACACAGCTGCCCTACTCCAAGAAATTTCTCCCTCCTACTATTTCACAATTCTCAGGACGACAACAGTTATGCAAGAAGAGCTGTATAGGCACATGAAATGCTTAGAGCTTCTAAGCAAGACTTTCCCCAAATTTCCCTTATCAGAGCACAGCTCCAAATCCTATGCTCCCAGGTTTCAAGGCACACCAACCACCAGTCACTGTGCCTCTGTCCCTTCTCTCCATCACACCTCTGCCCTGCCAGAGACCTACAAGACAAAACATGACGCACAAGCAAGCAGGGGACTGCTTCCACATGGACACGCTGCTGGCACCTTGGCCAGCCAGGTAGGTATTTCCCCCATATGGCCCACTAATTTAGATCTTGTCAGGAAAAGGGGAGCAAATGGCCTTGACAGGCTGTCAGTGATTTCTACCTTCTAGTAACTTAATACAGAACACTACCCCTTCCTAAAACAGCAGCAGGGAGATGCTCAACGGCTTTGGCATCCTAGTAAGACATTAACAAGATTGCTGGGCATCAAACAGGACTGCAGACTTTCCTTCAGAGCAGAGCAGGCCTCTGGTTTACAACACACATCTGATCCCTTTTCCATCCCAGCCATCCATCTGTGCCACAGGTCGCCACCACCCTCAAAACATAACACTCCTTACTACGCCAGGCACTCGGTGAACAGACCAGCCCAAGGGCACAGCACCAGGAGAAAAACTGCACCTGTGTGAACAACTACAAGTAGCAGCACGCAGTTTAAAATCCTACAGGCAAGACAATCAGAGGGGTAAAGCCTCATTAAATCTTGGTGTTTATTTTCACAGGAAGAGGTTAGAAGAACTCCTCCTATCAAACCTTGCCTACTCCTTTGTTTATAACAGCCTACAAAGGAAGACAGAAACAGAGGATAAGAAGACAACCACCACCCCAGTCCTGCACGATTCGTGGTTATCAGTACCACTCTACTTCAGCTGCCTATTGCTTGGCACTGCCAAGAAGCGAGTTCTTGAGAAGCAAAGCCACAGTTACTTGCAGTGATCAAAATCACTGCAGATACCATCCCAACAGCAGCAGCAGCACCACGAAGTCAGATCCTAACAACAACGAGACTCTCAGAGATTAACATACTATGGTAAAAACATCCACTGTTTAACTGTAAACATCTAATAGCTAAAAGACATTAGGCCAAATAAATATAGCTGGGATCCTGCTCTGACATCTGGCAAGGCGTATAAACTAAAAGCTGAGAAGCCTTGCAGGAAAGAGGCTGGGTCACTAAAAATCCAAATTCTACAACTTCACCCTCACCCAGCAGCTGCAGAGGATGCAGGAACAGAGAGGATGCTTGGGGTCCAATTCCCAGGGTGACCTTGAGGAAATCCCACAGTCTGTCCACATTTCCACTTTCCCCATCCACTGCATGAAGAGCACAATAACCTTGACCTACCTCAAAGAGGCAGGGATCTGGCTTAGGAGAGTCTGGAAGGAGCTCAGAGGGGCTTAGATGCAGGACCTGCGCTGCGACCGAGGCGGTCAGGGAATCCCACGAATCGCCCCAGAAATCAGAAGCCCGGAGAAACTCGGAAATCGCTTTCAGTATAAAAAGCTGCGGCTCCGAGGCACCGAAGGGCTCGGCGGACACGTGTCACCGCAATTTCCCCGGCGCGGGCAGGGGAGAGGACGGCGCAGCCCCCGCGCCCGGCAAGGGCAAGCCCCGCAGCACGGCCAGCGGGGCCACCAGCCCCACGGCGACACAGGGACCCCGCCCGGGGAGGAGGGAGGGGCTGGGAACACTGAAAACGCTCAGGGCGAGGAGGGGAAGCGGCGGCGGGCGAGGAGAGCCCGCAGCCCCGGGGAGAGGGAGGGCACCCGGGGCGCCCGCAGCCCCCCGGGGCGGGCAGACGGCGCTGCAGGGCCCGGGGGCACGGGAAGGGCGGCCGGCACACCCCGGAGATGAGGGGCCAGGGTAAGCGGCGGCGGGGCCGGTGCAGCAGGAGCCAGGCCGGGGTAAAAGAGCTGCATCCCGGCGGCAGGAGGGGTGTCGGGACACCCGGCGGCGCCTCCGGAGGGTTGGGGAAGGGCCGTGCCCACACTTACCGGGCGGCGGCGGCGGCTCCCGCCGGGGCCGGGGACGGTGCGGCGCGGGGTGCGGAGCTCCTGGCGCGGCGCGGCCCGGCCCGGCTCAGCTCTGCCCCCTCCGGCCGCGCTCGGCGCAGGAACCGCCGCCGCCTGTCCCTCCCCGCCGGGGCGGCCGCCGCGTCCCCATGGCAACGCGGGCCGGGGCCCCGGGGACCGCCGCCGGGCACCCGGCCCCTCACAGCCATCCTGCCGGCCGGCACACGCGGCGAGCGACAGCGGGGCAGAAATAATTAGCCTCCTCTGGACCCGAGGGAACGGCCCGGAGTTGTGTCAGGGCAGGTTTAGGTTGGGCATTAGAAAAAGGCTCTTCACCCAGAGGATGGTTGGGCACCGGAACAGGCTCCCCAGGGACATGGTCACAGCACCAAGCCTGACAGCACAAGAAGCGTTTGGACACTGCTCTCAGCACATGGTGCGACACCAGGGGATGTCCTGTGCAGGGCCAGGAGTTGGATTCGATGAGCCTTGTGGGTCCTTTCCAGCTCATTCTGTCATTCCCTTCAGGATGCCAGCCAGGCCTGCTGTTCCTGTTGGGTCACCATGCTGTGCTGTCTGCTACCCCTCAGGAAAGCTGCCATACCACTGGCGAGCATCGATTTTTGGGGTTAGCAGGCTCCTGCGTGGAGCTGGGGTTCTCAGGAGCGTTATGGGATCCAAGTTCTTGCTGGGACGGAACATCCACAGAGACCTTTTCATCAGGCCTTGGAAATTAAACATGCAGGTGAGGAGGACAGCAGCAGCCAAACAGATCTCTGTGCCTCTTGGTATCACCAAGTTCATTGGGGTGAGGGTGGTGAGGCACTGGAACAGGTTGCTCAGAGAAGCTGTGGATGGCCCATCCCTGTCAGTGTTCAAGGCCAGACTGGATGGGGCTCTGAGTAACCTGATATAGTGCAAGACATCCACTAGAAAAGGTTAGAATGAGGTGATCTTTAAGGCTCTCTTCCAACCCAAACCATTCTGTGGTTCTGTAGCATCCACAGGTGTGATACCACCAGAGAAAGAGGGGAAGATTTCCAGGGAAGTACATCTCTAAGACCCTCTCTCATTGTTCACATACACCAGGCCCTAGGTGACTGAGGGATTACCAGCTCTGTATCACGGGCCCATGGAAGCTGGCAGAGCATCAGTGCCCAGTTATCCTGTGCAGTGAATCAGAGGTGACTAGAGAAGAGTGCCTACCGGAGCATGTAGGGCTAATGAGGACATTGTGTACACAGGAGAAGTGACAGGTATATGGAGTCATGATGAACAGCCCAGAAACATCACAGTTGTTCACACACCTGAAAACAAGAGGAGCTTGTTATCACAGTCAGGGATCTGGAACCCAAGGCGAGAAGAAGACATAAACCAGAGGCCAGTGAAGCGGCAGAAGCCAATGCTAATGAGTTGGATATGGGTGAAAAGGGTATCAGCTTTTCTCATGCACTTTTCAACCCAGGCTGAGCAAAGCATGAGAAGACACAGCACTGGAGGTGGAAAGCTCCCTCCAGAAGGATGGTGGAGGAGACCAAGGAAGGAGACCTGTGCTCTGTGGCCATTTTATGGGCATCTTGGATGAGTATCCAGCACAAGAGGAAAATGCAAGTGCAGTGGGCAGGAAGATGCCAGAATAGCCTATCCAATCCCAGTCTTATCTCCACCACGCCTTGGAAAAACAGGCAGCAAGGGCTGGGTTGCAGGCAGGCTGCTGTGATGGGCACTGCTGTGGGAATTTCCAGTTTGGAGAACAGCAAAACAATGTGAGGGAATTGTGGTCTTCTCACTCCCCAGCTGCAAACCTGCTTCCCACCCCTCTCCTTGGTGGTGGCTCTGCCCTGTTTTGTAAAGGCATCAGTGGGGTTCACGGTGCTGTACCCTCTCAGTCAAGAGCTGAACTGAGCTCAGTGTGGCTTGAGGTATAGATGTTACTGTTTATCACAGCATAGATGTGCTGGCAGGACATGACCACCCCCTGGCAAAGAAGAGGTTAACACTGTCCATCTTTGTGCTGCATCTCAGGAAGACTGCAATCACACATTTTTATTTTTGGTTCTGCTGCATAAGAACCACTGCTCTTTGTAACCTGCATGGCACAAAGGACTCGTTTCTTCCGGCAGCATTTAAGAGAGGGGATAAAAAAAGGAAGCAGAGGAAGAAAGTTCGCATTCAGTGAGTGCCAGGTTGTCAAGGTTTCTTCTGCTTTCAGACATAAATTTTTGCTCCTGACAGACACAAAAGAGATTTAAATCTGTTTGGTACAAAATGGAGCTTCAAAAGCAGCACTGTGTGTGTCTGATACGAGGTGAAGAGCACAGCTCAGGATCTCCTGTACAAGGCAACATTGTTGTGATCATGGTGAGCAGGGGAGTGCTTGGCTTGTCACAAAGCTTGTCCTGTGTGAGTCTCAAAATCCTGCACTGATTTCAGCCTGTCTCTCAGAGGGGCCGTGGGCTGGATCAGCCCTACAAGGACATGGGTCAAGTTCAGTCTGCTGCAAAGAAAGAGGTTTTCACGAGGTCTCGCTTTTCAGTTCCCTTCCTCATTTTATTGTTTTCTGTTTTAATAAATGCGGACTGCCAGTGAAATCCCCAAGTGCTTGATGAGTGCAGCTATTAAACCAATGCTTAAAAAAGTAAAATTGGGCAAGTTGGTCACTGCTCCCTTGGCCTGCTGGCCATTCTGGACATGATTTTCAGAGCATGGTAGACAATTTAACTGATAAATATTGAAGAGGCAGTAATGTAATTAGCACCAGTCGACATTGTTTTCTGGAAAAATCAATCCTAGCCAAGCCTGATCTTGCTCTCCATTGAGACCACAGGATGTGTTGCCAAAGGAACAGCAGAGAGGTGTTAGGGGAGGCATCCAGGGTATAATTAAACAGAATGAGTAAAATGGACAGATTCACAGCTGGCCATCAGCTTGGATGGCAGGAAGCACCCAGAAACCACTGACCCAGCAGGTCTTGTTTCATTTTCTATGCAGAATCTTGACATTAGAGAAGTGAGAGAGGATGTGGATGCAGCTGGAGAGTGCAAGAAGGGGACAGCTTAGCCCCAAACCCAGCTCTGTTGTCGCCAAAAGCTCAAGCTGCAAGATCAGACTGGTAAACCCACTGGTGGCCATTACTCCTTGAAAAGAGGTATCTTCTTAGTAGCTATTTGATTTAAATGCTGAAGAATTAGTGGGAATAAAATCCCTGAGGCTCAAAGCATACAAGTGCGTGTAAAACAAAAAATAGAAATTTCTCCCTTTTTTAAGTGACTTTTATAGCGGCTGGGTTGACCCTGGCATTCTAAGGAGTAATCTGTCACGAGCTGGCTTAAACAGTGGGCCAGCTCCTGCAACATGTTTTGCAGGGCTGGCAGCCTCCAGTAAGCTCAGTACCCGTGAGGCTGCAGCCTCGGGGCTTGCTGGCACCCAGCAGCCCCATTCCCTGCCTGTCCACAGCATGTGCCACAGCAGCAGTGCCTCAGCCCCTTTGGCAGCCAACACAGGCTCCCACGTTCAGCACAGACAGCACAAGGGAAAGCACTCTCATGCCCTCCATGCTTATCTCCTGGATAAAACAGCGAGGCACTTTTGTTTATTGAGTGCCGATGAATGGCGCTGTCTTGGCTGTGAGATTGGCCTCCAGATCCCACTCTGGGCACAGCTGCTGGCAGGGAGCCTGCAGCTGCAGCCACCCATTGCCCTGGGAGCCTTTCAGCAGGGCATTCCCCCTCTAATCCAGGGAGAAAATGACCAACAGCATCCCATCATATGCATCTGTTCCCATGACAAGGTGGCATCCGATTTATGGGGCACTGATCACTCTTTCCCCCTGCCAATATGGCCCAAGCATGCAGATAGGTGCCAAAAAATGCAGTTTGCTCCAGAATTTTTCAGTATTCCTCACCCTCCACATCTCATTTGTTTGTCTCCCCTTTCAGCAGCTGACAACTGTGAGGCATCTGCATTGGCAGTACCTCCATGGCTATTTCTTGGGGAGCAGGAGGGCGAGATGGCTCCGTGCTGCCAGGATGAAGGGTGAAGTGGATGCTGAGGACACTGTCACCCTGCCACGGGTCAAACAGCTGGACCTCAGAGTCCAGGCTTGCTGCCTCACCAAGAGCTGCAGCCAGCTCCTCCAGGGCCATGTTATTTTAGGACCCCAAAAAGCTGATTGATCCATTTGTGATTGCCTCTGCCTTCCAGCCATCATGCATGCACAGCAGTTGTCACAAAATAGCCTGTTTGAGAAGCAGGATTTTCTTTACTCTGCCCAGACTGCAAAGAAATAATCTCTTGTAAGGGACTTTGGAGGGGGAGACACCATGTGTTCCTGCTCCTTGCAATGCATCAGGATGAAAGCGTCACCAAATCATCTATTGTGGGGATTTTTGAGGGGGAGACTGTATTTTCTTGCTTCTTTCAATGCACCAGGATAAAAGCCTCACCAAGACTGTCACTCAGTCTCAGATGCTCCTGCAACACATGAAGGCTGTGCAGACATCAGGAGACAGAAACTTGCAGTGTTGAGAGGGAGCAGCTACAATCCATATGACAAGCCATGTTTGTTCTCAGCTGTGACCTTGGGGAGATGCTAAGAGTCACAACAATTTCCATTCTTACCCAGTCTGGAGGGGAAAAACCCAAAATCATCTGTCCTCAACCATTGCTGCTTCCAGAGAAAATAAAAAATCTTCTGAGGACATGGCTGAAGAAGCAGCAAGGGGAAGATTCATACCTAAGCTCATATCCTCCCTTGGCTATCCTGTTACTACCTCCCTCATCCAACTTTCCTGTCCTACTTCTCACTGTAATCTAATGCTTCTCTCCATCAGCCCAACAAAGCAGAATTAGAAGCCTAACCAGCCAGACTCATCAGCCAGGTCTCTTCCTTACATGATACAGAGAGATGGGTGACTCCACAGGGGCTGCAGCCACCCTCTGCAAAAGTCCCACTCTCTTCTGGACATGCAGATTTGCAGTTTTGAAACCTGGTGATGCTGAACACCATCAGAAGACCAGATCTGGCAGAAACCTGGCAGAGACAGCATGGCTAGGACACATCTAGGGTTACTCAGATCACTGTGTGATCCTGTTCATACCCAAAGCTTTAAGTTCTTGCTGCTGCCTTGGAACTGTCCCACAAGTGGACCTGCCAAACCCTGGTATCTCTTGATCAGGAAAGAGGTTTCCTGCATTAGGATGGAAAATTCAAATAATTTCTTAAGCTATTTGAGGGGTCTTTTAAAAATTCCAAGCTTTACCCTTGCTGATTCAAGCAGAGGGCTGGCAGGGTTGTAGAAGCATGGAAACTTAGGACAGCTTGGCAGCTAAGAGATGAAGAATATTATCTTGCTCTTTTCCCAAGTCCCTCACTAAATGTCTGCAGACAATCCCTTAAGCTCTCATATCCTGTTAGCTTAACCAAACCTGCCCAACTTCATGGAATCATACAGTGGTTTGGGTTGGAAGGGACTTCAAACATCCAACTCGCCCACCATGGGCAGGAACACTTTCCAGCTGACCAAGCTGTTCTGGGTTGTGCCCAGTCTGTCTTCCCTGGCCTTCTGCAACCCTGCAGCTGATGACTACACAGGGCCTGCCCCTGATGTGGCTCCAGCAGGTGACCCAGCACATGGCACTTTGTGTACTCAGCCTGAGATGCAGTGAAAACAGGGCAGTGCAGATGTTTTCAAGCTTGACATGTGCAGAGCAGAAATCCTGCCTCCCCCTTGCAGTGCTACCTGGTTTGCTTTGGGTCACCACTGGAATTCTCAGTCCAGGAGTGAAGCTCAGCCACATGGCTCTGAGGAGAGGTTCAAGCAACAGCCACCTCCTCCAACCCTTGAAAGTGTGGTCTCCTCTTATCCACAGGGCTCCAGCAGAAACAAAATTTGCAGCCATTTTGCTTTTCTAGACAAAGCAAGTAGAGATGTCTGATCGGCTTCCTCTGCCTGCTTTGTTTCTCTACATGCTCTGTTGCTGCTGTCTGATCTTTCTCTTGCCTGAGAAAGGCATCCCCAAATCTCTTGGTCCTTCCACGTGGGAATGGATTCAATTTTCTGTATTTATTTGCTTTTTAAATTAATCACTTTCTGAACACATCATTTAGGTTTTGGCCTCAAACATCCCACAACAAAGAGTCAGCATTAGAACTGTGCAAAGTGGGGGAAAAAAAGTACCCAGTTTTGCTGTTTTGCAGGTGATATTGGACTATTTCGTTTGGTGCCACCTAGTTGAGAAACAGTGGATGGCAACCATGCATTCACGGTCTTCATCCTTTCCCAGGAGATGCAATACTTTGCTGTAAGAAAAGATTTAAAAATGCTCTGTAGTATTCATCTCTGAGCGTCCCTCCAGCCCCTTGCACATTTTCTTGTTCTACCATTTCCTGTCTGGAAAAGATAAGAACTGCACTGGTGTTCAATGAGCAAACCAAGCAGAGAGATCTTAGCTCCAGCCCCTCAAAACAAACTTCTGGATGGGTTCAAGCTACAGACCTACTGGGAGACAGGAAGAATAAACGCATGGTCATATTGCCTAGATGGTTTCTACATCTCCCAGTCACCAAATTCTTTCAAGGTAGCTGGAAACTGGAACAAGGGTCAAACTCTCCAAACTTCCACAGATTTGCAAGTCACAGAAAAATGGTGCTTTAAGGACACACACTTTATTTCTGTGGAGTTCAGGAATGAACACACACTTAATTGCAGCGAATGCTGTTTTCTTCATTTTAACAGTACCAACTAATAAGCCCAGTGGGCACACTTTGATGCAGCCCTGGGCTGGAATTCTGATGCACCAGTGACTGAAAGATGCTCCCACTCCCTTTCCAAGTGAAAGCTCCTCTTGCTTTAAAGGTTGAAAACATGAGATGATCCTCCCTTTGGAGGAAAACAGTGAATTTAAGGACCATGAGATTTTCTTTTGCTTTAAAAAACCCCAGAAGTGTGACACTGTCAAGTGTACATATAAGTGTGTCATAAGCAGCAGGAAATCTTACAAACTGGGTATCTTCTAACAGTCTTTCAGTTTTGGCATCAAGCTCAGTAGGTTCACGGCTGCACCATCCGGTTCTCAGTGCACCACAAAGATCTCCTTTCCCTTATCAGAGCAATCCTATGGAGTTTTACTGTATTGCTGCCTGCCCACAGTAAACAGAGAAACTGAACACAGCCCCTGTTGGCTCACTCTCAATTTTGTATTTCAGTCAGTTCCTTTACTGGGAATTATACAGCATTTTACTGACAGGACTGTGTAAACAGTTGAACCCCCTGCAGAACATAATCAGGCTTTCCCTTGTATTTTTAATGGAATTGATAAACTGAATTGAGCTTTGCCTGGGCTTTCATTTCTCAACTTTTTTTATTAATATCTGTAGGAGCACCTTACCTGGATTTGTCTCCTGGCAGCTAGAGGACTGTCATAGAAGAAACTTGGAGTCGTATGTGAGAAACACTCAGGTCATTTTGCTGGAGATCTGCAACTTTATGAAGTAGAAAAGGGTTTAATTATGAGAGTTAAAGAGCTATAAATGTTACACCCAAAAAGAAGTAGAAAAAAAATTTCCTACTCCCAAAGAGTTTAGTGCTTTACTTTAAAAAAAAAAAATTAAGTAGGCTTTTCCTGGTAAAAATTTATTTGGGAGAGTTTTGGACACATTGGGATCATGCACAGTAAAAACCATAAAATCTGCCAGATCACCTGTAGGACACTGTAATGTGCATATTAGGCACCAGAAAAAGCCAGATAGCTGGAAAGGGAAAGATACTACTCCAGTAAGTTATGACTTCATGACAGAAGTCAGAAAGGAATGCCATATTTCGATTCAAAAGATAAGTGCCAGGTTAGTTATTTCTTTTGCTGTTTCAAACCATCTACTGCAAATGTTATCAGCCATAGCAGCCATAGGCTTATGAAAGACTTACTGTGCCTCAAAGAGATTATTGATAAAGATAACACACCTCAAAATAATGTTTTCCATTGACTCTCATCCAGCTCAAATATTTGCTGCCAAGTCAGCTAAGGAAAGAGCAGTTGAACAGTTGCTCTGATATTCCGCCAGCACCTCGGTGTCCTCAGCTGGGTGCTTGCTTTGGTGTCACTTCAAGGGGAAAGCCAGAAAGCATACAAGGAGACCCAGCCCATAAGGCTATAACTTAGCAGGGAAAGACTGGAGATAACAATCCTTGTTTGGGGCACAATAGTTACCTCTCCTTAAGTTATCAGCCCAAATCCTGACCTGTTCTACTGATGAAACTGTCTTAGGGTTTGGTATCTGCTGTCACCTGGCCTGGCTGCCGCCCATTACAAGAGTAACCTGAACACCTGGCACTAACCTTCCTCTCTCTTGACACCAAGCTCTTTTCCAGAAGAGCTGTAGCTCTGCTGATGCCTGGATGAGTCCTCCACAGAGTCCAGCCTACCTATCCTTTATTCCAGCACTGCCCAACTCAGCTCTGGCCTGATTATCACAAATGGAAAGCTAAGTGCAGCCAAGCTTCATCCTGTTGTAGCTGTGAATGCTACCTTGTGATTCCTGTAGACTTCTCCTGCACCTTCACCAGAGGACAGGCTTACCCTACACACTGTCCCTTCTAGATTAGCACTGTTGCTTTCCAGACCTGCTCCACCTGAGCCTCAGCTCATTCCCTGAATGTTGTGTTTCCTGGCTTAGCCCCACTGCAGCAAAGCCATCCTCCAGGGACACCATTAACTCAGCTGCAGTCTGTCCTGTGCTTTGCAACCAGCAGTATCCAAGCTCTTCTCCTGTTTCTGTACAGCACAGCCAAGCTCACCTGTGTTCTCCTGCCAGCAGGTTTACAGGGACCAGTCTCCATCTAACTCAAGGCATTTATGGAATAGCAGACCATGCTGTGAAACAGTTAAGTGCTGATTTTATTCCCAGTGAGAGCAATATGCTCAAATGCATCTCTCCAAAACTGGAGGAAAGAACAAATACCTTGTTGGTATCGATGAAAATTACAAACAATAACATATGACACAGAATACAAGAGAAAATGTACATTCAAAAGAGCATTCTGTGACTTGAATCCAACATGAGACTCCGGGTGGCACAACCTAAGCAACCCAATCCGTGGAAGTCCCAAGGTGACAGCTCAAATCTGCAAGTCCTTTACCTGACAGTAAGCACTCTGTAGCCTGAGATGTTAGAACAGCCTTAAATGACAGAAAGAAAAGCACAACGATTTTACAACTCTCTTTCAATAATACTGATGGTAGGTCTGAAGCAGCATCAGGGAAGCCAGTGATGATTCTTCATGAGGGGAAGAAAATGCCAGGATTTATCCAACCTGCAACTGCACTTGACTTTGGGTGGTGCAACCTGGCATGTTAAAATAGACTTTCATTTTCTCAGACTAAGAAACGGCCTTTTAAGTAATGTTTAGGGAGTTATGCTGAATTCAAATCTGTCTTGAAAGACTTGAGTTTACTTAAATGACAGTAGTCTTTCAAAATGCTTGCATGCAATTTTCCACTGTCATTGATAGGTCATTAACTGAAGGCCATTATGAGACGGGGAACAGGAGGAGAAGGGCACCTCAATAATAAATCATTGAGCAGTTAAAAAGCAGTAAATATACAAGATATTATATTGCAGCCTTATACAAGATATTCAGGCTGAAAAACTGGGAAGTTAGCTCAGCATGGTTCATGCCAAACCCACAAGAGCGCCTTATTTCACAGCTGGTCAGACCAGTTTTTAAAATGCAAATTTAAGTCATGCTTTTCACCAAACTTCAGGAAGGATAACACCTTCACTACTACAGAGTCATATTTCACTGGGAGGATGTGAGGACTACCCCTTGGAAACTGCAAAGGAAATTTAATTTCACTTAAATCAGAGTCTCTCCCGGAACAGGTCATGGGTTTTTACTTTTATATAAAATAAAATTGGATCTTTGTCAAAGATCAGCAGTATGTAGACATTGTCTAAAAAGGTGCTTGCAGGTGCAGCAGGCTATTTGTTTCATGATAGCTTTTGGAGCAAAACAAACAAACAAAAAAAAGAGCAATTTTTCTAGAAATCAGTTTCTTCTTTCTTCTCCACAAGTACTTAGGTTTTGTCTGGACTTAAGGAAACTAGAAGATATTTGGAAAAAAATAGAAAACGTTTTCATGGGGAATACAGTTCACATTTTCATGTGAGCAGAACACATCATTAACAGAAATGGCTGAGCAGTCCCCACCACATGACAGGCCTTCATAACATGACTGCACCTCCACTCTCCTACCAAGCACTGGAGAACAAACAGACCAAAAAGCTCACACTCAGTGTTTCCAGCAGTATTTCCAGTTTCAGGAATAAGTTATAAATAAATACATGTAATATATTTATGATTAATTAATCAAACACTGCCTAAGCCGCTACTCAGCTGACAGACAGACACTTCAATCTCTAAATTTCTCCACATTTCTGAAAGCTAAAGCTCAAGGTCATGAAGTGGAAGTAGAAAAAAGGTTCCTAAATGCACTCTAAACTTCCTGGGACTGGCAGAAGTAGCATGTGAGCACAGACCCGAGAGAATCAACACCCAGCTCCCCAGGAAGACACTGGCTCTTGAGGAGGGAGCAGCCCCTAGGCACCATCACTCTGGGTACACAGAGGGGTCCCACACACCCCCCTTTTCTCTGCTAGGTGCTATGTCATAGCTATTGCAGAGTCCTCAGTGCTGCTCTCCTGCTCCAGGCCCACCCGGCGGATGGACTCGCTGTATTTCTGCCGCCCCAGCTCGATAATGGCATCAATCTCATCAGCGATGTCCTGGCGGCCACTCTCTTTCATGGCTGTAATCAGCTTGCTCACACAGTCAGGATCCTCTGAGTTCTGCTGAGCCCACAAGAAAAGCATGTCCAGGATCTGCTTATTGAGGTCCTGTCTGAAGAAAGGAGGAAAGACAGAAGTAACCAACACGCTCTCCTGAATAGCAAACCAAAGAGACCTTACCTAAGTCCCAGCCATGGCTAGAGGCTTAAAGAAGCCATCCAGACACATAAAGCACTCAGTGGACCTGCCTCTTCCTCCCTAGCATATGGGAGTTGCAGTTCCTGCATGAACGTTTCTCTATAAAATATTTTCTTAATGGAAGTATCAAATCAAGGCATTCTGCTTTTGAATATAATTTCCTCAGAGGAACACTAGTTTGATCATAACAAGTCTAATTCTCTCCTACTGCTTTGGCTTTTTGGTCAGGCTGCATGTCCCATGATGTACCACAAGCACTTTTTGAATAACAATGATATTCACAATTAAAGCCATGGATCATTTCTCTTTGTAAGAGATGGAGGCTAGCCAGGAATCCGATCATAGAACAAAACAGGAATGCAATTCAGCTCATCAGGTTTGTTATTTCCCAATTTTGTTTTTCAAACAAAAAAGCTTTATTTTATAATGGCAAGAGAAAATAATCAGCTTCCCATTATAAGAGGTATTATTTTCAGAAGAACCATTAGTCAACCCATCTTTAATCCAGTGAAACGATTACAGTGGAAGAACTGTCAACCAGCCAAGCATTGATTTATACTATTACACTGCAGACAGATAGACAGACAGATGTAATGCACCACTGTTGATTACTGTGTCCTATCTCACCTGTTATTGTATCCTATGCACTCAATCTGCTGGTAGGTCAGGCCCAGGTTGAGGCCGATGCTCTGCCAGTCGGCTCCCACACGCCTGGCAATGCTCAGCAGGTTTGCCTGTGTCAGGTACCCAGTCTCAGCATTGCCCAGGTTCAGGGGAGGGAAGGAGAAGCCATTCAGGGAACCGGGGTTCTCATCCCGCTGGGGTTTCAGTTGCTGTGTCCAAAGAAGAAAGAGAAAGAACATTCTTTCCTCTACCATCTGTTTTTCTAGAGCACAGTGTCCACCCACTCAGTCTCCACAGTGAAATCTCCTTCCTTCTGCTGAGGAGAAGGGAAGTTCTTGGGGCTGGAGGGTCAGGCTGTAATAGGCAAGGAGGAGGCACACTGGCAGAGACCAGCAATGCCCACTGCCTCAGGAAAATATCAAATCATAATGCTCACAGTCATAACTCACATCAGAAATTTCCTTTCCTGAATTTATAGGGCAGTTTAAAATAAGCCACATCCCTGAAGCATAATTGCCTCAGCAGTAAGAGAGCACTTAGTCTAGGTTTGTAGTTGAGGTTGTGTGTGTCAGAAAGGGATGTGAGGTCATCACACGTGATCGGAAGGGATGCATTCAGCCTACCAAGGTATTTATTGTCTTAGGCTTCTCAAATGTCACTTAAATTCTGTAAGCAGAAGTTGCATTTCTCACTGTAACATACAGCCTAGCCTTTAAAGCTCACACCAGAATACCTACACTCAATGTCTATGTTCAAATCCAGCATAACTACCTCATCCTATTCCTTTATTTTTTTCCTGCTGCATGAGCTGTGTGACTAAGAAATTAATAAACAAAACAGACACTTCCCTTAATTACAGCAAGCTTCCTTGTGTACTACATCATCATTTATTCAAAGGATCCACGCTCTCTGACTCTCTGACCTCCCCTCCAACAAGCCTGTGCTTGACAGACAAGATGAGCAGAAGTGGAGACCACTCCCAACTCTTCATGCGCTCGTTTCAGAAGAGCTTACTCGAGGAGTGTAAAATCTCCACCACAACATGGCTGGGCAACTATTTCTTGTGGTCATTCATTGCATGCCTTCTCATGGAGGAAAACAAAATTAGCTGAGCAGGAATGCCACGCTCTTACACCATCTAGATTAATTTTTCTGTAGGAGACAACTCACAGGCAGTTTGATAGGCAGAGTAGCAAGCCACAGGGAGTCTGGACCTTTTCTCCTCCTGCTGGCATCTTCAGGGATGCTGTCTGGAACTGCCCCTCGGTAGAAAGAGACCTTTGCAAAGAGAAAGCGTGCAGTTAGGCTCTGATTCAAGCACAGTGGCCCAGCCTATTGGCACCATGTCTTTTCCATCTGGGAAAGAATTATTTCAGCATTCTCATCTATCCTCAGCCCACAAATATGGCCTCTCAATTACATGTAACTGGGAGGAGCACTGAGGTTGTGCCATAAAGGCTGGACTTCCTGCCAGCACCCCAAAAATGGCAGGAATGTAAGTCAGACAGTTAAGAAGTGATGAGTGATCCTTCAGATTACACTTCTTGATTATTCAGTTTAGTCAGTGAAATGCAAAGCCAGAGAAAAAAAGTAGGAAAAAGTTGTGCTCAGCACTCAGAGATTATTATGACGAGTATTCTAAAGGTAATGATGAAGGAAACAAGAAGTCAGTGTAACTGGTTGTTCACCTGGCCTTTTACAGCTTGGCCTTTTCTGTCCACAGGGGAGGTCACATAGATTTCCTTCATGTTCTTCAAGTGGGAGTAAAAAATAAATGAGAGACGTCCATCCACACAGTCGGGGCGATCTGTGCAGAGAAGCAGGAAGCATTCAACTTGTGGAGAAAAGTGTGCAGAAGCAGATCAGTCATAACAATAAACCCACCCGGCTATTGCCCTCTGCAGGTTTACAAGAGAATGGGAAGAAATTAAAGTCTGCAAACAGCACTTTCATAAGGAAAAGCAGACAGAAAAGTTGTGTGACCAGAGAATGTGGCAAGTTCAATGTCCAGGGGCTGGCTGCTGTGAGCAGTGGGTGAGCTGGAGACAGAGAGGAATGCCATGGAGGAGTAAAGCCCACAGCAGAAACACGTCTAGGGCCAGAGCAGCACAAGAGGTAGGTAGGTAGGTAGGTAGGTAGGTAGGAGCAGAACAAGCCCAGTACTACCATACCCATATCAATGCTGATGCCTCGCTCAAAAGCTGCAAAAAATTGCTCTCCCTCAAACATCTCCACCATGTCGGAAGGCTCAGGTCCTCGATAGCGGTCCTGCAGCTTCTTCAGCACGGGGTCAACCTGACAAGGATGACAGTGTTTGGTCTGAAACACATCCAACCCATGTTTCTATACCCATGATGTTCCTTTCACTTCCAATGGGAAAGACTATTTTACATGAAAAGGATGTAAATAAATGAACAAACACCCATTTAAAAAGCATTTCAGCATTTTCTCTATCTTTTTAACAGGTCTTTTTAACTTCAAAGACAAGGAGGGATTTACTTGCTACCATATCCCACTCACTATTCAAATACATATTCTCTGCAAAAAGACAGGTGCTACAATAGCACACAGCTGAGGACACCAGAAAGCTCATTTTGACTTTGTAGGGTGTGATCACAGTGGCAGTGCAACAGTCAGGTCAGATTCTTCTTTCTGTTTGTAACAGTAAACCTCTCTCACTCCATGACCATTTCCAGCAGGATTACAGACACACCAAACAACAATCTCACTTGAGTGTCACTGCTGCCTCATCTGGAGACAGTTTTAGCCCAGAACCCAATACAGAAAATCCTTGCAGATGTTTGTGTCCACAGGGCACTTCACTACAGGAACACAGGTAAAGAGAAGGAGCAACCAGAGCAGAGAATTATGCAGAGCCGGATATGCAGCCTATTAGTGGCAGTCTGATAAAATAGCCCTCACCTCCTCAAGATGCACTGCCTGCCAAGGGACACGTTCTCCACAGCTGCACACTCATACATTAGTCTGAAACAACACTGCTGGGGGTTGATACCCCTAGCAAGAGGCAGCAGAAGAGAATGTGTGAGCACTTTCCATCTCCTCCTTGACAAAGTCAGGCAGATGAGCTCACATTCATAGCATAAACTAACCTGACGTTGCACTGGAGTCCTCATATGTTCTTTTCCAGTGCTTGAACTGAGAACAGCAAGGGACATAAGGAAAAATACCATTTCTAACTACTCCAGCTGAAAAAAAACCAGGGCTGCTACCCACACACTAGCCCTTGTCAGACAAGTGACATGTAAACTCTGACTTAAATTTAAGCCAAAATGTTTTGCCTCACGTTTGCTGGATGATAATAGCATATAAATAGCCAGTAACTGTGGTTGAGATAATTTTAGGAGCCCAGTCCTCAGGATTTTCAGGGAAGGAAATCAATGTGTGGCATTCATCACTGCATAGAATGAGTTTTTTTCTTCCCTCAGCTCCCTGTGAGTTAGTATCACACCACCAACAGCATACCCCAGCCATGACTCTGCAGTGGTGAACAGGACCATTTGGTGCACTGCTGCCTTTACATCATACAAAGGTAAGTTTGGGAAGCTCAGGAGCAAGGCAGTGCAACCCAGATCACACCTTGTGCTTGGGGACACACTGTAGCAGGACTTGCTCAGGATCCCTCTTCCTCTGCAGTGCAATGAAGTTCACCTGGTACAGACGCAGCCGCTCGTAGACCTTCTTGGCAATGCCACCAATATAGGTCTTGGTGGTGTACCACAGCCAATACCTGGAGACAAGGAATTAAAAAGTGTGGAGGGACCCTGCCCAGAGAAAGATGCCAATGTCACACCCACACGATTGGGAAGAATGACAGGAAGAGACAAAGTGCTACGCTAGCCCTGACTTGCAAAAGGAGAAGGGAACAGATAGAAAAAGCAAGGCAGAGGAATATCCCACCTTTTCCCCAGGACTAATCCTGCACTTACCAGGAGAAGTGAGTGACTTCAAACACTGCATACAGATGGGTGAATTCCAGCACCACCTCACTGGTAATGTCATTCCAGGTTTGGCCCTCCAGGTCACCATGGAGAATATGCAGCCTTGACCGATCCAAATTTAGCCCTAAAGACATCAATGATCAAGAGATGCTATATGCAGCAGAAGTCTTGGGTGATTTACTTTTTAAAGGGTTCGTGGCCTTCTCTTCAGCATCCAGGACTGAACTTTGGTCAAAGAAGAGCAGCAATAAAAGGATCAGGCTATCCCATTGCTTTTGGGCTATTCTGGCAAAATATGCAGAGATAAAATTACAGTGTGCTCATTCCCACCAACAGATCCATTAGACAATTCTTATCACTAAAATCTAGGGTTATTATTCAGTTCTATCTCTTTCTAATGTACATCTCACAGACTTTTCAATCCTGATGCACTTCAGGCATACAAATACCAGGCAGTGTTATAATGAAGGCCATGTATTTCTTCACAAGAAAACCAAGAGAGGTCAAAGAAAATAGGAGTAAGGAGACTCAGGGTACTCAGCAAACAGAAGAATCCCTGGCATGACTGAGGCTGCTTTCAGCAGTTTTGCTGAAAACAGCTGGAGGTAACTTAGCATACAATCATACATTTTTAAAGGCAGTGGCTCAGCACCTGATTCATATGCAAGGAAAAGAGAAGGCAGACCCCTGGAGACAGCATGTTTATTTCCCACTTCAAGCTATTCCCAATCATGAATTGAAGCCCTTTTACAATGCATCTCCAGCCCACCATAGTAAAACCAGTAGTTTAAATAGACATGTGGTTTTGGCAAAGAAATCCTTTTGCCAAGACCATTCTCCCGGCTTGTCTGGTCTGTAAGCCCCAGCCCTGATCTGATGGACCTGAACTACCTTCAGCTCCTACCCATCTGCACCACCACACAGTTCAACATATCGACCTTGCTGTTCCTTGCAGGAAAAGCAGCAAGCCTTATTAACAACAGGAGAGGCAAACAAAATTCTCTCTTGCCATTTGTGGTTCTCCAAATATGGCATTTCCCTCAAGCAATTTCGGGAATAAGCTGACCTGTGATCCCAGGTGGAAGAGGCAGCTGAATTCTCACTGGCTTAAGAAAATCCACTGTGGAGTCCTGGGAGAGGTAGAGCAGGGGACTGGCTCTGCACCCTGCACTGGCTGTGATTTCCTGTATCTCTTCTGCAGAGACTGGCAGCACCTGGATGGGGCAGACAGCACAGTGAGCAGAGCAGTTAGGCACCAAATTCCCACACTGCTCACTCAGTTCCTCCAGCACCCAGTGGGCAAATGCTGTTCTTGCTGCAGGGCCCATTGAGAAATAAAGCACAGGGAACTTTGGCTGAAGTCTGGCAACCTCTCAGGCTGGGACTGACTTGAAGTATTACAAGAGCATCTAGCAGCTCTACAGAACAATTAATTTTAGTAGGGTGATTTTGGAATTAGATCCACATTAGATAGCCCCCCCACCCCCAACAATTCTCACTGAGTTGTTTTGCTAGGGTCAGGGTTTTTTTGCAAGAGAAAAAGAGACAAAATCTTCTTGTGTTCCCTTCATAGCAGCTACCAGCTGATCTGCTGGAGATCTCTTTCCCACACTGGCCAGGATGGAGAATAGAGCATGTTGCAGACAAGGAAGTTAAGAGAAGGTGATCTGAGATAGGTCAGCCCATGAAGCAACCATGTCTAGACATGAATTACCATAGGGCAGACATCTCTGTTCAGTTCTGTACTGAACGTAAGTAAACAGCTGCACCAGAGCTCACCAGAAAGCATGCATACCTGCAGCTTGACACTTCGAGGCTCTTTGGTGACTCCAGGAGGAAAAATCACTTTGATGTTTGGATCAACACTGGAAAAGAGCAATGTCCCCTCTGCTGGCACTTTGCATTCATTTTGGACAAGTCGAGACACAACAAGGAACCAAGAGAAGTGAAGGACACCACACTGGGCCACACACTTCTGTAACAGAGGACAAAGAAAACATATGGGCATATAACTTAATACAATAAAGGCAGGAAAATGAGTACCAGCCAAGCAAAAGAAAGTACTAGATCAGGGATGAAGCATGGCAGGCTGCAACTCATCAACTTCAAGAGACACACCTCCATGAGGAAGGAAACCTGGAGCTGAAATCTACATTTTATAGCAGCCGATCAAAACACAGCTCATGGGATGTTTCAAATAGGTTCACTCTTGGCTGGGCACAGCCAAAGAGGGTAACACGAGCAAAGTGTGTCACTGGTAATTTCAATCTGCTCACCTTTGATTTTCTCTTCCACTTCACTCTCGTTTTCAGATCACTCCAGCTCTGGCCACTGAAGGTCCGGACTACCACCTCATGCTGGTGAAGGGTTTGAGGTGAGATATATGGCATCCAGATCTGCACCTCCTGGCAAAAAAGCATTCCTGTGAGACGCCAACTGAAAGGATAAAACCAAGCCCAGCTCTGCTCTGTGGTTTCCGTTGCAGACAAGAAGAGGGAGGGCAGAGCATGGCCTGTATGCAGGGAGTCAAAGAACATGCTCTGCCGTGTAGTCTCTGAGGAGGTGACAGGAAATGTCAGGTCTGCTATGGACTGTGATGGCAGGAAAAGTTCAGCAGCTTCTGAGCAGAAAGGGCAAAGCAGCATTTGCAGTGAGCTGCTGTCAGCCATGATGAGACTGGTGGGTGGTGTGACTACTCCCCAGCTTGAATGCAAACCACACAATCAGACTTGTAGAGAAGGATGCAAACCATTCTCCTTTCAGGCTAAAGCCAGACACTGGACTTATCCTCTGGTAGAGCAGGGGGGTTGTGAGTGAGAAAGGTTATAGCTCAGCTCAGTCAGGAGCAGTGGGGAAGGCAAAGGCCAGGACAGCATCAGAGAAGCTGGCTGTGTCCTTTCTGATTCTCTGCCGCACGGCGTCTTAGAGCGGCAGTCCTGCAGCTACTTAAAAGCAGCAGGGGGTAAATGTCTCACAGGTCCCAAAATGCACTCTCAGAAGATTCTACTGAGCTACTGCAAAGGCAGATTCATCAGGAGGTGAGCTGGGTGTATCCTCACCTGCTGGAATTGGACCCCATGAGGCTGCAGCTCCAGGACTCTACTCAGCAGGACATCATGGTGTCTCAGCTTTACCCACTGAGGATCCGGCGTGAGAGATCGGAAGCAGATCCGGAGGGGATCAGCGGCAGCCCCCGGAGGAAAGTAGAAATGGATGCCACAGGCCAGGACCACTCTGCAGCCTTCAGAGGTGACAGTAAAGCTTCCAGAAGAAATGCACGAATTTATGACATTGTGCAGTGACTTCAGCCCTCCAAAAATCAACAAAAGAATCTCATACTTGTGTTTGACTGGCCTACTGAGGCTGTAGGCTCCCATACATTCCCACAATACCCACTATGCACCTTGTCTGGGACCTTTTTACACCACAGTAATATAAGTTCTTAACAGAAGCTTACCTGCCCTCTCCTGATGCAAGGAAGAGTCTTTTTAGCTTTCTGGTACTGGATTTATCTGTGACAACAAGAAGGTTTGGATAGGAGAAGGAGCTAGAGGTTATTTAAACCAAGGTAGACAAGAAATGCTGAACAGTTGTGGTTTAATCCTAATCAGACAGAAGCTGCTAATGGAATCCTGGTCACACTGCAGTGGGCTCCAGAACACACCACAGCAAGAGGACGGCATGAAGCCTCAAGGCCCCAAGATGTACTGAAATGGTGGCTCTCCCCCAAGGAAACTCAAAAGCAGAGGGAATTAGAAAATATTTCAGTTTACCCCTGCAGCTTCCAGGGCCATGTTGGATTGCTTGGGGCTACCCCTGGGAATCAGTGCTACCTCTTGTGAACATGAGCACCATTGGGAAACCCTGCTTATATTCCTGCTCATTTCATCACCTTCCTCTTGGACAAAGAGCTGCTTCTCTGCAGCCTGTGAACCTCAGGAGAGCAGGAGGTAACTGCACAGCAGAATGACCCCTTGCTGCTCTCTGAGGTTCTAGCATGAGCCACCCCAGCCTTAGGGCCATGCAGCAAGTCCAGGAACTGGTGCTCACTTTTGCTTAAAAGGCTGGACCCCCTTAGGGATGTCTCCTGATTTGTTTCCTGGGAGTCCCATTTTTGCTTCCACTGTAAAATCCTACCAAGAAAGCCCAATTCCAGGGACCACTGAGCCCATAAAAACATAACTAGTAGTGTCTGTCTCCTTACAACTTAATAATTATTCCAGAGAGATAAATGCTGATCTGATTCCCCCCCACCTGTCTTCTCTAATCCAAACCCATCTACGCCATGCTGGGCTGAGTGAGGAAACAGCTGGGCAGAACACACAGCAGCAGAAGCCTTGCAATTACCAGCCTGCGGGGATGGTTCAGTCTCTCCCAAGGGATTGCCTCGGACGTGCACGAACGGCAAGGCCTGGATCTCAGCAGGGATGGCACGGAGGCAGTTGTTCTGCAGATCAAGTCTGGACAAGTTGGGCAGGCTGGCAAGCGAGGCAGGGACTGTCACCAGGAGATTGCTGTGGAGATGCAGCCGACGCAGAGACTTCAAATTGGCTGCAGGTTGGAACAAGAAGTGACCCCCCATCCGTGCTGTTAATTGCATTGCACGGCAGCTCTAACCCTCCCTCCCTCCTCAGCCGATGTAAATACACACATAATGAGGGAAAAGCACAAAAGCTTAACATCCCGTTAGCTCACTAAATAAAGGAGTGCAAGGAATTAGCTGAGAGGCAATGCAACCACCTCTGTCTTCTGCTTTTCAGCTACAAGTAAGCCACTTCTGTAACAGCATCAAAAACAACCTCGGTCACAAAGTAATACAGGACCCAGGAAGCTGGACAGCAGAAGTCAGGGCACGGTTCCGTGGACTGGTCCACAGTGAACAGTGTGATTTCAAGCCCAGATTTGCATCCCATCAAACCTCAGCTCTTCTCTTATTAGTCCCAGGTGCTACCCAAAACCAGCCAGGCTGTATCCTCGGTCACTGGAAATTGTATTGAAATCTCAGCAGTGTTGCTGATTCAAACAGAAAATGTTGTAAAAGCTCAAATGTACTGACTGAACCAAGCATGATCCTTCTGGATACCCCTTCCATCTGGCTCCAATATAACATGGTTTATGCTAATAGCTCTGGGTCTCAGAGGTTGTACCAAATGCTTGGCATACCAATGTCCTTCTCTTTCCCAATAAAATACATACCTAGGGAGTCTGGGATGCTCAGTAAGCGATTCCCAGAGAGATCCAGCTCTGTGCAGTTGTGCAGATTCCCAACTTCTTCAGGGAGCAATTCCAAAGCATTTTCTGAGAGATCCAGATCCTGCAGCATTGACAGATCCCCAATGCTCTGAGGTAAGTCTTTCAGCTGATTTTTCATCGCAGAGAAGAAAGTCAGTTTGCTCAGACAGCCAAAGTCCTCAGGAAGTGTCACCAGACTGTTGTGGCTCACCAGGAGCACACGGAGGCTGGGGAGGTAGAGAATGCAGCTTGGCAAGACGGAGAGTCTATTGAAGCTGAGATCCAAATGGGTGAGACACCTGAGGTCCCCCAAGTCTGGTGGCAAGCTTGTCAGGGAGCCATGCTGATAGGAACCAAACTCATCCCTAGCATGGCCACCTGGGTGGAGGGAAGTGAAGGAAGAGGTCAGTATGCTACCAGGAGAGCTCACCAGCCTCACATGAGACTCAGCACAGAGATTCACAAGACTGGGAGTTACTGATCACAATGAGCAGCACTAATCACAAAGTACACAGAGAAGGGAGTTTTCTGCTCCATGCCTCAGTCTCCTGGTCAGTGAAAGGGGTGTAACAGTGAAGAGCTGTTATGAAATCAGGAGATGCCCCAGTGCACCAGTACAGCTCTTCTAAACACATCTGGAGTCAAAGCTCAGAATGAGCCAGGCCACCCCAAATATATTTACCACACTTCAGCAGGGCAACCCATGTACCTCCAAGCCTCCCACTCTCCTTCCCCACTTCTTCCGCTACCAGTGGCCAACACATAACATGTTATGGATCAAGGCAATAGTTTGCCCTCAAGGCTCTATCCATGCTGCTGAGAAGCAAACAGCCCTGAGGACTGAAATCTGCCCTTGCAAGACTGGAGGGCACACATGAGGAAAGAGCAGTGAAAATCTGGGAGGAAAAAGTAGGTAATTCAGTATTTTGTAGAGCAGACAGCACAGAGGGAAGAATGAAAGTTTCATGTCCCAGTTTGTGACACTCAAATTGGAGAAGGGCTGTACCCCTGGAAAATAACTTGAGCAAACAAAAGGAAACTTCCAAACTTTTCCACTTGTTCATTCTTTCATACGCCTTCTCCACTGTCTTCTATTTATATCCATATACAGCAGAGGGCACCAAACTTTTTTTTATGCTGTATAATGATACAAAATGAGAACAACCAAACTAACAGGCACCTTGTACTTTGTACATAAGATCTTAGTGAAGTATTTTATTGCCCTTCAGGATGCTCAGGGTGTGTGTACATCTCACAAAAGGAGACTGATAAAAGGTATTGCTGTTATTGCCACCTTACTAAAGAGGGAAAAGACAAATCAAATTATTCATATGAGAAATTTGTGACAGATATAGAAACAAACCTCAGACTATTCAGTTTTCAGCTGTAACCCTGAATTCTGCCCCAAAACTCCTCCTTTTTTCTCCTTTATTTTTAAAATTCTGCCTCCCAAAGAGCAAATGATTCAGTTTGATATAGAAATTATACAAATTGTATTGAGATCATCCGATAATAAATTGATGAGACAGTCAAAGAATGATCTAATATTTACAGCTCTTAGACTTTGCCAAATTACATGGACACCCTGTGTCCTACTTTAGATAAAATGTTGAACTGAATCAGCCTCTTCTGGTCTGTCTTGAACTCTGCTAAACCTACAGTCACTGACAGTAAGCAAGAATTAAGCATTGAGTAATTCAGACAGAAACACAGTAAAGACTGCTTATTACATTCCCAAAAATTAAAGAGGGGCTGAACATTCACCGAACACCTTTCAACCTCCCTCTTGTTGTGTAACTGCAAAAAATACTCTACTTCTAGAGAATGGCTACAGAAAATACTGCAGCATCAACCCAACTAGACTCCAAAAAAAAACAGTCCCCAGGCAGCTGTAGAAACAAAGGGTGGAAATAAGACGCTAGAAGCTGTATCTTGTTGAAATCTGCATTCAGCTCTGAGCAAGGCTCAGTCAAAGCTGTGCTAAGGGGCACTGCAACAAAACACTTCCAAGGGCAGTTTGTCTTGCAGACGTGAAGAGAAGGATTAACAAAAAATCTGAGCCTAGAAAAGTTAGACGGGCCCAGGAATTTACCTTTAAGCACCAGGGATTTCAGGTGCTTCAGATGAGGTAGGCTGCCCAGTGCGGTGTCAATGAGGCAATCGTTGCTGCTGAGCCGGAGGAACTCGACCTGGACCACCTCTCCCTGTTGCTCCTTGAACAGCTGGAGGAAACGGCGGCAGCCGTCAGGATAGACATCCAGGTTCAGTCTGTTGTCCGCAAGGCAGGAGCCAGCGAGGGCAGGAGCCCCCGAAGTCCCCTCCCCACACTCATCCCTGAGCCCCAGCGGCTCTGCCATCTTCTGCATCTCATCCACAGGGTCCAGACATGCTCTGACTTGCCAGGCAGGCAGGCACTGGCAGCGCCACGAGGCAGCTGGGACAAGGAGAGGAGGAAAGATGGCTCTGAAAAAGAACACAGGTACACAATGAAGGCTCCTGCCCCAGTCCAGAGTGGCTGGAAACAGTTTATAATCACAGCAAGATGGTAGGAAAGACTACATGTTTGTTACTGAAAGATTTGGAGGCAGAGAGCACAGAAATGCATGTGACAGGTGTCACTGAGGCTTCTCCTCCGAGGGAAAACCTCTGAATTTTTCCAGCCAACATCTCAGCAGGGAATGGAGCAATTACACGCCATGAGAATAAAGACCAATATTAAGTTTAAAAGATGTAAATGTAAATGCCTATGCCTAATGCAGATTTCAAGGTGCCTTAGTGGGAAGCTTTACAAGTGGAGAAGAAAACTGGGGCAGGGAGACCTGAGCCAGAAGCAGAGCCCAGAGGTGGCTCACAGACTGTGACAGGCCCTTATCAAACCTGGTTGTGAAACCAACTGTCAATGAGAGAAAAGTAAGTGGACAAAGGGCAGCAGAGAAAATATGTCAGGGACAGGGACAGAGTTAGAAAAGGCACATCGGTGGTGCAGGAGCAACATCTCCTGAGCTTGGCAATTAAACTAGCTCATGATGTGAATATCAGGAGCTCCTTGTAAATCCTGCCACAGATCAAACTGGTAAATAGAAGTTTCTTTTGAGTGAGGCAGAATTAGAACAAACTTGGCTGCTGCCTGAGGCCAGCAGAAACAAGCTAATGCCCCAGCAACACCCTGAGGAGCAGTGCTTTTAAAGTTAGCCTGTGGGACATGGCAGCACTGATGTTCCCAAGTCACAGTCTGGGGGAAGCATCATCCCCTGAAAGATCAGGAATGCCTCACCCTGAAAAAACAGAAATGTAAGGACAAGAAGAAGAGGCAGCTTGCAAACTGTGCTGGGTCCTTGTTGAATCTGGTTTGTGAAACTCACTGTCAATGGGATAAAAGTGAAACTACTGCTTTAGTATAAAGGTGAGCATTTCTTGCAAAGGCATTGTGCCCAACATGTACACAGTCCCCTTACAGACGTGTAAGAAAAAAGTCCATCTGCTATAGCTTTGTAAAACTGTCAGTGGTGAAGGAACGAGAGGGCAGCTCTGGAAGTCACAGAGACAGCCTCGGGGTCAACAGACACGGGTAGATGTGGTGCCACAGACACTCCAAAACATACACCTGCACATGGACACACACATACAAACCCCCACACAGCCCTTCACATGGATACACACAGCCTTGTGCATGGACACACACACCGTCCCGCACATGGATACAGAGCCCCGTGCATGGACACACACAGCCCTTCACATGGATACACACAGCCCTGTGCATGGACACTCACACCCCCGTACACGGACACACACACAGCCCCGCACATGGACACAGAGCCCCGTGCATGGACACACAGCCCCGCACATGGACACACACCGCCCCGTGCATGGACACACACCCCTTCACATGGACACACAGCCCCCACATGGACACACAGCCCCGCACATGGACACAGCGCCCCGTGCATGGACACACACCCCCGTACATGGACACACACAGCCCTGCACACGGACACACAGAGCCCCGTGCATGGACAAACAGCCGTTCACATGGACACACAGAGCCCCGTGCATGGACACACACCCCCGCACATGGACACACACAGCCCCGCACATGGACACAGAGCCCCGTGCATGGATGGACACACACAGCCGCGTGCATAGACACACACACACACCCGTACATGGACACACACAGCCCTGCACACGGACACACAGAGCCCCGTGCATGGACAAACAGCCGTCCACATGGACACACACCCCCGCACACGGACAAACAGCCGTTCACATGGACACACAGCCCCACACACGGACACACAGCCCCGCACACGGACACACACAGCCCCGCACACGGACACACAGCCCCACACACGGACACACACAGCCCGCACACGGACACAGCCCGCCGGGCCGGGCTGTCCGCAGCGCCCTGTGCCCCTGTGCCCGTCACCCCACGCCCGCTGTCCAGGCCCCGGCCGCAGCGGCAGCCGCGCCCCGTGCCCGGCCGAGCACGGCCCCGCTTGTCTCACCCCTCCGCACCGGCCCCGGGCACACGGCAGCCGGGGCTGGGCTGGGCAGGGCTTTGCCCGCCACTTCCCGAAAAGTTCTCGGCAGCTGCGCCGCGATCCGGGGCGGGACGGGACGGGGGAGGCGCCGGAGGCCGCGGGACGTGGGCCGGATGCTGTGGGGAGCGGTATCCAGCCGTCCTGCTGCCACGGCAAGGGCGCGGAACGAGATTTTCCCGACACGGCCACGGCCCCGGCACCGCAGCCGGTCCCGGTGTGGCTCCCCTGGGCTCCAAGGGGGTGGGAGGCACGGGCGGCTCCGGGTGTTGTGCTCATTCCATACAAATCCAGGGAGAGAAATGGAGCAGGGGCTGCGAGCCCAAGAGGGCGCAGGGCTGGGGCTGCCCTGAAAGGAGGCTGTAGCCAGGTGGGGGTCAGCCTCTTCTCCCAGGCAACAAGTGACGGGACGTGTGACTGGAAGTGATGCTCTCCAGCTGATGTCCAGGTTCAGGCTGGACATCAGAAAGAATTTCTTCACAGAAAGGGTAGTCAGGCATTGGAATGAGATGCCCAGGGGAAGTGGTGGAGTCATCATCTCTGGAAGTGATTAAGGAAAGGCTGAACATGGCACTTTGTGCCATGGTCTAGTTGACAGAGTGGTGTTTGGTCATAGATTGGACTTGATGATCTCAGAAGTCTTTCCCAACCTAATTGATTCTAGGACTCTGGATGCAAGATGCTCATGGCCCTGAGGGAAATTTCTCTTCCTACAGGTAGAAGACAGTAATCACTCATGACTGCTCCAAGCTCTGGCTCAGTTATAACACCATGAGCCTGGTTGTTTTGTGAGAGCTCCTGAACTACCACAGAAGTCCCATCACACTGGGAATCTTTGGGGCACCCCCAGGGCAACAAGGCAGGGATAGCCACAGCCCACACCTAGCCGTGCTGCTGGACCACCCCTCCTGGTTTGTTCGGGTCCAATGGGTTTCAGCACAGTCTTAACTTTTTCTTCTATTCATTTCCCTAATGCAGGAAATCAAGTGAACAAGCATAGGTGGTGACTCCCATAATCCCATGGCGAGACCTTGCCACAGGATTACCACCTCTGAGCCTCCCAGCACAGGAGAGCAGCCCTGGCCCTCCTGTGGAGAGCCTTGCCTCAGTGTGCTGTCCCACAAGTGGGTTCAGTCATTCAGTGTGCAAGAAGCCGATCCACACGTGGAGTCGAGGTATTTCACAGAACCAAAAAGTCAATCAGATTGGAAAAGACCTCCAAGGTCATTCAGTGCAATCCATGACCAAACACCACCATGTCAATTAGACCATGGCACTGAGTACCAAGCCCAGTCTTTCCTTAAACACCTCTGGGGATAGTGACTCTACCATTGCCCTGGGCAGTCCGTTCCAATGTCTAATCAACCTTTCTGTGAAGAAATTCTTCCAAATGTATAAGCTGAACCTTCCCTGACACAGCTCGAGGCTATGTCCTCTTATCCTGTTGCTAATTGCCTGGGAGGAAGAGGCCAACCAAGGTAGTTGCCTTGCTACAACCTCCTTTCAGGTGATTGTAGAGTGATAAAGTCACCCCTGAGCCTCCTTTTTTCCAGACTAAAGAGCCACAGTTCTTCCCTCAGGTACTCCTCACAAGATTTGTGCTCTGGACCCTTCACCAGCTCGATTGCCCCTTCTGTGGACACATTCCAGCACCTCAATATCTGTACTGAAGAGAAGGGCTCAGAAATGGACACAGGGCTTGAGGTGTGGCCTCACTTGTGCCATGTTCAGAGAGAGATGATCACTTCCCTAATCCTACTGGCCACTCCAAGATCGAGTTCCACCACTGACCAAACACCACCGTGACAACTAGACCAAAGCTAACTGATATGTCCAGTTGTTCCCAGAACACCGCCAGGGACAGTGATTCCACCACCTCCCTGGGGAGCTTGTTCCAGTGCCTGAGCACCCTTTCCATGAAGAAACAGAGACAGGTGCTGGCTCTGGATTCATCACCCATTGCCCATCTCTGTGCTGATACGAAATAAACAAACATGAGGACTCTCCGTGTGGATCTGCCTCGCGTGCACCTGCTGGCGGAACCCAACTCATGGGACAAAGGGAGGGGATTGTGCTGATCCTACCAGCCCAGGGCAGGGCAGGATTCCAGAGTTGGAGGACAGTATTAAACTGCGCCAGGGGAGGTTTAGGTTGAACATCAGGAGTAATTTCTCCACCGAAAGAGTGGTCAGGCGTTGGAACAGGCAGCCCGGGCTGGTGGTGCAGTCACCATTCCTGGAGGTGTCTAAGGAAAGACTGAATGTGGCACTCAGTGCCATGTTCTAGTTGACAGAGTGGAATTCGGCCACAGGTTGGACTGGATGATCTCAGAGGTGTTTTCCAGTGTCATTCACTCTGTAGCTCCGCGACTTGGAGGAATCACAACCATCCCCACACAAACGACGACAAAGCCGCACAGCCCATCAAGGACGGGCACGCCATGCTCTGCGCATGCGCCACCGGCCGCGCTGGGGGCGGCCGCACCCGCAGCTCCCCATTGGCCTGCGCGCTGCCCGCCGGTCCGGCCCAATGGCAGCGCTCGTTGTTGAGGGGTGGCGGGAAGAAGGCGTTGCCGAGGCCCTGCCCCTTCCTTTCGCCGTCGCTCTTCCCTCGCGAGCGCACGTCCCGGGCCGCTGTCCCCCTTCGCCGCCGCCGCACAAGTAAGCGCGCGGTGCGGCCCCGCTCCGCGGGAATGGTGGCCTCCGGCCCACCCGCGCTAGTGCGCCGCCGCCCGCGGGGCTCGGGCGAGATCACTCGGGGCGGGAGGGGTAGGAGGGGAGAATGGCGGCCATGTGCTCTATCGGCCTGCGCCTGGGCCGCGACTGGCCGAGGGACGGGGCGGGCTGAGGCGAACGCCAGGGCGGCAATGCCGTGTTGCCGCTCTGTTTCGGGAGAGGTGTGCGGTGCCGGCGCGGGCGGGAAAGTGTGCCGGGCCGCCGGGGGCGGGCCGCTGCTGGCACAGTCTGGGGAGCGTGGCCTCGCGGGCCGCGGCTTCTCATTTGGAGCGGAGTCGAAGGGATGTGGCTCGGAGAGAGAAGGGATGAGCTCTTTACGAGCATAGGTAACTCGGCCGTGCTGAAACTCTACTCTCCTGTCTTGCAGGATGCGTTACGTCGCAGCTTATCTGCTCGCCGTGCTCGGGGGCAACGAGTCCCCCACGTCCAAGGACTTGAAAAAGATCCTCGATAGCGTCGGCATCGAGACGGACGATGAACGCATGAACAAGGTGGCATTGCCTATTAATTCCAGGTGTCCCAGCCAGCACCAGACATTGGAGCTCTTCCTTGGCTTCACGGTCCCGCTGTTCAGACATTCGCTCATCCTTACCTGTGTGATTTCTTAACACTGCAGAGCCAATCATATGTTTTTACAACTTCTGTTAAAAGTCTGGCTTTCTTATTCAGTAGGTCTCCTCTGCAAAGGTCTCTGTCAGTTGTTGCTGACGTCTGGTAGTTCAGTCTAAGCATCTTCATTGAGATGGTAGTTGCATATAAGGATGCATTGAAAACGTTCTGAGGTCTTGTATAGTCTGCACTGAAGGTTCACTTCTTATATTCAGTCAGTATGGATTCAGAGCTAACACTGTTGAAGGCCTGATACTCAGTACTACGTTATTTAGTGTGCTGCAAAGGAGCATTTGTTTTCTCACCAAGAAACATAGGCAAATTCTAACATGGAGATTAAAGGTATTTGAGGATAATATATATGAAGATTTTGGAAATTATTACTAAAGCGTTTGTGTTTAAAAAACACAAAAGAGTAGTTCAAAGAGTATTAGAATGTTTCTTGTGATATATTAGATTTTCAGCATTGTGGCCCTATAAAAAATTGGCCATGGGGATAAAAAAAAAACAAGAACCAATAAAATGATCTTAATGATCTTATCACTTGTCCCATACTCATATGTAAAGTGTTTTCAGAAAGGTAAAGGTAAAAAGAAACTGTTTTCTCAGTGTTTCACCAGAGGCCCAAAGAGACAGTGGATTGGCTGAGCTGACAGCATCCTTACTATGGTTGGGGGTGCTGGTTTGAAATCATCATGCTCCTGTTTAAGTGCCAGGTCTTTTGTCTTTGGCTGCTTTAGGTTTAATACCTTAATGAATTAATTGCTTTCTCTGATCCTCCAATATTTGGAAAGCTGTTACGGAGTCTTTTGGTCATAATTAATTTTTGCACTGTCTGTATTTTAAGCCTGTGTAAGTGTAGCAAAGTCTTAAAAGCACCTTTCTCCTGGATGGAGCAGTCATGCAGACACATAGTTTCACACATCCCATGCTCTGTGTAAGCAGAAGGTGCCTGCCTGTTCAAAAGCTCTTGGCTAAAGTGCTTTGGCTTTGGCCAATGACTCCTGATAGCTGGAACTCACCAGTAAGTTCTGGAGAATTATTTTTAAGTGCTTGCTGTAGCAGTTTTGGGGTTTGTGTTTTGCTTTTGACATCCCTGGTTATACAACAATGGTAGTAAATTTAAAGTTGGAACTCTGTGTTCCAGGGCAAGGATGCAGTAGCTTGGCTTTTAACATTTGGTAGGGCTATGAATGGGATCCTGTAATTTTGGGTCCAGAACCCAGTGCTTAGACCCTCCCAGGGGGCATTAAGCAAGAAATGTAAACAGTCCCTCAGTGACTTACACTGTTGGTTGGGCTTCCTAATTGATTCCACAACATTTCTGTGTCTTCTTTTTTTCAAGGTTGTTGGATTAATTACAAATTCAGTAACAGATTTCATGAAAATGCTCAAAGTATTAAAGACTCAGCTGAAGTTTTCATGTCAGTGTTCTGCTCCTGGCACTGAGAAGTAAGGAATTTCGGGGCTAGATAAGCAGCAGGATGGAGGTGCTGCATATTCGTCAGTACTTGTTTAAATGTAATTTATTTTAATGCCGTTTGGAAACTCTTTAACATTCTAAATTTTACTTACAGGTTATTAGTGAGCTGAATGGAAAAAACATTGAAGATGTAATTGCCCAGGGTAAGTAGAGTCTTTGAGTGAGCCAGGTAATTGCCTCTGTTACTCTGATAGCCTAGACCTGAGAGTGTAGAATTGCTGCCAAGTCGCTGACTCTTTGTTCAGCCTGGTGCATCACAGCTGAATTGAGTGAAATCAGGTCCATTCTAATTCCCTGCAGGTCAGTGCCAGTACCTGCTGGGTTTCGCTTGTGGACCACATTAAACTGGAGAACTTAAGCATGTATGAGCTTACTGGTAGTCTGCTCATGATGTGGTTTTCTGGACATGTTGATAAAAGACTGAGCTATCCTTCAGGTTCTCTAGGAGTTGGTTTGTGTTTTACTTTTGTGCCCCAGTGATGTAAAGCACAAAGAACAGGCAGTTGGCATTGGAGTGCAGCTCCACGAGAGAGATGAGCACAAGCCTCTCCAGTGCACACGTAAAGTTCTAAGTCCAGCGTTTCCTTTTCCCTGAGACAGAACTCTGAGAGCTGATGTTCATAGGAACTTGTGCTCTTACTGAAGCTGGAACTTTTCGCATGAATTGACTGGGTCATAGGGCTGAATTAAAGCAGAGCTGAGGTAGTGCAAAGGTTTCTGATTAATGGATTTTTATTTTTTTGCAAGTGTATAGGCGCAAGGGAATTTGCAGGCATATTTTTGCTCAAAGGTTGCCAGGACTTTGCTTGGCCTTGCTGTCAGGAGCAGGCACTGGACATTTTCTATCCATGTGGTTTTAAAGACCTAAGAGAGCTATTATGCATGTGTTACAACACACTTACACTGTCTCTTTGTAATACTTTAAATAAATTGTTTCCTAGAACATACATGCATATGAAATGTGTTTGTTTACTTTGCTAGTTTATTTAGATCTTGAAGTAACAGGGAATAATTTAGAAACTTGATTCCCAGAAACTGGAATACAGGCAAACAGAGGGTGTTATGTGACCTTTGAATGCCAAGGGAGCCTTGGTATGTGAAAGACAAGAGGCCAGAGAACTAGCTGGCTTTCCAAATACAAGCAGAAATCAGAAGTCTCAAAGGAAATGCAATAGGGTTCATAAAGTGCTTAGGAATCTGTTTAAAATACTGTACTCTTTGCCATAAATAAACTAGTCTTTCCCTTTCTCTCCTGTAAGTGTGATCCAGTTATGCCCTCAGAATTCTCTTTACCCTTAAAGGGAAAAAGAAAAAAAAAAAAAAAGGAGCAGGGGAAGCCAGTGCTGCTGCTGTTACTTTTGAGGTACATTATCACTTCTTGAGCTACTGTGCTGTATTCAGAGAAGAATGTGGGTGTGCAGAATTGGATGTGTTCGCTGCTATTTTTATGACAGCTTTTGGAAAAAAGACTGAGACTCTGTGTACAGAAGAAAACCTACTAATAATATGCTGCCAGTGTTCTTGGGATAAGCATTAGTGAATCTTAAAACTCCTGGGTGTTTTTCACAGAACAGTTAATATTTATCATGGATACAGCCTCTTGTTCCTTTCAGCAGATAGTGACAGGTTTAATCCATGAGACAGGATCTGTTTTTTCTGCACTCTTCCCTTTCCCCTTACTTCTGTGCTTGAGACGAGCATGTCAGGAAATAAATACTTTCTCTTGTGTCCCATTCAGGTAATGGAAAACTTGCCAGCATGCCGGCTGGGGGAGCGGTGGCAGTCTCTGCTGGAGGGGGCTCTGCTGCTCCTGCTGCAGCTGCTGCCCCTGCTGCTGGTGAGTGTGAGTGGAGAGGCCTGGATACAGGGCAACTCCTTTTGTCTCTGGGAACGGTTTAACAGCTGAGTCTACCTTGGCAGTTCAGTATGTGATGGGAATGTCAACTGACCAGTTACTTTGTCTTTGGACAGTCAGAAGCACTTGCTCTTTATCTGCCTTAGGATTGGTCATGCCTTGAACTGAGACTCAGAGACTTGTGGTGTAAAGCAAATCCCTGAACAGTAGTGTCTGTGTCTGTTCAGTGTATTTGGTTGCTGAAAGGGAATGAGATGAACCCTGAAGGCTCCAATACCTGTAGGCAGGGGAGCTTAGAACACCAAAACTTGTATCTTGAAAATCTGTAGTGCAGTGTTAATACTGACCATTCACTTGGTCTCTTTTTCCTTCAGCTGAGGAGAAGAAAGAAGAGAAGAAGGAAGAATCAGAAGAATCTGATGATGACATGGGATTCGGCCTCTTTGATTAATTATTTGTTATAGAGAAGTTATTAAAATCCTTTGTTTTAAATGTTTTTGTGTTCATTATTATTACCATACAAGTGCTCTTGGATTCAGCTGTTCTTAAAACAGCTCTGACACAGCTTTGATTTTTATCTTTGTCTGCAATAGGTGTGTGAATTTTCTGACAGACTGTAGGATGTAGGACTCAGCTCAGAGCTTACTGAGGAAATGGCAAAGCTTATGTGAACCTGGATACTTGTTTTTACAATGCTGTTTCTTAAAAAGTTTGTGAAAACTGGATCTTCCTGGTATTAGCCTTCTCCTACTTCTACTATTTTGCTCTTGGTTACTCAGTGAAGTGGCTCATCTTTTCAGCAATAAAAGGGCTTCGTTTCCCAGGATCTGTTTATTCAATTCCAAAATGCAGAACTGAATGAATAGCAGGCCTGAATTAGTCCAGAAACATAATTTCAGAGCTAATTATAGTAATTTGGTTTTAAAATATTTTAAAGCATCAATTTAATTACTGTCAGATTTCCAAGATCTAGGGACAACACCGATAAAATGGTTGAGTAACAGGATTTCCTGTTACATCTATATGTTTAACAGTCTGTAACCAAAAAAAACAGACCTAACTGCATCCTGCTGTCATGAGACACAGATGAATGCAGAGGTGCCCTTCATGCTGAATGACTCTTCTGGCCTGTCAGGACATAAATCACCTTGATGTGAACAAAGAAACATGAGAATGATGTTTTTGGACAAGTGAAACGTTTCTAGCATGCCAAGAAGAACGAATCAGCTTGAGAGGAAGGTAATTTTTTTGCTTTATTTGTAAAATATCTAGTGCTAGAAGATGGTTTTGGCAGGCAACTTACCCTGGCCTCTTGTGGAAGTCTTCATCTGTCAGTGTAGGTAGGTACAGTACAAATTGCATCTGTGCTAAGTGCACAGGTAGAGTCAAAAAGATCCCTGCAGTGTGTATACTGAGGAGCTTCTCTAGCGTAGTTTTTGGAAAAGAAGCGATCATTGATACAGCTGTGTTCATGTGAGTCATTGGACAAAGCATGGCAAGTACTTCTGAGAGGAGAGATGGGTGAAATCCAAGTAGGAAAAGCCTACCTCCATGTCATACTGAGAGAAAACACCCAATGCTTCACAGCCAAGCAAGAGAGCAGTTGAAAGTTAAGAGCCTCAAAATGGCCATGATTTAAGCAACTAACCCTTGCTACCCTTTGTCCCTGCTGTAAGAAAAATGTACAGGAGGTAACAGTGCCAATACCTTTCACCTACTTGGTCTCTGAAGTGCCAGCCTGGTGATCTGGTAGTAATGAAAACCACTCATGTTCGCTGTGGTTATCTGTCAGACTTGTAATGGCAGTGGTTCAGCCCTGAGATTGGGAGGGGTGTGTTACCTGGTGATTTCTCTATTTCAGGTCACTAAAAAAAGTAATTCTTGGAAGTGGTTTTATTGAGAGGTGCCTCCCCCCTTCACCAGTAGTGCCTTGCTTTGCTGCTTCAAGAGCACCATCAGTGTTTACATAGGAAGGGCCTGCCTTGGCACACCACTCAGGGTTTTTCCATGCACAAAGGAATTTGTTTGAATGGCACTGATGAGTTTGCTGTGCCCAGGCTCATGGGATGAAACAAACTTGTGGTGCCAGCTGCTGGTTACTGTGATGAGGGGAGGAATACAACTAAATCTAGACTAACTTCTTTTTTCACTGTGTTTTTCTCTGTCTTCTGCATATGACCTTTTAACCTTGAATTAGGGACCTGATCTGAGGTGAGCGTCCTCTTAAAACCTTTAAATTCCTTTGTGAAAATGCATAATTTTCATGAAAACTATCAGTCAACCTGCCCTGAGAAAAAGTACAGTGAATTTTGTAAACTGTTCAGAGAAGAAACTTCTTGGGGCAGCTTCAGGGAGAGCACTGGAAATAGAGCTCTCATAGTGCCACAAGGAGCCAATGTAACATAACAACCTCATAGGTTTTTCTTGAGAGGGTCAGAGTATAGCTTGGCTCTGCTCCAAGATTTCACACCTATTTTGCAGAATTTGCTAAAACCTCTGCATAGTGAACATTTCTTCTGAATACAAAATCAAACCTATTAAGCTTACTTCCCCTTTCTTTACCTGTTTATGAAACTGTTGCCATCTCTTGGCTTTGTACATGAGCAGTGATGTGCCTGTTGCACATTTGGTGCTCTGCATGGAGTCCACTGCTCTATTCTGATTTCAATGACCTTCAGCTGTGAAGGAGTTGGGATCTGTGCTTCTGCTCTGGAGTCACTGTTCTGAATTTTCAAGTCTCAGTGATGCCCTTTCAGACTTATCAATTATTTCCAAAGGCAAGGGTACTGGTGGGGTGGGTGATTCTCTCAGAGAAGACTAGTGCCTACTAATACTTGGACTTGTGGCCTAGTCCATCCTCCCTTCAGAATCAATTTTAGCTAGAGAAGATTCTTCCTGAACTCTTCATAAAAGATAGGCTCAAAGGCATTAAAGAGAAAGAGAGGGACAGTCTTGTGCCTAGAGATTACACTGGTAACTGATCATTACCAAACTGATAGCAGGGGAGAGTGATTTAGTCATAAGTTTGACGTTGAAAGGTGTAGGCTTTCCTCACTGGTACATGAATGCCACGCCATCTCAAATCAACTCTCACTGAAAATCATTCCTTACAAATACCATGGGGCAGGGAAAGGGATGAGACATCTCCACTACTTGGAAAGCAGGGAGAATGTCCTGGACACTACTGTAAAGCAATAAGCAATGGCTCCCTGGGGCCGCTTTCAACTGGTTTCACTCTTACGACCAAGCCCCAGTTTTGCAAGCTGCTACATGCAGGCAGTCCTGCTGGACTCAGTAGGTTTGACTTACGTAGGGGCAGAGATGGCTGTAGTTCCTTTCCTAGAAGAAAAATTCAGTCCCAAGAGAGCAGGACCAGTCCTCTGCCTCAGGAGATGCTCCTATGAAGCAAGTACCAAGAGTCTGCCATGGAATGGTCTGACTTACACAAACATCAAAGGTAAGAAAAACACATTTAACTCCAGCTTTCCAGTGATGTTAAGAGCACTTGGGTTGATTTTGATGACTGGTGCGCCTTTCTTGCTGACTAAGCGCAACAATACTAAAATAACATTCTGGAATCAACATTGTAACAGGCTGCCTTTGGTCTTCCCTTTAATTCCCAAGGGCCGGCAAAACCACAAGGTCTTGCCTGAAAGAGCAGAGATCATTTGCTTGTATGCTATTATCTTGTAGGTACTAACAGCTCACCATTCATTAGGCTAGAAAATAAGCACAACAAGGAGAGATTGTGCTTCAACCTGTCTCCATGGCATCTCAACTTGTAGGGGCACGAGAGGATTTGAAGAGTTTCAGTTGGAGTTTGACACACAGGAAAAGCTGCCTCATAAATCTTGCTGATCTGGCTTACTGCTGCATCATGAACACAGAAGAGCTATAGCACTTTCTTACTGGGGAGAAAGAGATTCGTTTTGGGGGTTAATTTATTTTTGAGAAAAGCACAGTTGTTTGTCAGCTTGCTTGTGCCAGTACTCAGGCAGCACTCCACAAGAGATTAGTGTTCACATGGTTCGTTTCATCGACCTGTTCCAACAGGGCAGCATTAACCTCCTCAAATAAGTAACCTTGAGGGCCAAGGCAGAGTGGTGTAAACAACTCAGAATGAGGTTGCTGTTGGGAAATCAAGTGAAACTAACTCTAGCATTGTGGTAGCATTGTTGTTTCTGTTTTCCAGATATACTTGGAACATTAAGGCTTGTGAAATGCTGGAAAAAGAGGGAGCAGCATTGGCTCCTGAATGAAGATGTTCTGGTGGTTGCAAGTGCTTGGGAGGTATCTGCAGACAAGGTTCAGTGGTCGGTTTTGCCACTGACTTCTGCTAAAGTCACAGCCCAGTGGCCAGTTCTTCTGCAGAACAATCCCTGTTCTGGAAAAGGCGAGACACGATGTTTCCCTTGGGTTTGACTGTATGAAAATACCTTCCTGTGTCATCAGAAGCATGGGGTGGAAGCTCCATGATGGCCCTAGTGTTAAGGGCCTGTAAGAGAGTCATGGCTCAGGTTTGCAGGGCTCACCTCTCCAGGTGGAAGAGATGAGGGCTGACAAGGGTTACATAACCACATCAAATGCAAGGGAGGAAGGAGCTTACAAAAACACCTAGAGTAGGAGAGGAGGGGAGAGAAGAGTGGGTATAAAGAGAGAATTAAGGTAAGCAGGGTTAATTCTTCATGTGTACCAGGATGTTAATATGTATAAAGGGTAGTTCCTGGCAGCTAGGTGAGAAGGTGGGCTTGGGGGTAGGACCTGAAAGAGAGATAAAGCTGTTCTCCTGCTGGTCTGATGAAAGCAAAATGCAAACATTTAATGAAAAAGTGCTCTGTCTGTAGAGGCTGGAGTATGATGTCTAACTTGAACTCAAATATTGGACTTATGCAAGGGTTACCTGCTGAATTTAGTTGTTTCTGTTGCCTGACTGTGAGGCAGTAGACTGAGATATTAAATAGCTGTTCCTGAAACCTGGGTGGCCACCCTTTAGGGAGGGTATTAGCCTTTTCATATAATTTGAAAGAATGTTTGGAGTGGAAGGAACAGGAAGAGGGACTACTTGGATGACCTCTACTAGCATAAAAAGTGAAAGAGCTGCTAAGGACAGGTATAACACCATCCCAAGTGAGAAACTTCTGACCAGTTATGAGAAAACTAATTCAAATTGCTTTATGCCAAGGTTAATTAAGTAGTTTTTTAAACTTTGGTAGAAAGTTCTTTTTGCCCTATGTTGCTTCCATTTAAAATTTATTCTTTTTATGTTGTATCCCCCAAATCTCCCTTCTACTGATCTTCCTTCCCAGCTTTGAGTAGATCAGCTCTTTCTCTTGCTGGGCTGATCTGTTTGATGTCTCTGTAAACTTTTTAACTTACCTAATGATTTGGATGACTGTAGTCTGTATTGTTTATGGAAAGGGGATCTTTACAGCTTCTGAAATCTTTTTGATGATCTTCTAGCACTGGCCTCTCACCCAGTGCTGCTCTGTGGCGACCTTTTGCAAAAGTACTGCTGAAAATCCCAGTTGCCCTGACTAAATGTAAGCATTTTTGTGAGCTTAAAGGCATGTGGAGAAAAATGTTGAGAAAAGGTTAGTGAAGGTAAGCAATTGTGCATGTTTTGGTGATTAGTAAACAACGGTCTACAACTTCCTTGTGAAGGGAAGAGCAGGGGCAGACACTGTCTTCTCTCTGGTGAGCAGTGACAGGACTCGAGGGAATGGCCTGGAACTGTGTCAGGGCAGGTTTAGGTTGGATATTAGAAAAAGGCTGTTCTCCCAGAGGGTGTTTGAGGACTGGAACAGGCTCCCCAGGGAAGGTCACAACACAAGCCTTCAAGAAGTGTTTGGACAATACTTTTGGGCACCTGGTGTGACTCTTGGCATGTAGGTCCTGTGCAGGTCCAGGAGCTGGACTCGATGATTCTTGTGGGTTCCTTCCAACGATTTTATTAGTTAAGAGGCAGAGAAAACTGTTGAGGGGGGACAGAGGGATTGCTTTTCTCCCAGTTCTTACCCTATTGCTGTGACAAGACTTGCCTCCTTCCGACTCCCCAGCTTTTTTGTGAACGGGGAAAGCTTTTCCCGTTCTCTCACGTTTCCTTCCCGACCCTGAAAAACAAAGGAAACCCCAAGGACTCGGAGCAGATGCCAAGGATCAGGATGTCCCGTGAGGGAAGGACAGCCTGCTGCCGGGGGACAGGGTGACGTTTGCGGCGCTGCGAGCAGCCGTAACCCGCTCCTCCGAGGAGCCGTCCCGGCCCCCGCGGCCCCAGGGCTGCGCTGGCTCGGCGGCCGGGAGCGGTGCCCCGGGGCCCGAGAGGGGTTCACCGGAGGAAGGGTTGGCAGGAGGGGCCGCCGGGGCTGCCCGTGGGCGGCGGCCAGGCCGGGGGCGGGCCGAGCGCCGGGCCGCCGCATATAAACTTGGCGGCCGGCAGGGCTCTGCCAGCGGCAAACCGTGCCGTGTTCCTTATCTGTGGCTTCGGCAGCGGCGCTTCCCGGCCGTCCCCGGGCGCTGAGAGAAGAGACCCGCGGCTTCACCTCTCCGCCGCGGCCGCTGCCGCTTCCCCCCGGCACCCCCCGCCTCCAGCGGGGCGCGGAGGCCATGTTCCCGCCCGACTCCACCTGGAATATCTCCTTCGCCGGCTGCGGCTTCCTGGGGGTCTACCACATCGGCGTGGCCAGCTGCCTGCAGGAACATGCCCCGTTCCTGGTCGCCAACGCCAAGAAGGTGTACGGCGCCTCGGCCGGGGCGCTCACCGCCACCGCCCTCGTCAGCGGCGCCTGCCTCGGTAAGCGCGGGCCGAGCCCGGCGTTCCCGTCGTGACTGCTAATTGCTTAATTAGAGCGACAGCGAGGGGGAGTGGGTGTAAATATGCGGGTCCGTGTAAATAGCGCTACGCCCTCCTCTTCCCGAAGTGCGGACGGCGCTTTGTCTTTGAGGCCTTTCACCCTGCCCCGGTCCCTGACGGCTGCCTGAGGTCGGGGAGGCCGCTGATGGTGGGAAGTCAGCACAGGGGTCCTGCCTCTGACACCCACACACAGCCACGTGTAACGTGGGCTTGCTGGGCTCGGGTTGTGGGTTTACCTTGCTCGGGTGTAGGTCTGGTGGGCTCTGGGTGAGGAGAGGAGCCTCTCGCCTTGGGGGCAGCGGCCCTTGGTGGCTGTGAACGGGAGGTGAAGCGGCGGGAGATACCGAGTTTGTATGTGCAGCATCTCTGAGCAGCACAGCCTTCAATCTGTATATTTATTTCTGGAGGAGGGTTATTCCTTGGGGCACTGAGGAATTCTCTTGCCGTCTGTAAGGGCTAGAGCGCCACTTTAGCTATTTTATCTCTGTTTACAAGTTACAGAATAACCTTTAAAAGTTATCTCTGAGGCAAGCACATAGTGTAGTGTGTCCCCATGCCTGGGGAACAGCTGAAGAAAATGGTCCTTGGTGTCTCCTGGCTTCTTTTGTTGTTTTGCATATGGGAGGAAGTCAACAAACACGTTAGGGTCTGCACTTGGAAGTATTTATGTCGAGAATAACAAATGCAGGAAAGTTTCTTAAGCTTGAAAGCCGAATGTGGTGTGAGGGAATCAGGTATATCTATTTAGTCTCAGAGAATTATGAGTCTCTCTGAGAGCTAAGGGCTGCCAGAGCTGTTTACTGCTTCTCCACAGCACTCATTTTTGAGATGTAGCCCTCATAAAAAGTTAGCATTATCTGTGTGTAGTTAGGTTTGAAGTTTCCCTTCCTAAGTATTTGTTTACGGAAATGCCCAGTGAGGTGCAGCCATAACTTCTGTAGCTCTTAAAAGCTGTTCAGACCCAAATCTGGGATCTCGAAGGCTGCCCTGGTGATGCCCTGGTGCCAACTTTTACTGCGGACAAGGGATAAAAATCCCTAATCCCTTGTTGTGTAGGGATCCATTTGCAGATAGCATTTAGTTGTTTAATTGCAGCTGCTTTTGTTGAAGAGGTGACTCCCCAATTAGTTCCCTAACTGGGTGATCCCTCTGCCACTCAAAGGCGTGTCGCAAGCGTGAGACGGGCTGACTAATGCCCAAATCCTTTGCCTTGCTCAGATGCCATTCTGAGTGCTGAGAAATCATGTTATCATATCTATTTTGTCCTTGCTGCTTACATGTCCAGAGCATCCATGGTGTGCCAGGCACTGCCCTCAGGAAGGCATTTAGCCTGGCAGAGAGTTTTCTGTGAATCAGAATAGGTTTTGGCACTCCTTGTGAGGGACAGTGGGAGACATTATTAAGATGACTGGGTTAAGGGCCACCTTCTGGGAAGCATTCACTATCTCCTGAGGGAGGGCAAACCATGCTCTTTAAAGCTAACCAAGGCTTGGGTCTTGAGTGTTCCAGTTCCGTCTTCTGTTTGACTTCCCTGGAATTGTTTTCTTCTGACTCACCTGTGTGACTGACAGGTGTCTTGGGTAGAGAGCAGCTCTATGGCAACCGAGTTGCCTTCCGAAAGTAAAAGCACACACATGGGCTGTGTGGCTGGGCCATGGTATCGCCACACCTTGTCTGTGTCATAAACCCTCCTGACAGTGCAGCTTCCAGGTGGAGGTCCAGAGGTTAGAATGAAATCATAGGGGTAAAAGAGGACAGGGCAGAAGGTACAGCTAAGCCTCATACAGGCTCTTGTAGAGCCCCGAGTACCTGCGTTTGCTGTGCTGCTGAGAGCAGGTGGGAGCCCATGGGCTTTGAGTCTATGGCAGCTGCTGCTCTCTGCTGTCTGTTGCCCTGTTCATAAACTGGAATGCCGAGTAGTGCCTCTTGATGGATGACAAACGGGGGAATTTTGCAGAAGCCTTGCTTTTTTTGACTGTGCATATATAAAGTTAGTGTCCTCATGCCTGTGAACTCAAGAAGATTCTACTATGCAGAGACAAATACTTGCAGGGGAGGAGTGGAAAAACTTCCTTGGGTTTTTTTCCTTGAGTTCAATCTTCTGAGACCCTGATCAGAGAGAGCAGGAATCTTCCTTGACTTCAGAGAATAAGATCTCACTTAGGGGTTTCTTTTACAGCCTTTTCCCTTTGGGCTTTGCATCTCTTCAGCTTGTCTGTGAACTTATTCTGTCTTTTCTGTTAGTTTAGAACTCACTATCATCATTTGTGTAGGACAGGAAGGCTTTGCTATGGGCTGACACTGAGCTGAAAGTCCTGACCAAGTGATCTGCAGCCTTTAGAGCACACTGTGAGCTTCAAGGGTGTGTTTGAGAATACCAAGGAAAACAACATTGTGTATGCATATTACTTAGGCAGAGCACCTTATATTTATATAAGAGATCAGGAGGTATTTACAGTCTGATATGACCTTGCCTAGCTCTGGTTAAGCACTTTACCATTAAGTTGGAGGGATCTTGGATTTATTGGTCAAGGTTACAACAGTAATGGTTGCCCTGCATCTGAAATGCTCTCTCTCCAGCTTTTAGATCCTATTCTTTGCTGGTATGAAAAAGCAGTTCAGTTTTTCCAGTAGAATAATCTGTATGGCTGTCAAGGTGCACTGGGCAGTCTCATGTGTTTACAAGCTATTTGATTTGGCATAATGAAGTGTTCTAGCATGAACAGCTTCTTGCTCCAAGGGTCTTCTGGAAAATAGCCTCTATCATGCCTATATCATCTCTTTGGGCTCTTGGAGTCCAGCACGCCAGGAAATGCACCTTTATGTGCAAAGCAAGTGAAAAGTTTTCATGCTGGCATTGCAGTCTCCTCTTTGTGCATGCCTCAAATCCTTCAGCTTTTCACAAATTCTAGGCATGGAGCTTTGAGGATGGTCACCTGTCTGTATAAAGCTGAAAGTCACTGGCCTGGATGAGGAAAAACTGGCTTATGTGACATGGTGAGATTGTCCTTTTTCAGTCATGAGGAATGATAAAGTGCAGCTACTGTAGGATTCTTTGATCACCAGTACTGAGTAGGGAATGTATTTTTGGTAAGATCTGGAATCATCTCACTTTGGTGAGCTGTACAGGATTTGTTGTGCTTGCTTTGGGAGCATAGCAGCCTGAATAAATGACGGGATGTGAAGCTGTAATGACTGAAAAGCTGTCTTTGGGCTGGTACTAAGGTCCCTCTGACTCATGGTTAACCAACAGCATCTCAACTGACTGTGTGGCATGTGAATGTTGTCCTAGACAGCCCTGTCTGGGGGTGGGTTGGAACTGCTGAATTGCTTCTATTTTGGGGGGAATGCATAGGTTCTGCTGTCAAAGGCAAAGCTGGCTATCAAACCCCATCTGTGGAAGTTAGCTGTTCTCCTAAAGCATGGTAAAGTTGACAGAAGATGGAAAAGCAAGCTGAGGAGATGCTTTTAGTACCAACAATACAGAAAGGAGGCTGTGTGTCTGCTAGATTGTGTAGCATTGTTTTGGATGCTCTTTGGAGAGCTCTTGCTGCGTTGTTTACAGCATTTTTTATTTAATTATTTTAAATTGTTATCTCAACTAGGACTCTGTCTCAGGCTTGATGTGAGATGAAATAACAGTTATTTGACACTTGGGTTTGCTTGTCAGCTGTCACCATGTGACCACCAAAGGAAATGTGCTGAACTGTAGAGGTGTTTTCCATTGGGTAGCAAGAGAGGGGGGGGTGGGGGGGAAAAGGCAGCCCAATGAACAAAACCTTTTGAAACAGAGATAATTAGCAATATCAGTACCTTAAATGTTGTGCTTCTGCAATTTGATTATGTGCATGCAAAGGCTTAAGGACTGGTCATGGAGATTTATTTTCTCTGTGTTTATGTAATCTTAACACCAAATCCCAGATTGACAGAGGGAAATAAACCCAGCTTAAAGTCTAGGGAGTCCTCAGAGCAATGCCAGTTTATGCTGGCCAAAGCATGAATCAGGATGCTTCTCCTAGGGGAAGTGTATGTCATGCTGCCTTCTGTGGCTGTGTGAAGAGAACTGTGGATCTCACAGGGACACAAAGGAAAGTTTTGTACCATCTGTGGTGTCTCAGTAGTCAGGCCCCTCCTTGCACAGGAGATGGTCACTTGTAGCTCCTGGAGAGACCCTCCCTGAAGAAAAAGTTGTTGAGGTCAATAGCCCCACCCCAGGAAGGAGAGACACCTTTATGTACATACATGGAGATATGGATATAATTCATGGGGAACCTTCTGGTGCTTCTTGGAAATGGTAAAAGTTTTTCTGTGGTGGAAATAGAGGTGGAGGGGAGATGTTCTGTGCTGACATAGTCAGAAATGTTCACTGGCATGGTGGAGAAGCTGCTGAGCCTGGATCAGCACCCTCAGCAGGGCTGTGGGATCAGGTGCCCAGAGGAGTAAGCTGGCAGCCAGAGCACCCTGCAGTCCCTTTTGATGGGAGGGAAGGAGCTTGTTCTGCTGTCAGCCTGGCTCTAATAAGAAAGCTTCTGTAAGGAAAGGTGCTCTTGCAGGCATCTCATTGGATGAGTGCAAGGGAAGCCAAGGGTCCACTTCCAGCAAAAAGCAGTCCTAGCAAGGCAGGTGTATATTCTTTTGGCAGCCCACATAGACAGCAGGTGTGCAGAGCAGCTTGGTGCCCAGCTTTGCTGTCAGCCATGGCAGTGTCACTGGCAACAGCACAAGAGGTCTTTGGTTGTCATTCTGTCCTGTAGCTTCAGCACGTCTCTTAAAGTTGCAGCATGTCTGAGCTGTTCCACTTCTTTCTGCCTCTTAGCTCCCCAAACTCTTCAAGGCCAGCTGCAAGTCCTCTGTGTAAAATAAGAGAAGATGTTGTATGTTCTTCAGGGTCCTATATCCACTTACTGATTGTCTTTGGAGGTTTAGCCCTGATAAATCAAAAGGCCTTTCTCAAATTTCTTCTTGTGTTCTTCAGTTCCAAACTCCTGCTGCTGCAATGGTTACAGCAGCTCTGCCTGCATGTCAGTAGCTGGTGGTGCTCGTTTTGTCTGTCGGGTGTTGTAATAAATAAGCAGACAGCACTCAGTTTTCTCATGCACAAAAGCCAATTCTTTATTCACAAAGCTCATATTTACAGGAAATATCAGAAGGCACCGTGTTAAACCTTATTGGTCAGCAATACAGTGAAACTCAGTTCACTGGTCAATAAGGGCTATTGTATATGTCTGTCAAAATTTCTCTCTCTAGATATGTTTTCATATTTTCTTCACTGATTCTTATGAGACAGATTCATTGCTTATGCAGGTGCAAACTTATTTTTCTCTCTAAGAATAGGTTGCTTTGTTCATTCTTATAATTTTTCTTTATGGGAACTTAAAAGCTATTTCTAGCTTAGCTAGGGTAGCAGGGCCTAAACCATATTTCATAAGGCCTTTCTTTTATAATATCTCTACCTGTCTGCAGCAGTCAGGAGGGCTGTGTTACCTTCCAGTGCAGTGAGCTTGGGATTGTACTCAGATGTTGGGCCCCTGCTCACTCTGGGTTTCTCCATGTTTCTCTCTGTGCCCTCCATGAAGCACAGATGAAATGCTCCCTGGCTTGTCTGAAGAGGATTTCCACCTGTTCTGTGCTTGATTTCCACTGTTCTTGAAGAGGACCATGCAAGGGCTGGAAATGGTAATTAGTCAACATTCCTCCTTTCTGGAGATGGGAATGGGCAGGCTGCTTAATTACAGAACCTTTGCAAAACCTCAAAAATCCTACTCCAAGGAGCAGCGTGAGTGGGTGACTCCTGTTCACCTTGCTCTTTGCAATATAAACCCTACTTGTGGTTGACTTCCAGAGCAGCCACCACTTTTCCATTGAATTCTCTGCGCTTCTACGCCTTTGTTGTCTAGCTCTAATACTTGTCCTCTTCCTTTCTGCTAAGTGTTCTTGGGACTTGAGGTTAGGGTCAGGATGTGTCTTTAATTATGTGGGAGTCAGCAGAGCCTATGTATATGTGTGTGCCTTGTCAAGCAAGTAGGGTAAGAACTAGTGAAAAGGAGGGGCAGAAGAAGTGATGCCATGTGGAAGGTCCTAAATAAGTCCACGTCCCTGGGAAAAGGCAGAGTGAGTTTTTGAAGGGGTAAAGTCTGAGGCAGTAGAAAATCCCTTCCAAGGAGCACACAGTAGAGAGGCAGTTAGTGAGCCTGGGAGTGTATAAAACCTGCTGGAGAGTGATGTAGCCCTGCCATTTGTAGCTACAAAGGCCAGAGGCATGGAGGAGAGAGTTTTTGTTCCTTGTGATACAACAGCTGCTTGTGGCAGGCCTGATCCGGTCCCTGGGGTTGTGCTGATCTGCAGTGCAATGTGTTGCATCAGGTGTGGGAGCTGAGAGTTTTTTTAGAACCCAGGGCTTTGTGCTGCCCTCTGGCACTCTCCCAGAGCTGACCTGGTGCTTTCTGGTACAGATAAAGGCCAAATCCCCGATGATGACTTCTGCCTGACAAGACCTTTGGAATCTGCAAGCTTCATGAAGTGCCTTCTGCCACTCTTTCCCAGGCTTTTAGCTGTGCTGTGCCTAGAGGATTTCTTCTGAGAATGAACCATTCTCTTTCTCTTCCTACACTGAACTTTGTTGGGATGGATATTGGTTTTAGAGGGCTTTTTAAGGTTTAGGATTTAAAGAATCAAATATCATTGTAGCGTTGGAGGTTCTGGCAACCTTTGAGCTTGCCACTCCTGTGGATTATCTAGTTTAGCATCCTGAAGTAGGAGAGGTGACATCTGAGGGTGTAAATTAATCAGGAATCCCTTTACATATGTTAATTACAAGGGCCAGTCTTTCTGGCTTCATTGAATGCTGCCGATTCAGTGCTGGGCCTGCCAAAAAAAAAATTCCAGTGTGGTCTGTCAGCACAGAGTTACACTGACTTATCTATCCTAGTGTTCTTACATAGTGGGATGGTAAAATATTGGTAAAATAATCTTCAAGGGACGCATCTAACTGCTAGCCGTATTGTTGCGTGCAGAAGAGTTCATGTGTCAAATGTTCATCTGAACATCTGTCTTGCTGTTCTTGTTTGTGTGCTCAGCCCTGCAGGAAGGGTTGCACAGAGGCTTTTCCCCTGCAGGGGTCTGTGCCGCCCTCTGTGAGCAGCTCCTGTCTTGCTCACAGAGTTGTTTTCAGAACCCCAGTCGTGTTTTGGCTGGGGGTCCACAGCTGATTTCTCTGGAAGACAGGCAGCATCAGTTTCTAGATTTTCCTGCCGTGGTTCCCAAGGTATGCAGCTTAACCTTGTGATCTGCCTGATGCTGCTCCAACGAAAGGAGAATCATTCTAGAACAAAATGCCAACACCCCTTGCCAGAGGACTGCTTTGGAAACCAAGCTTTTGATTCTCACTTCCTTGCTGGAGTCTGCCCTGCTCATGCCAGGGCCAGTGGGGAAGAGTTTTGGGTGTAAGGTGACACTTGACCTGCCAGAGAAGGGAGGGCAAAGCAGGCCCAGCAGGCAGGGTGCTCACAGGTGCACAGGGAGGGGCTTGCATGGATTTGGAGCAGTTGTGAGCTTAGAGCTGGGCATGATGCAGCCTGAGAGCCAGTGGAGGGTGTAGGGCTGTTCCTCTCATCTGTGTCAGGGCTTTAGCAATTACACAGGTGTACAGTGGAAAGGACAGGGAGAAGACAGGCTGCTGTGTGACAGAGCCAGCCATGGTGTCATCTCTGAACACAAAACGATTGCCACCTGGAAGAAAGCTTTCTGCAGGGCTTAGGCTGATAGTCACCAAAAGCTGTGTGTGGGCTTTGTTTTGGTGTTGGTGAGCCAGCTGAAGGTAATGACTGGTATGTGATAAAGGCTGCTGGAGTGGCAGCTGTTTCTTCAGACTGGAAGTAGAAATGATGACTGCTGCCTCCAGTTTTTGGCTTTGTGGATCTGTGGTGCCTGGCAAAGGTATCTACTCTCCTGCCCTGATTTCTTTCTAAAACTTTTTTCATCTAGTAATTGCTTCCCTGTGAAGTGAAAACAGTTCAGTTTTCTCTAGTGGTGTGTGTGTGATGCCATCCTGGAAACTGACCCTGAGAAGTGAACATGAACTGTGTGTGCAACATTGTGCACTGGGTGAAGCTTGATCTTTCTGCACTAGTTTCCTCTCAGAATGACAGTGACTGGAGGCTTTGTGTTGGTCATTTTCACCCAGGTGAATGAAGTGAGATTTGGATGTGGTTCCACTTCTGCCGCTGTGCAGACCAGAGAAGAAAAGTAATTTCTCATTACAACATGGGTTTTGGCCTGTTTCTCCCCTCCACTAACTTTCTCTGGATGAGTACTTGTTCTTAATAAAAACACTTCAAACTCAGTATTACCTGGTCCAAAGTGAGCAGCAGGGATCTGAGCACCTTGTCTACTCTGTGAATCCACTTTTCCTGTCATCCCATGCTGCCTGAATTGCACTGTACCAATGACAGGGATTGATACATGGATGAAGATGGAACATGGCTTTCAGTTGAGCTTGCCTAGGGTCCTGAGCAGCTTTTCCTTTTCATGCACTGTTAGGTCATTTAATTTCTCTAATGCTATGAACAGAAATGCAGCATTAAACCTCGTATCAAGGCATTACAGTAGAGAAAGATTAGACTAGTGGGTGTTGCTGTTGTGGTTGTGACAGGGCAATCCTGGCTGCCTGCCTGCACTGAGCTGCCTCCTGCCCTTCCTATTGATTGTTTCACGGTGGCAGCTGCGCTGTTTTCAGATTTGTGTTGCAAAAATCAGCGCTCCCGTCCTGACCGCAGAAACAAAGCAAGTCTCAGCTGGCATAACAGCAGTCCTTTGGTGTGCCAACACTTCATTAAGTCCAGTGTAAAAATTTAGCTGGAGACATCAGCAAGCCTTGTGAGTTCTTATGCCTGCTCTCCCTGTTTGCTTCTGTACAAAGCAGAACAATGGGCCTTAAGGTGAGGTATGAGTGATACCTGCACTTGGGCTTGTATGAGGGTCCTACCCTGCAGGTGCCAGCTGATGGATGGGCATGTGGCTGCTCTGTGCTAGAGGTAAAAACCCTGGCAACTTAAAAGCAGACCTTCCTCTTATGTTACTCATATCTAGCATGTGGCAGTAGTTCTGGTTCATCTATTAACTGGTATCTAGAGCACACTAACCATATCTTTTGGCTCAAATGGGAAAAATGTCTCCTTTTGGTTTGGCTTTATTTAAACAGGTAACATAGTTGACAGCTTCCCCCCCCCCCCCCCCCCCCCCCCCAGTTGAAACAGAAAAGCAAACATTTTGGGACAAACATGAGGGAAGGCTTCTGGTTCTGAAGGAGTTGCAAATGGTCTGAATTTAAATAGCCCTCCTGCTGCACAGTGTGTCTTGGGCTAAACAGTTTGAGTCTAGTCTAAGCAATGCTGAGCATGAAGAATCTGAATCAGAAAGTATTGTGGGCCGAGCTCTTTTTTTAACATCTGCCTCTGGCTGCAAGAGCTGGCCTTACTTGAAAAGCTGTCTGTTTTTCTTGGTGTTTGCCCTTCCCCACCTGTAAGGTCAGAGGTGTTGCTGACTGTAGTCTAACAGGGATCCCTAGGAGGTGCTCCAGTAGGGTGTCAGTGCCTCTCATTCCTGAACAAACGGGATGATGTACATCATGATGTACAGCTAGTGGTCAGGCTTTCTAAGAACTGTGCTTTACAAAATCGTTTGTTTGTTGAACTCTGAGGTTAAATGCCTGCACAGAGCCCTTGATCTTGCCCCAGGAAACAACTGGTCAAGCAGTGGAAACAGTTCAGTTTTCTGACTGTCTGCAAACTGAGTGGGTGTGGTTGTGAGGGGAGTTGTGTTTACCTCCTACATATCACCAAAAATAAAAATAAAAGTTTCCCTCCTGTATCTCTTATCTGGAGCCAAGTGAACTGAACTGTTTCTTACCTGATGACAAAATAGTTGGAGAGGAGGATTGAGTGAAGACCTTAAATAAAAATAAAAAATATACATCAGAACAACAAAAATTAGGGAAGTCCCAGAGGAGCAGCTTGTTCTGGTACATGGTGTTTCTCAACCAAACTGGCTTACAGGAAGATGTGCACAGACTTCACTGCTAGCTGCCATGCCCCAGCCTCAAATGTTTAAAAATGAGTGTTTTTTATTTTTGTCTAATAGTGTCAGTTTTACAACTTCTGGCCAGTGAGGGATATTCTTTCCACAGCCAGTCCTTTTAGGTGTCTGTCCAGGATTTCAGATCAAAATTAAAGAGCTGTCACCAGCAGTGAGGTACATCTATCACCTGAACATGTCTTATAAGGGCAGGTTGTAAACCATTGCTCTTTTTTTCCTGCTGGCATGGATTTGTCTTTGGGATCCCCTTTGACATCTCTTCAGCTTCTCTGATGGACCATCAGAGAACATCTTGGGTTAGGTTCCCAATACAGGACAAGTTGGCCTTTGTTCAGCTTGGCTGAAACATTGGCTGGTTTTTGCTCTCTTGGGACAATAAATGGAAATCAAATTGCTTCAGCATGAGTGTGGAAAGTGGAACAGAAGCCTACCCAAGCAGTGGGATCTTTCACAAACTGAGGGCATTGCTCACAAGAATTGGGGTTGTCCTTAGGTCACTGGTACATTGCTGTGCACTGCTCCTTGGGATGAACAAACAGGCACTTTCTGATGATCTGAGCTACCCATGAGGAAATATCCAGTAAAGTTCTCTGTTAATTATTTTCTAGATGTTGGTTTGAAAGCTTTTGGTGCCTCTTGTTTATAGCTTTGTGGGTTTATTTTGGGCTGGTGACAGGACTGTGTTCTAATTATGACTATATTATGTCCTGGGAAAGGCCAGGCAGGAAAGCATGTGCAATGCTTACTCTCAGTACTTAGAAAAGAGTGGTAAATACAGGAGCTGTGCATGCTGAGCTAGAGCAGTTGAGGATTTTTGTCCTGGAAGGACATGGAACAGCTCTCCTGAAACCTCTGCTCATTGTCAGACTGACTTTGAGCTCTTCCATGTATGTGGCACAGAACAGCTGAAATAGCAAGAGATGGGCAACTGAGATAAATTAATGTTGGGGAAGATCACGCTAATAAATTCCTTCTGACTCATCCTATTCCTAAATTATCATTCGAACTGGAATCTACCACTAGGATAATTACAATTCCAGCAGAGTTTAGCAACCAGCTGCATTGAAAGCAAACTGTGAAGATTTTGGCTGGGGACTCTTAAAAACGGATATCTGTGCTGAGTATCACAGCAGTAAACCTCTCTGGAACAGAGAGCTGAGCAGAACTTAAGGAATTCTGGAATGAGGGCCCTGGTTATAGTACACAGGGCTGGCAGGACTCCTGTCCTGAAAATCTTACAGTCAAAATAGCTTGGTCATGTGATCCCAAACTAGCAAGGCATGGGACTGTCAAGGGCCTGGGGGAATAGCAGAAGTACCTGTGCTTCCTTCTGCTAGTTGGCTTCCTTTCAAAGCTGTTGGTGTGTTGGGCCTGTCTGGAGCCTTAGCTGGGGAATGGGAATGAGGAGGGAGGAGTCCATTTGTCGGTGTTGAATGAGAAGCAGCTTTAGGGAGAATCTGCAGTTTCCTGCCTGCTCCACTAGTCCAGGCAAGTTGTGGCATCCGCAGTCTGGGGCGTGACCTCTCTGTGCTTCCTGCCAGCAGGGACAGAGAGTGCTGTCCCTACGTCCACCAGCTCTCTGTGTCATCCTCTGTTCTCGCTCCCCGGTAGAGAACTTTTCCTTTAAGTTTGTGTCCTGTTTACTGGTGCATAGGCAGGGAGTGGGAATGTCCCTGGCGTAGGTGATCTTTGTGCTGGCATTGCGCTCTCCCAGAGGGAGCTGCAGTGTTGTGGGTGAGCCTGCTGGATTGTGTGTTCAGAATGCCCTTCCCCCTATTTAGCTTGTTCTGCTCCTATTTTTGTCTGTGTCTTAGACGCTTTTTTCCATTTGAAATACTTCATGGGTCATCTGTCACTTTACTGGCTGGCAAATAGATACCAGTATGGTCTAACATGTGGTTTAACAGGAGACCGTCCTGGTGCCCTTGGTGCCAAATCTCTGCTGCTGCAGATGTGGGTCTGAAGAGGCCCTTCTTCCCCACTTGTCACCCCTGCTGTCGTGCAGTGTTTAAGCTTGGGGATGGTCCCTGTTCTCATGCACGGCACAGGTTTGGAGTAGCCTTTCTGTTTCATCCCAAACCCTTAGCAGCAGTTAAGGGTCCTCCCAACTGCGCAGCTAACATCAGTTTTAGGTGATCATGGTCAGCTCTGCTGTTCCAGAGGCAGAGTAAGAGCAGGCTGCTCTGCTGGGGTCTTTGTATACAGTTATAAATAGCATGAGCTGTTTGAATGCTTTTCAGGTTAGAGTTTAGGGGGTGCCAGGCAGCACAGACTTAGTTACTGGGTTATTTTGGAGTTGAGCATGACTGATAGAGATGAAAGTCAGTTGTTAAAGGGAACAATCTAACCTTATGTCAGCAAGCTGATGTGAAGCTGGATTGATGTAGCTTAAAAATGAAATGTGAGGTAGCAGCTGCCTTCAGGCTTTTCCTATGGGTGCCACTGTCTTGCCCCTTGTAGCCCCTGCAGGTGACAAATCAGCAGGGGGGGGCAGCTGGCCTCCCTTCTCTGGCAAGGGACATGTTGGGGTCTTTCAGGACACAAGTGTGTGATGCTCCTTTGCGTCATCACAGCTGAAATTCAGATAAGGACAATAGCCCTGCAGTACTTGGGTTTATGTGTAACAACACCCAGTGGAACAGTGATGGAGGTAAAGGGGAATGTGGGTTTCTTAATAAAAAGGAAATATTCTGCATATATTAATGCAACATTTTTGAGGAAGATTGGCTTAGTAAATCTGTATAGGGAAAGATGTTGAATTAATTGGTTGGTGTGAGAAGAATGAAATGTTTTCTCAGTAAACACTGCTAACTATTAGAGATTGTCTCTGCCCTGTGATACGTGCCTCAATAAGGAAATATAAATTTAATTCAGGTTTTTCTCATGGCTCTTGTGTCCTGACTCACTAGATCCATAAAAAACAATGAGAAGCTTTCCTAAAGGTTGCCTTTGGCGCTGGGCTAGTCCTAGAAATAATTGAGAGCTGTTGACTGACCCCTGTAGGTGTTCTCTCTCTTGACTGCCTCTTAATTCAGCAGCTCCCTCTGACAGACTGCAAACAGAATTTGAGCTGGTTTTCCTGGAATACTACTTCTGGCAGTAACAGGATTAAAGCACTGTCACTTCTTTTCTTTCCTCCCAAATGTATTTCCAAGAGGACTTGGAGATCATCTACCATGGATCTTGCTGCATAAACCTGGCTTCCTTGGCTGACCCCTCAGCTGGCCTTATTTCCCGGAAAGCTGGTGGTACTGCAGGTCACTATGTGCCCATGCCTTCCCACAGTGCAATTCCACATCCAGCTTTGGTGCAAGTGATTCAGCAGGTCCAGCAAAATCACAGATGGCTTTAAACAGAAGTGCCTCAAAGCTTATATGGGTGTGCGTGTATGCACACGTGTAGAAAAGGAACCCAAACCAAAAAACACCCAGAAAGTATTCAAAGAATGAACTTGCTAAGTAGCAATAATCTCATTTTGCTCTCTTGGTTATGAAACACTTATAGGGCAGGCAGGTGCAACTGGGGGCTCCCCTCAAATGCTGTTTCCTGGCATAGTCAGAACTTTACTCTCCTGTTTTTCTTAAAAAAACTCCAACCTCTTCTAGCTCACATTTTTGTTCAGTCAGTCATAAGCTCCATTTAGTTGCAGTTGTTTTCAGTGTTGCTGTCAAGTCTTCCTGTGCACTGAGATGCCAAACCTGAAAGCATCGTTCTCTGAGCGCCATCACTGGAATAACCCGCAATCTTCCCAGCACAGCTTTTGCCTACAGGGGTCTCCCCTCAGCTGCACACACAGTACCCACCCTCCCACTGGAGGTTTCAACCAAGCCAACAATTCCCTGCAAGGCACTCAGTGCAGAGGATTTTCCTTTATAGGGTTGTGTGACCAAGGTGCTGGGCTGGGATTCCTTCAGTTTTTCGCTTGGTTGCAGTTTCTTTGTGTGTCTTTCCTCCTCTTGACAGACATGAAGGTGTCTTAGGGAGTGCTTTCAGTGCTAATGTCTCAGTGATTATAAAGTGTATTTCTGTGGGGCTGACTTCTTTCATGTTGGAAGGATGTTGAACCATGTGGATACTATCTGGAACAGGCTGGGCTCAATGGCTTACTGCTAATTGAGTAAGTAAGATCAGAATTAGACTGCTAAACATTGCTTTAGGACAGAAGACTGGGATTACAGGGCTAAAAATTGCTTCAGAGGGGGAACTTTGGCTTTTCTGCTAAGTTGCTACCTCACAGTGCCTAAAATCCTGACCTCAGAGTCTCTGGTCATGTTCAAGGGTCCAGTTCTCTGCATGCTTGAGCTACTGGTTGGTGGGTTTCCTAAGCCCAGAATCACGTTCCCAGGCTGCATTGATGGAAAACATGTTGCTGGCACACGTGTATTGCAAAAGATTGGGATGTGTCAACACAGCATTGAGGGTTGTTGCTCTTATCTCCACTGTATTTATTAACCTGGGTCTAACTTGACTTCTTTCATTCTGCTGCCTTGTTTTTGCAATTGAAAAATTGACTGGGAGAGCGAAATGAGGTGACTTCCAGTTGGCTTGAACTGGTAGTCTTTCATCCTTTTCCAGGAAATTACTTTCAGTTTGATTGGAGAGGAGTCTTCATTTGTAAAATCATGTTTCTTTTCTCCTGGTTTCTCTAATTCTTCCCGTCACATTCTTCTCACATGTATCTTCTTGACACTTTTTTTCCTTACTGGAGAGCTCTGATGCACTTGCCAGATGGAGCTCCTGGTGACTGAGATAATGGGCTTAGCAGACACGTTCCCTTTTGTGCAGCTGGGACATCCCCTCTTCTCAAACCCAGCTGGGTCACTGTGTGAAAGGGTAAAGCAAGAATTCCTTCACAAGTCCTGCTTGCCATCAGGGCCTAGTTTAGTGCTGTGGAATTGGATATGGAAGGAATAGGACACCAGAGCCTCTGCAGGAGTAACTAAGTCTCTGATTCCCTAATAGAGCATTAGTTCCTCTTGATCACTTGATATGTGGCTGACATTGACAGCAGAGCTGGGATCACTTAGCTGGAAAGCACCAGCTTTCCTGTTCTGGCACTTTTGCTTACTGGCTGATGATTGTTTTTCCTATCAGGAAAAAGATGCTTACTAGAGAAGTTTTAGTGGAATATGTTTTGAAGTGGATTTATCCATAAGCTCAAAGCGGTATAAGGATCACCCTTGTTTTCTCTCTTGGTCTTTTTTCACTAGCCCTGCACTGGCCAGTGCAACAGGATCTAAAAAAAAATGTGAGGCCTTAGTCAGATGCACATGATCTTCCTTGACTTCAGAAAACATAAGTAAGAGGAGGGTAGCTCTTTGTGATGGGGGTGTGGGAGGGCCAAGACAGCAAACTTCCATGACTTCTGTAACACCCCCTGTAAACAACCTCTTGGTCTGAGCTGTGCATTAGCCAGTGGGGAGAAACCTCTGGGGAAAGCTGGGGATGAGGCTTTTCTGTGCTTACGTTTGTAAAGGAGAAGAGTGGGTTTGGTAGCATTTCACGGTGCATTTGTCTTTGTCTTGTTGCAGGTGAGGCTGGTGCCAGCATTATTCGGGTGTCCAAAGAAGCCCGGAAGAGGTTCCTGGGCCCACTCCACCCCTCTTTCAACATGGTGAAGACCATTCGCATGCTCCTGTCCAAGACTTTGCCAGACAATAGCCATGAGGTTGCAGCAGGACGTTTAGGTATTTCCCTGACACGGGTCTCTGATGGAGAAAATGTGATACTGTCAGACTTCAATTCCAAGGAGGAACTGATCCAGGTGAATGGACTCTTACTGTAGAGGGCTGGGCAGAAACTGCATGCAGTTTTTTTTTGTATTTGTCTCCAAATGTCCTTAGTACTGGAGTGTAATTGTCAGGACATTGCCAGCATGGTGTTCTGAGAACAGTAATAGTTTCAGTAGGCTTTGATTTGATTCTTAGATTCTGGATCTCTTTCTCCTTCAGGCCTGTATCTGCAGCACCTTTATCCCTGTCTACTGTGGGCTGATACCTCCAACCTTGCGTGGAGTGGTAAGTAAGATTCTGAGATGGTCCTTCTTTAAATTGCATGCTAATGAGTAGGGTTTGACAATGTTATTACATGCCTGCTGGCAGCATTTATCTGAAGAGACACAAGAAATTCCCAAATGAACAACTTCCAGCAGTGGTCAGGCTTTCTTTCCTCTTCTGTTTGCAGTTGACTATAAATGTCCTGAAGAGCAGTGGATTTAACATAGAGTAATACACAGCAGTCTGGGGAAGGGCTGTCTGGCTTAGCGGAGTGTTCTCAGGGCTGCATGGTACAACACTTTCCACATTGAGGCTCCAGCTGTCTGCATGTGGAAAGAAAGAAGTTGGGCCTAGGATAAAAGTCATGAGTGTAGTCCATCTCCCATGTGTCTGACACCTTCTGCATGGCTTTAACTAGTGGTGTGGATACTGGCCCTCTTTTCATGGAGTTCTTCCCGTCCTTTCTATGAGGATAATGTTATGCTGCACACCTGAGCTCTCTTGAAATTGTGTCCAAGGCTGTCCAAGAGCAATTTATCCCTCTGTGTTTGCATGTTAGAAATGAAAACAAGTGAAAGCTATGCAGAGCTGCAGCATTTCTGGATATTGCAGTCATGCTTTAAGAGCCTTCTGGTTGAGCTTGGCCTCCCTTGTGCTGCACAGGTTAATGAACATATTAAAAGGCAGGAGTTTCACAAACTATTACAGTCAAAATTGAAACAGAGAACTGCTCTAAAATATGTGCCCTCATTTACCATAAGTTACCTGACCAAAGTGCCTCTGTCTGTCAGAGCACAGCATCAAATCTGTTCTGATTGCTACCTGTGTCCTAAAAGCGAGGTCAGTTTTGCTCCTGCATAATACACAGCTTGGCTGGTTTTGTCTTGTGCAAGCATGTTGGTCAGGGAAATGACCTGAAGCAGATGTCCAGTGTTATCCAGCCCTTCAGAGAAGTGACAGAATCAGAAATGGTTTGGTATTTGCTCAGCAACTGCAGGCAGGGCTTTTTCCTTTCAGCTGCTGGGACCATAGCAGTGGCTCTTGCCTTACATCTCTTTGAGGCTAATTGAGGTCAAGCGTGCATCAGGCAAAAATCTCACAATTCCAAAACTATACAAAATCAGGGTTTCTGGAATGTGCAGCTGCCCTGGCACACTGAGGGATGACTTCTCATGGGAAAAGGTGGGGAAGAAATAAGAGATGAAGAAATTTAATTCCTACCTCTTCCCCAGAAAAGCATGGCTCTGAAGGGGGATTGCTGATGAGGTGAGAGGTTAAATTGGGTTGGGTATGACCTTGGGAAATGGTTTTGAAACAGGAATGCATGGTTCCTACCATGCCTGTGGTGACTGTATTTGCCACGGGATAAACTGACAAGCCTGGCACAAGGATTAGTTTTCAGGGCAGTGTTAGTGTGTGCAAGATGCAAAATCTGTATTTTGCCTTCCTCCTAAATTTATTTCCAGTGTTCACTTCTGTGGGATCTGGTAGCCTTATGGAGTGGATGATGGAGATGGGCAGGGGAGTTAAAAAAACCCAACAACTTAAATATTGAGAAATGGAAAAGTCAGTAACTGAGCTGTCAACACACACTATACTAATGAATTGTCTGCAGCATGTGGGTGAGATGAAGCTTTGTGACCCTGATTGTTGAACCACGTGTGAGGGCCCCCCCTGTGCATGGAAGGACTTGATAAGGGAATGGAAGTGGGCACCCCAGTCTATGAGCCATCCCCTAAAGCTGCTGCTGCTGGTGCCTGCAGGCAGCTGGTGGCTCCAGCCTGTGGCTTTGGGCTGTTGTGGGCTTTGCAGGAGGCTGGAGAGTGGTTACACTCCAGTTACTGGAGGATCAGGTGAATCCAAAGAAGTGGCAGCTGAACTTTACTGAGGAATTGCTAATCAGCATTGCTTGGAAGCAGTGGACCAGAGCGTGGGGTGTGCTCGTGTACTCCTGGATTTCTATGGAGTCAGAAGGCTTTGCCTGTCAGCTCTGCTGTAGTGAGCCGTTTTTCTAATGACATCTGTGCAGTCATGCTGCCACCCTCAGGGAAACGTGTCTTTTGCATCCTTAGTGCAAAGCTAGTGTTGTCCAGTGCTAAAGCTTACCTCCTTTTTCTTTAAAAAAAGTACATGCTGCCTGCTTTGCACTGTTCCCGTCCCACTCAGCGTGTTGCAATCTCATCCTTGCAAGGGGAGTCAGGCAGATGTCTCCAGCTCTAGTTGTGCTTTGTCTGGCTCTCAGTGGAGCAGCTTTGGGAAGAGGATGACAATGACAGTTTTCTGTGGTTGCTTTAAACTTAGGGAATCCTGATGCCCAGTTTAGAAGGGGAGGAGGGTTCAGTTGGTTGTTGGCAGCTCTGTTATCAGAAAACATCTTGTGAGCAAGCTGTGTTACTGTTTCTGAGAGGATGTACTTACCCTTGTGTTTAATCTATCCTATCCTTCCCCTTCCTTCACTGTCCGAATTCAGGTGGTGTAGGAGTCTCTTACTGCTTGTCTTGACACAGTGTCTGGTGAGCAAGGGCTGCCACGAGGATAAAATATCCTGTGCTCTGAGTTTGGGCTGCTGTAGCCTACAGATGTAATAACAAGCCATCTCCCATGAAGCTGTAGGCTGTATGCAAAAGTAGCCCTGAAGTTTAGTTTGCCTTCCAAGAAGGCAAACTGCTTTGCAGTCCACCCTGACTCTGTTGCCTCAATGGCAGCTGGCTTGCTATAGCTGAATTTAATTGCTTTCAGCTCATGAGCCTGTGAACTCTTCCCAAAGCTCAGAGAAGCTGCTTGAGGTTTCTGTCTTGTGTTCCATCCGGAGCAAGAGAGAACAAAGTGCATAGCAACCTCCAGGCAACACATCAGGTGTTTTCCTAGGTATTGTGCAGCAAAGAGCAGTGTTGGTGGTCAGTCTGCCTGTGAGACAAGAGGCTGCAGGATGGAGCACCTCCTCTTTCAATCATCATTTCTGTTCTCTGCCTGGGTTTAGCCTCTACTGGTTCAGCTTCTCACTCAGCAGAGAGCTGGAAGATCTTCACAGCTGCTGGTTGTGGGGCTGCATAGCCCCTATATCATGACTTGTGTTTGAGTAGGAAGGAAATGGATCCAGGTAACAAACTGTAGGATCAACTCTGATGCAAAATCAGCAGAATTCCTGTAACTGAGGTTCACAAGAGCTGGAATTGTTGCTCTGCAAAGACCCCCAGCTTCTTTCTTTTTCAGCTTGACCGACACCCTTTTCCTTTTATCTTTTGCATGTTGCTTACTCTGCCAAAACCTGTGATAGGGATTGCCTTGCTCAGTTTCTTGTGCAATTGTAGTATCCAATGAATGTTTTGAGAACATACTACTGGGGTTGCCCTTCCTGCAAGGCTAACACAAATGTGTTTATGGTACAGAAGTACAGAACATTCTCTGATAAGAAGATGCCTGTTAAGAGAAAAACCCAGTCCCTTGTGCTCTGTTATCACATCCCAGCAAGCTGATTCCCAGTGTGTATGTATGTGTTGGGATTGTTGCTTGACAAGCCTGCTAGCAACAAATCAGCTGGTTTTACTCATAGGTAACAAACCTGCTGCCAGTAGGGACTTGTGTCTGAGTGTATTCATTCTAAACATAAGTGAAAAATGGCACAATGTCACAGTGTGACAGCTTAGATCAGTGCTAATTTTGCACTGCAGGCGGATGCTGGTGTGTATTATTATTTAATTGGACAGCAGTCAGACTGCATAGGAGATGTAAGTCAGCAGTCACACCAGTGAATGTGCCTTTGTTATTGAACACTTGTGAGCAGCACACACACATAGGAAAGGAAGTTGTTATAAACAACAGAGCTTGCTATCACTGGTTTTTACTACTCCAGTGCTGGTGGATGTATTCCATTCTCTTCCCAAGTTTTTGGCACAAACAGGAAAAGGGACACAGATTAAAAAAGCTGCTTTGATCAGTTGTGAGAATGAAGATTTCTGCATTTGTCTTGATTTCAGAGATATGTTGATGGAGGGATTTCTGACAACTTGCCCCAATATGAGCTGAAGAACACAATCACAGTGTCTCCTTTCTCGGGAGAGAGCGATATCTGCCCACGGGACAGTTCCACAAACATGCATGAGCTGAGAGTCACCAACACAAGCATCCAGTTCAACCTTCGCAACCTCTACCGCCTCTCAAAGGCCCTGTTCCCTCCAGAGCCACAGGTGAGTTTCCTGGCCACACCAGAACTTGGGCACCACAGACCTTGGGCACTGGCTATACTGTGTGCACTTTAGCAGAAGATTCCAGACACTGTTAGTTTTGTATCTTGTGCTTTGTCTTTAATCTTCACATCATCAGCCCAGTGACTCACTAAAGCTTTAGCACATGCACAAGGGTTTGTCTTCTTTTTCTACTTGAGTATCTGAAATTCAGGTGGTAGCAGTTGCTTTCAAAGTATTCACATGTTGCTCTCTCTAGAGTAGTCTTTGCCTGGAAATCAGGCTCCATGTAAACAGATATGTATTTGCCATCAGAATAAATGTGCACTTGAGTGTTTTAAGGTAAGGGTGGAGCTGCCAGTATGAAGCCTTTCTACGATATCAGTGTAGCAAGTGGCACTGCAAACTTCATATACTTCTGTGAAGATGCAAGTGCTCTGACCTTTGGACATAATAAGCAGGCATTCGTGTGCTGAATTATTTGGGCAAGTTTTTTCCCACACCCACTCTAGTCCTTAGCTGGCTTTATTTGCAAACACAGTGTCCCTTCCTGGCGTCTGCAAGGAAGTATTCTGGGCTGCTTGTCAGAGTGACTGCCTGAAGGCTGCCCATAGCAGCATCAGCTGTAGATGAGCAATGAGGTAGCTGCAACTCTATGCCCACACTTAAGTAGAATTCTAGGTGTCCCTTCCCATCTAAATAGTCCTTATGATTCCCATAGCAAATGTATTGATGCTGTACCTCCCATTCCTGCTCAAAGCCTGAGCAAGGCTGGCAAGAATGAGATTTGTTCTTGGGATAGCTCAGGAGTCAGGAGAATTCCTCTGAAGCCAGCTTTGTGGTAGGTGTTTGCTCAGCCAGTTTCCACATGAAACTTTCCTTCCTCTGCCCACAGGTGCTGCGGGATATGTGCAAGCAGGGCTATCGAGATGCACTGCACTTCCTGAAGAAGAATGGTAAGGCACTGGCTTTTTGTAGGGTGCACTGACTTGCCTGTTCTGTGCCATGCTTGGTGCCTTGGCTTTGAGAGTAGTTGATGGTGCATATGAGAGGAGGAAGGGAAGAACTGAACTGTGCCTCAGATACTAGTGTATGGAATTCTCCTTAATAAGTCTGCTTCAGCACGTCAGGAAGGAGGGGTGGAGTGGTCACCTTTGCAGTTACCAACACAGTTGCTGGGTAGCAGTGCCATTTGGACCTCGTGCAGACAGACACGCTGCTGCTCTCCGTGTGCAGCTGGGTCTGCGTGGTGCCGCCCTCAGAGCGCCGTGCCGGACACTTGGGCGCTGCTCTCCTTCCTCCAGCTGCTGCAGCGCTGGGTGTGCGCTTGCTGCCACCTCGTGTCCGCGGACAGTGGTGCGGACCGGGATAAGGGGTTGCACTGCAGGAGGGAAATCTTGCCTGCGAGATAGGTGACTGGCAGATTATAGCAACAAAACTCTGCAACACAGCACCCTGCAGAACTTAAAGGGGAGATGTGAGAACCTCTGATGGCGAAGGAGAGAATGAACTTAAACCAGCAAAGTTTGTATCTCCTTGTGGTAAGCGTTACCACAGATGTAAGCTGAAGAGGCTGGGCATGACCTCAGCCTGAGGGGAGTTAGGGTGAAGCAAGGACAAACACCCTAAAGGCCAGGCAGGGCAGCTGGTTTGTGTCATCCTTACAGTATAACTTCTGTTCTCAGGTCTCCTTCATCGTCCAAGTCCTGCCCGTCCTCTCCTTGCCATAGAAGCACCTCCAGGAGAGAAGAAAGAGGAAGAAACAGAAGCTGAGGACCAACTAGAGGACAACACTGCCCTTGCTGTTGTTGAAGAGCACATCTTTGAACACTTGCCTCCCAGACTGAACCAAGGTATGATTCAAAGGGGTAGAGATCACAGGTAATCTTCCTGTGCTGCCTGGTCTGCCTCAGAAGACAGTGTGGTTATATTGTGTATAGCTGGGGTTGGTTATGCTCAGGGATTGAAATGACACCTGCTGAGGGTTAGATGGGTTGGGAGTCTCAGATAAAGTCATGGCTTATACTGTGGAGGCTGGATTGGGAGAGGCTGATTCATTTGACAGTGTTCTGCGTGGTAAGGAGAGGACGGGGTCTTGGTGCTCACTCCTTTAGAGTCTGATAATGGTGAAAGCTGCTGGTTTTAGCTCAGGGAAATAGTAAACTGAGCAAGATTTCCTAAGAAGTAGGAGGTAGCTGCCTCAGGCTGAGTAACTTCTGAGGTATGACAAGAAAAGAGAGTCCCACTGGGGATATTCAGCCATGTTTTCTTCTGCCCTCAGCTCTCCTGGAGGCATGTGCTGAAAGAAGAAGTTTCTTGACTGGCCTCAGCAACATGCTGCCTGTGCGTGTGGCCACAGCCATGATGGTCCCCTACATGCTGCCTCTGGAGTCTGCAGTTTCCTTCACTGTCAGGTAAACCTTGCCCTGGTCCCTCAGTGGTGCTCTTCCCAGTGCAGACAAGGATTTGATAAAGCTGTTGTGTTTGAATGGACAGGGTGGGATTCTCTCTAATTCTGTGCTGCTGGTGTTCTTGGGGAAGGAGCTCCTGACAATTACCAGACATGAATTAAAAAACCAAGCAAACCCCCACAAAACCAGAAAAACCAAGAACCCAAAACTTTTCCTGTCTTCCTATGTCACATAATTACAGCCACTACTTCCAACTTAAAGGAAAATTGCTATGTGCTAGAACTTGCCCCAGAAAATGGTGATAAATTTTTCAGCCTTAGGAGAGACTTGGAAACTGGTGTTTTTTCATCATATTCCATTGTGTGGCCCAGCTAATGGTTATCTCCTGTCTTTTTACAGGTTGCTGGAATGGCTCCCAGATATCCCTGAGGATATAAGATGGATGAGGGAGCAGATGACAGGAATCTGCAACTACCTTGTGAAGAAAGCCAAGAAGAAACTGGGCAGCCATCTTTCTGCCAGGTATGACTGCTTTTATTCACAGCACTGTTCTGGAGGAGCCCTTAATTTCCCCTTACATCTTTGAATTCTAGAGACTCTATTCTACTGGAGCAGAGCAAATAAGGCACAAATTGACCAGAAGGATTTACCAGTTATGCTGAAAAGCAAATCTGGTCCATGGTTCCTTGGGTTCCTTAACCGTTGGATAGACTCAGCACATGGTCCCCTTCCTTTGTCCCATTATAGGGCAGATCCTGTAATGAAGCTGTCACTATAGCAGTAGGTTAAAAGATAAAAGTCTGATTAAAACAGTATGCCAGCTTATTTCATGCTCCTTCTAGAAGACAGAGGTGCTTGTATTTGTGGCATTTGCTGGTCCAGGATCCCCTGGAAGTCCTTTCCAAAAAGCACTTGTGTTCACATGACCTCTTCTCAATATCTCAGCCTGGTTTTGGTGGGGAGGGAATGTGGTGGCCAGGTAACACGAGAGTTTCCAAAATGAGACTGAGTGCTTTGGGCCTGCGTGTGTGCCTGTGCTTCTGGACTGAACTCCTGCAGTAGCCCCTGGCTGAGGCTGTGTTGTGTGGATGAGAATAAGAAACTCTCACAGGAGTAGTCAGGGGGTCCCAGCTGTGATTTGATCCTAGTAAAAAGGTGTAATGCTTACCCAGAAGAGTTCATGGTCTGAATAACTGAGAGATGTGAGGGGTAAAAATGGGCACACAGAGACTTCTCACTAAAATCATACAGTCAATTTTGTAAAAAACAGGACTGTGGTACTGGAGCTCTAGTCTGGTGACCTGCTCAAGCCTTCCCGTGTATTGAGTCTTTGGACGTATTTGCCTTTCAGGCTTTACTACCACCTCGAGCTTGGAGGGCCCCAGAAGATGCCAATTGCTCCCCCGCCACCTTGTGGTGAAGCACTGCCCATGTGGATAAGAAGCAACCGCTCAGTTTCTGATGTCATGATGAAGTGGGAGGAGTATCAGCGACAGCTCATGCTGGGCTTGCTCTGCATCAACGTGGACATGCAAGCCTCCCTCTTCCCTCGGGAAGGGTTTCAGTTAAAGCTTCCACCTCTAGACTGTGCAAAAGAGTGCCTGCCACTCTTCTGAGCCTGCTGCTGTGAGGGGATGAGGGTGGGTGGGAAGGGGAATGGACATAGGGTGGGACCAGTCTCATCCCTCAGCAGCAGGCTGCCCCTTGCTCCTGAAAAATGCTGCAAAGGGGATTTCCCAGGGACGGAGACTGGTGGAATTGACTGTAGCCATTTGTTGCCCACTGGGCCAAGCAAGGGACCTTTGTGTTCACAGACACACACAGGCTGATTCCTTGCTCTAGACTTGTGGTGAGGCCTGGCCATTGCCTGTGGCTGGGCTGATGCTGACCCAGCTGGGCTCTCCCAAGTAGTGCACTTTGAATTGCCACTGGCTTTTTACCGCCAAATAACCGGGATGTAGATGACGCTCTCAAGTTCAAACAGCTTTTATCTCCCTTGGTTTTTCAGAGCATATGTCTTGATTCCTCTCCTTAAATCATCTGACAACCCATAGCTCTCTGTGCTACTGAAAGATGAAGTAGCCTCTTGCCAAACCAATTTTTCTCATGGCTTTCAAATCTCCTCTGGACGTTCTTCTCTGCTGAAACCATGTCCTTTCATCTCTCCCTTAATTGCATCCACACTGGAAGCCAGAGCTGGTCCTGCAGCAGACTACACTGGAACTGCAGAAGTGTAGAAAAGTTATGTATTTTCCCTGATTTATGTTTTCCTGGTCTCCCCCTTTTTGATTTGGGTCCTCAAGGAACTGCTGTGACTTGAACTCTGAGTGTTGAGTGGTTGAGCTTATTTAAAGAGTAATTTTGACAGATTTTTTTTTCCCAGGGAAACATGTTGAATTTGAGGTCCTATTCCTGACTCTGTGAATGGAATTGGTGTGGGGTTGCCGTGAAAAAAGCTCAGCCTGGCTATCTCAGGATCAGCTTAGCAGCTGAAGCAGTATAAAGTACTCGTAAGGTGAGAATTGTTTAGGGTATGTTATTTGTGAGAGGCTTGTGGTGGAGTGTCACAGCAAGTGCTGGGGAAATGGCTGCCTCTGATAGGGGTCAGTTGGGCTTTGCTCCTTAAGGGGCTGTACAGCTGAGGCAAATTCCAAGTGGGTGGTACAGAATGGATCTCCTGCCAGACTGAGACTTTGATCTCTCTTTTGCTCAGAAAGTTTTGTTGTTGAGGCTTTGGAGTGAGAAGGATTTAGGCTTGAAGCTACACCGCCATCACAGCTTGCCTGTTTTGTGTTGTGGCTCACAGGTCCTGCTCTGCAGCTTGCAGTAGCAGGAGCACGAGAAGTGAAGTCAAGACTGTTGATACATACACAGCCACTTGGAACTGGCTTCTCTTTGTCTTGCCCCTTAAAAGACCAGAGCTGGTGGATCTGTAGCAGAGCAGGACTCTGCCTTGAGGCACTGCCTTCTCCGTGGTGGTCTGGTCGTGGCTTGTGTGAGATATATGAACTCCCTGTTCTTCACAGGGTGAGACCTGGCTTCCTGTGGGGATTGCATTGATTTAAGCTGAGGTCTTCACACTCTGACAAACCCAGCTCCTGGTATCTTTTTCTGCTGCTTGTTTTGCTACATGAGGCGTCTTCTACCTCTCCTAGCACAAACAATGTGCAATGGCCAAAGCAAAGATATGCTGTCTTTGCTGGGGAGCAGGACAGGGTATCTGAAGCTGCTTATGTAGCCTATACATGGAATAGTGTTTTTTAATAGAGTCTGTTTAGATTTAGAAAGGGAAAATAAACCCAGAAGTTGTGATAGTAAGTGGAGAAAGTAGTAAACCTTCATGATCAGTGTGGGTAACAAGGGTGGGTGCTGTTTCCTATGAGCACAGTTGTGCACTGGGCATGGGTTTGGTGTTTGTGTGGAGACTGATAAGCATCAGGACTTCACTGCAGTGGCTGTGCCAAGCTGGGAGGCAGTGGAGTGCCCAGGAGATGCCAGTGCAAGAATGAACGTGTGACTTAGATTGTCACCCCAACTGCCCTTGCTGGATGTAACCTACCTATGTAACACAAGGGCCTGTGTAGCTTACAAAGCAGGCCTGCACTTATGCAGTCAGATATAGTCTTAAGCTTTGCATAATTAAGTCAGGGAACAGGGAAGTCACTACAGGAAGAGAAAAAAATTGGAGGATTCTGAAATCAGAATGGAACATTCAAATCAATCTTGTGATTATTTAAAGCCTAGAGGAAAAAAATGTTAGATGCTAGTGGAAGTGAACCAGCAACAAGCTACTGTCACTTAGTGGGAGCAGGATGAATTTGATGAAAGTTGGAACTGAGAAAAGGTGTTCATTTTGTGGTTTGGTATGGGATTTCTTTTCTTCCACTGTTTTGGACTACCTTCTTGGGGGAAATGGCACACACATAGCATTTAGCAATCTAAGTAGTTATCTCTTGTCCCTAGTGCACACAGAGGAATTGGCAAGAACATAAAGATATTTAGAGGCAAAAAAATGAAGGCATTTTATCCAGAAGCAAAACATCTGAGAGGGGCAAAACTGCATAAGGAAAATCTTGTGTTTAGAAGCTGCTGCCCTTTTGACTCTGCCTTTTTTGAGTTAATATATGGGTGGAGAAAAACGATGCAAGTATTTTTTTTTATCCCTTCTTCCTGGACTGGTGAAACCACTGAGTGATTATGTAAACCACTAAACTATGAAACAAAATACTCTTGGCAACAGAGTGTGCTAAGAAGTTGCAGCTTGGCACCCTTATCCCTTGCCTTTTGCATCAGAACTCACTGGTCTGGTGCCGACTGGGCTGATGCCACTGTCTTCCAGGGCTCTGATCCAGAAGGCTTGGGGATTCTGGTTCATGCATTTCAAGATACCAACAGCTGTGCCTGGTAAAAGGCCTGAGTTCTCATCTCATCTGTAGTTTAATTTATTTTATTAACTTCTCAACAAGAAGCTTGTGTACACTTTAAGGTATAACCACAAATCAAAGCCTGGCTTTAAAAATAAAGGTCTAACTCTTCACAAGGAAATTCCTGTTTTTCTTATGGTAATTTGTACGGTGTGAACAGATACTGGGAAAGTACCACTCTCTATTAACCCTTTCTTTGCCTTTTTTATTCCTGAAGCGATACAATGGCTATTTTGTGATAGCATATTGGCTTATAGATTTGAGCTCTGATGAAGGAAATGCAAATCTGTCAAAAATACCTCGAACTACCCTCATTTTCCTTTTGAAAAGTTTCACCCATTTGCTTGAAATTCTTGCTTATTCATCACATATTGCAAAGGATGAAGGAATTAGGGAAGATCACCTTTCCCACTGATGTAGAAAAGGGCTGTGTCAGCTTGATGAGTGGCTTTTTGTTATGCAGTGCTGCCTTGTCTAGATGAAACCTCACTCTTTTTGAAATCTCTGGAAACCTTGTGATAGGCTCTGGATTGGATATGGAGGGGTTTATTGTGATAGTGCTCACTGGAAGCGTTCAGCCCCTTGTTCTGTGTGTACCCCATGGCGTGCACAGTTATCTTCTGGGCAGCCATTGCAGATTAACCCTCACTTGCTGAGTCCATAGGAGCAAGGCCATCTGTAGCAGACAGTTCCTTCTCCCAGCAGAGCCTGTCCACTCTCCTGTGTATGGTGAGTGAGAGATCAGGTTCCTGGACAAAAATTCATCTTGCATCCATGTCCAATGGTCCTTATAGCATTCACTGGATTCCTGTAGGAGTCCCAACCCTTGCCATTTCCACCATTTCACACAAAGGATCTGCTCATTTAGGAATCCACTTTTTTTTTCTCCTTCCTGTGTTACTACTTGCTGCTTTTAACAAGGCTAATGGTAACCTTGTTGTGCATCTAACCAGCCCCTAACCTGTACAACACTGTTGTAGAGTTGTTTTGTGTACAACAGTCTGTGCCTATGGCATGCTCTGTAACCACAATTAGTGTGTAGTATAATTGGTTGGTTTGCTGTCTGCCCTACTGCTAATATAGTTGCAAGCTGATTTTCAAGGGATAGGAGAAAATAGAGACCACTATGTATATGATCTAGGATTTGTTTTCTCATGGGTTCTTGGAAGGCTGTGTACCTGCAACAGTCAGACCAGAGAATAAAAGAGAATCTGCTGTCTGCCAGCACTAGGGTGTCCCTAAGTACTTTTATATTCCCCAGTGGTTTTACTAATTTATAAAAATTACCTAGTAATTCAGTACTTCCTTGGAGAAAAAAGCTCTCACTTTTGCCAAAGCAGTTGTGGGAGAAATACCTGAAACTCTCTGGGTTTATTCCTTAGAGTGGGTCCATTTCTACTAAACATATGTTGGCTGTGGTGGGTGGCAGGGCCACCAAGTCAGAGGGCCTTGCCAACAGTTTTCCCAAGCTTTGTTTCTATCTTCTCCTTAAAACAGTGAGAGAATGGACCACCTCACCTGGCTGCCATGTCAGCCAACTTGTTTGTGCCAAGCACACGCTGTGCCTTTACAGTGGGCTCCTGTTGCTCTGGTGTCTGCCTTCCTGAGTGCAGCACCAGTCACTCCCCTCTCCTCTCCCTCCTTCCCTTTGCATGCTGGTGGGACATTGCTTCTTTTCCAACCTGCAGGCAGCTCCACTAAGCCAGCCCCTAACTGCATCCATCTCACTCTGTGGATCCACATCAGCCCTCCTGCACAGGGAGGATGAAACTCTAGTTCCAAACAGAAGACTTGGAAGTGTGACTTTGAAATAAATATCTCTCACTTCTGGGTTTTTCTCTTGTTCTTGAAAACAGCATCTAAAGCTCTTTGAGCTTCATGTGTCCTGGAACTCCACTGCTGCCACTGAGTTTGAGAAGACCTTTAAGCACACAACACATGTGGAGGTCCTGTGGAAATTACTGGTGTCAGGGCAGCAACTAAACCAGCAATAGCATACACAAGTTATGTATTTATGTGGCAATGTCACTAAGTAGTGTTCACAGTCACTTTAAAAGTTCAGTATTAAATTGTTGATGCTTTTTTTCCCCTGCTGTTTCTATTTTCTAATGTTTTGCTGAAGAAAATGTAACTATTTATTTTGGCAGAAATATATCTTCTAATAAAAACTTTGTCAATATATTTACCTGGCTGTGGTAGGCTGCTTCTTTTGCTGTTTAAAGGTTTATTAAATATTTTTGGAAGTGCTGCAGGATGTGGGTTTGTTTTGCTAGGCCCAAGCCCATTCAAGTTCCTCTCAGGGTCAACATTTGTCAGTACACCATAAAGGGGGCATTTTGGTCCAGTTCTGATTTACTCAAGCCTAAGTGCTATTAGCCTCTCTTTATTGGAGCTCTCTGGCAGACCTGGGTTTCCAGGAGGAATTAAGCACCCTCTTGTGGGAATAGCAGGTGTTTGGCACCTGTGAAAGGGTTAGTAAAAAATTATTCACAAATTTGAAGCTTCTCCATTACCCAGACCGCCTCTTGGGGAAACTGACCCTTCTTTCTCCAGAGTCAGTTTCCTTGCTGGTGAAATAGACGGTGCTGGCTGTTGTGTGCCTGCCAGTTGTGACAGATACCGTGCTGTGCCCCGGTTACTCTCCAGCTGGAGCGCAGGGAAATCACCGCCCCTTGGGTTGTGGGCATGCCGGGGCTTTGCCTGGTGCCGGCGCAGGGATCCGGGCACGGCCGCCCTGGAGCCGCGGGCGGGCCGCGCAGCTGGAGCAGGACAGGAGCCGCTCCAGGCTCGGGCTGCCCTTTGTCCAGGCTTTTGACAGCCAGAAACTTTAGGAAGAGACTTTGTTATGTGCCGTCACGTGACGGGGACAAGTGCTGCAATTAGCATTTTAGGATGCAGCTGGTAAAGCAAACAGCTTTCTTAACCTCCAATGACCGCAAAACAACAAACCCCCCGGGCCGGTGCCGCTCATCAGCGGCACGGATCCCTCTTCCATACAGGCGCCCGGGGGAGTGTCCGTGAGCGGCCCCGGGGCTGCCGGCGCTCGGGGCGGGGGCGGCGCGGCTCATCCCGCGGGGCCCGGCTCCCGCCGCTGCCCGCCCGCGGCCCCGCTCATTTCCGGCGGGCCGCCCCGGCGCCAGCGGCGGCTCCGCTCCCGTCAGGGCGGCCGCAGGTGCCGCTCGCTGCCGCCGGGACAGGTAAGCGCCGTGCGGGGGGCCGGGGCGGCGGTGCCCCGGGGCAGCTGCCGGCTCTGCCCGCGGCCGAGGTGCTGAGGAGCGGCTGCCTCAGCGAACGGCCCACCGGCGCCTTCCCCTGGGCGGCCTCTCCCGCTGCCTCCTGCGGCCGTGGGGAGAGCGCGGCGGGGAGCCCTGCGTGCTCCGGCCCTCGCCCGGCCGCGGCCACACACCTGCCCCGGCCCTGCTGGCGGGGCTCCGGTGACGGCCGGCTGCGGACTGTCCGCCTTCCCGTGCAGTGCCGCCTTCTCCCGCACACAGCGCTCCCGGGGCGGAGCGCCGCGGAATGGGGAGCGCTCTGCTGGTGGGCTCCGATGGGGAGCTGCTGCCTCTTTTGCCTTCCCTCCTCTGTCGCTGGGAAGTCTGCGGGCTCCTTTGGTATGAGGTCACGGAACTTTGGTCTTCCTTGCTGAACGTGATGGAGACCTTGGTGTTTTCCTTTTTTCCAACATATTTTGCTCAGGATATTCTTTCTTGCCGCGGTTCAGGTGTAGATGACACTGCACCGTATAAAGATGCTGCAGGTCCCTACAGCAGCTGTGTTGGTGCTGCTTCTCCTTCTCTGGAAGGAAAAAAAAAATCAGAGCTTTTGCCCTCCTAAAACTGCGGCGTCTTTCCCTTTAATATCTGGTACTCGTGGGATGCACTTGGGTGAAGTTGTGTGTTGAACCTAAGTCCTTCCTGTAGGACTTCCTGAAAACGGCTGAGGGGAAAAGAGGTCAGCTGCAGACACAGGGAGATGGCTGTGCTCAGGAACATCCTGGGGAGGCACGATAATCCAAACACAGCTTGCCTGTTTAGTCTTGACCTGATGAGTTCTTGCTTATTCTGATGGTTGCTCTGCATTAGAGGGCTCAGAAAACCTTAATTTCTAGCTTTGCCTTATGCAGGCTCAAGGGCAGTTGTATCTTATTTTTCATGCTCTAGAGCTACATTTATTTCTGAGGATCATCTAACTAGCTGTATGTAGATGAATATATATATACATACACATCTCCCGAGGGCTATGGAAATTGCTTTTCTTGACCAAATAGACAATCAGTTTGGTCTGTTCTTTCACTGGCCGGTTCAGGTGGTCGAGAGGATGTACTGAAAACCTGCAGTGAGCTGGGGTGGAAAAATCCTCTCTTTGCCAGGACACCCTGTTCCACAGAGAGTGATGTGAGGCCTGAGATATAAAATTTTAGAATCCTTCATAAGATAGTATAGAATGTCTTTGAAGCTACCTTGCAGGGCAAAAAATACTCTCATTACCTGGAGCATCGCTATTTTCTTGGCTTCTTGTGAGAAGTATGAACTATCCAATTGGAAAGTCCGCTTGGTTGTTTTTTTACCATCAGATAGGAAAATTTCTCCCCCACACCCCAATGTGATGCACCTGATGATCGAAAGCCTCCTGTCTACTGACCTGAAGAAGGTGCTGCAGAGGAGGGCTCCACTGGGGCTGTCCTCAGCAGCACACAGACAGTGCCGGGGAGCTGCTGTTCCTCGTGACTTTGCAGCCTCAGAAAATGAACGAACGGGATGGGGACAATTGACAGCAGCAGAAATCACATGGGCTCAGCTCCATGCACAATGCTCTTCATGGTCAGAGAGCTTTGGGGAAATTGATCCCTGCGTACAGAAAACTAGATTTGGTTTCCATAATGCAGCTACTCGCTGCCTAAATCTTTTTGATTTCATAAGGCTCCTCTGGGGACTGACTCCTCCCTTCTCTCCTCCCCTGCTTGCTGGAGCTCGTCTTGGATCTAAGGACAGTGACGAGAAACTTCAGCTGTAGCAAATGTGTCATCTCCCACTGAGCGGAGCAGTGTCTCCCTCCTTCCTGCCAGATGCCTTGGCTCCGTGTCCGTGTAAAGTCGGAGAGGGAAATACTTGGTTTACTCTTTACGTCTGAATCTCTCATGATTCACTTGTTGTCCTACCAGAACAGCAGAATTGCAACAATTAGTAAGAGTTTCTGTCCTTTGTCACTGTGTGTCCTTGGAGGTACCCCAGCCAGCAGCTTGCCAGGGAGGTGCTGTGGGTGTTCTGATTGACCCTCCTAATATTTTCCTAGCAATGTTCTCTTTTCCTCATCCTGCACCCAGAGCCTTTAATGTCTTGGCTGATGCTGAGAAGAATTTCCTTCTCCATGGCTCTAACGCACATTTTGCTAAGCAAACCTGACCTCTGCAGCTGTGCAAGGAGCACTGGGGTGGATCTACTTAATATTCCCATGGGCTTCTGCTGTGGTGAGGAGCACCATGTGCTCCCTTCCAGCCATATGATCAAAAGGATTGCCAACCCTAAGCTTTTAAATACCACCAGCCACACATTAAAAAACTAAACCACAAAATTGCCTTTTTTTTTTTTTTAATCATGTTCTTAATTTGCTTTTTCCTGCTAATTTCTGATTGTCCTGGAGATTTCTGCATGCCTGTATAAGCTTCCAGGAATGCTTGAATCTCAGTATTTCACCTCACTGCAGGACCTAGGTGCCTCAAGCAGAATAACAAAATACTGTGAGCTTTGGGAGAAAACAACCCCCAAAGCAGTGGTGTGTTGTGGTACTGTGGACTTTCAAATGAAGGCTGGAGCCATGCTGGGCTCTCCTGTGCTTAGTTCAGGTTGGACTGGCATGGCTGGGAAGCCCTGTGGACTTTCTAACCAAATGCTTTTCTCTTAACCTCATGTGACAGAGCACTAAAGCAGCAACAAATACTGTCTTGTGCTCTCAGAGACTGTGGCTTTAATCTAATCATAGGTTTGTTTTGGAGGAAATTAGATAAGGTGCAACGCTTTGGAAGGGTACAGTGTTCTTATCTGCTTGGTATAACTGGAGGAAAATCTGTCAAGTAAAAAGAGTGAGAGCAAGGAGGCTTGTAACATCCCTGCTTTCTGTCCAGTGAAGTGTGTGATTGCAGTTAATTCAGCAGAGATGTCATCTGAAGGAGGAGCTCTTGCCTCTGCTTCTGTACCTTCAACCTCTGCTGATAGGAGACTTTGTCTCACTGTTCTGCACCAGTTACTGCCCCATCTGTGTGGAAGGGACTGCCTGGTTCAGAAGGGTGCCTGAGGATTACACATACCTGAAAGCCCTGCAGGAAGGGCTTGTGTTGTTCTGGGGATGGCAGCAGAGCTCTGAAAATGTGCCTGGCAGCTGTGAACCTCCTGGGATTTGTGAGGGGGTCCAGCACCGTGTGGGCTTGGGGCTGGATTGAGTTTGTTGTTGGTGAGATCCTGGTGGATGTAAAGGTGTCCCTGCTCACAGCAGGTGATGTATCACGGGCTGAGGCAACCTGTGTTTCTGGAGAGATGAGACTAGGAATAAGGGGAAAGCTCTGAAGACGTACCCTGCAGCTTTTTGAAACAATTACCCTTTAGCACATGTTCTGGATCAAAGTAAAGCAGTGCAGTGAAGGCTTGAAAAAAGCCTAATTATTGTAGCTGTGCAATAAAGGTAACATACCTACCTGTTTATTGCTTCCTACTTCAAGCTCTTCCAATGAATAACAGGCAGGATATCTGCAGACCTTTGAAGGAGTAGCTGTATGGTGTTTAAAATTGCAGAATGTCTAAATACGTCATTTAGGCTGTGGAAAGCAAACCTTTTGGGAAAATTTCAGCTACATTTGGATACAGCTAGGTGAGTCAAGCCTCTGGAAAAGGAGACAACAAGCTTGCAGGCTAGCTGTAAACCCTTGCCTGAGCATGATGGGAGCTGGGCAGAGGTTTGAGTGCAGGGAGGCAGATCTAACACATCCTACAGGAACTTGGTGGCCCTCACTGTTGCAGTAGCTGAATTCCTCTCCATTTTTGTCAGCATAACATCTGTGAATAAGGGTAATGCTTTCATCTGCCTTGTTTTCTCTTCTTCCGTCTGGAAAATGAGGAGGAGGAAACTGAGCTGGGAACTGAAGTGGTAGGTGACCTATAGCACGACAGATGTCAAAGTCTTATCTCCAGACATGACTTATGCCTCCCTGTAAAATACTGCTGTGTCTCCTGGCAAGGAATAGTGGGGCTGTATTGTGCCTAAGGAAGGTGAGCTCTGTGCCTGTGCCTGTACCTGAGCTGAAGGTGGGATGAGAAGAGTATGTATTGCTGAGCCTTATTTTCCCCACAGCCCTCGTTTGTGGACTAAGTGCCCATTTTTTGTGCACTGTCCCATTTTTTTTTTTTGTGCACTGTCCCAAAAATGCCTGTCCCATTTTTTGTGGGGTGGGACAGGCAGGCCAGCAGAGCCATCCTGCTCTGGAGTCTCTGGAGTGAATTGCTGCAGGCTGAAGCTCCTGGCCCCTGCCCAGCTCTGCTCCTCGGCAGGTGCTGAGCTATTGAGCTTTGCCCAAGAAGAAAGACAAGCGTCATCATTGCTTAGATAAGATAAAGCATGACCAAAACCTTGTTACCTTTGGCAGGTGTGGCTAGATGCTGACTGGAATCTGTGTAGCTCAGAGGAATAGCCAGGCTCTTCAGCTGCGGGGAGGGTGGCAAAGCCTCTTTAAAACCTGGAGACTTGATGCTGGAGCCCAACAGAGAAGGTGAGTGCAAGGTCCTGAGGGGTGTGAGTGCAGGAACAGCCACCCAGTAACCCTGTGGGCAGAAGGCCATCTGCTCTGTGTCCCTGTGTCCTGTGCAGACTCTGGTGGGGCTGTTGCTCCCTGGCAGCTCCATCAGCTTGGTGCCCTCTGAGCAGGGCTGTGTGGGTGACCTGGTGTCTAGCAGGGCTGAGAACCTCTTCAGCAACAGTGTCTCTCTCTTCTTTGGTTTTTGAAGTTCTGACATATCTGTTGACCTGCACTGTGTCCTTCTGTCTGAGATCACGGGAACTAGGAAAAAAAAAAACTTCAGATTTATTGGAGGGTAAAAGCACATGTGGGTGCCTCCACAAATGTCCATGCTTCTTGTGTTGCATACTGTGCTTGAGAGCTGCCTTTGTTCTTCCTTATCCTCTTTGCCTCTTTAAGGAGTTTGCAAGATGCCTGATGTACCTTTCCTTTCTCCCAGACATGTAGCCAGAGGGGTATTCCTCTGCTCCAGCAGAGGTGCTCAAACCCCTTTGATTTAATGGATTTCCTATGGCACAAAAAGTCTTCGCTTCCTATGCAAATCGGGTTGCTCAGTCGAAGCCGCTAAATGCAAATGGGCCACTTGTAGCTGTTCCCTCTCGAAGAGTGGTGTGGGCTTTATGCAAAGCATGCAGATAAGCCCTCAGGAGCTTGGGGGGCAGAGCAATACATGGATTTGTGCCGGGGAAAGGTCAGTGTGGCTGGAGTTCACCTGGTCGCAGATTTCTGAGGTGGGATGCCAGGCAGGATATGTCAAGCTGTCAGCATCAAATAAATGAGTGTATACAGGAATGGATTAACACCTGTTAGTTATGGGTGTGGGGGCTTGGCTGGTTGCTGTCTCCCCTCTCTCCTTACCGAGTCCCTGCTGCATCCCAGTGCAGAATCTGTGCTGACTGTGATGTGGTGACTCAAGCCACTCTGACGCCTGGATCCCTTTCCTCTATTCAGGCTGGGCAAATAATGTTCAGTCTCTAATCATGCTTGAGAGCTCTTGCTATTGCCCTAGATATGGGGAGCTGGAGTGATGCTTAAATTGGCTTAATCCAATTCGGTCTGAAAATCCACTGCTCTGAACAAGAAATGTTGCATGTGGGGGGTGGTATTCAAGTGTCTTTACTAAATCAAAAACCTTGTAAGCATTGGTAGATGAAGCCTTTTTCTTTTCAATGTGTACCACTAAATACACAGGATGTGCAGTATGGTTGAATTAGCATTACTATGGGAACCATAACTTTTTGTATTTCCTGACCTTTATCCATGTAACACTTAAGGATTCATTAATGTGCCTCCAAAGTGTGGGGTTTGGGGTTTTTTTGTGTGTGTTTCATAAGCTAGCTTTTTTGTTGTGGTCAGTACTAAGAGAACCTTTATAAGCAACCCCAGGAGGAGATTAGAGACAGGATAGGGTGCAAGGTGCAGGAAAACAGTTTGTTCCCTTTTTTGTGCTGTTCTAGCAGCACCACAGCCAAGACCATGGGTCAGCTGCAGCAATGGTGAATAAAATGGTGAGTAAACTCACCTGCTTCGAGGCAGATACCTCACTTGGTATGGGTTTGTTTGGTTTTATCGGTTTTTTGCCACAGCTGCACTGTTAGAGCCTGCCCCAGGGGATTTGGGGTCTTGCAGCTGAGGCAAAGATGAGCTTGTGAGGAATAGAAAGGTGATCATGCCCTCTGCTAGCACAGACACCTCCCAGATGGCTCAGGGGAGCTCTGGCCCTGTTAAATCTCTAGTAAAGACAGTTGTGATTGTTTGTAGAAGTCTTCATGTCCGTTTTTTAGTCCAGGTATTGAAATAACCATCTTAAAATAGTTGGGAAGGACCTTTGCCTTCTGCAGGTCCCATTTGCTTGTTGCAGGGAGAACGGGGCTGTTCTGTAGCTCCTCTCTTTGCAGGTTGATGAGGTCTCTGCTGTTCAGATACCAGCTGGAGTCTTCTCTGTGGGAACTGGTGGAGGAAGAGGGTTTCCTTTCTGTAGAGGACAGGCTTTCCTGCTCTGATTTGTATGGCAAAGCTTGTTTTCTAGACAAAAGAGGCATTTGGGGATAGGGGTGAGAAAAGGACACAAAACCTTACCAGGTGATGAAAGGCCAGCCTGCCAGAGTCTCAACACTCTTTTTTTTTTTTTCTTTTCTTTGTCACCTTTCCTGAGAAGACCTCAGGCTTAAGTAGTAGGAGCTGACACAGCTGAGAGCATCTTCGTGCTGCCTGGGAGACTCTGGAGCTGCCGCTGAGCGACAAATCCCCATCTCCAGCGGCCAGCAGGCAGGGGTGGCTTTGCTTCCTTTTGGGGATGCTGTGGGGTGGGGTGGTGCTCTGGTCAGGGCAGGATAGAGGCTGGCATTTCTGGCTGCTTTAGTGAGGCAGTCCTGGGATGGTAAAACCCCGGTGTGTGTTTTACCATGCTTTGGAAACGTGCTCCTTGTCCTGGCATCTTATGCTTTGCTTCTCCCTTTTCCTGAGCTCTCTGTGCTTCTCTTGGTGAAAAGGGTTGCCAGCCTCGTAAAACTGGAGTTAAACTTGAGGCAGGATTTCCAGCCCTTGCCTGGTGGAAATTGGCTGGGTCAGGGCAGCAAGCTAAGTACAAGCACAGCTAGAGTTTCTCAGTGAGATGAGGGATCATCTGCTTCCTTACCCCTTCTTCCTCTCTTGCCTAAGGCAGCTCAGAAACAAGCCCTTCTCCGTCGCAGCTGTGCAAAAGGCAGGACTACAACGAATTCACCTTGGAAGCTCAAGGGCAGGTTTTCTTGTGCTGCCTTCTGAGCTGAGGGCTACTATGCTGTGTTGGAAAGGGGCTGAGATGCGTAGGGAGCAGTGCAGACCACACCTCCTGGCTTGGACCGGCTCTGATCCTCTATTTACAGTGGCCGTGTTCCTTCCCCGCTAGCTTGTTGCTGTGGAATATCCTCCTGCTTCCAGGGAAAGGGAGCAACGCTGTCCTGCTGCTCCAGGTATTTGGGGACACCTGCAGAGAGACAAAATGGGGTGGAGGGGAGGGAAGAACGCCTCTCATTTGGGCAAAGAATTATTTTAGCAGGAAGTCTGGACGAGTTTGAGAGTTGCTGTGTCTCAGCAAAGTTTCTCCCTAGGAATTTTCTGTTCCGACTTCCTGCTTTTGCTTTAAAGCAGCAGAGCGAAGCTCACTGTGTCCAGTGGCATTGTATATCACTGCAAAAACCAGTTGTTATTCCTGTGACAGAGGACGGAAAAGTTATTGGTTGGTTTTCAAGAGCTGGGGGTGCTTAATTAATTAATGCTTCAGTTTGGATCACTCTTTGCAAATGTTGAATTGAAGAAACTTGCTCTCCGTTCTGATGTGGTCCTGCAAGATGCTTAACTGATTCTAGTGATTGACTGATTTGGAGTAATAGCTGAATATTAGAATGTGTGAGAGTCTTGGGCTATGTAACCCCCAAAAAATGTTTTGTTGTTTGGGTTTTTTAAAAGAAATTGATGTCTTGAGCTGGTCTGATCTAAAACCTAAAGTTTTTCTGCTGCACGACTTTCTGAAGACAGCTAGAAATTTTTTTCTTTAAAGCATTTGGCAGGAAATTTCCCACTATCTCTCCTAAACACAGCTATTCCTGTGTTCCACCCTTTTTCGTAATCCCACGTCATTGCTCCTCTTGTGGGCTTTTGATTCAGTGACAGCTTTTGTAAAAGGAAGGACTATCCCCCCAACCCTGCAGTGATTTTACTTTTCCTGTACAACTTTTACAGTTGTATGTGCTGAACAAAAGCAGCTCTCAAATGGCATCTGCTTCCAACTTTGCTTCAAGTGCTGTTGCTTGCTTTGATTGCTCCGTGCACTAATCTGTGCCTGGTGTGCCAGGAGCAGGTGCCTTTCACGTGCCAGTGTTATCCTGCTTTGTGGAGGAGAAGCTCAAGGCTTGTGGCTGCTCAAAACATTCTCTAGTCTTCTGTCCTGTAGAGGTCTGTGGGATGGGGAGTGGTGGTATTTGGATTCAAGACTTTACCTGTGCTCCCCTCAATGGTCTGACAGCCTAGAGGTGTCTCTGCTCAGGGCATGGACTTCACCCTTTTCCAGTGCAGAGATTACTCTGGTATTTCAGGAAAGATGTTTTGCACAGCATAACGAACACCTCTGAGCTCACAGGAAGGAGTGGATTTTTACCTTTATACTCACTCTAGGCAGGTAGATTAAGAGGTGAGAGGTAACCAAGTGTCACACGCCTGTGCACAGGGCAGTTTTCCTCTCTGGGAGGTGGAGAATGGGTTAACCATCTCCTTGGAAATTGGCTTGGCTCTGTTTGTTGTTTTAACAACATTTGCAGAAAGGTCAAACTGTCCATGCATCCCTCCTGGGCAAAACCAATATAGCATCAGCCAGAGAGATACTTTTACAGGGAGCTGTGGTGCCTAGAAATCCTATCCATACTCATTCCTACTTGTTAATGGAGTAGGTTTTTGGTTTTTTTAAATGCATCTTGCAGGTTCGGAGCAGTGAGGTAAAGCTTTTCCTGCTGATCCCATCACTAACATGTAGCCTAGAAAATATTATGGGGGCAAGGTAGTGGTGTCCAGTTCTCAAAATATTGGAGGAGAACTTCTTGGGAGGAGGAAGACATGCTTGAATTTCTTGCATTCCCCCCCCCCCCCCCAAGCAGTTGTATCCAGCCCTCTGGGTAAGGAGGTTTCAGGTGCTGCAGAGACCTTGCTGGCTCAGCTGGAGAAGAAATCACTGTTTGCCACATGTATTCAGTAAACAGTGTGGATGTTTTACCAAAACGAAGTCTTTCCATTGAAAGGGGAAAGGATTGGGCAGGCTGATGTTGTGGTTTGATATTTTATCTGTGCCTGTGTGTGCTGGGGGCGCAGTCTGAGGACAACATAAGGCTATGAATTCTTGTTTGTGTGAGGCTGATTTTGAGCCAAAGGATCTTGATCAATAAAGGTGAGGCTCTTGCGCACTTCTGTGAGCTCACACCTGTGGTACTCCCGGTGAGATGACATTGTCACGGGATTTTTGGCCTTTGTACAAAGAGGGCACTGGAGTGGCTGAGGAAAACTTGCAGCTGGCCAGGAGGGACTTGTGCTCAGGTCATGGGTGGCTGTTGGGAAATTTAATGAAGGAGTGGCAAAACCAGATTGGGAATCACCTGGAGGAAGGCATGAACACTTTTCTTGTTCAGCATCCTGAGGCTGGGTGGCAGAAAGTTCATCCTCCATGAAGCAACACCAAATGTTTCCCTCTCTTTTAACAGAGGTGAAAACGACTCAAAAGAATCCTAGAGAGGGTGACTGACTTAGACAGTGACTCTGCTGGGTGGGTGTGCGTATGTAACAGCAGCCCAGGAGGGATCCTGCTGAGGCCAGACAAGGTGTGAGGCTGTCACGGAGAGATTCAGCTCCTTATTGGAAAGGAAAATCTTTGTTCTGGTATGACAAAGGCAGCTAGAATCTGGGGACTCAGAGGAAGAACCAAGTGGATTTCGTTACCCGTGACGGCTGGGACAGTTGTGGGGAGAAGCCTGGCCTTTGGCTGTTGGAGTACCAAGTCCAGTTCATTAGACTTTTGCTGGTGAAAATGCAACAAATGCTGTGGTCCTTTTGGTCAAAGATTCCGTGTACTTTGGGGGGGGGGGGGGTGTGTTCTGCAGATGAGAGAGGAGCCTCTGTTCATACCGAGGAACAGCCAGGCTGAACCGGCCCTGTGTCTCCTACAACAGCTAATGGCAGATACCCTCATCTTTCCAGCATAAAAATGGGATGGTATTCTCCTAGGACATCCTTGTTGCTATTTGTGGAAAAGAAAATTTGCACCAAAACAGCTGTTTTTGGTAATAATCTTTCACGGACAAACTCAGAGCAGAACAAAACAGCCACTTCTGCAGCTCATGAATGCCTGTGACATTCTCAGCATCTCATGTCAGTGAGATGACACACTTGAAAGGTTTGTAGAGGAGTGCTTCCTCCCGTTTGATGTGCAAATGCCATCACCAGCCTAATGTGAGGCTCCCTGGATTATTTTCTTAGAGGAGGCAGTGACTGAGGACAATTCTTCACCATCTCTGCCATTTGGGAATTGGTTATACAGGCAACTCCACAACCCCCAAATTTTACCATTTGAAGCTTTGTGTATCCGTTAGAATATTTTATCCATTTAATAAACAAAAGGCTGTTTCTGCATAATTTTGCCTTTGACATACTTCAAGAACACTGTTGAAATGTGTCTGGCCCTCCCCCAGCAGAGGACTGAGGTGTGCCTGCTTTCAGCCTGAATTTTTGTCTGCAGGACACCAAGTGTGGTCGCATTCCCGAGGGCTGGGGAAGAGCCTCATGTGCCCGGTGCCTCTGCAGGGTGTGCAAGGAGTCTCCTCAGCCGCCTTTCCCCTGGTGTGTCCGTGCTGAGCTGCAGCACCTGAGGTCCTTCTTAGCTTGATGCCACCTTAGCTGTTCAGTAAAAGGTGGCATGAGCCCAGCAGAAGGGTGCTGAGTCCTGGCTGGTGTCTCTGGTACAAGCTGCTCTGCGTGCAAGTGCTCCCTTCTCTAAAGGAGCAGGGAAGGCAGGAGGCAGTTGCCACTCAGGTTCCAGTAAACGAGCTGAGGATCTGCCCTGGATTCATGTCATTTCCTGAAGAGCTTTAAATGCCAGATTAGGTTTGGATCTTGTCTTCCTTATGGGATAGTCCTACCTGCCTCAACACCCCCTGGAAAACAGGAGTAGAAGAGGGCTGGGATCTCATTAGCCTGGGCTCTCAGTGTTCAGTTTTTACCTTGAATCAAAAGTGATCCAGTGTATCTGATATCAAGTGCCAAGTCCTCTGTCTTCAATCCTCTTTTTCCCACATCTGGGTGGCAAATATAGTTTCTTTGCCTCCTGCCTACCTGCCTGCTCTGTAGGTATCCCCTGCAGAGCACACATTCTGTTGTCAACCTACTCAGTGATGGCATGATCTAATTTCTGATTGCTGAACTCCAAGCAGCATCTACCTCCAACTTCACCGCACTGTCAGTGGTGCTCAGCTAATGCTGCAGTATATAAGATGAATCCTTATGTGATGTAATGCTCTGTTCTGTCTCTTTAAAGAAAAGTTTCAGGAAACCTGTAAGCCCGTATGAAGTAAAGGAATTAATGAAAATTACTTGTTTTTAAACTAGCTGTTGTTATTTGTCATGTCTTATTGCAGGCATGCTCTTTATTTTCTGAGAAATCAGCTGTGTGCTAGTTACACTGAGAGATCCAAGACCATTAGCTGTTTATGGAAAAAATATGGTTTGGATTTTGTCTTTAATTGCTGAGAATTAACTTTTGGCCCAAATATTATTAGAGGAAAAACTGATTCTTTCTCTCTCCATTCCCGAAGCAAAACAACCCGACAAAGCCAAAAGCCCAATTAGTAGGAGAGGTTCCAGTGCAAACACTCTCCCTCACTGTTTGCTGTGCCAATGCTGTGCCAGTGTGTGAGAGCTGCAAAATGCCACTAGCTGGCAGTGCCAAGGCTGGGGAGCAGCACGAGGGTGTGATGGAGGATTTGTGGCAATTTCTGGGGTGAAGGATGTTGTTTTGGGATGCTGTGGATACCTGTCTGTGTCCCAGACTTCTTACGTTGATAGCTGTTGGCACAGTCGGTGGTTTCTGTTGTGCTGTTGTATCGGGAAGCACGGGTGAGTGCAGATTTAACAAGTTTATTTGCTCACCTCTTGAAATGGAAAAAGAGAACCATTACCACTCTCGGGTTGCTTGGTGATGAGAACATAGAGTCTGAAGCAAACAGCTTTCCCCATGGCAAGATTTTTTAGCAAAGATCAAGAAGTTGATAATGGCAAATTCCTCTTTGATGAGCTTTGCTGAGAGAAACTGTGAATTGCAGCAGAGCCTCTTTTTAAATTGCTCTTCAGAATGCTGAAGGCTCTTGAGCCTGTCAGTGTTTCTGGGATATACCTCGGTATCCTACTGGCATATCCCATGATGAAGTCATCCAAGATAGGCAGCACGGGTTAGCTCAGGGCTATCAGGCTGGGCTAATCCCCTGCTGAATAAACAACACAAAGGTTCCTGGATTTGTTCCTGTTTCCTTAAAGGGCTACAGTCAAGTGCAGGCAATTAAAAGAGAGAGAGTAAAGTGTAGCTCGAGATAGGAACACCTAATTTCAGGCTTTCTGCCCAGGGTGTGTATGGGTTTCTTAAGTTTTTTTAAAGAAAAAACTTGCACAAAACAATTGATGTTTTTCTCATATTTCACTGTATTTCTTTTCCTGCCATTCCCTTTGGGAAGGGAGAACCCAACAACCACCTAAACAATTTCCAAACAACGGAAACAAATTTGCTAGAGAAGGGAAAGAGCAAAATTGATTTTGAACAAAGTGCACTAGAGAAATAACTACTTTCTTTTTGCCCTTCTCCCAGCCTTTTCAGACTGAGCCTTGGCAGAGCCTTTTAAAATAATTTTCATCAAGTGAGTACCCAGTTCCTTTGAGCAGCTTTTGGAAATTCAGCATCCGTGGAAGCTGGTTTGTCACAGGAGTTAGTCAGTGTCTTTCCCTGGAAGATCTCTGCTCTGCCTTCGCCTGATCGGTTTTGTATGGCTGTGATTTTTGTCCATGCATATGTGGTTTTTGTCTGCCCCTAGGATAATAATTGTAAATGCCTGTATTTGATCACTGAATCTCACATTACTATAAAATCTGGGATGTGTAGATGTGACTGTGACCTACAATGAGCACTTTTTATAGCAATTGCTAGCTTTCAAAACCTCATGAGCAAAAGGTAGGAAGAACAAACAGAACAAGTGGCATATGTTTGATATAAAATGGTCTAAGGACCTGTGAAGATTTTATTGAAGTTTTTATTGCCCTTTTCTTGTAAAACTTCCCATTGCTCACCTGTTCCTGAGTGATGCTTCCATTCCACGACCAAGCAACAAATGCTTTGTACCTACTGCATCTTGACCTGCTTTTGTTGTGCGTTTGTAATGTACTGGAACAACAGCCTTCTGCTGCAGTGACCCCTTACCCAGCCCTTCATCTCCTCTTTGTGTAATGTCTTCCCATGCAGGGATCAAACCTGCCTCGTCCAGCGCCAGGAGTGTGATCACTGTGTGCCTAAATGCCCAGTGAATTCCTTCCTTTGAAAGTTGTAAGACTGATTTTTCTGCATCAGGAGTAGAAAGGAAAGGGTGTGTGTTCTTCTGATTTGTTTAAATAAATGGCTTAAATATTTAGCTTTAGTGTGGGGGTGGTTTTGTTGTTTCTAATAATATTGTCTTAGGCAGAGATACAGGAGGATGTCTTTTGGGAAACCTCCCAACAAGTATCTGAGCACTTTAGTTTGTGGTACACCTATAACATTCTTCTTTAATATTGCCTTCTATCACTCTGTCACCAAAAACTCAGTGGTGCAGGAAAGCTCTCCCCTGTAGGTTCCCTCTACAGGACCTTACAGGTTCCCTCTAGAGGGCCCAAACACTGGCCTTGTTTTGTAATCCCGGGTAAGCCACTCAGCCAGTTGTGCTTAGTTTCTCCCTCCTTCATTAACTGTTGATTCATTGTCCTGCACTGGGGAGGACTGCTAGGAATGCAGCATATTCAGTGCATGCACAATGCCCTGCAGTGACCAGGGTCATCTAAGGACCAGCTGTGGAAATTTGGCTGCACTCCTCACTTTCCTTTCCTCCTTGTCATTGGGCTGTGGAAAAAAAATGAAAAAAAAAACCCCCAACACCCCAAATTTGTCATGTGCACATGGTGGTCAGGGTCACCTAGATAAGGGCTTGGCTGTTGAAAGCATTTTATCTGTGACTTTCCTGTACCTTTTTAACACTGCTTACGGGCTACAAGAGGAAAAGCTTTTTGAGGCAATGAATTGGAAGTGATGACCTTGTAGTGCTACCTTCAAAACAGTACCTCCCTTTTCCAGGAAAAGCAACTTATGTCTGTTCTTTCTGTTTGTTGAAATTTGCAGTTTCTGTGTCCAAGCTTTTCACTCTTCAGCTTTGAGGCTTTGAAACTGTTTGGATACTTGAGTTTCACGTGCAATTATCAGTCTCCAGATATTGAGTCCTAAAGTGCCGCCTGTCACAAGCGTCAGGAACCAAACTCAAGAAGCTGGCAGTCCACGGGCATAGACAGGTGATGTGACTTACCCACAGCCATATGGCCAGCTGAGTCAGGATTAAATTTTAAGTCTTATGATTTTCCTAAAGATTGCCAAGCCTGTGGGAGCCAGCTGACTTTCAGCCACAGCTTTGCAGAGCACAAACCTCAGTTTATGCCTTAAGTAGCTAAAATAGTCATGTAAGACTGGTCTGAGTTTCCTCAGTGTAGAAATACAAGAGCTGGTGCTAGCTGTCTTTATGGCAGGCAATTTCCTGTTCTGTGCTATGTTGGAGAAGACCTGTGCTTGCTTTCCAGGCTCTGGGAAAGTTGTCTTGCAGGAGCAGGTGAATTTTTGGTTGCTAAGCCCCAGCACATACTATGGCAGGAGTGACCTGGTGTAATCCATAGCTCTGTATCAGGTTTTTCAGGTGTTGGACACTGCCCAAAGCTGGACTGTGCAGTATCAGAGCTGACCCTGGGCATAGGCAGCCAAATCCATGGGGTGGGGGAAGACAGGGCTGAAGAAAAACATTACACACCAGGGTGACTGGAGTGTTGTATTGGAGCTCTCTAGATCCCTGGCACTTCCATCCTCCCTTTAGATCTCCCAGGCCCTGGGAAAGGAGTTTTTGGTCTCCAACACAGTTCCCAGAGGTGAAGGTGGCTGAGAACTCGTTTGAGCTGAAGCTGGGACTCCATCTCTTGTGGAGTTGATGCTAGTCACACTGTCTACCCTGAAAATAGTCCCATGAAGCATTGTCAGCACCCACTGGCTGCAGCAGGCACCTAATTTCTATCAGCATGTTCATGGGAACAGGGAAGGTTTTCATACAGTTTGAAAGGAGGCTGGACAAGTGACTTAGAAGATAAGGAAGGAACCACGTGGCTCAGGAATTGCCCCAGGCTGACAGCGGCTGTTAGTTGGCAGATGTCTTCTCTTTCCTTGCCCTGCTGTAACTTCACCAGCCATTCAGAGCCACTGTTGAGGGCAGGATGCTGGGCTAGACAAACTCTGCTGTGACCCACTGCACACTTTTTTATGATGGAAATCAAGAGCTCAAGAAGCTGAGATTGTACGGACCCCAGGTTAGGTGTGGAAATTGATTCTTACTGGTGCTGACCTTTTCCTGTCAGAAGGGACCTGGGAAAACTAATCCTGACAAGAAGTTTAGGTAATAGCCACTGGCTTTGTCACTGGAGGTGGCTTGATTTCATCTCTGGCAGAGCCTGGCAGGTTTGCCTGACCAAAAGCATTAGGTGCTTGTACATTTCTTCTCTGCCATTGCTCCTTGTGTTAGGAAAGCATGGTTCTCCCCAAGCTGAACTTTCTGCACTTAAACCAGCTCTACTTGCCTCACTTTTGGATACCAGTCCACAGCTGTGGCACTCCAAAGACCTCAGCCTCTTTCAAAGTGGTCCTTCCATGATGGTGTGCATCCTGCTGATGAAGATGCTGCCCCAGTCCTTTTCAGTGATGATCTGTAACTAGGGAAGGTGTCACAGCACTTGTTTAGACTGAGATCTGCTTTGTGCCCCACCTGCCCCACACAGTGCCCTTACAAACAGGGCAGAGAGGAAGAATTTCTCAGTCACAGGCCTCTGGAAGGGAAGTCCATCAGAACTGCAATGTATTTTGCTTCTTGGGGCTCTCTTTTATTTGCTGCTTTGTTCCTCTATAAATGCTGTCTCACCATTGAAAAAGCCACATCTGGCTTGAAGCCACTTGAAGCAGCCTGGACAAGAGACTTCCTGCTCTGAACACTGAATTAATGGGCTTGGTCTTTTACACAAGTGAAATCCTTTCAGACTTTTGTCCATGTCAGGCTCTCAGCTCTTCTAGTTAAGAGGCTTTTAACTCAGCCAGTGTTTGGGAGCTACAGTGCAGCTGGGCTTTTGATAAAATGAGGAAATACTAGAGGTAGGGATGTAATGGGTTGGATTTCAGCTTCAAAAAAAAATGTCTCTGAGAGAGAACAGAACATCCTCCTTGCAGCACCTTTTGTTTGCTGCAGCAAAGCTGGGGAGACATCAGCTGCGTGGGCTGCTCTAGAACTGTGAAGCTGGTAATAAGAAAGTAAGATAATTTTTACTTCTGCGGTTCCCAGTGTCTCTTAGGCAGCTAGAGAGATGTTTTAGAAAACATTTCTTACTTGTGCCTTTTCTTATTGTGGCTATTCTCTGCAATCCTGTCATGGTTCTTGCTTTGAAATCCCTTTTGCTTTCCACCCCAGCTGCTGTCTGGAACAGGGTGCTGCTTGTACTGAGGCTATATCTTGCAAAAGGAATGGGTCTGGAAAACACCTTCAGGAAGGTGGCTTGTAGAAGCCAATAATTATTTATCAGTGTGGCTGTTATTCCTCACCATAATCACCTGTAAAATCTAGGAAGCATGGGATATCTGGGTCTTTCTTGTTTTTCTTTCAAGGCCAGCTTTGCCACTTTTACTTGAATATGAAAAGTAAGCTAGTGTTCTTTCTGACTTCGTCACTATTTAAATTCACAGACTTACCGTCAGAGGCAAACTAACCGTCCTTCTAATGCATAGCATCTAACTTTGGTCTCCAGATTTTCCTGTGTTGGCTCCATAACGTGAAAAATGTTTGGTAGGAGGGTTTGTTTGAGAAAAAGTAAGAGAAAAACATAGTCTGCCTTCTTATTTTTCTCTGTGCTTTCTTCCTTTCTTTCCTCTGCTGTATTCCCTAAAGCTTGGTCCAACTCTGTGTCCATTGCTTGCCAGGGATGTTTACTTGACTGGAAACATATACTTGTACCCATTTATAAGTAGCTTTCTAGCAGAATTTAGCGTCACTTGAGCAGCTATTTGTTGGAAACAGAGGTGCCCTGGAAAAACACGGATTTGAAAGGGGGAATGAAGTGTTCTGCTTGTTCTGTGAAGCAGAACCACCTGCTAGCTCATGGACCAGCAGTAATAAACAGAGTCAAGGAGCGTGGGGCATAATTGCCTTCTCCTTTTGTCATAATTGCCTTCTCCTTTTGTGTCAGCTTGGTATCGTTCTTCCATGTGACATTTTTCCTGGCCGTCGAGTTCTTTATCCTCACATTGTACCAAGAGTGCAAACAGAATTAGTTTGTTTGTTATCGTGGCATCTGTACCTGGCTTTTAATTTCTTGGAGGTTAAAAAAACCCAAGCAACCCAACCCTCATGCCCTCTTTGTCCAGCACTGTTTAAATCTGCTCTCAGCCTGCTTGCACAGCTCACTTCTGCCCTGTAATGCAGAAAACAGGTCTGCAGAAGGAGAAATCTAAAGCAATCAGTGCAACAAGGCTTCAAAAATGTGGCATTGCTGAAGAGAAACTGTCTGGGAAAGGTGTCTTGATTCCATGAGATCAGTAAGTCAGAAGGTGGCTTGGGGAAGGGATGCATTGTAGGCATTTATACAGTCACAGTGCTAAGCTTAAATGGGTGCTCCCTGTCCTTTTTGCTTTAGGTACTTTTTAAGTGATGGGAAATATTTTTTTTGGCCTCTGAAATGTCTCCATAGTTTTGTGGTTTCCTTCCTATAAAGGTGAATGTTTCAGATTAAAATTCTGTTTGGCAGCTCATGAGTTCTCAAAACAGAGGCTGGAAGGCAAGGGGTCAGGAGTGCCCAGCTTATTAAATTTTTCCCAGTGTAGGAATTGTCTGACCTTTCTTTGTATTATAACAGCATTAAAAAAAAAAAATGGAGCTACTATATGGCAAGTGTTAACAAGAAAATGTCAGAGGTGGAAGGCCAGACAGAGGACCTGGCTGGGAGAGGGCTGGGAGTGACATTTCTCCATCTCTTTCTTCTGTCACTTGCAGAGATCATCCTCCTATCTGCTCTCCTCTTACTCTGGGTTTTTGCAGTTTTAATGCAGGTTTGGTGCTCAAAGGCGTGGTGCAGAAAAGCAACAAGAGAAGGAAAAGTACTTGTTATTGCCAGAGGAACCAAGACTAGAGAGGAGCAGCTCGCAGTGTTTGAGCCCTGTCTTGGCTGATGTGGGACTATCACTGTGCTCCCATGCAGATTTACCTGTGTGCTTTAATATTCCCTTCCCACCCTCTTGTCTCTGCTGTAATCTTCCCTTGGCAACTGGCTATCACCAGCAAAGAACTGGGACTGCACTGTGGGTCTGAGGCAGAGGAGGAGAGATGGCAAGAGAGCTCCCGTGCTGGGTGGAGGGTTACAGATGTGGGGGAGGCTTAGCTACACCCATGTTGAGTGCAGGGTGCACCTACATGTGGTGTGTGCCTCGGTGTGGTGTGTCTCTGACACAAACTCCCTTTCCCCCCTCTGCTCAGTTCAAAGAACCATGGAATACTTTGTGTTGGAGGGGACTTCAAAGGTTATTTTGTCCAGCTCTGGATGCTGACCGTAGTTCCTCCAACCATCGAGGCATTTAACTGTATCATTTGTGGAAGTGGAGGATCCTATTTGACTGGGTTTTCTCTGTTTCCTGCCCCCCAGCTCTCCTGTTTGGCCCTGCCCTGGGGAAGAAGACTTTGAGAAGATGGAGAACCAGAGTGGAGTGCTCTTGGGATACATCCGCTGGGAAGGAAAAGATGAAGGGGCTGAGGAGGATGGGGTGGCTCCTCGTGTTTCACCTCCCAGCCAAATGAGCAGACTAGAAGATGTGCAGGTGGAGATGCTTGAGAAGGCAAGGGAGCTCTTCCAGCTGTGTGACAAGGATGAGAAGGGTTTTATCACCAAGGTGGACATGCAGGTGAGGGAAAAAAAAATATTCCTCTGTCCTGGGAGAATCTGTAAAGTCCTGAGTGGCAAAAGAGGGGACAATGTGGCATGCCTTCACTCCTGGCAAGTGTAGATGTGCATGTGGCCTCTGTCTTATTCAGATTTATAAGAACCAAGCTCTGGCACAGGCAGTGCTAGGAGCTAAAACTCCCAGGAGGGCCTCGCACCACCAGGGAATTCCTGAAACAAGTGGGACTGCAATTCAAAATTTTTAAGGAATGCATAAAATAAAAGGAGTCATACTGTTCTTATAAAAACCAAGCATGCATTTGATGGGAAATCTGGCATGGAAACAAAAATCTTTGTTTTAATAAAAAAAAAAAGCCAAGCCTCCCAACAAACCTACACGATGAACAATCCGTCACCCTCTCAAAAAACTTGTGACAACAGCTACACAGTCATAGCTAAAGCCTAATCCAAAAACTCACCTTAGACCTGAACTATAACTTTGCTCCACAATTATGTGTTTTGCTGCTTTCTGTTAAAAAAGTACTTGTTAACAAAATCCCTGTAGTTCTTAGTGAGTTTTGTTTTAAAGGTTTATCAGGAAGGTTACACGTGGATTGTTTTTCTCCTGCCCCATCCCTCCCCACATGTATAAATAACACTTGACAGATTTATGCCACTTTAAATATTGACTCACTCTGCTTTGGGTTGTGTGAGGCCTAATTTTTATGGTTCCATTAATAAATTTTTATTAAGTGTTTATTTAAAGCTGCATGTTTAATGTTCAGTTACGAGGTTTTAGCCTACACCCCTTTGTTATTTGTTTCTTGGGGTGCCCCTCCACACTAGGTGCTCTGCACGTGTATTATGAAGGGGAATTGCTCCTTCCTGCTGTGGGAGTAGTGGTATAGTCCCAGCAGGCAGAAGGTGACAGAGGAAAGCTAACTTGCTGTCATGGATTGAACATTTCCTTTAGGATCTGCAAGAGCTTGGAACTGGGTCCAGATATCTGCAAGTCTGACCTCTCTCCCTGGCCAAAGACATGGAGCTGGTAGCTGTTGTGCCCAGAGCTCTCCTGGGAGCAGCAGTGGTCACAGGAGGCTGGCAGGAATGGGGGGGAGGCAGGCAGTGAGCTAGAGACTGTGGTTCTGTACTGGGCTAAGAAGCATGTTGAGCTTTCTCCAAACAAAATAACCTGGAATTCCCTCTCTGAAGCCCTGGTGGAATCACCCGGTAATGGAAAAAGTCAACATATCAATGACTCCAGACAGCTCAGCTCGTCATTGCTCAGCTCCACTGGCAGACTAGTAGGATACAGTGCTGAAAGGGCACGTTGCTGTGGGCCAGAGCTGAGGATGGCAGGGACAGTCACAAGGAAGGCTTGAGCAGTGCCTCAAGTTTGTTCCTTCTTTTGTCTTTGCAGCGGCTCCAGAGTGAACTCCCCCTAACCCCTGAGCAGCTGGAGACTGTTTTTGACAGCTTGGAGCAGAATAATAAAGGATACCTGACACCTGTGGAGTTCAGCATGGGTCTAGGTAAGGACTGCACAGAGGCAGAGGAAGGAGAAAGCCCATGTGTGACAGGATGTTTTTTGTTGGTAAGGAGCAGTGGTTTTGCTGAAGTTGCACAAGATATGCAGGACAATGCCCCATGGTCATGTGGACATCATTGGAGAAGGTGGATATGTGTTCCCCCCTCAAGGCTTTGTGCTGCCTTCTCCCACAACTGTTCCCTGCCTACCTAGTAGAGTCAGCCACAGAACATCTCCTGCAGGAGAGGGTACATGATGCAAACTCTGCCTGGCTATCTGGGCCGTCATTCATCTGGATGGAAATATGCCTCTTGGTAAGTGTCCCCAGCTGCTAGCAGTGCTGTTCAAGGGCATTGATAGGAGTCCTGTTAGTAGGGTAGAACACTGGCTAACAAGCCTTTGTTGCCTTGTTACTGTTGTCTTTTCCAAACATTAGGAGAATGCTAATCCTTTACCAGAGTCCTCGTTCAGCAGCACAGCTGCTGCTCTGTCTTGTCAGCACCTTCCTTGGACATGCAGGAGTGTTAAGTGGATCAGGTCAAACCAAGTGAACTCAGGTGGTCTAGGGTTTTCAGAAGGGATGGAAGAGGCTCCTCAGTTTTGCTGTTCTGATTGCTCAGATTGTGTTTGCTCCTGGCATTCTCACAACCTGTGAGGGAGGGCCTCTTAATGCTGCAATTTGAATGGTCAGGAAAAGCCAGCATAAGAGAAGTTGCAAAGATTCCCCTAAATAAACCCAGTACACGGTATCTTGGGCCAGCCTGTCAGGGACTGTTTTATCCCACTGAGTGCCTGCCGACTACACCTGTTCCTGCCTCGTGCCTCTGTTGTTGGCTGGTTCCACTGCTTTTGGCAGAAACAAGAGTCCTGTCAGGAGTGGGGGCTCTCCAGTCCAGCACTGTGTTTCAGATGAATGTGCACCCTTTGGGGCACCTTGGCACCCACAGTGCCCTCTCTGTTATGACTTGGTTATTCCCAAATGTCATTGTAAGAGGCATTTGTCCCACGGGCACAGGCTCAGATGGCACCATGAGGGTGTCTGCCTCAGTGCCACTGCTGGGAGAGGTAGGCAAGTTTTCTCTTTGTGTCAGGTACCACCCTGTGCTGGCAGCCTCGCTCCATCACACTTGCTCTAGTCTAGGCAAAACACTTGATTTCTGCATTTCTTTTCTTTATGGTTATTTTGTGTCTAGTACCACTGAAATCCTTTTCAGACTTTGCCCGTAGAGCTTGGCATGGCTTTCTCATGGAGTGTGCAAGGGCAAATCAAGGGAAAGCAGTTCAAGCCGCAATCAAGTCTGCTTCTTGAGAGGCCTCCTTGCTCCTTCTAGGATATCAAAACAATCTTCAGATCATTCTCTACCTCAATTTTCCCATCTCCATCTCAATTTTCCCATCTGTAAAAGAGAGATAATGAGACATAATGACTCTTTCTCAAAAGCAGACATCAAAAGTGCCTAATCGAAACCCATTCTCCTTAATTAACTGTCTAATCATCAGGTTTTAACTAAGTAGGGCCTGGATCTCCACATTGTGAGTTTTTTACAGTACATTTTAAGAGTGAGAGAGAAGCAGCTTAATTCTGGACTTAGGGAGATAAGAAGAGGTAAAGCTGAGTCCTTTGAAGTATAATAACAATGGGTATTTTTTGCCTTAGAGTAGCTTCATGTTCTCATCTGTGCTCTGTGAACATCCTTGACTCCTGGTCTTGTCGGGATGTCGTTTCTGCCTTTTGAACCAAGCAGATGTGTTTTGGAAAGGAAGAGTAGCTGCTCCTGAAGGCCTGGCTGTGTTTTGGATAGGACTGCTTGATTTGTTTCTTTGAGAAGGATTTGTTCCCAGCACTAGTATTTGTCACATGCCTTGCATAGCATAGCAGGAGGTTCTCGTGGCATTAGTGTCTCGGCAGGAAACAGAATCCAGAAAGCTGGAAACCATGTGTCCGTGGGACGGGGCAGGAGGAGGTGCTCAGGGGGCGAGTTCATTCCGTTCTGCACAGTCCTGGCAAGAGGCAGTGCTCGTTGCGCGGCGCTTGACCCGCAGCAGAGGTAGCACACGGGGAGGGAGGGCTGAGGAGCCCCTCCTCTCCGTTTTTGAGCTGCGGAGCCGCGGCATGGTGCTATCCGGGGCGGAGAGTCCCGGAGAGACCGGCTGGTGTCGGTGGCCGGAGCGCCGCTCCGCGGGAGCGCGGGGAGCTCCTTGCTGCCGGGCGGGCCGCGGCTGGCGGCCGATCCGGACACAGTGAGCGCTGCCCGGGGCCGTGCCGGAGCCCGCTGCCCGGGGCCGTGCCGGAGCCCGGAGCCCGCTGCCCGGAGCCCGCTGCCCGGGGCCGTGCCGGAGCCCGGAGCCCGCTGCCCGGGGCCGTGCCGGAGCCCGGAGCCCGCTGCCCGGGGCCGTGCCGGAGCCCGGAGCCCGCTGCCCGGGGCCGTGCCGGAGCCCGGAGCCCGCTGCCCGGGGCCGTGCCGGAGCCCGGAGCCCGCTGCCCGGGGCCGTGCCGGAGCCCGGAGCCCGCTGCCCGGGGCCGTGCCGGAGCCCGGAGCCCGCTGCCCGGGGCCGTGCCGGAGCCCGGAGCCCGCTGCCCGGGGCCGTGCCGGAGCCCGGAGCCCGCTGCCCGGGGCCGTGCCGGAGCCCGGAGCCCGCTGCCCGGGGCCGTGCCGGAGCCCGGAGCCCGCTGCCCGGGGCCGTGCCGGAGCCCGGAGCCCGGAGCCCGGGGCCGTGCCGGAGCCCGCTGCCCGGAGCCCGGGGCCGTGCCGGAGCCCGCTGCCCGGAGCCCGGGGCCGTGCCGGAGCCCGCTGCCCGGAGCCCGGGGCCGTGCCGGAGCCCGCTGCCCGGAGCCCGGGGCCGTGCCGGAGCCCGCTGCCCGGAGCCCGGGGCCGTGCCGGAGCCCGCTGCCCGGAGCCCGGGGCCGTGCCGGAGCCCGCTGCCCGGAGCCCGCAGCCCGCTGCCCGGGGCCGTGCCGGAGCCCGCTGCCCGGAGCCCGCAGCCCGCTGCCCGGGGCCGTGCCGGAGCCCGGAGCCCGCTGCCCGGGGCCGTGCCGGAGCCCGGAGCCCGCTGCCCGGGGCCGGGCTGGAGCCGCTACCCGTCCGGCGCTGCGGAGCGGACCCTGACATCACTCAGGACGTCAGAACAGGGGCTCTTCACCCGCCAGGAGCCGTGTCCTACACCAGCAGCATGCACGAGGCTTCCCGTGGAGCTCTGCCAGGCTGCCATGTAAATAGCAGCTTACTCAATGACACCCAGTTTGACTTTATTTATTCTTCTTCTCTTCACCTTCCACCAGGAAAGTTAATAGGGATTGAACTGTGCCAAGGTGCTGGGAGAATGCATCACTCCAGACACGAGGAGACCTTTGAGTCAGGCTGGTCAGATGACTTGGACCCTGCAGATGATGATGATGATGAAGAGAAACGATTCTGTTCCATGATGGAGCAGCTTGGAGCAGCCCAATTGTTTGAAGAGTAAGTAGGGGAGTCACATGGCATTGCTTCTACCCTGTTTTGATCTTGCAGTACCAAAACGTCAAAGAAAAGACCAAAGAGGTGAACTGAGCTGCTTGTTCTCTGAAGCACTGCTTGGGCGCTCTGGGCTGCTGCCTTGGGTTTTCACATGCTTGGTAGCAGAAACAGTGCGGTCTGGGTTTTCTCATCAGGTACCAATTACTTTTAGCTCAGCGCTTTTCCCAAATCTGAGTTCATTACACAGCTGTAAAATGGAACAGCTGGTGGCATACAAGTCCAGCACAGGCAGCACATGAAAAGAAGCAAGTGAGGGTTAGATGAGGTAAGGAGGATGAGTGTGCTCTCTGTTCCAAAATGGTGTGTGACTGTTCACATATTTTTAAACAACCAGTTCTCAGAGTCTCTGTGAAGAATCTGTGTCCAAGGACATGCTTGGGACTGTGCTGATCTTGAAGAGTGTGAAAGGCTAAATTGGGCAAAGGGGTGCTGCTGTGAGCCTTGAAACTTGGTATTAATGCCCTTGCATGTAGCCCAAGCGGAGTCTGCTGGTCCCAGTATCATCCAGCCTTTTTTTAGGCTTTCCAACATGAGGCATTATGTATAACTGGTTCTCACTGATGCACACCTGCAGGGCCTGGGGTGCCCAACTGCACCTGTGGATGTCCTTTTCAGGCTTTGTGCTCCAACTGTGTTGCCATTTTGCAAGGAGCAGTCCAGGGTAGGGAAGGAGTTGGACAGGATTGAAGACAGAAGGTGAGAGTGGTGGAGTTTGCTGCTTTCAGAGGCACATCTGTCACAAAACAGACTTTTTTTTTTTTCCTTTATTGTCATTGTGATGCAAAGCACCTGGATGTTTTAGTGATAAACAACTTCTCTCTGGAAAAAAAATTTAGAAAGCTGTTACTCTTCAAACAACAGGATGACACTGTGAAAGGCCATATTACTGTTCTGGGAAAACAGTCTCTACTGTTTATAACTCTGCTTTGAGAAGTAGAAGTCCCAAAGTGGAATTATCTTGTGTTTTATTTTGACCACTTACTGGCAGTTTTATGCCACGAGTTCAGTAGCTACTTCATATCTCATCTTTGTGCCAAACCAGCTGTTGTAAAGCAGTTATATCAAACAGAAGCTATTTGGATGAGAGCAGGAATCTGAAATATTTTCACTGCTTTCTCTAGAAAGAAATGGTTTCATTTCCTAACAGGACTCAATATGTTCTTTTATTTCAAATATGAAGATTTGATGAAGTGCTATAACTTTTTTACTTTGGAGCAAAAAAAAGAAGGCTGTCATGCAATATTGGCAGAGGAAATCAAAAAGCTGGTTTGTTTTGCTGCTGTGTTTCCCCAAAGAATGCTAAGGGAGGCAAATACACAGGCAAAGAAAAATAGCTATTTGGATACTGACTATAGGTGTAATTATTGTGTATCTTTCAAGGCATTTTTTCCAAAGTGTTTCATGATTTAAAAAAAATTTAAAAGCTCTTTCCTAAAAAGAAACATGAAGTGATGTCTGCGGGCTTACAAGACACTTTGGGAATGAAGTTTGTGAGTGTTATGTTCAAGCTGGAATGAATTAAATGTCAAAACAGTGTAATCATTATTGCAGGTTCAGAAAAAGATGTCTTTGGTTTTCCAGGGCTTCCTCCATTGTTATCCTGATATGACACTTAAGCAAATTTGCTTATCTTTTTTTTGTGCCTCGGTTTCCAAATGTGTAAAAAAAATAAGGAGGACTGTACAGCCACCAATACAGCCTGAGTGTAAGGAAAACAGCAGTGATGTGTGATGTGTGCTATAACAGTTTGACCATAACACACTGACAATTTGCTGAATATTCATTTCTGTAAGTCTTGATGTAGACACCAAATGTGTTACCGATGAATACATGGAAAAGCAATCATTCCATGTTTGCTTCCTAGATTATTTTTCTTTTCTTCTTTCAGATGTCTTCCTTTATTTTGACCTCACAATAGATCCCACTCCACATGCATGTTCTGTCCCTGTCCAATTTCCCTCTCTGCTGTAATGGTGTAACAGAGATCATCACAGGAGAATGGCAGTTTGTCCTGAGTGCATGTTGGAGCTGGAATAACAGTCCATAAGAAGACACAGTAACTGTATTGCTTTCCTTCTCTCTTGTATGCTTGCTCCAGCCCACATGAGATTCGGGAGCTCTGGGCTCGCCTACGAAAGGAGCGTCCAGAGCTCTTGTCCAATTTTGAAGAGTTTCTGTTGCGTGTTTCATCGTACATCAAGGAGGTCAATCATGAGAAGGAGTCTATGGAACAAGCATTGAAGAGGTAAGGAGAACATCACGGCCATTTGCTGCCAGGAGCCAGCTGATGCTTGGATCCTGCCTCAGATGCAAGGAGAGACTGGTTACAGGATGCACCAGTAAAAGAAATTTCTTGCTGCAATAAAATTCCTCTGTCTTGGTCTGTTCTGTGGGTTTGCTCTGCAGCAGTGCTCATCCGTAACATTCAGTCTGGTTAAAATCCCACTCAGTGCCACACAGCTGTTAGTAGGAATCTGTTCCCAGCCTCCTTTCCTTTCTGTACTCTCTTTTTCTCTCCTGACCTGCGTGCACTTGTGTTTTGTAGGAAGGAGTCAGATCACGATCGAGAAGTCAGGTGCCTTTATGAAGAAATGGAACAACAGATCAAAGCAGAAAGGGAGAGGCTGGTCTGCCAGGTACCTTCTCTCTCTCTCTTGGCTTGAAGGCGACCTTCCTTTGTTCTGAAGTAGAGGTGGTGGCTCATCTGACCAAGGAGCAGCTCTTACTGTGCTGGGTGTTGTGCACAGCTGTGTCTCTTTACCTCTGCAGGAAGCACTGAGGCATGACAGGAGTAACGTGCTCCAGAAGGAGCTGCACAGCAAAGAGCAGGAGCTGGAGAAAATCCTCTACCGCCAGAAGAAGGTAGTGGGATCCAAATCCTTTCTAACAAAGCACATCCCCCTCTGCTGTCTATCTGCTCAGGCATTTTCTGATGGAAAATGGTGTTCAGCTGCTGAGGGTTTGGCACTAGATAATTTGGCTCTAGCTAGTGAAGTCCTCTCCTGTCTCTGAAGGTGTTGAAATGGTTTGTCAAATAATTGGTTTGTCTTCAGATGTAACGTCGTTCTGTGAATGTTTCGTTCATGCATTTTCTTACCTGCTTTGTGTTCTCTTGGCACAGTCTTCCTATCAATTGTACAGTGCTGGCAAGGAAGATGGGGTAAAAATTTGAAATTTGTGAGTTTGAAGCTTTTTCTGGTGTGTAAGGAAGATGTGTATGACATAAAAGAGCCAGATTTCTCTAGTTTTTATATTCTGCCTGCACCAAAATGACCCGGAGTGAACGGATTTCTCTAGTTTTTATATTCTGCCTGCACCAAAATGACCCGGAGTGAACAGTCACTTAGAGAGGTACATATTGTATACTTGCATTTGGGCACTTGATGACACACTGATTTATCAGTCACATAAAGGATCAAAGCACAAGCTTTCCTTTAGCCTGCCGTCTCCAGCATGGACGTTTGTGTGGCATGGTCTTTTTCCTTGGTGTCTGAAGAACTGAGATGTGACCCCCACAGAAACATGTCAGGGCAGGTACCTGCAAGGTGCTGGAGACTGGGGGTATCCCAGTTGAGTACCTTGCTGTGATGTGGATGAAACAGCACTTCTCTGAAATCACCAGCTCATTGTCCAGCAGCTGGAAAAGCAGCACAACTGAGGTGCTGTCAGGAAGGATATTGAGAATAAGATAGAGGATGTGTTTTACCTGCTGCCCATATCTTTGATGTGCCTCAGTGTGTGCAGTTCTGGTCTCCTCTAATTCCACTGTGTCGTTCTCGAGTGTGAAGGTACAGAGTGCTAATATTATTAAGAAAATGGAAATTTTGCCTTAGGAGGGGAAAGAAGGAGACTGAGGGAAGGTACATGTGAGCTTTATGGACTCAGAAAAGTGATGGATAAGGTCCACACAAAACTGTTATTCCCCAAGTCCTGTAACAGCAAAGATGAGGGACACTCAATGAGACCAGTACAAATTTGATTAAGAAGAACACACTTCTTTATACAAAGATTAGTGCTGGATTTTTGGCCCCAAGAGGCACGCAATATCAGCAGTTCAAAAATGAATTGAACCAACAAATAGACAATAGGCTTGTAAATATTCGTTGAAAGGAAGAATAGTCAGAGATGTGGCCTCTAGCATCCCTAGTCCAGGGACCATAGATGGGAGGGGTATATGAGGGGAATGGACCACAGTCAGGAGCTCAGGTATGCTCTTCCTCTTGCTGAGGGTCAGAGCAGTACACTTGGGCTGCATGGACGCTTACTCCTACTCAAATAGTTCTGGTGGTCTTAGCTCTGAGGCTTGTACTGAGTTGTGTGGATAATCGGGTCCCTCTTGTGGCCTAAGACCAGTATGTGATGGTGCCATTCCCCAGCATCGCTTCCAAGGACAGACCACGTAAACGGGAGAGTTGTGCGTGATGGAGGTTTCTTAGGGAGGGGCAGCTGTGCTTTATTTAAAGGCAGCTCCTTGGCTTATTGAAAGATCTGAAGGCTGTAAGCAGGGATTGCTGGTTTTCAGTTTCAACTCCACTGCTCCGTATATGTAGTCTTGCTGAAATATTCCCCAGTGTCCATACGACTGGAAGGCTCCAGGCAAAGCTGGATGTGGTTTGCCCTTCCAGCTTCAGTGAAGAGAGATGTGAGGCTTGTGTTCCAAGGAACCTAGGAAAGGTCAGATCTATTCATTCCTTCTCTTGGCAGCTGTACATGAGTGCTGGCAGAGAGGAGGGTAGCAAGAAAAAAAGCATTTTTTCTTCTGCCATGATGTGCTGCTTTATTTTTCTTTTGAGAGAGGAGAAAGTAGGCTGAGAGAAAAGGCAGGCTGAAGGTGTAAATGTGGAGGCTGACTCTGCCACCTGTTACACTGATCAGACCTGATTCCTGGTGTTTCTCTCTAGTTATAAGCATGGATTGCATGCTTTTATTTTGGGCTGTAAGTTCTCAGATGGGTACTGCAGTTTCTGTGTAGCAGCAGCTTCAGCAGAGGGCCCTGTTTAGCTGCTATGGCTGGCTGGATACTGCAGTGTCACTATGATGGCTCTTGGAATGCCCTACTTGTCATCTGAGATGGGCAGCTTTGATAGTTGCATCTGCCTGTGACTCTTTCCCAGATTATGCCAGCCAATTGCAAGGAACTGAGGCACTGGCTGAGTACACGGCAGTAGGCTTTAGCTTCCCAGATCAGGCTTGTTAGTTGTGCTGGGGGCTTGTGCTGCCTGGAGTGCAGCTGTGCCCCAGTGGCATTTAAATGACATCTCCAGCCCAAGGTCCTGTCTCTAGCAGTAGTAAAGGCCACCCAATCAGTTCACTTTCCAGGTCTATTGTGAGATGCCCCTGGCACCTCAATATACCCTCCTTTCAGCCGCCATGGGCTCAGGAAGCCCCTAAACCAGAGAATGCATTTCAAAATTCCATTTAATAAGTCTTGACAGACAACCCTGCTTCCACCCAAATTTTTCCAGTCCCTCTTTGGACCCCCATTTGCTCTCTGATTCCTGCCATGCCTGACAGCATCAGGCTCTTCATGCTGCCTGAAGCATTTCCTCAGCTGTGCCTAATTGCATTGCTTGGTTCCCCAGTGCTGGCATGAAGAGAGAATTCCTTCCAGTTCACCTTCTCAGTGCCACTGGTGGCTCTGTAGAGTTAGGTTTGTTTTTACCCCCCTTCTGCCTCACTGTTTGCATCTGCTTTTTCAGCTCGTTTTTACAGTTGTGATTGTAGCACGAAACCCTTCCTCTGTGTTTAACCCCTCCTCCTCCTGTCCCACTGCAGCTGGAGCATCAGCTACAGTCGCTGAACTCTGAGCAGCTGGAGACCCGCGTGCAAAACGAAAGGCTCCGGCACCTGAATGAAAACCTGCTGGAAGAGCTGGAGAAAAGCAAATGGGAGCTAGAGGCAGTCAAGGGGCAATTACAGAAGCTCCAGAAAGAAGCTCAGCTTGAGCAAGAGCAGAAGGACAGGTGGGAAAAACAGGAAAGGGGGGATGTTAGGGCAGAGACATAGACAGAGAAGGAAAGGTGGGCAAGCAATTAAAGAATAAGTATCCCTAGTTAGGAGCCTTGGTCTCATTAGAAGATTGCCTGTCTCTTTATGAGGAAAAGAAGAAACATCCCAATGGTCTTATGAGCCTAAACAGAGAGTGATATTGCTACCTCTTGCCTACTTTTTATGGGAAATAAATATGTTCTAGAAAATCAGTACAAAAATACAGATGTTCCTCAGCCTAAAGGAGGCTTCTTCATGTATTGTCCAGTTCACCATCCCCTCTATAATGCTCTCTTTAAAGACCCTCTTCTAATCAATTCTGTTCCCATTTCTGGGTTAAATGTAATAATACCTGTATAAAACATTGAGAGGTTTCAGATCCAGATGGCAGTGAGCATCCTTCCCATTTCTGGCAGATGAGGAAGTGGAGAGGATGAGTTGCCTGCTCTCATGTTGGAGGAGAGCAGGAGAGCCCAACCATCCCAGCTCCCAGAACAGTGCTGCTTCCTCTGAATTCTCCTAGCATAAGGCAGGCCCTTGTCTTTGAGAATACCATGAGTGCCCCTTAGACAGGCAGGCTTGTATTTTCTCTCCCATTAATTTATTTCCCCCTATTTTAAAATGCCTTTTGCCCAGGGATGTGTTTAGAGTCTCCAAGAACATGCAGAAAGAGAAACAAAGCCTCCTTCGGCAGCTGGAGCTCCTCAGGTGAGAACTGGTGGAGGCTGGAGGGAAATGCGGAGCTCTTAAGCCTGTAAAGGGCTGATGTTTTCAGCACTGTGCTCATTTCTCCCATGGAAAGCTACAGGATTGTATTCAAGCAGTGTTTAGACTCTGCTTGTTTTTCTAGGTCCAGACAGAGTTGTACAATTTGGCCAGCTCTGGCACATTACAGATTACATAACATTATCATGTTATTTCATGAGGTAATCCCTCCCCTGAGGCATTTAGTCTTTCCTCCTGGCTAAGACAACCATATGAAGCCCATGATCTCGGCTGGGATACATGGAAATCCCAACATGTCTGGCTATAAACAATATCTTTATCTCTGTTCCCAAGCTCTCTTTCTGTTCTCACTTTCAAATGTTTGGGTTTACTTATTTTTTGACAAGCATCTCATTGTGTCTTTCCTGTGTTTTCCTTTGGAGCAGAGAAATGAACAAGAAACTTCGAGATGAGCGAGATGCTTTTGAAGCCAAGAAGCTGGTTAGTCTAAGAAAGAAAACCTTAATTCCCAACCACCCTCCTTTCATCTGCTGCTGTTGCTGTCACCGCTCGGGGGCCTGTCACTTCCACGGGGGACAATGACAAGAGCTCTTGGGGCCTGGTGGTGTGCTGAATAGAGACTTTGCAGCACCTCTGAGTCCTTGCTGGAGGCAAGCTCTGCTGGTTGCTGCTGCCAGCTGCCTGGGTTTAACCCACGGGGGACTGTCACACAGCCCTGTGCAGGGCTGCAGTGGGTGCTGCCTGCTGCACACGTGGAGTCTCTGTGTTGTGCCGAGCACTGGGCACTTGTGAGGAGGGGAGAGAAGCTGGATGCGTCCTGGAGCTGGGTGGTGAGGAAGAAGATGGGTTCTCAGATGTGCTGCTGGCTGACTAGGCGTAGAGTGGCACAGGAAGGTTTTTCTGACCCCCTGAGTTTGTAGCAGATGTTTTCAGAGGTTCCTCTGGGGAGCTCCCCGTTCTTGTGAACTCTGCTGGGTGCAGCAGTGAGCCTTGTGTCAGAGAACTAGGAGAAAGCAGGATCTCTCTCTTGTGGAACTGTCAATCTCTGGCCTTTCCCAGTTGCCAAGATAAGCACAGATATGTGGTCTATTTTTAATTCTTACTATTTTTTCATTAAAAAGTTTTCATGTTCCCAAGTATCACTTGCACAGCTGCTCTGCCCTCTCTGCCACCCATCCCTGCCACCATGTCTTTGCCTGCTCTGCCATCATGCCCCACCTGAAGATCTGGAAGTAGGAGACTTGCAGGGAGGGCTGTGATAGGCTGTGAGAGCCTTTCTGACTGGTGTGCAAAGGACTCAGGAAGGAAACACAGGTATTGTGCCTATATAGGAGACAAAATGCCCTGCTCAATCCAGAGGTTGGAGTTCTCCATGTGGAGAGCTGTATAAAATCACATCAGTAACAATTTTGGATAAAGGTGAGGTATGTGTTTTCCTAAAATCTGGAAGATTTTTTTCTTCAATCTTCATTTTTAAAGCTGCTAGCTATGTGGATGTATACCAGAGCTTCCTGCTCCTTTGTGGAAAAGGGATAAATAAAATACAGGCACTCTGTAGCAGAGTCCAGTGCAAGCAGGCAAAGAAAATGGTTTCTTTTCCTCTTTCCATGTGTTGTGCTTCATCAGCTTGTGGGTTCCAGTGGGTGGCTGGGTGGCCTGTGGAGACCACAGCTCAGGTGTGTACCTCTGTGTGTGCAAAGCTTGTCTGCTTCTCCTCTAGTCTCTTCTCCTGCTCCTCTGCTAAGACCTGCTGCTGTGGGTGGACCCAAGAGAGAGTCACAGCACAGAGGGGCTACTTTCTCCCTTCTCCCAGCACTGGCAGTAGGGAACAAGACACAGGGTGAACTCCTACCACCATTGCTCATCTGGCAAGGCTGTGTCATGCTGGGCAGTTGAAGCCTGTACTGGAGTAGGGTTTTTTCCTTTGGCTGCTCTTGTTTCAGTCCACAGGGAAGCAAGGCTCCAAGGGCTTGCAGAGATGCTGCTATCATCATGTACCGGCAGAAAATCTGCTCCCAAGCCTGTCTCACAGTAAGGGGGAGAGAAAATGGCAATACTTCCCTGCTAAAGGAAAAAGAAGAGTCCAGCCTTCTGATGGGGATCCCTAGTGTGCGACACACTCTCTACCAGAGACTATCAGTGCTTTTACAGGCTAAAAAGAAACCCAAGGCTTTAATACCCTCTCTTAGCTCTGGGAAGAGTTATTTCCGTGAAATGAAGGTGTGGTGAACAGAGGTTCTTTCATAGCAAAGATTTTGAAGTGGTTGGAAGGAAGAGTTGGGCTGTATGTGGCTGATAGCAACCCAGTCACTGCTCCTTTGCTCTTCTCAGTTCCCAGCTTAATACCTTGCTCTTCATAAGAGTTTCTGGCCTTCCCAGAGTGGGCAGACCCTGGCCCCACTGCACTGTGGGGCACTCTCATATAGCAATATGTGGCTATTTCTGTGTGCAAACTACTGATGGGTATTTTTAAGACCCAGGGGTTGCAGGTTCAGTTTCACACCCATGACCCATCTAGCTATGGAGTTATGCTTGCATGCTTTATGTTGACAGAGCAAATTTCATACCTGTTCATCATGAAGAGTGTTTTGGTACTTTGACTACATTTGACATGTATTTTTATTTCACTGGTAAACCAGAATCTTTCCCATCCAAAATGCTTGTACATGTGCTGTTGTGGAATCCTTGTCATCATGTGTTACACAGCTGTGATGTTGCATCTGTCCCTTTATCATCCTGGTGAAAAGCCAAATGTTACAAAAACCTGGCAGGCCAATAAAGCATGGCAAAACATGCCCCATTGTTCCTCCTTTCTTACCCAAGTATGTGTTCTGCAGGCTGTTCCCTCTCCAGGTAAGGTGGTGGCAGAGCAGATTGTGTGGAAGTCCTTTTGCTCCACAGGTGACTTGAAGGTTATGACTCAGCTCCAGTGGCCTGTAACACAATTCCCTTCTTTCCGTGTGGCTAGAGGGTGCCCTCGAGTGAAGCTGCTCAAACACTGAAAAATTCTCCCTCTATCCCTGCTGGAGAGCCTGCCTCTGTTTGTCTGTACCACAGCCTGGCTGTGTTGACTGGAGTGTTGTTATGCACTGGGGGGTCATTTGCCTTGGAAGATTCGTGCTCCACAATTGTGAGCCTCTCAGTGCTGCATTGCTTCTGTGGCTGGAGGTTCTCTTGAACATCAGTTTTATATGTAAAATATGTTTTGTTCTTTCCCTGCAAAGCTGCTAGTTGGGTCAGGCCCTCTATGGACTCCTGAGTGTCTCCTTTTGTTAGACTGCGTTGCAGTAAGGGTGTTCTGGGAGTTCTGACCCACAGAACAACTACTAATTTTTTTGCCTTTTAAAATAATCCTTCAGTTATGATTATTGAAGAAATAATCTTTGTAGTCTTCTGGGCTGTGGGACACATGAAGGAAGCCTGTCCACAGCTCCCTGCAGGTGTTTGGTCAGTTCAAAACTGCTGTGAGAGGCAGACCTGGCAGACTGCGAACCCTTCTTCCTCCACCTTTCCCCCCAGAAATAACTTGTAAGGACATGTTAGAAGTCTTCAGATTTGCCGACTGAATACATCTCCCTTTCCCCCAGTGCCGATGTGATGGGCACCTTTCCATGCTCTCTCTCACTTTGCATTTTGTGTGTGGCCAGAGCATTGACTCTGCTGGGAATGGCAAAGGTGCTGTATGGGGGAAGAGGGTTGGGAGAGATGTCCCACCTTCTCCTCTGAGGAGCTGGTAAATACTGGCTGTAGAAAGCATTCAGTCTGTGGTAAGCAGGAGGAAAACGTGGAGAGGGATGTTGGTGTAAAGCAGAGCCCTTTGTAGAGCTGCCTCCTTCTTTTCGTGTGATTCCTGTGCAGCTCTAGGTGAGTACAGGTCGAAGAAGGGTGCTAGTGTCTTCTGAGGAAAGGGTAATTGGTCTGCCCCACAAAGCATCAGCATGACAAAGAGGCAGGTGAGGAAAGAGAGATTCAGCTGTGAGACCAAGTGGAGAACAAGTCACAGAAATAAAAACTCTGGCTAGCAAGAGGAAGAATTCATTTGGGACATACCACCTTGATGGATTTTTAAGTGAAGGAGAAAGCAGCAACAGCGATGGCTTCTTGCAGGAATTAAATTATTTAAAGAGAGAAAAGCAAGCCCTGTGCTCACCTCTTGGAGCCCTCCCGTGAGGCGCTACCACTGCACAGTGTGGGGCTGCCAGGGCTCCAGCCTTGCCTCCCCAAAGTGCTCTGCAGAGGTGGGGAGTGGTTGAAGTGGGGCTGTAATCACTGTCTTCATTCCTTCTCTTTTCGACTTCCAGGTGCCTCAGAACAAAGAGCCCCTGTTGAAGAAAGGGTCAGTGCTAGGCAGTTACCTGCTGGAGGACAAGCCTGTCAAACGGTTAGATGGGTGTCTGTGTCGTGTCCATGGTGTTAGTCCGTGCCCACAGCAGTTCCCTGTCCATCAAGCTGTGTCCTGTGTCTGGTTCTCCCACCTTGGTGCTGGCTGGTAGTGGGAGTGTGGTGGGGTGCAGCTTCTCTGTGGCTCTAGCTGTCTCCTGGCATCAGGTGGTGTTGGCTCAGCATGAAGCTGAGGATGCTGTTCACTCATTTCCACAGGGAGGTGGCTCTGCTGCTACCTCTGCCTGCAGCAATAGGGGAGCAAATCTAAATATCACCAGAAGGTCTGGGAATGTAAATGGGATGGGAGTCACAAGGGCTGCCTCTTTCTGAGTCAGACAGCTCTGTTGAAATGACCAGATCAATTCCCAAGTGTGCCAGTTCATCCTCAGGCAAAAATCCTGTCCACTGGTGCCTCATGCCAGAGTCCATATCCCTGGGGCATGGGAGAGGGCAGAAACTGCACAAGGGTTGGGTTCTTTCTGGCAGCTGACAGCCTCAAGGAGAGAGCCTGGCTCCAGGTGGATTCATCCTGCTCATCTCCCTCTACACATATGCAGATGCTCACCTGGCACCCCAGGCCTCCCTTCAGCCAGGGCAGGCAACACATCTGTGTGGGCAAGACCTTTTTTTTTTTGTTTTGTTTTTTTTTCCCCTGCATGCAGAATATACAGTAACTTGGCTTGGAGCTTGATCTCACTTGAAACTGCTGGCCTCAAACAAGTTTTAAAGGCAGCATGTTCCCCTCTTTCTTACCAGGTCTCTGCAGAAAGTTCCTTTGTTCCTCAGTTTCTCCTGGTGCCAGCCGGAGACATATGTCTAGGCTCAGTTTCTTCCAGCTTATACTCACTCATAATACTTGCAATTCTGGTAGTGGCGTTTAAGGATCTAGCCCAAGGCTCCTTGGTTTATGCAGTTATGGAAAACCAGGTAGAGACTGTGGAGGAGGGCTGATTCTTGAGCCCAGGGTGGGAGGTTGCCTGGCGAGGTCTGAGGCAGAGCTCTGGGACATTCTATCCATTGAATCAGATAGATAACCAAGTTCTCCCATCTTCCTCCCCAATTATTTCTTGCAAAGATCCTTCTAGCTGCTACTGGAATAAACCTCCTGGAAAGGCTTAACAGCTGGAGACGTTTGGCAATGAAGGTGATGAGAGAAGGGGAGGAGTAGCTGTTGGCCCTGTCTCTGTCCCAGTGCTGTGTCACACCACATTGCTTGAGAAACATGAGAAGAAATTGATTAGATCTGGAGTCACTGTTCAGAGTTTTGCGTTTTTCCCTTTGCTCCCACTAAAGAAGGTGTTGAGACCCCCTCAGAGTGTGATTTTGCCAGCCCTGGGAGATGGATGCCATTTCCCAGAGCCTGAGAGTATGTGTCCATTTTCAAGAGGGAAATGTTTTAGCTGGCCTGGCTCTGGACTGGCATTTGGGGCAAATGCAGGGAGAGCAACCAGGAATGTGAGCTCTCTTTCATAGAAAAAAGTATAGGCAGGGCAGCAGGTGAGTTTTGCAACCCAGATGAAGTGTACTTGCTGGAGTGAGAAAGAAGACTTATCTGGATTTCTGCACTAACAGAAAGAGGAAAATGTTGCAGAGCAGGGTGGGATGTCCTGCCTCTGAAGAGACTGACTGCAGTACGCTCTGGTCACTCTAATTTGCTTCCAAAGGCAGTCTGCTGGCCAGTGAAAGCAACAGAGAGATCTGTGGTGGATAAATATCTTCAGCTTAATTCTGGGTCTTCTCACTCCTTGTCTAGTTCTTTAACTGTAGAAAACCAGTGATGGTGCCTTGCTCCTCAGCAGTGATTCCAGCGGTTTAAATTGTTTATTTTAGGTGTTCTTTTGAAGGTTGTTCCTCCAACAATCACATCAGCTCTACCCCCAGTGCATCAGCCTGCACTTGTGTAGGCAGAGTCTGTTACTTCTTTTTGTATGGTATTTAGTAACCAAAATACAGGGGTAATTATTGCCTTTTTTTTTTTAAGGGGCTTTTGTTTTGTGTGTTTTGCATAATTTTTTCACTACTGAGGGATGCAGTAGGCAAAGGATTCTCAAAAAATCAAAGTGGCAATTCTTGTTAAAAGTAATGAAATATTTATCAGCACATCTGAGTACAGCACAGCTCTGGTGAACTGTCTCTCTTTCCTAGGGGAGCCACTGATGCCTTAGTCACAGGGAGTGTAGGGAGCAAATATATAGAGTTCCTGTGAGAGCTGCATATACACTGATTGATTGCATTGGTTTGTTGGGAATTTGCAACCTCCTTCTTTCCCTGTTTCCTCACCCCTTCCCATGCTATCTGTGCTGCCTGTGGACTTTAATACAGACAACTGGCCGCTGCGGACCTTCCCTTCACCTTCCCAGTGGATGTGGCAGTAGAAGAACCCAACAGAAAGAACTGCAAATACTTCCCAGGCAACAGGGTATGGATGAAGACAGGAGAAGGAGGTGGCACAAACTTCGGAGAGAACAGCAGAGAGGAGGAGAGATGGCCCTTGGCAGCAGATCCTGAGTGGTTTAAGATGACTTTGAAGGGTGGCTCTGACTGCAGAAAAAAGGCAGATGGCTTAGATGCTGCTCTGCTGCCTCCTCGAGCCCAGCCTGTGGGCACCGAAGCCAGGGTGAGTGCAGTTACCTGGGGTTATTCCTCAGACACCTGCTATCTGCTGAGGACTTGAAGGTATCTCACTCTCCTCCCATCAAACTCCAGCTCCACAGATGTACAATGCAGGGGTCCAATCCCTAAATTAAAGCACTGCCTGAAGCTAGGCTCTTCAAAATCTTGTGCCTTTTTTTCCATTGTAGCTCCAAGCACTGGAACCAGCCAGCTGTTCCCCAGATCGCATCTTTAAAGTGGTGTTTGTAGGGAATTCCGGGGTTGGGAAGAGTTCCTTCATTCACCGCTTCTGCTATGACAGGTTCTTGGCTGAGCTCAATGCAACCATTGGTAAGTAACAGAGTGCCTGGCTCATCTGGATAAGGAAGGTGGGAAAGTCAGCCTGGGCAGATGCTTTTTTTTGCCTGCATTATAGCCCAGCTAGAGATAAAGATGGTCCCTCTCCCAGTGTTGAATCAATCTTACAATCTCCCTGAATTAAATGGAGTTGGTCTGGCCATTGTAAAGGCAAGCTGCCCTCTCCCTATCCTAACTCACAATCTTGTCACCTTCCCAACAGGTATTGATTACCAGGTGAAGAGTCTGATGGTGGATGACACCCAGGTTGCCTTGCAGCTGTGGGATACAGCTGGACAAGAGAGGTAAGCAATTTCTGCCAGGCTCAGTGGAGGAAAGGGAAAGAGTGTATGCAGCTGGTTTCTGTCCCTGGGAAAACCATCCGTTTCAGAAGGACCAGGTCATGACAGCTCTTCCCGTACTGAACCTGCAGCAAAGGTCTGTTCCAGAGATTTCTAGAATCTGTGACTGTGAAGCAGGGCCTGAGGAGTTTGCCCTGAGGATTGACAGAAAAGTAGTTTTCCATGTGTCTGACCTGCATGCTTGTGGCTTCAAGCATTCTGTCCACAGATGTATGTCATGGGGATCAAAGGGTGGGAAGGACTGTGAGCCTTTCCAGATCTGATTCAGCAGTCAAAGCCAGCTGAATTAGCATGACCTGTGGGGAAGGTGATTTGAACTACCCTGCTGGATTCTGTCAGCGAGGTTATTGGCCCCTTTCACTGTCCCTTCTGCTGACAGACTTGTGGAAGTGATAATCTTTGGTACAGAGATTGTGCAGCTTTTTGTGACAGTAGACACTGGTTCCCCATTTGAAGGCTTCTAGTTTCAAAGGCATAGGCTATCTCTAGGTGTTACCAGCAATGTTGGTGAGGATCAGAGTAGTAGAGGACACATTTGACCCTCATCTGCTACTAGAAATGAAGGCCCATCACTGTCTCCATGTAAATTAGATTTTATTTAGGATATAATTCAAAGCTTAAGATGAAAAGCACTTTCATGGGGATCATGAACCTCAAGGGCCTGACAAAAATAAATACTGAGTATTTTGAGCTAAATCTGTTATGGGGGCAGGCCTTCAGGGGGCAGCCAGGGTCATGGGAATATTCTAATCCTAAACTGTGCCAACGATGCTGTCTGTCTCTAAATCATGCACAGCTGGTGGGAATGTACTAAGTAGGGTTATTTCTTGAAAAGTAACTCTCTCTTCCAAAATTAAGATTCACGTGAAGAAATAATTGTTTCTGGGGGAACTCCTTTGGTTATTTCAGTGCTGAAACTGAGCAGAAAGGGGAGTAGCTGTGGCATAAAATGTGACATCTTATTGAGGCCAGATTTCAGCAGAGGCCAAATTCAAGATTTTGTCTCTGCAGAAGAACCTTTAGCACAGGCCCCTGCAGCACTAGCAGGGTTTAGATGTGTACCCACAGGAGAGAGCTTGGCTCAGTGCTGATACCAAATAGGAGACCTGGGAAGGCGCAAAAGCCTTTTCTTCTTCTGGAGGAATATTAATTATTTCTAAACTAGAGGTGTCCCACTGTAAATATGCTAAGGAGGAGATAGGAGAACCCCTTGGAGTATGCAAGGAGAACTCCTTGGTGACCTCCCTGGGACTGATGCATGCTACTTTTGATGTTTCTTCTGGAGCATCTTGCCTGGCTGGCAGTTCCAGAGGTACACCTCGACTGCCAAATATACAGTCTGTGCTTTCTCACTTGGGTTGGTGCCAGAATATCGTGTCCTTATTGTTGTGGGAAAGAACAGGCTTCAGGCAACTCTCTGAAGAGTACAGGAGGGTAACAGCTGTAGGTTTTCTTGGCTCCTAAGAGGAGAGTTTGTTGTGCAGGGCTGAAATACACAGCTCTCTAGTGAGATCTCAGGAGCTTTGTTACATTTATTAATTCCCCAATTGCATTGTTAATTCCACCAGTTTGCAATCAGTGTGGTTATATCATGGCTCTGTCACAAAGTGCTTACAGATTCTAAGGTTTGGGTTTCTTGTTTTGGTTGTTTGGTTTGCTTTGGTTGTTTGTTTGTTTGGCTTTGGTTATAATTTAAGCCTGTGGTTTTAAATTGTACAGACAGCAAAAGGTAGATGTCTGGCAGGAGTTTTTCCTGGAAACTGTGTCTAGCTCCTGATTTTTTTAAGTGTAATGCCATTGGTTCATAGATTCAATAGTGGAAACAGACTGTACTGATGCTGAGTTCTTAATTGCTGTTTTGGCAGCCCTGGGGCAGACATTATGCGTGCCTAGTTTGTACCATGGTACAGCTTAGTCCGCAGATTCTTCCAGACTATAGAGAAAGATCCATCAGTTTCCCCTTCTAACAGGAAATTTATTTTTTTCTATCCCACCCAAATAGATTCTTCTGCTTCTTTCTTCCTGACCTGCAAAGGTCCTCTTTCTTGCTTTCTCAGCACCATGCATTTGGCAAGATCCCTGCTTACCCACGGCTGCCTGGCCTGTCCCAAAGCGCAGGGATGTGTCACCTGTGTGCAGACACCAGCCCTGAGGGACACATCATGCACAGGGCCCTGCAGAGAGCCTGCACTAACAGACTGACAATCCCACTCGGTTATCTCCCGTTGCACAGCCGAGGTTGTGAGCGTGCCTTTGGTTTTGTGTGGGCTCAGGTTCCGGAGCATCACCAAGCAGTACTTCCGGAAGGCGGACGGGATCCTGGTGATGTACGACGTGACGGCCGAGTGCTCCTTCCTGGCCGTGCGGAACTGGATGAGCAGCATCCAGGTGAGAGCGGCACCTGCGCTCCAGTGCTGCTGCTGCTCCCTTGCTCCACACCAGCTCCAACACTCTGTCTGGAAGCGACATTGTTCGGTGCCCCAGGAAGCCCTGTTGACTTTGCGAAGCTGAATTATCAAAGCGGATGCCTGTGGTGGTCAGTTTGGAACCAGAGGCTTTGTGTTGAAGGTGACAAAGCCAGTGGCGGCCCATTAAATCAGGGAGGGCTGTTTCTGTGGCAGAATGTGGTGGGACCTGCCAAAACAGTAGTATGGGTTTGTAAGCAGCCCATGTACACTGGCTACGTCCCCTAAACATGGTCACATCCCACCTGTGCTCAGGCAGGGAGACCTCCTGATGTCTGACCTACACACAGGAAAGAGGTGGTCCTTTTTATTTCCTTTTATATTTTAAAATTTGGTAACAATGTATTAATGCTGTTGCATTTCCCCCTGACTTTTATTTCCAAACACTCACTAAAATTATTTATCTGTGGCTTATATCTTCTTGAGGATACAAAAATACCTCTCTTTATAATTTAAATTAGTTGTGTGTAGATGATCAAGGGGTGAAGGGAAATTTTCAAGGGCGGTTTTGTTTTGATTGTGCTGAATCTCAAAAAACCAAGATCTCAGTGGGATGAGTAAGTATAGGTTGGAAGATTCCAATATTGTTAATTTCCACAAGCCTGTTGGGGAAAAAAAAAACCAAACCAACACTTATGTCTTCAGACTATAAAAGATCAAAGGTTAAGATCTTCAAAACTAACCAGCCTCTGGAAATCAAGTTCCTTTCAGGAGGAAGGTTAAACACACACAGTATACAGAAAATCAAATCACATGAAATCTGTATATTTTAATCTTTCTCTTCTTTTCCTCTCCCTATCTGTTACTTATTTTGTTTTGAGGCTATTCGGGTTCTGTATGTCATCCAGGGCACTTGAGTGTGGAAATAATTTTGAGCCCTGTTCTTACTCTGACAATGTTCTAGTGAGCCAGTGGAACTGTAGAGAGTTTGACCAGAGGTAAGGGGCTCCAGGAATTGCCTAGGAAGAACAGTTCCTACAGAGACAGCTTACAAGGGGTCAATGTTGCTTAACTCGCTCATCCAGTGAATTTTCAGCAATGGATTGTTGAGTTTAGGACAGCACATTAGACACAGTACTGCACATATAAAAATTACTGAGCTTATTGAGAAGATCTCCCAGATCACAAATTCCAAAATGCCTGTGGGGCAAGCTGCTTTGTCACCAGAGGACACGAAAAGAAGGACACTCACTTGTCAAGTTGAGAAGCGAGAAGAAGAAGCTTTATTTTGAAATTCTGACTTACATAGTCTTTGGAATTTGATCAGGGATTGGGGGATGAGGTTAACACCTCTCTGACCGCACTGGTCAACCCAGAAGTCTATCAATTTGTCCTTCCCTCTGGAAGGAACGCATTATTTACCAAACATCAGTCTTTGTTTATTTTACAAATGTGAGAAAGCTCCAGTAGAAATATGAAAACATCAGAAGGCTGAAACATCAGGGTGACACTGCTTTTCTTCAGGCTTCTTATTTTCCTGAGAGGCACTTATGTCCTGTCTCCCCTCTCTCACCATCCCAGCTGAACGTACCAAACATTTGGAATGTTTCCCTAGTTCAAGCTTCATTTCACAAATCCCTGGGACTATCGAAGGAATGTCTCTTTAATGATCTAATGGGCCTGACCCTGCTGCCACTGAAGTCTTGTTTGCTTGGGCTGGAAAGATCTGCTCTGAGCGGCTGGGTCTCTAGGGGTCTTTATTTATTTTGCAGGAAGGTATAGAGGATGGAGCTGTGGTCTTTCTGCTTGGAAATAAGTTGGATGCTGTGCAGAGAGAGACCCGGAATGTGCCCAAGGTGGAGGGGGAAAGGCTGGCGAAGGTGTGACTCAGTGCTCTGCTGCTTGACCTGCTCTGCAGCCACTCTCCAGCTGTGAGCAGGGCAGTCTGGCTGGCAGAAAGCCCCTCTTGGAGCCATTTTCCAGTATGGTACCTTCCCTCTCCCTCCCACTCCCTGTTTCTCCAATGTGGACATGTACCCAGGTCCCTCTCGTACAAGGGAGTATGAGCTGGTGGCCTGTATGTGGCAGACAATGGCCCTTTAGCAGGCTCATATATTTCTCTTGAGGCTTGATGCCTCATTACAGTCTTTCTGAGGGGACCATGCATGGCTGATTTCCCATTTGAGGGCTCCCTAATGCAGCATCATCCTGCCTCTTTCCTCACTCCCTTGTCTGCCTGCCTGCTGGCACCTTGGCCCCTGGGTGTGGGGAGACAGGGTTTCAAAGGCATTTCCTGCCTTCTGGACTGGCAACAAAAAGGTAAGGGAATCAAAGTACCCTGGACATGTTTTCTCTTCCCAAACAACTCCCCCAGTGCTCCTTTTTGGACAGTCTGGCTTGGCCCCCAATGCTGAAAAAGCATCTCCTCTTCCTGGGTTGGTGAGCAGGGTGTGCCCCCCAGCAGGGCATCAGCCACCCTCCAGGCTCCAGTGGCTCTTGGTGGGGTTCCTGGGGATGAGGGTGGGCCAGCTCCCAAGGCTGTGGGTGCATGGTGATGGCGGAGAGCTGGCAGTCACCGTGGGGACTTGCTGTGCTCTCTGGCAGGAGTACAAGGCTGTGTTCTATGAGTGCAGCGCGATGACTGGCTACAACGTCATGGAGCCCATGCTGCACATGGCCAGGTCAGTGAACAGAGCAGTCACCCTGGGACACTGCCCCAGCTGGGGGTCACTGGTGTGGGCTCTCCTGGGGAATGGGCAGGAATAGGGGGGTGTCAGAGACTGACTTTGTCGCATCCCAAAAGAGACTTGACTCAGGTCGTTGTCTTTTGTGCCTGGAGAGCACCAAGTGTTGACTGGACTATTTGCACGCAAAGCTTCACCTGGTAGCACTGGCTGTTGCAAGATTAGGAGCTTAATTTGAATATTTCATCACAAAAACCTTCAATGCTGTCCCAGATTTTAAGCTGGTGTTTTCAGTTTGAAGTCTTCATGCAGCTCTAAGGGTTCCTTCTTTCCTATCTTAATAAGCACGGTACAGACTGAGCTATTTCAGTAGCAATAGTCTTAAAAGGAGATGAGATACAGTTCAGCTGAAAGAAATTTGGTCTAAAATTTTTAGTTTAAAAAACCCCTCAAACAGTAGTAGCTTGGTAGTTTATGGGAAAAAAAGTATTTCAAATCTCACAAGAAAACTATCCTTTTAGTTTCTTTTATCTCTTCACCTCGTCCTGCATCATCTCTGTTAACGCCACAGCAGGACTTAGCTGTTCATTAACTGCAAGGATTTACTTATCAGCTAGATGAATCACATCTCCCATAGCACGTGCCTTCAGCATGCTTTATTACCCTGCTGCTGCCCAAGATGGCCCAGACATGTGGAGCAAACAACCCGGGATTCTGACATCGCTAGTGGATCTTGGGAATGAGGCACAGGCCACTCACACTGGTGCTCAGATTATTAAGCCATGGTACCCCCTCTTGTATGTGTCCAGTGTCTTTCCCTGTGAATTCATGCTCCTTCTCTGTGTGTGGTTTATGTAGCCCAGCTTCCAGAGAAGTCCAGTCTTTGGGCCTGTCACTTCTTGCAATCCTAAATGTAAATCTCAAATGGCTGGTGGAGAGCAAAGGGCAGAGGCAAATGCCTTGGCAGGAAGGTCTCAGTAACCAGGTTGTCTTCTTGATCTGTGCTGTTCTTTCCAGGTTGCTGACAGCACAAGAAGACAGGGAGAGGGAGAATGCCCTGCAGCTGGAGGATATCAGCAGGAGGAAAGGGTGCTGCACATAAAGCACACCAATGTGTCAGCAAGAAAAATGTGCCAATGCTGTATCATGAAGCTGGGGGTTCCTGTCAAACAAGCTGAATTTGATGGTATCAGCTCTCCAGAGACTTGGGGAAGGTGCAGCTTTTCCCAGTCTGTGAATTTTGAGGCATAAATCAGGCCAAAATGTGCATATTATCTGCACTGTTCTGCTTCCCAAGTCTGCATGCAGCCCTGGTCTCTAGAGGTCTCTGCTTCTTTGGGAGAATTTGGCTGGTCTTAGCTAGTAGCACAGACTGGGTCTTCTGTCTAGAGAGGTTGCTTCCCTGTAAAGGGACGAAATCTTGTTCCTGTTCTTCCTGGCAAAGAAGTGGCCTAGCAGCAGAGAGCAGAGGACACAGTGGATCTGTATTAAATAGAATTTCTGTGCAAGAGAGAAAGAAATTGCTTTAAATTTGGGCTAGGTCTAAGTAGTGATCCATCTGTCTCGGAGAGAAGCGTCTCCCCTTAGTTCTGCAGCAGCCGTGCTCAGCTGAGAGCCCGCTGTAGTGAGTGAGAATGCTTCCACCAGCTCCTGCAGAATCTGGATCGGGCCCTGGATTTACTGCAGCATTTGGTTGGACTTGTCAATATTGTAGTTAAGATTCCATGTGTTATTATAGAAGGAACTGATAGAATGGGTCATCCCAATGGCTTTCATTGCTTTGTCACCCTTATGGACCCTTTCACTGTCCTAGTGTATGTTTACAGAACACAGAGCAGTTGCCCTGGGACCCGCATGTGCTGCTGATTCATGGCCCATTGCAGGAGCTGTGCTGTACAAACCAGGGGAGCCATATATAGCCTGTTTTAAGGCTGAATGCTGCCTTTTCCCTCTCATTCTCTTATCCTTTCCTGAAAAATCTCCAGCAACTTGGAACTGCCTTGCCTGTAGTCCTGAAAGATCCCACCAGAGTGCTTTCAGATGCACCTGGGCTGGAAGCACAAGGCAGCTGCCTGTGTGAAATGTACCTTTTTCTCTTGCAGAGACGTTGAGCAACCTCACTTTACTGGTGAAGAGCCTGAGAAAGAGCCTGACTGAATCTGTTCCCATTGGGAAGGGGCCCTCTTGTCACTCAGGGGTGGGGTGAAGCATGGGCAGAGGTAGAAACTCCCTCAGAAATGCTCCTGTTGGCAAAGCTGCTGCAGTGCCTGGGCCTGGAGCTTCTGGGGTGTGATGCTTTCTGGTTTGCAGCTCAGTGGCTCTCAAAACCTTGGGATTCAGTGAGATTTTTGTTAGTGCCCTTTCCCCTTTTGTCTTTGAGGCTGTGTCTGTATGTGACTCTGATGTTTTAGGCACAAGATGTGATACTGCAGCTGTGATGCAGCCCCCAAACCTTGTGGCATAGGGAGGGCCTGTACTTGTCCATGGTCTTTCCTCTCTTGGGATGAGGCGGTTACTCTGGATGTCTGTTTATGGCACAAATTTCCCTGGGAATATCCCATGCAGGAAAAGTGCTCTGAGTCACCTACAGACCATCAGGATTACAAAGAATTTCCATGGTTCCTCCTAGTGCCCTTTAACTTCTGATAGGAAAGAGGAAGTTTTTCTCTGGAAGAGCAGGATTTCTGAGTAAAAGGAAGAGCTAAAAGTAGTGGTATCCTGCTCAGTCCTTACTGTTGGCTGGCTGTGGCTCACACTGTTTAACTGCACTAATGCCTTCCAGAGACTGGGAATCAGAAAGCTACAATAGGTCCAGAAGGAACCAGGGTAGCTGGTGTGGAGCCTGGAGTAAGACCAACAGTGCTGCCAGAGGAGCTGCTTGAGTTTACAAGAAGGGATGTTTGGGAAGGGAAATCCACGGTGAGGTGTTCTGAACATGTGCCTCCCACGCTCTGTACACAGCACACCCGAGACAAAGGTGTGAAATACGGCTGACACGCAACTATGGGCCAGTCCTGTGTATTACCTTTATCAGTGCTGTCATACTGCAATGGCAAGAACCATCAGGTTCTTTTAATGTACAACCTTAAGTATGTTTTCTTAGTGTGCAAACAGTACAGGCAATAAAGAAATGCTGTCTTACAAGCAGTTGTGTTGAGAGATTTTTTTTTTTTTTAAGTGCTGCAGGAGATTCAGCCTCCCATCTTCAATCACTGATCCTAGAGTGATGTTCCCTTCTCACTGCTCAGGAAGTGGCCTGTCCCCAATGGTGGTACAGGAGGTCTTACAAGCAGGGAGAGAGTTAACCAGGAACCCATGTCTTGGAGGCAGCTCAGGAGAAATTAATCTCCAGTCTTTTTTTACCTCTTTTAAGCAGCCAGAGTCCAGCTGATTAGGGAAGGCAGAGCATGGAGGAGAAAAAGGGGAGACACTTCCCCAGTGTCTGGCGGTGTAGTGCTTTCAGAGAGGTCAGGTTTTAACCTTGTTACCTGTATTCACAGAACTAAACCTTTATTTTATTAATGTCCCATGTATCCTGTTCACTGGAGTTAGGAATTTGCTTGCTTTTAATCTTTGTGCCCTGGCATGGCTCCAGCTGGATGTTCATGCGTTACACAATTAATCACTCTGCAGTTTTGACCAAACAAATTATTACTCATTTCCCTTCCTAGAAACTGATAGCACAAGTAGTTCATTGCAACATATAGTTTTTGTAAGCAGAAAGGGGTGGATTTTTGTTTCAAGGATGAGAAAATGGCACAGAATTTGAGCAGGCTGAGCTTGGAAAACGGTAAGCAGCAGGGTGGAGTTTTTTACTGGAAGGTCTTTTGTTGTCTCTCAGCACAATAATTAAATGTCCTGTTGGAAGACCCAGACACAGTCTAAAGGGACATGTTGCTCGTTTTTAAACCTGATACCAGACCTAAATGAGATCAGAATGTCCAAAAAGTTCTTCATTTTACTACATCCCACTTTTTTGTTAGAATCTCTCCTGCCTCTAAATGGAAGCTCTGGGAGCAGCCACCCTTTGTAAGTGACTGCTGGAAACTGCAGCATAAATGCAAATAATGAAGATATCCTGAGGGGACATGAGATGAGGGAGGATGCAAAATAAGACTGCCTGGGGGCTTAAACGTTCACCATATTGGCCCCAGCCTCTTAGCGAACAAGTGACTTTTTTGCACATAATCTGTTAGGTATTTTGGAATCATATCACAAGAAAGTACTTTTCTTACAGCCTGGGAAGCCTTATCCTGGCACATGCAACAGTGCACCTGTGTACACAATCAGGTGTAGGGGCAAAAAAAACCCAACAAACCAGGTGCTCTGAGTAGCCATGGTCCCATAAATCTCTGCAAGCCAGCAAAGGGAGCTCACTCTGCTTTGCTTTCACTTGTCTGTTTCATGTCAATATGCTAAGGGTAAGCATAAGAGGATTAGGCTGACAGCATCTCTTTGAAAAGCCAAAACAGGGCTGAAAAGAGAGCATTAAGCCATAGTGTTAAGTTTAAAGCTTTTCCACTGGACAAATGCAGGAATTGCAAAGGTCTGACATGTTGTTTTCTACTACCTTCTTTATTCCAGCAGCCTGAGCTCCAAGGGACCGTTTCCATTTACACACAATTAATGAGTTCCCGCTATGGGCATCATGCAGTCACTCACATATTATTTTCTGTCCTGTCACCATCTTCTGTTTGTGTCTTTTCATGATCTTTCTGCTTGTTGATTCTTAGACCATAAATATATATATTGATCAAGTACTTAATCTCCAATTATAAGTGTATCTCACAGCCCATCGTACAATTTCCAATGCTCTGTTTGGCAATCTCCTGTTCAGTGTCAATAGACCCACGGGCACTGCAGTCCAGAGCTTTGTTAGCAGGAGCTCATTACTTATCCGGCTGTTGATGAGTCACATGGAAATTTTGGTTGTCGTGGCTACAATAACCGGGCTTCAGCCTCTCCAGCCTGCAGGGCATGTTTATATATGTGTATATGATGCTGCAAACAGAAGTGTAGCTGTGTGCCGCTTCGGAAAATACTAGTTTGCAGGAGAACCGACTAGGTAAAATTAGTCTCCTCAGGGTAAAAAGTATCTGCAGTAAGAAAATATTGATTACTCCAGCAGTAAAGTGAGGATGGGGAGGTGGGGGTCCTGTGGTGTGTCTGCCTTTACCTGCACGCTCTCCCAAGCAGAAGGAAGCATTGTGCCCGGTCATGCCCATTTGCTGACCCAAATTTGCCGGGCCAAGGGGGGTTATGTGGTTTGCTGTTTGGCCAGGAATTCCCCGGACGTGGCAAGAAGGCTGTAGCAACCACCCAGGGCTCCAGCAAGGAGGGCCAGCACCTGGGCAGGGGCCGGTGTCTCTTGTGGCTTCCACCTTCTGCCACATCTTCCCTGCGTTATCTGTCAGTGTGCCAGCAAGCTGATCCGCCAAGGCTCTATTTGATCGCTCGGTTCTCCAGCAGCTCTGAGCTAAACTGGGCTTACTCCTCGGGAAGGATGAAGTGATTTCTGAGTAGTGCACATGGCGAGGTTAAGGCAAGCGCCCGAGAGGTTCTAAACTGGCCTTTCCCTTCCCTGCCCAGATCTCCTCTCTTCATCCCACTCCTGAAGAACCATGCGAGGCCACTCAGCTGCGGAGACGGCGCAGGTCTTTTCCTGGGAGCATCCCTCGCACAGGGCTGCTGCTTAGCACAGAAACGTGTGGGCTGCGGCTCAAGTGAGGTAATGGGAGGATGAGGCAATGTGCCAGTCACGGCTTCATCTTGATTTACGGGGTGTTTCGTGGAGACCACTTTTAACAAGCAGGTCTGACGCCTTAAAGAACAAAGCTCAGCCCTGCAGCTGGAGTTGTCTGTGAGGTGCTGCCGGCGGCGGTGGAAACAGCAGCGTGCGGCGCAGGGGCCGAAGCGGCGCCGGCGGCAGGGCAGGGGCAGGCCGGGCCGGAGGGGCCGGGGGAGGCGGCCCGGGCTGCGGTGGGCCGGCCGCTCCTCCCTCCCGCCCTCCGCAGCCCGGCAGCCTCCCGTGCGGCGCGGCAGGTCGGGGCGTGCGGCGGCGCGGAGCGGCGGCCCAGGGTGAGGCGCGGCGCCCGAAATGGCGGCACCGGCGGGACGGGGCAGGCGGGGGAGCGCGGCCCCGGGGCAGCGGGGCCGGGGAAGGGGCTGGGGCGGCAGCGCCGGGCAGCCGGGCCGAGAGCGGGCCGTGCGCGGCCGGGGCCCGCCGCTCCCTCCGGCACCCCGCTCCGGGGGGACCTGGCCGCGGCTCGGCTCCACCGCAGCGCTGCTTCCCCTCCGGCGCCCTGTGGCACTACAGCCTCGCAGGGGCTTGGCCCTTGTGCGCTTTGTTGGTTGTTTTGGGTTTGTTTTTTCCCCTTAGAGAAGCGCTTTAACCTGTTGCGGGTGGTGTCATAAACTTTGCGCAGCCCGCGGAATTAGTAAAGGTGTTGTGAGTGTTGCCATAAATCTTGTGAAACGATTATTACCCCCCCAACGCCTTTTGTTCCGTCAAATTTCCCCGTGGTACAAATAAAGAGTTGGCCTTTGTGCTGGGCTTGTGGGACCCTTGGAGGCGGAGGAGGGAGAGAGCGAGCGCTTGTTTACCGCACAGCCCAGGCGATGTTCTGCTCCCTGCTTTTTCTGGAAGCCGCGTCTAATGGGGAGCTGATGGCAGTGGTTTAAAGTGGGTTATCGCTGCGCCGTGTGTTGCTTGCCGTGAGGAATCTTTACAAGTAGCTGCTTCTTCCTCTCCTCTCGTGAAGAGCATAAACTGCGGTAATTTTTTTTTTAAAGTCTGACTTTTCCTTAGGGCTTTTGTAATCAACTTGTTGCAGTATCCTGTTGAATTTTAGCAATGACATGTCTTTATTTCAGGCTACTCTATAGCATCCCTTAAATTCTGCACTGCTTCACTTCCTTTGTCCTGCTGCAGCGCTTCCTGGCTCTCTCTGAGGGTTCGTGTGCTGCCTCCTAGAACAAGGGTTGATTGAAATAGCATCACCCATCCAGAGGCCGTTTTGTTCAAACAATTTTGGAAGCAGTCCCTTTTGAGAAAACAGTTTCTTTTCCTTCATGGCTATTGCCGAGGTTCTTAGGGAAGCGTTTGGTCTGATGGATGGTGTTACCAGCTGGTGTTGTGGAGGCTGAAGAGCCTCTTAGCATGCCACCAGTCCGAGATCCATCCCAGTTCTCCTGGTTCACTGTCATTGCTGCCAAAGGACTGTCTGTGATGTAGGGAGCAGGGTGCAGTCAGTGCAGAAGTTTCGGTGCGTTTATATTCTCTGAAGCATTTTGTGTGGCTGGGACAGGCAGTTCCCAGTCTGTGGATTGTTGGAAGCTGGGGTAGCATCAGTTACGCTTTATGTGACAGGTGACATAAATCTGGTGGCAGGTCCCTGTCACAGGCACAACGCTGGCTTGCACGGGTGGGCCTGGGCTCTGGTTTGCTACAGCAGCTCTGGTGTGCCAGTGCTTCTGTGTCAGATGCCCTTGCTGGAAGCTTGAGCTGCGAGCTGGAGGAGGTGGCAGCTTTTGAGCTCCTCCATGTAAGTCACTTCAGATCACATCCGTGCTCTGTAGTTTGCTGATATGTCTTTGAGTTCCTGGCCTGTATTTAGTTTTGGTCGTATGCTGCATTTCTGCAAATAGCGTGTTTCATTCCAAACTGCTGCTTGTGTTCATTGTCCTATGGCTTCTGCAGTGCAGGAAAATGACCCCCCCAGTTGCCTGGTAAAAGTCCTGGCACTCCCTGCTGTATGCTGGTTTCAGGGGTCAATGAGAAAACACCTTTTCTGAGTGCTTGATATAATGTCCCACGTGTGGCACTTCATTTTACTCTGGAGCCTGAGGTGGTTAGTCCCTCTTTTGGTACATTTTGTGAGTTTAATGAGTTTTAGTTTTCCTAAGTCAAGGCAACTGTGTTACAGGAGTTTTATATGCTACTTTCAGTGCAGCCTCTGAAAATTTCTCTCTTTGGGTGTGATACATTCTTCAGTAAGGGGGTGGAAGAGAGCTGCTTGTATTCCGTTGTCAAGCAAAAATGCTAGGAGGGAGTGGCTGTGAAGGGCTCACTTTCCCCTTAGGAACTTTCCAGCAGACCTATCATTCCCTGCAAGTAAAAGTCGTAGCATGACTTGAACTGTTTCCATCACACATGCACAGTGGCGATGTGCAATGTTGATGGCAACAACTCCCTCCCTCTTGAGACAGCCCTGAGGGGGTTGATTAGAGACCTGTGTCTCTTCTAGACAGGTCATCCCACTGGCAAATTCACTTGTTCCCTCTACATAGTTTGGCTTCTTCACTCAGGGATGCATTGAACTGTTGGTTATGGATGGAAGGAAAATGTATATTTACATGTCTTTGTGTAACATCTCCGTCACCATGTGTACCTGTTTGTTGCAGACTACCCTGTCTGGCATTTCCAGTTAATTTGGTCATTTTTAAAGCAATCATACTGTCCCTCTGTTCTTCTTGTGCCTTCTGTTTAAGGCAGAAGCTTAGAAAGAAAAAAACCCTTTCAGTCTCTGAAAAACAAAAAGGGTAGCTGTGCTTTTTCATGTCCCACTTTACCATTACTATCCCCAGTGGCCTCATCAGCCACGTTCCTTAAGAGAAGAATCTCAGAGATTCCTCCTGAGAGGATGTTCTACCCCTCAACTCTGCTTTCTGCTCTTGAGCTCAACACTGGGTTATCTCCAGCTCTGACAGCTGAGCTCTTGGAAAGCCTGAGGGAGGAGGGCTCCTAGAAATGACGGCTCATCTCAGCTTCTCTGGTTTGAGGAACAGAAGCTTAAGTCTCCCTGATTGTTTAAAAACCTTCAAGATCCTAAGGGTGTAGACCAGGTCTCCTTCTGTAGACCAGGTCTCACTCGCTCATCCTGCCTTTCAGACCCTCATCCTTTTGGTACATGGATTTTGACAGAGCTTTTCCCCAGGATGGTGACCATCTTCCCAATCTGTGAGAAATGTGCTTTTTCCCTGCTACCCTGTGTCTGAAGCCAGGATGTGGAGGGAGAAATGAGGAATTACAGGTGTGTGGAATGGAGTTGAGGTGTTCTGTCAGTTCTGTGGATTGTGCTTCATTCCATCCCCCTCCACAGCACAAAAGCTGTTGGCTGCCAGGCCCTCTTGGCAGGGATGTGCCCTGTAGTAGCAGCCCTGCTCATGAGCATCTCTCTTCAAGTTTGCCAGCCTGCTCCTTTCTGTCCTGCCTGCCAGACTCCTCTGGTTGTGATCTCAGCAGCCTGGGATCCTGGGGAATAGATTCAGAGAGTCCTGCTAAGTCCTGTGTCCTGCTGCTGGCAGTAATGAAACTCTTAGCAAAACGAGCAGGAGGATGATGACTATTTTCCACTCCTGGAGTTTCATGGCTGAGTAAAAGGTATATTTTGGGGTCTGGGCATTTGGGTGTGACCGGCTTGGTCAGTGTTTCCAGCCTGAGTTTCTGGTGCTGGTGGGGTGGCTATGACCCAAGTCCAAGCTGGAAAACTGCTGTTCAGCTCTCTAGGGCCAGAGTGCAGTAAGCTCAGCATGGGACTGGAAGTGTGTCCAGCTCCTTAGAAGGACGCAAGCATGAACTGATGCCATGACATGCCAGCTGGCCTTGTCATGGAGTGACATATATGTGTGTGTGTGTGTATTTCATGCATGCTTTTGATGCCAGTAGTGGTGGACATTATTGGAGGCAGGATACTGGTTTAGTGAGAAGGACATCAGAAATTCTGTTCTGCAGCAGTTGAGGGAGGGTCCTTGGCAGCTGTTTAAATTCATTTGGGTGCTGTTATGCAGGGTGCAGCCAAGCAAATACACACTGTGCGACTCTTGACTGACACTGCATTGCCTGCCTGGAGCCTCCTCTCCTGCCTGCTGAGGTGAGGGCATCCCAGACAGGGAATGTGGAGGCTGTGGGTGCTGCACACGAGGGTGTGGCACGGCCTTTTAAGAGAGGTGGAAGTGAGATGAGTGGGAGGCGCCAGAGAGGATGTTGCTCAGACACACAGGTTGTTCCTGGCCGCGGTAATGAGACCTCATAAAGAAAAGCCGAGGCAGGAGTCAGCGACATAAAATGCTTGTCATTGACCATTATTTCTTATCTGTGGCTGGTGCCAGATCTGAATACAAAGGGAGCAAAGTTCACTTGTTCAACCCAGGTTTTCTTTACTTTTATAAGAAAGCAAGCAGCAGTGGGGAGCTGGGGCAGTGGGAAGAGTTGTAAGGATGAGTGCCTGTGCTTTGGTGAAATCTGTCCTTGTGGCTGTGATGTGGAATAGGGACACTTAAGAAACGGTGGAGTTGGGCTGGAATTTGCAGATGTTTCCCAGATGTCTTTGCCACTGTAGGAGAGGAATAGGTTTAAAGGAAGAAACACCTTTTGGACATGCTGTGGGAGAAAGATTTGCTGTGCTGTACAAATGGATGAGGTGAAAACGTGTCTGATAGCTCGCCCTGAAACACTTCTGCTCCTATGGGAAAGAAGTGGACTGAAGAAAGATCAAGCAGATGATTACTATTTTGCACTGTTGGCATTGCATGGTGGAATAACAGGTGTGTTTTGGAGTCTGGGCTGCATTTGGGTCTTGCTAATCTTGCTGGACTCTCCAGTCCCAGACAGAAGAGTGCTGTACAGCTCGGGAGGTGCATCTCACACAGAAGTGCAATCAGGTCAGCATAGACTGAAAGGAGTCCTTGGTAGCTCTTTCAGTGCAAGAATATGACTTACCAGCATGGCTGGAGGATGAACAATAGATTCACTGGCTCCTTCACTAATGAAATTCAGTTAAAACCGGGACCAAGAGTGGTTTGAGATAGGAATTACTGTGGGAGGTAGGAATTACTGTGGGAGAGGTTTCTGTTTTGTCTGGAGTGCATTGCTGACCTGTTATCTGCTAGAATAGCAGCAACAATGCCTCTGTGGTTTTTAGAGAGTACTCTGATCCTCATTGTCCACCACAATAAAGCAAACAATAAAGAAAATAAGGAGGAGGGGTGGTTTTGGTCAAATCTATCTGCCATCAGAGCCAACTGGCAGATGGCAGCCATGCTGACATTTCTGGCATGCCAGCCAGTGAGCAGGACTTTTGTAGTGCCTGACAAGGCAGGCGTGAGTCATGGATCATGAATGTCAGTATTTCTTCTTAGCTTTGGTGGAATCCAGAAGGGAGGAATTCATATCCCACATCTCAACCCCACACTGCCCTGGGAACAGAGGTGGTTGGCCCTTTTTCTCCATGGTCACTGTAAGCTCCATGCAGAGCTCCCAGGGAGGTGGTGGGAGCTGTGTGTGCTGTCACAGGGATGTACAGTGAGTGCAGAAGCCAGGCACACGGACACGTGGGAGCAGGAAAGAGTCCCCTGGTTCTGTGTCGAGTGTGCAAGGAATGTGTGCATGGGAAAGTGTCGGGCTTTGTGCTTGTGGTTTTGGCTGTTGAAGCATGGAAACGGTGAGTCCAGTCCTGTATGGAAGTACCACTTGCTGAGGAATTATCTGTGGTTGGTTGCAGGTTTCCCCTTGCTGTGTGGAATAGCCCTCTTCCATCTTTGCTGAGGGACTTGGCTAAAGGCGAGAGGTCTGCCAGAGGTGAGGAGACATTTGGTGTGGTCTCCAGGGTACCTTGTCCACTTGGAGGGTTTTTAAAGTATGTATTTCTTGTTATTGGGAGGACCTCTTCCTATATTTCAGGAGGAAGAACTGTCAGGCTGGTTCCTGCACCTTTGAGTCCCAGTTGTGTGGGATTTTTCCTTCTCCTGAGCAGAGAAAGAGTGCAGGTGTCCGGCTGAGCTCATGTTTGAGGAATGAGGCTGTGCTCAGACTCAGAAATGGGCTCTGGAGAGCCAAACAAAAGCCTGTTCTGTCCATTGTGCACTCCCCAGGGCTTACCTCTGGTGTATGCAGTGTGTCCAAGATGGGAAGAAAAAAGGGAACTTAAACCACTGTGCTTAGACCGGGACAAAATCCTGGTTGCTGACTTCAGTGGGCTGTTTGCCCTGAGGCACTGTGGAAGCTTAGATCCTGGCTCACAGGTGTGCTGCCAAAGGCCTGGGAGGAGGGAAGAGCAGACTGGTGCAGAGGGAAGCGTCTGCTTTCACTGGTGTCCTGAGCTTTACTTTGGCTGCAACTGCCTCTGTGTGGAACAGAACCTCCTTACAGAAAAAAGGCCTTTAGTGTTTCCTATTCATTGGGAATTTTAACAATATTCTAAGAAAAAAGAAAGGGAGGGGGAAGCCAACTTTGATGAGAGCAGTGAGAGTATTCGAAATAAATTACTGTATTTTCATCAGTGTGATTCTTACCAACGACACATCTACAAGGGGGTAAGTGGGAAGCTGGTTTCCCTGTGTATGAGGGCACAGCTGCGGTGGATCATCCTCGTAATTTTTGACACTGGTAAGCTTGTGTGGCCAGCTCTGGTCCCCTCTCCCTGCATTATCCCGCCCTGGGCAGTCAGAGCTAGAGCACTCTTTTGACTGAGGCGAGTAACAGGAGGAATATTTTCTCTGCTAGAATTGACTGGTTATTTCCAGCATGGATTTTGAGTTTTTTTCTAAATTCTTCAAAAGCGGGAGATAAATTTTATTTTCTGGGTTCCTCTATCTTTGTATATCCTAGAGGGACCTCATTTTCACAGCGGGCATTTAGTATTGAAGATAGTGACTCGGTTTCTTCAGAAGCTTTTGACTGTGTTGTTCTTGGATTTTCTCTTGGGTATGTTTTGCTTTTAATACTTAAGGATTTACTGCGAGTCTGAAGCTCCAAGTGAGCTATGCTGTGGACTGCTTTTCCTCTCCTGCTCACTAATGGCATTGGATGAATTGAAAGATGGATAATGAGTTTGCCCAGCAACGGAGAGCAAAGTGCTCTGCGGTTTTCTGCTGAGCTCAAACAAGTCTGAATGCTGGGGATGTGCCGGTTATGTTTTTAGAGGCTCCTGAGGGCGCAAAGTATGGTTTCTCCCATCTCCTGAAGTGTTCTTGAGTCTTCTTGGTGTTTGAGGGTTAATCCAGGGTAGAGGGTGCTGCTGTAGAATATAGAGTAGACTACTTTTAGCCTTTAAATGTTAACCTTTAAAACTAAAAGGAGATCAGATGAGATGATAATGGTTCCCCCTGACTTGAAAATTGACCCCTAAGGTGGATGGGGTGGTTGTGGGGAGGATTAAGTTTCAAAGTAATTTTAAGCTTTCTTTTACTGAAGCTTCTTCATAGAGTGCTAAGTTAACAGGAGGGTGATTTGGTGGAGAAATCCCCTGCAGCATTTTTTCCCACTTCGGTTGATGTCCAGCTGTTTTGTGCTGGCATCTGTTAGAACCCTTTCCCACTTTCTTTTCCTTGCCAGCTCTAAATGAAGTGGATGATTGCACTGTCATGGTTTAACCCCAGCCAGCAATTATGTGCCATACAGGCACTCCTCCCTCATGCCTCTATCCTGGTGGGATGGGTGGAGAATCAGTAAAATAATATAATTAAAAGTTATGGGTTGAGATAAGAGCACTTTATCAACTGCCCCCATGTAAACCACAATGACAGTAGTAATAATTTTAATAACAATAGTAGTAATGAAAAGGAGAGCGAGAGGGGAACAAACCCTAAGAAACACAGATGATGCACAGCACAGCTCCATAGCCCGTCACCCAGTGGTGATGGGCAGCTCCAGGCCAGCTGCCCCCAGTTTATATCCTGAGCCTGACATTTTGTGGTGTGGGACATCCCTTTGGCCAGTTTGGATCAGCTCTCCTGGCCATGCTCTTTCCCTTCTTGTGCACCTCCTTAATGGCAGAGCGTGGGAAATGGACAAGTCTTTGATCTAGAGCAAGCACTACTTAGCAACAACCAAAACATGTTTGTTACCAACACTGTTCTCATACTAAATCCAAACCGCAGCGCTGTACCGGCTACTAAGGAGAACACTAACTCTATCCCAGCCAAAACCAGGACGTACACTGAGACAGACTTGCTGAAGTTGCTGTACTGATTCTGGCTCTGTCCCCATCATGGAGAGCTGCCCTTTGCCTGTGCCTTTGCTTGGAGCTGCAGAGAGGACCAGAGCAAGCCCAGCTCCCCGTGCAATTGGCAGAGCAAGGTGTTTCAGGGAAGTGGTTGTTGGCATGGGGCTGGGGGATTTCTTTGGAGCTTAGTGATGTGTGCTTTGGAGCCAGGGACTTCTTTGTGTCTTGTCTCCTGCTGCCAGCCTTGGTGAAGGGCCAACAAGTAATTCCCTGGAGGCAGCCCTTGGTTGTTTATTCACATGCTGGTGCCTCCCGGTCAAGTTTGCAGACTGCGCCAAAAACAGTCCTGTAAATAGTTTTGGTGGAGTCATTAGAACGTGCTACACGAGGGCAGGGTGGAAGAGGGAGAAATGTTTTATTTTATTAAATGTTTTAGTTTTGGCTGGGAGTTGTTTAATGTTACTGGAAGAACGATCCTTTTCAAGGCAGCCCTATGCAGCGTGGATTGAGCATTGTTTCCAGCGCTGCTCCTATAGCAACAGGAGAGAGACAGCTCCTATGAACTTCGACTTACAGCTCTGGGAAATGAGCTGTCATTTAATTGCCCTTGACTGTGCTTGATATTTGATCTGACTCTAATAAAGTGATTTCAGCTGTGGAGAGGAATATAACTCCCCAAATCGTTCAGTGACTGCTTTAGAGCACCTCCAGAGACAACGTTACTGGGGATATGTAAGGGCGGACGGTCAGAAGAGATTTCTTGGCCATTCCTAGCACTCCTGTTAGCAAAGTGGGTATTTCCAGGTGTGAATGTTCCTACATGAGGATATTCTGGGTAGAAAGGGAGACTCCCGAAGTTGTCCTTGTGGCTGCCATGATGAGGTGAGAGCTGCTGTTGCCTTGTTCTGTGTCTGCATGATGTTCATTTTTCTGTCTGTGTGCCAGGGCACTGCAAAGTGCATCAGCCGTTGTTCCTGGTACTGGAGGTACCTGCACCACTGCTGGCGCGCTCAGAGGTTTTCTCTGGCATGGCTGGCACCAGTCCTGAGCTAATCAGCAACAGGTCTGAAGCAGTAAGAATGTTAACCTTGGTTTCCACTGCCAAATCCCTTGTCAACTGCTTTTAAAATATGATTTTAGTGGAGTTTACACTAAGGCAGGCTGCCTGGGAATGATGTGTGGGATGACTCCAGAGACTTGCTTTGCTTGTTTGCACCACAGAAAGTGAGAACAGGAACATCTCACTCAAAACAAAACAGGTTTTGTACAAAAGCTAAAGCTGGTGTGGGGTTTTGTGCATCTCTTGCTTTGTGCTGTTTGCAGTCAGGTGTCTTGGGTACAGGCAATACTAACTTGAAAACTTTGTGGTTTATAGCTTCGTGTTCTGCATTGGTCTTCCAGAAGACAGGACAACTTGGCTGCTGGAGGATGGATGTTGAAGAGGGCAAATTCACCCCTTTTCTCTGCTGGGAAAGGCACTTAATCTCTCTGTGCTCCTGTTATAACCTGCTCTCTTTTTTCTTTATTGGGGTACTTTGAGGAAGCAGAGGTTCTTTCAGGCAGCAAGATCAAAGAACTCTGTGTGATTGAGAGGCTAGAAATGTATCTTGTGGTGACACACCAATTGCCTGCCCTCTCTTCCAAAAACTGCTGCGTATCTTTTTGACAGGGGGACTTTAAGCCCCATGATTTGTTTGTGAGTCTGGTGCAGTGAAAATGACAGTCTGCCATGGGATATGCACCTGATACTGTGGGGAAGGTAGAAAATCTACTGGCTTGTAGCTGAGCACCTTTTCAACGTACAGATTTGTAGGGAACAAAAACTGCACTGCGACTGCAGCCAAATTCTGAGTGAGTGTGTAGTAGCTACAATGCAGCACGTGTTCTTTGGCTAGTGTTTGCCCTCAGCTCAAACCACTGTGTAAAAACCCAGCTCTTTGTAGAGACTGAAAAAATGGTGATCACGACTACAATATTTAGAGAGCGCTTTGAATTCGTGTACACTTGCCTGAATAGGCTTTGTAGGATCTGGGAGGATTTCTATCTTCCCAGGACTTTTAGTGCTTGTTGACTTGGTTCTGGTACTGGCATGGCTACAGGGCAGGGAGGTTTTGTGAGCGCTCTCTGAAAACACTGAGAACCCAGTGGCTTCGTTTCTGAGCTCTGGGCTCAACATGAACGGGATGAATAGGAAGATAATGAATAGGAAGGGATCAGGCAGAAAGCTGATTCGGCACAAAATGTTTTGTTTTGAAATGTGGTTCAATGCTACTGGTAAATTCTCCAGCGCAGACAAAGCCCTGCTTAAAAAAAAAAAAAAAAAAAAAAAAAAAGGAAAAGAAAACCTCAAACAAAAGGAACCCCACAATGCCCATGAGCAGAGTTGGGAAAATAGAATTTAAAATACCAGTAGTAGGCTGCAATGAAGAGTTTGCCTTGTCTGTCGGCTGACCCTGACCTTTGTGAACTCTCGCTCCTTGTTGTGTCAAACCCTCATTGCTATGAGCTCTCCGCAAACACAGCCAGGCACTGATTTGTGCTGCTTCCAGTGAGAGAAAAGAGAGGGTTATTGTTCCTCTCCTCAGTTCAATGACTAGTGAAGTGGTTCCTGTGTATAAATAGCGTAAAGTGCTTTGGGAGTTCAGGATAAAGGAGGCCTTATGGGACACAAGGGGATGTTGTTTGACGCAGAAGGAGTTTCCCTTGGTCACGCAAGGGAAGGTCCCTTGGCCGCTCCCTGCCGCCCTGCAGCTCCTGGTGGCGACTAGGTGCCTGGGAGGGCTGCTTCTTTCCCTGCTTGCCCATTCTGGGGGCAGGAGAAAGGAGGGCTTTCTGCTCTCAGGTTGTGGCTGACTCTGAGTGTTTTGTCAGGGAAGGGTTTTTTGTTTGCTTTGTAGTGAAACAGTGCTAGAGTACGGGCACACAGTCCCAGGCACGCTCGACCCCTCTTATCTTTCTCTCTTACGCTTTCTTTTCTGAATGGTTGTAAAATTGGTTTTATGCCAAGGTCTTTGTTCTCCTCAAGGGTCCCGCAGCCAGGCACTGCCTCACCCAGTTTGGCTAACTCCCTCATAAAACTCTTAATTTGCAGGTATGTGGGTGGTGCTGAACATGTAAATCCTTGCTGAGTTTGAAATTTATGCTTATTGTTATTTATGCTTCAGTAAATCCCTCCCCTAGGGAATAAACAGTCTTGAAAATATGAGTGAAAGGGCTGAGAGCTCTTCTCTGGAGAGACAGCTCTTGTCTCAAAGAGCAGGTGACTGCTCGGGTGTATTAGGCATGCAGTTCCTCTCTGGGTACCTGGCTCTCATCAAAATTAGCCGGAGTTTGGGGCTACATCACTCTTGAGGGGTTTATTCAAAACACAGCAGCTTGAGCTAGGGCAGAAGAAAGGAGGGATGTGGCAAGCATCCCGAGGGGTGACAGCAGGGCTGTCATGTGCCCGTGGAGATGTTGCCTAGACACAGAGTGTTGATAGGAGATCCTCCCAGACTCCCAGAATGGGAACGAACTTACCCTCTCTTCAGTTCTTTGGAAAAGTGCTCTCCCAGTCAAGAGGTAGTGTCAGGAGGGTCTGCCAAAGATGTCAAGGAGGAGGGTTTTTGACCGAAATCTGTTCCCTGTGCCTGCCCTCCCTCTCCGCTCCTCAAATTTAAATGACAATTCCTTAGAAGGAGCTTTTCCTCCTCGGTGGATGTCTGACTTGTGTTTTGCATTCTCCTCAGCCCTAGGCACAAGTAGTTTGACTTTGCAGCACGTTCCAACATGCTGAGATGGAAAGCAAAGCGTTGAGCTTTGTGTCCTGGGTCAGCTTTCGTTTCTGAAAAACCAGAAGGGAGCTGCATGAAGCAGATGAATAAAGGGCGGGGCACCAGGGCTGGTCTTGGAGGAGAGTTTGGGCCCAGCCTCAGGAGGATGCTTTAGAACTATTGCTTGTCTTGTAGGTGACTCTGCCTTTTCTCCTCTCCCTAGTTCCTCAAAAGTTCCCTTATCTGACCTTTAATTAACAAACCCAAGAACTTTAGCCTCCTTTCCAGTGGCACAAGAAACAGAATTTTCACTTGTTTCTCTGAGGAGATGTTTTTGTGGTCTAGAGGCTGTGTAGTAATGTGAATCAACAAGTCTCTGGCTCTTATTGGCATCATTTTTCATAGAGAATGGAAGCAGGAGTAATCCAAGCTGGTTATAAATGAATGTGTGTCATCCATACTGTGCTAGGTAAAGGCCTGCAGGAACCCCCCACTTGAACATAATAGAAAGTTAAAATGGCTAGGAATTGTTAAATTTGATCTGCTAATAAAAAGTACCTCTTTTTCTCTTCCCAGGTGGTTTTCAAATGCTCCATTATCCCACCCAGGCAAGTCAGGAAGTATTACTGCTCCCATATCTCTGTATGGGCAGCAGATAGGAGCCTAAGCCTTAGGCTTACTTTGTGAAGTAAATTGGTGTCATGGTGTAGATCAAAGGATCATTAATTCAGTATCTAGACAGGCTAGGGAGGAAGATTTGTTATTCTCTTCCCCTTCCATCCTTCTGCCTGTAGTGCCAGTGGAAACATTGCAGGGAGATTCAGACCTGCCTACTGCAGGATGAGGGTGAGATGGATGAGGTGATGGCAGTACAAGCGATTGCAAAAATTTTGGGACCCTCTGCCTTAGAAAAACAGAGGAAAGAGGGGATGCTAGAGGCATTTTCCAGTACAGCAGCCTTATGCAGTCTAGCTGTCTCTGCAGGAATGACAAGCCACGGGGTGACATGCCAAGCTTAGAGGGATGGAGTGCTAGCAAGGGCCCTCAGCCTTCTGCTCTACCATGTGCTGGGTATACTGGAGGATATTTCTTAAAAAGTGGTGTGGCTGACAGCCCAGGTGAAGTGCCTCTGCACTGGTACACTCAATGTGGGCGACAAAGAGGAGGAGTTGGAAGCCACTGTGCTGCTAGAAAGCCACAACCTGCTTGCCATGACTGAATCTTGGTGGGATGAATCCCATGACTGGAGTGTGGCTGGCAGTGGCTGTGTGGCTTCATCAGAAGGGAGAGCTGAGGAAGGAGAGAGGGTGGGGTTGCCCTTGATCAGGTTGAAAACTTGATCACTTCAAGACACTAACACCAAGGAGGGCTTTGCACTGCACAGAAGGATCTTCCTGAGCTTTCTCACGGAGTTGCTTTCTGGCCTTTTGCACCAGAATGAGCTGTCATTTTGTGTGCACAGCCTTGACAGGATTGATAGCAGCATTTACAGGATGCAGCAGTAAATACAAACCTGTTCTAACAACTTAATATCAGCAGAAGATGTTCGTGCTCCCCACTCTGCAGTTTAGCTCTTCCCTGTTATCCAGTGCATGCTTTGCAATTTAATCAAATGCATTCACAAGATGTATTCTAAAATCATGTGCTCTCTACTTAAAGGACTCGATGGCAAAGCATATAATCATATATTGATTTCAGAATAGTCTCTGGCGTAGTTCATGATTCTCTACATTTCTCTTCTTTTTTCCTTCAGCTTTCTGGTTTCCTAAATCCAGCAGCAGACTAGAGCTAGCAAGAAGAGAGGGAGTGGAAAAAAGCCTTTGAGGAGGACTGAGCATTTGCACTGGTGCTGTCACCTGCTTTGGTGGTGAAAGGTCAGTGTCAAGACTGCTGATCCATGTTGGCTGTCAGTTTAGGGTGGATAATGGCACACGGTGGGAATTTGAGCTCTTTACCTGCAAGCTTTAGGATTCCTCTCCTGGGAAGGCTTTGCTTAAATTACTTGTAGCTGCTTTCTGGCAGGCAATAAGCAACAGGAGGCCCTTTCTGAGGATGTTCAGTGGGTTGGGTAAGGTGTCAGTGGTAATGTTTTCATCTTACAGAGAGGGAACTCGAGAGAGATCATGCTTCCAAAGGCCGGAGTTTAGCCTTGGTGAAGAATGTCAGTGAGTTTGCTAAAGATTAAAGTTATTGGCCCACACCTGCACCGCACGTACCAAGGGGAGGACGTCTGCTTTGTTTGCTGCCAGGGTTATCTGGCCCAGCTCACATAGTCTCCAGTGGAACATTTCCCTCCAGGCCAGCAGTGTGCTCAGTGGTTGCACTTTTGTTACAGCAGAGGTGCAGGTGGGATTTCCTGCAGCAAGTCTTTCTGGTGTGCTTTGGCAAAGATGTTAGTAGTTATCTAAGTTGTATGAGTTATATGTGGAATAGTTGTCACTGATGTGTTGGATACCAATTTTCTTGCTATCACTCAAAAATCAATACTTTTAAATAATGATGCTTTTAATGGCCTGGGAGCTATTCATTTGCTTTGGCACTGTTTCTGCCCCATCTGTCAGATGCTGCTTTAGGGCAGGTTGTGCAGAAAAAACCTGCAGGCCTGGCTTTCTTTGCAGTGTAATTAAGTGCTGTTACTGTGCAAGTTGAGGCAAATGTACCAAGCAATGTCTGGGATGACTAAATGAATGTCTGTCCAGCAGGAGTGTGTGTGCGTGTGTGTGTGTGTGCATGTCATATGCTTTCTGAGCTGAGCTGTGTGTTCATGCCTATATGTGCCTTTGGGTCTGCAAAGAAAAATACAGTGGTGTGAAACACACAGAGCAAGTCCTGCCACTGAAATTTTAGGTTTCACAGTTGTCTGTGCAGTGCTTGTGTTTGCAGGTGCTCAGCACCCAGCACTGGAGCCATGCTGCTCAAGTTCTGGTGAGTTCTTGTGGTCTGGTTTGTCCAAAGGGTTCAGTCTCAGTGGGATGAGAGCCCAAGAAAATCAGACCATGGAATGGTTTTATGTTTGATGTGATTCCAGACTTGCCTGGCAGTCATGCACTGTGTATTCTTACCCTCCTAGGAGGTTGTGGCCTGCAGTCACATAAGGCATGATGAGCTCACTCTTTATATATTTTTTATCTTTTTGAGATGTTTGCACAGGTTCCTCCTTGCTTCACTGTTATTCCACTATTATTCAGTGTTACTTGTACAGTTCATCATTAGCACCTCTCCATCTCTGATGTATTTGAACTGGCAAGCCTCATAAATTATTGCCAAAATTGCTTTATCAGGCATTCCTCTCATTATAAGTATGTATTTTACTAATCATAGAAGAGGTAGTTCCAGTTCACTGGCTGAAATAATCTTTGCTGGCAAAAGCACTCTTGAGTCCGTGAAATCGTGTTGCTGTCGGGCTTTTGCCAATTTGTTAGTCACCTGGAGCCTGTCATGCTTCTCAGCTGGCATTCCTCCATCAGCAGAGTTTCTCAGTGCAGATCCTCATAAAATCACTGGGTTTAGAGAATGCTGAGGGTCTTGCACTGGGCAGGAAGAGAGAGGCAAGGGTCAGACTGAGAGACTTGCCCAAGTCTGTGTCAGAGTGGAAAGCTGGATTCAAGCTGTTCAACTCCCCATTTCTTGAATTAATCTTCAAATTGTTACCCCTTCCTTTCATCTGCAGGTTCTGTGACTTGTCTTTTCCTCTCAGCTTAATGTATTTAGTTTTCCCAAGAGAATTATTTCTCACTGTCATTTCTGTTGCAGTGTGTGTGGGCATCATAAGGAACCACTTGTTGATTCTTGTGACTTCCATAAAAATTCTTCCTTCCATTGTGTGGCTAATTTTTGCAGCCTGTATTCCTTGATTGCTTGCTGAAATTTAACTTGCTGATGAAGCTACTGTCTGTTGGACTGAACCAAATAAACTTCCTTCTGGAAGTACTTTTAGTTTTCTAACCACTTTTTCAGTTAGCAAAATACTTTCCATTATGAAGCTCATGTTTAATTAATATGTTTTTATGTATTTGTAAATATACCCCTGTGGCAGAGCTTGCCATTTCCTGTTCATCAGAGAGTTCATTTGTAATTATTGATAATGATTCAGAACAAGTTTTTGCCTCAGTATTTAAAATAGAACAGAATTATGTGTGTTAATTACTGTTGCTGCTTCTTGTCCGGTTTCAAGAGTGATTCATATCAGTTCTGAGGATTTGTTATAAGAATGGCTGAAGGCAAGAGACCCTGGTTTTGTCAGTGAATTCAGGATGAGGTCCCCATGTTCATCCTGGTGCTGTGACACTGATCAACAACACCTCTGTGCTTTTTGGGACCATGAGGCTCAGAGCCTGAAGTGGGGAAGCAGATTGTGGTTCCCTGCTCCCGCTGCTGAGGCTCCTTGGGAAAAACATTTCACTGCAGTCTCCTGCCCTCACTCTCCCCAAAGACCAGGATAGCTCCCTGAAGCCTGACCCTGTCTTTGCTGGTGATGGAAGGCACAGATCACCCTGTGTGAGGCAAGGAGCACAAACACTATTTCCAAACAGAGGGCCTAGAGAGCTGTCTTTGCCCCTGAATAGTTGTCTGGGTGAGTCATTAAGCATGCAGAGGCAGCCAGTGCCATCAGCTCTGCTCCTGGCTAGGAAGGATAGATCAAACAGGAGACAGCCCTGATTGCTTTCTGATTCATGGTCTGCCATCCCTGGTGATTCACCCTGCTTTATAAACCTGCAGCTGTTCCCTGCCAGCTTTCTGGAAACAGTCATATCCTCTCCTGCCAGCAGCAAAGCCAGGCTGCCTGAAAGGGCTGTACCCAGTGCTGGGTGGAGCAGGACCTGCAGTCTTGAGGGGGATTTCAGACTGTCATCTGATGCAAGTGCAGTCTCAGCTGTGCATCTGCCCAGTCCTCACCCCGGACAAGATGGAGCTGTGACTGGCATTTCTGAGCACTTGGATCAGAAGGAGGGACAAGTTAGTATCCCTTGCTAGGGCTCAGCACCGGCTCCTTGGTGATATGTAGGGGAAGGAAGGAAGGTTCCTATAATCCTCAGGAGCAAGAGGGAAACTGTGCCGAGGAGCCTAAGAACAGAAATCATGGTTATCATCCCCGGGTCAGTCTCTGTGAACCTGCAGTGCATGTTCCTCTACCTGCAGCCCTGATATTAGAAGAGGTGGCCACGAGACCCGTTACTGGGAGGCATCTCTGGGCTGAGGTACCTGTTCTGAGCTGTGCAGGCATGTGTGACTGCCTTGCTGCTGCCATTCTTGTTCCATGGCTTAATGAAGCCTCTGGGAACAGTAAATCTGTCACCTTTCATGAATGTTCTTGGGGCGTCTTTTCATAGAGAGTTTGCAAGCCTGGTCAGTGCATACAGTACCAGCAGCATCCATTCCTTCCCAAAGCCCGGGGCCATTTGTGCTGCAACATGGTAATTAATCTGAGCATTGCTAGAAGTTCTGATCTCTTCTGGAGATAACTCTGAAGAGTTGTTCTCCTTGATCTGTGCCACCATCTCAGAGCTGCTCCCTTTGCCAATAAAGCAGCATTCTCCTGCCAACTGCTGTTGCCAGATGTTATTCTGGAGAAAAATGTTTTTCTTGTGAAATGGTGACGGGGATGGGCATGGGTGCGACTGTTGGCATGTTCACACTCTTGCTTTCCTTGTTAGCTTCATTTGTTGGTTTCTAAAGCAGGGGCCTGGCTGGGGCTTTTGAGTAGGCTGGCATGAAGCACAAGGAAATAGTTTCCTGCAAATAAAATACAATTATGCTGTAGAACAGGCAACTACTGTTCCCAGCCTTGCTTCATCTGGCTCTAAAGCCAGACATTAGAAATGTGGTGGCAAAGATAGTGCTGGTAGTCACCTGATGTGCAGCCTGGCTGTGTGTACCTGTTTCTTACTTTCTTTGCTGTCAGGTGTTTATCCAAGGTAGATGGGTTTGTGCTGCATGGCTGCGTGCAGCTGCAGTGGGTCCCTGGAGGGAGCTTGTGCGAAGAAGTTTTGTAATTTAACTAAGCATGAACTCCATGCCTTTGGAAAAATGCACTCACAGAGGCTTTTTGCCTGCCTGCTTCCAGGGAAATTGCTGGTTTAGGAAAACATTGCACTCTGATCTTGGTGAACAATGCTTGCGTCATTCCTTGCTGGCTGGAGTGGCAGGAAAGGGATGATTTTTTAATTGAATGCAAGTGGTGAGGATTTGGTTGCACTTCTGCTTCCTGCCTCACACAGGTGATGCTGGCAGCTGTATTCTAGGCAGTGCTTTTGCCCTGTCAGCCTGGTCAGGCAGTGATGAGAATGTTTCTTTGAGAGGTTCAGACTTTGAGATCTGAACAGCAGAGTGTGAAGTGACATGGGGCTGTGTTTGCTGCAGACCCACTTCTGAGAAATGTGCTCCAGAGTGCAGCAGATCTGTAACACTGCGCTGGGACTAACTCACTACAAAACCCCATTCCTTACATATCTGCAGGGGCATTTTATGCTGTCAGATCATCTGAAGCCAAGGGCTGTGTTTCTTCCTCTTAGTAGCTGGGACAGTCTCTTAGTGTCCTGGGGGACAGCTAGCCAGGGAGAAGGGCCATGGAAAGTAAGCAGTGAGGAAGAGAATTAATTACTCCAACAGACTGCTGGGGTTCAAAAAGGATAGGACACCTATACTTATAACAAGTGTGTTCCCAGTTACAGTTATAAAGATCAAAAATAGCCCAAACTTAGAGGAGATTCTATTTAAGGCAGTGTAACTAATGCCAGTGAGAAAATAATATTCTTTGGAGACAGATTATTCCATAAATATCAGTGACCAAGGTTTCTGTTGCTGCCTTCAGAGCAGCAGCTACAGGTTCCTGTGGTCAGGAGCCAAACTGGGATTTTCTGGAGAACAGGCCCGGGATGGTGCAAGATCTTGTGTGTAGGTCATCCACATGGATACGAGAGCTCTTTATCTGAGCAAAGACTGTCCTGTGTCCCTGGGGTCAGCTGAATGGATGGTTCACTGTCCTAGTTCAGCAAAAGATTGCACGTGTTAGATCTTGCAGGAGGAGAGCAGTAATGCTGGCCTTCTGGGAGAAGTGGTGTGATGACTGACTCACTCAAGCTTTTCTGGTTTTGTTTTTATTTTTAGGAACTTGGTGAACCAGAAAGATGCGTGAGTATACAGAAAAGAAGGAAACATGTGGGACCATCTGTCTGAAGTACCTTCTCTTCATCTTCAACTTCTTTTTCTGGGTAAGAAAACTCAGTCTGTGTCAGAGGCGATGAGATGGCACTGCAGTTTTGGTGTCAGGGGTGCAGAAATTTTGGGCGCGATGAAGTCTTTGGGAAGAAGTGCTGATGTCAGTAGGACACAGCCTTTGTCCTGTTGGGTGAAATGTCACCCTTGGGGCTTGGCTACCCAAGCTGCAGAAGTTAAGGTTTGACACTGTAGCACGTGGCTGTTTCTAGGTCTTGTTACCAAATGCAGAACATGACAGGAAGCCCGAAAATAAGCCTTGATTTTTCACCTGCTTTACTTTTCCTGCATGCCTGAGGGTTCCACTGTCTTCTTGCCATTCCTCCTCTCGAAATGGCAGAGGGAGTGCTGGCAGATGACACACACTTTCTTGCAGCTAATCCACTTTAGAGCTTCTTAGAGTCATACTTTCCACCAGGAAAGTTACTGATGCCAAAGGATTGTGTTTTACTTTGGTGCATGGGACAGAGCAATGGAGTGTCTAGGTCAGAACTGTAAGGAAAACTGTCTGAGTGTACCAGAAGCTACCTAAAGCCCTCTGGAGGCTGAAGACTTACAAGGAGGGAGGGTGCTGCTAGAGATATGGTTGAGTTCTTTGTGTTCGCTTGCTACAAGGGTTAATGTTTAGCCAGCCAGGCTGGTCGTACAACGTTGTACTTGCCCAAATATAGCCAGTGTGGCTGTAGCACATTGGCTGTATTTGGGAGGACTCGGAGTGTCACCTGCTGTACACAGGTAGATGCCTTAGACAGCTTCCATCTCAGGCTGCCTGGGGTGCTGAGCTCAGTGCCTGGAAGCTCACGACTGCTTCAGTGCCAGTGAGTCCATCCTTAATGCAGATCATCTTTGGCTAGCTGATGGAGCTGTGGTACATCCTGCTGTCCCTGTCCAGTTGCTCTGGGAGATGAGGAACTTCATGCCTTAGCCAGCCCTCATTTGTTTGCTTTTCTCTCTCCTCAGCTGGCTGGCGGGGCCGTGATGGCAGTGGGCATCTGGACCCTGGCTGAGAAGAGTGACTACATCAGCCTGCTCTCCTCCAGCACATATTCTGCAACTGCTTACATCCTGGTGGTGGCTGGGGTGGTGGTCATGGTCACTGGCATCCTTGGGTGCTGTGCCACCTTCAAAGAGAGGCGGAATTTACTGAGAGTGGTAAGTTTTGCTCGATTGTTTTATTTGGGGGAGGTATCTTGGTTATGCTCCAGCCTTATTTGTTTGTCCTAGAGCAAATATCACTAAGGCCTCCAGCTCCTGACAGCAGTGTTGTCCAGGCCCCAGGGCACAGGTTTTACTGCAAAGCATTTTCTTTCATCCACAAAAAGAATGTGCTGCATGGTTCAAGAGTAAAAAGTGAGAATACTTTGTGTGAGGACATCTATTTGAAACTATTCAAAACAAAATCTTATGGCTTCTGTCTCTTGCTTCTTCCTTGCCTATTCTATATTCTGTTTTGGAAAATGGGAAGAGGGAGGAAAATATGAGAGACCTGTAACAAAACTAGCTTTTAATGACTTTAAGTTCAAGCCAGATTAATAGACTTTTTTACTTGGTTGTTAAAGATCAGAACATTTCCAATATTTTCTGCAGTTGAAAAAAAAATTACTTTCATCTGTTTTTATAATCTGCTGCTTCTTTTAGAGCATTCTCTGTGTTACTTCCTGAGCTCCCTGCTCACCCACCTACACTGAAGCTTTTTACCAGCCCTGAGGTTTCTATTTTGCGTGCTCCCTCTCAAATCTCCCTTTGAGTCTGGAGTGTGGCAGCAGTCTGTTTTAGTGTCTGGGCTGCAGTGGTGAGTGCAGTGACTGAAATAACAATCAGTGGCTCTTGGCTTTCACAGGTACAGAAAAAGGTACTTCAGTCGCCAGCTCCTCCCTTTGCAAATCCTTGTTTACCTGACCAACCCCATTTCTTCTCTTTAGTCTGGTTAGAGGAGCAGAAATAAGAGTAGTGAGCAAGCCTGATGCTTCACTTTTGTGCAGACCTGATAATCCCTGTGAGAGGCAGAGTAGGGCCAGGGAGGGAGAATAAATATAGGGGGAGACTTTGAGTGCATTGCTGATGCTTGTTCAGTGGGCTCCTGGTCTGTAGCAGTTGGTTTTGGCCTTGCTTCACTGACTCTCCATGCCAAAGAGATCTCCCTTTGTCTTTTTCCCTCAGCCAGAAGCTACGTATGAAAATCCAGTGGGGTTTTCTTTGTTATTCTGCCATAGAAAACTAATAATTGTCTCTTGGGAATGAAAGGTCACTCTGTCTCCTTACACCACACGTCCTTTCGGAGTGGCTGGTTGTGACAGACCTATTGTCTCTTCTTGCTTGTGCTCTGCTTTGGTTGCCCTGAGTAATCTGAGACAGGGCTGGGTGAGCCTGGCTGGGGACCTCTGCCAGCTCTGAGCTCAGACAGTAATCCTGACAGCTTCACAGTCACCCCAGGGGCTGTGCCAGCCGGTCCCACTTTCCCTCTGTACAAGAGACTCATGTCAGTATGGGAGGGAGCAGTATAAGCAGCACAGAGCTCTGCTCTTCCCAGTGCTGCCTTGGTGCTTTTAAAAGCCACTTACTGACAGCTTGGGATGCTGTTTGTAAAATGCATATCTGGTTTTTAGTTTGTTTTTCTCTTGAAAAGTTGTGAAGCTGTGAAGTTTTTTGCTGCCTTTCATGTCACTGGGTTTTATGAGTCCACTTCAAGGCTTTTCATAGTATTTCATTGCTCATCACTCACAACTGTGTTACTTTTTTGTCATTTTTTACTGGCCTTCCTTAACCTTGTGCTGTGGCTTGGGCAGCAGAGGTGGAGTTTCTCTGGCTCCATGAGCAGGCAAGGCAGTGGATCTGCAGCCTGGCTGGCTGTCATGCTGCAATCCAGCTCTTTACAAAGACACCACTATTATATCATACTTCAGTCAAACTGCAGCAGGAGTCCCAGGGAAAGACCTGTCAAATAGAAGACCTTGCTTATAAAGAGAGAAGGTGAACTTTCTTCAGGTCTGGCCCCTCACATTGGCTTCTCTAGTCAGCTACCTTGGACAGGGAGGAGGGAACACACATGGATTAGGATTTCTGTTCCTGCTGCATTTCAGCCTGGACCCCTCCCACTGAAGTGGGGTTGCTGATTTAGGAGTATCGTTGCTCTCTGTCTCTTTTTCTCAGGTAGTAGAAAGATGTCTCTAGATAATTATTTGGGTTGTAGGTGGGTTGAACCATTTTTTGTGTTACTCAGAGAAAACACACTTCACACTTGGTACCTCACTTGAAACTGGATGGAAGCAGTTTGGACTCCGAAGATCTTGAGGAGACACCCAATAGCCCTGACTCTGTCTTGGAGCAAGAGCCAAGGTGAATTTTGCTTGGAGCCCACGCCGGTCCAGGCATGTGTTTGCTAGAGAGCTTCTGGTGATCCCACATTTCTGACTTGGGAAACAAGTTCCATGGCAGAGCTGGCCTACTCCTCCCATGGCAGACCTCTAAGAAAGCCCTGCAGCTACAGCTGAAGAGAAGGGAGAGCAGCCCTGTGCTCTGTGTGTGTCCAGACTGAAAGCTGCTGCTTGCCTGTATCAGTATGATACTTAGAAGTGGCCCTGAGGGAATGATGAGTAAGACAATGGTGGAGTGTATCAGCAGAGGCAGGCTGGGTTCATGAGTGATAGATGCACTAACCTCCCTCACAAGGTTTTCCTTGTGACTCAGATTTGTTCAGGTCTGCTGGATATGTGTTTGTTTCCATCCACTGTAAGCCAGCACAGTGAGCAGAGAGCTTGTGGTGACATACCTTTAGCTCTACCTGAATGCATCTGACATTACACAGAGCAAGCAAAAATAAATAAGCTTTCCAGCCCATTGGTTGTTCTCAGCATCCTGCCATCCTCCTGCCCCTCCTTGGCAGAGAAATGATGTCAGGTCAGTTAAGGCATAACAAGGTCCCAACAAAGAGAGCCAGCCGTTCTGTCAAGGCCTGCCAACCCGTTCTTGCCCCTTTTCAACCTCCTGGGAGTGTTGGGAGCAGCCTTTAGCTCTCCTGCACTCCAGTGGGTGACTCACTGCCCTGGGATGAATGGGTACCTTGTACAGGGCTGCAGAGCTGGTCAGGATCGCTGCGGGGGAGAGCCTGGGGCAGGGGAGTGAAAGGCCAAGATTGTGTGCTCAGATTAATGCCTGGTCTGCAGATAAAACCCAGCTGCCCTTCCTTTGCAGCTGCTGAAGCCCAGCAGGGTTGAAAGAGGAAGCCTGAGTGTTTGTGTCATTTTACTCCTGCAGGAGGGGCTGGGAAATACCTACTGAAAAGAGTTCACAGTGGGGGTGTAACCCTTCTGCAAGAGAAGGCATCCTCTTGTGTCCAGACCTTCACTGTCCTTTTTTGTGCAGGTTTGATGTCCAGTTACATTTGTAGGGAGTAATTTGCTTCGTCTCTTGGTAACAGACCTTTCTTAAGGTTGAGGGTAAAACAGAAAATAGAAGATATTTTGTTTGTTCTGTCCTGGGGACGCCAACCATTACAGGAACTTAGCTTGAGGTCCTTGTTATGGTCCTGGAACTGGAGTTTCTTCAGCTTTATCTGCAGAAAGATTAATTTAATAGCAGTCACAGAGCAGCCTGGATCTGTAAAGAAACTGTTCATTGCTGACCATGAGCAAGGGCAGGGCTGTTTGTCATCAGAGAAGTTCTCCCTGAAAAGCTGTCTTGGACCCTAAGCAGAAATGGACACATCACCCTGGCTCTTCAGGCCTGCCTAGTCCTTTTAATCTACTGCACATATTCCTCATGAGTTTGGCTTTCTTACATGTTTGTGAATAGAACAGAACTCCCAAACAATTTTCTGTACTGCCCATTTGATTCTCCGTGTGGTAAGCAGGGCTTACCCTTTTCACTTCATTGCCATTAAGCCCTTTTAAGAAATAGTCATGTTCTCCTATTAGTCTTCTAAGAGTTCTTCTCACTTTGATTTTGAGATGCTAAGCTTTTCCATCGAGATCCCAGTTCAGGAGCACACACAGTCCCAGTGCTGAGAGTGAATCAGTGCTGAAGTCCATCCACTTCAACGCTGCCCCTCAGCCTGTGGCTGCGCCCTGCAAAAGTCGCTGGGAGCACAGTGATGCTTTATGCTTAGCTGCTGTGCTGTGTGTTTGGTGAAATGGGCCCTCTGTGGTTTTATTGAATCATCTTATATTGCTCCTTAGTAACTTGGTGAAATGCCCTAAGCAATGTCAAAACAAGCAAAAAAGTTTAAATTTTTCTTTTGTATTGATGTCAGAATCAGATATTTTCTATGATACTGAGTGTAGTCATTAGTTTATCTACCAACGACTTTCTTTAATACAGTGATCTTATCTTGGTTGCCTGCACTTTTCCATTCTCTGTATCCCTCTGGCTCTGTGAGTTAAACTCACACTTGCTGCTGCTTGTCTTCAGTTATTCTGTGGTTTGGTGTTTTTTTATTAATCTATGGGATTGTTCCTTTCCTGCCCTATTGAAGTCTTAATCCCAGCCCCTGCTTTTGAACACTGCTGCAGAAAAGCATTGGTGAAGACAGAGTCAGGCATTTTACCAGGTAAAGAAAAGCTGCCTCCTGGCATCTCTTCTCCTGTTCTAATGTATTTTTCCCATTATTTTACAGTACTTCATATTGTTGCTATGCATCTTTCTTCTGGAGATCATTGCAGGAATCCTGGCTTATATCTACTACCAGCAGGTGAGTGGACATTAGTCCTAGGAGACTCAAACAAGGTAGAGAAAACAGCTTGTTATAATCCCATTTCTTCAGCCAGAATTTGGCCTGGATGCTTGGGACATAGGTCTGTTTGTGGTTCACCTACTCATTCCACTCCATGTACAAAAGACCTTGTAGTATTTACTGATTTTGACAAAATGGTGGTCATTACTCCAAGGGGCTGCTCAGCCCTTCTGCTCAGCTCACCACCTTCCTGTGGTGCACTTTGTGCCCTGTTTTTCTGCAGACCCTTGAAGAAGACAGTTTTTGAGGCTGTGTAGATCCAGGAACTCTCCTAACAGCCTTCAAGGCACAGTGCAAGCAACTGAAATGACGTTAGTGCCACTCTAGCGTGTTCAGGACACAGGAACAGTTCCTGCTGCATCTGGCAAAGGTGATGAATGGACCAGCTGAGAGGTCCTTTCAGACAGGACAGGCTCCCGACAGCTGCAGGTCTGGCTTGGCACTTCCTGCAGTTGCCGAGAGCAGAGCTTAATTCATCACTTTGCTTTCAAAGGGAGTTGAACTGCCGAGGCACAAACAGCGTGCAAAGTTGCTCTCATGTCTGGAAATTGATGGGAAGTGGCAAATTAGGATTGTTATCAAATGGCTGTCTAAAAAGCAGCTGAACATCCTGTCTTGTTGACTTCACTGCCAGGACTCCTTGCCATTCCATTTTCTCTTGGGCCTTCTGTGCTTTGCCTTGGATGGGCACTGGTGGTTTGCAAGGAGCCAAAGAACTGTACTGGCTCCTGCCAGGAGGGATCTGGGCTATGTATGTGCATATTTAACAGGAAAAGATCAATCCTGGCAGGCAGGGCAGGAAGCCAGGATCTGTCCATCCATCTGTGCAAAGGCATGAGGTTCATATGTGACAGTGGATGAAGAGGAGCTGATCCCTGGGTTGAAATAAGGGACAGCATATTCAGAACTGTACCCTTGAGTGCTTTAGATCACTTGAGTGCATCTCTGATCAACAGCTGCACATCCCTTTGTCCTCTGGCTGATAAATCCTGCTTCTCTCTTGGTTGCAGGCTGCTTGCTCTGTTTGCCACTGTTTTTATTTCAGCCTTTGCTTTGGTGTCTAAGGCTTGCATGTGTGTGTCTTAACTGGTTCTTTATCTCTGTTCCATGCTGCAGTTCTTCCCCGTGAGCCCGCAGGTAACTGCTTTTCTCCCAAGTAATAATTCTGCTAATGGACTCTCTTTATTTGCCTCTGCCTTCCAGCTGCTGAACCTTTTCCTTTCTTTCTATTATGCTAAGTCCTTTGCATTTCCATAGAGCTTCCCAGCCCAAGATCTCAAAGCATTTTGCAAATATTAATGAATGACACCTCGTATCATCTCTGTGAGGTAGGTGTTGTCCCATCTGACACAGGGGATTGGAGAAAGCAGTGTTTCAAAGGGAGAATAAATTCCAGGCTGTATTTTGCACAGTGTAGCATAACCAGATGTTTGACCTCTCATTTACTATTTACTATGTACTATATAGAATAAAATGTATATAAAGAGGTAGCTCAGCTCTTTATTCCATTGGCCCCATCTAAAATGCATGTTGGCATTGTTTATTGGCATAGGAAAGTTGGAATTTCAAAGGTGTTGGACTAAAGCAGTGCTGCTGCATGAACCAGTATGGAGAAAAAAAAAAATAAAAAAGCTGCAACCAAGATAACAAAAAAAGGATTTGGCTCTTTGGCATTTCTTGGCTGTCACCAAAGGGTGAGAAGAATTCAGCTAGATTTAAAGAGTCTCCTTAGGAATAAGTGTTTGAATCCAATCACTTGAATGTGCCAGTGGTTTTTGATGATGCTTTCAGAAATTCTGCTCTTGCAAAATCTGACTTTGTCTCTCTATTATCAAGAAAGGCCTTGCAGTGATTTTTGCAATCACACTCTTAATTCCCTCCTGTGGCATCCTTTTTCAAGATGATCCAACAGCTGTTTGGTCCATGTGGCCTCAGTCCATCATGGCAAGGACTCTGATTTCTTCCTGCTCCTGGACAGAGTGATTTGTATTTGTTACAAAACTAGAAATTTTAGTATTTTTTTACAGGCTTTAGAGGGAGAAGACTGCACATAGTCTCACAGGCATATTCATATTTAAGCAGGCACACTTTTGTATTCCCTTTCATTGCAGGCATGCCTTGGCAATCTTGCATATTCAAGGTGAGAAGCCTTGTGGGGATGTGTACCACAGGTTGAAATTTAATCCCAAAGCACCTCCTCAGAGTTATCAAAACAGAGACCTGTAATCATTTGGAATTAAGCCTGTCCAGTCCAGCCTTGGAGAATGATCTTGAAGGGAGCTGTAGCTTCCACTAGGTTCTCCATCTTCCTCTTGAAACAAAGGCAGTGGAATGTATGCAGGGCTTTGGGTCATTCTGAGGAGTGAGTTTGCCTTGTCATTTTATCCCATTTGTCTGTTCCATTCAGCTGAGCCTGGAGCTGAAGCAAAATTTGAAGAACACCATGACCCAGAAGTACCGGAGGGAGGGAGAAGAGAGTGTTACCAGTGCAGTGGACAAACTACAGCAGGAGGTGGGTGTCTCTGGAGGGCATTAATGCAACTTCAGGGCTTGAAGCCAAGCACACAAAAGGCATCTCTTGACATCCAACCTACAGGTATTTCTTCTGTATGCTGAGTGTATGTTGTGATTCAAGACAAAGTTGGGTGAGGTGCAGGACCTGAGCCATGCAACTGGCAGAATTGCATGGTGTGCTCACTGAATTGCATGACCAGTAGCACTGGGGAAATGATATCTGAACTGCTCCCAGTGAACTGGAGCTGCCAAGTCACTCTGACAGCTGCTTCTACTTTCCCAGTTCAAAGCTTTGGAGAAATTGCTGACATTTTTCATTAAGCTTTTCAGTACTCTAGAGAGCAAGATGTAATGAAAGAAAAGCTCTCCTGCCACTATTGCTTGCTGTGCCTGGCGCAGGGGTGGTTCAGGTTAGGGCTGCCACAGTTCTGACAGGTTTTCCCACAGAAAAGGCTCTTGTGCATAGGCACTTTCTAAGCACAGGGACTACTCTTTGCATAGTGCCGTAGCAGGTTCATTTGTGATGGTAACTGGTAATTAAGCTTATCCTGTTGCCATCATGAACATGCAGTTATGAGCTGAGGCAGCTGCAGGTGCACTCTGGTTACAGTTCATCCCAGCAGTAAACAAAAGTCACAGCTGCTGAAGGGTGGATGAACTTGATATTTAAATTGCCATTTGGAGAACTCTTAACACAAAAATCACTGGTAATTATAAAAAAAAAACAACAAACCCATGAGATAGCTGGAGCGTCTGCAAAGGAGGGTGAAGCCCAGGGTTTGGTGTGGGAGGCTGGAGGGAGAAGAAGGTTGCAGTGCTTGCAGGCTCAGCCTTTGCTGTCTGTGTGCAGTTCAAGTGCTGTGGGAGCAACAACTACACGGACTGGGCCGACAGCCTGTGGATCAAATCTTCAGAGGCCAGTGGGAGGAAAGTCCCAGACAGCTGCTGTAAGACCATCACTGACCTGTGTGGCAGGAGAGACCATCCCTCCAACATCTACAAGGAGGTAAAGAGCAGAAGGGCTTCAGAGCTTTACACACCTGTCACAAAGTGTGTAAAGGAGGTGGGCAGGGAGTGACTGTGTTGGGTTATTACTGCAAACTGGCAGCAGGCTTCAAAATCAGTAACTTTCCTTGGAATGTAGAATTCATTCTTTAGCTGAGTGTTCAGCTCTGTAGACTGCTATTTAATATGTAGATATAGAGGAAAATTATTAATTATGTTTGTTACCACTGGGTGCATTAATTATGGGGAGAAGCAGGAGAGGTTGTTGATTCTGGCAAGAGGTTTGGATGCAAGTCCTACATTTGACACAGCTTCGTGTGGTTGGAATTACTCTGTGAGGTGCAAATGGAGATACTTCTGGTCCTTGATTCACAGTTGCAAGGCAGAGGCAGACAGCGTGGCTTTCCAGGTACACACCAAAACTCACTGCTGTAATAAATAGCAGTGGGAAGAATTTACTCTTAAAAGGTTTCAGTTATGTTACGGTTGTTGGTGCTGGATGCACTTAGCAGCATTTCCTTGGCCTTTTGGCCTCACAGGGATAAACATCCCCTCCAGGCAGGAGCTAGGCAGTGAGTGAGGGAATCTTTCTCCACATACCTGAGAGAAGAATGTCACTGTGTGTGATGTGGTCAGTTCTTCTGCATTTCTCCTGCATTGCCAGCAGCCACCTTGGGTTTGTTCAGAGGTTCCTGAGCCAGCTGGTCCCGAGCAATACCAGGCACAAGGCAGTTCACATCATCTGCTTAGCTCTTCCAGAGATACCAGGGCAAGAGATTGCTCACAGACACCACTTTTTAATGTGCCACTTTCAAGGGTTGCAAACACTGGATTAAAGAGAACAAGAGGTTAAAATGAAGCTGATTTTTCATGTCCCTCCTTTCCCCCTACAGAGTGGTTGCATTACCAAGCTGGAAAACTTCATTCAGGAGCATCTGAAAATTATTGGGGCAGTGGGCATCAGCATTGCTTGTGTGCAGGTAAAAAGGGCTGAGGGGAGTTTTGGGGTGCTGGGCAGAAGCCGAAGGAACTCCCGAGCTTAGAGATGGAAAAAAGATGTTTTATTGCTCTTCCCTGCCTGGCAAGGAGAAGTTGCCAGGTCCTTTGGGGACCCGAGGATTCACCAGGTCCAAAGCAAAAGCTTTTGTGCCAGTCTGGTGAATTGCCTGCAGGTGACCCGTATCCAGCGGGGCCGGGGAAGGAGCTGTGCCCCGGGGCTGGAGTTGTGCTCCGGGGCGCTGGGAGGCCGTGGCTCGGCGGCCCGAGGAAGCCCTCCTGTGGCTGTGTCCCGTAAGTGCCCGCCCGCAGCACGGCCCTTCCCAGCCGGCATTATCTCCAGCTACCCAGACTTTTTCCTGCAGCCGTGTCGTGTTGAAGAACAGCCCTGTGGGTCTGCGATGATTTGCGAGAGGGTGATGAACAAAGGCGTAGAATGTGAATGTCTTGCACTCTCATTTTAAGAGGGGAGGGCTCAGGGTATTCTTTTCTCGCGATGCAGATGTGTCTGGAGTTCCTCATCTTCCCCTTTGTTCTGGCAAGCAGCCAAATTATGCCCCAGGAAGCTACTGGTGGTTAATTACAAAGATTAGCAGAGATTGTTTTTTCCTGCTGCCTACTGCAAGCTGGAATGTGTTATCCCCGTGTAGGAGCTGGCTGACACTCCAGCGTGGCTCTGAACTGTTAGTTTGCAAGTTGCTGACTCCACTGCATCCCTTCTGTGGTTTTCATGTATTTCTTTCTTCCCTTTACCCTGTAGATCTTTGGGATGATTTTCACCTGCTGCTTGTACAAGAGTTTAAAGTCAGAACCATATTAATAGCTCTGAGAGCTCTGTCGCTCCCCCTCTGCCACTTCCCTTAGCACCTGCCAACCTGACCACTCTCCACCACCACCAAAGTGTCTGCAACTTGAGGACTTGGCTCTGTAATTGAATGCCTTTAGAACCGTGCACTGCCTTACCTGCCCCTCTGGGCAAAGTCACCCTCTTTGCTGTGTACAAGGCAGCTGGGAGTTCAGCAGGTCCTCTTCAGTGTCAAGAAACAAAAGAGCTGTGGATCTTCTGCTGGAAGCTTTAGCGCAACAGTCCCTTGATATAACTACAAAGCAAGATTTATCCAAGGCCATTTCCCTTGAGGCTTTTCCAGAGCCAACCTGGAGCTATGAGGATGCTGTACAAGAATCACGGTTTGCTCTCTGGAGAAGTGGCTGAGCAGTCCCGGGCATTGGCTGTGAGGATGGATGATGGTTCTGCACTGAGCTGGAGCCAGAGCTGAGTTTCTCATACATGGAAGATTTCTCTCTCTGCCTCCTCCCAAGTGTGCACCGATGTCCTAACACTGCTGTTCTCCACCAGAGAGGATGCTTGCCTGGTTACTGGGAGCAGGAGCTACTTGCCCAGCCACCCGGGAGCACAACTTGGTGCAGCTGAAACCTAGATGTGACACTCATCTTGCCAAGATGTTGTGGGTGCCTTAGGATTTCTCAGCAATTCTTCCTCCTCTTCCTTGAAGCCTCCTCCAACACAGTGCCATTAGGAGCCACAAGAGACCTTTTGCTTCCCTGCAGTTCTGGAGCAAAGATGATGGACTGCCTTTTTGGGGTTTATTCTGTTCTATTGACTGGTTTCCAGCATGAGTGAGGACTCTTATTCCCACCCCCCTACCCCCTGATGAGATTTGGTGAAGAGCTGGTCTTTTTGTGGGGCTGCCATATCTTGCTACCCTTTTGGCCTGCTCAGTTAGTGAAAATACTTTTTTCATCTGTTACATGTTGAGAGGTTCCCCTGGTTTGATTTTTCTATCTAAAACCCCCAGGTTTGCCTCCCTTGGCAGGATATTGATATACACCAATGTTGTTCAGCCTCCAAGGAACTTGCTAATCACCTGAGGGTTTTCTGGCTTTGTCTGGAAGCTCACTTTACTGGTTACTGCCAAGAAAGTCGGGAGAATCAGTTTCAACCAGTTGCCCCAGTGTTGTTGGTAAATGGGTAGTGCTGGGTTAGCTGTTTGCTGCTGAGGAATAGGTTTGAATTAAATATTGTCTCTGCATTAGGGTCCTGGATACATAGAGGACACAGACATTGCCATGGACTTGGTGCCAGCAGGATCATGGCCTGAATTCACAGGATCTTGTCTTCTCTTGTGTTGTTTCCTTCTTCCTGGTGTGCCTCTTACACTCATGAAGCAGCAGAAAGGGGAGTTTGGTATTTCTGGGCAGTGAAGATAAGATCAGACCTTCATAAATAAATTTTTTCCCTCTTCTGGCCTTTTAGCAGTGCTGGCTGAGCCCTGTCCCCAGCAGCAGACAGGCAGCATAAGCAGAATCATCCAGACCAGTAAAGGGTCTTGCAGCATTGTGGGGGTTTTGGTTCACAGAGCAGAAATTGTGGACTGGAGCTAAAGGGTGATGTGCTAAAATTCAGAGCAGGTCAATCTGAAACTCCTCCATTATCAGTCCTATGAAATAATCCTCAACTAATGCAGAAAGAGAGGTGGAGGAACTGAGGTGTATCCTTGGTTCCACAACAGTAAGAAAGAGAGGAAAGGAATCTAAATTATTCTGTAATGATCTAAAGGAGAAATCTCTAAATTATTTCTTGTTTTATAGTAAAATTCCTTAACAAGTATTGACTACTAACTAAGAGGAAAATATTGAGCATGTTGCTTGAAGCAATATTTCTGATTTCTTAAGCATATCTTCATAGCTGCCTTTGCCCATTCCCTTCGAATGCGTTGTGCAGGGTTGGGAGAGGCCAGGAAGAACGAGACATGAACAGTAAGTTGGCTTGTGTCCACTGAATTGTTTTATACTTTTTCTCTGTGTAACAATATTCATCGCTTTTGGTTTTTTTTAACCCAGTTTAAGTTGCTGGCCAATAAGAAAATAAAGCTTAAGACTCTGTCCTGACTGTGTGCGGCACAACTGAAGGGCTCCCAGGAGCCAGGTGAGTTCTCTGGCTTGCTCAGATCCTGCTGCTGAGGAGCCAACTCCTCGAGAAGAAGAATGAAGGAAGCTGGGGGAGAGTCAGCTCCACACCCCTGCCAGCCTGGGTGTGATGAGCTGATGTGGGTGCTGCAGGCTGCTCCCCCTGAGAGCTGAGGGTGCAGATCCTCCGGGGTTCCTGAGGTCACAGGCATTACTTGAGGACACTGGAGTCCCTGGTAGGGGTTACTTGAGGACATTTGAGGCTCTGATCATTGATGAAGGAGTCAAATGAGAACACAGGGGTTAATTATCATGAGCTCAGGTCTAATGGAAAGGGGCAGTTTGGTGTAATGGATCAAAACCTGCCAGTGCAGTCCAGGGGAGCCCAAGGCCTCAGGGTCACCCAGTGGCCTGCAGTGTCACCCATCATTTGCCCTCTGTCCTGTCAGGGTAGTGACGGGTGGTTATGAATTTTGTTAATATTTATTATTAATTAGTAGTATTAGTTTATTTTTAGTGTTTATTGTCTCCTGTAAGCATTAGCATTTGTAGTGTTCTATTAGCTATTAATACAAGTATCAAAAATTCCACTGTTGGGATCTATTAAATTCTCTTTACAATATTATGTCTTAGGATCCAGTAGTATAATCACCTATCGCAGCCTAAAACTATGATGATTTATTAGAATGAATAGCAGATCTATCAGTATTGGTAGTTATTAGTGTATTAGTAGCTGCCACAGGGGTACAAATGTCTCCTGTTGGAACCTCCATGGGGTTTGGACCTGACTAGGGGCAGGTCAAAAAGTGAGGGCAGACTGATGCCGTGTTCCATCCTCACCCCTGGGGTGGTAGGGGTGGGGATGCGCCGTGACGCGCTCGGCGCCCGCGGTGTCCCCTGCCCGCGGTGTGTGTCCCCTGCCCGCGGTGTGTGTCCCCTGCCCGCGGTGTGTGTCCCCTGCCCGCGGTGTGTGTCCCCTGCCCGCGGTGTCCCGGCCCGCGGTGTGTGTCCCCTGCCCGCGGTGTGTGTCCCCTGCCCGCGGTGTCCCGGCCCGCGGTGGGTGTCCCCTGCCCGCGGTGTGTGTCCCCTGCCCGCGGTGTCCCGGCCCGCCGTGTCCCGGCCGCAGTGCGGGGCGCGGCCGCGCGGTGGCGATGGGGACACGGCGGTGGCCGTGGGGACTCGGCGCTGTCCCAGCCGCGGGGAATCCCGCCCGGGAAGGGCCGGCCGCGCCCTCCAGCCGCAGCCGCGGGACTGCTGTGCATTCCTGGGATGCGTTGGGTGAGACAGGAATGTGACCGTTCATGAGACCTCCTTCCTCCCAAGCCCCATTTCCAGGAGAAGTGAGTTGAAGGTGGGGCACAAACCGAGAACGAAGGGCTGTCCTGTTACCCTCCGTGTTCTCAGGGGTGCAGTGTGGCACAGCCACCCTTGCCCACCGCCTGAGGGAAATTAGCACCCTTTCTGCAATACTGTTGTATTGCGGGCGATGTCTGTGACGCCTGGAGCAGAGTGTTTCTAAGCATAAAGCTATTGCTTTAAAGCGATTTCTCTTCGTCTTTGGAAGGGCCTCTTCAGTGTTCCTGATCAAGGTGCCACCGCCATCTTACAGCCTCAGGTCTCTTGGGTGCTTCCCTCCCTCGAGACAGGAGCCCAGGCGTGTCTCGGTTTGGAGATCTCATCTGTGCTGATTGCCCTTTGCAGCAGTTAGCCCAGCCCTGGGGTGGCCAGGTGGTCGGCACAATTTGCTCAGGAATAAAAGGGGAAGCAGCTGTAGTGGTAAGCAGTTTCCTCAAGGGTCCGGCTTTGGGCAGTCACTCTGTTCCTGCAGTTTCAAAACAGAGTATTTCATGCTCCCCTGCAGGGCTGCTTCTAACCCCGAACCAGTTCACAGACATGCCCTTTCTTCTGCCATTTAACTAGGGGGATTTTCCCCCTAGGGAGGCCTTGGTGCCCCTTCCTTTTGCCATTTATGAAGCCTCCTTTCAGTGGTGGTTGTAATGCCCTTGTTTTCCTGATGGGCTGGGACTGAGCACGGCTGCAGCAGTGGAGAGAAAGTCGAGGCTCAGGCAGTGATACTCTCCTCCCTTCTGAGACAGGACAAATACAGTCTGCTTGGGAAATGGCAAAGGGGAATGCTCTCTCCTTTCCCAGCTGGCCACAGAGGCAACGGGGAGCAGATTCATGTGGTGCCTTCAAAGATGACAAATTCCTTGTGGGGAGGGAGTGTAATGCTCTCAAACGAGCTGTAATCACATGAGCAGCAAGGATGCTGATGCCCCCCAAATGCATTCAGTGACTCATTCCAGCATCATTCCAAGTGCACCGTTCTGGGGTTCTGAAGGCCTCTTGAGGCTGCTCCTCCTGCCTTCCCGCTGCCGGCATTCCCTGAGAGGAGGCTGCACGGGCCGAGCCCATCAGGATCAGCAGCTTTCCCTGCTCTGATTACGGCTCCTCTCCGCAAAAATGAGCTGCTGAGCATCACGCATTGCCAGCCTTCATTTTTCTGTGTAGTGAACTATGCTGCTGACAAGAGAAGAGCAGTTTCTGCCCACACAGGGTGTAGGGAGAGTGCCGTGCCCTGGCAGGGTCTGATCCTGCCGCCGGCTGCTCTCTCCCCACACTGGGGCAGCAACAGCCAACCTTGCCCCCTGCAGCCCCAGATGTGACTTTGGTGGCTGGCACATGTGTCCCTGGCAGCCATGGGGAGAGCGTGAGGGTCACGCTGAGCCCCTTGCACCCCTGGGCTCAGAGACAGCCAAAGCAGGCACTGACACTGGGGTGCAGAGGTGTGAGGTGACACTCAATAGCTTTGACCTTCTGCGTGTGTTTGTACATCTGTAGATCTGCCACACTGGAGGATTTCCACTGCCCACAGAAACCCTTACAGGTGAGCTTTGTATTTCTTCTTTGCTCAGAAAGGCTGGAACTGCTTTATCCCAGAAGTCTGACACCAAAAAATGTGCTTGATCCTTCCAGAGCCGTGGTTCCCCTCTCCCTCCTGCCCAATTCCTGGGAGAGCTTCCTGTTTAATCATCTTTTTACCCTCACAAGCAGTCTTCAGTGACTAATTGCTTCCCCATGTTGTTTTACATGCATTGATTGCTTGCTGCCCATTTTGGGATGCAGAATTAAGCAATGATGACCTGAAATGTGAGGCACCAGGCTCGGGTTTTGGACCTCAGCTGCTGTCTTCACTCCAGCTCAATTCCCTCCAGACTGAAATAACAGCTAATGTCACTACATCTGAAGCATGTTCCTCCACACCCAGCTCTTGTGGTTCTTCTTGCATGTTATTCCTCTGTTATATACTGAGCATCATCAGGACCTATTTTACATTCACCTAAATTAAATCTTGTCCCATTTAAATGTGCCCGACTCTCTGAGATATCCCAGGCTAATTCACATTTTGTCTTTGTGTTTTCCATCCGTCTTCCATCATCGTTCCACAAACATGATCAACGTTATAATTTATTTCCTTTTCCTCCTTCCTCCCTCTCCCACCGCCCTTTTCCAGGTTTTTAATAGCAGCCAGTTAAAGGCTGACGTGCTCTTTCCTCTGCTGAATGCCTCGTGCTCTGCGGATGGGGCTCATGAATGATTCAGTTGTTTAGGCTCTAGCTGGCGGTTGTGGCAGGATTACTCAAAAGAAACGTTTGAGGTTTGTCTACAGTTCCAGATTGAAAAATCCTGAACCCCAAAACAGGGAGCAGAGCCCTAACTCATGGAACAGTGAAGAAGGTTGCATGTGTATTAAATAGATTTTTCACATGTATTTTACAGTTCACTTACCGCAGGTGATGTCACGGGATCAGGCTATTAAAATCACAGTTCCAACAAATGTGAGATGTTGGCCCCCTTTACACCAAAAAAACAACTCTGCCTTCAGGGAACGAACTGAATTTACACAAACGTGGGCGAGAAGAGGCAGCATTTCACAAGCAGAGCAGTGGGTTGGCGGGGATGTGGTTTTGGTTCTGACTGGAATACAGGAGTTGTGTCCCCAGTCTGCCTGGAGGCTTGAGGGCATCTCGTGGACCAGGAGTTTTTGGCAGAGCTCATGACTCCTTTGGAGAAATGAGGAGCTACTCAGGTTGTGCTGGTGCTGGTGCTGGGCGGGAGTGGGGGAGCAGACAGCAGTACAGGAAAAGTCCATCCTGCACCTCCCGAGTGAGAGCTGGGCTCCTTCTCACCTTTGAGCCCCCTGCAGGAGGGCCTGCTCCACACGATGGACAAATTAATTCCAAGCAGTGTTTCCTTTTTCTTGTCCTCTTAGATTGAAAACTTCCTTTTAGTGCCTGTTCAAGCTGTGCCAAGCTCCACAGAGCCCCAGTCACAGCTGCAGCTCTTCAGCTCTTCCTGTAATGTAAGTAACAATAAAAATACTGCTCCAAAGGAGTTATGACCCCACAAAACTGCTGAACTCTTGTGGCACTCCTCTTCTAAAACCATTCTGGTTTAGAATCACTCAATCAATTTTTTCTGGTTTCAATAGCCTGGAGCTTTGAGTAAACTTGATTCTGCTCTTGCAGGCAGAATTTTCTGGAATGTGGGTGCATATAGCTTCTGCTCTCCGTGCACTGCTACTCTTTTTTCACTGCTTTAGGATTCAGAGTCTTTCTCAGAGACAAGGTCCAAGGATGATGCTTGTCTCCCTGGGGAGGACCAGGTGCTGCTAACCTGTGGGTTAACCCTTAGCAGTAACTAGGCTGGAGCAGAGAGGGAGTCTGGGAGAGAGTTCCTGCTTCACCTGCTTAGAGCTAGTTCAGGGGAACAAGTTCACCATTCTGGTCCAGTTTTTAATACCACTTTTCCCCAGGAATGGGTCTTGGAGGAGGCAGCAAGCCCCAGCCCCCTCAGGTGCTCTCCCTGCTCCACACACAGACCCTGCAGGTAGGGGCAGCCTGGCTGACATCACCTTCTGGGCAGGGGTCAGGAGCAATGGGCTGCAATTAAGGCAATTATGGTTTTAATAAGGCATAATTGAGCTAATGGGTTGTTGTTGGGTTTTTGTGGCTTGTTTTTTTTTTTTTTTTTTTTTAAATCTATATCCTGGATAACCTAAAAACCAAGCTCTGAGCTTGTTTTTGGGGCTTGTAGGAGGCAAACATTGACCCCTTGTTTCTTCCAGCTAAATAATCCCAGTCCTGCCCCGAGTCCTGCTAGAGGTGGCAGGAGATGCCCCTGGTTGCTCTTCATAAGGTTGGTTGGTGCCTGAGGGTTACCTGAAGGCTTGAAGCTACTCCCCAGCATCTCTTTGCAGGGCTGGGTCTTCCCTTCTGCCCCTCTAGTCCAGGAGAGGGGCTCTGGCACCAACCACGTGGTGGGAGATGGAGAACCACCATCCTCCCCAGGCTCTGGGGCCATGCCCCTGGGCCAGCCTGCAGGACTGGCTCTGTGCTGATAGAGGCTGGGAAGCCTGGTGGCCTTAATTTGGGGCTGCTGTTTGCAGCACTGACAGAGCTGAGGCTGGGCAATCACCTCCGAGTGAGGGCAGCCTTAGGCCTGGCGCTCCCAGCTCTGGAGCTCTTTGTGGTGGCCCAGATCTTGGTGGGAATGCTTCTTCCCAGCGGGGAGCTGGTGGTGGCCGCCCTCTCCCAGCAGCCTCCTTGCAGCAGGTGCAGTGGCAGCTGGGTGGTGAGCAAGGGAGGGGACTCTGCCAAAGGCTGGGGCAGAGGGGCAGGAGCAGGCACACGGCACCTGGCCCAGCCCCCTGTGCCTGTGCTGTCCCTGATGGCTGCTGAGGAGCGCCGCAGCCACGCTCTCCTGCCCTCGCAGGCAGCTGGAAAAAGCATCTCAGCTCTTTCTAGACATCCAGCCCCAGTCATCTGGTGGGATTAAATCCAGCCTGTGCTACATCTGCCTAAAAGTGTCCTGGGGACCTGGGGCTCAGCTGCTCCCTGGAGCAGCATCTCACCGTATCTCTGTAACTCAGGTACCAACATGACTTTAATACAACTTTTTAAAGTATGCATTTGTATCTTGTAAGCCCTTGAGTACAGCAGAGTCCCTTTTATATTGAAATTCAGGATTCTCAATAACATTTTATTATGAGAATTGCTATTTTTGGAATTTCTGTTACTCTGTTATGAGCAAGGCACCTAACATCCTTCAATATGAAATCATTAAGGGCACAGCAGAGTTCATTACAGGGGCATTTCTCTGGATTAAGAACAAATCAATACCACACACTAATATCACAGCCTGCTACCTGACTTTGGTTGCAAATAGCACATCCAGAGGCAGATGCTCTTCTTTTGGCCTCTTGTGCTCTTCTTCCAGTATCTTATTTACTGTTTTCCCCCAAGCTGTTGTGATGGATTTATGAGCAAACAAAATCCAAAGGTTATTTTTCCTTGAGCTACCTGAATATTGTAGCTTTTAAAATAAAGAAGAAAGAAATAACCAGCTTAAGTTTGTGATATTGCAGTAACCTCATATGCAGTATGACTTCCCTGCTTCTGGAACTTGGCTGAGGGAGCTGGGATTGTTTTGCTTGGAGGAAAAAGAGGCTCAAGAGTGACCTTAACACTGTCCAAAAGGAGGGTATAGCCAGGTGAGAGTTGGTCTCTGCTCCCAGGCAACCAGTGACAGGACAAGAGGACACAGTCTAAAGCTGTGCCAGGGGAGATTCAGGTTGCACATAGGGAGGAATTTCTTCACAGAAGGTGATTAGACAGTGGATTGGATTAGACACTGCCCAGGGATGTGGTGAAGCCACTGTCCCTGGAGGCGTTTAAGGAAAGACTGTATGTGGCACTCAGTGCATTGACTTTTTCACATGAGGTGTTCAGTCACAGGTTGGGCTCCATCCTCCTCATCTTCCAACCTAATGGATTCTGTGAACCCCCCTGGAAGTGGATGTGTAGAAGGGAGTGAAGGTCTGAAGCTCTCTCTGGTTATGTTTAGTTGATCACATTCAGAGTTTAGGATAAATTTCAGGTACGTTGAGTAAGGAATGTGCCTGAGGGAGATGGGATGGGAGGGAAGAAGGGCGATAATTCATAAGAAATCATCCAATAGAAGGAAGAACTCTGCTCTCCAGGTATCTCTTGGAGAATTTCCTGCTTTTGTGGAGATGTGCCCTGGCTGAGATGTGGAGGCAGCAGGAGTTTGTTGGCCTCCTGGGCACGCTGTCCTGGCTGGGGGCAGGGATGAGGGTAAACACAACTGTTGTGGTGGGTCTGGGCCAGTTTGGCCCCAGCCATCATGAAGGACCTTCAATCAGGCAGTGCATGACCACCTTGGTCCTGGGTGCAGGCTCCAGCTTTGTTCTGGACAGCACAGATCCCAGTCCTGGATGTGTCCCAAAGCAAGTTTGAGACGAAAGCAGGATAAAAAGGGTTTAACCGTGGGGGTGCCAGGCTGCAGGAACTATTGGCTGCCCTGGCTGCTGCTCAAACACCAGGAATGATAGCCCAAGAATGTCTGTGGCTGTAGCTGAAATGGGAGTTTCTCCACGGTGCTGCTCCCAGCTCCTGCAGCACCATGTTCATTTGGTTCAGTAGCAGCTCAGGTCACTGACGTGAAAGCTGCCAAGGCCAATGGCATCTGATTCTCTTTATTTATTAGAAGCAATTTTTCATCAGTGGAATTTAATTATTAGTTTTTTTGCTTTTAAAGATGTTGCTTAGTGGAGGAAAGCAGGCATTTGTCTAGGCTGCATTTAATGCTGAATGAATCCAAAGGGGCTTTTTTTAAAGCTGTTTTGACAATAATATTAAAAAAAAAATCAAGTTGGTGAAGTGTGGAGCTGTAGGCCATCTCTGTAATGATCTGAAGCACTCAAGCCCTTATTAACTTAATGCTTTCATTTACTAGCTCATTCCTGGAGGAAGACCTCCTAGTCAAACTGCTATTGCTTTTTTTAAAAAATAAAGTTAGTAATTGCTTCAGCTGCACATCTCATTACAAGGAAAGGCCTACAGCCTAGAGCAGCACTCATCTGATTTTTGTTTTTAAATTTTCTGGGGGAGTTTCAGCAAAACCTCTTGTTATACCTCCAGTCCAGGCGTTAGCTATTGCACTGCTGCCTGTAAATTTATAAACTCAACTATAAAAGTTCTGAATTCCCACTCTCTTTGGAAATGGGTGGCTCGAGGGCTTGGGTGTACCTGTTATGGTGTTGGTGAGGGGCTGGTGGGTAAGAGGCTGCTCAGGGTTGGGAGGAACACACCCTGTTTCATCAGGGCAGCCTTTAGCCCCGAGTAGGGGCCACTGCTCTGATCACCCTTTACCTCCTTGTTCCATAAAGTGGATGTTTCTCCCTCCTGTCCCTGCCTGGGAAGGAGCACACTTTCACACACAATGCTGGAAGGAAGACTTCATTAGAAAGGAAAAAAAGAAGGGGGGAGGCACTTTAAGGCAGCTTTCAGTAAATAGCTGGGGATAATTGGGCTTTAGCTGTGTTCTTATAAACCTTCTGGATTGCTGGGTACAGTGATGCTGCTGATCTCTAAATTGCTGCAAAAGCTCAGGGCGGCAGCTTTCCATCAGCAGTTCCCATACTGGGCTCTGCTTAGTGTCAAAAAGTGATTTTCAAAAATCTAGTTAAAAACATTCCATGAGGATTTGAGGATACATGGTAGGGGTTGCTGATAAGAAGGATGCAAGAAGATACCAGGGGTTGGGTGAGGTTTGGCTACTCCTTGTTGCTCATCTCTGATGGTTTCTGAAGAGTGGGATGTGCCATCCCAGAGGTTCAGAAGGGGAAAGTGAGGCATTGCACTGGTTGCCCAAGGCTCACATTAACTAGCCTGTATGTTCTTGTCAAGGCCTGTCCCGAAACACACGCCAGGAGCTGAAGCCTTTTTCTTTTCTTTGGAAGACGTGAGCAATGATGTTACATGGAGATGGGCAAAGGGAGTCTCTGCTGCTGCTGTGGACCAGCCTGGAGAATGCAAGGAGAGAGTGGAAGAGGATGGACCCAAAGTACTTCAGGAAAGATTCCCGTTGAGCTTAGTGCACTTGGAACAGGTCTCTGGAGAGATGTTGGCAAGGAAAGTGACATTTAGGTAATCGCTGAAGAAATTCAAAGCTTGTAGATACAGCTGTGGTGAACCACTAGAAAATATGGAAAGCAGCAGCTTACAAAAGGTCAGTATCTAAAAGTGGATGCTGAGCACAGCTGTCCTACTCCTGGCACTGATTTATTTAAAGTTTTTCTAGAAATACTTTATTTCTTGGAGTTCTCCAAGTGGACTTGCTTTTAAATGAAGGAGATCTGATTTCCAAAGAGAGGGTATTCAGTATTTATTCTTCCTAGCTCTAAGTCCAGCCTGTAGGATGGGCAGTGTGTTAATTCAAAATCATTGGTGCCTACAGAAAGGCTTGACCACAGCCTTTTCCACTTGCTTTGTTAAATAACTGCCAGGGTTCTTGAGCTTCCTAAAATCTATGGGGCTTTTAGCTTTTTGTCAGCTGTTCTATGCCTTTCTTTGATCATTAGTTGTTCATCTCCTAAAGAGCAGGAAATAATGAACCCATTTTATTAAAACACTTGCATCGTATTTGGGAGGGATCAATGAAGGCCTTTCCTGCATTAATTTTCTGGCTTGGCTGTTCCAAGACTCAGTGTTGAACACAGGAGCAGATATATTCTGAAAGTAATTGTGGGGAAACTCGTGTGGTGCTTGGGATCTCTGTGGCTTCACTCCAGCTGCCTGTGGCCTACAGCACAAGACAAGGTGTAGCTCAGCACAAAGGATGACTGACAGAGTCTGGAAGATGTGTCTTTGTGGAAAAGGAGAAATTAGATTAGGGGTGTAAAGCCTAACATTTTCTGCATGACTTGGCTCTACATTCCCTATATATTTCTGGAAGGAGGTGTGAAGAAGAAAGCGATGAGAGTTTAAACAAGACCTACTCCCATGTAAATAATGTGCTGCTTCCAAACCCAGGGAAAAGCCTTGCAGCTGCCCCTGAGTGGCAGGAGTCACTGCACTGAGGGTAACTTCTTACCTTTTATTTTCTTCTATGGCCTTATGTGCTAGAGGTGCACATGGCTGAAGTCTGCAGCAAGATCTGAAAGTTCTTTGTGTGCCCAAGGCTTGGGCACCTCAAACAGCTTTTCTTAGCAGAACTTAACAAAATGAATTAATCCTGGACACCCGAGTGGTGTAGGGCACCACAGGTACCAGGTCATTTTAAGTCACACTGAAGTTAATGAAAAGACTCCCACAGACTTCAGTGGGTGACACATCAAACCATCCAGCATGGCAGAGCCAAAAGCTTGGCCACGTGCTCCCTGTCCTGGGTTTTCAAGCATCTTTATTGTGCTGTCCCTGCTGAGCAATTAAAATGCTTTCTCCCTGTTTGGAGGAAGTGAATAAAAATTTGGGCTGGAGGCAAAGCTACAATGTAAATCGTGGTGCAAATGCACTGAAAGGAAAAGCAAATCTATGTTCATATTCTGGGCAGTCAGAGCCAGGTGGAAGCAGCATTATCTTGGGGATACTTCAATTCAGAAGTATCAGAAATAAGAAAATCTTGCTGGCTAATTGAGCTCAACTGGATGTACTCGTGTCTGCTCTGAGAGAGGTCAAAGCAGAGATGCTATTTTCTTTCAGGATCCATACTGAAGTTAGAAACTATTTGGATTTACACTGATTTTAGAAGAAAATAGGCTATTTGGTTCTGTGTGGGTGTTTGTTGTTGCTGTGGATGGTGAGTGGTTGGTGTTTTGTAGGGCCATTTGCAGGGAAAGAGGTAGCTCCTCTTCTGGGTTCTCACACAGATTATCATCAGTGAAATGTAGCTTTTTAGCCACAGGCTAGTTAGACATCTTGATGGAAATACACTGCTATGGGGGTTTGTGTGAAGGTTTTAATTAGGATTTTGAGAGTTTTCATATTTCTTCATATAGACAAGATGCACATACAAGAAGTCAGATTTTGGTATCTAATTCCAGACTGCATTTAGGGAAAAGTCATTGGAAGAACAAAAGCCCAGCACACATCTCTCAGTAAATCACCCTGGGGTGAAGCCTTCACAAAGAGATGTTTTTTCAGAGCAAAATTCCTTACGGGATATAAAACTTGAGGCTCATTACAGATTGGCACAAAGGCATTTCACCTCCTTCCTGCAGATGGACTCAGAATTGTGATAAAGAGGGTGGGGGTTTTTTTGTTTACAATTGTCGTTTCATGAACATAAAGCTTTGCAAGCACACAGAGCTTGGTGCTGATGCTCCAGACAGAAGCAGGACGCTGAGCTCCATAAGGAGGTTCCTCTGTGCTTTCATGACCTCAGCTCCCACCGTGTGTTCCAGGCACTACATTGTTATTTTGGTATGATTGTGATGTGCGAAGGGAGGCTGTGGCTTGGGTGACAAAGGGTCTTGTGTCACACTTCTGATTGTGACTACTTGCTTTCCCAATGCCAGGTGTGCTGCTTTGGCTGGGCTAGAGCTGATTCTCTTCACAGTGGCTGGAATGGGGCTGTGTTTTGGATTTGTGCTGGACGCAGGGTTGGTAATGCAGAGATGTTTTGGTTACTGCTGAGCCGGCTCACACAGAGCCAAGGCTTTTCTGCTTTTGGTACTGCCATGCTGGGGAGGAGGCTGGGAGGAGACACAGTCGGGACAGGTGAGCCCAAGTGACCAAATTATATCAGTATGTAAAGTGAGGGGGGAGAAGGAAGAAGGGGGAAACATTTGGAGTGATGCCATTTGTCTTCCCAAGAACTGTTACACCTGATGGGGCCCTGCTCTCCTGGAGATGGCTGAGCACCGCCCTGCCCATGGGAAGCAGTGAATTAATTCCTTGTTTTGCTTCGCTTGTGTGCACTGCTTTTGCTTTCCCTATTAAACTGCCTTTATCTCCACCCACGAGTTTCCAGCTTTTACCCTTCTGATTCTCTCTCCAGAGAGAACCATTCCCACTGGTGGGAAATGTGGGAGTGGTTGTGTGGGGCTTGGTTACTGCCTGGGGTTAAACCATGACCCGGGTTAGTGGGAGCCCTGCAACAGCTTTTCAAGGCAGACTTGAAAATTTTCCAAAATGCTTTACATGTAAAGTGAGTAAGCGACTGCAGAGGAGTGGTGGGATTTTTGTATTTTTCAAAAACCTTCCAACTGACAGAATTCTTCATGTAATTAAAGACTGCATATTCAGTACCATTTATCTTTTCTTTGTGCTGCTGCCTATCTGTTGATTTTGTTAAGGGCTTCTTTTTCTGGTTGAGGGAAAACTGAGGCTTTTCTGTTTCTTCTGTTTATACACATCTTTTACATTGTCTTGAAAAAGTGTGGTTGTTGTGAGCATATTTAATAGCTCTTCCCAAAGACATCTGGCAGGTTAGAAAGCAGATCCAATACTCTTATGTTATTAACTGCTGCAGAAGGTAGCACAGGGGAAGTGACAGCGAAAAGGGAATTACTTTCCTAGTTACCAGTGAGCAGGGGTGAAAGATGGGATTTATAGAAATCCATTGAAAATTTCAGACTCTTTCTGCAACACAGTTTAGCCTCTGCTTCTGCTCCTAACCCTCCCAAGGACAAAACTCTCGAGATAACTTTTCACGTGATCACAATAAGAAGTTTGCTTTACCACATTACAGAAATGGCTTTTTTTTTGGTTAATGCTGCATTTGCAAACTCCTAAGGAAAAGCTGTGATGCACACAGGGTGTCAAGGGCTGCATGAGCTAATATCAGTGCCTGCTATGACTTAGTCTTGCTGCTCAGGTGTTTCTGCGGCTCCTTGGGTAACATCTGTCTGAGGGAGTGATACCAGACTGCCATTGCTTCCACTACACCCTGTTTTTGAGAATAGTAATGAGAGCAACCAAGGTGGGTTTTTTCCTTTTCCTTCACATTTTTTGAACGAGGCCTGCTGTGTTTTTGCAAATTGCATTTTCATTATGAAGTATTTAGGAGCCATAACTTTTCATATCAGACAACTTGGCACCCGCTTTGAAAAGAAACATGTTATTCTGAAGCAGAAAACGAGATTAGAAATTTGCTTTTGCAGATAGAACCAAGTCCTGTCAGCTCATCTAATCCAGTTCCTTGGCAGTGCTGCAGGCCAGCTTTCTGCACGGCATTCCTGCACGGCTGCCTCTGCCAGACGTTCCCGTCTGGGCTGCTGCGCTCCCAGCGCGGCTCCCGGAGCGAGCGCGGGGCCCGCCGATGGATCTGTGAACAGGCTGGCACACAGCGCTGGCACACCCCCGTGACAGGGAAACGTGTCCTGCACCAGTTCACCTGGGAAAGGTCATCCTCTAGTTCAGTGTCCCTTTGACAAAACAGCCCGAGAGAGAAGTGAAGGGCTTTTTTTGGTTTGTTTTTATAAAGTGTGTTCAGCTTGCTAATACAACAGGCATGCAGAATATAAGCTACCCAACCAACTATGAAACAAATGCTAGAATTAATTGCTTAATTCTCTTTGCATTAGGGTAAAGCACAGGTTTTAAGATGTCTTCAGTGAAGAATTGCTGAATATGAGAAACATCTACTACTGCCTTGTAGTAAATTGAAAAGCAAGTTCAAGTGTAAAGATCGGTTGGGTGATAGCCAAAGGCAAGCAGCAGCAGTCCTGCATCTTGTTCTGTGAGACCATCTAGTTTCAAGCTAGATTACAAGTTTGACCCAGTAAGCACATTAAATAATTACTATTTCTGTAAACCCAGGGTTTTTTCAAACCAGATTCATCGTGCTACAGAAAAGAACACACAGAGATACTTCTTACCCTGCAGCTGATACATGAGTGCCAAAAGTTTAACTGCACCAAGGAGCAGCAGACTGCATCCAAAGGAACTAGCCTCTTTTCCAGCCCATTATCTACTGGGCTGCTGTAATGATGAACTAAAGCTGCATTTGCACAGAACCCCAAACCTGCACAGGTGTAGGGATGGGTCTCCTTCAATTTCAGGTGAGTGTGTCTGCCTGTGCGCACACCATGCACATCGATGCACTTCCTGCATGTCACAGAAGAGTGAAAACGCGCTCTAACTCACAGGCCGATTGTGCAAGAGGAAGGCGAGAGCCCGGGGCAGGGTCAGTGGCTGTCTGGGTGTAGGTGACCTTCCCCAGCCCTGCAGCTGCAGCTGCCCTCTCTCCTTTCCTTCCCCTCTCCTGGGCCGGGCAGCGCCGCAGCACACGCGCAGCGCAACGTGAAGGCGCCGAGAGGAGGAGAGGTGGAAAGCGTCTGTACCAGCCACAGGGGTGCAGGTGCTTGGCAGCAGCAGCACTTTGATCCTGTTCACACCAGCACGCCTCAATTCTCACAGCCAGTGCTCTCCGTGGAGACACTCAGACATGTTTTGCCTAAATGAAGGCACTGCACCATCTGAATTGCTGTTTCTGTGATACAGCAGCCCCAGTGTTTGGTAAGGACTGGGGCAGAGAAACCAGTTACTTTAACTGCGGTGGGAAGTGTTCTCTGCGGGCTCCAGCAGCTTTCCAGAGCCATGACTCACAAACTTGCCCGCTTCCATGTCACTGGAACCACAGTTCAGTCCTGTGTTTCTAACCCCCACCTGCCTAGTGCAGGACACTGAACTGGGTACTCTGCAATACCTCCAACCTTAGGGTAATCAGCAAGATCCAAGCATACACTTTATCCAGAAGCTGTAGGAAGGCTACAAGGGAAAAACCTCCTTTATTTCAACATTTTAATGAAATATAATAGTTTTTCTACATGAACAAACATTTGGTTTTACTGGCAGAAGCATCTAGAAGTTCACAACTCCAAACACAGATTTAAGAAGAAGCATCCAAACTTTAATCTCTAAATCATGGTTAAGTGGACTTCATCATTCCTTTGTTTCCTTGAAACAGTGGCTTGGGGCAGTATTTTATCCAGAAGATAAACATCTCTTGATGGTTGCACTACCGTTGCCTTTCATCCTTTACTGCCCGAAGTCCAGTTTCAAGTTTAAATTAGAGATACGTTCCACATGGCTTGCAGCACACTGCTTTTTCCATCTCATTTCTCCAGGGGTGCATAATTCAAAAGCTTCTCAATCAGATCCACATGGGCGAGGAGCATTCTGCGGCAGCAGTATCTCTTCAAGCCAAGGGCATCCAGGGCATCTCTATTAACGAACAACAATTAAAAAACATAACGGATGAAGTGAGTCAGAACCACTTGTATGCGTTTCCTAAGCAACACACTGATTACTTTGAGCTCGGTCATATAGGAAAATTTGTTTGCAGTTCAAAGACAGAAATTCAGCATGTGCTGTTAATGCCCTTTTCCACTCAGTGCTGTTGACAGTGTTAGCCCATTCTCCAGCAGGCCGGAGCACAGGATCTGCTGCTGAGAAGGGTCCCCAGCTGCCACAGCTTTCAGAGGGCACTGTTCTAACATGTTTCTGTAAACTGAGGATGATTCTTGCCTATTTCACAAGATAAATTTAAGATCTGAGCCACGCTAAAAAGGTGAGATATACAGAAACTAAAATAACTCAGAACGCAACGTCCCCCACACAGGGATGCTAATTCTGAGGACGGCTACAGTCCTTCCCAGCTCCCATGAGAGAAGGCACACAGTTACACAACCTGCCCCCCACATCTATACAAGTGACTATGGGCAGACTGGTCACAAATCAGTGTTTTACAGTCTTTCCTCTGAATTCCTTTGGAGTGACTGCTCCAGATTCTTGTGTTTGGGTGGAGGATGTTGAGTCATCCTAGCCTAAACCACTGCGTGTATCTTCCCTGGCTGTGGCTATCAGACCTCTTAAAGATCATGACACTACCAAGATCTTTAGCTCCAGCCTATGAACCCTAAAGCCACTCCAACACTCCTTCAGGATGTGACATTCATGAGACATGACTGATCTCTTCGACTGATATAATGCAGTGCAATAAAGCACTGGCTCAAAACAAACCTAATTTCCTGGAACTTGTCGTTCTCTTCTAGGAATAAGCCAATGGATACTTTTCTAAAATACAAATGACTGCAAGGAAGCCTCTGCCTGAGCTGGACCATGGTAAAAGGTTGTTTGGCTTCAAGCACTACAGTCCAACTTCAGGAGCCAACTTGCACAGCTTCTCTGCTGTCACTCAGTCCTTGCAGCTGTTAAGCAGGGCTGCTGGTTCTAGGACAGCACTGCAAAACTTGTTTCAGTGAAGTATAACAACACTGTGGGGCATTTTAAAGAATGTATAAATAATTCAATTTTCTGAAACACCTGAGAACAAAAGCATCTGATGTCTGTTGATAGGTAATTTTTAAGAGCTATCTGGAGAGTTCTGAACTCTCATATGCAGTTATCAGAGATGCAAAATACCAACATTAATCACAATTTCCAAAGTCACACTATATACTTTTAAGACAACTTTAACTATACTTTCCTTTTCCTCCAGCTTCAGAGGACTTGTGGCAAAAGAGGGGACAAACAGAAAGGTGTGGGTGTCTTTTTTAACGACTGATTGTTAAGTTTTTCCATTTTGTCCATCCATTTCCTAAGCCACCGTTGACAGTGATTCCAGTACTGCCCTGTAAGATTTTAGCTGTTTGATATCTCTACTTCTTACAACTCCATAACTGCATTAATTTGAACAAGCACTAGAGAATCAAGCCAGTGACCACAACAATTTTTTCCAGTGAGCATTTGTCAATGACAACACAAAACTCCTGTATAAAAGCAGAGGAATAATACAGATGAGAAAATTATTAAAAATGTAATGCCTAAAATATAAGTCAGAAGCACTATCAAAAAAGTTCTGGTAAACTGTAGTATGAGTGAAAAATAATTAACACCTATGGTATTGTAATGCTTTTAACTCCATTTATGAAAGAAGTAAACTTACCTGTAAAAACTATTAGCATCCCTAACCGCTTGAATGCAAACGAAATTATTTTCTTTCTACTTAACATCTTTCTGCTTCAACGTCTTTCAAATTTCTAACTTGTTTCTCACTCCTCTGAATCGCAAACATCCATGGATATTTTTGTTTCATACTTGAACTTGATGAAAATGTAAGTATTTCTCAAGTTTTCTTCTCAAAGTTTCTGAGGTAGTGTCACCATAGTTAGACTCTCCTTGAGCTATCAGCAGAAACTGGCTGTGCAAAGGATGCACAGACTTCTTAACACAGAGTTGTGAGGACTATCAGTGGGGTGTCTAAAGCAGTTAAAACTTCTCCTTTCTCCAGCAAACCACTACATAAAAATAAGGTTAGCAACTCTGAGTTAATATGACTAAAAAACTCCAAACTGCTAAACACTTCTTACGCTTGTAAATTTTTTTCCTTCTCTCCCCTAAAAAAACTGATCACGTTGGTGTCAAAGTTGGGTATATGGAAGGAGAAGGGAAGCAAATGTGTGCAGTTACATATTTGGGAACGTTTCGGGTACAAGGACAAGGACTTGGCAACTTCCATACTGCTGCCCTGAAAGATTCAGTGGGGGAAAAGTACTTTGTTGCCTATTACAATTTCTAGCCTTTGGTTAAACGATCTTAGGATATACCTGAGGCTTTTAGCCTCCCTACGTCTCTTTCCGGACGCCACTGGTGCCTGTGGCCCTGCCTTGGCAGGGAGTCTGGGTGACATGATCCCAGAGCTCCCTTCCAACCCGAACAGGTCTGGGACCCGATGCGCTGTGTACCTCACCTACGGCGTGAGTCGAAGAAGACAGAAATAAACCCACCCTTCCGTGTACTCCGCCTGCAGAAGGCCAAGGTAGGCTTCCCATTTGTTGCCCACTATTTTGCCGCACGTGAAGCACCTGACCGGGATGATCATTTCTGCGCTCTGGCTGCAACGACACAAACACCGAGTCAAAGCCCCGCCAAGCGGCCGGGCACCGCGCTCCGACACGGCGCGCTCAGGGTGGCGCTGCCCCGCAGCGGCCTGGCGGCGGCTGTGGAGCACAGCAGCCCGGTGCCGAGGGCTCTCGGAGGGGCCGGCCCCGCTCCCGCCCTCGGCGCCCCGCTCCCGCCCTTGGCGCCCCCGCGGCCCCGCCAGCGGCTCCCACCGCGCGGCTCCTCCGCTGCCGATGGCCGCCGGCCGCCACCACCGTGCCCGGCCGGGGGAAACCGCGCCGCCGCCGGCCGGTCAGACACTGCGGGCGGGAGGGTTGAGCGGCGCTATTCCCCCCCGTGACACTCGATGGTAGCGGCCGGCGGTACGGCGTCCCCGGCGGCCCAAGAGAGCGGCGGCGCGCGCGCGCGGGGGGGGCGGGCTCGCGGCGGCGCTGGGCGCGCGGCGCGGTGAGTGGCAGCCGGGGCGCCCCGAGCGCTGAGGCGGCACCGCGACCGCCCCCGCGCCGCCTCCTCCCGCCGCGCCCGGGCGGGCACTTGTTGCATTGCGAGAGGGCTTCGGCGGCGGGCGGACTTCTCATCCCGTCCTGGCTGAGGTACCGCAGCGGGAAGCGCAACTGGTGGCTGCGGGCGCGGCGGCTGCCCGCCCGGTCCGGCGGAGGGGCGGAGGGCGGGCATCCCGGCGGGCAGGGCTGCGGGATGAGCCGGGGCGTCCCGCGGCAGCCCCGCGCTCCGCCGCGCCGCGGGCAGGGGCGCGGCGTGTCCTTCGCTCCGCCGGGGCAGGGGAACGCGGGGCGGTGGGAGCCGCCGCTGTCGCCGTGCCGCGACCCTGTCGGCGCGGCATCGCGGCGTCGCTCGGGGCTGTCTGCCCGCGGTTCGGCGGCTCCCTCGGGCCGGAGGCGGCGGCACAGCCCGGCGCGCAGCCCGCTCCCGGCGCTCGGGGCTGGTCCGCGGCTCCGCGCAGCCCGGACGGGCGATGTCTCTCCGGTGGCGCTGGCCCTCCGGCCCCGGCCAAGTTGCGGTGGCCGCGGGTTTGCCGAGAGTTTCCAAACTCCGGGGGCAGCCGGGACGCGATGCCGCTGCGCCCTGCCGTGCCCTGTGCGCGGCGGAGCTGCCGGGGTGCGCGCTGCCCCGCCGCCGGCCGTGCCCGTGCCCAGGGCAGCCGCTCGCCGGGGCCGCTCCCAGCCTCGGGGGGCAGTCGGCGGCGGGCACCCGCGCCCGGGAGGTCTGGCGGCTGAGGATAATGCATCTTCAAACTGCTCTGCTCCTGTCTCATTAATCGTAGGATTGGGGAAGCATTAGGCGCGGGCTGTGTGCGCTTAGCAGAGGGAAGCCTGCTGTGATGGGTACAAACTTTGGGGACAGGCACCGCTGTTCCCGAGACTCTGGGATGAAGCATTATTCTGTCAGTCCTTATTGCCCTCTTGTCTCAGCGACAGCGTTATGCTAATTGTCCTTGAGAGAGCAGAAATTCTCCCAAAATGTTGTTTTCTTCCTGCTAAAGTATCTGCGAGTTGATACAGTGCATAGCGCAGAGCCATTAATGTCAGGCATATAAATAATTGTGTCTTAATGCACAGCTTATGTTAATACGTCTTTTGTGACTATTTTTTGAACGACTGGGTTATTGACCCTCTGCACAGAAATGCCAGACCTAACATGAACCGTAAAAGAGCAAATAGTTTTGTTTTAATAAATAAGGGCTTGGGGTTGAAAGCATTTTTACAGTTCTATTGCTAGTGAAAAGACAGTAATTTTTGCAGACCCGGGAATAATTATGCGCAGTTGTGAATGGAGCGAATTGACTTGGCGTGGAGGGTAGACGAACCTCCTGCGATCTCTAGATTATGATCATTATTGTTATTGTAGGCCAGTGGGAGCCAAACTGTGTCTCTCCTTTTTATCCTTTGATTTCTTTCTTTTTTTGGGGGCTGGAGGGGGTGGGGAGTTGAGAATTCGAAGATTGTGCTTTGATGCATTTTCAGCACCAGGGCTCCAAAGTAATTTTCTTACTGAACTGTGTGGTAAAAGGCATTTGTGTTTGGAGATGAAAATTTGCAATTGAGAGCAAGAAATAGGGGCTGGAGCTGGGCTTCATAGCTAAGCCACATCGTTAGATATAGTAGGTTAGCATTTTATAGCTGCCTTGTAGAAATGTGCTTGCTTATTTCTTAAAAACAAAACTGAAATTTAACTTTTGGACCTAGTTCACATCTCTGGCTTTTTTTTTTTTTTTTTTTTTTTTTTTTTTTTTTTTCCCCCCCAAAGAAAAATGCTCTTAGCTTGTTCACACACCATTACTTTAACGTTGTCATGTCTTTTCTGGCTAACCTGCTTTGGCTGGGTGATGGACCTAATGAACTAAAAGGTCTTTCATGGCTGTAGCTGCTTTGATCTTAGAAAATGTAAAGATTTTTATGAACTCTGACCTGGAGAGACTGCTATGTACTGAAAACATTCTCTGCTTAACTTCATATATCATCTGCTTAATCTGGCCATTTGCCAGACTGCAGAAGTCTGTTTAGAAGAGTGTGGGGGAATGTGCACACATGTGACTATTTGGGAATTAGTCAGTGTTTTATGGACTGTAGCTCACGCTGATTAGGAGGACTTGCAGCTTGAGCCGTTTGGGCATTAGCAGCTTTCCACTCTTGTTCAGGTGAGCTGGGTACTGATGACACTCAGCTGTTTGTGTTTAGTGAAATCTCATCTCTTCAACCGTCCTTTTGAAGAGGGCGGAAGGAATTCAGGAATTGGGTCTCTTCAAGAATCCTTTGAAGAAGAATTACAAGAATTGAAGTCTCAGTTCCTAGAACTAGAAGTGCAAGTCTTTCTCACGGTAAGTTCCTAACCACATTTCTGATCCCTTGCCACCTTCAATAAGCAGCAGCCCTCAAACCGCTGATTCTTTGGGCCTTCAGCAGCCTGCTGGTCAGAAAACCCATTGGAGCCCTCGTCAGCATTAAGCAGAAGAGACTGCCCTAGAATTAATCGAGTTGAAGAAGGCTTGAGAACTGTGGGCTGCCTTCTTGATGTGCAGCTGGAGCAGCTTCTGTCACGTGTGGATTTGTTGTGAGGCAGTGCAGATAATACACCCGCCTTCTTCCTGTGATCTGAACAACTTCTGAAAGCTGACAGTGTTCTGACCCATTGTCGCTGTTGGGATGAGGCTCCTCCTTGGCATTTTTTGGTGGATTTAGATCTATAAAATGCAGCTAGGCATCACTGCTCCATGGCATTGTTAGTGATGTGTACTGAAATCCTAGGCTGGTGATTAAGGAGTTAGACCCTGCTTCCTGTTCTCCCATCCACAAAATGCAAGGGAAATATTGCTGCTTGCTTAAAAAACAAACAGAAATGATGCCAGTGAAGTGACCTGACTGATTGAACTACTCCTAAAATACTTCTGTAGCTGAGTGGCCATATGACCTCCTGCAGCTCATGCTGGCAGACTGTGTCTTTTCTGACCTTGTCTCTGTAATTAGGGCTGGAGGAAAGACTTGTGAGATCTCTGCACTTGCACTGGTAGCATGAGAAACTGGTAGCTAAAAGGTATTTTTTACTTTGTTGGCTGCAGCAGGTCAGGTTTAGGTGTGCACCCTCACGAGTGTGGAAAATTTTGACCTTTCACCGCTTTTCACCTCCTGTCATTGTTCCCCTTCTTCTGACTTTGCTTATTTTGTGTACATATAGATAATGATCAGAACTGAAGAAGTGGGTCTTTTAAGATTTGACTTGTCAGTTGTATTCAAGGGTAGTGAATTGTTGCTTAAATATGCGACTTTTGAGGAGAACTTTTCAATGAAGGATTGTTTTAGTACTATTGATCATGATGCAGACTTCTGTAAAGCTGTAAGTAGCTCTGTTGGCCCTGCTTGGAGTTAAAAGCCCTCTTCCCTGTTGCTTCCTGTGGTCATTTAGAGAAAGAATGTCAACAATTTTCTCTCCATCTCCAACTAACACTGAGAATCCTCCGCAGAATGGCAAAAGTATCATATTCAGTGTGTTACTCCTCGGATCCCAACGAGGCCAGGGATGAAAAGAGGAAGAGACTCACATGAATTGTGAAATGAGTGGTTAAATGGGACATTAGTCAGGAACTGAAATGTGACATGGAAAGTTTAATGTATATAAATAATTTACATAGCAGGAGAGAGTCAGAGCAAGAGGGAAAGATACAGAGACAAGCAAACAAAACATGCAAGATGAAGCTTGACTGTTATTTTTTCAGGCACATTTTCCATTCCAAGTTTGCTAAATCCTGCAGACATACTCTTGGGCTTTCTCTAGTCCTGGTTAACTACCCTGCAGTGTGTCATTCATCCTGTTCCACAAAAGGTGAAGGAAAGTGGCTCCCTCTGGAGCTGGCTGGGGTGTCTTTGGAAGTCCTCCTTTCCCCTCTAAATCACGAAGGCTTAAGGAGCAAAGAGTGAGATGGAATAGAGATTTGTTTTCCCCCAGCCCCACAGTGCAATTGAATGTAGTGATGTGATGGTAGGGAGGTGGAGAAGGCCAAGGAGAGGCAGGTCTGATGGAATCAGGAAAGACTTGTTTGCTGTGTGGAGCTCTGTGTTGTTAGCTGCCCCAAAACTAACTGTTGAAGAGCTGCTCAGGCCCCTGGATTTAGCAAAACAAATACTGAAGCTGCTAAACGTGGAGAAATGAGGAGAAATCTCTCTAAGCTGGGGATGTGACTGCAGCTCTACTATAATACCACACAGCCTGATGCTGCTGATTTCATTAAAAGCAACATTCAGGGCCTCAAAGCAGGTTTTAATACTTGCTATATGTTTTTTTAAATATGCTGACCTTATCTAGTAATCCTGTAATATTTGTTGCAATGAAGAACAGCTGCTGCATAAATACATATATAATATCAGTTGCCAATTCTGTAAGCTGTGCTGAGACTGTGACTTGTTTGAAGTGGGGTTGCTATTAAAAGGCAGGTGGCAAGATGTTTATTTTGCACCTTGTTAATTGCTTGTTTTTCCTGCTGTAATTGGCTTCCTAATGGGGGCAGAATGCACTTGGTTTTGCACACAAAGCTTCATTAGTGACAACTGATGGAAAGGATTCAGAGGGGTGGGATTTAGATGAAATATATATATTGAGTAACAGATGTCTCTGCTAAATAGAGTATATGAGGAAGTCCTGTGGATGCATCCAAAAATGCAAATGTTTTCCCATAAAATGATTTAAGATGTTCTAGCGTTAGGTATAAAGATTGCTGCCTATTACTTGAGAAGGGGGCAGAGATGGTGTTATTTATGTTATTTTTATGAGGCAGGGATTTTGTTCTGCTTCACTGGACAGGAGTTAGGATGCTGGGATGGTGCACTGTGCTCAGGACTCTTGGCATCCAGGTATTCATAAAGATACCTTTGAGGATCACTGTGGCATGTTTAGAGGTTGCTCCTGCCAACAAACTTGGAGATGGTGAGCAGTGGTGGAATTCTGTAACTTTTTAATATTTATGGAACCATCCTTGCTTCTTGTGTTCAAGAGCTGTTCCACTGGGCCCTTGGAGGCAGGACATGGCTGTGGAGAAGCATGGCTGTGGACCATTCATGATCCTGACTGTGCTTACAAGTGAGAGCAGAGGTGGTGTTCTGGATGCACAAGGACAGTTCTTGTTTCAGTAATGACTTTTTTTAATGTGGTGTGAGCGAGTAGTCTGAGAGTTATCAGGATGGTTGTCTGACACCACTGTGTCTGAGGCCATGAACAGATTTTTCTGCTGTTCAGTTTAATGTGCTCTTGTTGCTGTAGAGGTTGCTGTAGGGGAAAGGTGAGTGTACTTGTGTGTGTGTATGTATGCACGTGTGTATGAAATTAGCAATGAAAAGGTAAGGTGGCTCTTCATGAAAATGAAGCCCTCCTGCCCCCTCCTTTTCTTTTCCTTTTCCTTTTTTTTTTTTTTTTTAAGCACTGTGATGGGATTGAAAAATAGATCTGTCTATTCCCTTCTCTTCTGCTTCCTCAGATGCCAGTGTTTAACTAGTTTAAGACTGGATTTATCTGTCATGTTTCTTCTTAGTAAGGTGACTTCAAGGCAAAAGTATTGCCAGTCTTGGATTGACATATTTTATAAGAAAAAGTCTTTATTACATGAATATATCACAGCCTAATTGACTGCTTCATGTTGGAGGGGGAGAGTAATATCCTGAGGCAGCATTTTAATCAGAAAGATCACAAGACTGCCCATCAGCTCTACTCTTCCATGTAAGTGTCCTCGGATGACAAAATAATCCCCTTTCTTGGGATAGTGCTTTTAATTTCTGCAGAATTTTTTGTTCCCCAGAGTGAAGTATGGACTGTGTAGTTGAGGTGAGGGCAGCACTTGTCAATTATTAATGCTTGAAGGGAAAAGCCCCAAGGTGGTGTTCTTCCATGGTGAGAGGAGTGTGTGTTCCCCCTGAGCTCATGGATGTGCTTCTGTCTCTGATACGCTTCCTGCCTTTGGCTGGCCGCCCTTTTCTCTGGGTGTGTACCCAGCCCCCTGCCCTTGAGGCTTTCTCTCTAAAGACACTGTAGGGAGCCGTCCCTCTTGTAATACCTCACCATGGCACGGATGAGTTTCTGAACTCCAATGAAAAGGAATGGGGGGGAGATGTTCTAACTTATTTTTAAGTCGTATCTCTGAGGTTCTCATAAGTGGTGATGGATGTATTTGGAGCACAGGATTAAAGAGCAGGCTCTGCTGAAGGCTATCCTTTGGGCCTTTGGGGGATGCTTATGTCTGTATTCAAACTTGATGCTTGGACTTTTTCTTCCATTTGTCTTCTGGCCAGTCTTGCACCTTGCAATCCTTCATGGGAGTGGGAATAGAAAGTGATTGCTGTAAGTAGGAGCGAAGATCCATCTTGTTGAGTACCTTATCTCTTGACAGTGGCCAGTAGTGGCTGCTTAAAGAAGCAGATAAACTTAAAGCAAGTCTGCAGTAGTAATGAAGTGGGATGCTTGCATTTTGTGTTTCATGTCAGTCTGTCTCTAATCTTCCAGAACTGGGCAAATAGGGAAGAAAATGTATTTTTTCTGATTAAAGCAACTTCTTCAGCTTGGGCATGTCAGCCTGTTGTGTCCAGATTAAGGTGCTAGGTGAAGGCTGGATGTCTTAAACCATTTTCAAAGCTGCCTCTGCTATGGACTGTATCCTGGTGGAAGACAGCTATTTCTAGAAAAGTCCCTGGTGGTGTGCAGAGCCTGAGACCTCCCAGTGTACGGACCTTCCGGCGTGGATGTGGGGAATAGGGCGGACTTGATGCGTTGGGTACAGTGTTATCACTCAGCAGAGTGGGCTGCTGTGCACCTATCATAGTGCCATCCACAGGGAATACTCCATTGCTTTGTTTATTGAGCTGCTGTTTTTAAAATTAAAAACAGCCAAGTGTTTCATAAAATATTAAGAAGCGCTGCTTTAGTGCCTCTCAACAGATTAAGTATGTCACTTTCTGTGTCCTTAGGGTGATGAAGCCCATCAGCTGGGTCGTTCTCCCACCTTAAGAATGCATTAAGGTGACATGCTTCATCTCACAAGGGATGCTGAAGCTATCACACTGCAGAACAGGGAACTGTAGGGGTCCTGTACTTCAGCTGTGGATTTCTCAAATGAAATTTTGCAGAAGTAATACAGTTTACTTTGTACAAGTGAATTCCTTTTTGTTAGGGAAGTGCTTTTTTGAGCAAAAATATTGAGGTAATACAGTGGTAGACACATGCACAGTGACTGCGCTGCAGGAAAGAAAGAAATTGCGGCATGTTTTATATGAAAGACCAAGGACTGTGACATTTCAATGGGTAAAGGAGAGAGGCCTCTACATTCCTCAAACACTTTTTATGAATATGGATTTTGAAGTTGTTTTGCTTGCAGGTGAATTTCCTTTTTATTCAAGAGCCAGTTCTAGCATTTTAATCATAACACAGTGGTGCTGGTGTAGCGGAGCGTTGGGAAGCTGTGGGGTGTGGTAGCCCCAGGACTGAAGAAGGGTCTCCAGCTTGCTGTGGAGAAGCCCTGAGGGCTGCACAGTGGTGGAGCACAGTGTGGTGGAGCTGGGACTGAGCCATGGGGGGCTTGCTTTCACTGAGTTTTCCATCATCTCTCACCTCTACCCAGCAGTTCAGCACTCTTTGGCGTTAGTATGGTGTTTGGGAGTGCTGCACCATTACCAGATTAAATGCCCTAGAAGTGCTAATAAATTCAGGACACGAGACCAGCTTGACTTCTGCATGTCCTGGGTTTGGGTTGTGTTGCCTCTTTGAACTCAGTCAGTCATGGCACACGTGGCGGGGTTACTCTGGCGTTCCCGCTGCGAGCAGCAAAATCTCACCCGTGTGCCCGTCAGGGAGCACTTACTCAGGAGCCTGCTCTGAAGGGCAGCAGCTCCTTTGTCTGATCTGATACCACTGCCGCTGCTTCGCTTGGTCGTGGTGTGAGGGAATAATAAAGTACAGCCTTCAATCATACAGCCTGATCAGAGGGGGTTGTCTGTGGTGATTGATAAGTCCTCCTGGAACAATAGGCTGCTTGAGCTGTGCCCAGGGACTGCTGGGTTTGGTTGGGGTTTTGCATTAATTTTTGGCCTAAATAGAAAGAACTGTGAGATCAAGGTTGCAGTTTTGTTTGCAGCTTGCCTTCAAACCTAAAAATCCGGCCTGATTTAAAGGGCGCTTTGCTGCATGTGTCTCTGCTCTCCCAAAACTATCTGTAGAGGACTTTCTCCCTCTCCTTTAGCATATGCTCAGTATTTTGGGTGCCCCAAAATTATTTTGTCTTCTTAAGTCTGTTCTCCTTAAAATAGGCATAAACAAAGAGATCTTTTCATATTTCACCCTTGTATCCACCTGATCTGATGAATGGTATGCTGAGAGCATGAACGTTGGTTCTTTACTCTGGGATGTCCCCCCAGCCACGGCTTTTCCCTAAAAGCCCCCTGTATGACCTTGTCAAGGTGCTTTCCTTTATCTCATGATGTATCACCTTTGCCATTCTCAGTAGAGAAGCTAAAAAGCTTAATATTAAGAAAGTGCCTGTATCCTCTGAAAGATAGCCTTTTCTGTTGGTATTGAGAAGCTTTGGAAGATGAATGTGTGTATAAATTCTGTTTAGTTCTGTAATAACAGAGTTGTGCAGTGGTTTGTCTGCAGTGTGGGTGAATCTTAGCCATGGGCAGTGTTACACAAAGGATGCCACCTGTCTGGAAGGGGCCAGACATGTATTTAGGCGGATTTGCATTTCTGCAAAGGAGAGGTGTTTTTCTGCTTCTCTGTTGAGTAACATCCTCAGTGTGTGGGGTCAGTTTAAAGCAGAAATGATTGTCTTCTTAAAATATTTGCTGACCAAACATCTTTTTTCCTTCTGTTCTGCAAAACAAAATGGTATATGGGTGAAAGAATGGCTTTTCCCCCAGCACATGTGCAGCCACCTTATGGATTGAGGAACAGTCTTTGGAGCACAGAAGAGCTTATTGCTGCTGTAGAGAAGTGCCAGCATGGTGCCCTATTTCCAGCATTCTTAACTTCAGTCATGGTGGTAGTGGGCTGGAGCTGTGCTGCTACAGCTCTGCTTGTACTGTTTTGTGGGCATTCTTCCTTTGTCACAGAATTAGGACATCTGGAGGAAAGGAATTCTAGGATGACTAGGACTTCTTTGTCACACACGAGAGAATTTCTTACTTGGAGAATGGATAATAGAATGCCTTTATAGCAGAAAGCAAGAATTGCCCAGAACATCCTGGTCCCCTGCTAGAGGTGAGGACACAGAGTTACACTTAGAAGTAGAAGAGAAGCTTCCTTCATCTAGATGCAGTGTTAGGCTTTCTAAAATTTGTCTGTGATCTCTTACTGTTCTATTGAGGTTTTATGTTTCTTTGCTTTCTCTGTCAGTAAATGACCATTTCATTTTGGCAGTGCCCCACAGTTTAAATTATAGTTGGGACCAGTTTATTGTGGATCTGTTTAGCATCAGTTTTATTGCTTGCCTGCATTCTTGCTCTGCTGTGGGATTGTCATTGCAGTGCCTTTTGGGTACCCTCTTTTTGCTGTCAGTGGCCTGACTCCTAGGGCTTGAAAAGTTGTTTGAGGATTCCTTTGGGAGCCTAAGGGCCTTATTGGAAAGAAGTCAAATTCTCATAAGTTCCTGAGAAAGCTGTCATAAGCCTTGTGGCTGCTGGGTTATTGCCAGGGCTTTAATTCATGTGACACACAACGACCCATTGCTAGACAATATTGGTTTCAGGTTCTTTTGTACTGTGTTATGAAAGGAGAACCAGATCTGGGCCATTGTTTTAGCCAGTGTAAGAACACACAAGATTTTCTGTAAGGAAGTATTTACAGTTTATTAAGCATTGTTTTCTGGCTTTTTTCTTTCCCTTGCTAGAGTTCTTTCTCTGTGCACTCAATTCACCTCTGCAGGTTTCAATCCTAGCAAGGATTCATCCAAAGTCAGACTGCTTTTGCACTCCGTGGCTTTTGGCAACGGAAGCCCCAGTGACCACGCACGGGAGTCATTCTGACGGGAAGTGCTGTGGTGGGTGAGCCAGCTGTCCCTTACTGCTCTCCAGGTTGTTTGTTCAAGTGAGGAAAATGGTTTTGATGACCCCTGCTGATAGTATTTCCTTGTAGGTATGTAGTTGGTTCTTCCGGCAGGCTTTTGGTTGAGTTGCAGAGTTGCTCTGGCCCTTCATATTTGCTCCACATTCTCAGGCATTTGATAGTTAGTTGTCCCCTTACCTGCCTCTGCAGTGATAGGGGTGAAAGTCAGAACTACCTTATTTGCCTCATGGAGTCTACTTTTGCTGCTGACCCATGGCTGTGTTGTGTTCATGGTGGACAGTATTTGGTACAACCAGATTTTGAATAGCTAGTGATGAAGTTTTAATTTTCCATGGGAAAACAGTACTCCACCCAAAGAGCTTGCATTCTGCCCTGGTGCAGCTTTCTGGTTTTAGTTTAGACACACTGCCCTACACTCTACCCATGGGGTGAGAAATGAGTGGATTAAAAAGTTATCCAGAAGAGCATTGAAATGTCATGATTGCGCGTTCAAAGTAATTTCAAATACTTATATTCAAAATGAAATATGTCAGTGTGTTGAAATTGTTTGATACATCTCTCTGTTTGGGACTGAGCTGGGATGTAATCCAAACCAAGCCATGAAAGATCCCTGGAGGGAAAAGTGCAATGCAAATTGGAGGTAGAAAAGTCAGTCTGAGCTTTGGTTTGGCTTTGTCTTTGTAGTCTCTGAATGTGTGCCAGCTATGGATAAACACCAGTAGGACAAATATTTAGGTGCTGCTGTACAGCCTATGGAAGTTATATTCACTGGCATGCATTACCAGGTCTGAAAAATTGTGTTTCCGTCACAACCCACACCACTTAATTTCAGCACAGTGTTCTGCCAGCCCTGAAACGTGTCTGTATTTGCTTCTCGAGAGCTTGCTCAGATGCAGGGCTTGGTTCCATCTATTTCTATGTTTTCTTGGCTTGCCTTCTGCAGATAAGGTAATAGTAAAAATAAAAAGCCCTAGAAGAATTCTCTCCAAAGTGCTGCTATTGCAGCTGATACACTGATGGTTTTAGCAATCACTTCAGTTGTTTGCTTGTAGTCGTGGTTCTTTTTTGGGGGTGGTTCTTTTTTGAGGGGAGAGGGGATATCTTGTTTTGATTTGCCATATGTGAGGATTTACTTATGATGGTGCTGCCATAGAGCTAAGTATTTGGTGAGCTGCATGGATGTTGTGGCAAAACAGGACCTGTTTCTGAGCCACAGCTTGGAAGAGCTGGTGTGTCAGGGACTCCCTGAAAGTTGGAAGTATTGTGGAGAAAGAGGATTTTCTGAAATCCAGTATGCCAAACTGAGTGTTACGTCTTAAGGGTCAGAGTGGACACCGCAAATTTGAGGGACTGGAAAGCGAGGAAGTCAGTGAGGTTGCAAAAAACCTGGCAGGTGTTTTGTACCTGCGAGTGACAGTGCATGCCTGTGTGCTGGTGATGAGAGCAGAGTGTGACTGTTGGTATTTCTAGATTGACTGGAACAGTTTCAATTGCCACAGAAGCACAGGAAGTTGTTGCTCACTAGTCTTGCCTTGATTTGTCAGGAAGGGTTGATGGATTGGGATGAATCTGTTAGGTTCTACCCAGCACACAGCCTGCAGCTTGTCCGAGTGGCCTGGACTGGATGGGGTGTGTAACAAGGAGGAAATGATGTCAACAGGGTGGGAAAATCCTCCTGTGACTCTATAGGGCAGACTCATGAAGGGAGTCCAGCCAGGCATTTAGGTTGATGTAGCAACACATGGATGATGAGTATGGAAGGCTGAAAATTCTGGCTGTAGATGCCTTGGCTCATCTTCTGAAGGTCTCTGTTGAACGGTTTTGTTCTAAGACATGGTGTGTACAATGACCGTATGAGGTGTATGAGTGTGTTACAGCTGTATGGGGTACCTGTGCAAAATTGCTTTTCACAGTGTCCTGCTGCTGCAAGGTGGATCACACTGGTTCTCCTTCTCTGCTCATGCCAATGAAAATAAATTGCCCCATCATAACTTGTGAGGAAAGCAGCGTTCTGTCATCCTGTGTATAAGGCCACCAGCCAGCAGTGTCGGAAACAAAGCCAGCCTTTGCTGTGGTTTTGGACACTGCTTCTAGGCAGGTCAGAGAGCCAGCTGGGCAGGGAGGTAGCAAAGCTGTCACTTCTGCAGTCTTCTTACTCATGGCTGCTGTAAGGAGCTCTTCTCTGAACAGTGGGCAGTGTGTGTTTTTCCTGACCCTTTCCTCTCCCTCTGTCCCTTGATTACGCAAGTCAGTGCTGTTGCTCCTGCCAGAGAAGGTGCTGTTTACTTTTGCAGCTCATGGAAGAGAAGAGGCATTGCACATACAGTATTTTGTACCGACACCTTTTGCACCTCTCCCATTTAATTTCATTTCTGTTTTGTCGTTAAAAACTTCACAGAGGAAACAATGCTTTAGTGACAGGAGGAGGAAGGGAGAAAAAGGAGCCTCCTCTCTTAATTTTTTGTTGCTTATGTGTGTCACTGATGAAGTTGAGTGGGTGAGTGTCAGTGTCTCTGCACAGTGGTGCAGAACAAGTGCCTCAAATCTGAGTTATTTGGGGGGTAGCTGAGTGGGGGTGGTTATGGGCAGGGTTGAAGAGAGGCAAATACTGAAAGCTGGAGCTGGGAGTAACTGAGAGAAGGGGGCTGCAGCTGGCCTAGTTCTCTCCCTGTTTGTTCTTATTTTATTTTTGCCAATTCAAGTGCAGAGCACAGGAGCAGATATCGAGTGTGATTTAAGGGGGCTGGCCGCCCTCTGCTTGCAAGAGGACCTCAAGCCTTCCGGGCTTGTTTGTGCTCTCATTTCATGCTAGTCATGCTGTTCTCAGTGATCAGCCTTGCCTGCCCTGGTTTTCTCAGGTTTGTACAGCTGCTCTGTCTGAGTTTTCCTGCATTGCTGGAGATGTTTCCCTCACTTCTCTGTGTGTTTAGGGCCAGGAATGCTGGAACATAAAACCTCCCTGTGCTGTTTTCTTTGTCATTGGTATGCCATGATCAGCTTGTGTTCTGAGAGCACCTTTGGTTGTCTGTAATGTTCATGAGCAGGTCAGACCTCTGCTAAAAGAGGACTTCTTTTATGAGGTGCGAGGAGCAAGGCAGAAAGCGAGGTGCCAGCAATTCAGTGTAAGGAGCTATGGCTGGGGTCCAGGTTGTGCTGCCATATTGTATCTGTTTGGCTGGTCCATGTCCTGTTTGATGCCTTTGTTGTTTCCCCTGAGCATCTGAGTTGATTGAACACGAGTGAGTCACCGTAGTGTTTCTGGGTTAGTAGTGCTGCTGCATTTCTGAGCTTTCTGCCAGGGAATGGAAATGTTCTGAAATCTCCTTGGTAGAATGATCACAGTAAGGTCACCCACTCATGCCTTTGACCTGTTACTTTTCCCTTGGTATGATATTGTTGCTATTTCCAAAAAGCACTGTTTTCTTAGAAAAATGGCAGTTCAATTCTTAAAAAAAAAAAAAAAAAAAAAAGTTGTCTTTGCTAGAAATTGGCACTTGGATGAAGGTTGCATTTATCCTTGTGCATGTGATATGGGTTGTAAGCAAAGTTTATTTTGCTGTTTTCCAGAAGGAGCCACAAAGCAGCTTAAAATATGGATTTCTGTCTCTCTCTGGGGAATACATTTACCTCTATCCAAATTAAGCATTGCTACTCAGATTTAACAATAGTGCAGGCAAAGTATGGGAGCATAATATTAATCCTGTCTAGTTGACTGTGTAGTTCAGCTGTTCCTAATACATGCCATTTAGTTGATGAGTCTTAAATAAAAAGTGCAGAAATGCTGATGTCTAGATGATGATTTACATCTTGGTGTTAAGAGATGTCCATCCTTCTCCATTTCGATTAGGAAAAACTGACTGTGGTGATCTGCTTAACTTGGGTATTTCATGAGTTCCTAAAACTGAGTTGCATGGAATCAAACCTAGTGTTGGAGAGCAGTGCATGGGATGCCCTTAGTGCATGTCACCTTCTGCAGTTCTGGGGCTACTTGGCTTAAAGACAACTCTGCTTATGCTTTTGTAGAGCTACTAAAAGCTGGTTTCAGGTGGGATCTGTTTCTCCTTTTTTTTCTAGTCCAGAGCCTGGTCCTTGCTGCTAGTGATATGAAGGGGGTGGATGCCCTTTGTTTTGCATGTATACCTTGACACGTTGTTGTTGGGCCACTAAATCTCCTTTAAATCAGGAAACGTAGCTGCTGCTGGCAATGTTAGCGGCACAACAGGCAGCATTTAGCTGACATTTGTCCCTCAGTGTGGCATAGCACTTGCCTCTATCTCAGACCACAGGTGATGATTACCCAAACTCCGCCAGAGACCTCAAATAAGGCAGAGTCTTGATTGCAGAAACTTCCTTAGGAAAGGCCGGAGGATGCTGGTAACATCTACAGCTGAAAGTCAATGCATAGTGTGAAACCTTGCCAGTTCCTCCTTTCCCTGCACTTTCTCGCTGTTTGTCACTTGCTCAGAATCAGCTCTCTCTCCTAGACGGCCTCATCTTCTCCCACACCCAGTCTGAGAACTGGAGATGAGCAGAGAAGAATCGTGTCAGCCCAAGGTTGGAAATAAACGATCCGAGGGGATATTTTCCTTAACCTTTCCACTCATCACATGCGCGTGTGATGTACCAGTCAACCACTGGGTGTCTCTGGGCTGTGCACAGCTCCAGGCAACATCTAGTCCCTGGAACACTGGCACTGGTTACACTTGTTTTGGTTTGTGGCTGCAGTTTTTGCTCGTTTTGAAGGGCACTGTGTTCCTGTCTAGGCTGTCCACTCAGAATGTGTCTTCTCCTGACCATGGGGCAGGGTGCATGCTGTAAGTTAAGGCAAGCACCCTGGATTGCCAGTTGTTCTTGTTCGGAGGCCAGCAAATTCTTCAGCCTGGTTTTGCTCTGTTGCTGTTTCTGAGCACCGTATCTCTTGCTGCACTGGGCTGTGTGGAGGTTCTACAAGAGGAGAGTGTTAGCACAGCAGCTTTGCTACCTTTTACTTTTTCCCTTAGTTGTGACAAGTTCACTCTTGCATGCACACCCAAGTAGATAAATAATCTGTCTCTCAATAGAGCTCTGCTAGCCACAGTATTTTCTTCAATTCCATGGAATGAGTTAGTTTTTCATTATGATGCTGAAAAGCAAAAGGCAGCCTATTCTCTACTTTAAAAAATTCAGCAATGAAAGGTAAAGCTTTCATTAAACATGCCTGGCTGAATTTATATACATAAGTATCTGGACTGTAGCTAATATCTTTTGAAAGACAAGGGAAGAACACAGCTTTGTAATAGCCAGCATTTTGTGTCTGGCTGGTTAACCAGCAGTACGGAAAAATAATTGAATTAATTCTTTCATAGACTTAGTCCAGGAAAAAAATCCAAAACATTAATGTCTGTTGCCGTAGGGTAGTTCTCTTCTTTTTTCCATCTTACAGCCATCTAGGGTTGACATCTCTGTGGGTTGCAGGTGATGGTATCCATGTTGCTGCTTGCTTTCTGGTGAAACAGCTGATCTGTACCAGGAGCTCTTTCCTGCTGACTTGGCTTTGAGTTGGTACCTGGTTATGCTGAATGGTGCTTTGTCATTAAATAGATAAATTCACCAGAGCAGGATGCATTGTTTGGTTCCAGCACTTGCTTATGTGGTCTTTGCATAAATGGTGAGATAGGATTTTACTGGTCTCAGGCTGGGATTTGAGCCTACCTGGGGTGGGTGTTGGTAAATGTTGGGAGTGGTCAGGATATTACTCAGTGCTTTGCTGTGGGATGACTGTCAGAGCAAGCACTGGACCTGGGATTAACTGATTTTATTGATTTCAAGCAGTGATTGAAGTAAGATGAGCAAAGGTGGGTATATTGTGTTCAGGACCGAATAATAGGAATAATATTTTTTTTTTGTGAATTGGTTTGATGGCAGCACTCTAGTACTGCAGTGGATAGAAAAAACACACTGCACATAAGCTGCTGGTAATAACTTCCTATAACATTCAGAGCAGCATGCTTTACAACTGTATGGGAGCTGAAAGTTCTTACTGTACAGATATAAAATAATTCTGGTTGGCTGCTTGTGTACAGGGCTTAGCCTTGCAACAACATAAACTAGAGCTTTGTTCATAAATGAGGCACTTAGTTGCCAAAGATTCATTACCAGCTTGGTTGCAAGCTGCTGTGTAGAGACAGCCATAGTGTTTGGCTTGGATAAACACCCTACTTCTGGATATGTGAGAGGGGTGGTTCTGTGCTTGGCCAGATCATTTGGATGTAGGATAGCAGTTCAGTCTGTGGCAGAAGACCAGGAGCTGGGAATCAGGACACTGCAGTAGTTTCCATACTGTGGAGTCAAAAGAGGATGTCTGACCAGATAGGATGGGGTACCCAGGACTTTTGGAACAGTGTGAGTTGGAAACCATAAATCCAGTAATTGTATTGCAATTAAAAAAATATGCTTATAAATCTGCCCCTTATTTTGCTTTGGAAACTGTCAACGCTCAACCACATGCAGGCACAAGTATGAGTTACAAGACCTGACACTGGTTTCTGTTTATTCCTCCTCCTTTTTCCATCTATAGGGGTTATTTCACTTCCATGGAGGCAGAAGCTTGTGTTTTATTGGCACCAGTCCATATGGCTGTGTGCAGCTGTATTTGGGAATGAAGAGTCATGCTGCTCTATTTTCCTGTCACTGTTGTGTCTCAAAGAAAGGATCAGTTTGCTTTGGGAAGGTGCTGTATAAACTTTTTTGGTTTAAGTAGTTAAAAATGCCATATAATGAGAGGATATTAATCACAAAAACAAAATGTTTCTTGTCTCACTTGCCAAACATGGTAACGGAGAAGGAGCTGAATGGAACAGGTCCACACGGATGTAACATGGATAAATTGCTGTTGCTGAGGCGGTGAAAAAAGGGGAACTGAGCAGAAATTTTCAAAGAACGGAAAGTAAATATCCTGTATCGTTTCTGCTCCTGTAATCTGGATCTTTATTTGGCAAAGTACTGACAAATCCCTGTTCAGCTGAGCGTTCAGCGGTACATTTCCAAAGGTTTTCAAGTCTGTGAAGACACTGAGAGCAGCACTTCAAAGGGCTTTCAAAGTGTATTTGTTCTAGATACCTTGCACCTTAAAGGTCCATGGAGAATTTCCTCCTTAGTCCTTGTTAGTCCCTTTTCTTGGCTCTGAGATGTCTTGCATGGGTCTGCCTTAGCCAAGCAGAGCAGCATGAGCCGAAGAATTTCTTTGAACTGAGGCCTTTATGATATCCCAGATCAAAAATAAAAAAAGGAATGAAGGGGAGCAGTGACCAGAACAGGGCTGTTAGTAGGGTCAAGCGCACAGGTAAGTCGGGATGCCAAGCCAAGCCCAGTGCTCCTGGGGGCATGGGCTGCCCGTGGGCAGCAGCTCAGGAGCCTGGACTGGGCTGGTGGGGCTGCTTTGCTTTGCGCAGGCACTCTGTGTGAAATACACTGCAGAGATCTGAAGGTGTCACAGCGATTAACTAAGTGGGAACTTGAATGACAAAACGGTCCCGTTACGCTGCTGAGGCTTGGCAGAAGGAGAAGTGTCAGGGTGCTGCTGCTGCTGCGGCGCGTTTCGGAGCTGTGGGAGTTTGTGACAGAGCGGAGCAGGTGTGAACACTCCAGATCATGACTAAGTGACGTCTCGGCTGATGAAAGAGTGCTGTTTCATTCCTTTCCCTTCAATGTTTTCTTCCAAATATAATTTGCCTCCATTATGTGTTTTTCTCTCTTATTTGCAATTACTGATGGCTTGCAGTTCTGTCAGCCTGTTCCTGCTGCAGGATTGGAAAGGAGGGAAGTAGTCTTTGCTCTGTTGGTTATCAGAGACCCCAGGCATTGAGGCACTGCACAAGGGAAGAAAGCTCTTGGTCTGGGGAGTATGTCCTCTGAATGGAAGATTGGCAGGGACTGTCTCTAGCATACCTGGAGCTGGAATGGAATCCATCACTCTCCTGAGAGCTTAATCCAGCTTCCCAGGTTCTAGTAAGCGCATAGTCTTGTGTGGCAGTCTTTGCTGGCCTGCTGTTTTTTTATATTTTGTAGGTTATGTATTTTAGCTGCTGCTCTCTGGAAATAACTATTACGCCGTGGCAATTTTAGCTGGGGAATTTTACAACTTGGGTGTGCAAGTAAATGGAATGAAAATCTTCAAGACCTGAGGTTTCTAGTAAGAGCTGGGATTCTCTTCCTGATGCTTGTGGATTGACACAAGGTCTGGAGGAGGTAGGCGTACAAATGTCTGTCTTAGGGTTCCAAAATTGCCCCAGGCTACAGATTTGACTGTTTTTAAAATTGTGTTTCAGTATTGAACTCCCATACAGAGTGGCCATTCATGCAACTGACTTCTATTTTCGTTATGCTGGGGAAAAGCAGAGAAGAGTAGGATGAGGAAGACCAAGGATTTTTCTTGCCCTTTTGGCCTGGAGCCATTTATTTTGTAAAGTACTAACTCATTTCTTAATCTATGTAGCTTTACTGACCGTTTCTCAAGGCACTGGATCAGGGTATTTGGAACTGTTGTCCCAAGTCGTTCAGGATAGAAGCTCCTTCATTACATCTGCAATTGGGATTTCTCACTGCCTCTCAAAGGTATGCTTGTATACAGAAATAGGAGATTGACTTCTGGGTAAACAGAACTGTACTTATTAGATGAGGCTTTTTAGTCATTCTTATTTTCCTCATCTAAAAATATGTGCATAAAACCAACCACTTACTGTTTTGATTGTGCTGAGTTTGTGTGACAAGGTTTGGCTACTGGTGGGAGGCTACAGGGTTGACTTCTGTGAGAAGCTGCCAGAAGGTTCCCCCATGTCCAACAGGGCCAATGCCAGCTGGCTCAAGGATGGACCAGCCTGAACCAGCTGTCCCAAACTGGCCAAAGGGATGTTCCAAGCCATGTGATGTCTGCTCAGCAATAAAAGCTAAAAGAGGAGAAACAGGGGTGGCATTTGTTAATATAACAATTGTCTTCTGGACAAACCTCTGCACATACTGAGGCCCTGCTTCCTGGGAAGTGGCTGAATATTTCCTGTTGATGTGAATGAGGGAATAAGTCTTTTATTTTCCTTTGCTTCCATGCACAGCTTGTTTTTTTTTTTTTTTTTTTTTTTTTTTTTTTTTTTTTTTTTTTTTTTTTTTTTTTTGTTTTGTTTTGTTTTGCTTTATTAAGCTGCCTTTATTACTTATAATTTTTAAAAATCTTATTTTCTTCTCCCTGAGTCCTGTTGAAGAGGGAAGTGATGGGGCAACATGGTGGGCACCTGGCATCAACCTGCCACACTGAGATTTTTAGACTTTAAAAGACAGTTGTTCTCATTCGAGTGTGCAATTTAAGAAGCACTCTGTATGCCGGACCTATCTGTTGTACAAGTCTGTCCTGCAAACAGTGAGGGCTCCTGAAAATGTGACCTTTAAACATAGAAATCAGAACCTGGTTTTCAGTTAGTAATACCCAATGTTATAAGTGTGAGCACAAACCTGCTCCCCACATGTATATATACTATATGCTTCTAACCTTAAGCTTTGGGTAGGAAAGTGTATATTAATGTTAATTTTTGTCCAGTCAGAGTGCACACAGGATGCACTAGCATTTGCCTTAAAGCCTTTTTGGCAGAATTTCCTGTAAAGAACTCAAGCAATATATTTGGCAGGAGGATAGGACATTTTATATTACCATAAAATAAATTAGCCAAAATGTTGCCTAGTTCTACAAATAAAACAGTGGAGTGGTGGCCCAAGATTTAACTTTATTCAGCCTGACTTCCACTTAGTGTGCCTGCTTATTTCTAACCTGATTGTGTCCCCTTAATGTGTTGCAAAAACAAGTACTTCTACATCATAAAAACAATTCAGATACCACTTGAGTGAAGCAGTTAAAATATACTACTTGGTGTAATTTCTTTCAGTCACTTTTAAATAAGCATTTTGGAAGTGATACCAAACCTTTTGTGTGTTGGGGCTTTTGAGCAGATACCTACATTGTGGAAATTAAGAGAAGATTTCTTTGGGTTCAGGTTGGCTCGCATTGCTTTCTGCAGAGCATCTTGCACCTTCCAAGTATGCACTAGTGGCCCTTTGTAACAAATGCAGTGTGAATTTGACTGTGGGCTGCTGCGTGTGCACTGACCTTGGACAGTGAAGTTGCATTATGAGTATGTCTTTTGAAGCTAATTCTTCTGCTTATCCCACCTTACTGCACTCGAATAATGGAATAGCTTCAGAATGTGTATTTGATTCATTTTTGGATAAAACTAAACTGGAAGCTCTGTTCCAGGAGCACATATGGCACTAGTCTAGTCCAAGTGCCAGATCCCAAACTGCGAATGATGTGGATCATGGGGTCCTTGGGAGCAGCTTCTTTGGTTTATGGGTTTGTTCCTAGACAGCTTACTTCTCTTTGTGGCTGGTGGAAATAATTTGTGTAAGGTTGGTGGTGCTCATGTGGGCTGGAGGACGGTGCAGGTGCTGTAAACAAGCAGTGTATGGGAGCAAAAGCGCATTCTGCTTCCAGACATACCTAAAAACAAGGAAGGTTGAGGACATAAAAGCTGGGTATAGCCTTGGTGGCAGTGGCCATGAGATGGAGCTCAGGATCCCGAGTGGAGGAAGTAAAACAAAAAGTAGAGTCACATTCCTGGACTTGAAATGAAGCACCACTAAAAATTTCTGGAGCTAAACAGGGTTTTGCTTATATATACAACCGGAGAAGGTTACATTGAAAACCAAATTTGCAAAACCTTTTAATGTGTTAAAATTTCTAGTGTGTCTAGTTTGATGTTTTCTTGGGAGCACTGTTCTTTTACTACTTTCTGTCAGAAAAATCTTTTAGGGCTTGGGACAAAAGATGTGCTTTGTTGGGGTCAGATGTGTGTGAAAGAGGGTGCTGGCTCTGGCTGTTGCTAGGCTACACTTGTGTGCTCACATAGTAAAAGAAATTTTTGTATGTTGGGAGTGTCAAAATATTTCACTTGATGGATGATGTCAGTCAGTGGTGTTATGTAATGAGTAGATGTAGTTAATTTTTCATGTGATTGGCAGCAGTTGAACTCCAAATTAGTCTAATGTCTGGTAATTGAAGGTAATGGAAATACTTTCTAGAAAAGGTATTTTTAAGTAATTAATAGATGTTTCTGAATCTGTGCTTTAAAGGGAGACCCTCCTTCTCACAAACCAAGAGAATTTGTTGATATTCAAGGACTGTTTCCTTGAGGAATGCATTCTGAGGAGCAAAAAATCAGGCAAAGGGTGCAAGAAACCTGTGTATATGAAAAGAAAGAACAGTCATTACTCAAAGTGCAAGCAGGACATACACAGGAGATGGAAGCAGGGTCAGGCCCCTTGGAATTAATATAGAGAGGTTATCAGAGTAAGTAGAAATGAGACAAGGAAGGCCAAGGTCCATCCGGAATTAAATCTGGCCAAGGATGTCAAGGACAACAAGAAGGACTTCTTCAAATACATCAGTAATGAGAAAAACTAAGGATAACGTGGACCTGTTACGAAATGGAGGAGGGACTCTGGTTACAGAGGACACAGAGAAGGCTGAGATACTGATCATGTTTGCATCAGTCTTCACTGACAAGATCAGCCCTGAGGAATCTCTGACCCACAGGCCAGAGTTAAGGGAGTGCTGGAAGGAAGCCTTTGCTTTGGTCGAGGAGGATTGGGTTAGAGAACATCTAGGCAAACTTCTCATTCGCAAGTCCATAGGCCCTGGTGGGATACATCCACGAGTGCTGAGAGAGCTGGAGGGTACCATTGCCAGGCTGCTTATGATCACCCTTGAAAGGTTGTGGAGATCAGGAAAGGTGTCTGAGGGCTGCAAGAAACCGGTGCCATACCCAGTCTTCAGAAAGGGAAGGAGGACCCGTGGAGCTACTGGCTGGTCAGCCTTGCCTCAGTCCCTGGAAAGGTGATGGAATGCCTCATTCTGGAGGGCATCGCTGTCCCCATGGATGGCAAGAACGTGTCAGGAGCAGACAGCAGGGATTCACTTGGGCTAAATCATGCTTATCCAGCCTGATTTCCTTTTACAATGAAACAACTACCTGGATGGATGAGGGGGAAGCTGTGCATACTGTCTGCCTTAATTTCAGCAAGGCTTTCAGCGCTGTTTAGGAGATGTTGTGGGAGACAAACGCAGTAAGTGTGAGCTGGGTGAGTGGACAGTGAGGTGCGTTGAGAACTGGCTGAATGGCAGATCCCAGAGTGTTGTAATCAGTGGCACAGGTTCTAGTTGTAGGCCTGTCAATGATGGTGTCCCCCAAGATTCAATACTTGGTCCAATATTGTTTAGCTTAATTCACCAGTGACTTGATGAAGGGGTAGAAGAGCCTCCTCAGCAAGTTCCCTGCAGACACAAAGCTGGGATGGTGCAGCCCTTCAGAAGGACACTGACAGGGACATTCTGAAATTCAACAAAGGCAAATGCAGGGTCCTGCACATGGGAGGGAATAACCCTCTGCACCACCACAGGCTGGGGGCTGATATGCTGGGAAGCAGCTCTGTGGAGAAGGACCTGGGGACCCTGGTGGACAGCAAGCTGTCCATGAGCCATCAGTGCCCTTGTGGCCAAGAAGGCCAGTGGTACCCTGGGGTGCACTGGGAACAGCATTGCCAGCAGGTCACAGGAGGTGATGCTGCCCCTTTAGTCAGCCCTGGTGAGTGAGGCACATCTGGAGTGCTGTGTCCAGTTCTGGGCTCCTCAGGACAACAGAGACATGGAACTCCTGGGATAGATCCAGAGGAAGGCAACAAAGATGACTGCGGGAGTGCCCCATCTCTCTTAGGAAAGGCTGAGGGAGCTGGGGCTGTTCATCCTTAAGAACAGATGAGTGAGAGGAGACCTCATCAGTGTTTTATTAAGTACCTGCAGGGAGGGTCTCGAGGATGGAGCCAGGCCCTTCTCAGTGGTGCCAACCAACAGGCAGAAACTGATGCACAGGAATTTTCAGCTGAACATGATGAATCTTACTGTATGAGTGACTGCATTGAAACAGATTTCCCAGGGAGGCTGTAGTCTCTAACTAGAGACACTCAAGAGCTGTCTGGATACAATCCTAGAGTACTATGTGCTCTAGGGCAGAGCTGCTTGAGCAGGGACATTGGACTAAATATCCCATTCTATACCCATTCTTTGATTGTCATTCTATGCAAATATCTTCATTCACATTCTGAAAGTGAATAATGCATTTTTTCTGTGAATTTGCATTTCTTACGAACTCCAGGAATTTAGGAATAGCAGCAATTGTGAATAAAGCAGATCTATTTTTATTAAAAGAAATATAAATTGGATGTCTCATTCAAAACTTTTGAAATGTTTTATATAGAATGTGTCATTATCTGTCCTGTCTTCAGTATGAATCATCATCAGGTTTTTCAGTGTATATATGTATTACTGCTATTTGTGTCTCTGTTCAGGAATTCAGAGTAAGGTGAGGGCCAGCTCGCATCCTTTTACCCCGACAAAAAAATGGAACAATGCATAGAATGCAAAAGAGTTACAGTCTTGTCTCTGAATGTTCTTTCATCACATGTTATTGTCCTTGAACATCTATTCTGTGTAATCACTGGAACATTTTGTAGGATATTGAGGGGTAACTGAGCAGTCTTGCTTCCCTAATTCAAATGAGCTGCTCTGCTCTCAGTGCAAGTCTCTTGCTTGCACTGCATGGGGATAACTTAAATGTCTTCCAGATATTGTCCTTGTGTCTGTCCTGGGAGAAGTCAAAGTGATTTCTCTGAGCAGTCCTGTAGCAGTTCCATTTTTTGTTTCAGCTTTGTGTTGATGGGATTGTGTATTTCATGATTAAGCTAAAAGCTGCATTAAGGAATACCTATGGCTTATGCCATTTACAGAACAGTATGGTTTGTCTTCTCTGGGACTTCCGAGGTTTTGTTCTGTTTGTAGGATTGATGTCTGTCTGGTATCGCTTCTGATGCTGTGAGGGCAATAATGCAGGAGGTACAAAATCATTATGTAACATGGTTTTCTGAGTCACAGAATGTTAGTGTTTAAGATCATTTACTCCTAACCTGCTGCTGCCACAGGCAGGACCACTTCCCCCTAGACCAGGTTGTTCTGATCTCCGTCCAGCTTGGCTTTGAACACTGCCAGGGTTGGGGCATTCATGGCTTCTCTGGGCAACCTGTTCCAGTGCCTCACCATCCCTACAGTGAAGAATTTCCTACTGATATCTGAGCTCAATTTCCTCTTCCATTTTGTACCCGTTACTCTGTGTCCTGTCACTACAGCTCCTGATAGAGAATCCTCAGGCTTCCTTGTAGACCCTCTTCAGATACTGGAAAGTTGATGTGAGGTCTCCGCACAGCCTTCCTTTGTCCATGGCTGAACAGCCCCAACTTAGCTACTTACAAGGGGCCTTGTCTTAGAAGGGGGTGTTGTAGCTTCACCGTAGGCTGCACATCTATTGCTTTCTTACTGCTTCTAAATCAGGTGGTCTTTTCTTGCTCTCAGTAATGTCATTTGGCTTTGAAATACACCTTCTGTAAGGCTAAAGCTGTGAGTCTGTGGAAACTCTGGTGTGTATCTCATTCTTGCTTAATGCATCTAGACAGAATGGGAAATAACACCCTGTCTAAGGAGTTGTGTACTGCTGCTCTTGAGCATCAAGCTTCTGCTTTTGCTTGTGGACTTAGCTGAACCCCGAGGTGACATCTACAAGATATTTCTCAAAGCTTTCATCTGAGCACTGCAGTGCTGCTGTGTTTGCCAGTGAAGGCTCCTGGGGAGGTAATGAGGGACTGTTAGAGGCATTAAGTGCTCTGTGGGAAACCAGCAAATACCTCATGTGCTGATGAACATGTAAGCTAGAAGATCAAGTCTTTGCTTCCCCTGCATTTTAAAGGAGGGCAGTGAGCAGGGAATCCTTGAGAAATTCAGCATCATGAAGGAAAAAAATTCCAGTCATTTCCCAGTCACATTTGATGGTGTACGTTCTGGGTTTTTGATTTAAAAAGATAGCAAGATCATTTTAAGGACACAATTTCTACACTATAAATATTCTTGGTGAGTAAGAATTTTTGTCTTAAATTCAGTTTTGTCTAATTTCTGCCTTCTGGTATGGATATAGAGGAAGAGTAAAGTGACAGCTGTAGGAATTTTGCTAGTAGAGAGATTTCAAGCGAATTTTGCCTATGAGGATGGCTAACAGCTTATCCTCATGTGTTGCTTGAGAGATAATGGGACTGTCACAACATTCATATCTACTGCCGTTTGTTTATATTGTTTAATGTGCATGATCACTGGAGCTCATAATTAGAAAATAAGTTCCTTTTAGGAATATGCCTTATAAAGCAGAACTCAAAATTAGTATCGTTGTGAATACCACCATGTGTATGACTCCAACAAATATGAGCACCTAGCCTTTATTTGCTTTCTTCCTTTGCAATCATCCTATTCTTCCCCTTGTGGCCCTTAAATGTTGGCCTGATTTTGACTTCTATAGGTAATTGTCTAATACAATCCTTCTGGCAGGGAAGCTAACATCCAAGTTAATTTTGCTTTCTGAAGTGTTCAGCTTCTTAGGCAGATGTATATGTAAAGGTTTGGGTTCTTGCTGTAATGATTAAACCATTGGGGAATATTGTACAGAAGTGAACACGTTCGCTTGCTCACCCATTCTGATTAACCTCCTGTGTAAAGATGCATTTCAAGATGCAGTGTTTTTGTTGCTGTTGTCCATCCTCTTTTGTTTAACATGTCACAGTACTAATTTGTGCCTTGGTTAGTGTTTGTGTAGGCCAGACCCCTTGGTAGTCTGATCTGTGCGTGTGACTGTTAGCTCACTGGTTTTGTGTGTGTATTTTGACTGCTGGAAATTCTCTTGGTATGTGCATGCAAATCTACTCTCTGTCTTGCAATTACTGTGTTGGCTCTTTTGATGAGAACCAAAGGTGTCCCATGGGAGAAGTGTTGGCAGAGGGCAGCTTTGGACGCCTGCAGCAAGGCTGTTTGTAGCATAATTCCCCTCATTTCCATTTGATGGCACAGTACCAGGCATGTTCTAAGACTTTGATGGTCAATTAATTAGTTCTTTTCTGTTCTTGAATTGGAAGCTAATTGAGTAATTGTGAAGGGTGCCAGATTAAACTCTGTTTTTGCTTGGAGTGCCAGGGAAAATGCCTTTCCCTCACGTATTTCCTTGGGAAACTTGGGAAATGCATTTCCCTCACCTGTTTCCTTGGGAAACTACACTTGAAAAAATAAGCTGCCACGATCATGCTTTTTGTGAGGTTGTCAGGCATATGCAGAAAGTTACCACGTGCTGGTAACGTTGGAATCTGTCAGCCAATTTTAATCAAATTTGTCAGAAGGTGGGGGTCCCGTCTTGTCACCCAAGTAACCTCCTGACATTCTTTAGCTTTGTGACAGAGCTGACCTTACTGAAATGATAGCAGCGTAGAAAAATTTAATAGGTTCTAGTGTCCTTGTATGTTTAGGACATGAGAGACTCAAAGTTGTGAACATGTTTTGTGAGTGTATATTATTGTTTTCCCCTTCCTCTTTCAAAATACAGTCTTGGCTTTAAGGAAGAGGTTTGAGACTGCAGTTACTTAACACTCTAAAGCAACATTTTTGTCAGCATTTCAACTGTGTTTTCTTGCTGCTGTGGTAAAGATGAGTAATTTTTGATTGTGGTCTGGCATAAAAGAGGGGAAACATTTTCTTATTCAGAACTCACAGCAGGATCACTCTGTGTGCCTTAATTGAGGAAGCTTGTAACCTGTTTTGGTGAGTGGTGACGACTCTCTTGCACTGCCTTCGATAAAGTTCTCCCTCTTGCCTCATGATAAACAATGTTCTCTGATTTTCATGGAAGTCAGCCACTACTTTTTTTTTTTTTGTTTTTGTTTTCAGACCACTGGCTTGTATGGCCATGGGACAACAGCCAACACATGTAGTCCAGTAGTGAGGCCAGTCAAACAGGTCAGGAATTGCAGGATTCATGTTTGCTCATATAGACTGGTCTGCCTCCCTTGCAGTCTTCATGGGACACATGAGAGTACAGGCTTTATCCTTTGCTTTGGTGAAATGTGGCGTTATGGTTTGGATTTGGTGTTTTGGGATGAGAAGAGGCCGTAAAAATGCTGGGTTACATTACTGTGGAATTGGGATACAGTCCTGGAAAGGGAGATACAGCCTTGTTAGGAGGCAGTGGGGTGTTGTAGTCTGCCCTCCCCCATGTTCCCCCTTGCATCACAGAGGGGAATGGTCATGAAGGGAGGGAAGGAAGATGGTCAGGCATTCAAAATCTGATAGGTTTTCAAGAAAAATCTTGAAGTTCTGTATCACTTGTCCACAGATACCAATTGAAATCTTTTTGCACCAATATATTTCCTCAATTTCTGGGCTCCTTTTTCTTTTGCTTGTGAGAAAATAAGGTCCTTTGTACAATTTTGTAAAGGAAAATGTAATAGGGGAACCTGAGGACTTTGAGAAGAGGCAGACTGTTAGCTTTGGGGATAGCTGCGTGTTACTGCTGACTTACGGACTTGCAGTTCCTCTTCAGATTTTCCATGGGGCAGATATGTATTTCCCCACTTTGGCTAATTGCAGGCCCGCTCTTTAGGCATTTTTCTGAGGAATTCTGTTCTGGAGAATATGCCAATTTTAACAAAACAGGAGCACATGAGCAGCCTCACAAGGGAGTGTTTCTGGGAGCGCAGGAGTGAGGTGTGGGAAAGGAAGGAAGGGTCTCTGCGTTGGACAGTGGTGGCTTGCAGTGGTGCCTGGACTGTGCCACAGCCGTGTCTTGAGTAGAATGTGCCTCTTAGGAGGAGGGGGTAGCAGCTGTCTAGTGCTAGCTATGGTGTCTTTCCCATAGGATTGTCTGCAGGGATTTGCGAATGAAGGTTACTTCTCTTAGCTTTGAGATTGTCTGCAGGTGTCAAGGAAATAAACACAGGTAGAGCTTTTTGTTTTCATAGTTAGAGGAGTCGAGAAGCAGAAGCTACTGTGGAGGTACTGCAATATGACTTGGAGCGAGAGGGTGCCAGGGGAGTTTGTGCTATCTCTTCCTCTCCCTTCTCCTGTGTTTTGGAGATGCTGTTTCCTCACTGCCTGCTGGGTAACTGGTATGGGATTGCCCAAGAGTAGAGCAGAACTGTGGAAGTACTGACTGCTGGTGCCAAACACAGCAAGCAAGCAGTGATTCGGGAACACCCCTTCTGTCTTAACCATGCATTTCTCCTGAGTTCTTGAGTGTTGCAATGCTGATGCCATTGGTTCCCAATTCATGTGATGCTCTACCAAGCAACACAAGAGATGACAAATGAAGTAGCAGGAATTTCATTGACCAGTGCCTACTGCAGTGACTGACATGGCCTTGCAAGCAGGCAGGTCTTGCTCTGTAGCTGCATTGACTGAGTCTGTGGCCATCCAAGTTGCTCAGCCCAGTGCAGGGAGTAGGGCTGCAGTGCTGTAACTGAGGAGAGCCTGCTCCCATCTTCTCTTACCTGATGGTGGTTTAGCTTTGGGCAGTCATGACTGTGCTGAGGCCAAAGAGTGATGGCTGACTGTCTATTTTATACAGAACTGTCCTCCTGTTAGTTTCCTGGTTGTCCCCAAGGCAGAGAGGATGTTGGGTGTGCAGTCTGACCACTTGTTCTCAAGAGGTAGATGGGCTGGTGTCAGCTGGTAATAGCTGTGATAAAGGTTCATTGGAAGAAGAATCTGGTGGTTGATGTATGAAAAGTTGTCCCTAGGAAGGTAGATGTGAATTCCCAAGTGCAGCCTACATGCTCCATACCTGACTTATCACTAATAGAGCAGGCAGAATAATGAAACTATGAGGGTATTTCAGTGGAGTAGTTAGAATATGAAGCAAGAGCTGATGAAATCTAATAAATAAAGCATCTTGATCCATTAAAGCCTTTGCCTTCACTGAAAATATTCATATTCTTAAGTTCTTTGTTGGATTAGGGTAATATCCTCTAAATAACCTGGCTGATAGAACAAAGGCAGAGAATTTCAGGAAAGTATAAGCAATCAGCAGTAATAGGAGTTTTTCTTTTTTTTTCAGTTTCCTTCTGAGGTTAAAATGACAGGAACCAGATGTAAAGTAGCAGATATGTTTAGGACTTGAATTCACTTTGTCAATTACCATGTCGTGTCTCCGAGAAAACGGGAGGCAGAAAGAGCTGTGTGCTCTGCCAAATGGGCAGGAATTTTAAATTCTCTTCTGTTTCTCACTTCTGAGAAGCTGGATCAGAAATACCTGTTGCTTGCGCAAGTATCTCTGGATCATCGACTTGAAGATACTTTCCCAAAGGAAGAGGAGTGTTCATAGTGAGTCTCATTAGATAGTGTGCAGTGCTTTAGTGTACGGTTATCTACAAGTACTTGAAATATTTCTATAAACATTCTATAAAACATAACTTTATAAACCCCCTTATTTTCAATGGAAACCTGCAACAAAAGCTGTATTAGGCTACTGCTGTATAAGTGATACTATAATTAATTTGCTATTTCCTGCCTCTTACTTAGAAGTTGGAAGCTTGGCATCAGAATACATTTGGAAGATGAACAAAAGGGTTTGATTTGCCAAGAGACACAACTTCTTTTGGAGCAAAGAGTGAACCATCACTTTCTGGTCTTTCTCTTAACACTTCCTTCTCAATGCTGTAGGTCTCACTCAAACTACTTTCCTGCCTCCTTCTGTTTTGCTAGAGGTTGAGTTTGCAGATTATGACACTTAATAGGTTATAGCAGGCTGGAAAGGAGCGATGCTGATGGAATTGTGCTCGTCAGTGGGATGTTGTGAAAGCGTCTCTTTTAGGACTGTTTATGTAAATTTTTAAGGGCCATCCCAAGAAAAAGGATGATAAATGTACATTACACAAAGATTTTTTTTTTCCCTTAAAAATCTATGCTTCCTGTCATTATTTGTATACCACAGCAAACTACAGGCCAGAAAGGTACTGACAGCATAACTTTGGTGTATTGTTTTATTTTTAAATCAGCTTCCTTTCTTGGGAACTTCTGAGTTTTGATCAGAATGAGTCCTGCATGAAAAGCAGGTGCTACCAGGTGGAGTGGAGAAAGACATGGACTTGTTTGCAAGTGTTGGGCTGACAGCACCACGGTGTCCCTCTGGAGCAGCTAACTCTCCAGTTGACTGAGGGTTTTGTTTCCTTGCTTCCTTGGGCTTCCACCAACCCAACTAGAAAAATTACAAAGCTGAGTCTTACTGAAAAGCAAAATGCTTCTGAGTGAAATGATTTAAGTACATGTGTTACTGTTGGGAAATACCAGGGTGTGAGGGAAGAGGGAAGCAAGAGTCAGTTCCTAAAGAGATGTTCTTGCTCCAGTCTTGGAGATGGTGTGAGAGCTGAATCCATTTCCTAAAGGAAAGAAGGATGTCTTTCTGAATCCTGTCAGCTGGAAGGCAGGTGCTGTGGAGAAACTCCTTGCATTGGTTAAGTTTCTGTTCCGTCTCTGCAGAGCCCTTCCAATCCTCTGTGTGTGTTTGTGTGAGGTGCCTCTCAGGGGACCTTAATGTTGCAGTTACCATGGAAGCCAATTCAATGTGGATTGTCATGCCATCAGAGCTAAAAGATATGTGTAAATCTGTGCTAGCATTTTGCATTTGTTTGGGATTCTGAATATTTCTTGCAAGAAAAGTATTTCTGTTATTTACATAGGAATATTACTTCTTTGCTTGTAATATTTTTAATATAATATTATTTGTGTGTAATATGAAGCATTTCTGAAATCAGCCTGGCTCTGTGATAGACGGGATAGATAGACAATCCAAAGTGAGTACAGTAGCAGAATTTTAACTCGAGATAGAAACACTACAACCAAACGGAGCAATTCCCAGGGGCAACATCTGAGTTACTTCTATCCCGTGCCTATAGGATGCTCATCAAAATCCAAGCAGAATCTTTTCTCCGTGTATATCTTCATCCTTTCCACTGTCCCGTTTGTGTTGGCTGACACTTTCACCTGCCACCATTCTCAAGAAAAATCCTCAGCTGACACTTGGAGGCACTCATTCTAGAGAAGACTACTGTGATAAGCACAACATGTTACGTACCTTGGGCTTGATTTTTCATCCATGGAAATCAAATGGTTATTCATGCTGGACCCCTACAGTTTAAAACATCTGCTTGTCACCAGGACTTCCTCAGTGACTTTTGCCTTAACAGCTTGGGGGCTGAGCTCTGGACCTCCAGGATCTCTAGGTTCCTGGGCTGACAGTGCTTCTAGCACTCACAGCATCTCAGGCCACCAGCATAGCAGAGATGGCAGATGTGCTTCTTTGGAAACTTTTTTGTGTGAAGTTATATCAAATCTCTAAATTTTAATTGCTAATTTATTTTTGAAAGAACAGTTTGTCTCTGACCTACATGTGGGACTCAAATGAAATGTGACTTTCTGGCTCTTAGAAGACTTTTTATTGTTGAAAATCTGAAATAGTATTAGGACTACAGGGATGCTGTTGTCTCTTTTTCTTGTAACTTTTTTTTTTTCCTGTTGGTAGTGTGCACTCTTAATTCTTCATGGAGAAGAAAGCTGCATCAACAGGTGGAGAGTTAGGAGCTGTTTTATCAGTTGCTGTTTGTAGGTCCACTGGGGAATTACTGAAGAGCTCTTTTTCAGCAGAACAGATTAGGGTTTTTTTAATGCCCTCTCTGTAGTTTTTTTTTTAATTGTTCTTGAGTTTTTTTTTTCTTTCAATACAGAAAAAATCTGGTCTGTGAAAAGAATTTTTAGTATTAAGGGCTGTAGATTTTGATGACTTCTCAAAAAAGAATAAGAAAACCATCAGTCACCTCTGGAGACTATTCTTGTCCTATGCAAAAGTTCTGCATTGGAAAATCTAATTCTTTGTTCCAGTGTTATTGGAATTGTTTAATTTAGTTTTGCTCATTTCTTTGGAGGAAGTGTTTTCTCTGCATCAAGTGCATAAGCTATTAAGAAAACTTTACCGTGTCGTTCCCTAGACATATGGTATTTTCATAATAACATTACTATCCTGGCAATTTCATTCTGATTTTATCAAATACTCTAGGCAGGCCTGCTTCAGGAACTGGATGTAATGATAGAGATGTGCACACCTCCATGGTGAGGAAGCCAGATTATAGTAAGAAGTGGAGTATTGCTAAGGAACTGGGAAAGAGTTGTTCTAATTCAAGAAGAGGATAAGCTTTTGTTGCAGGTCATGTGAAAATGAGGGAGTCAGCAAAACAGAGAGGAAACAAAGACTGATACCTTGTGTTGGATAACAGGCTGATAGTTTCTCTCATGCAGGAATTCCAAAATACTTCACAAGCATCAGTGAATGATCTGGTTGTGCAGTCATGGTGTAATTCAGCACTTGTAAGTATTGTAGAAACTTCCAAGGACATTTATGGTAGGATAGCTGTTGCTGGATAGTTCATGTCCAGGGAAGTGGTTGTGTCACTATCCCTGGAGGCATTTTAAAAACACTTAGACGTGGCAGTGCTGGGTTAATGGTTGGACTTGGTGATCTTAGGTCTTTTCCAATCTAAGCTGTTCTGTGATTTGGCATTTAGTTCAGTAGAGTATTGTTGCAAAAGGATAAAACCATTCTTTGCAGAAGAGACTGTTTTAATGGAAGGGAGAGGAGGATATTTGGTGTAGTCTGTGAAATGAACTTTTATTGAACATGATGTGCCTGAGCGCCTTTCATTCAGGACACATGATTTCAGCTTCCAGCAGAAGCTGTTTGTACCTGTTTAAAAGCTGTTCCCTCAAAACAATGCACACTGCTGTGCATATGATTCTCCCTCAGGGGAGAGAGAATAAACTGAGCATTGGATATTAGCTGCAGCACTTAGTGCACTGCTGGGAGGCACTGGGATACAACAGTGATATAGGCAGTGTCAGAAGCGCTGCAGCACAGCAGAGGAAGTGTCCGTGCCAGCAGATGTGCTTGATGCTCACCACGGTATTTCTCTAGAGCACTGCTATGGATAAGCACCTAAGCCAAAAACATTTTTGCTCCACAGGCCCCAGCTACTCTGTAAATACAGCTAGAGCACCTTGCGGCTCCAGCAAATGCCAAAAAGCAGAGAGGCAGCTCTTTTTAAGACTGAAGCAAGCCGTCTCTGCCAGGAAAACTCACCTCACAAACTTCTGCCTTCCCTGTGCTGTTTGCTGCTCAAAGCCAGCTTGACTTCCTGAGCTGATACACTACAATTTCTTGATTGATTTTTATGGACAGGATTTTTTACAAAACTTGCTTTGGGATTTAGGAGCCTACTTGTCACTGGCTTTCCTTGGGGCATAAGCATTGATTCACTGTGGCTATCTGGAGAGAGTGGTAATGCTGTTACAGCATCCCTCTGAAGATGCTGGCAGTGCTGTATAAGCAATTCATGAGGCCTCACAGGCAAGGGAGAAAAATGGTTTGCTTTTTTATCAACTGTGTATCTGTGGGGGTAAAAAAGGCTGCCTTCCATAGTGCTGACACAGTAGACTATAGCAAGGGTTTGGGGTTTACAGTGGCAAATGCTGCCAACTGAAGAATCATTGTTGATACTGCAAGGGGTGCTGGTGTCAAGTACCTGCCTTATAGACCAGATTTTTGGTCACCATTTCTTATGTAAAATTCTAATGCTTACTCTAAAGTCTGTAGTTACATAGTTTTTTGGAGAATAGGAAAGATATTAAAAGACTATAGGTTTTCCATATATTTTTCCCTCCATAACAAGGCTACTCTCTCCAATATAGGCTTTTGATTTTCAAATTCATTTCTGAAAGGATTTCCCAATAGAGAATTTCTATTCCTAGCCATGAAAGACTGAGCTTTAGAAGTACTGTTTTCATTTAAGAAATTTGATCTGTAGAAATGCTTCCTCTGTATGGGCACTGTATGTTAGCACTTTGGGCACGTTCCTGTGCTGATTTTTTTCAAAGATAGTTTTTTACTTATGTCTTGTTCAAAGAGTCTTTTACTTATTTTTGAGGCCTGAAGCCAGTACTGTTGTAAAATATGATAATGTCTTCAAACTGACAATTACCTGGAGATATTTTTTCTTGGATAAATTTCTCTGCTGTGACTTTCCTGTCCTGTGTGCAGAAAAAGGGCAGCAGTATAATTCCTACCTGCTTTCTGTTTTGTTTAACCCTGTTTTATGGAAACCCTTCTTCAAGGATCACAGTCATGCATTTGAATTGGGACATCTGATCTCAGCTGTGCTGGAAGGGCAACATAAAAATGACAGAAGCGAGACAAAGTGTAGTGTGAACAAGCTCCAGTAGCTTAGTTTTGAAAAGCTTTGTTCAAGGTATCACATAAATATGACAGAAGGTAGTTTTATGGTTTAAAAAATAAAGAGAGAATTATGTAAGTAATCTTTGCAACCTAGTAAAAATATCATAGTACACAGAAATTGAAGTGTTACAGCTTTCTGTGATCTAAAATGGCATCTAATCTTAGTCAGTAGGTGAAACAACACTTGAGCATTTTGTTTATGGTGATTGCTTTTTTATCACTTAAGAACAAAGTGGTGTTTTGAAAATCTTCATAATGTGAATCTGGCAAATAAGGCAATTCAGGTCATAAGTAAAACCTCTGAAGATCAAGGAGACTCAATGCTTTTACATCATACTTATAATTGGCCCAGACCTTTATTTTAATTTCTGGTTCTGAGTCTGAAAACTGCTTTGGGGGGAGGAGTTACTTGGACCAAAATGATTTTGTTTAGAACATAAACGTTTCTTTTGCCTGTTATCTGGAGTTTTTAAATCTTTTTGCAAATCAAGAAGTTGCTTTTCTTTAAAAGGAGGTGCTTGACTTAACAGGGACTGTAGTATCTGTGGAGCAATTTCTTTTCTCTTCAGCCTAAACCCTTCAATTTAAGTTAATTCTGTGTAACTAAAGCTGTCTACAAATCTAAGGACATCTGACAAGTCGTTTAGGGCTTTCTTCTGCAGGTGACAGGGAAAACAGCAGGGAGATTCAATCCCACTTCGAATAGGGCTGTTGAGGAATACCCTTAGAGCAGGTAGCTGGATGTGCAGCTGCTGTGGGAGCTGCAGGTTGTCCCTGGGTGGGGGACATGGTGGGAGCCCCAGGCAAGGGGCTGTCACCTGGTGCCAGCCCTTTGCATGGCAAAGTGTGACCTGTGGCCAGGTGACTGGACTGAGCAGGATGACCCCCTTAGAGTCTGTGGGCTCAGTAGCTGGGCGAGTAGGGAGTCCTGAGGTCGCTGGAGCTGCCTGCTGTGAAGGGATTTGGTCCCAGCAGTGAAAGTCTCTGGTTGGTGGGAGTGTCACTGCCAGAGTGGCTCCTGGGTGGTCGGACAGGGCAGTTTCCCCAACAGGCTCTACTGGAGTTACTGTTCCTTTCATTTGGCTGTACAGGGGACCCAGATGTCCCTCTGAGACTGACTGTGTTAAGTGGCTCAAGTTGTGTAGAGATCTTTGTGCAATTTGAATTCTACGCATTCTTATAGCAAGAATCTTTTGGATTCCAGCTGACATTGCTCCTGGTAGCTTGTCATTCATTTGGATGGTCAGCTATGTCAGTGAGTGCTTATCTAGCAGTTCTACCATTTTTTGTCAGTGTGGGTACATTCTCACTTTAAGTCTTGTGTCCTGGAGCTGGTTAAAGACTGCACAAGGTGCCCTGCTATAAAGACTCTAGCAAATTCAGTAGTGTTTTTTTAGCTTCTTGTGTGTTTTTTTCCCCATGATCTTCCATTTCTTCCTTCTCATCCAAGTATTTATTTTTAAATAAATTTATATTTAAAAATTAATTTAAAAATCCCAGAAGTGGTAGACACATAAAATCAAAAGTCAGTCTCCTGCAGCTCAGTGCTGTGCTGCAGACTCACTGTTTGACTTTGATAAAGCCAGATGGTCTATGGTATTGCTTACCTGTCAGTGAAAGACAGACAGCTACCTCCAAGGGGCTTCTTAAGGTAAGTGCAGTCAGGATTTTAAATTCATATTAGTGCGTCCGAGTGCTCATAGCAGGATGGAGAGAGGAGGAGGTATTACGTGTTCTTGTATAACCAAAATGTCCAGTGGAAAGTCACATAGTGTAAGTCCTGCTTTCTTTCCTCCTCTTCCACTTCAGTGCTTTAGCCTGAAGATCCTGCATACATTTAACTGACAAATTATGACTTTGAATAGAGATGAAAACTCACTTGTTTTGCTTTTTCTGTTTAACTTTCAAAAAACATGGTATCATAGGCTACTAAGCTGACAAAAGCAGGGTCAGTAGGAGAGTGAGTTTTCTCTGGGCAAATTTTCTGACCCAAGACAAAGGCAGCAAAGAACTGTCAGAATATGTTTTTGTCACAGGAACAGAAGAGGAAGACTGGAAACCTGTCAATTGGTCTTCACAAATGGGTACTCTGAAGAATCATAGATACATTGCAGCTAGACTGGGGTCCTGTACTAGGCCTGGAGTCATGGTGAGAAAAGATTGCTTTTGGGGCCCTCATGTCATCCTTGCTGTTCTGGGCGCTGGCAGTGCAAAATATCTTGAGGGTGGACACAGAAACCTGAACTCTGCTCTGGAATGACCAACAAACGTGGTCTCTCTTCTGAGAGAAGAGTGTCTTTCTCTTCTGAGCTCTTGATGGATGAATTGCATTTCTACAGAGCCTTTCCATGCTCACCTGTGACTGTCCAAGCCAATCACTTGCTCATTCATGTAGCTACAGAGCTAATTCTGCTTCAGCTGTGGATAGGTTCTGCTGGACCTGTGCTTGATTACTAGCTCTGTTTACCACAAGGGAGCAGTTATTAATGTGCTCTCATTTTTAAGCCTGTTATAACTCCTTCACTTTGATTAATTTCATTGTGGAGCTCTTTACTCTTTTAGCCCATGTAAGATGTAATTCTGATTGTAGAAGTGCTTCCGTTATTTCCCTCCCAGCTGAAGGAGGAGGCAAAAGGGCTATTGATTTTTATATAAAGATGAGTTTAATGAGACCTGGGGGTTGGGCTTGATCCAAGGCTTACTGGAGTCGGTGGCCATCAGTCATTAGATTTCAGTGGATTTCAAGCACTGGTGTCTGACTTAATGCCATGATGTTCAGCTGCCTGTGTAGCAGGGGTTTTGTGGGTCTTCATAAATCGTTCAAAAGCAGCAAACTATCATAGTGGGGGAGGGCAGGCTCACTGACCAGATACCTAACAGCTTTTTATCTTATTCTTGTGATCCATTTTCTCTTATTTCTGTACATTTCAACTGTGAATGTGTGGTCATGGCGCACGTGATAGCAATTTGTAATGAAGCACACAACCGCAGATAATACAGCGGAGCTCTAACAAGGAGCTTTTAGAGAGAAAAGATTATCTTTAACTCTGAGCTGAGTTGTAATATGGTGGGTATTAATGCATAGATTTTTAAAAATGAATAGTGTAATCTGAGATAGGAAGGGTATTAAAAACAGACATGTGCTTGAGTGATGTAACTTCAGAGGTTCAACTGTGTTAGCAACTGGGCCAGATCTGACCTGCAGGCCAGTCATGTTCTGTTTTTCTTGCACACATGTTCACATGTTGATGCTTTGGCTACAAACTTCTGCCTTTTCCTTTGAGAAGGAAAGATCTCTGTGACATGCACCCGAAGATGGCCCACTGCACTGCCCCGAGCCAGCTTGTGGCAGACATCCCCAAAAGATCAGACCATCTTTCTCAGCCATAATTCTCTGCAAATGACTGCAGCAGCTCAGGCTTCATTTTTCCCCCCTCTCCCACTGCTTTTTCTCCACTGACTTTTGATTGACTGGTACTCTAGGTCAACCAAATGCCATCCATTTCCCCTGATATAAAAGTGTGCAAGCAGTGCATTGCTCTTACCTATTCAACCCTCAGGAGCTTGTTCTGTACAAAAGCAGGCTTTCTCTGTGCTTTGTTCCTGCAGATATCATTTTCCAGGCTTCTTCACTGTACAGTGTTAAGTAATGTATTGTCAGCTGGAACAAGTTCGTGTGGCGGTCCATTAAAAATAAGAATAAATGTATTATCACCACAAGATGCCATTCATAGACATGGGGAGAGGAGAAAGTTTTCAATGCACCTGACTTTTAAGGAATGTAGCTATTGCTAAGGTCTTTGTAAAGACAGATTTAATCTGTATGTCTAAAATGTAGTAAACCTAAAGAAAACAGCAAGTTTCTTCAGCTGGGAGAGGAATATTGCTTCTTGGAACTTACTCCTTCTTTATCAAATACACAGAAGGAAGATAGATTCTTTTTTCCCCCCTGTACGGGAAGGATCATGAACTATTGTTTATCTGCCGTGTTTACTGTTAGCAATGGAACTGTACAAATAAAAGGAGCAGAGTTCACGGACCCCGTGGGTGCTAAATGGAAGTAGGATCTATATAATAGCTATTGTAAAATCCATGTCTTTCCTTGGCTTAAAGCGTTGTCTGTCACCCTCTTAGATGTATCATTCAATTTAGCGATGTTGAGCATCTGTTTAAACAAATAGCTTTAAAACTTGTGATGGAACTAGTACTTTGCCCTTGACTCTGTCTTATCTGTAGCTGTAACACCCAGTAAGTCCTTGTGGGCTCTTCTTTCTGTTGTCATCAGGTGCAGTGCCTTCAATGACAATGCAGCTGGCAGGTTTCTTTGGAGGCTGTTGTTACCCTGCACCTCAGTTTGCTCAGCCTTCAGTGTCACACAGCTGCCCACTAATGCACTGGCTGTTGTGGCTGGCTCATTATGGACCTGTTGAATCTCTTCAGGCAGCCTCGTGGCTTGCACACACCGACTTTTCTTTGGGTGAAACAACAATAGGAAGAGACCTCCTTTTCTCGTGAGAGTAAACTTAGTGAGGTGAGATTTTGAAAACCTTAGCCCTGACTGTTTCAGTTTTGTCACGCAGAATTCCTGTGTGGTACTATGTGCCCAACAGCTTTGTCTTGGCATTTGTTGTTCCCTGTTTACAGGTGCGGTAACTCAGAGGTGAAACTGGAGGAGGGGAGTGGTCTACCAAGGTCTTTCTCCATTCAGCTTGTGTAAGTCAGATGAACAAGGTAGCCTGAAACTTTTTGACTACCCCAGAGTATTTGTCTCCTTGTCCTTTTGAGGCGTGCTTTAGAGTCATGCATTTCTGTGTAGAGGCTGTACCTACCCTACCTTCTCTCCTCTGAAGGAAAATGGGGTAAAAATATTGTAGAACTGAAGAACAGAGGAAAAGGGAGGGCTGAATGCTGGCTCAGCACTTTTTTGCTTTGAGTAGAAGATCTTGAGGAGGAGAAGTAGAGGGCAGCTGTGGTGACAGAGATTTTGTACACACGCTTGGTGATGTGTGCAGTGGTTTAACATGTTGAATACCTACACACAGCATATGTAGAAATAGTTGTGTGTTGGTCATTTGCATGAGGCATGTCTCCCCTCAGAATCACGTGAGTGTTTGCAAGACTTTTCTTGTGAATGTAAAGGATAGCAAACCTGGACATGCATTTGATTTGCTCTGGCTGCTGAGCCTTTACTGAGAACCCAACTTTCAGTTGTCTGTGAGCAAGAGTGGGAGGAGGCTGTAAATACTGTTGTGGTGTTGAACTGAGGACGGGAGGATTGAAAGGAGGTCTGGGTGATTCCCAGCCTGTTCATAGCTCCCACATTACTGAAGGTGACCAGCTGCCTGTGACCTGTGGAAGACCTGCCAGTGCTGCTGCTATATGGTGCTGAAAACCCTCAGAGAGTGAGAGGATGTGTGGCTGCTCCAGCACCCTGAGCTGCCCAGACCTGCAGAATGGTGTCACGAGTAATGGAGGACTTGGTGAGTGATACTAAAATTGCATCACTTCCAGCCCTGTGTGACTTTTTTCAGTAAAGGTGTTGGACAGTAGGTTCATTTTGCTTGTGGGATTTCCCTGCTTCGCATACGTGACTCCTGCTGACTCCCCTCAGTGCTACCAAGGGCAGAGCCCCGTGGCAGTGCTCAGTTCTGTGTCTGTGCAGTGATCCTTTGTCCTGTGGTGGCCTTGCATTGTGGTGATTACGGAATGAAGGAGGTGGTGTGATAGAAGTACCTGACTGTCTAGCAGCTAGTTTTTCTTCAGGGTGTGTGCTGGGTCTCAATATTGAGAAAGTCTGCCTATACTATTCCCACTGCTGTGCAAAGCTTTTGTGGTGCCTGCTGGGACCAGGGACAGCTGTGTGTGTTTTACTGTGTTTTGGGTCCACAAGTGCTGTGTAGGTGGTGGAAAAATGGCAGAGATGCACATGTGCTTTTCTAGAATTTACACTGTTAGTAACTGTGTACTTAATGCTGATCTCCCAATTTATACCCCATTATGGATTGATTGATTGATTGATTTATTAAATGCACTTGTGGTAAGAGACCTCTGACTCCTCATGCTTTTGATATATTTTTACAAAGTTAGTAGCAGTAGAGATAAACTGACATCTGGAGGCACATGGGTGGTGATGCCATAATAGAGCTGAAGCCCTCTCTTAATGGACTTGTGCTCTTTCTGCAGTCAGAATTGGCACACACGACAGTGCTGCTGCTGTGCTTTCTTTTGGCCTAGTTTTCTAGCTGCTTTTGCCCATACAAATTTCTGAAAATTGATTCTTCCAGGGCCTCCACAATCTGTGCTGTGAGCTGTCGCTGAGCATTTTGCTCATTTGTTCTAGGTGACTTTGCCAGGGTCAAGGTGAGTCGATAGCTGAGCCCTGAATAGAGCTGAGAATGCCACATTCCTCCTTGTTTGACCCGTGGAAGCTGCTTTGATAGATTGCTTTTTCAGGTGGTGGAACACTTGGTATTTTGGGTGCATTTAGAAAACTTCCACCTGTGGCTTGTGGTTCTAGCATGGAGATTGTTTTTTCTTTAGGATGAGAAAGACAGTGGGAGGAGGATGTATGATTGCACTGGGTGAGGCTTTCTCGGGGTTACTTTCCTTCTTCCAATTATTATTTACTATATGAATAGCCCTTATTCCTAAGAAAAATATTATGCTTTCAAAGCCTTATAATCTAGACATGCATTAAAATACCCAGTGCTAGGAAATCTCCCTCCTTACTTCCTCTCCAACAGTCACCACATACCTCTTTCTTTGCCAGTGAAGGCTCAGCATTAAACAGTGGTATCAAGGCTCTTATTATAATTTAAAGGTATGAATTGAGAAGGGGAACTGGATATCTGTGTAGTGTATTTTCTAGGTTATTCTTAACTTGAGAACAAGATTCATGCTTTATTAGTTTTCTGTCTTTTGAGCCCTGATATTAACCAGATGAGAATATTAACAAAAAATATAAAAGAAATAATAATAAAAAAATTAAGCACAATTGCAAAATATCAGATGCAGTTTCATAACTAAATGTGGGGTGGAAATTAAAAGTATGGAAACCATGCTACAGCAAGCACAGTGTCAGGCTGTGACCTTAACAAGATACTGTCAAAGGTGGTGTATTGAGAGTCTGCCCCCAAGGACTCATCTCTTTGGGAGAGTTTGAACTCATTAGTGCTTAAAGGCTACCTTTCTCCTATTTGTCTATTGTTTTCTTTTGTATTTCTTTTCTCTTCATACAATTAAAGTAAGTTTGGATGCACAACGTTCTCTGTGCTCCCACGATCCATGGTGTGCCCCCTTCTTCTCCCCCCATTAGTATTTCATAGCTTTTCTGTGCTTCACAATGATACTGCTTTTCCAGTAATGGTCTGACTCCTGGAACTATGTTAAAAAATCCCTCTAAAAATGCTAGGAAACAAAAAACCTCTCTAAAACACCACAAAAATTGATTTCATTGGTGTATAGAAAGAAGAGTGATTATATGTGTGTGTTTAAAGGGAGAATTAAATGTCTCTTACTGATTGGGAGTTTAATTGGAGTACTGTGATAGATATTGAGTTTTACTGATGTCTTTCAGTATGTAATAAGGAGAAAGATGTTGCTTTTTTATATTAAGGACAGATGTACTTGAAGAAAATGAAGACTTCAGTTGAAGTGCCTGTTTCTGGGATTTCCCTATGATTGTACATTTAAAGGAGTTGCGTGCACTTCCCATGTAAAGTCACATGATTTAACATGCAGCTTTGTACAGTCTGTTCCTTTTTTCCTCTGTATGTATTTTATTAACAACAAACAAGTGAACTGATGTTACGCCAAATGCCAGTGGTTGGCAATCCCTCTAAAATCAAATTGTCTCCTTGCCACTCATTGGGAAGCATTTGCTATTAGGGAAGCAGGGCACTCGGGGGAGTATTATTAGCATTCCCAATAAGCAGTAGAGAAGTATGGAAGTGTATGTTATAAACATCAGGGATTATATTGTTTTCTATTCTGTGTCTAGGACTGATGTGGCTTTATTCCAGTTGACGTATTTAAGAGGTTTTTTGACCCAAGATGAAAATGAGGGGTCAGTTGTTTAAGTGGTGTAAACACCCAGAGCTCCAGAGAGGACAGACACTCCTGGTTTAGCCAAGCAGATAACTGCAAATTTTTTAAGTGTTTATATTGCCCTGTTGGCCCAAATGAGTGTGCTTCAATTTTTTGTTTTTGTATGTGAGGATCTGGCACCACAAATTCAATTTAAATTCTAATGGGAGCATGACTAGAGCTGCATAAATGACATCTGCCTCCACATCAGAGTGGTCATCTGTGGCAAAGATTTCAACATGGGTTCTTACCTTGAAATGAACATCCTGATGACTGGCCATGAGTTTATGTTGGGTTTTTTTTTCCCTGTTTCCTCTGGCTGCCAAGTATAAAGTTGTTTATGCCAAATAGCTCATTTCTCTGAGAGCAATTGTGAACCTTGCTCCAAACTGCTCACTTGCTAATGTGCTCTTTTAAATTGTGGCTCAGATGCCTGCTCTGTGTTGATATGGGAGGGATTTGACCTAGGTGTTGTGACCCTTTTGGCTGTGGGAGAAGAATCAACTTCATCCCTCTCTTTGGGACACTTAAGAATCAAACAAAGAAGCACAACAAGGATAGAGAAGGAGGGTCTGCTGCCCAGAGATTTTTTTTTTTCCTAAGCCAACAAAGCCCGACAAATTTAACCTAAATGCATCAATAGCTTTGGGTTAGTCAGGTGTTATTTCACCACCTTATTTTGGTGAAAACGTTCGCCTGAAGCTTGGAGAGATTATGCAGGTTTTGTACTTCTCTGTAGAGAGTTTCCAAGAGGACAAGCACAAGGGTGATAACAAGAATTCTCATCCTTAGCTTTTGACAAGGATACTCCAAGATAATTTTCTTTCTTCAGTAGAGGAAAGTCTGAGGTTAACTTTTCCAGGCAAGTAAGGTGATTGGCAAATGGCACAGGGATGTGAAAGGTAATAGAAATGTAAATGTATGAGTGTATCTGTTGTATTTAATTACTGTGAGCAGTATGTGGTAGAAAATACCAGAAGAGAATTCTTATTTCTTTACAAATACTCTTTATTTCTTTTAAATAAAAATAAACCTTTACAAAATTACATGAACTGCAGCTGCATCTAATGAACTAATGCAGGCTTTTCTTAAATGAGACTATATTTTCATCCTTTAAAAATGTGTTTATATAAAAATACATGTATTCATACTGTCTTTATATAGTAATATTGATACTTTCAAGAAGTGTTTATACTTTCAGGAATCGGTGTCTGATAGCAAAGTTCTGTAGTTTGGTCAGGCATACTGACCCTTAGCTGAAGGCTGAGCTGGGCACAGCACAGGGGCTACCTATCTGTGTCCTGATCTGACGAACTAGCATGATAAATCATCTTCTTACACTCCCTGTAAATCACAAGGTATCAGTGAAGATTTATATGAGAACACGTGGTATGCTGGGAGATAAATTATTGCTGATCCTCTCCCTATCTTGTTGCGGCATTTGAGGAAGGGCAGGTCCTAGGGAGCAAATTTTGGATTTGGCTGTTGTTTCCTGTTGAGAATAGGAGCAGATGTTGGTGTCTTAGCTACACACAGTTCAACGAATCGCGGTGAATTCCTTCACCATGCTGAGGGATCTAATTGAATGAGGAGAGCTAATGAGAGGATGGAAGTGTTTGCAGCACCATGGGAAATAGAGACTTCCCCTGCTGCCATGTTGGTGTAAACTGGCAAATTCCTAATGAAATTAGTAACCCCCTAATAATTCATTACGCTAGGATCTGCCCTGCACTGAATCTGTGCACAGGGTGTGCTGTGCCTCTCAGAGGTTATGTAGCTCCTCTTTGCAGAAACAGAGTTTTTAATCGCTTTAATTGGTCTGGACAGTAGATATCTGATTCTACCAGTATGTCTAATGCTAATGAAATCTGTGGTACGGAATCGTTATTTATAAGTGGTCTATTTTTAACGGTGCTGCTGTAACAGTTTAAATGCTCTGAGCTCTGTGTACCCTGATGGGCTTTTTGTGTATGTTTATTATATGGGAACAGCTGGGTATTTGAGAACACAATTTGTTACCAGGGTTTCTCTAGGTGGTAAAACTATATGACTGTTCCCCTGACTCTGCTGAAGTTTGTTATGAAACCAGACCCTGTTGTATCCTATTCATTAGAAATAGTGAAAAAGTTATGTAATTCTCCTGGCTCAGTAGCCTTCTCAACCATTGCTTCTCTACATGTTGACCTGACATTGTGGTTGGAGAGATACCTGAAGCAGGTGGTTCTTTGTAGGTTATCTGTCAGGTTTGTCAAGAGCAAAGATGTTTAAAACGTAATTTCCTGCAGAATGATGAATTTTCTTCTGTGATAGTTGTCCTTTGCTCAGGGCTGTTACCTTACTTTTGTTCTCTTTCTGTGAACAGTGTGCTTAAATTGCAAGGTTGGAAAGCCATGTTTGTGGATTCTCTTTTTGTCGTGATGCCAGTGCAGGGCACTGTCTCCCCATGTCAGTTTACAGATGTGGAGATAGCAACTGCATGAGAATTACTGCTGTGGAACAAAGTTTGACTAAAAATTACAGCTGTCAAATGCAGTGTGTGATTCATGGGGCAAGGGGGCAGCGGCACTGTCCTCTGACCTTTTCCACTGGGAACTGTATCACCCTGTGTCCTTACTACCCTGAGAGTTGGTCTCCTGCTGCCTGTCTGCTGGATGCAGATACCATCACAGGATTTCTTTCCTGTGCAGAGTGTACAACAACCATGGGGCCTGAATAGGCATGTAGAGCATCCTGATCCATCTGGGATGTCCGTGTTATGCGTTGTCTTGAATTCAGTAAGCTCTCACATGCTTCACCCTGCTGCTGTTTTGTTGCACGCTCGCAGCAAGCACCCAGGAATGTAATGGTTGAAATTACTTTGGCCTTTGACGGGATTTTGGCTGTTTCATTGCTACAGGATTTCTTCTGCTGAGTTTTGTGCTAACATTCATTCAGCACAGAGGTCCTGACTGAAAGGCTCTCACAGTCTGAAGGCCTGTACAGGCTAAATTATGATGGTGGTTGTTACACACAAGTTTTGGAATGGGAGGAGCAGAAGCTCAGAAGCAGTAAACTGCTCCCTACATTTTTTTTCCCATTTAATAATCCCCAACACAACAACTAACCCCTTCCCCCACCCCTCCGCAAACTTCTCTAAGTGAACAGAGAAACACAACATGTACAGTGCAGTTGATTTTTTCTGCCTTGCTCCAAGACTTATCTGATCATCATGTTCTCAAAGATGTTTAAAAACTGCTGGCTGTTATTTAAGGATGCTATTAAAGTCCTTGCTTTGGAGAGTTTGGATAAATGTAGAATTTAATTTAATTAACCTTCATCAGTCTTTCTTTCTGCATGAAAAAGTGACCTTTATAAAATGCCATTTACATACCCAAGAGCCTGGTGCCTGCATTTTTCTATGTCTATATAGCTATATATAAAGGCATATTAAAAGATGTTTACATATGTTTTAGGTATTTAAGGACCATTTATTATGAACATTGGTGTTATATATACAGACACATACTGAAAAACTATACCCAATGGTAGGCTCAGGTTGTTCTAAGTATTATGTAGTTAACCAATTCCCATCAGAAAATGGATCTAGAGCTGATGGATTGATCTAGGAATCAGATTGTAGCAGAGGCATTGCTAGAGGACACGAAGGCTATGGAGTAGCCCCTGTGTGGGTATTCAGTAATTCAATAAATTCTCTGGTCCAAAAAAGCATGTAAGTTTAGCGGGCTGAAAAATGTGACAAGACTGTGGCTCAGAGTGGGAAGATGACTGTCCAGATCACACTGCTTCACTGCATTTCTTCTGAACCCCAGCAGCAAGGATGCTGTTGTCCCCAGGAGTCACCTGTCTTTTCTTGTTCTTATAGTCATCATTCACATGAACAATTTTTCCTGTTTTCTCATGCTAGGGAGTCTAGAAGGGAGACTTCTTAAAAGCTTTCTTCAACTAAGGCAAGTGTGAATAAACACAGTTTTTGGAGACTTATGAAGTCTAATATGCTTGTTAAATTCTTCAGATTGAACTTGCCTTTAATATACTCTTGGGGTTGGATTTCATATGTATTTAAGTTTCCAAAGATGTGAACAGATGCTTAGTAAAATTTTCAAAGCTTTTAATTTGCTTAGGTGCTTTTGAAAATTCCTTTAAATGTCTGTGTGCCTTTAATATCCTCAATAAATTTGCAAATCCTTAGAGTCTGTTGTTCAGCATTCAGGACTTGAACAAGGTCTGGAGTCTCTGCCTTCTGTCTGTATTTCTGTAGCTGTATTTATTGCAGCTGGGAGACTTGCATGCTCACTGTAACTTTGTAAATGCAAATGGGTCCCAGTCTTAAATCTGACCCTCAATTGTGCAGGTGTAGGATGTTCTCTGAATAACTGTTTTAGACACAGAGGGCTTGTGGATTTTGTAATCGACATCTGTCCTGTTGCAAAGAGGGTGTTCTGCTCTCACTCTTCAAGAAAATCCCTTCCTTGAACGAAGTTTATATAAAGAGATTCCTTGACTGTTAAAATATGCTTGCTCTGATTTATAGCATCACACAGCTCACACACAATCATAACCTCACTTTCTTCTGCCAGTGGAAGACATGACAGTAACCAGACATGCATCCTAAAGGGAGGGAATTACCTTAGTGTTGGTATCTCTGTTTCTTGCCTGCTGAGTAACTTAACAGTGGAGATGAATGGCAGAGCTAGTGCAAAAATAGTGCACTAATTTATCCTTGAAATCTAGCAGGCACGCCGAGATTCCTCAGAAATGTTCCTCCATTGTTTAGGGATGGAATTAGTCCTGTTGCGATAATAGCTCAGGGTGGAGAGCAAGACCTCTTAAGTTTCAGGCAGAACAAAAACAGTTGATGGATTTAATTCCTTCAATGTGTTTGGTTTGAATGACTTACATTTGGGCTACTTATTTTAAGACCCATCTCCCCTTTAGAACCTGATTTTGAAACCCATTAGCTGCAGTAAGCTTTGAAAGAGATTGCCAGAGTAAATATGCAAGAAACACTGCTTGCCAAGCAGTGAGTATAATGAGGTTTGGTGTGACAGCTGGAACTGGTCCATTGCTTTAAGGAAGCTGCATCTCTCTCCAGTGTTTCTTATTGACAAATAAGTTTGGTTCTGTTTTGTTTTTCTTTGGTAAATGAGTACGAGAATGATGTCACTAAGGATCATGGAGGAAATTTCAGCAAATTTACTGGTTTAGTAAATAGGGTAAAGGATTTCAACTTCTAGAATGCAATGTGACTTTTATTTTTAAAGTGGAAATTCTAAGAACTTCAGTGTCAGATGGAAGCAGAGTATGAATAAATCTTGAGAAAGCTGATCTGCCAATTAAGCTTTAGAACCAGTTGCTATTTTTTCCCACTGATTGTGTTTACAATTTGTAGAGCTCTGGTTATGTAATAAAATCACTATTAACCCAATTCAATAAAACCTTTCAAATGTTAAAATGATTGCTGGAAAAGAACTGTCTCTGAAATTTGTACCACACACTACTTACTTTGTTCCTGACATTTGCTCCATCATGTCTTATGGGTACTTCTTATAGAAAATGATATTACCCTCAGCAGTTAGCAGTAAAAAGTAATGTATTCCTTGTCTGGGACATGCACTAGATGATTAAAAGAGAGACCTTTGGAGGCTGCATTCAGTGATGCTTTAGCCTTTTTTACTTCTGATGCTCTCTGTGTCCCTCTGAGACATTATCTCATTTCTCCATTTCTATTATTGCGTAGTGTTTTTTATCTGTAGTATCCGGCTCTGAGACTTTTTGAGAGTTGGTGACAGTTTATTTTGACAGCTTTGGAGAAGAAAGATGAAAGTGTCTGAACCACCTGGACCTTTCCACTGACGCCTGCCACTGCTGAACTTTGCATTAGGCCCTGGAAGGGACCTGTGTGGGACCACTGCACTTGTTCCTGAATTGTGCAAGGCAGGATTAAATCCTGGCACTGAGAGGAGTCTGTGCCACTTAGGCTTGCATTGTCTCAGCAAGGTCTTGGAAGCTGTGCTGCCCTTAACTGTGAAGGCAGGTGACTCCTGTGCATTGTGGTGAGGAGCCAGGCTGGAAAAATGTCTGGTCTGATTGCAAGGGGCAGTAAATGCAGGGAGTGAAGGGATGGGAGAGAGGCTATGGGAATATTGAGCCAACTCAGAGCTTTTGATTTTGAGCGGGTGTTTGTACTTTAGGGTGACGTGGTTTTTCAGTAAAGTCTCGTCTGATTTCTGCATAATATTAGGCGGCTTGTAGCTACTTCTGAGATATAGATAAGCACGTTGCTCTGCATACACAAAGGTATTGCTTTATCTTGGAGTTCACTCTTGCACAGAGGAGAACTGTTCAGATTCTTCTGCTCAGTGTTGCCTGTTTTTCTATAGCCTTTTTGGTGGAAATGGTGATTTTTGTTTTGGTTTTGTTTGGTTTTTTTGATTTTTTTTTTTTTTTCCCTTTCTCTCCTCCTCACCTTGGTGGAATCCACTTCCCTTCTACCTTGAATTATTCTACAGAGGTGCCTTGACTTCAGATCCTGGTGCCAGGAGTATGACTGGGATACTGCAGGCTGTCACTAGTATCTCATTTCTATGATGTTGGCACCTTGCTGAAGAGGCCGGTCTTGCTGATTGAGAGCTGCTATTCTGGTTCATCTGCCTGCCAGTGCAGTGTCCCTCCATCCAGGATCTCTTTTTTGACTGCCTGCAGCAATAACTTGAGATCTGCCTGCCATCTGGATGGCACTTCCCATAATATAACCTAGTGTTGGTTTTTATGTTGGTTTATTGTGTAATGCTGTAAATACATATGGCTGTGTATAACTTTTGCCTAACTGCTGCAGCTGTAGTAGTGAGAACAGGGGGTTGTGATGCTGAGCAGACTTTTAGCTCTGCTCCTGATTTGCTCTGTGAACTAAGGTGTAGGGTGCTTGCTCTATTTGAATGTAATTTTTTTATTTTTATTTTTTTTTTTTTGCCTGATTTGAAAACTCTTAAATCAGTGTAATTTTTTAAAGTCTCTAAATACATTTTGAAAAAGGGGCTCTCTGATAGCATTCCTCTTGTGCTACCTGTCTTCATGTTGATAAGAAATCTTTAGATATAGCTGGATAATATGTTCATGATATGCTCAGAAACTCCACATGTGCCTTGCAACACCAGAGAGAGAGTTGTGTATCCTAATGCAGCTGCAGATCAGGGCTGTAGCTAAGATGGGAGTGTTTCATCCCAGCAGGGGTGACAGGTTTACTGTTGGCAGTGTGATCAGTCACACTGATGACAGAGGCTCTCCAGAGCTGGTAGAGGGCATGGGTCACTGCATGTTTTACTGCAAGACACGCATAAAAGCCAAAATGCTTGTATTGTCATAAAAGCTGTCTGTTGAACTTTCTTGTTTTTCTCTTGTGCTAGGTTACATCCCAGAACACTTGGGAAACATGTGGTTCTCATTAAGGGTTTCTCAATAGCTCCACAAGAGTCCCTGGCCGGTGGAGGTCTGCGGTAACCAACAGAGGCTGCCAAATGGCTCCTGGCTGACAGAGCCAAAGTGCTGGCAGGCTGGCAGCCAGCTCACCTATCATGGTCCTCGGCATTGTCAGCCCTGGAGACGTGGAGGTGTCATTTGCTCCCCTTTACTTTGAGATACTGCTTTTGTTTCCTCATGTCTTGGTGTCCAGCACGGGAATGGTGTCAGATGTTAGCAGCCACAGGGAAATCATGAGGATGCAGGAGGTCCATTCGTGCCTGGTTATGCAACCATGGGATGAGTGCATCATTTTGAGAAGAGAACCGTGTCTGATCCTTCAAGGACACTTGGTTGTCCTTCATTTTAATGTGAAACATATGGCTGTAGTTTGAAACTGAGGACAACAATTCAAGCCAGAAACACAGAACCCTGATGGTGGCTATCTCTAGTGGGAAATAAAAAACTTCAGCAGCCCCTTTAAATCTTTCACTGTATACTGTTTTCAAGTACCTTTGTCACTGGTTGCTATAGCTGAATTGATTACTGGTGATTTGAATACATTTGAATAGAGACTGAAATGACACCCATTCAGTACTTTAATTTTAGTTTCACTTTAATTAATTTTCCCTGTGACCTTCTCCCCTCCCTTACCTTTACTATTTTGAATGCTGCTTAAGCAAAAGGGGACTGGGAGTAAGATGGATTTATTATATTGTGTCTTGTATGGAACATTATCTAATTTTTAAACAGAACCACTACTAAGTGGCTGTTCTTGGTCAGTGGGAGCTTTGACTTACAAAAAGTATTTTAACACTAAAAGATGCAGCTAGGCACTATTTTAAAGAAAAGACAGGTCCTATGACATTTTGGTTTATAGAACAAGTAGGTTTCTGACTTTCCCACCTTGTCGGTAGCTGTAGAGCAGGAAAGAGAAACAAACTATGCTGACTTTTCAACTCTGTTTTTCAAGTGAAATATTGACATTAGGGGGGAAAATGCAAATAGGAGCGTTCACACTTTGGCACTTAATGAAAGCTGTATTTGACACTCTGGTATATTTGTAAAGCTTGAGTTAACCTCAAAAGTCAAAGCTGCATTATGGGTGCAACTTTGAAAAGAACCTTCTATCACTGAAATTTGGGGTGGACATTGTTCACTGGAGTACTTGAAAGGTTACTTGAATGTCCTAAATAGAATATGGAAGAATTAGGTTGTAATAGGATTCCTTTTAAAAATCCTCAGAAATTTAGAACTAGGTTTCCGTTCCAAAAGTAAGAATTAAGTAGAGATACTTCATGTTGCTTTACGGAAATAAGCTAACTGCTTTATACTGGTCTTATGGTGAAGACCTTGTTTGTTTGTGTTTCAGTACAAGCTTGGGGGGAGAAGGAATAAGAAATGCCTCTGCCATGGCTTCAGTCCAACAAGATATATGAAATCAGCATTAAAAGCCAGTACATCAGTGGCTGTCTCTGGCACACTGTTCTGTTCTCTGAGGAAACAGGTTTCTTCCCACACAGGCAAGATGAATTAGCTGTGTGAGGAAATGGGTTTCTAGGATATTTTTCTGCAGTCAGCAAAGTGAAGTGAGATGATAGTATTCAACTTGTTTTGCTGTATTTAAGGTTTTGAGGTTCCTAGGCCTTGAAATACTCAATACTCAATCCAAATAAGCTTGCAAGAAGCTGGTTTGTATTTTTCAGGCTCTGTTAAGGTGTGTAGGGGGAAATCAGAGCCACACTAAGTAAAATATCTTCAGCAGGGACAAATATTTCCTTGTAATATAATCAGAGCATTTAATGCGCAATGACTGCAGCCGGATGTAATCTGCAAAAGTATCTTGTACTGCTCCTTGTCTGCAGCTGTCTTAAAAAATTGTTTGCTTGGATCACAAAATCCTGCCCCTAAAGTGCTAGTAGTGTGGTTAGGGATTTTCTATAATTCTGAGCTGTCTGAGATGTTGGATCTAGTAACAGAAAAATCTCCACGGGAAATATCTTGTTTGCACTTTTGTGTAACTGATGATGCTTAGTAAAAATTACTTTTCCTTTTTTTCCCTGCATATGTTGACTGGAGATTCTTAACCTACCCTTAGGTATGTTTATTGCTGTGCTGGTTTCAGCTTGGGTAGAGTTAATTTCTTCTCAGTAGCTGCTACAGTGCTGTGTTGTGGATTTGGAATGAGAATGGTGTTGGTAACACACAGGGATGTTTTGGCTTTCTGCTCAGTCGTGTTTATTCTAAGTCAAGGACTTTTTTTCCTTTGCATGGGTGAGGAGGTTTGCAAGAGAGGCTGTGAGGGAGCACAGCTGGGACAGGTGACCTGAACTGACCAAAGGGATATTCCACACCATAGAATGTCATGCCCAGTGTATAAACTGGAGGGTTTTGGCAGAAGGGGAGCTCAGCTGGGTTCAGGAAGGGAGGTTGAGCGAGCAGTCTCTCAGGGAACCCTTCTGTTGTGGGGTTCTGAGGGCTGAAGAGCAATGGTAACCAAGCAAGGCTCCGTGGTTCCTGTCCTTATGGGAGGTTGGTCGTATGGAGAGCCAAGGAGTGATAGCAGGACCTGCTCACGCTTTACTAGCCCCATACGAGCAGTGCAAAAATCTAATGGAAAGTGGAGTTTGAAAGACTTATTGTGGTCTGAATGAAGTTGCACTTCTGTGTGGGATGTAGAATCATGGAATGGTTAGGAATGGAATGTTAGTCTTAGAAAGTGGTCTATGATGCACCTCACGGGGGAGCAAGGCTAAAGCTGCATGGATATTGTCTCAGAATCAGCCTGGCCACTTTGCAAGCTGGCTCAAAGTCTCCTTAGCATTTGTAGGCATTAGAGGATAGATACTATCCTTGGCATGTGCTCCTATAATTCTGTGTATTCAACAGAAAAATGTCACTTGGTGGCTATGCTGTATAATGTGTGCCTCATGCTCTCAGCAAGGCTTGCAGATATATTTATAATGCAAGGGCAATCAGAGGAGTCACCCACACAACTGAAATGTTCTCAGGAGATAAAAGCTATTAAACTGCTTGAAAAGACCAGTTGGGTCTCTAGAGGGTGAAAAGCCAATTTTGACCTTACAGAAGTTTTACTTGCTGATTTTACAAAGAAAGTGTTAGCAGAAGAAAAAGATAAATCTATAATGGAATTACTTTCTGCTCTACAGAATGTGCCCAGTAGCAAGTTCCGCAGAAGTTTTGCATGCCCCTTAAAAAGGAAGTGGGAACCGAAGGGTAAAGCATGTTTCTTCTCTTCCCCTGTGGCTGGATTTTGTGGAATCCTCACATCCATACTGTCAGCATTCCCTTGCCTGGCCCTGGGACTATCCCACAATATGTGAGGGTGATTATGTCTGTGATTGAGGGGGAGGGCGGATGCTGTACTGAGCAGACTATAACTTTTGTATACAATCAGAGAGTTGTAAATTTATTGCTCTTTCTCTTGTAGTAGCACAAACTGTACCAGTTTCCAGCATTCTTATTTTGGGTTAATAATACCAGTGGCTATGAACTGGAAAGCTTTTTCTGTAAAATGTTATTTTGCAGTAGTTGGACTGATTCCATCAGTGCGAAATGACAACCTTGTTTAAACATCGCTTATTTTTTATCTGAAGGAAAATATTGCAGTTTATTTACTCTTTTTAAGATAGTATATTTATTTAAACATACTTATGCTTTTCTGAAAGAGCTATTTCTCATATCCTTTGCAATCCTTTTGCTTCATTCCTGTGATGGTTCTTATTGAAGAGAAAAGACTCCTGTGTGCCTTTACAGTGGCTAGATGGGTGCACCTAATAGGACAATGGAAGTGTTTGTTCAGGAAATATTATTGATAAATTGGCCAAAACAATACTTGCTTTTGTATTAATTCCCTGACAATGCTGCTAACCAATGTAAATACAGTTTTGTTTAGCAAGTGAGAGATGAGAGGAGCTTGTTGAATTTTTTGATGTTCTCTCTCTGCTCTGCCTTCTAAACTCGAGTTGTTGCCATGAGGGTAGAACTGAGGCATGTGAGGTGTCTGCAGTTGGTGACTTGGGGTGTGCCAATGAAGATTGTTACTCTGACAAAGCCTCTGAAAAGGAAAACAGTGTGAAGCAGTGCATTATGGTTTTTACACTGTCTTGTAGATGCTTACTTAGAGGTTACAGAAGTTGTCCTCAAGTTTGATATCTGCTAACTTCATTCTCATTTCAAAACTGGCTGACATGTTCTCCGTATAAGTTTACATGCAATTATGGCCAGCTAGAGTTGCTGAGAGACTCCTAGGTATGGAGATGAGGAATGTATTACACTGCCTGGCAACTCCAGAATATGAAGTGGGGTGGCTTTTGACTACCGTGGCAAAGGCATTACTGGTTAAGCAGATTCCTTAAATCTGACTTCTCTTGCAGGCAGGAGCAAAGGGATCAGAGCTGTAATTAGAATCACTTCCTCTCCCTTGCAGCATGCTGCCTTGAGCCATAGCTCTGTAGCACAGGATTTATGCCTTTAGTGTCTGTTGCTCTCACAGAGGGGGTTAGGATGTGTGGCACGAACCACTGCACAAGTCTTGTGAAGTTGTTTTTGAGCTATGAGAGCACAGGATAAGAAGAGCTGTCCTGAGCTACAAGAGCAGCTTCCTGCTGCGTTCCGTCAGCATGATAAAAAAGTGGCAGTGTGCTTCAGTCTCCTGTTCTTGCGCTGCTTGCTTCTTCTCAAAAAGTCATCAACCTTGGGCTCCCTTTAGGTAGCCTCCATGAGGGGATAAAAGCAGGGCTTTCTCAGCTTGCTTTGCTGTGTACTTTTCCCACTTGCCCACCCTGTCTCCCTGGTTGGTTGGTGTTTTCTTCTCCACTGAACTTTCAGACTGTTAATTTATTTTATCTTGCAGACACAACTGAAGGAGTTTCCAAGAGGAATGGGTCTGAAGGAATTTTTTTTCACTATTTCTCTTTCCTTATGTGTGCCTCAATTTCCACATATTGGTATATATTCAAATCCAGTAATTCAGGAGGCAAAGTCAGGGAAATGAGTCTGGGATGTTTTTGTGAGGCTGTTTCTTAGAGTACCCAAGAGAGCTGTTATCACAGGTGTGAGCAGGACATACCTTGTTTGTTGCATTAACACTGTTTTGCTATAACTGTTAATGTTTGTGCATTCAAGTAATGAAATCCAGGAAAATATCATCACTTCTCCTCAGGTCTGGGAGAATAAGAGAAAAATCTCTGTCTGCAGCTAAAGTCGTTCTTGACCTCACATGGTGAGAAATGACTGAACACACTGCTCTTGAAAGGAAGGATGTTACTGGAGTCATACTAATGAATTGAGATGTATGAGTTCAGTTCTTCAGTTCCATAAATTTCTGTGATCATGAGTAAGGTTCCTAGTCTCCTGAAAACCTATAAATGAGGTAAACTGTTTTTTCCTCCCAGCCTCAACTGTTTAAATGGTGATGTCTTTGAGGTAGGAACAATGCACATTGTGTAAATGCACAGGAGGTGAAAGGGCCCAAGCTGTCCTGTCCTGTCTGCTGCCTTCTGCTAAATCTTTTGTGTAAGTACAGCAGCATGGATGTGGGAGAGACTGGAAGAAGCAGCCAGGTGGAATGACATTTTTGAGGTCACTGAAGACATATTTATATAGAGAGGCGTAACAGAATATCTTCAAAAACTTAGATTCTGAGAGATTTTAGGTGTAGGAAAGCATTTTTTCCCTCATGAATTCAAGCTATGCCTTTATTCACATGCTTTTTAAAAGTAAGAGAAATTATAAACATTATAAAAGCAGAAAGGAGAGCTGAAGAGTTCATAGAGGAGGCAGGGAGGATGCCAGATTTTACTTTGGGAGAAAATAAGGAGAGTGTTTTTTGTGCCTTTTACTGAAGGCACTTCATGTGGATTGGTGTTAGTGAAGGCTTTACTCTGTGTGCGTCACGGCTTTGTAAATGCTGGCAAGTAACACTTACAGACTGCTGGACTCTGTACAGAGTGCTGATCTATAGATGGTTTTTCTTTTTCTGTAAAGGACACCTCCAATGCTAGCTGCATTTGAAGGCACAGAAAATAGGTTTGAAAAGCTACACACAGCAGCTGTCATAATTTACTGTAATATCCTGCTGTTTAGGATAACTAATGAGTGCGTCAGTTCCTTGGATATGTTGAGCCAGATCGTTAATCAGTATCAACTGACCTTGCTTCATGGAATTGGGGGGACTTCCACACGGAGTCGATACGCATCACCTACATTGGGAGATTAATGTCTGGAAAGGAGGTGATGTAAAACTACTGGCTGGATTTGTGTTCACTGGAGACGAATTCTTGTACCTGCCTTAGTGTTGGGATTATTATGGTATTGGCATATCACGGAAAGCACGGACCAGTTACAAGAAAAAAATTACATTTCTAATTTTGGGTGTTGTTTATTAAGCGACTCTCCTGCTCTGTAGAACACGAGCAACCTGGATCATTTAATACTTCACAACCTGTCCTGTAATGAGGAATTATTTCCAGACAGGTCCAGAATTTGCTTGACTTCCTGTGGCTGACTTTTGGCTTTTGTTCTCGTCCAGCTGTGAGGTATCATCCTTCTGCTTTATCCTCCCATGAACTGCCTGATGTTAAAGCAGATCAGAAGTGAGAGGATGTTATCTTCATAGCAGGAGTTTACTTATATCTTAAGTGATACAAGGTTTTGGTACAGCCACAGCATATTTCTTTGGTGTAGTCTCAGTGTAGATAGCAACAGCAGCATTTCTTATAGTTGCAAATTAAATCTGTGTTTTCAGTAGAGTAGTGCATTCTAGTGTAGTAATGGATGGGCATCAGCCAAGCATTGAGTGAAGCACTAGCTGTACAAAGGGAATAACAACAGGCGTGTGTGAAGTATAAACTAAAAAGTAGTTTTAGCCAGGCTGAAGGTGAGTCAGAAGAACAAAGGCAGATGGCAGAAGCTGCTGGGGAGAGGCAGAGATAAGGCATCATCGTTGTTATTGACTTGTGGGCCTGGTGTGATTCTAACAAGAAATATGCTGGTTAGCAGCCATAATGCTGTAAGACTACTAGTGGCCAGGGAACAGCTGTTATCCCTGCAAGTTTAGTCTCCACCTGTAACATTTAATCTATGTTGCCAGCTCTTGTGTGATTGTAGCAAACCACAAGACTACAGGACAACCAAAGTAAAATACTTTAGGTTTCTGTTTTTTTGGGGGTGGATACTTCTTTGTCTTCTGTGAATTTCTGAAGATCTACATTTGGCTCTCTGTCTCATCATAGACTTGTGCGGAGCTTTGCTTTATTTTTTTACTTTTTTATTTTTTTAAAAGCATATTTTTACGTATAGATGATATATATATTTTTTCCCATTTCCCCCATTTTTTGAAGTACATGCAAGCAATTACTTGTATGCCGTACTGGCTAGTCTGCCTCAAAAACCCCCAGAAATTTCCTGAGGTAAACACAGTAAAGGGATACTGTGATAGATGGATTTGAAGGGCAGGTCTTGGTTGCAAGATGGACCAATAAGTTGAAGTGTTGTCTCTAGAATGTGTGGGAACTGAGGGGCAGAGAAGACTCGAGCCCTGTTGGTAACTGCTTTGCCTGTGTAATAGGGATCAGGTCAGCATGTAAAGAACTGCATCTGCTGTCAAGTTCCTTTAACTAATATGGTGCAATGTGGCATTGCTGTAACTGATTCAGCACAAAACTTTTGAAAACCCTTAAATAATTTAAAGTTGTTGATTCCGAACCCAGGTTGGGCCTCCTGACAGGATGTAAATATTCCAATGTATTTGCAGTAGTTTATGCCAGCCTACATTTCTATGGCAGAACTTAAAGCAAACATAGAAAGCAATGTTGATATTTTATGAGGTGCATTTGGTTTTCCTGAGGCCTTGTGGTGGTAAGGATCCCATTAAATCTGTTTTTTGAATCCTTCTCCAGAGGGAAGATATTTGGGGTACCGGCAATATGTATAGTTTTTTAGTATCTTTGGTATAGAAACTTAGTCCCTAGATATTGATTTAGATGCTTTCCAAACTGTGCAGGTAAGTGTGGGTAATAAACTGTAATTGATCCTGTCTGAAGGTGATAATTTGACTCCTGTGTAGATGACAAATTTCCAGCGTATTCCGCGCGGCTTTTCTCCCGTCAGTCTCTGATCTTGTCACGGGTTCTGACAGTGGTGCGTTTGAGAGTGTTCCTCTTGGGCAGTGTGAGTGCTGCTGTCCTGGCTGAGGTGGAGCTGTGCTGCGCTGTCCTTCCCCGCCGAGTGTGTGCCATGCCGTGCCGCCCGAGCGCCGCGCTCGGATAAATGGCTGTCCGGCGGCTCTCCAGAGCCCAGGAGTGCCGTTTGGAATGGCTGGCTGCCGCCTCCGCCCGTGCTGCGCTGCTCCCCCGGCACGGCCAGCACACGGCACGGCACGGCACGGCACGGCCAGCTGCTCCGCGGACACACGGAGGAGCAGAGCACAGGGTCTCCTGCAACCCGAGATGGAAAACTCGCTCAGATTATGTGTTTTGGAGAGTGAAAGATCAAAACTCGCCTTAAAACTACCAGTGTGTTTGTGGTAACTTAGTTACCGCGAAAGGCAAGGATGGGAGAGGTGTGTCTTCTCCCTGGAAGTACCCTGGTAAAATTTGTGTGGTGTAATTGACTGGTTTGGAGATTTTCTGGGGGGAAGGTGTGTCTTGATGTATCCACAGCAACAAAATTAAGGTGGCAGGTTTTTTTAAGTCACTAGCTTAAAAGAATAAGCTGGACAGCTTTAAAAATTGCCTTCCCCCTCCCCCAAACAAGTGAATATTTTGCAAATATTACAGTATTAGAAAACTCAGAAAAACTCAGAACTCCTCAAGTACTTTACTCATTGGTTGTGGTAGGAAATTAAGTGATGCATGAACTGCTGTTGTTGCCACCAAAGTTTCCTTTGCCTTCATTGGCGGATTCTCCTGTCCACCTTGCTCCTGCACAGGTGTGTCTCAGAGCTTGCTCAGGGCATGTCTGTGGGAGCCCTTGCCCTCTGTGGAGCTGGGTGCTCACTGGGAGCATGGTGGCACTTGGGTCAGCTCCCAGCTGGGCAGCAGACTCCTTGGGAAGGTCACTCCTGTCTTCCTGCACTACGCCAAGTGTCGTGGAGGATCTGAGGACAGCTTCAATGTTGCTGTGAGTCATTGTCATGCCACAAACACTTCTGAAAGAGTGTAGTGTGACCCCGGACCTAGCTAGTAAACTATCAGTGAGCTCAGGCCCTGCTGCTCTACCCTTGCTCAGAGGGAGCGTGGAGAATGAGGAGCATCCTGCACTTGCTGGTTTTGCTGTCCTTGTGGTGTCTTTGGTCCATACTCATAACAGCATGGGAAGAATAGTCCTTATGCTTATAAGGAGGAGAGAGGGACACGTGTGTGTGATACTGGGATACTGTAAGAGATGTATCAGCTCTTTGGGAATTGGAATATTTCCTTTAGAAAATACCTTTGATCTCTATTTAAAGGCTTACTGTTGGCTGTTTTCACTGGGAATATATTTCAGAAGCTAAGTACCTGTCATATTTTAAAAATGTCCTATGTTCCTCAAAGCCTAGGAACAGTTTTAAGAATCACTGGATGAGTATTGGAATCAATGCATTTAAACAGGGCTGTGTCTGTATTTGTTTGTGTGTATAATCGTAATCATAGATATGCAATTAAACCTGTTCTCTGAAAAGACACCTCTTCAATGGCGAATTTGAAATAATGACAAATCAGGTTGAGATTTAAACTTTCCCTAACCATTTAATAGCATCTAAATTAAGAAATATTTGCTAGTGCAGATTTGGCTGGGGCTCTAAAGGAGAATGAAAGTGCTCAAACCACAGGAAATCAATGGCCTAATCGTCTGGAAAAAGAGTTCATTGCAGTGCCAGGATAACCTGTGAGAGCAATAGCCTACTCTGCAGGTGTAGGGAGAATATTTGTCATTGAAGTTCTACAGCAGAAGCAGTTTCATGACAGGTAACTTGTGAGGCTGTGAGACTGATTGGGAGTCAAAAATGTCATATATAGCTTGTGTCAGGGAGGGATTGAGGAAAGACTAAATGAGGGATGGTGAGAGACTCTCTTCATTTTCGTAGAAGCAGTCACATTTCCTTACTTTCTTTCATTATAGATAATACTCTTTCAGAAACAATTGTAAATGCAATTTTGAACCTGCTTTCTTCTCTTGTTGAGGTGTAGACACGTGGGTAGCTGGATGTGCAGTGCGGTGGGAGCTGCAGGTTGTGCTCTGTGTGGGGCACAGTGGGAGCTCCAGGCAAGGGGCTGTGACCTGGTACTGACCCTTTGCACAGCTGCCCACTGTGAAGGGACTTTGGTCCCAGCAGTGAAAATCTGGAGTGGTGTGTGTGTGGCTGACAGTGGCTTCTGGGTGGTAAGACAAGAAAGTTCCCTTAGCAGCAGTTTTCTTGCCAGGACAGTAAAAGTTAAGCAAATAAAAACTCACAGGAAAACAAAGTAAGAAACAAATAAACAAAACCTCCACCGCCTTAACTTTAATAAAAAGCAAATCTGCATCTAAAATGGGGAAAAAATGAAACTTGAATAACGGTATCATTTATTGCATATCTTCTTAGTTTAATGAATGGTGTTGTATCTTCCTTAACAGATTTGCACCCTGAACTTTAGTGTATGGGGTATTTTAATCTAAACGTCTATATGTTTTATAGTTACTAAGCAGAGAGAATCCACCCTTTTTTTAGGCATAGCAGCAAAAACCAGAAGCCAAGTTTAAAGCTGCGGACCATAATTATGGTTTCATGTTTTGAACTTTGAGTTCAATAATTTTGAGTTAATGATGAATTTTGAAAGTATTGCTATTATGACCTGCAGTAATAATTAATCTTAATTATGAATGGACAGTCAGCATCAGAAAGCCTTTCCTTTTTGACAGGTACAGAAGGGTGTCATGGGAGCTGCTCCTGTGCTCTCTGGTGAGATGTAGATCTCTTCAGGAAGAGATCTCCTTGGGATCTAGAAACACTAGATACAGAGGCAGACCTTGAAAGTTACATGACCATGAAGGAAAGCAGTGATTGATGCAGAGAGACCTTCAGGGGTAGACTGTGTTTCCTCCTTTGTTTACCTGCTTTGATGAGTAACTGCCCTGGACTGCACTGGGCCACTCTCCTCCTTCCCAAGGGATGGGTTGCTTGTGTTACTGATTCTATCTAGAATGGCCGGGGTATGGAAGAATGTAAAGCCTCATCTTTTTGCTCTGTATTTGGGAATAAAAGTCATAAAAAAATGAAAGCTTCTCTGCATGAGAGTAAAAGTCATAAAAGTCATAAAAGTCATAAAAGTGAAAGCTTCTATGCATGAGAAGAGCAGACTATTACCAGTTAGGCTGAGACTTGGGAACAGCCAAAGCAGGACCACAGATCTTGCAGCTATCAGTGCTAACTGCTGAGTTTAGATGACTTTGCAAGCAGAAACACAGGATGCAAATATTTAACAAAGACTTTTTCAAGCTAACAGGTGGGATGCAAGTTGATGTTTGGAGCAGAGTGCCTGAGTGACAATCTGCTGTTTGTTCTAACTCTAATAGAAGTTATACGTGCTCATCAGTTTAAGAGCTGATATGTAAATAGGCTGCAGTTCCATATCCTGGACTATGTCAAGAATAATTCCAGAAAGTATCAATATCAATCCAGTGGTTTCCAGAGACAAGCGTTAACTAATGTTGCAGGAAAGTTGTTATCAGGGTTAATGCTGATCTAAGAAGGATAAGAATAGCATATAGTTCAGGAAATCCTAAAATAGGAGTGGGAAGGGAATAACTATTTATATATTCCCCCATGTTTTATATATATAATATACATAAGATACCAGCTGGAGATAGCTTATCTGGCAGATTTGCTGGGGCTTGAGTACATGGTGATGGCTATGGGCATGGCAGGAGAGTAGTCTTTCCTGACAGTGTGAACGTGTCTTGCATCAAGCAATAGAAATTGAAGGAAGAGATTTCAAATTATTGCAATTGTCAAGTGGAGTTTTGTTTGAGAGGGGACCATGTGAGCAAAAAATACAATGTTACCTTAATTTAAAAAAATCACAAAAAAGCAGAGGTGGGTAGGAGACTGGTGGGTGGCAGTACAGAGAAGAATCTTGCTGACATTTCTTTTTGGTAATTTTCCTCTTAAAAAACAAGAGCAAGCAGTACTCATGTCTGCTTTAAAATATATTTTCCACCGCCTCTTGTGTTTAGTAGGACTTCAGAGAATAGCTTTTTGTTTTGTTTTGTTACAGGCTGTGTGTGCCAATACAAGTGTTCAGTCAGTCAGTAAATTTCCTGAATTAGTTGCAGTAGTTGAAAGCAGAGCAGAGACTGAAAAAGGACCCTTGCCGCTGGGGGAAGGTGACTGTGCCTAATCTGTGTCGTCCTGGCAATTTCTGTGTGTTCTCTTCATGGCGGGGAAGTTAGGTAGTGCTACACATGTATGTTGTGTGTGCTGTTGTGACACAAACTGGAGCATTTCTCTGCTGTCTCTGTTAAAATCTAACCCGGGTGCCTGTGACTGCCGGCAGAAAGAGGTCACAGTAAGGCCTCACGGGAGGACCCACACAGCAGAGCCTTTTTTTCATCAGCATCAGATGCCGCTGATGATGTCTCTGTTGATAATGATTCTGTTTCATAGGATTACTGCCCAAATGACTGCAGTCTGGAATTTATCACAGTTTGGGTGTTGCCTCAGAATAGGAAGGATGAAGCTGTTTTCTGGTTTAAGGGAAAAAAAAATTGCTGGTTGAGCTCAGATGAGTGAAAACCTAGGCAATATTAGTACATCAGGGTACCAAGTGTTTCCTGCCATGTCCGCCCTTTACCCTCAAAAAATCCAGTGAGTCTCTCACCTTTGTGCTTTGCAAAATCATGGAGCAGATCCTCCTGGAAACTATGATGAGGCACATGGAAAATAGGGAGATAACTGGTGACAACCAGTGTGGCTTCACTAAGGGCAAATAGTGCCTGACAAATCTGCTGGCCTTCTATGGCAGTGTTACAGAGGTGGTAGGTGAGGGAAGGGTCACTCGTGTTATCTGTCTGGACTTGTGCAAAGCATTTGGTAGTGTCTTACGTAACATCCGTGTCTCTGAAATGGAGAGAAATGAATTTGATGGCTGGTCCACTCAGTGGATAAGGACCAGCTGGAGAGATGGGCTGGTGCAAACCTCGTGAAGTTCAAAGCCAAGCACAAGGTCCTGCACCTGGGCTGGGGCCATCTCAAGCACAAATACACAAGTACAGACTGGGCTACAGTGGGTTGAGAGGAACTCTAGGGAGAAGGCTTGGCAGAGTACTGGTGGATGAAAAAAGGATTGTGACCCAGCAATGTCTGCTTCCACCCCAGAAAACCAAGTGTATCCTGGACTGCATCCAAAGCAGTGTGTCCAGCTGGTCAGGGAGGTGCTTCTTCCCCTCTGCTCTACTCTAGTGAGACTCCACCTGCATCCAGCTCTGGGGCCACCAACACAGAAAGATGTGGATCTGTTGGAATGGGTCCAGGGGAAGGCCACAAAAATGACCAGAGGCCTAGAGCATCTGTCCTTTGAGGATAGGCTTGGGGGTGTTGGGGTTGCTCAGCTTGGAAGATTTTATAGCAGCTTCTCGGTACCTAGTGGATCCACAGGAAAGATGAACAGGGAGTATAGTGATAGAATGAGGTGCAATGGTTTTAAACTGGAAGAGGGTAGATTTCAATTAGGTATTTGGAAGAATGATGATGATTAGACAGTGGAACAGGTTGTCTAGAGAACTTACGGCTGTGTCATCCCTAAAAGTGTTTGAGGCCAGGTTGAATGGGGTTTTGGGCAGCCTGGTGTAATGGAAGGTGTCTCTGCCCATGGCAGAGGGTTGGACAAGATGATCTTTAAGGTTCATTCCAACTGAACCATTGTGTGAGGCTATGAAGTAGCAGCAAGGTCTAGAAAGTACAAGAGCACTGAGGGGTGTCCTGCATCTAGAAACCAATTCCTTGACCAGTGTGCGGATAAATACAAGGCCTAAGGAAAAACTGGCCTGTGTTACAGCAGGAACTCACCTTCATCTCTGTATTTGACAGGAGTGCCAAGGGAGGAATGGAAGAGTAGGAAGAGCAAGGAATAGGTATTTCAAAGCAAGAAAATTGGAGAGCAGAACTTTTATCTAACTCAGGGTGTCCAAGTTCCTGGAAAGTTGAGCTGTTACAGATTTTTGATCAGATGGTTTGAATTTGACATTAGGACTCAATTCACCTGCTCTTGTTAAGCTGTCGTTTTCCCCCACTAAGAACTTGTGAAGTTAGCCTGAAAAAAAAAAACCCACTCTTAAATGATTGGGAGTTGTCAGGGGGTTTTTTAGATGGACTCCAGGTAGTGTGGGACATGTCAAAGGGCCTGGAAGCATTTGACACAAGCCAGGACAGAAGATTGAAAACATGGTCTCTGGAGTAGCTGAGTTTGAGGAGGGCCTTGTACCTCTGATTGGAATTACACTGCAGCTGAGGTTTCTGTTACTTAACTTAAAGCTTAAAGGCCCAGTTGTGCTCAGCAATGCTAGATATGGATGTCTGGTAAAAGAAGATCCCTGGTCAAAAGAAGAGACAAAAAAATCCCCCAGCTTGAGAATGAAGGTGGGACATAAGCAGGCAAAATGTTTTGCCTGGGGTTGGTCATACAGCAGGTCATTTGTGGACAGGGAAGTGGAGGCCTGGACTCTCTGCTGGTGGTGTCACCACCTTCTTTACTGAAAATTTAGTTGCCTGGGCTCACATGTTGAATGGGTCAAGGAGAATCTGTGCAATAGCTATGATAGTCCTCAAAGGGGCGGATTTTGGATGTCTTCTCAACTTGAGGGAGTAGATTTCGATGCAGCCTACTGAGGTCACGTCCTCTCATTAGTATGATGTTGCCTCTTCTGAGGGCACGGAGCCCCTCTGTTTCAGGAGGCAGGGCTGCATTCTGACCAGCCCTGCCTCATGTGGTTTTATTAGCGTTGTTTAATGGGCCTGATGAAGAAATGGTGGTGCTGGGCTGTACACAACTACCCAGGCTTGCTGCAGGCAGTGTTGTGTGGATGCTCCTGCATCTTCTCTGCCTTATCTCTTGAGCTGCTCCTCAGCTCTGTTGAAAGCACATGTGACTGCAGTGTAGATACAGACTTCCTCCTGCATTCCTATAGAAAAGATAAGGCGTGCAGTGTGTTCCTGTGCATCTGTGCTTATGTTTACTGTACTCTTTAGGGATGCAAATGAATGATAAGGCTGGGTCAGGCCAGTGGTCTAACTTGTTTCCTTTTCTGCAGCTGCCAAGAGCACCTGCTTGAACCAGCCAATATCAGTCCACAAAAGTCACGGAGAAAAAAGGATTTGTTTGAATTGTTATTACTGCAGCTTCTAGCTTGTTCTTACTTAATGATTGACTTTGTTTTTATAGGAAGAATCTTTGCTGTTATGAGTCACTCTGGCTTAAAAGCAGGATTTTGCTTTCAGATGCCTTAAAAGGTGATGTTGCTCCTGATATTTGTCAAGTTTAGGGGAAAAACACCAAATTGAAAAATCACCAGGCAGCTCATTCTTCTCAAGAAACACTTGAGACTTCCATAGTTCTTTGTTTTAGAAAAATCAAAATAAAGCAATGCTAAGTGGATGCATTGCTCATGCCTTTTCAGGACCAGCTTGATTTATATTACAGTAAAATATCAGACAGTGACACTCCTGCATGTAACAGGGCTGTCGCCTGCTTGCTGGAGTGTTAGCTTTCTAGACCATCTGGAAATTAGTGTCATCAAACACCTGAAATAACAAGATTAAAAAACCCAGACAAACAACAGCAAAAAAGGTCGGAGTTAAACTATGGCATGCCAGGCACAGTTGATCTACAGACCTAATGTCTTTCAAGTGGGCAGATAAAGCGCAGTCTTGGCTGTGTGTGGTCACTAAGGATGGAACAGTTCTTTTTTTAGAGGTTGGCTTTTTACCCCTACATAATTTACGGTGGGGATAATTCCAAGGTGCTTAACTCTAAAATCTGTCTGCAGTTCCAAACTTAATGCTAAGGAAATGAATACACTAGCAAAAATCTTCTGGCACAAAACAGTGGTGTAATTCATTATCGACTATAAAGCTGCTATGGAAAAGGAAGGGATTGTTCATCTCAGAAGGTTTTGTCTACAGCTCTGAGCTTACTGCTATTTCTGTAGGTAGAGCTAACCTGCTATGCATTGGCTGATTATGCATTCATATGTTTCTATGCATTTGAATTTAGCTATAAACTCACTTTTCCCTTGCAGCATCGCTTGGTGAAGTTTTACCACTCTAAAAGCAGAAGATGCTTTTTATTTGTGGGTATTTGTTGCATAAGCTGCTTCCACAAAACTAAGCTTGTTTCCTTGGCATTTGTCAGCCTCAGAAACTTGAATGTTTAGAAATATTTACCAATTTCACTTTTCCTTGCCATGACCTTTTCCTTGCATAGGAAACAGAAGCCCACACTGTCTTCTGAATGCTTTCTGTGCGTTGTTCCTTGGGACCCACAAAGCTTGTTTCTTGTGCTGCTGGTGGGCTATAAGTTACAGCCTGCTATTCTGTAGACTACCTGGACTTTTCTGCATGCCCAAAGTGCCTTTTTCTCTTGCCAATGCATGTTTACTCTCACATTACTAGTTTGTAAGTGGAGTCAATGACAAAGTCACCTATTTTTAGTGTGGGTTTTTTTTTTCTGTATTGAAAATGTGCAAAAAGAGATTTTCTCCAATAAATTAATGTTTTTCTGGTGACCCAAGTTTCATTTCAGTAATGAATGCCACTGAGGTTGATTGAAGAGTGTGTGGGGAAGTACAGAGGTGAGGTGAAGGGTATCGTGGGACCAGAAATACTGGATTGAAGAGTTTGTTCCTGAGGTGACTCCTGCTGACCACCTGCCTGTTTTACTCATGAATCTGTTGGTTTGTGTCTTGCAGTGGCCATCGCACACAAGGGGCCTGCTGTTACTGCTGTGGGAGATCAGGAACTCCTTCCAATTGCACCTTCTGTGTCATCTGCAAAACTCCCAGTTACAGTGAGTTTCTCCTACACACACTCTGTTTTCTCCAGTGAGGATTTGTTAGCTGTAATCTGTGATAAGTATGTGTTTCTCTATTTATACTTTGTCAGTTCACTTGCTACTGCAAATAGCTTTGATTTATGAATCCCAGGCCAAAAGGATACATGTGCTTCTCATCCCCCCAAACCTCATACTTGAAGCTCATAGTTGCAAATTCTCCAGCTGCATACCTTGTGAGGGAAATGATCAAAGACTACGTGCTTTGGGTGAGTGTTCTGGTTATTCATCCAATAACCAAGGTGAGAAATGGACAAAATATTTTGTTCCTGAGAATAGCTTCAGAAAGAAAAACTTATTTAAATAAAAAATGGAAAAAAAAAAAAGTATTTCTTGAGCAAAGAAGATTAAACTTGTTCAGAGTGCCAGAAACACATCATACCTGTGTGACATCTAGTCATAGGCATGGCAGGTGAAAAGAGAGGGTGACTCAGTGCTGGAGTGTTCCTGAGTCTGTACCTAGATATACTCTCAAAATGAGATAATGGAATTTTCTCTGCAGTGTAACAGTGCTACCTAATTCAGTGCTCTTTGGAAACCGAATGAAAACTCTTGAAAATCCTCATTTCCCCATTTTAGCTTCCACCTAAAGGAAATGAAGTGAAGAAAGAAAATGCTTCCCGAATCCTGCCAGCAATCTGTGAATGTCCGTGTAAGATATAACTTGCTTGTGATTCTTTTGTCAATAATTCTCTTCTGCTAATAACTCAGTAAAACAGACTCAGGTGATGTCAGTATTTTGCATAACAATCATAACAATTGCTTGCAAGACCATCTCCAGTTTTCAGCCAATTCAGGCAATTTTTAGCTGGTTGGAAGAGAAGAATTGTCTTCTGAACTGGAAGAGTTGTGTATGTTCTGTGTGGAATCCATCTGCAAGACTAGAAAGGTGGGAGCACACCTATGCATGTGGAAGTGTTTGTTTTGATGAAAAGTTGAGGACTAAAAGAACAAAAAAAAAACCCAAAACCCTGTGAGTGCTTAAGGGGCTGTCAGACACTTGTGCAGTTAAATGGCATTGAATGTTGACATGGTCTAGATTTTGGGTTATGAGGTTTGAGTGTACAAGAATTAATTGTACTCAGGTAATGAATTCTCCTGAGAACTAATAACTAGAGGAACAAGTGCCTTAAGAGGAAAATGCTCTTGAATCTGTTGAAAGCTTTTAGAAAATGATTTTGGCACGATGTGTATATATCTATAGCCTGTGTCAATATTGCAGATGTGTAAATTATACATGACTTACAAAATAAGGCAAGTTGCTTCTAGGGAGCTCTTGTGTTTTGCCTGTAAGGATGGAGCCAGCTTGCAACATATGTAGAGAATATTACCTGTCAGAAATTGAATGTTGAGTGAAAGTAATCGTTTTAATCAAGAGTAGTTAAAAGTGAGGCTGAGCTGAAGGAAAAAACAACTGCTCAGCTGGAAGACTGCTTCCAGTGTTGCAGACCTGCCCTGAGATGCATACTTTCCGTATTAGGAATATTGATCAGGGCCATAGTTGCACCTTGCATTGCCACTGTTCTTCCTGATAATTGCATCCAAGATTCCTTAACTCTTTGAATTCCACTCCTTTCTCTGCACCCAAGTTCAAAACACTCAGTGCTGGTGTATTGGATGAGGGAGAACACTGCTCAAAGGAGCAGTTTCTTGGTTCATGGATAGATAATTGGCAGAATCTACTGGCTGAGGCAAAGACATTCTGTTTTATATCAATTAGTATTCCTGACAAATCATCTACAGTGATTGTGGGTGTTTTCTTAAGAGAGTTGCTGTAAAGGGGTGTCATTGAGGGCGGTCACTCTGTACAGAGCCTTGAGATGTACTGAGCTGAGTGTTGTAGAGGAGCCCAAGACTGTGTTTCTGCTGAGAAACACCCTAGGCTGGTTTCTTCTAAGTGGGTTTTTTTGCTCTTAATCAAAAGCAGGATTGTTTCCACACATGTTGCCTGTTTTCTATTTCTCTTGAGTCAGTGTCCATTTCCTTCTCATTCTTTACTGTGCCTTGGGAAAGCCAAATCCCTCTTGAAACCAGGGAAGCCACCTTCAGTTAAAACTAGCTGACAGCAGAGGGTGAGATTGCAGGTGAGTGATGTCGAAGACCTTTGTGTCCCACAGCATTTGGCCACTGCATCCTTGAGCAGGCAGAACTGTGCAGTTACACCTGCATGACCAGGGCTCTGTGCAGAGCAGGTCAGCCCTGGTGCAATGCTGGATGCAGAGTGGATACTGGTAGCCCTGCTGATGCATTTGCTTTCTTCACCCACATCATCCAGGGCCTTTTGTTCTCACTTCATTGTTCTTTCTTGAGCCATCAGACTTTGTGAATGAGCTGTGCAGGTGAATGCTGAGAGATGTGTCTGTTGTAGGAGAGTGATCTAGTAGCCAACTTGGAGCTCTGCAAATCCAGTTTCAGCTCCATGATCAGCTTACAGATTCCTTCTGAGAATTCAGTAGTGTGATTTAATCTCTGTGCCAGTTTCCTGTCCTTTAAAGGACGCTTCTCACCTTGGATGGGAACTGAGGGTAGACATAGAGCCAGTGAATGTGCCGGTAGAATTTTGAAGAATAAGATAATTCGTAACCAGGATGTCTTTCTCTAATGTTTCTGCACAGCCTAAATAGTATCCTTGAAATCTTTTTGGCAGTGAGGGTGAGAAGATGAGCCCTGTGTATGGATGGGAAAGGCAGGGTTGTGTGTCATGGCAGTGATGCTGATGTGAGATCCCAGCATCCACTGTCCCACTCTGATCACTGAGGATGTCTCTCCTCTCCGAGTGACAGTGCTTGCTTGGACCTGGGACACCAGATGCTAGCTTGGGTTCACACTCCTCGCCTGGTATTTCGCTAGCAGGTGCCACCATGTTCCTCATGTGCCTTTGCCTTGTGTAGCCTCATCTCCTTAACTCCTCTGGCCTGCCTCTTGCACGATGGCTTTCGGTGTTTACTTTAGGGTCATAGTGAAGTCTTTCACCTTGCTTTCCAAACGTCACTGGGCAAAGTCCTTTCCAGAACCTGCCTATTTCATGGATGTACAGCCCACCTCAGAATAGCTGCTGTCCCTAGTGTGTGAATCAATAAGATCTTGATAGGATTGACAGGTATAAAACATTCCCTCTGAACTCTGAGATGAAAGTGAGACATTTTCTTTCTCTTTCCAGAGGGCTCACCTGCTGTAAGAGGAGGGAGGTGGTTTCCTTTTCTAAGATGTAACTCCTGTGAGGTATCATAGCAGTGTCTGTCACACTCCAGGGCAGCATGATCTGATGCCTCACGCTATGGGAAACTGGGAATGAAAGGCGACTCTGCCAAGAGGCTTCTGTCTGCACTGGTGGGATAGTACACGTGACTCCTATGGCATTGCCTGGAGCTCACTGGTGATACAGTGGAAGGGAAATACGGGAAAATTTAAGTTCAGGTTCAAATATTCAGATTGCAAGGATACTCTCTGGAGCTGATCGGCTTGCTTGCTAATGGCATAGCACAGGGAACAGAATAAAGAGTTTGTTTGGTTTTGCACTGCAAATACATAAGCCACCCTTGCTTTGGCTTCCAGCCCAGGGTGAAAAGGCTGGCTGATCACCCTGCTCTTTCAGTGTTGACAGCTGTTGTTGTCAGGGACAGATGTGACTTGGGTCTAAGATAGGGATAACAGTGTGAGTGCTTTTTACTGGCAAGGTAGATTTTTAGGAGATAATGCAGTTTGTCTGTTGCACAGTTAAAGGGAAACGAGAAAGGCTTTTCTGTTCTCTTGGTGGATTTTTCTCAATTTTTTTCGTATTGATTCCTCTGATGTCAGGAGATTTGCTCAAATATTCTAGTACTTAATGGTCCTGGATTATATCTTTGGTTCATCCAGTCTCGAACCATTCCTCTTCATACCAAAACCAGTTACCTTACTAGCATGGAAGCAGGCAGTTCTGGAACACTGCTGCTCTGCAGATCTGAGTGTGTGTGTTTGATCCTTATAAAAATGTTTTGGAAAGCTGAACAAGAAAACAGTGTAGGAATTTGGTGGGCAGATAAACTGCATTCCTATTTCATACTGTTTATTCATAGCTTTAAGTTTTTAAAGGCAAAAGGAGGCTATTTTTAGCCTGCTTTTTTTCTCTCCATATTAACCAAAATAAATTGCCCTCTCGAAGGAGAGGGTGGAGTTGAGAGGAAGGAAGGGTGGAATTGAAACCGTTTTATTAAATCAGTTTAAATATCATTAACACACGATTTTGTTTTTACATTACAGTTCTGAGCACAGAAGAGTCTCTTTACACTTTCTAAAGAGGGGGGGAGCTTTGTGTACAGAGGGGGTGAGTGAGGGCATTGGAGACAATGAAGCGGTTATGGAAAGCTTATGACTTTTGCTTGGGGCGAACTGTCAGGAGGGCAATCCAGCTCTCCTGACTTTGGTATCTGTGTTTTGATGGTTTTATGGTAAACTGCTTCTGAAGCAGAGAGAGCAAGAGCACCTCCAACAGTTTCCTTACTAGGTAGACGTGACTTTGGCTTTAACTTTCACGATTACTGACTTCAGTGTGCTGCAGAAAGGGCGACTGAATCCAGGGCCTGTGGATCAGGCCTGTAGAAGGAAGGGATAAATGCTTCATACATTGAGACTGAATGATAACCCAGGAGCTGGTGCAGAACACTGCTGCTCTTTCAATCTCTCACAGTCTGATGTTGATTCTTCAGTACCTGTTAGTTCTCCCTCCCTCTATTGAAAAGAGCTCAACGATCTTGACAGTGGAACATCTGTGAAGTTCACCTCTCGTGGTGGAGTGTAGAGCTCCTCATGATGTCCTGTCTGACTGCACACGTTACTCAAGATTAGATCCTAAATTATCTCTTCTTGCAATGTTTACTCCTGCTGTGTGTTCTCCCACACTGTAGGAGAGCCACTGAAAAACAGAAGTTATCTTTGTGTCTAAAGAAAATGAAAACTTTGCTGTTTTAGAAATGCACAGGAAACCTGCCCCAAAACATAGAAATCCTTCTCATCCAGTGTTACCTGTTACCAAGTTATTGAACTCTGTGTATAAGCTTAGACCTGGAAGAATCTGATTTTCCAGGCCTGAGTTCCAGGGAAGACTGCCTACTTCTGAGGGATCAATATGGGTCAGGAGCCCTTTCTGTAGACTCTTGGGTTCTCTCTTTATCTGCTTGCTTCTTCTCTTAGACTTCTCCCGCTTGGAAGCTGCTCCAGATCACAGCTACTTCGTACATGGATTTCCCTGATCTCAAGCCAAGAAGAGTTTGTGGTTAGTTTATCTCATTTTTGCACCAAGATAATCCTATGGTTTAAACATCTCTTTACATTTCTTGCAGCTCCCTCTCCTTAAGTGTGTTTGCAGGTAATGATCCTGTCCTCTATTGTGCTGTGTTTTATCAACTTAAACAAGTCAGACTCCTGAGATAGGCCTCTTAGTCTAGCCAGCACTTCCATGCACCTGCTTTAAATTCAGTAAATTGTCTCTGAATTTTGCTGTGACCAGAACAACTCAAAGTGAATGTGTGAGAAAGGGCTGCTTGCATTAACGCTGATTTCAACATCTAACCATGAACTGTGGCTTAAGCATGATCATCGTGTGTGTGTATATATGTGTGTGCGTATATATATATATACACACACATATGTTTGAGTAGAATCCTCTGGTCTTGGCTTTGAGGACGTCAGGTAATGGTTACTCTTTCTGTATGAGGATAATTCTGTCAGTGGCTGGTGACTTTGATGTTTAACTAGGTACCTTAATTTGAATATGCTGCCTTCAGTCACTGCGTCCTGAAATGCCTTTCCTTGTTAGTTTACAGAGGCTTTTATTATCACAAATCTGATTTTGCTTAGAAGTGCTCTAATACTTGTAGGCTGTGTACAGCAATTAGTAAATTACAGTAATTTGTATTTCAGAAATCAAACACTCTTATTCCAAGAAAAAGTCCCCTTTAAGGTGTCTTTGAGTATCCAAAAATGGCTCTCTATCAGCTTGCATCTCCAGATGACACTAGGCACTGCATCAGCAAAGAGTATATGCAAAGAATGAAAATAACGTCCATTATTTATGACCCTCTCTCTGAGATTCCCTGGCTTGTGTGAGAAAAGTGGAACTACTTGGAAATACTTTGCTTCCCCCTGGATTTCTGGCTTCTTTGAAGGTTGTCTTGATCTTTGTGAATAATCTTGGGTTTATACGTTTGATTTCATGCCAGGAAACTAAATCTTTCTGTAATGCGCATTCCTTCAGGCTTTGTATATCATGAAGATTTGAGGGATATGTGCCACTGTTTGGTGTAGTGCTGTTTTCCTTCTGCTGGCACTGAAGAAAAGCAGGATGTGGTTGGGAGCAAGGCACAGCCTGCTGTGCACAGCACAGGGTTTGTTACCTGGCTGTGCTGCGTCTCCGTGAGCCAACTGCACAATGGCTCCCTGGGTCTGCCTTTAAACTGGGGGCAGTGACACTGTGCCTGGCCCTGCTGAGCTCTTGGACTTCCTAAACCCTTCCAAAGACACTCTCACACCTTAGCTATTGGGCTTACAGGGGGGGTAACACAGGGCTGCTAGTGGAGATGAGCTTGTGGTCCCAAAACCCACCTGATCTAGCAAAACATCACTCTCACTGTTGGGAATACTCCTGATTAGGATGCTGGTCAGGGGGGCTGTAGTTTTCTTTTTCATTCTTTGTGCTCTCCCAATATCTGTTTTTTGTTCCACGTTGTCTCTTGCAATATACTCTAAATTAGTGGCTTCTAACCTTTTTGGAACAACAAACACAGAGTTTCTGGCAGGCTGAGCTCCTTGTTTGTCATACATCACTGTCCTTGCATTCAGAGTGCAGTAATTTTGCTTATTGGAGAGGCTGCAAACATTTATCTTGCTCCTGTGAGCTTCTACTGGGGGAACCATTGTGTTGCTCCCAGCATAAGGACTATTTTTCTTCTGCTTCACAGTGCCTTCCTCTAAAGCCTTGATTAAAGGTGTAGTAATACAAATACATTTGTCCTAAAATCAATTGAGTGGATATCCCATGCCTTTTAAAAAAACCCCAAAACCCTAATGGATATAAGTTGCCTTCCGAATTTAAACTGAAATCCTACCATGATAAAATTAATTGGCCTTTCCTTGTCTGTTGGAGTTTAAGTCCGGAGCTAAATGATTTTGGCAAAATGCTTCCAGGCACTTAACTTTGATAATCACGATTTAATTTATAATTATTAATATATCCTTTCACAATGACAAGGTTTTGCCTTTAGAAAATGCCTATGAGCCACTCCTGCTAGATTACACTGCCAGTATGTGTATATAATTTATTAGATATGTATGTTAAGGACGTAGCTTTAACTTTCTAAGAAGGCGTCTTTAACTGTGTATGTCTTCTCTTAGGTGACAGCCATCCTTGTTCTCTGGGTATCATTTATCTCATTTAAAGAACATCATAAACTCAGCAGTTAAAATAACTTGCCATACATCCTATTGTCATAGAATAATTTTTCACATATGCAATTATATGTCTTCTACTTTGTCTTTTCAAGTTTTTCTGGAGGGAGAAAGTGCTCTTCTGATTTTAAAAGTATTCTTTTCCTGCTTTGTTGCAAGTGGTGTTAGTTCATTCTGCATTACTGTTTTAGTCAGTTGCTCTAGTCCTTTAAAAGTGCAATTACATAATTCATATAAATTTAGAAAGGGAAAGATGAAGATCTCTGCACTTGTCTATTTTTTTAATCCGTGGAAGCTAGAACAAATTCAGGTTAGGATTCTGGAAAGTAATTAGCATTTGAAATGGAGGTTAAGATTGGACAGTTTGTCACGTGTGAAGGAGGAGATGGTTCTGGAGTTTGTTTGGCTTTCATTGGGAGAAGTAATCTCTCAGTTTTAATAAATGACTGGGTTTGAGTCCTGAAGCAGCTTCCCCATAGCCATATGTTTTGGGTTTTTTTCTTGTCAGAGAAGGTCAGTGTCTGGTTTACTTTGAATTGAGAGGTTAGCCCAGCCCTCTGTGTTAACTCAGAATGCGGACAAGCAAACGGCCTCTGCTTTGGAATTTGGCCTGAATAATTTTTCAGGCTGATTTTATGTGTTTGTACCACAGCAATGTTCACCAGCCCCAACTGGCAGCTCATCATGTGAGCGCTGTGCAACTGCAGGACAAGAAATGGTTCCTGATCAGACAGGCTTGAGCCCATGTGGAATAACGATCACTGCCTTAGTAAATGCTCCTGCCTGAATAAAGACGTAGCCTAGCTCTGCCCTCCCTTCCAGATGGGGAGCCCAGTTTAGCCCAGGTGAGAGCTGTATTTGGTGCTTACACAGTGCAGTTGGTCCGTGTAGAGTAGCTGTAATTGTTTCCCAGGTGTGAAACTTGGGAAGCATCCTTGCCTACAGGCTGCTGCTTTCCCCGAGTAGCACCTGGAGAAAGACAGTGACCAGCAGTGAGCTGCTGGTGTCCTGGTGAAGGTGCCTGCCTCTGCTTGTCCCAAAGAACCCCTTGAAACTGAACAGGGAGAGGAGCTGTGGGTTGTTCTTGAAACCTGCTCCCAGCCATCTGTGTTATGGGACAATTCAGCACCTGTCAGGAGAGAGGTAAGGGAATGGCTTAGGGTTCAGTTCTAATAAGGGCTCATCAATGTGGGCTATATGAGCTCTTTTGACAGGCCACATATTGGGGTGTTTGCAGTCTACATCATTAAGTTCTATTTAAGGACTCATTTGCTGTGGTGGTGGTGGTGTTGTTCTGAAAAGATGTTTTAACAGAAATCTGGGCTTATCATCTTCCCCTCTGCGCTTGGAGTTTGCATTTAAACCCAGGATTAGGAACTGATGGACAGCTCTGATGACATGAATCTAAGGGAGAATAATTCAAAACTGTCAGTCCTGAATTTTCCTGTGATGCTCTTGAGCATCACTAAGACCTATTTGTATCTATCTGTAGGCTCAGGGATAGTGTTGCTTCTACTTGCATTTTCCTTGCATTTAAAAGTCTATATCTACAACTCTAAGGGCTGCATCTTGATCCATTTTAAATGGTAACACAGATTGCAGAGAAGCCTGAGACTGGTATTTGCATTCTCCAGGGTAAGATTTTCAGTCGTCATAGTGAGAAGTGGATTAATTGCTGCAAGCTCCATGTGTGTACTTGAATCTCATCTCTGCAGTCATTTTGATGCTTTGAGTCCACCATTAGCTTCAGAAGCCTGTAGCCCAGCTGTATGCCTCTGACTGAGTTATATGGGCTCTCCTTCCAGACAGGAAAGGGAAAGAGATATTTTAGGACATAGTTAATCTGACCCTGCTTTAGAAACAGATGAATCCTGTCCTGCAGGTGACTGTTTGTCTCCACAGACTGTAGTGTCAGATATTGATGTCAACATTTGCTGAAATGAATCCTATACGAAATATATCCAGTTTTAAATTTAACTGATCAGGCATTTTCACTGAAGCGTAGTTCCCAGCTGGCAAACACGTCCTGGTGCCCAGGGAGCTGGTTGTGTGCTGTAACTTTCTCTACTTTTATTCTCCAGGTCTTTATCTAGAGAATGAAAATTATTCCATCATGACAGGAACACTGGCCTTTAGAAAGCTCCTTTTATCTACACAAATACTTTCTGCGGTATTTTTCCACTTTTGCTTATCCATCTTAGAGCTGGATTAACTTCAGAAAGACCTTGTATGGAACTCTGAGGCACATTTATTTCTTTGACCAGTAAATCAGTATTATAGTTTCCTGGGGCCTGGAAAAGAGGGTATTATTATGGAGTTATACTAAGTCCACTTTCCTGAATGCTGAATTTCTGAGGAAAAGATATAAATCTCCCCTGTGCAAGAGAAGAAGCTATATGAAAAAGACTTCAGGTGCCTTATTTTCTTTGTGTTTATGCTTGCTTGCCTTTCTTTTCTACCTTCCTCCCTTTCCTCAGGTGTTGCTATATATTACTTAATCTCCTTTGAGGAAACTATAGCTTCTTTGTCACTGTGTGGAACACATTAGTATTCAGAAGAGCCTTTTCCTGTGTCAGAGACAATATTTTGCTTCTTTGTAACCCTAACCTTCTTGGAACTCTCCAGCTAATATTTTTCTTTCCTTCTGTCTTTTATTGACTGTGGTACACTGAGTATTGCTTCCCTCCCCAGTAACTTTTTGGTTTGTGTTCATGACTAATACATCCATTTTATGAAGGCATGAAACCTATTTACAGAGGAAAGCAAAGCTGGTGGCAGGGGCTTGATGGAAGTGGCAATAGGAAACACAGGCTCCTGAGTCATGTGTTTTGTATAGATGAGGTCCAGCATGCAGCAGAGATACAAATTCTGTGGCTCCACAGGATCCTTCTGGCTGTGTCCAGTCCATCTGGGAAGAGATGTGTTGAGGCTTGCTGGCAAGGGTTTAGGTGAGCAGAGGGGGTGATAAAATGGGGTTCCATTCTCCCAGCTCATGCCAGAGGAGAGGAAATCCCAGCTGCTTTCCACCTCTGTGTCTCTACCCTGCCATTCTTTGTCTGCTTGCACTGCAAACTGCATCAAGAAGAAAATTTATTCCTTCAGTGCCGATACAAAATACAGCATGTGAGACTTTGCATCCTGTTCCCTGCCCCCTTTCATTTTCCTTCCCTCTGTGTTCTACTGTTACTTTTGGAGACACTGAAGGAGTTCCAGTAACTGAAGCTAGTTTTCACATTGCTCTTCTCTCCTTTCCTCCTCTCCTTGCTCTAGTCATACAGCCTTGACACAGTCTCATTGAAGGCATGTTTTAAAAGGCTTGGAATTCTCATGGCATGCAAGGGAGGAGGGATGACTTAGCTGCTTTGCAAATATTTATCATCATCTTCACACGTTAAAGCTCTCACATATTTTCTGCCAGGATCTTCTCATCCACAGTAGATTTTTGGACCACAGAACTGACATATGTGGGGCATAATAGGTTGTGCAGGAACACCTGGGTAGTTTTCTGGTGTGGAGAAGGGATCTCACTGGCTGCTTTGGTTCTGATTGGGATCCCCTGAAATTCTAGGGAGATAATACTTTGGGTTGCCAAGGTGTTATGGTAGTGAGGGATTAAGAAAAGTAGACAGCTGATTGTGGCTGTAAGGAAAAACACTTTATTTTCTTGGGAGTATTATTCCAGACCACCCTTCCTTTTGTCATAGATGAAAAGTGGATTTAGCTTCTCTGGTTTCACCTGACATGCTCAGGGCCTGCAATGCAGACCTGTGATTCAGGGTTGAGGACCAGTGTTTAAGTGTCTGTTCTGGCATCTCACTAGCAGAGTTGTCTTGTTCCCAACTGGTCACTTAAAGGATGCAGCTAACTTGTCACATTGAGGCCACCAAGTCACTGGTTCAGTGAGCCACTGTTGTTGGTTATTTGCAGTGAAGTCCAAAACACACCTTCAGATAAGTCTGAACACACCTTTTTGTGCAATCCACATTTCGATAACTCTCAGCCTTCTCTAAAATTTGCAGATAATCTAGTCTCAGTTCTGCACCTTCCCTTGGGTGCTCTCCCAGCCTTACAAGAGTGTTATCCAACCAAAACTGGTAATGGGTCACCCACGAGCTGTTCAGAAACTTTTGATTCTCTGCTTTAAAAGTGCTATAAATCTAGTTCATAGATGACAAATTTGGCCACCTAGGCAAATAAACAAAAACAATCAACATACCAGAATTTTTCAAGATGAGGTAAAGCTCTGACAGGAATAGAGCAGTAGGAGAGAGTTGGTGGTGGGGAAATCTGACAAGTTAATTTATTTTTGGTGTTTTAATTGGATCAGTTGGGAGACAGAAAGAAAAGATGGTGCAGGAGACAAGAGTCATGGAGTCCTGGGAAAGGGGAGCAGGGAAGGAACTGTAAACATGACCAGCAAAATAATCTACTTCGTGTGCAAAGTCCATTTAAATGTAAATTACCCAAAGTGGTTTTTAGTGGAATTTTTTATCAGCACAGTGTAGAAAGACAGAATTATTTTCCCTCTTGTTTAAATACGTGATGCAGACCGCTGTAGAGAGCTGTAAACATCCCTCATCTCTCTACCTCCTCACACCCACTTCTTTCCTTTAGGCTTCTTGGAGCCGTTCCCTGCGGCAGTGCTTCCAGGTAGTGACACTGTGGATGTTCACTTCAGTCACCAGAGCCCTGTCAGGGCCAATTAGCATCCTAATGACTGGCGTGTACCATCTTGGTAAGACTCTCTGTGCTTTGTATCAAGGGACCTCTCCTCTTAAGAACCCATCTTGTCTCATCTGGACTGTACTGGTCATAGAAACCTGAAAAAGAAAAAAAAAAAAAAGAAAAAGAAAATTTCCATTTCATCTTGTCTTCTGAGTCCCAGGGGCTTCAGCACTGAACAAATATACTGTCCTTTCTTTTTGCTGAAAATGATGAATGTTGGCTTCAGGGAGGGGACTTAAATCAAACCACTGCTCTTACAGGTACTGAGGACTTTGGGCTGAAGGTTCAGCGAGGCAAAGTAATGCAGTACTTGTTCTTCAGAGCTCTGTTGAGTGAGAGCAATCAAAGATCAGCTACATGGTCTTTAAATATTGAGTACCTGGCCAGTATGAGGGCTAAAGTAGTACTTTTCTAAAATTACTGCTCCCTGTTGTTGTTTGGGGGTCTGCTGCAAAATCCACTCCAGGTAGCATCTGCTGTCAAAACTGTGCTTTTGTTGTTCAGTCAAACCAGAGCTGAATGCAGTGCAGAGATCTTTTGGGTACCACAGGCCAGGGCATGCAGGTGAGGAGATTTAGGGGAGCTGTCACAGCTACTCAGTGCATAGTGGGAGTCCAGGGTGTAAATGTGCACCTCAGCACCCTTTGTCAGGGTGGAGATTGTCGAGGCTTTCTACTCTGCTCTGCCAGACTGGAAGAGGAACATTGCTAGCAAGGGCAGAGTTAAATGCTGCAGTATTAAATCACCCCATCCCTGTGCTATGTTTTATTGTTCAATGACTGCATGCTTTCAAGAGAAACTCGTGCATCTATCCTGGTTTTCAGCCCTAAAAGTCAGTGTTCCTTCTTGTTAATGTGGCATTACTGTCCAATCCTGCCATGTCCTAGCTCTTCAGTGGCCTAAATGAAGCAGTGTGATGCCAGGGCCAGCTGGTTGGCACAGCTGGCACAGCCACACTGATCATCTGGAGGGAGAGGTGAGCAGTTTAATGGTCCTTAAGAGGAGCCAAATCAGCTGCGATGCCAAAGAGCAGCTGAAGGGCAGTGTGTTACCATGGCTGGACTGAAGCTGCAGTAAGGAAGATTTCAGTTTATGGGGCTGTGGAGGTGGCACCTTTCACTGGTAGCAGGACGCTGTATTACTTGAAATGGCATTGCTAACATTCTGAGGACAAAAAAAGATTTTCTTCCCTGTAAGGGGCAGCAGCTCTTGAGTGTGAGCTCAATTATTATTTTTAAGGTTATAATTATTCTTAAAACATACACAAAAAACTAGCCCTGCTGTCCCCCATCCCAGTGAGCAAGGCTGAAAGACAGCACATTAACATATCCACATGGTGCATATGTTATTTTTAACATTGCTGTGAGAATTTTCTTCAATTTTTTGAATGGCGTTTGCATTTACTATCAGAATGCTGTCATATTGCTATCATGACTTTTTAAAGCCTAACCTTAATGTTTTGATGTGATCTTCTGCAATGTCACAAGAATTTGATGGCCAGGAAGGCTGCAGTTACAGAGATAGGAGCACTTTAGGAGTGTTTTTTCAAGTACTTGCCTACACCTCTTGTCTCTTCTGGATGTGTCCCCAGAAGACCTAAACCTGTGCCCTGGAGCCTTTTCTTGGAAGTGCCACCTTGAATGTCATGGTACCTGTTACAGTCTGGTTTGTAATGCACTGAGCCAGCTCTCATGTGCATGAGGTATGGTAAATCAGCAAGGCTGACTGACTGCATGCTCACAAAGGACCCAAATAGAAGCCCTCCTAAGGTGGCCCAGTGATTTGAATTCTTCTTTTTGTGATCTCTTCTGTGCGGGATTTAGTTTGTGGACACCTCTGAGACTGATGCCCTCTGTCCCTCGTTTGTGGGTCCCTCAGAATCCTCAAATCTGACCTTCTAGGCATCACACAGTCACAATATGCTGCTTTCCCAGGGCATCTTGCATTAAACTCTACTGAAGGTCACAGTTTTTCTTTACAAACACGAAGGCGAAAAATTTAAAATAAAATATAGCCTCTAATAAAAGTGTGATTATTGTGCAATGATCTCTCTTGAGGAGCTTAGGTGCTTAGTGAAGTGTCAAGTATTAGATGGAATGGAGAAAGCTGGCAGAGCTGATGTAAAAGATGGATAACAAGAGGGCAGATTTTCCCACATTAGTCTGCCTATATTCCTAATCCTGACCTAGAGCTATTCTACCTCTCCCTTCAGAGTAAGGAAGTAACTAGGTTTCTGTGGCCTGTTTAACAAGAGGATAGATAGTGCCCTGCTGCTTTCTGATGTGTATGGGAAGAGAGCATGTAAGCTCCCAGGCAAAGGGTTCAGGGGCCCTGGCATAGATTTTGGCAACTAAGCATGCATATTACCTGGAAGCCAGGGCCTGGTTAGCTGTCCATGCTACAGGGAGTGACAGAGCCATAACCTGAGCCAGCCCTCCTGTCCCAGTGGAGCTTCACAGCCTTCAGAGCCATCTCCTTTCTTAGGACTGAAGGCAGAGGCTGAGAGTTAGGGATTCAGGACGGAGGCTCGAGGGTGATCCCCAAATGCCCAGGAGAACATAAATCTCAGTGATGTAACTATAGACATATCTATTATGGCCAAATCTGCAAAAATCACATAGATCTCTAACTCCCACTGATCTTGAGAGGATTAGGTGCCCACATGACTTTGTATATCAAAACTGCCTGCTTCAGTCCTTTTGCAAAATCAGTAGAATGCTACATCTTCTTTTTACCTCCCAGTCTGGCTTTGTAAAAATGCAGGGGATTTATCCTGAGGATTTGCTTCTGAATCAGTGAGGGCATGTTCTCAGTTGGGACTCTCATCCCAAGGTAATTACTGTTTTATGTCAGGCTACAGAACTGTCACACTGTCACACACAGTTTTCTGCTCAAGCATATAGTCAAACGTCAGAGTCTGCAGCTCAAATATGGTCAGACCAATAATCTGACTACTCAGTGGTTTTATATAGTGCAGGACAAGTCCCAGATGTTAATGTAAATATAAGAGCCTTTCTAGTGGAAGCAAACTACAATCCTGTGATTGAGTAAGACATTTCAAATGGCTCTGTAAAGACTTGGCAACTATGTATTTTTGAAGCACGTTTATTATCGGCACAGATTAGATCCTAGCTCAGTGATGAATTACTTCAAACTTCAAAATGAACTCCTTGTCCTAATGTCAGGATGGATTGTGATCTAAAGGTGACTTGTAAGAGAAAACAAATATTTATTTGGCTTATGAATTTTTTCATCATTTAGTAGGTAAAAAGAGCACAAAGAGCAGGCACTTCTTGAAAGCATCAGTGGTGGCTGAAGGAATACTAAAACAAAAAGCATTTCCAAATACCAGATCCATGCCGTTCTTTCAGACTTGCAAATTTCCTTCTGATTGAAGTTCCTTTTCTTTCATGCCCACTTCAGTTAAACAATGGAGAAATACTCTGTATTTTTTTCAGAGTTTCAGCGCCCTTTCCAGGTAAAGTGCTGGAACTTACAATGTCTATTCCCAGGACACTTGGGGAGGAGACTTGCAGTTTGCTATGCCAGTTCCAAAAAGCTGGCTGCTAAAGAGGTAGGAAATGGAGAGCTTAGAGTTAAATTTAAAATTTATCCAAATACTTGGAAGGAAGAAGGCTGCCATCATCTTACTACTCACAAAACTCAAATTTTCCAATTGATGAGACTGATTTTAATCCCAGTTGTGGTCTGTATTTGTACAAGTTGTTTTTTATCAAGTGACTGATTAAGTCTTATCTCAGCATCATACTGTAAATCAAACTTAAAACCCATATGACCTGATATGATGGCTGATTTTTTGTCTGGCACATTAGCCACCCCTTGCATTTACATTTTTTGAGTACAGACTATGGCATTTTGCTTATTTCCCACTCCACCCTTATGCTTACTGCTTTTTTTCCACTCATTCCATATATGTATTTAAGGGATTTTGGTGAATATCTGTAAAGTTAATTGGTGTGGCTTTTGTCTGTTAGGATAAATGTTTTTTTCAGCAGTAATCTTGACTATCAATAATGAATTAATAACTTCTGCTTGTGACTTAGTGCATTTGTGGTCTGAACCATTCCTAGTGTGGCATTGTGGCATGGTATTTTGACAAAGCCTTTTCATGAGGGAAATTTGGTCTCTGTCTGCTTTCGATTCTGGGCTTGGGGCAGAGCTGTGGTAACAAATTTCTGGTCTATCTGGCTGTAAGAGTCCGTAGATTGTCCATAGCTTAAATCTGTGGCTGCAGCAGGTTGAGAGGACACGTGAAAAACACTGTCTCAGCATGCACACTATAACCTTATGCCTTAAGTTCTAGCTTTCACGTTTTTCGGATTCTGTGCTGCCTAGGGGTGTAGTTCTGAGCCTCATATTCAGTGCTAGTAAACTCTCTTCACAGAGTAGCTAGACAAAACAAATCCTTTGCCTGCTGGAGACCAGGGACAACTTTCAGGCCCAAAAGCACAAGCAGTGGGCTGAACAGAGAAACAAGAAGGATGGGACCTCACAACCTGAAGCTGCAGTTGGACAATTAAACCCCAATATGCAAATGGATCAAAACTTATGGAAGTGTAAGACCTCGTGACCAAGTGTCCATTTTTGCAACCATTCTTAATCCACCTTGGGTGTAGCCCTGGTCAGGCTCTTGTCCTGCCCAAGGTGTGTCCTAAAGGCTTTTCAGTGAATACTTTACTCTCTAGCTCTGTCCAGTCACTGTATCAGATCAGCCTTCCCAAGGCATCACCTGCTTGATTTACTGTAATCTGCTGATGGATCTGATACCCCAGCGTATATCCCTTAACCGGTCACATCTCTGTTGCATTTCTGGGTCTGCAGCTATCTGGAGACCAGCAGATCTGCGGTGGGTTTGTGTAAAGTAGAAAACAGAGCGGCAATTGGTGTGGAATAAGCAACAAGTTGCTTTTCTGTTAGAATATATTCAGTCTCTGTTTTGAGTATTTTCAATTGGCTGCAGATTTGTTGTGAAGCGGTACAATGTACTTTATTCACAGTGGCCAGCAAGGAGAGGACTTCCATGCTTGGTTTTGGGATCAAAGCATGAAGTCTATGTGCCAGGTTCCTGAACAGGATCGGTAGCAGGATTGTCATGCAGTCTGCTGATGCAATCTGTAGTTCTGCTGGGTGAAGGGGTGTCAAGATACGGTAGTTGTCTCACAAGGAACAGCAGGAAAGATGGTGCTTCTCTTCTTCTGTTCTCAGGCTTCTTGAGCTGTGTCTCATTCTGACCAAGGAGTCTGTAGAGCTGGATGGATTAATTCCTAAGCCTTGCCCTGTGCAGCCCTTGAGAAACAAATGTGTAGTATGGGGGAATAGTGGCCAGAACATGAGTTTTGAGGGTAATGCTCTATTGTTGCAAATTAGATGAAAGTAGGTTGGTTTCTTTTCTGTGCCTGGGAGGGACAACAGCTTAAATGCTGTCACTGGCTGCCTGGAAGGCAGCTCTGCCCTTCTGGTCCGTCGTGGCTGGCTGACTGCAGGCTCAGGCAGTACTTAAAATGCAATCCTCCTAGGATTGTCAGTGCGGAGGCGCCAGGGCACAGTTCTACAACAGTGATCTGCAAAATGTCTGGTTGTGCAGATCATTCTGGCCTGTGTGGCTCCCGAGACAGTTCATTGTCTAGCAGAGTTGTATGTTTTCTCCCTGTTCCAAAAATGTGGTTACAAATAGTGTGTTTCTGGCTTATTACTTTGAACGTTTTTTCTGCCAACTCACAGGGCTTCCTATTCCACCACCCAAGTGCAAAGCACTCATCTTTGTTGTCAGCTCTTCATAGCCTACCCCTGCCCTGTGTATCTTGTCCTGTGCAGCACTGAGACATCAACCTCCATCTGCTCTGTCAGCCTTGAGTCTTCATTTGTCATGCAGTTCTGAAAAACCTCCTTCATGTTTTCTTCCGTGTCACATCTGGCAAGAGGAGCTCTACTTAAAGGTCACCAAAACTGACAACTTTTCTCATTCTCAGTCCTCCCATAGCACTCTGCTGTGCCAGCAGCAAGCTGGGAGATGAGGAGACAGCTGCTGCATGGAGAGTACCTGCAAAGCGCAAGGGAGAAGCTGCTGAGTGACAGAGCTGCCCCTGTGCCCCTTTCTTTGCCCATGGCAGTACTCTGCTGCTGCCCAGGGAGGGTTGGGATGTGCAAGGTGGGAGAGCCCTGCCTGCTGGGGCTGCCTGGTCCCTGCTGAGCCACTCTGCTCCAGTTCCTCCAGCAATGGCAAGGCTGCCTCTGCACAGCGCTCCTCAGCCTTCAGTAAGGGGTGTCTTCCTGGGGAGCTTTGTGCTGAGGGTGATGCCGTTGTGACAGGCACCTTCAAGTCTCCCTCACAGCTGTGTGAATCCCCCAGGATTAGCTGACAAGTCCTCTAGGACAGGGACAATGCCCCCCTAACTTTGTGCCCACTAGACACTTAGCAAAATACACAGGAATGCCCAACAATTCCTTCAGTACTTCCAGTGCTGGTCACTACAAGCTTGTTTAAGGTCTGTCCTTCTTTCTTGCCATGGAAATGCACAGTCAAATTTATATTTTGCATGGGAGGGAGCACACATTCCTTCATCAATGAGAAATATAGTGCTGGCCGTGGTTTCAGTACTAATGGCAACCAAAGCCCCCTGCCAAAAAAGAGTTTTTCTCTGTTCCACTCCCTTGGTGTAGGCAATTCTATGGGCATTTTGTCTCATTGTTTTATTTGCCCCATTTGTTTGTATATATAAAGACACTAAAGTAGAATTATTGAATAAAGTCCCCAGTGTTGAATCTATGTGTTTGTCATGTATGCCTTTACATGGATTTTTTAAAAGAAAATTTATTTATAAGACACTGTATATTGTACCTCCTCCCAATGTTTGGACTCCCCTAGACGAGCTAGAATCTGCTTCTAATGCTTTTTCCTTAGCTGACTGTAATTCTGTTCTAAACTGGGAAATAGTTCCTTTTTGTGTGGCCAAATGCTACATGCAGCTCTGTTATTGATATATGTGCATCACAACTAAGGGTCTGATTGAGAATCTGCATGGGACTGTGAATCTTCCATTGATTTTTTCCATAGGTTTTGACTGTACCTCTAATTACCTGTCGTTCTCGGTGAATCTGTGCTGCTCTGTTTACTTTGCTTGATGAGATAAGGAACATTCTGTTCCTTGGTGAGATGTATTCCCAGGAGCCTCTTTCTTTTTTTTTTTCACCTGTGCAGTGATCACTTTATATTTTAGCAGCCTGATGCTAGTAAGTGCTGCAGCATTAGCTGTGCCTTGGAGACAAAGCCACTGTAATACAGCCCTGATGTGCCTGTGGGTTTTACATGTTCCTCTCAGCCAGGGTGTAAATGGGTGACTGTGGCTGCCCTTAATCTACATCAGAGCTCCCCCAATACTGTGTTTGTGAAGGGGTGACATAGCACACTGTACTTTGCTTGTCATGCTCATCTCTTCTGGTCCTTGAGTTTTCTCTGTGCTCCTCTTTGCCTTTTGTCCCACTGATATTTTTGCAGCTTCTTTTTGTGTTTGTTTGGCTTTTCTATCCCCATTTTTTTCTCAGTGGTTTCTATTCTTGGCTATGTGGGTGTCACTTTCTGTCTTACTCCTTGGTGTTTTATGATTTTTTTCATCTCACGTGGCACTGGACAGGCAGCCAGTCCTCTGTGGAGCTGAGTCGGTTCTTTGGATGTGCATCCAGCTAAACAAAGATCATCAGCTCAGTCTTCCCTGACAGCTGGGAGGAAGATTACAGGGGCAGGATGTGTATCAGGATGGTTCACTGATGTAGTCACAATTCAGGCATTTGGTTAGGCAAGTGTTCATGGGAACAGGCTGCAAACTGGTGAGCCTGGGGAACCAGGAAGCTAGACCAAAGGAAAGATGTAGAACCAAGAGGCACTGATGTGTGCTTTGCACCAAGATTCCAAAGTCCTTGTTCCTGTTTTGAACACAGGCACTCAGTTTCTGCAGAATCTGAATTTTATCTCTAGCCCACGTTAATTTATTGCATTCATGTATTGAGCTGGCTGCATTCAGTATGTCGATTGAATGGAGAGATGATTTAAAAACATGAAGTGTTCTGCAGAGAGATTAAACTGTTTCCTTGTTCAGTATTTCATATCTCTCTATCAGCCATGAAAATTGAAACTGCAAATATTAATAAATTAATTGACACGTTTGCTACTCTCGCTGTAATGATACAGCCAATCCACAAGCAGTCATATGATGAGTCATATCTTCAGAAGCAGGAGATATTTTTTAAATCGTGAGGCTATTTTACAGTATTGGCTTCTATTTTGTATTTGTCTTCTGCTTTATGAACGTTTAGGCTTCCTTCTGCAGTCAGGAGGAGCAGAAACTTAGTTTGTCCATTTATTTATATATTTATTTATAATCACAGGGCACTTATGCTCAAGACGAGACCTACAATAATAATAAAAATTGACATTTCTACAACTTTCCCTGTATTCTTTTAGTTATGATTTAAAACATTTCAAGGATTCAGCTTTCTGTGACAAGCAGCGAATAATGTTAATTGAAGATTCTTGAGAAATGTTTATAGCTGGCCCTTCCGCGGCCCTGTTCTTTCTCTCCCTCTCTCTCCACCTCTCTTTTACCAAAGTCAGAAGTTGTTACAACAACATCAGCCATTGTTTTCTCGGTGTCAGTGCACCAGGACCATGGTGCTTTGGACAGGAAACGTTTGCAGGGTAAATTCCCAAAATTTCCTCAAAGATCTTATTGCAATTTTTTGCCCTTGTTTAGCTATTTGTGTGGGAGGATTATTTTCCTCATGTTTTGATGGCTGTGTCAGAGCTGTAGTCCTTTACTAGGGCCTGATAGTAATAAATCACAACGGTGTTATAAAAAAATTACAGTAGCCAGATTTAAAAGCACTTTGAAGTGTTGTAGTTACTTTCAATACCGACTGGCCAGGTGATAAAATGACAGTTAAAATGAATCACCCCTGAATGCAAAATATTGCATGTAAAAAAGAAAATTACCTTCTTCCCTTTCCTACCAAAACCGCCACAAACTACATGAGGGTAGTGATGATGAGTCATACCTCAGCTAATGTTGCCTTGGGAAGGTTGCTCCTAATAAGTCTTTGGAAGAGTAAGCACCGTGTTCAGAGGTGATTAAGGAGGCAAATAAAATGAAAGATTTTTTTTTTTTTCCTGCTGCGTGTGAATTCATCAATTTCTAGACTCGTCAGCCTGGAAAAGAGGTAAATTAGAGGTCGCAGGAGAAGGCTAATGAAATCATGAAGGAAGAAGAGAAGATGAATTAGGGGATGAATGTTCACCTTCTCATAAATAAGGCATTAGAAACTATCCAATGAAATAAGTAGTGGATATTAAGTAAATGAAAATATATTTTCTTGTGACATCCACCAGAGCTGTAGAACTTAACTGCTGCATCGTGTTGTTGAGTACAAAAGCATGCACAGACTGGAGAGATTCATGGGCTGTAAAACAGAATAGTTTAACCCCAGCCTCTAGCTGAGGAGCCATAAGCTTCTTATTTCTAGTCAGCTGGAACTCTTTAAGGATGTTCTGAGAGGAAGGTAGTGTTACCTTCTCCAACCTTCTGACTCCTGCCGCCTTCACTTCCATGTTCCTGTGGGGCTGGTTTCTTGTGTTTGTGTATCTGAACAGCTCCGAGTCACAGGAACGCATTCCATTCCCCTCGTCTTCACATAAGCGTGCACGTTTTTCCTGGAAAGCTCTTCTCTGTAATTGGATTGCATCTCTGTTATTTCATTGAAACAGGATCTTGGTGCAGATTACATCGCGCAGAAAAATCCACGGCGATGCACTGAGTAAAATCTCCACTAGTTGTCACTCGATCCCCATTTTAAAGCTGACTTCAAGACCAGTTCAAGCTTCTTACTTACTGTTGAGAATGATGTCCTGGGCCCCAAATAACAAATATCCTGGGACAGGTTTTGCCGTGGAGTCTCTCTAAAATGTGATGATAGGAGTAAGTATAAATGCAACAGATGGCAGCCCCTGCAAGTGTTTTTCTGTGGGTTTTGGCTTTCTAAATGTATACCCCTAACAGGGCATTGCCCAGGGTCAGAGCTAGTGCTGGGCATGGTGTGGGAGCTGCTGTTCACATTCTGGATGCCAGCTCCTCTCCCTGGAGAGGTGATGATCCCCATGGAGTCGCTTCTTCAGGAGAAGTTACAGAGGAGTGAAAAGGGTGTGGGGGTGCCAGGCCTGGCTTGTGATCAATGTTTTCTTGGGTTAGCAGGACTGAAAAGGATTGTGGCAAAAGGGTGCCAGCAGTGATGAAGAGGAAGGGGCTCAGTAGAGATATATTGTAGCTTATTCCCTGGATGGTTTTCTTTCTCTAGTTTCACATTGAATTTTTAACTGGAGGAAGGTAAACTCACAACTCTGTGCTTTGCCTGTTTGTATTTCTTTGGTATTTGCATTCAAAGCCAACATGAGTTTGAGAAAAATAATAAATTTCATAAACTTGTTAAAGATTTTTTTTTCTTCTTCTGTCTGTAGCTTCCCCTGCCACAGGTTTAGTTTTGGAGCTCACATGTTTTACTATTTGTGTTGAAGTAGTGTTGTGCTGAGCAAATCATGTTCTGTACCAGTTGGTGTTTGAGGCTGTGAACTGAGGAAGAAAGCTGCAGCTTGTCTTGAAGGGTTTGTTGCCTGAGTAAATCACAAGAAAATGCAAACATGACACAATTTGGGCTTTTAATTGTTTTTTATGTTTGCAAGGTAGTAGTCAGTGATAGAGCCTGGGAGCAAGAGCAGTTGGGATGTCCTGCAGCCTGCTCCAACATGCTCACTCTGTAAGTACCATCCCGTGCTCTACTGTGTGTACACTACAGAGAACACGACAAAGCAACCTGAGATGCTGTGGCTGGAAAGGTCTGACATTCTTGTTCCTGCAAATCAGTTGCTGTTTCCAGTCTCTCAGTGCTTGAGGAGAGGCAAAGCTTGTTTAAAAGGGAAGACAACCTCAACAACAACAACAAAAATCAACATCTAAAAATTGCCCCCAAGGCTCACAAACAAAATTTTTCAGGATTTAAAGAGATTTCCTTTTAAAGTAATGAAACGGAAAGAATTTGTTTTTCAAGATCTTGTTCACTGTAATGGTAAAAGTGTTATCCTTAGTTCCTGTTATAAAATTTAATAGAAAGTGCTCTGCAATCCATTCTCCTCTTCTTTTGAAAGGAGTAAAGAAAATCAGCTCCAACTGAATTGCTTTCAAGGTGTTTCTTCTAGGTTAGAGAATGGTTCCAGCTCCAGCTACCCATTTCCTTTGAAATAATTATGATTTGGAAATGCTGTGAGCCCAGGCCACCAAAGTAAATGTCAAGGGATCAAGGGTCTGTTTGAGACCAGTGGGCAGGGTTTCATGCATTTATATCCCAGGACTTACTGTGTTTTATTTTTATACTGAGAAAAGATGGGGATATTTATTTGCATGAAAAATGAGTGTCTTTTTATCTCTATTATATCAGCCGATAATTTGATTGCTTTGTTGAAACTTTTATTACACATCTTTGTCTAATATTTTCTTCATTCTTTAATTTTCTAAAAGCCGTTTGAAAACCATGGAGATTAGGCAATCCCTTCCCCCACATCTTACATTTTGAATGTAGGAGAAAATAATCAGAAACTTCTCATTGCTCTTGATTGCCTTTTAATTATTTTATGCTTTAATTAAGTCTCACCATTCCTCATTAAGGCTATTGTTCAGGAACTGTTTTAGTAATCCTGCACATGCAGCATCTGTGAAAGCTTTTTGGTAACTGTTGCCTCGGTAAGGAGAATTTTCACTTCTAAAAGCATGTAGCACATGATGAATTTTTGGTGCCCTGTGTCACCTGGAGATGCTGTGGTGCAAAAGACAGAACCCCAGATTTATAGAATGCCTGGGAAACAAGTTCCTGAGGCTGGAGCAGCCCTGCCTGGAAATAGTGCTTGTACTAATAAAGTGACCATTTTTGTGGTTTATGCAGCACAGTTCAGAATCTCTATTAGCCAATTTGATGGCACTCTTGATCCAAGCCTCTTTGTAATAAAATTAGAGGTGCCAGACAGTGACTTCTTAGGTGCTTACATCATTGTCTCCTGTGGCAGCAAAAAGTCCGAGGCAGGGATCAGTGTGTTGGGATGCATGAGACAGCTCACACCTCCCCACATGGTGTGAGAGGGGGGAGCTGCTGCCAAGGCCAGAGATGTCAGTTCTCCCTGTGACACCGCTGTAATGAGACCTGGAGGGTCTCTCTTCTTCAGCTCAGTCACTCACTCTTCAGCTGTTGCACAGAATTTCATTCTACCGCTGCTACACCTGGGGCTCCAGGGAGAAGTTCCTGGGTCACTGTATGTGCTAAATTGAACAACTACTGAGCTGAGAGTAAGTCTGAACTGCAGCTGCTTAAATGTAAAGCTTAAGGATCACTTTGAAGAGAAATTTGAGGAGCAGTAAAGTCTTCCAAACGAGATCCGTGCTGCAGCAGTGCCTACATAACTTGGTAGCAAGGTGAAGGAAGCCTGGGAAGTTGCAGTAGCATTGCAGGAGGTTTTACCAGCTTGTCCACTCTACTGGATGTGTGTTCAGTTCGCGGATTTGTCAAATGAAGGTGCATCTTCATCTTCTGTAGTTAAACTCTCAGTAGAATGAGTCTCCATCTCTTTGGTTGACACCTGTAGAGCATCCTGCTTTTGCAAAGGTCAGTGTTAACCATTAAACTCACATAGGTAACTTAGCTCAAGGGATTGCCATGAGCATGGTGTGATTTGGTTGAACCACCTTATGGTGATCAATCTCATGTGGGGTCACTCCTCTCTCTTGCACGGAAAAACAGAGATGTCTTTTTCTGTGTATGCAAAAAAACCCAAGTAGTGTTGGTGTACACAACACTTCAGGGTTGAAGTTGTGTACCGCACTGTCTCCACCCTAACTGACATTTTGGGTATTCAGCTGTGAATAAATGAGAGTCTGCCTATCAGTTCATCAGGGAATCTAGTAAATGAAGAACCACTGTAATTAAAATCTTGCTGGTGTGAAATCCTCCTGAAAATACTTAGCATCTGCCATGCAGCAATCCTTAAATACTTAACAAGCTTTTGACTTTCTTATGAGAAGGTAAACATCAGCATCTCCCTTGTTCCAGAGACTGGTATGCAGACGAGTCAAGTGAATTTTCTTAGTTATATGCAGTGAACCAAAGCAGAGTTCTTTGATTAGGATTTTAACTGAAATTTTGGAGGTCCCCATACATGCGGTCACAGTTATTACAACCTGTAGAGCGAAGTCTTACCTGTTGTAGGTGGAATATGAGTTTTAGGAACTTGTCAGTCAAGGAGAGATCAAATTATTTTTTGTGGAGGAAATGAACAGACTTACACTGTTGTGGAAGAAAAGGAACTTTTCATCTCTTTCTTGGACAGACTTTTTTTTCTTCATCAGTGGAAGAGCAGAACTGCTTGGTTATTAAGGAAAGAAATTTTTCATCAGTCAAGAATATACGGACACTTTGAAAAATACGGGTTAGAGCCTTATGAAGCATGTAAACTGTGTCAATGCACTGTATGAGTGGTTTATTGTAGAAGCAGGATACTTGAAAGCAGATCACTAATAAAGTGTAGCCTGACCAAGGTCTGGTTAAAAATGGAGTTGAATAGTTGCTGCACATTGTGAAACGTTTCAAGTGGAACATAAAAGATTCCTTCACCTTCAAGGAAATGAAGTTGCATTTCACATAAGCTCCTGGAGACTGATAGCCAGAACCTGCCTTTAAGCCTGCCAGGGGTGACAGGGTGGAAATCTGAGATGAATTTGAGGGTTGGATAGCCCAGGTAAACGTTGTGAATAGACTCTGAGAGACTGTAGGCAAACTTTGATGAGACTCAAGAGAGAAAAAAATTATGGAAAAACTGAAAGAAATTTAAATTTAATCTTAACAGAAGTCTCTGCTACTTCAGTGTATTCTGACAGGCTTTTTTGTGGCATCCTGCTTACCAGCCTGTATGTGGAAAACCAGATCATACTTAGAGAAGTTATCTGGAGTTCTGCTGTGATGAGTGTATCTCTAATTCTGACTAAAACATCTATTCAGAACAGCTGACAAATACATACGTGCTGTTCCTAATTCTCAGCTCTAGGTTTAAAAACCTCCGTTGCAACACCATTACAAGATTCATAGAACTGCCAAAATTTCAATGTGAAGTTGGCTTTTTATTCTACAAGAAAGCTGATTGCGAAGTCACTGAAATATTAGTTATTTCTACCGGGGGCATCTGCCTATTCCTAATTCTGCAGATGAAATAACCGATCACATCCTGCAAGTATTAACTGAACAGGCTGCAAAATAAATACAAGCCAATAAAATTTGCTTATCTTCCAGCTGAAATGTAGCTGTGGAGGGTGGCTGTGATATCCATTTTGGGTAATACAAGAAATAATACTGTATTTTATATATATAATTAAGTTTGAAGGGTAGAAGGAGGAATCAATAAGACTCTTCTGTGAAACTTAAGGAAGACTGTAAGCACAGCCCATATAGTACATTTGTTATTTATAGACTTTTATTTAAAGGTTTCTAGGTGGATGAGTTCCAAGACTTCTGTTGTCCTTAAAGAGTTCAGTCTGGCAGTCAGCAAGTGTGTGGTGATGATTCATCAGGTGTAGTGAGCTCGAATAAATTTTTGACAGATGCAATTAAGCTGTGCGTCTTAGCAACATTTTTCTTAGCTACAGGTCAATGTACTCTCCATTTGTTCAGGGCTTTCTCTTAAGTGACAAATGGTGCAAGACAGCTGTTTTGGAAATAGGACTCATTCAGTGTCAGAGGTGAGAAAACACTTTTTATTGTGTATAATGGAAAGGCTAACACTGGGGTCCACACAGAGGGAGCTTTAGGAAGCACTGCAGCTTTATCCTGTGTGGGAGACCTATAGGAAACCTTTTTTTGGTGGGGGGAAATAATAATTAATCCTTTTTCCCTTAGTCCATGATCCTTGGTAATAGAGAAGGAAAGAGGTGTTCTCACAGCATGTGATCATTTTATCAGGAATTTATTTCCTGTTTTGCTTAGTCTGTATGCATGCTGCCCACTGGGAGTTGTATAAAGCAGATGAATTCATATCTCATGATGGATTTCAAGTAGTCTTCTGTGCTCTTTTGTAACAGTCCTGCAGACCAATATAAGTGTGCAGAAGATGGCAAGGAACAGAGGAATGCATGTTCTCTTGGAGCCTGTGTCTCAGTAGATATGTCCAGGAGTTAGCAGTTGATGGATTGTTTTTAGCAATTTGTTTTGGAGCCATCTAAAGATACAAAACACGATTTGGTGTTGATAATTGGAATTACTTAAAAGAACTGTCATTAAAATGCTAAGCCTGTAGGAACTCTATTCATTGCGAGGAAAAAATGCCACATGTTTCAGGTATAGTAGATGTTGAGGAGAGATTAATTAATAATTTGTGTAAGTGTGTATTTTCTATGACTAAAGCTCACATACTGAGGAAAAGTGATTAAATCTTTTTATTGAGGCTTAGTGTAGAAAAGTTGTTGAAAAAGTGGTTAATGAGTTTTCACTACACTGTTAATGAATCACATAAGCATGGTGAATTCCAGCTTTTAAGGTGTGATTCATTGATTCCCACTATTCCTGTACTCTTTAAGTATTTATCTAAAATATATATATGTATTTATATATGTTTGTATATATATATGGGGGTTTTAATATGTGTTTATGAAAATAAGGTAGAGCAGCCTCACAGATCTGGATTTGTAGAACAAAACAGTGCTAAAAGACTCTTGATGTGCTGACCTGCACTGTCTGCTGAGACTGCTTGTTGGTCTGTGTGTCTCACCCGTGTTTGAACAGGAGCAGTGACAGTGTAGGTGTGGTGTTTTCAGACAGGCACCTTGTGACAGCATTGCCCTGTTTCTCTTGGGGACATTTACACAGCACGTCCCTGGATACAGCAAAGATGCTCATTCCTAGTGCAGTCCTTGTTACTCAACAGCTGATGCAAACAGCCATCCCTGAGACAGACCAATTGAACTTTAAGACAAAACTGCACATTTAGATGCTTAACTTCACCGCTTTTGGGGTGTTTTAATTTGAATTTTTCTTCTAGAATGTGAAGCATCCTCATTTCACGGTTGGCAGCTTTGTTTATTTTGTTAAATGTGGCATTTCCACTTACAGCTTTCACAGGCTGCTCAGCTCAAGAAACCTGCATGTTCTGCCTTCCAAGCCTTGGATGCTGTTCTTCAGTATGACTTGTCTGTGGTGTTGTCTGTGTGAGTTTATTTATTCTGTTAGTTGAAAAGAACCAGCTTGAGATTTTGAGTTTCTGGAATTTCTCCTTAATTCTGTTTAGAAATCGGCTCACCTTTCTCTTGGTTCTTGTTTAAAATCAGTTGGTGCAAAGAGATGTGGAAATAGCCATGTGGAGGGTAGAAGGCCAGTTTTCTCTAGCATTTGGAAATCTGTTGAGGATACTGCTTCCTGCTGACTTGGAGCAATGTCTAAAATTGTTGAGACTCCACAAAGGAGAACTCCATAGCCTTACAAGTGTGTATAGGGAGATAGTTGTCTTACAGTCTTTTTTTTGTTTTGTTTTGTTTTGCCTTTCAAAACTGAAGTATTTAATTTAGATTCTGTCATCTGAAGTATAAATATAATACCATTGGGGGGGGGGGAGGAAATGGATGGGATTTAAAATAAGGGAAAGTAATTTAAAAATGGAAAGTTGAGCAAAACACTTCTTCTTATGGAATCACTGTGGGTTTCTACAACATATATCCTGTGGTGGTGTTGTGTGTTTTGGTTTTTGCTGGTTTTTTTTTTTTCTGTTGTCAGTGTTGCTTTGATTTTTTTGGACGTTAAAATTTTGGTACAAATGCTTGTACTGAAGAATTGTGGATCTTTGGAAATGCAGTGTTTTGCTGTTACTGTGTTGCATTACTACGATGCACAGAGGTAGAATTTAGATTAGATCTTGACAGTGCTGACTGGAATCCTCAAAATGGAGAACATTCCAATAGGGTTAGTGTATTTCAACACATAGAACAGCTAATCCCGACCCTGTTCATGTCACTGACAAAACCACAGTGAACTTGGCTCAACTGAGGATTTCGTTTGAATGATTTCAAGTTTTGCCTTCTCTGTAAAGCTGGAGCTCTTTCTTTTTGGGGCACTTGATGAAGTGCCTTTGTGTTTGTTTAGGCTTTTCTTTAAAAGCTGATTTCTCACTTCTGTTACATATCTTTGGTTGGCTTTTCCATTCTGTTTTTCCTTTACTATTGAGTCCAAGTGTGTGCAAGTAGGGAGGAGGCAGGCAGTGGTTTACAAATGAAGATGAAATGAAAATGAACACCCCCCACAAGTCCACCAGCTTCATTCACTTCCACAGCATCATGTCAGGGTTAAGAGTCTGAAGCCTCTCCAGAGAGGCCTGTCTCTACTATGGCCCTTTTCAGCCCCACAAACCAAACCAACCCACAACAATCACAACAAAACCTCACCAAAAAACCCAACCAAAACACCCAAACCCACAGCCTCTGGGTTTTGTCTCTGTATGGTCAAAACACTGTGGGCCAAATCTTTCACCCAAATCCAACCATTTCAATTTCTTTAGAGTCTAAATGCTGAAAAAAATTTAATAAATCTTTTGCTTCTTATGCCTCATGCTGTATCTGGACTTAAATAATTTTAACCTTATAGTACCAGTTGAGGCTCTCTGGAAGAGACTGAACTGTCCCAGAGTTTGCATATAATAAATTACTTCTAAAATAAATTACTGCTAAATGGCATTCAGGGAGTTAAATGCAGTTGCTGGCTCTTACTATCAGAGGCACAGTTATCTAGGAACAGTTGTGGGATGCCTGATTGGAACAGTATCTTGCATGGTATCCATGCTTGCTCTCTGCAGATGAAAAAGTGCTGTAACATTTTGTAGCACTCAGGTGTGATCTTAGTGGCAGTACGGGACAAGTTGTCTTGGGGCAGTGCTTATAGTTAATCCTAAGATATTTGGGCAAACACCTGGACTGTACAAACCCCCTGTAAACTGTAATTATACACTGTGTAATTGTGAGAACTGGGTGATTCTGCTGTCACTTTGGCTTGAATGGCGTTGTGCTTGGTCAGGACCTCATTGCACTGTGCTCCCTACAAACACACTGGAAATGATGCTGGAGGATTTAGCATCTTGGTGGACAACATGGAAAGGAGCTATCACTGTGCTCCTTTAAGAAACAGGACTCTAGAAATGGTAGACTCAGGTCTCAGGGAAACTGGCAGCTGGACCCAGCTCCAGGCTGAGGGTCAAGGCTGCATGGCCCTTGCACGGAGCTCCTGCCTGGTTAAAATACACTTTTCCCCCATGTGTTGTTTCATTAGTTATTTGCTTTTCCATCTTGTTACATAGCTTCTAAGAGTACTCAGCCAGATGGGCTGTTTGATTTGCTGGATGTTTGACTGTTTTATGTTTAGTTAAGTCAATACATGTCAATTTTTCATTTGTAAAGGAGAGCTAAAACTCTCCTATTTAATACAGTGCTGTAAGGATGAATTAGGAGGTTCATTTCTCTTTTGCTGTGTCAAGAAGAAAGTTAATATAGTTTAGAGAATAGAAAATAAGTATTTCGGATCCAATTTTTCCTTCTTTCCTCTCTCTCTGTATTAAATATCTGTGTATCTGGATTTTGGCTCACACCTACCCTTTTAGGATGTAAGTAACACATTTTAAATGCATTACCTCTTTTAGATTGCGCCTGCATATTTCAACTTTCCCTAACCTTGTTTCGTAAGTGTAAGGATGCTGGTCTTTAGAGGCAACTTATTAATATGACTTCTTAATTATTGTAAGAATGTTGGGCATGATGTGTGACTTGAGATCAGGAGTCAGGCTGTAGTTCCCAAAGGGAAAAAACACAGTCTTGTGGTTAAGATCAAAGACGGAGGATCTTGCATTCAGTTCTATCTTTGCACATCCTTCAGTATCCCAAAGCCATTTAAGTGAGGGAGCTTAAATTTCCCTGTCTGGCCTAGGTGTTGTAAGAATAAATTAATTGGCTGAGATGAGTCACTCGAAAATGCTCTGGGACTATGGGTTATTTAAAAGCCAGAATTTATCACTGGGGCCAGACTTTTCTAAAGGGCTCAGCTTGGCTTGCAAGCTCATGCCAGTAGTTGTCTTACCACTGTCATTTAGGATTTGTGTCACAGTTTTGCCTAGAAGCCCACATGGACATCAATAATGCATTACACAAAGGCTTATTATCGAGGAGTTCTTGCCCTAAAGTACTTGCAGTCAAGTCAGAGACAATAAATGGATATGAAGAACATAAGAGAATGGAGAGAATGTGGCAAATCTCTCTGCCTGTCTGTCTGCCTGCCTATCTGTCTATGTATCTATCCATGTATCTGTCTTTTGGCCTTTCTACCTGATGAGATCCCTGATGCCAGGAGGAGGCAGTGAATATTTTTAACATTGTGATTGTAGCATTAAAGTGGGGAGGAATCTCTGTGGCATCATTTTAAGCAAGTTTAAGTGGGAGAGGTAGAGGTATCAGTAGCAAATTTCCTAGCAAGATCGTTGCCAGATTAGTGTGCAGAGACCAGTCCGTCTGTGCCCTGCAAGGTATATTTCTGCCCTAAATTGAATTATTTTAGCTGTCAGCAAATGCTTGATAATATAGTGATCTGTGCTTGGGAGATTCACTCTTTATATTAGTGTTGTATTGCATTCAGTGTTGAGGCTAGACAGAGCCACTCATCTTTACCTCATGGTCCCACGTGGACTCACTTGGCTTAGTCATGAGTGGGCAATTAAATAACAAGAGAGACCTTGTCAGCTCCAGGCATTAATATAAATCTTGGTGCTTGTAATACATTTACATAGTTCCCCCAGGTCTATCTGGACTTATAATCATCTCTCTTATTCACGGATCTTCTGGGATATCGGCTGCTTGCTTTTGCTTTGTAGTTCTCTGAATCAGGATTTGGCCCAGGAGATAACCAGCAGTAAGTTTTTCTGACAGGCACTCAGTGAGTATAAACACTTGCCCACTTTGGTGTGCCCAGGCATTGCCTCAAGTAATACTAAACACTTTTCTGGGGAAACAGGGGCTGCTGCTTAGCAGGCAGCAGATTGATTTTACTCTCCAATTTCTCTTATTCAGATGCATTTTACCTTTAAATAGCTTGGAGATTTCAGTGCCTCATGGCTGATACAAGCCCTTCATAAACAGATCTGGTGATCCTTTTATTTAGAAAGTGCACATATCTGCATCATAAAGCCCCGAATGAATGAGGGGTCAGCGTGTCTGTTTCTCACAGAGATTTCATTAAAAGCTTCTTCCTAATTTCTTTACCCTAATCACCTGGAGATGCATTAAGGATATAAGTAGTAGTGTTGTGATCCTAAAGCAGGCATGATCCACTAATTAAGATGCCTTATGTTATGTAAAAGCCTTTGGTGATGATCTTGTGCAAGTTCCATGACCTGAATGAGGCTAGGATTTTGATTTACCCTGGAGGAACATTTACCTGAAGGAAAGACAATCTGCAGACATGCTGGAACAGAATAGCAAAAAGGTGCTATTTGTTCTCTGTTCTCGACAAACAGCAGTTCCCTATATTCAGGTTGGTGAGCTACTGCCTGTAAACATCAGTAAAGTGTCTGTGAAATCACGCAGAAGCAGAGAAGGGTGCATGGCTGGAGTCTGGTATTTGTTGGTTTTGTTTTTTTCTCGTGCAGCCTTAGAAAATGCTTTTGAGATCTCAAAGTTAGGCAGAACTCTTCCATTCATTGCTTTTTCGTCACTGTTGCATTACTATAAATAAATAAACTCTGTGGCATAATTTTATAAGTAATCTGCACTGGGAGATGGGGACTTGAGCCTTCGTTCTTCCAAGCCGATGCACATTTTACTGGCTTTTACCAGAAAGATCGACCAACTGCTGCAGAATTAAAGGAGATGTCACTTCTGGGACTTCTTCCCTCCTTCCCTTCTTTCCCTCCCTACTTAGTGTCCAACAGAACAGCAGGTAGTGTTGCCAGGTACTTGCAGCTCTAGTGTAGATGTGTTGTGAAATCCAGAATAAACCTCAGAGATAATGTTATCAAATGTTGTCAGAGGCTGATGCCTTTCTAGCTGTCTATTGGGAATTCAGGCTGTCAGTGTTTAAACAGCAAGAGATGTGGGATGCTGTGACAAAATTTTGTTAAGGTGACTTTTTATATTACACAAAATGATTGGCGTGGGTTTCCATATTTCAGCTGATGAGTATTGGTGCAGTGGCAGAACTTCCCACTCTGTATCTTCGTTGACATTCTGCTTTTTGGTGTGTTTTAAGAACCAAGTTAAGTCAGGCTGCGGTCAGTTACAGACCAGTTGACCATGACTGTAGAGAGCTGGATGGGCGATGGCAGCAAGGGCTTGGCAGCCAATGTGTTTGTCAAATGCAGCTTTTGTCAGTACGTGGCTGGATGTGTTCTTTGAGTGCCTGGCAGAACTATTCGGTATCCCTTTGGACTCAGTGTTGTCTTTGTATGTGTGAGAAACATTCACAGTGAAGGTGGTGAGCTCTGTATGTACACAACTGCAAAGGCAGAAATTAATTCAGTGTTGTGCTACAGCTGAGTGAGAGCTGTTGGTGAGAGAGTCGAATGGCCTCAGTTGCTTTCTGTTTTATTACCTAAACCACTGGGAACTTGCTCTGCTCCTTGCCATCTTTCTCTCACCGTCTTCTCCTTCTGTTTATTCCAGGTGAGTGCTAATACAAGTGCCACATAATCTGTTTAAACTTTGGGGTAACTCAGAGAGGAACTGCAATGTTCATTGAAGACAGAGTGTCAAAGGCTGGAAACACTCCCAATTTATGAAATATTTATGTGTGTGCCTGTTTGTGTGCATATAGCCTGACTGGTTGATATATTTTAAAAAAATTCAATTTGGATGATGAGCACAGAACATCCTCTATTTCTGCTACTGCAGAGACATATTTACTGCTGAAACTTTTATGGTGACAATCCCTCAGTAGTACATGTTTCAGAGTATTGCTTTGCTGTAGACTACAACCTTTCAAGTCTTTGTTGTAACAACCACAGTAATAATATTTTCGCTTTTTGTACTGGGTCCATTGTGCTTGAGGTCAGCTGCAGCCTTGCCAGCAGGTCAGAAATACTCTGCCTTAGCTGAAACATTGGAAGATGGAAGGAGGAGGTCCCCAACACTGTGAACAGTCTGCCTTTAGTAAATGGATACAAATTAAGGAAGCCTCTGCTTTTTTTCTTGTTCGCACTTTTTGTCCTTTCCTAAAGGAAGGTTTATTGTCTGTATGCTGAATTGTCAGGCTCGGAACTCCTTCTTGCGCACTGTTTTGTTCCTGCACAATTCTGAATCCCAGGCAAGGAGTTCAGCAGGGATGGATGCAGTGCAGGCATTGCTGCACAGGAGACTGTAGCTGCTTGTCTCTCTCTGGAGAGAGAAGATTCAATGCTCACGCTGCAGGTGGGAATCTGTGTGAGATATTAATATTCAAGACTGTACTTTGTATTTGTTTTATCACGCAAGTGCTTGTCTCCTGCTCCCTGGGACTCATCCATTTCCTCCCCTCATCTAAGCTTCAGTATGGTCCTTGCTCACAGCTCTGGAGTCCTCTCCTGAGCAGTCCTGTTAATGGCCATAGAAAGTCTTGGCACTAAACAAGCCTTTGAATGTGTGGAGGCAGGGCCTTGCTGTGTGCTGAAACCCCGGTGTGACTGTGCTGCACCTTTTTGTCAGGGATGGTCTCAAGTGAAGGTGCTGTCACACTGATGCTGGGTAAATGCAATTTTTATGTCTGACCCATAAGTGAGTTGTCCCCTAATTCAACAGAAATGCAAATAAGTGATATAAGTTATATTTAGAATGTACAGGGAATATTTAATATAATTAGTTAATTAATGTATAATGTAATTTGAAGAGCTGAAGATAGATTTCTGCCTTCATATTCCTTCTGAAAATTTACAGCAGAAGAGATCTGGTTACCCACTGTCCTCGGAGTATTGGGCTTTGAATATTCATCCAGCCAATCTTCCTGATTGACTGACCATCCCAGGTGGTTGCATATACACTAGCACCAATTCCTGCAGTAGGTTTCCTAAACTCTGATGCTACCTGCCTTTACCTGCAGCTGAGCAGCTACTCATCCTCCTTGTCCACCAGAGGACCATGTCAGTGACTTCACATCAACAAAAGTTTAAGACACAAATTGTGTAATTTCTTCATGTAGCTGAGTGCTCTTTTTGAGATGCCTTGCCAGCAGGTCAACACGAGTTTATTGACAGCAGAGAATTAAGGAGACTCAAGAAGTATTTACTCTGGTCAGGAGGGGGATATTCACAGGAGTGAAGATTTATACATGCACCTGTTTTTCCAAGGGCAACCTCTTCTGCCTCTTTTTCTGGATTATTTTTTGTTGCAAGCCTGTCTTGTTGCACTGTGGCCCTACAGCTGGTGCCAGGCCACTTTCCCTTTAGCTCTGCTTCAGTCCCTGTGCCCTTGATCAGTTAGCAACTTTCAACTTGCTTTCAACTTAGTTTCTCTCCTGTCCCCATCTGATAAAAGTATTTTCTTACCAGTTTCCCTGCCATTGCCTGACTGGTTGCAATTTCCTGCTCTTCCCTTTATTCCCAAGTCTTAGTTAGCATTTTCCCCAGTCCTTGCTGCCCTGTACAGACTTTTAAAACTGCTTCTGTCTCCATACACCTGTTTGGCACTCTCCGTGGGTGGTGTTGGACTCCTTTCCCAGGTTCATGTGGTGTTTTTTCTGCCATGATAGTGGCAGGGAGAGCTCAGAATACTCCCAGATGCATCTCCCACCTTTGCAGTGTTGAGCCCCAGGTATGGCCCAGCCTGGAGCTGGTGTTGCAGAACATTCCACCCAGTTCCTTGCTGAGTCTGATTCCTCAGCAGGCTCGCTGCTGCTGGGCTTTCATAGGTGCAAAGCTCAGTATAGTAGCTGGGTTATTCAGGAATGTGTAAATTAGTCATATTTGGATGGTTTCTGGCTGCACACAGTTTCCTCTAAAAAAAAAAAAAAAAAAAAGCTGAAATGCTTAATGTATGTAAGATGTGCTGTTGCTCTCTGAGGTCGTGTGACGCTCTGGGGTGTGTTAGCATGTTGTCTTGTTAGCACTGAAATACCTTCTCTCCCTCTGCCATTTGAAGACTGAGAACCTGAGACACAGTAACTGCTTAAAGGCATCTTTTTCTCCTTTTTCAAAATAAGATGATGAGATGATAGCAATTCTTTGAACAAGAAGGGAGGTAATGTAAGGCTGAGTAGTGAAATCAGTTGATATTAGCCCAGTGGATGGAGAACTTTAACAGCTATCCTAAAAGAAGGAAAAAGGTCAGGAATCAACAGAAAGGCTGTTCCCAGGGAAAAAACCCAGATAATTTCTCTTATCTGTGGCAACAGGCAGGAATTTCGTATGATCCTTTCTTAGCCTACGCAGAGATGAAAGTTCAGCGATTCCAAATAGAGATTTGCTAGTGGCTAATACATGCCTTGGCGATGACAGGTCAGCTATCCAAGTCGCTGTTGGTCCATGGGCTTGTGTAAGTTGAGAATCTTCCTAACACATTTTCTTTTGGAGTGAGATGTAAATGACTGAAGAGGAATTTAATGGAAGGGCAGCTGCAACCAACCTGCATTCTCTCTTATTGGCAATTCACTGCAGTCAGGACTGCTGTTGCCATGGGGTGTGTCTTAGAAGAGCATCAAGCCATGACAGGGGTCTTGGAGATTAGAGGGCCATCTCAGACCCAGCCACTTTCTTCTTATTATAATCAAAAGTACTTTCTCCACTGTTTTCTCATCTGAGTGAATCAACAGTGACCCTTGGTGGTTAGAAAGGCTCAGTGCCTGCTGGTCTGTCATGCACAGCCTGGCCAACCTGAGTATATGTCTCCTGAGAATCTGAATAATGTGGGCATTGACTAAAGTGTTGGGCGTCTTATTTCACAACTGATCCGACTGATGTTCTAGGATAAAAATCTCTAGCCAGCCCAGTTTGCATGGAATCTTACTTTCTAAATGGAGGATTTGGGCAGGAAACTTAAATCTCACTCTTGGGCTTTTGGGTGATCACTTTGATGCATACGTTACCCCACTGCTAATCTGACTGTGGATCCATAGCATTGTCCTTCTTGAAGGAAAGCACAGGCCTTTGCACCATGCAAAGAGTTTTGGGAAGAGATGCTCTTTAAGGCCCATTTGAATTCATTGAGACTGGCTTGGTGAAATTTAGCATCAGGCCTTAACCTGTCACTGGGCCCTGATTCTCTTTATAGGAATCTCTCAGCTGCGAGAGACTTCGTTGTATCACTGTGCCTTGCTGTGAGTATAAGATGACTATACACTCAGATTGAGCTGTTATTCTGATGGGTATAACTGGTGACAATGATGATGCTATGTTTGTGCAGTTCAGCAATCATTTATATTTGTTCTTGAACCTGGGCTGTGCTTCAAAACAGAATTTAAGTACAGTCACCACCTGTTCATTTTTCAGCCAGATAATCTGCTTTTTTAATCTTTTAATTAAAAAAACCCAACCCTCTTCAGGAGAAGTCAATTTGTTTTTCTGGCTGGCATCTGATTCCTGGCTCGTTTTCTAGCCAAGTGGCATCTCCTCCTTCTCCTCCTCCTCTTTACAACTTCTCTTCCGGCTGCTCAGTGTAACACTTAGCACATGATGTGGCGTCCTTGGAAGCTGTGTTTAAACTATTTGAATTCAACCATAGTAGAGTGGGAGTGAATTTTTCAATTTGGTCTGGCTCTTCGAAAATAAGTTGTTAGTTGATATATATCATACTTCTGTATGTTGCTAGAGATTATACTTAATTCGAGGCAGGGGAATGGTTAAAAAACCAGTTCTGCCTTTCAAACTGATGACCAAGTGACTTGTTTAGGAATGCTCTTAAGCTCGAAGAATAAGGACACTACTGCTTCATAATTTAGAGCTAGTTCTCCTTTTTTGGTTTGCAGCAGTTATTTACACTTTGTTCTAAACTCTCTTGGCTCAATATGGATGTTGGATCATGAAATAAAATCAGGAGTTTGAGGCCTTTGTTGCTTAAGAGTCATATTGTAAACTGCTGCTTGTGTTGTGCCATAAAATACATGTATTTTTCCTGTAGGTCCAATACAAGGGTCTGCAGAGACCTCTGAGGGTGTCCTGTACAATGTTTGAACTGGGATTTCCAAGTGGTTGTTTGGAATTTAAAATTTGGTTGGCTTGACTTTTACATGAATTATATTCTTAGGAGCATGGCATCCATAGGGTTGGAAAAGACCTTCAGGATCATAAGAGTCCAACATTTGACCAATCACCACTGTGTCAACTCAACCATAGCACTAAGTGCCACATCCAGTTGTTTGCCGAACACCTCCAGGAATGGTGACTCCACTGCTTCCCTGGGCAGTCCATCGCAATGCTTGACCGTCCTCTCTGCAAAGAAATTCTTCCTGATGTCCAACCCGAGCCTTCCCTGTCACAGCTTAAGGCTGTGTCCTCTTGCCGTGTTTTTGGTTGCCTGGGAGAAGAGGCTGACCCCCACCTGGCTGCAGCCTCCTTTCAGGCAGTTGCAGAGTGATAAGGTCACCCCTGAGCCTCCTTTTCTGTGGGTGGAACAGCCCCAGCTCCCTCAGCTGCAGTGGTATGAGTAGGAGCCACATCTGTTCTATCTTACATATAATACCTAGGCCACAACTAAAATTGAACAGAGAACGGGTATTTCACTGGAAATTAAACAAGATAAAATTTTAAAAGCCTGCAGTGATGTAGAAAGTTTTGTTCAGGTGCACTCTTCAGGCTTCTAGTGGTGCGAAGGGCTTTTATAGAACAGTGCATATGTTAGTTGTAGAATGAATCCTTCATGTTGATGGAAATGCCTGTTGTCTAAAAACAGTTTACAAAGGTGGTTAAGTCTTTTGCTCTAATTTTACAGAGAGATGTCTTACCCCAGACGACAAAGCATGTCAGCTGGAGTGGCTCTTTTCTTGAGGACATGAGGTCCATTCCCACCAGTTTATAACACCAGTTTATAAGGCCCCTTTCTGTGGGCCTTACCTCTCTGCTGTGCTCAGGACAGATGACACGTACTAGTCCTGCTCCTGGCAAACGTGCTGGAACAGGAATGGCACGCTGCACCTGTGCAGTAGCTTTCAATGGTGATCCCTACCAGCTAAAAAACATGAGAGCTCCCTAATCTCCTGCACTGTGTGTGTAGTATTGAAAAAACTTAAATTTATTTTGAATGATCTCAAGAAAAGACAAACCATAATCCTATTCAGTTCAGGAGCTCAGGTCAGAAGTGAGCTGGTGACGTGACATCTGTCAAAAGGGATGTTTCACTTTCAGCCATTTGTGCTCTTGAAATCACTGTGTGAATTTTAGCTTTCAAAGAGATAGGTAAATTATGAGACACACTAGCCTTGCAAGTCCACATACTGAGACAAGAACTTGTCATTTGGCCTCACATGGACAAGTTGATGCGTGGGCTTTCGGTAAATTTGATGGGCTGCCCTTGTAAGACTGTTGTCCTTGAGGGAGTTCCTGCACTTTCTCACCATCTTCAAACAGAATGTGCCTGGAAGAAACGTCAGTTAAACTGAAGCCCCTCCAGGGCAATGCTTTTGTTTATTACAAAGCGCCGATGTATGAAATAACAGTGCTGTAATCATCTGTAAATGAACCACGAACCAGGAGAACATCCACGAACATTTTATAATGAGATGTGTTCTCTAAAGTTGCGGTTGGCTGGAATAAATCAATAGCCCATGGAGTGCACTTTTATTTTAGTCCTAAATGTGCAAAAGGCAGTTTTAAGTGGCTCTGCTTTTGAGAGCACGGACTTTAAAACTTCCTGACTCCAGCCATTTTCAATGCCTGAAATTCTCCACTAAGTAAGTAGCAATAAATTTCCTGAAAATGTAGTAGGCCTTTCATCTTTATCTTCTGTGACTTATTCAAAGTGGAAAAATTATTACAACTCCATGTTTCAGGGAGCATTGTTCTCGGTGCCAATGTTTAATGACTTCGGTTAAATACCATTCCCAGCTCATCACTTTTGAGCCATTTGTTGTTAGTCCAAGGTGCTTACGGAGGAAGGCACAGAAGAATGAGATGAAGTAGAGGTAGCACTGAAGCTTATGTTGATGTTTCAGCACAAAGACTGGACAGTAGCCGAATTACTACTTTTTTGCTTTAGACATCTGCAAAGAAGTTATGTCATCAAGGTTGTGGAAGGAGAGACTTTCCCAAACTCTCTTGTGACTGCTGTTCACTCACCATTTCACTGTCTCTGTGAATCAGTATCTCCTTGCAAGCCTTCACAATGTTCTGCTTATTGTCAGCTTCAGCTGCTCCTTTCCCCCATCCTCTGCCTTGACACCACAAATTGCTTCCCAAAGTTGCCTTGGTCTCTGTTGATTCATCTCTTCCTTTCCCCATCTCACTGGAATATGGTCTTTCCATTTTGCATCTCTGTATTGCAAGCCAGCCTTGCCTAGGTCTAGTGAATCCTTTGCTTTTATTTGAAACTAACTGACACCAGTTGTCCCACTCCAAATTCCTTCTGCCTGCTGTGTGCCAGGTTATTAAATGTTTTCAGTTCTAATGAACACTCTTTTAAAAATACTTTGCTTTACTGTTTTTAGTGAAACTGTAAGGATCTCTTTTCTTTTGCCTACTTAGGATATGCTATTAATCAGTGGTGGTTCTCCCTTGAGTGCTGAAGTCTTCTAGTCCTTTTAAGTTTAAGGGTGTATGAGGTTTATGGTAAAGGTTGTGGCAAGTTGCTTCTTGTCTAAACAGAACTCCCTGTATGGGATAGATTTGTTACTGCTGTATTCTAGCTGAGAAATGTAAGTCAGAGCAAGGTTGCTGATGACAGAAAAAAATCAATTGATGACAGAGGAATTTATGGTCCATCACAGAAAACACAATGGGAGCTGTGATTTATATATTTAGTGTCTTTAATCAATATGAAAAAATAAAGTGTGGCATTATACATAGGGCCCCTGGCAGTGAGTGATGATGGTGTAATCTGTAAATATCTGCCTTGTAGATGAGTCTTTCCTGGAAACAAACTCGTGGACAATGGGCAGCATTTTAAACATAAAGGTGGGTTTTAAAAGTGTGTATGTGTGAATAGTGGTTTTATGATAAAATACCTTGACAATAAATATAAGCATATTTGAGTAGGAGATGGATTATCTGTTTCTCTCTTGGGTGATCCTGCTTTTGTTAGTCATTTTGTTGGCTGTTGGTGAAAGCCACTGTGTGGTTCCTGGTTCATGCTAGTTTTGTCATTCCTGTGGCACAGAATGTCACCACTGAGACAGCATACCTAGTGTTAAGTGTGGGTCAAAAGGCAGAGGAGGTGGAAATTTTTTTCCCAACTTGCCATAGGAAAATTAAATTGCTCCGATATCAGATGGGAAACATGCCAGTCCATTGACACAGAATACAAATGGACTGGAGGGACTTGTTGGATGGAGGTCTGTGGGAAGGTTGGCATCCTTTTGGGTCTGGGCTGTGCATACTGTGATATGTTGTCACTGTGGAAGATTTTGGGACAAAACATTCCTCTTTGGGCAGTGGCAGCATTGCTTTCAGTGTCCTCAGTTTCTCTTCTTGTACATGGGCATTATACCTGGCTGTTGCAGAGCAAGAGTTTGGGGCAGGAAGGAGTAGGAAAGGGGGCTTAGGTCCTCCTAGAAGCCTGTCAACATCAAACATGCAGTCTGCTGACTAACTTGGCATTTTGCATTTGTAACTGAATTGCAAATGGGGAAGCATCTGTGATATTGTACCATACCAAGAATGGAAGAGATGAATTCACATCTCCAGCTGCATGCTAGGCTTGATTTATCATACACAGGTTTCTTGGTAAAATATACTGTATTTAACCTGACTTTTCCTAAATCTGAGAAAATTTGGTAATTTTGGGCTCATCTTTGCTTATGTCCTCATAACCTGAGATGGAAGACAAAGTAGGGAAAATCATTAGGTATGGTAAGTGGAGATCACAATAAAATCATGTGCTGGGAATCACTCTCAAGTGTTAGACAAAATCTAGACCTCATCACCTCTATGCTTAAAAAAAATAAAGGATTTAAGCTTCACTGATACCTGCTGTTAGTAGCAGTGGGTAGTGATCTGGTGTTTTATTTGGGAGAGAGAGAAAGAAGAGGAAATAGAGCAACCACCTTCATTGAAAGGAAAAGGGAATGCTTTTGTTAAAATTGAATGATCTCAAAGAATATGGGACTTTTCAGTTGATGTCTTCACATATTTTTGGGTTGTCTTTAATAGCTGTTTTCGAGTAATAGTGACAGCAATTCCCTCTGAGCTTAGTCTGCAGTTTCTTGAGAGCTGCCCATGACAGGTACTTATTCTTGAAGTGTCTTTAGCAGAAGCATTAAGCAAGTTAACACATGTTGATACTTCACCCTCTTCCAGATGCTCTGCTGATGTGGTTCAGCAGCAGGACTGGTGTATTACATCACCTCGTTTCTCACTGGAGATGAGTAACACTGAAACACCTTTCCTAAACAGCAGATAAAAGGCAGGGGCTGGGACCGGGACTGCAAGTCGGGCCACGGGGCCAGTCAATACCTTTTGGATGTGACAAGCTCTCAGCATGGTCTGCTGCAGCAGCCAGAGCTTTGTCACACACACAAGACCAACACATCTGGACCCTCCCCAGGTGTTGCTGTATTTCCTGTGGTGCCTTCTGGTATTCTTTGTCTTTATATCCTACTGGTTATATGGATTTACTAGCCTGCTGTCTCCTGGGATTAGAGAGAATAAACATGCTCTGCCCCTCTGGCATGAAATGGGACATTTAACAGAGACCGTTTCTAGTGCTGATGATGCATAGTTTTATCATCATCAGTACTGAAGTTAGGGAGAGTGAGTGCTGCTTTTAATTCTTGATTTGCAACCTGTTTGAAGGTTTAGGACTTCATGACATTTAACATATGAGATTTAACATGTGGCTCTTGATAACAAAAATAGTAAGGACATGTACCTGCTCCTTCTGTGTCCAGATTCCAGATGGCTCTATATCCTCTTTCATGGAGCACTTATTTCCTGAAGAGTGATTTCAGTTATTACCACTGTTAATGAGATAGCTGCTAATTGTGGACCAGTCCCATCCCTTTCCAAAAAGTGCCTTTTGTGTACTGCACATGAAAAATACGGATGTGAGCTTGGAGATTTCACAGGCTAATTCTGAGATGCCCCAAAAGAGCTGATATTCTCAACTTTGGACCACAGCAAATGGCTGAAGTACTGGAAAAGTCTCGTATGCATTCAAAATCAACACCAGTGTTATTAATACATTACATTTTGTGAAATCCAATCTTGCACACACTAGAGCAGATGTTATTCTTTATATGTTTGATATGTCCCTGGACAGCTCCAGTAAGGAGAATGGGTGAACTTGTGGGCAGCAGGCAGGCTGAGGTTCATATTTTCTGCTTCCATACACTGTGTTGTATGGAAGGATGCTCCTTTGCTGGCTATACCAAAGCTTTAATACAGTGGGGTGGACTTGTCTGGCTTTTACTTTCTGTAGAATTTAAGAGAGGCAGCTTCTGAAGTGCCTTACCGTTTGCAATAATGTTTGTAAAGTATTTAATCGACACATTTACAGTCACTATCTTCCTTAAATTTAAATATTCCTCACTCAGATAGTCACAGCTCAAAAGTCCTGCCCAAGGCAAAAACATGCCATAAAAACCTAATGCAAGATAAATGGCCCCTCCTGGATGCTGAGTGATGAGAGCTGGATGTATTTGAATAGTTCGCAGAGCCTGCTATTTTCATTATCTTTAGGCACCTCTTAGAGATCTTTCATTCTCCTTTTTCACGTTGTTCTTTTTCATAGTTCCTGTAGTTCAAAGAAAGTTAACCCGCACTTGCGTGAGGTGAAGAAACTACTGAACCTAAGGACTTGGGTTTCCCTAGGAGCTTTGACCGTGATTGTTGTACACCTACACGTGTGGTTTAGTAGCTGGTTTTGCAGCTGACACCAGTTAGACTAACCTAGCCCCTGGCTGCAGGAGATAGGATAGCGAGGTAAGAGTAGGTGTTGCATGACTTTCTTTGTAGTGAGAGTAGTCTTGGAGCTCATTAATGGCAGTAAGGCTGACTGCTTGAGTCCATGTAGCTCCTCAGATCTGCTGGGACGGGAAGGTGAGCAAGGGTAATGTTGGGAAGAGCCAGCTAGTCAGTGCCTTCCAAGCATGGAAGTACCAGTGGCCAACTCTGCATATGGGTCATCTCTTTCCTTTAAACCTCAATTGATACAGATACTATTGAGGAAAGATTTTTGAAATTTTTCCTGAGTGGCTCCTTTATGTTTCTGTAAAAACTCTGAAGTTTCTAATTGCTAATCGTTAGTGAAAAACACGGCCGGTAATTTTAAATCCTAATAATCTTGCTTTCCCCTGACTCCTGCGTGCACAAAATAATCTGTTACAAAAGCTGCTGTGGTACCATTAACAGATATTTTTCATGCATTTTTGTTTTATGTATTTGTGGCCTTTCGCACTGCTAGTGCTCACGTGGGTGCTTTTGATGAAACAGGCAGCTGTCTTTGAACTGTTTGAAATAATTGAGCAGATGTATGGCTCTGTCACACATCAGCTCAGTGCAAGGCATCCCTCCTGTGCAGTATAAATCAGGAGACTTGAGGAGCAAATACACAGTGCTAGACTTCTTTTCCTCGTTTGTCTTTGCCACATTGTACCCCCCTGGGGGGGATAATATTTTGATGAGTGCATAAAGTACCATTAACTTTAACATTATCATCAATCATCATGACAAAGGAGGACAAGTAGTCTTTGTACCTGGTCTTACCACTTGTTTAGTCATCAAACCCTTTGGAAAATGGGTGTAAACCACTCCTTTATTAAGGTTATGGTTCTATGATAGTTTTTTTGACAGCAATACCTGTTCTCGCTACTGCCTCTCTACCTTGCGCCCCTAAGGCATAGCATCATCTCTGTTTTTCTGTGCAACTGCGCATGCTGTCATGCTGTCACCTTTCTCAGGGCTCCAGCTTGGCTCTCTAGAAGGCTTTCCTTTTCTAGAGAAAATACATTTGCTGGGGGACAGGTAGAAAGAAGTGTGTTGGTGGGGCTTTTTTTTTTTTTTTTTTTTTTTTTTTTTTTTTTTTTTTTTTAGTTGTTGGTGTTGTTGTTTGGTTTTGTTTTTTTTTTAAGCTTCCTCAGTTCCTTGATCCCATTTGTACCTTGCTTTGTGCAGAGCTGACCCAGCACTCTCTGGGAGGCATGAGCCTGGCTGAGGGCAGATATATCTGTGGGCTGGGAGAAGAGGTGGAGTGGTCAGGATTCTTTGTTGACAGCTTCCCTAGTAGTCCTTTAATTTTTCCCTTGTTAAGATGACTTCCTGAGGGGAAAACAAAACCATCAGAAGTGCAGTGTGTTGCACAGCAGCAGGGCACAATAAGGGTGTAGGCCAGCACTGTCAGGGGAGTGAAAAATTCAGGGCTGCACTCTAGGTCTGCTGCTCAGCTGAGAATTGAGGCAGCATCAGCCAATTTTTATCAAGTGACTTTCTCAACATTAGCCTTTCCTGATGACATAGGACAACACATTCTTCCAGTGTCTTTTCTTCACTTTTTGCTTTCAGAAAGTCACTGCAGATGTGTCAGATTATGTCTTTGCTTTTCAAATGGATTCCTGTACCTCACAGAGGGATAGATAATTCACTCTGAGCATTAGCTTTTATTTATTTTTTTTTTCATTTGGCTTACAATCCTGCCTCTTCCTGAAGCATGGTTTCTCTCTCCACGGAAGTGGGGCAGTTGATGAATGGATGGTACTGCCCTGGTATTTACTAAGTTGCTTCTTAGAGGCAATTTTCTTGCTCCTTGGGTGAATGTGGTATGATGACAATCTTTAGTGGGAAATCAGTATGCCATGCTTCACCAGATTTCTTCCTGAATAGCATTGTTTTGTGCTTGCCTGTGTTTTCAATATACACAAATGCTTAGAAGCCCATGCAGCAGAAAAAAAGATAACCACAGAAAGAAACATCAGCCTTGTCATGCTGTTACTTTCTGCACACTTTTTCTTCCTCTCCCCTTTTTCCTTCTCTATCCCTCCTCATCATGCTAATCAAATAAGTCAATATTAACTCTTCAACAGTGAGTGCTGAAATGTGTGAAATTGTTTCCTGCTGCCTTGTGTGTCTGGACAGTGCGTGACAACAGCTGAACAGATTTCAATATCTGGAGCACTGGGAATTGCATAGGACAACCTGGTTCAGGGGAAATCTGCTAAGAATGAACATAGGTTGCAATCTGATGGCTTTGAGCAGTGTTTTCCATCTTGGCTGATTGAGTCCATAAGAATTTACCCCAAAGAGAAGAATGGTTCTGTGCCAGTTCTAAAAAGAATACGGGAGAGAGATCTACATGCTCAGATGTGGGTGTTCTAGGCACTGGAATTTCTGCTTTGAAGCTCAGTATTTCTGACTTAACCTGCACAGGACCTTATAAGCCAGTGTCTGTCTGGACACAAATTTGAAACAAATCATTCAGCACATGCAGATCCATCATGTGCTCTCAGCATAAGGCACAACAGAGCATTTTGCTGTTGCAAATCAGTATCATCAGTCCTCCAATATCCAGCCTCCTTCCTGTATAGCTCAGTTGAATACACAGCAGAGAGGCATTTTCTTCTCCATGAAGATTTGCCTTGCTGGAGGTGCATGGGCAGTGATCACAGTGTGAGTATCTCTCAGTTCTCCATCACGTACACCAGGGGAAAGCTTGGCAAACTTTTGCCTGCATTGAGATTCCAAACCAGACTCACAGGCATTGCAAATGGATGATCCCAGTCTCTGGCTGAGCTGGCAGTGATTAATTGAAACCCTTGAGATACAGGACTGAGCAGATGCAAGTCACCTTAGGTGACACAGAAATGAAGCCTTATCTGCATCAAAGAGAGGGTTCAGCTCATCATCATCTGCTGTTACTCAACAGCAGGCAAGGAGAAAGGCACAGAAACTAGCCCAAGTAAACTTTACCAAAAGAAGGCAGCTAGGAAGAAGCCCACCGTACATTTTTTGTTTAAATCCAGCATCCAGAATGCTGACAAACATTTAAGATGTCGTGTGGCTGAGCCGAGGGGTGTTCTTGGCTATTTTTCCTTCAAGTACCCTCTCCCAAGGATAGTCTTTGCTCTGTGCCTCTTTGTGTTTTGTCCTTTTTCAGTTTTCTTACCATCCGCTGTCAATGTTTCAGCCGCTGCTTTTACCTTCTCTTTATTTACCCTGATGTGTTCAGGGTCTGCACACACACACACAGAGCAGTGGTTGTTACCCAGATTACTGGGTTAGCACTGGGCACTGTGGGCTGTCCTGTATTCATAGGCAAGGAAGGAAAAACTTCCTTTTCAGTCACCTGCATGCCTGGGCCTTTACCTCACAGAAACTAGAGGGATTCTCACAGGTTTCTGGGTATGGTAGTTGTCTCTTACTGCAGGTGCTTTTATTTGAGCTAGCATGTTCAACTTGACTGGAGGTAGTGAGTACAAGAGTAAGGTAGAAAATACAAAGTGTCATTTTCCAGGCTAGAGATATATGTGGTATATTCATGTGGTTTCCTCCTCCAGTGGGCAAGCGTGATTTGTGTCTTGGTTTTTGTGTGTGTGTGTATGTGAAAGAAGCAGCTCTGTAGGAATCACTGCAATACCAGAGCTGGAATGCAGGTAATTTATACATAATGGGAACTTCAGACTTCTGGGTAGTTTCATTGCCTTATAGAATCTTCCTGCAGGCAGAAAATTTAGCTCAGGCATAAGGATTTTAAGGAATGTTCTTCTTTTTAATGTGTGTGGTGGAAGCAGTAATTTAATTTGTGTGGCTGTTTTCCCTGTGGCTGTTGGAGATTGTTGCTTGTTTCCCTGATAGCAGTGGCACAGGCAGTACTTTCCAGTGTTTCTTTGGATGATTGGATTCCTGGCAAAGGCTGTCTGGGACAGTAGGTCATAGCGAAGTGAGGTCTCTCTCTTTGCTCTAATCAGAAAAGGCTGTGCCTGGAGGCTTGCTTCAAACAGCAAGAGAGGGTAAGCAGAGGATAGAAATGAAACACGAAGATGACTCTGTTCAAAGTGGAAAATGTTAAAGGACAGGAGTGGCAGGAAAGCACCCTTGTCCTCAATGGTTGATTGCTTTTCAGCTTGTGATCATGCAAAAGCACATCTCCCATAACTGTAACACCCTGTGCTCTCCAGCACCCTTGATCTGAAGAACACAGAGCATTGTGAAAGCAGATGAGTTAAATCTGTGGCAGTTCTGTGATGGAGATGCAATCACCTTGGCTCTACAGATGGAGGACAGGAAGAAAAGTTCAGGTGCTTACCCAGAATCAGTAAGACAGGGACAAAGGTAGGATCTGAAGGGAGCTCTGGCTCCCAGTTGGGCATGCAGACAGCAGTGAACCCCACAGTGGCTATTAAGCTGGGCTCTCTGCCTTTGCTTATGTAGTTGAACAAATGAAACTGGTTTGTTCTTTCCTGAAGCATTGAGCACCCTGTAGCTCCCCAGAAACCTGCTGGAGTAGTGGTAGTTCAGCTGTTTTGCAAATCAGATTCTTGAGAAAAGAGTGTTACACAGAAGAAACAGCCTGAAGAGGGCAGAGGACTGGTGAGCTTTCTGAGGTCATTTGGAGTGCATAGAGCAGCAAGGATCGAAGTTGAGCAGAAGAGATAGGAGATAAGGAAATGACTGGGATAAGAGTGAGAAGGACAAATGAGAAATACTGGAGAATGGTGGAGGAAGAGGACAGGTTTGATCTCAGAGCAGAAAATAGTGGGAAAGAATGTACAATAACCAGGGGGGAAAAAAATCCCTGCCTTTAAGGAAGTACAAAATTAATGTAGTGCAAGAAAGAACAATTTCAGAGAGGCAACGTACACGTGAGGATAGGAGGGCTACTCTGGGACACAGAACCTTGCATTCCTCCTCTCCCAGTGATGACTAAATGTGCCCTTCCTGTGTGATGGTGGTGTGATCTTGTCCAAGCCCTCCAGGTACTGATCTAATAAAGTAGAAATAGTAATTTCCCTTAGTGTGCAATCAGCAAATTGAAAAAGAAGGGGAAAGAGTAAGAAGTGGATGAGGACTGTGTTGCCTTGGTTATGGTCTTTAGTCTTATAGTCAAAATTTTACCCTGAAAGAGTTCCAGAAATGAGTCCTTGTCAGCTGATACAAATAAAAGTATTATTTCTCATTCTTTCACTTTTCCCCCTGTATCACTAATATGTGATTACATCACTATTTACATCACTAAAATGTAAAAAGAGGGACAGTATCATAGGGTTTAATGTCAGACAGGGAATATCAGATATTGACTGATTTCAGATTCTTTTTTGCCATGACCTGGGTAGGGAAAGTACCAGGTGTTTTCCTGACACTCTTGTCCTTTAACATGAACATAACCTACCCTTTGTGAAGATGGTTGAAGAACTCTGGCTATGTTCTTGTTGCTGCTACTACTACTATTATTATTACTACTATTGTTATTAAAAGTAAGTCAGTGTATCTGTGTGTGAGAGAGACTAGGTGAGTGTGTGTGTGGTTGGAGGAGGAACTGAAACCTGTTGTTTGTTGTTGTTTGTTCCTGCTGATGGGTCAGGGTTAGGATCTCGGGCAGCAATGGGAACCCTGAAGAAACTTCCTTTGAGGACTTCCTATTGCAGCATGCACAGCATCCCTCTGTCACTGGAAACTTATCACGGGTGGAAGTCTTGTGTTTCTGCTGCAATTTTAATAGAATTTCTTTCTTACAGTAGAGCTTTACTACTTGGGAGCCCCTTTGTGGGAGTTACTTAATAGACAATGTTCAAAAATACATTCTCAGTAGAAGTGTTTAAAAAACATGTGGATGTGGCATTTGGGGATATTAGTTGAAAGGTGAACACAGTGGTGGCAGGTTAACAGTTGGACTCACTGCTCTGAGAGGCCTTTTCCAACCTTAATGATTCTAAGACAAAACAGCCTCAGGAGAAAAATTGTAGTGCTGGTGATGCAAAAACACCAATCTAATATTTTTTGTTGCCTCGCATTTTTCCACGTGGCCTTGAATAATTCAAATGGCCTCTCAGTACCTCAGGTTGTTGGAAATGAGATGAGGAAAGTAATACTGCTTGACTTTGTGGATGTAGGTTGATAAAGGTATTGAAACTGTTGAGGTATCTAAAGGTAAAAAGCTTTTATCTGAGACAGTAAATAAGTCTGCCTGCTCCCAAGCTGCATATGGTGTATGCCTTATTTAAATTAGGCACAGAGGCTTTTATAAATCAGTCCCTTGCAACCTGCTCAAAATCTCAGCAAGGCAATGGAAGCTGCTGAGTGGCTCCCCAGTGTTCAGTACTAGTGTTGATAAAAAGCCAAGGGGATTTCCTGCAACATTTGTTTTCTTGGCTCTTCACATGTGGTGGACATACAGTTTGCTATTCCAGTTAATCCTGCCTTTCTAGATGCATGTCAGAAAACAACTGCCAGTATCAGTGATGTTTCACAGTGGAGCAGGAGAACCTGCTGGTCATTTGGATTAAAGATGGCTTCAAATGGCAGTTTATGCATACACCAGTACTGAGAGTGAATCCCCAAGCATCCTCAGTACATAGAGATGTAATTGTAGGTGATCCTGAGTAACCCAGAACGTGGGGAGCAGGCATTTCTCCAGATCATTACTGTCTGATTTTGTAGTTTTATCCTGGGGCTACCCTACCTCTGGCTTTCTTTTAGTCTGGATCTGAAAAGTACTGTGATCTATTGTGATTTTTTTAAAGAGCCAACAAGAATTCCAACCTAATATTTCGAGGCACTGAAAAAGAATCCTTTGCCCTCATGAAATTAATTCAGGACACAAATTACCTTACAGTTGACTACTTCTTTGCACAGCTCTGTTAAGTAGTTTATTTTCTTAAAGTATGGTCAGATGGGATTTTTAAAATTCTGTTTCTTCCTAAAAAAAAGGCACATAGCCCTGATTTGGGTCATCCCTGGGGGATGAACCTAGGAACTCTGGAGAAAAAGGAACCAAGCTGCGCTGCTTGTGCTAGTTCTGTATCTATGAATGTCTCTGTATTATCCAGAGGCTTGCAAGTGTCTGTGTTCAGCCCACCCTCTGAAGAAAAACAAGGAACCACAATGGAGGAGTTTGTATCTCCAACTTACTTCATGAGCTTGTATCAAACCTTCATCATCCTGGGTGCTCCTGCTTTGTTGGTGGAGCAGATACTGACCTGAGCCCTTGGAGCTGGAAGTCTGGAGGTGTTTCTGTCTAAGCCAAAGCGTAGCTGGTGTGGTGACAGCTCATTCCTTAGTCCCTGACATGTGTGCTCACATGCAGAGAGAACGGGAGTGTTGGACTTGGGAATAATGATAGGATCCTTTGAGCCTTGGAATGGCAGAGGATGCAATGAAAAATCACTGCTTTCCAGCAGGATCAGAGATACTGCCTCTTAAGAGCGGTTATGGATTAATAGAATGTTAACTGGGTGAAACACTGGCTGGATGGCCTGGCCCAGAGAGTGATGCTGAGTGGAGTTTCCTCCAGCTGGGGGCCGGGCACTGAGGAAAAGAGTGCGTGGCTCCTGTCAACGATAGTTGAGCCTACCAAGTCGTTTGGTTTTACAGGTGAATTGAGGAACATACCTGGACCTCAGAACGATACAGAAGGTGTCTGTGTCCTTCACCACGGCTTGGATATTTGCTCTCTCAGTGTCTGCAGTGTTTGCAGGGGCTCAGGCAGCCTTTGTGAGGAGATCAGCCAGCTCTGGAGGTACTGTAGGAAAGCAGAGCAGCACTGAGGTATATATAGGAAATGTGGATTTCCTGTGGCTAGGATTTCTGACTCTGCTGCAGATCTGTTGTGCCACCTCAGGCGGATCTCTCTATTCGCCTGAATGTTTCTTTTCTCTCTTGTTTATTCCTGTCATACTGCCAGGAGGGAGCTGCATCGAGCCCTCTGTTGTTCAGCACCAGGCTGTACAAGCAGCTGGGGTCTCCCAGCACATCCATCATGCTAGTAATGATAGGAAGGAGAGCACCCATCAGAAATATTTCCTTACCTTTTAGTTATTAATACATTTTCTTTTCTGTCTCTTTTTTTCTTTCTATTTCTTTCTTTTTTTTTTTTTTTTTTTCTTGCTTGAAGGGGAAAATAAGTCGACTGTCTTTTATTCCTTCCAAAACAAATGACTCCTGACAGGTCTGGAAATGTGTTTCCTGCAATTACTCCATGCACACAGGGCCCATAATGGCTCATTTATACACCCACATACCACAGCTCAGACTTTCCAGTAGCTTGGCCTACATCTTCTCTTTGCAGTGGTAGGCACATGAAAGTACAACGGGAACAGGCTGGGAAAGAGAAGAGGGGAAGAGGATGCATTGCTACCTGAAAATTGCTATCTCAGTGTTTTATTTGTTGAATATGCAGAGCAATGTTTTAATTATTTTTATTGTTTACCAACCCTGCAAGAGCTGATGTAGAGTTGGATGCACAGCGGCCTGGGTGGCTGCTTGTGCCACTCACACAAGGCTGGTTTATGCTCTTGGCTTGCAGAAGAGGGGAGAAGGGCATGCAAGGGATTTTCCTATTGTTCAAGAGTAAGAGTGTGTACCCTGGAGAAAGGAGCATGAGGCTGACACTGGGCCAGCCCTCTCCTCCTCACCAGCCTTGTCCCTGGTGACTTTTGCTTCTGGGAATCTCCTCCAGCAGGAGCTGCTGTGTGCTGGGACTGATGGCTGCGGGGTGACAGGCAGGAGGAGAAGGTGGGGGCTGTATTGCTGTCCGATTGACATGCCCTCAGCAGGGCTTGTCCTTGGCCAAGTGCATCAGGGTGTTTGTGTGAGAGCTGAAATGCAGTCAAGGCTGGTTAGATCAGCATAGGGCTAATTTTAAATCCCAGATACGCTGCCAGTCTTGTTCCGCATAGCTCCAGCCCTCCTGCTCCCTTTCATCTTGCCGCAGCTTCATCTTTCCCTTTCAGAGTTGTCCCCCAATTGCTCAGTGCAATTCCTGGGTGACTGGTTTTTGTCCCTAAGCCCATTAGTGTGTTTGCAGCTCATGTCCTGGAACTGTTTGCCCTTGTCAGATCTGTCCCTCTCACACAGCCAGCTACAGTCTGGCAGATCTAGGCCTCCTGCCAACGCTTTTGTGGTGCTGTGGTCTCTCACGCAAAAAGCCACTCTTGTCTGTAGCAGCACAGGCTGACAGATGTTTTGACTTCTGCTTTTGTCCCACCTGGCTGTCTTGGAGACACAAAAAGTGCGCTGGAACTAGCACAGATGGGAGAGATGTCTGCCGAGATCTACCAAAGGTCACGCAAAAACTGTGGAAGGAAGATATTAGTGCCGTGTTTGTCTTGTCCCTACCTCCCTCTGCAGCTTGAGATGCTGCAGGGAGGAGCCATTCCTGGTGTCTGATCATGATATAATGCAGCTTAGTTTTGTCCTCTCTCTTCCTTCTGTTGAAGGCTGTGTAAGCACATGTCCACCATGCCTACATTTAAACAGAAATCCTGCGGTTTCAGGGTTAGCGAGCAGCTCTGAGGAGCTGGGACTGTTCATGGCTGTCCCCATGGCTGCCCCAGAGCTTGAGCTCCACTGCTTAGTAAGAGCCTCTGGTGTGAGCTGAAAAGACTATTTTACAGATCATTTTAGTTGAAGGAACAAACCGAACTCCAGACATCCATTGAAAGAGCTGTAATGACTTCTGTCCCCTGTGATTACCAGAGGACCTAGAGCACACCCAGAGAGCAGGGATTCAGTGTTGCTCCAGAATCATTGCCATAGCTCACGCTGTTTAAGTAATTCAAATGCAGTTTGTTACCCAGAATCCTTTAGTCTAGTGAATACAGGTGAGGTATTTTGGATTCTTGTTCTGATGTCATGGATAGGATCTACTGTGTAGACACATTTTTATGTTATGTTGTCTTGGACCAAAAAATAGCTGCCCAGAAAATCAACTTGATGATGTTGGGGGTTTTTTGTTTATTTTTTTTTGGTTTGTTTTATTGTTTTTTTGGAAGCTTGCACCATGGTAAAAAAATTAATAGCAGTGTTCTGTGTGCAATGCCACGGATTATTTAAAGTGCTAATGCCGATTCAAAGCTGTTGGTTAATTGAACATCACAGAATTATAGGCCCGAGCTGCCAAATGTAAACAGGGTAATAGTTTTTATTTATTTCACAAGATGAAATTCTGATCATCGGTCATGTTTATTGACCAAATATCTCAGGGCTCAGTATTTTCACATTTTACAGTAAGTTATTAACATTATGCTGAGGAAAAGAGGGATAGGTAGGAGTCTTAAAATACTTCTCTGTTGTGACCTCATCATCCTTCTGTACTGATGCCATTTACTTGTTGTCATCCCTGCACAAAAAGTATGTATTCGGCAATGTCTTGGAAGCACTGAATTGTATCAGGTCCATTGCTCTTTGCTGGTCTTTATTCTTTAAAGTGGGAGACAAACAGTGCTTAAACCTTTGAATCAAGGAACAGTTTTCAGAAGTGCTTAAATGATTTAGGAGTGCGGTTTGCTTTGGCTTCTAGTCAGACTTTGTGCTCTTTAATCTTCTTAAGTTCTTTCTTTCCATCCTCCAAGGGTGTGCTGGATCTGTCTCTTAGCACTGACACAGCCCCTTGTGACTCTTGTGCGAGTGGTGCCCAGCCACCCTGCTGCGTCAGCCTGGTGCAGGAGAGGAGATCAGTGTATCCTGCCTACAGTGGGGAGTTCAGGCACAGGGGAGATGGAGTGAGTTGCCCCGAGCCGGACGGGGATTTTGAAGCATGGATACCCAAGTCCTGTGCCGAACCCTGAGCCTGGTTGCTTGGCTTCTCTACAGCAGGGAGGCGCTGAGCAGTCCCTGCCCGGCTTTGCTAAAGGGCTTAGGCTCTTCTGGACATGGTCTGCTTGTCCACATGTACAAGTACTTGCCAAAACTGCCGAGGTTTTGCTGTAAACGGAAATGTTGGAATCAAAACCTCCCAGGATTGCGCTCTGATGAATTACTCTGTGTGCTGAGAAAAGGAAGATAAGGAGCAGAGGAAAAGGCATTTAAATACAGTATCCCGCATATGTCATTTGTTATTTCGCTCATGACGTCTGACAGTGGAAGAGCATACAAAGTACAAATTTGGTGGTGTTTGGCTCTTTCCCCAGGTAGCCCTTCCATTAGTGATGACTCTGTCTTGAGTTCGTGTTTGGTGAGCTTTGGACCACCTCTGCAGTTTCACCTATAGGATTCAGGATCTTAGAGCATGGACGGGGATTATCAGGGATTTAAGCAAGCAAAGACGTGAGCTTGAAAAGATACTGCTTTGAATTTTCTTAAAACATCCTTCACTGTCTCTCTGCAGCTACTGCAGTTTGTGCTGTGAACAAGCTTCCCATTGGGAAAAGGACTGGGGGGTGCTTGGGAACGTTTTTCCAAATGAAAGCTTTTCCAAAAATGCCTAGAAGAAATAATACTGAGAGTTATTTTGTGGAAGTTTTTAACAATGAGGACAGTGTTCAGCCTTTTGGCTGCTGTGTGCTTATTTTTTAGTTGCTGCTGTTGCTGGGTCCTTGGTTGTCCACAGTGTTTTGTGTGGGCTTAACAATGGTGTGCATCTCAGGGGCCATGTGTTTCAGTTATCTGGTCTGGGCCAGTTGAACAGCTGTAGTCGTCTGGCAGGTTGTGTTCCTGAAATGAAAAATATGGTTTTAATTTTTTTGTTGCTGTTTATTTTAAAATCTGATTGGCAATCAGCACTGTATATCTACCACATTCTAATTACGGACAGTGGCAAAACTAATAAAACCCCAAAGTGTGTGTGTGTATATATATTTTTTTTCTTTTAAGGAAAATATTCTTTCTCTCTTGAAATATTTTAGAGTATTTCTTGTCTATTTTAGGTTGCTTTATTTCAGATTATCTAATTTACTCTCCAGAAATGATCAGGGAGCACTTGGATGCCAAATGGCAGCCCATCAGGTGGGTTGGTGGAGTCTCTGTTAAAATGGATAAAAGAAAGGACAAAAAACACCCTACAGGCAGAGGAGGAGGGGGGAGAAAAAAGTGAGAAAGAACAGAAAGAGCACCAGTGTCAGGGAAGGAGTAGATGCTGGATGCTAGACAGGAGCAGCTACTTGCAGCCTGTGGATGACTTACAGAGGAGCTGATGGATGTTCCCCTGGCATCAGTACAGACTGTGTGGGCTGAAGGGGTTGAGGCCATCCTCGCTGAGAAGGACTCAGTGGATGAAAAACTGGATATGACCCAGCAATGCTTGCAGCCCAGGAAGACAGTCCTGTTATGGGCTGCATCGGAAGAAATGTGGCCAGATGAAGGAGGTGATTTTGGCCCTCTTGTCTTATGAGAACCCCACCTGGAGTTCCACATCCAGATCTGGACTCCTCTGCCTGGGAGAGACATGGACCTGTTGAAGTGGGTCTAGAGAAGGGACACAAAAATGATCTGAGGGCATCTTTTCTGTGAGAACAGGCTGGGAGAGTTTGGGCCGTTCATCCTGGAGAAGAGAAGGCTCTGGGGAGACCTTACTGCAGCCTTTCAATACCTAAAGGGCTTAAATAAAGAAGATGGGGGTAGACTACTTAGGGCCTGTTATGATTATAGGAGTGTTAGTATTTTTTTATTATTTCTATTATCATTACAGGGTTATCTTACTCCAGTAGGACAGGGGCAAACTAAAAGAGGATAGGTGAAGACTAGATAAAAGGAAAAAGTTTTTTGTGATGAGGGTGCTAAAAGATTGGAAGAAGTTACCCAGAGAGGTGGTGGATGCCCTGTTCCTGGAAACATTCAGTCAGGGTCTGGTTGGATGGGGCTCTGAGCCATCTGGTCTAGTTGAAGATGTCTCTTCTTATTACAGGATGTTAGACTAGATGATCTTTAAAGTCCTCTTGTGAGCCAAATCATTGTTTGATTTTATAACTATAGCTTCCAACCGCTGTGCTGCTTGGGGTGAGGGTCTTGAGAAAAGCAGTGAAGTTGAGCCTGGCAGAAGCGGGAGGAAAAGTGGTATTTTAACATTTGCAGTTTTGTTTCTCTTTACCTGCATCTATTTTACTTTGCAATAAGTAGTTTTCATCATCAGGTCTGTTTTGCCTGCTTTGCCTGCGACAGTAATTGATAAGCAATCTGTCTTTATCTGAACTGGCAAGCTTTCTCATTCCTATTCCTCCTGATTTCTCCATATCCTGCTGAGAGGGGAGAGCCTGGGAGGGCATTTGGCTCTTAGCCAAGGCGAAGCCACGGTAGTGAGCAGGAGGTTTAATGTCAAACTAAGCAGGTCTGGCACTTGGACAGTGCTGTGCTCTGCAGCTGTGAGCTGCAGCTGCAGCGAAACTGCCTCATTTAAATGACCAATGCAGCAGCTTGCGGCTCAGTGCTGGCTTCACATCTCCACCTGCTTGGGTGTCCAGCATCCTAAGAGGGTTTTTAGTGAAAGCAGCCATCTCTTCAAGCCTTTTTCTCCTCACCACTAATACAAAGTATTAGTACTTCCAGCAACGTCTGAATCTGATCACTTTCCCTTTGGTATCCTACCCAGTATGTGCAGATACTGTATTTCTTCCAGGCTGTATTTCTTATGCTGGATGCAGAGGGGAGACTTGTGGGCTTTTGCACTTGCAATTAGGAGAGAGAGCCTTGCTGGCTTAGCTGCAGTCAGAAGGGATGCATCTCTCAACCAGGTTTTTTTGGTAAGATGTGGCCTTTGATATGAAGGGGTAGAAGCTGCCCGTGGTTACTTAGAGACAGGAGTTGGGTTCCATAAAACATTGGTGATCTCAAGAAATCAAATCAAACTAAATCATGAGGTTCTTTAAAAAAAAAGAAAGAAAGATTGTCAGAAGGACATCTTGTGTTTTATTTCTCTTTTGACTTTTATGCTTTGTTGGCAGGAGTGGGAAGTCCACAATGGGATTGTGAGGGCACATAAAAATGCATTCACCTTCATACACTTCCGCATGCTGAGACATTGACTCTCCATTGTTCCTCTTTGTCAACTAAAGTAATCACCACCCACCTTCCTTATGAGTTTTTCCTCTCAGCCTTTGCACTTTTTCTCACGTATGTGGCCCTTTGGTATGCAGAATAAAAAATAATGCTGGAGGAAAACGGAGAACATTACGGAAGTTGAAGAACAAGAAATGACAGAGCTTGACTGTGGTGGGCACAGGTCAGTCTGAAGATGGAGGAAAATAACTTTGTGAGTCCCTTGTGGAGAAAGAAAATCTCCAAGTCGGATAATAAAGGGAGTATTTTGCTTCAGGGTCCTACATAGTACTCTGCTTAAGTTAGCAGACCTGAAAATAATAGAGCTGGAGGAGCTGCTCAGTTCACATCAAGGACTCTTGCAATGTCCTGCAAGTGCTAAATGCTGTGATAAGTGAATATTTTGTGAGAGCTGGCGATGCTGTTACATCATTACATGAATTGTGTTCTCTGTACTTCCGACCATGCCTTCCAGCTGTGGCCCTGCAGGCAGGACAAAGTAGCCATGTACAGGATCCACATCCAAATGGGCATTTTTTCTCCTGGTGAACTATATTGATTTTGCAAATATGCACTCAATTAATGCAGTGTGCTAATTCTGAAAATGTTAATTTAGCTGACTGTGTCCTCGTTGCTAATACTTACAGTATGGATTTTGCTAGGAATTGGGTGACTTTTGATTTTGGATGTAAGCTATACATCAGAGCCACTGTGGGCTGGGTCTTTATTTTCTGGCTGTTTCTATTTTCCTCGTGAAAAAGTACTGATTTATTTGCTATGCTGCATTCATTCCCCAGATATCAGTTCCCTGACTCAGACTCATGAATGGCTTCTAAGTTTGGGTCTCCAATGGCTTAGATGCCTGTGCCTGGCAGTGTGGCATGCCTAGTTGTTCCTTAGTTGTCAGGAGTTTGGTGGATGCTGAACTCTTACCACAGCACTTGAAATGACCAGATAGTTGCAAGCAACCCAAGAGTGTGAAAAGTTGCTTGCCAAATATTGCAGGTGCTTTTGCAAGCCCTGAACCCTTAGCACATGTATTTGTTTAGTGAATACTGAGGTTAAAAGAGAAAGCAAACCAAACCCAGCAAAAATGAAGATTTGTAGGCCAAAGTGACAGTCCTGTCACAAGAAACAGTTTCTACTGAGTTCTCACCTGGGTATGGGTGGAGCCCAGAGTTACCAGCTGTGTCACAGCAGGAAGGGCAGGAGCAGTTTCAAATTCAGCATTTAGGTGTTCCCATGCTCTTCTGGAATGGCTGCTGTGCTTTTTCATGCTACCGGATTGGCACATCACGAAAAACATTGAGATCATTTGTGTGTTTGCGATTCTTTATTTGGTTTGTATTTTTTAAATTCTTTAATGCATGAAAAATATAGAGAGCTGTACAAATTGTTGAGTAGCACTGGAATTGAACTGAGTGTTATAATGTGTCTGGGAAGGAAACCTAAAAGCACTCAGTGGATGTACATATTCTGCTGCTGCCCTGAGTGCTGAATCCCATCACGGCAGGGCTCAGTTCATCAAAGTGGCATTCATCTCATCTGTCTCTAGCTGTTTAAAATTAGAGCATCTAGGCCAGAAAGTGCTTCAGTCCAGCTATTTCGTGTGCCTATTTTAGGGTGGGCAAGTCATGCTCAGATGAAGTGTGTCTGCACTGGCTGCAGGGTACACAGAGAGCTAGTTTGGATGCTGTGTCTGAGTTCAGCCCTGGAGCAGCCCCAAGGTCCAGGAGAGCTCACGGCCTCATAGTGTCATTTAAGACAGCAGTTGTGTTGATGAAGTTTCCACTCAGAGCAGCACTTGGGAACCTCCTTTTTCCCCTGAGCAGGCATGTTTTCCTGGAATCAGGCCTCCAGCCCTTACCAGATGTCCCCTTCTGGCTCCAGCTGTGTCAGCTAGGATGTCACTACCCGTCAGTGCTTTTCAGAGCCGGTGACAATCCCACAGAGATCTGACAGCGGGGCAGTCTGTGGGAGGCTGGATCTATCAATTTATTGTAAACAATTTGCAGCTTTTGGGTTGATCTGTCCTGATGGATTCCACCCAAAGCGGACCCGGCAGCACTTGCACAAATGCTCCCACCAGCAGAGCGATGGCAGCATCCACTGGACAATAACTGTGGTGGCACTACAGCGTGCAAAGGGAATGTCTTTGTGCAGTTTCACCTAAGGAGACAGGGAGTTTGAGCCTGGGTTCCATCCCCTGGACTGTGCAGTTCTCTGGCTTGTGTCTCATCTGAAGCCTGCAGTGGTGTTCAGGCACTCCTGTCTCTCAGCTGTGCGTGTGTTGAGTGTTGACCTTGACATGTTCTGCCAAGCTGAGTAAGGTGAACCATGAGGGAATGTGATGTGCTTTGGGGGCAGCTGTAATGGATACCAAGGAGCACTTCAGATCAGATAGCGCTGAGAAGGACCATGTCTGTCAGGCAGTGAGCACATACAGGCAGCAAAGAGTTTGGTTGTACCAGAGAGATTTGTGGCAAGAAACGAGTTTGCTGTAGGTGTTAGCAGATGATTTCTGTACTTGCAGATATTCCTACAGAGCCATTCTGTTTTCTCAGCCTTTACAGTCACAGATGTGGTGAGGCTATAAACACGGTAATCTCGCTCCTTCTTAATTCAGAATTTGGACTCTTCCTCGCTCCATTAAATCTCACATTTAGCTTTATTTTGAAGTGTTTTAGTCATAGGAACGGTGTTGGGGACAGAAATGGTACATTTAGTTCTGCTGAATGGATAGGGTATTAGATTGACAGTCTCTGTCAGTGTTTAATTGCAGATTAATGGGAGGTAATATGTCATTATGGCAGCTCAGTAGCACAAGTTTTGAAGCTGCACACGAAGTCCAGGCTTTCATTTCTTGTTAGAGGATGCTGCTCTGACCCGCCTTGCACAATTTCCTCTCTGTTCTCTTGTGGCAGAGAATAGGAATATTTACAGTTCAGGTACTTAATGACCCCAGGAATATGATGCAAGACCAAAGGTGTAATTTAAAGGGTATGAAGAGATGGAGAAGAACTGATAGAATACAGAAATGACATAATTCCAACAATATGCTACAAGGAATGAAGTATCTGTGAAAGGCTTTACACTGTGAAATGAGCAGCTTTCTGCACAACATCTGCCAGCAGATACAAAGGTGTTATTTGTGTCCAAAATGAGTAGATCTGCTCAGCTTTACTAACCACACCATGAAGTCAAGGGAGGGTCTATATTCATGGGGTGGAAAATGAGGGCATTCTATAAATGGGTAATTGGAGTAACATTCCCAGTTATTGCCTAGTTGAGCCTCTATCAGCTGGTACTTTAATACTTCATGTGTTGCAGCAGATGCCTTATGCTGAGCAGGTTGATTTGAAGCTATTCTTACTGAGGACCACCTTGAGACATTTACTTCCCTAAAAAGTACTTTACACTATAAGCAGCCCTCCTTATATCTGCAGAAAAAAAAATAATGCTGTTTGGGAATGGAATAGATTGTGTTTTGGCCCTAGGGAAGGAGCTAAAGGACGTGTTAGAAAGGACTTAATCACTTGAAGATGTAATAGATCTCCTTCAATTTGTCTTTCCTTGTAAGACAGCCTGTCTGTATTGCTGTGCAGGTACCAGCCACCTCCTCAGGAGTCACTTATTCTTGAACTCCACAATTGACAGTCCTGCTTGTGCAGACTGTGCAGTGTGGAGTGTCATAAGGTAGAAGGGAGTTTTTGGTGGGGTTTTTTTGTGAGATACGGAAAAGGTTCCTGTATAGCAATGGACAGAGGAGGTCTTTATCTCTTCCTGTCCGACAGGAGTCACATGGAGAAAATGTTAACCATCCCAGAATGAAAGATATGGCTTGGAAATGTTTTTAACAAGCACAGGACTGCTTCTTCTGTGACGGATTTCAAGGCAGCAGTTGTAATACTAGTTAAAGGAGAAGAGGGAGCCTGCAGATGAGGAGTTTCAGATGTGTGTGACAGATCTGCTGGGAATTTTATCTTGTGCTGTATGAAGTATGGCTACCACCATGTTTGCTTGTGATGCACCATTTGTTTATGCTCCCAGTGCTGGCATTTTACCTATATAACTGTTTTGCGTATCCAAGGTGTTCTCTGCCACTGTAAAAGTGGAAACTGGCAGAGCTTAGCAAAACTTTACTTGGAGGATAGCAAGTCTGTTATTGAAACTGCTGACCCAGATGGGCTAGTGATACTTCTGTGTAGAAACAACGTGTCTCTTAATAATCTGATGTAGTTTGGCCTTGGAGGTCGTTGTATGTGAGAGTGTTTTGGATTTGTGAAGTGCTGTGTATTCCTGTGCAAAGAACACCATGCCCAAACCTCTGTGTCAGCCCAGGGAGAGCATTGCTGTAGCTGCTATTGCTCCCAATTCCATACAGGTAAGAGAGGATGCAGCAGCAAAGTTTGGGCAGTGGGGTAGCTGGGCTCTTCCTCCTCTCTCTGTTGGCCGGTGTGTCTGAATCACAGCTGGGGACAGAATCATGAGCAAGGCACCAGGGCTGAAGGCAGTGCCACCATCTGGGAGCAGAGGTGCTCCCTGCAGGTCCAGGTGTGTTCCCTTGGGGCTAGCTGAGCTGGAGAGTGGGTGACAGTGCACAGCCACCTGGCAAAGGTTGCTGCCTCACTGGCCTGTGGACAGAGCCGTGTGTGTGAGTGCTTCCTCATCACCTCCAGGCACAATCAGGTTGCCTAGCTCAGGTCAGTGATTTGTCTTGTTTTATACTAGCACTGATAATTTGTTTATCCTAAGTGTAAGTATGTGGTTTTGACAAAAAAGGATCTCTTCAGGCAACATTGTGGGGAATGCCCAGGAAGGAATTGCAGTGAGTAGCTGAAAGGTGTGAAACTCTTAAAGGTACACAGGGATCTAGGGGAAAAGTCTCTGATGGGCTCAGATTCATAACTCTCTGCCCTTCGCTCAGGGCTTATTTGACAGCAATGGGTGAACAAAACATTAGTGCATTTATGGTTTGCAGGAAGAGAAAGAATTCTTAGACATAATAAGTGTATGGGGCTAATACCACAGAATGACCAGGCTACTTCAGAAGAGTGGTAAGACCTTAAAAATGCCTTTGTTTAAAAGGACCAAGACAGTGTCTCAGATCTAGAACTGAGGAAAGTATTTATCAGTAGTACCATGCTGCCAGATTTAGTAGTGTGAAAATAATGCAAACAGTCATCTGTAATGCAAATGTTGATGTCTGATTAATAGAGAAAATAACACAAGCAATTAATCCACAAGGGAATAGATCATTATAAATGTAAATTAGATCATCAAAGGGTAAGCGACACAGAAATAAAACTACCCCAAAACATGATTAATTATTGAAATTCCAATAAAAAAAGGCATCTTTAACAATAGAGTCCTTGAAAGACATGTCATGTGGTTCATCTAGATTCTGGACAGGGTTATTTTACAATACAAAAATTGATTGGGTTCATTATAAATATGATGGGGACATTTATTCCATGCAAAATAGCATTCTGTTTTAGTGACAGAGCACAGCCTTAGCACTAACTCACTCATTTCTGATTTGCCCAGTTTTTTGCTTTAGAACATAGTTTGCTTGGGTAACTCAGGAGATTCCTGCTGGCATTTTTTTTCAGGCATAAGCATAGCCTTTACATAAATAAGTATGTTAGTACCTGCATATGGTCTTAATCACCCCAATAAAATGTTAGAAGAAAGGTTGTCTTTCTGGTCAGGCCATAGAGATTTGTAAAAAAATATTTTATCTTCTTGCCTCTCACAAAAATTTTCAGGTGACCTTGGGCAGATCCCTTTATCTTTGCTTTGCTTTGTTCTCTACCTTGGTTTTGAATGTTTCAGCTTAATGATGTATAACATGAAATTATATAAATAGTCTTCTTTTCAGGTAATGCCAGGAATTGACCCTTGTGAAGTCCTGGTCACTTTTTAAAAGCTCAATTAAAGATGTTATTCTTTTCTAGCTAAAAACGAGCTTGCTGCTCTTCAGGTGCTGCTAAACGTTCAAGTGACTTCTACTTTGAAAATACACAGTATTTTAGCACTGTTTGTAATATTAAAGGCTAGGATTGTTATCTGCATCTTTCCTGAGGTTAAATTTTACATTTTGCGATTATTAGAGACCTACTTAGGAACTTGGCAGTTTCCTCCCTTTTCTATTCAAACAAGAGACTCTGTGCTTTACTGCAGCAGTTTAAGTGCATTTTGCATGGCATCATGGTGGTGTGCTGAATACCCTGCAGAACTGGCCTTGTGAGACACATTGCTCCTTATGCAAGGCCAGTTGGGGTTTAGATACCAAAATTTAGATAGAAACTTTATAATACAAGTTTTTTTGAGTGTTAGAAAACAGGCATTTTTTATTGCAGAGTATTGTCACTCAGACGATCCTTCCCGTAATTAACTGAGGATCCTTCCCGTAATTAACATAAATGTTGGCTGAGCAGAGATTTTATCATGGACACTGATTATATATTCATTAGCTATCCCTGCTTACTTGATGTATATAAATTACTTTGTTTTACATAGTCTCACCCCTTATTGGAAGTCCTGATATGTTTCTTTGGCATCCTCTTGATTTCTGTTCTGTCAGTCTCATCTACTTCTCTTTATTTGATAAGAGTAGAATATTGCTCTGTTCTACTGTCCTTATCAAGTCCCCCCTTTTTTTGACACTAAGTTTCTCATGGGAACTAGTCTCTTAATATCTGTTTTTCACTTTATAGCATAACAAGTTACAACAAGTAAGCTAAAACACACATAGCAATTATTGTGGTGACAGTTACAAACAGATGTTTTAACCAAGTCCAGCTAGGTAACCATGAAATAAGTTTGGTCCAGATTTCTTCAGATCCCCAGGAGATGTTGTTTGTAGCTGTGAGTTGTAAAATATGAGTTTGTTTCCAAATTTCCTGGATATCTGTAGACACAATACCACTTTGTTAGCAAAACAGGCTTAAGCATCTTGGGTTTTTTGATTTCCTGAGGAGATTCGGCCCTTTTAGTTCTGGAATAACCTATCTGGGATTTTACTCTGCCCAGTTTCAATGCAGTTGAAGTTGTCAGAAGGAGCTGGAAAGGTCCCCTCCACCTTGACTGGAGCAGAGAGGTTCCCCAGTCTTTTAAGTAGACCCAATCTCCTGGTTGGGACTTGTGCGCTGGTGTGTCTAATCCCATCAGCCTGGAGATCACCACTGCTTGCTGTAAATCCCATGAAGTTTCATGAAGAGAAATGAGATAATTCTCAAGTTGACTCCTCATTTTAGGTGTGTTTCTCCTGGAACGTGTGGTAAATGACCATATAGCAACTCATATGGACTTATTTTGCTGGTGTCCCACAGCTGAATTCTGATTTGTAGTACAGCAACAGGTAAGGCTTGGACTCCTGTCCTGGAGGTTTCCTGGCGTATTTTACCCAATTGCAATTTGTATAATTCATTCAGTCTACTTTGCCACTAGCTTGGGGCCTATAAGGAATATGAAGATCCCAAGCTACTCCTTCCTAGGCTTTGTTAACCTGTTGTACCACTTGTGCATTAAACTGGGAGCTATTGACTGATGACATTCCCAAAGGTACCCTGAATGTAGTTATTGTTTGATTCAACAGTATTTTAGTTACTTCCCTAGCCTAGTTGGTGCGACAAGGAAAGGCTTCTGGCCACCCAGAAAAGCTATCCACCAGAACTAGGAGGTGCTAACACCCCCCTTTTCTGGATAATTCAGTGAAATTCATCTGCCAGTATTCACTCGGAACATTTCCAGATTTCATGGCTCCTAGCACTTTATTAGCTGTGTTAGGGTTGTTTCTTTTATAAACTACACATTGTTGGATTCTTGATTGTACAGTCTGAGCTGTTTTAAACCCAAGTATAGATTTTTGCAAATGTTTTGGAAGTTTTTCACTAATGAGTGGCTTTATGTTCACAATCCACTATTTCACGCAGAATCAGTTCTGGGACTTTTGTTTGCCTGCTTAGAGTAACTGCCCAGCCTTGTGAATCACATTTTGCTTCTAAGGTTTCAATAATTGACAGTCCCTAGCACTATACTCTGATTTTTTTTCTACTGGGAGAGATATCTGTGGCAGGGGTATTGAAGATATGTTTTCTAACATGCCTTTTTCTGCAGCCTCTTTGGCAGCCTTGTCGGCTACATGATCCCCCAGTTCCAGTTTGGTCATACCTGCTTGGTGTGCACTGCAGTGCATAATAGCAGTCTCTGCTGGTTTCTGGATACTGTCGAGTAAATATGAGATTTGTTTTCCATTTTTGATCGACGTGCCTTGAGATATCAAAAAGCATCTTTCTTTCCAGATGGCCCTGTGTGCATGCACCACTCCAAAATTTTTCTGATTTGAATCAGTCCAAATGCTAACTTATTTTCCTGTACTCAATTCCAAAGCTCAAGAGAGTGCAATTTCACGTAGGAGGGAGTGCCCTGCTTCAATTACCGCATGGCGTGTAGTCACTGCATATCCAGGTAGTCATTTTCCATTTTGGACAAAGCTGCTCCCGTCAGTAAACTCAATCAGGACTTGCCAAGGGTCTGTCTCCTAAGTCAGGTCTGCTGGAATACACTTCCTGTAGTTTGTAAGCAAACAAAACATAGTCATGCTCTGGGGTTCCTTCTACTTACTGGGCAGATAAGAACACAGTAGGGTTAATGATAGAAGTTTTGATTGTTACATCGTCTCCCTCCAGCAGGACTGTCTGGTACTTCACCGTCCAGCTGGGAGCGAGCCAGTTGCCCCCTTTTTGCTTTGGCCGACTGCATCATGTGTGGTACAAAAATGGCAATCTCAAATGACAATCCCCAAGTCATTGGATTCCTGGATCAAAGAACAGTAGCTGCCACTGCCCTCACACAAGCAGACGTGCCTTGGCGGACATTTAGTTGCTTTGACAAGTAGGGCACAGCCCTCCCGTGCTCCCCAGGGAACTGTGGCAGCACTCAGAGTGCTGTGTAATGTCTGTCCTAGGTAAATGGTTCAAACAGGCACATGGGTCTGGGAGCCCCAAAGCAGGGCCTGCATAAGGGCTTGCTTGAGTTGTAAAAAGGCAGCCCATGGGTCATCAGTGCAAACTATAGAGTCGTTCTGTGCAGTCTTCAAGAGCTCATATAGTGGCTTTAGTAGCAGCCCACAGTTGCTAATCCGCAGGAGACACCATCCCACCGTCCCAAGAATTGTACATAAGTCTCTTACCGTTTGTGGCCGTGGGTCTCGGTAAATTGCTTCTTCTCATTCCTGTCCCAGCCTCCTTTGACCTTGGAGAATTTCAGATCCCAGGTGGGTTACTGTGGTCTGGAATATTTCTACTTTGTCTTTGGAGCCTCTATATACAGTTAGTCCCTGAAAATTCAGCAAGGCCACGGTCTGATCCCAGCATTGCTGTTTATTTTCAGTGGCTCTCAGAATGTCATCTGCATGCTGTAACAAGACTCCAATAGGGTTCTGATTTTTCCATTCCTCCAGTTCTTTTGCCCATTGATTTCCAAATACGCCAGGGCTGTTTTTAAACTGCTGTGGTAGAACCATCCAAGTCAGTTGGCTCCTTCTCCCTCTGTTTGGATTTTCTCATTCAAAAGCAAATAGCTCTTGACTCTCAGTACTCAAAAGGATGCAGAAAAAGGCATCTTTCAAATCTAATGCTGTAGACCATTATAATTTTTCACTCAATGTTGCTAGTAAGGTGTAAGGATTTGCTGCTACTGGGTGTGTATTTTCTGCTATCTTTTTATGTCTCTACGGTCCTGCACCAGCTGGTAAGTCTTTCCTTCAGTTTGCATTCTGAACTGCAAAACAGGGGTATTAAATTTGGATTCACATTCCCTCAGTAGGCCATATTTTATACATTTTCCCACAAGGGTTATAACCCCTTATGACTTTCTATTTTCAAAGGGTATTGCTTTTGCCTTACCGGTCCTGCTCTAGGTTTCAATTTAATTCTTACAGGCTCTGCTCTTTTGGATCACCCAGGCACCTCTCCAGCCCAGACTGTCAGGATCACTGCATCCTCAAGTGATACTGGCAGATGTATCATGTCCAATTTCAGAGGCTGTAATGCAAAAATAGAGGCTACCACATAATTAAGTTCTGGAATAATAACCAGTACATTGTCATTTTAAAATTTGATTTCAGCATTTAGTTTTTCCAAAAATTCTCTCTCAAGGACAGGCTTTGGCAAGTTGGGTAGATGCAAAAACTGGTGAGTCGTCCACTGTTTTCCTAATTTAAAATGTATGGGCTTGAAAAATGGCTGAGTTTTGCGATTCCCTGTTACACCAATGATAGTTAGAGAATCATTACTCAAGTTTCCTCTTACTGTATTTAGCACTAAGTTACTAGCTCCTATATCTACTAAAAATCCTACCTCCTCATTCACCTCCTTGTTCCCCAGCTTAGCTTAAGCAGAGGTTCTGCCAGGGAAGAATCCTCCAGTCCCCCTCTGTCATCATTGGTGACAGCCACATCCCTGTCCACTTCCCTGTCAGGTTGTCCACATCCCTGTCCCCTTCCTTTCCCTGGGGGCACCATTCCTCTAGAAACTCCTTCATTAACTCCAGCTGCTTTTTGTTTAGTTATTTCTTGCTGGTTTTCTCTGTTCTGAAAAACTCCCCAAGCAACATCTAACAGCTTCCCTAAATCATACTGATCTTGTCCCTGAGCCTGTTGTAATTTCCTTCTAATGTCATCTGAGGCTTTCCCCACAAATATGGGGGCTAATTGAGTTTTTCCTTCCTCTGTTTCAGGATCGATATTAGTATATTTTTGAGCCATTTCTTTAATGCAATTTAAAAATTCACTAGATGATTCCTTACTATCCTGCTTAATTTCAGATAATTTTGACATATTGATAGCCTTTGGTGTGGCATTTCTAATTCCGTATAGTATCCATTGTTGATACCTATTTAATCTCTCTCTAAACATGGGCACATTGGGGTCCCACTTGGGATCCACAGTAGGAAAATTAGTGTCCAGTGTACCTGACAAGTTACCTGTCAAAATCTGCTCTTCCACAAACCTCCTACTGGTTTTAACAACCATCTCTCTTTCTGTACTGTCAAACAACATTTCTAACATAGCATCTATATCTTTCCAGTTTGGATCCCGAAGTTTTATCATCATTTCAAATGCTTTTGCCATTTTGCCTGTGTCCTCTCGGTAGGTGCCAGCCGTCAGCTTCCAGTTATTAAGGTCTGTTATTGAAAGTGGAACTTCTGCTGTAATGGGGCCGTCCATACCAGCTGCATGATGGAAGGCAGCTGCTCTCACATCTCTGTGTTTAGCTCTAGTTGTCTCTGCAGTCGGACTAAAACCCTCTGTTCCTTTATACATCCTCTCCATCTCTTCTGTCCTCTCTGCTCCTCGATACATCCTCCCTGTCCTCTCTGTCTTCTCTTCTAGACCTGCTAAATCCACCTCTTTACTTGCCAGTTCCCTCATAAGATCTGTCTCGGCAGCCTGTTTTTCTCTTCCCCCATCCAATTTGCAGTTAGGCCTGACCATAACATCTAAGTCATCCTTCATACTGGGGGGATGTTTAGAACAAGTTTGTCCTGTGGTGCACATAGAACAATGTTTTAACTGTTTTCCTTGACTCTCCTTTTCAAGAGCCAGCACAAAGGGGTGTGAGGGGACTGGATTCAAGCCACAATCTTTCTGCCATTCAGGATGATTCCGTAAAGTGAAAAACATGTCAGCATACATGACCTCATCCCATTTCTGCTCCCGTTTTAAAAACAACATTAACTTCAGCAATGTGTTATAATTCAAGGTTCCATTTTGTGGCCACTTTTCTCCAGAGTCTAGTTGGTACAAGGGCCACCGCTGATTGCAACACTTAATCAAATTCTCCCTGGTTGCTGGTCCCCCAGGGGGGCCTCCAATCTTTTTCCAGTGTTGCAAAAGGCAACCAAGGGGGGATTTTTTCAGGATGCCCTTTTTAGATTGTCCAGTACCCATCTTGAAACAGTAGACCCAAAGTGTTACAGTACAGATACAAATGCAAATACAAAACAATTATGGATTGATAAAACCAAGTCAAATACCAAATTCTGGAATATCAAATAAGCTACCCAATGCCCTGGAAGAGCCACATGCCTTATATGGGCAGGATTCCTGAAGAATGCCTTATTATTAAATAGGATCTTACCTGTGTCCCAGACTGGTCCAGGGATCTGTGGTCTACTCCGGGAAAGTCCCGGTGTCAGTGTGAAGATCCAGAGATCCCTCGGATCCACGGGAGATCAGGCAGAGCGTCCCATTGGGAGTTTCCAAAAATGATACCGAAATCGGCCAGACAGAAACCTTCTAACACAGTTTGGAGTATTAGAAAGCAGGCATTCCTCACTGCAGCACCTGGGGCTCGAGTGCGCCGTGCGTCGGGTGAGCAGAGCTTTTGTGGTACACACTGATTACACATTCATGAGCTCTCCCCACTTACTTGATGTGTAGGGATTACTTTATTTTACACAGTCACACCCCTTTATCAGAAGTCCTTATGTGGTTCTTTGGGGTCTGTCTTCCATGTCCCGTGTCCTTTGTAGGGGGCTGTCTCTGGAGCCCCACTTCTGAGTAACCACAGTATCACTGTTTTGCATAACTTCTACTGTGTCAGCCTTGCAGGCCTGAGCTGACGTCCTGCTTGTGTTTTGCATGACTTTTGTTTTGTTGGCCTTATCTACTTCTCCAAGGCTACCTTGTTCCTTTTATTTGATAAGAGTGAACTGTTGTTCTGTTCTGCTGTCCTTATCATTTTGATATCTGTTGCTGGAATGAGTATTTGAAAGAGTGTCAGGGAGAAGAAAAATGCAAGAAGTATCTCTGGTACTGGCAAGCAAGGCCTGTGAGCAGTCAGGACTTGTAGCAGAGGTCCAGAAAGGGCTGACAAGAAACGTTTTTATACAGGACAGGTTGACAAGAATGTTGAAGCTGAAATAAAATCTGAACAACTTGTCATTCAGTTTCTTTTTTTTTTATATTTTATTTGAGGAAATAAGATTTTTTTTAAGTACTATATTATCCAGGACATGTCATATATTTCCTCACTTTCTCTTACCATAAGGAACAGAATCCCAGTCTGTGCTAGCCTCTGGGTTAGAAGGTGGCTCAGAACAAGTTTTATGTACTGCTCTCCTTAGACTTTTTTATGGTGCTTCGTCTGTCCACATCTTTGTCTAACCTTCTGTATATTCCACCTAGGAAAGAGTTACAAGTCTTGGTTATGTCAGAAAAATCACATCACCCCTCTTCAGCTCAGTTTTTCTTTTGGTTTGGCACCTTACTTTTCAATTCAGTTTCACTACTGAAAGTCTTTTCTTTTTCTCTGCTTTGAAAGAGAGGAGGTTGACATCTCTGTGAAAGATGGGCCTCCTTGGAGCCTCTTGGCTGTTAACCAGCACCTAATCTTGACTGGTTCCACACAGGAATTGGTATCTCAACCATGGTTTGAAATTGTTATGCAGAAAGTTTTCCTTCACTACGAGCCACAGTCAGTAGTTTTTATTGCTACGGAATATTATTTTCAGCCCTTGCAGACTTAGCTTTTGCAAATAGTACTAGAGTGCTGATGGTTGTGATGCAAATTTCTGTAGCTGAGAAGCCCACCTGATGGTAAATGTTTCTGCTTCTTCCTTCAGTCAAATGGCTTTGAGGTGTTTCTTAGAGGAACTTGGTTGGAATAGTGTATTAGGTACCTTTGTGCTTTTGAGGTTCCAACAGCTAGATTTAAATGCTGTAGAACACAGACAGAAAACCTGCGAAATGAGAAAAAAGTACCTGCCAAGAAAAAGCACTTTTGCATTTTTATACTGTCATTATATCTTAAGCCCAAACCCTTCTGGTCTGATTCCTGTGTACAGCTCTCCTGTACAGGAAAAAAACCTTGGCTTTGACTACCCTTTCATTTTGTGCTCCTGCGTCACTTCTGTAAGCATCCAGGTTTAAATAGCAGCCTTTTTAGCCTGTGGTGGAAAGTGTCCCATCTGGACCTCTTCAGCCTAAGGAAGGAGGAGTGCAGTTCCATGTCCTGAGGAGCTGAGAACATAAACATTAGAAAATGTATTTTCTTGAGTTCCCTTAGGGCTGTACAGAGAACCCTGGAGGGCTAAAGGCAGCTGAGAAGAAATGAATGTTGGTAAATGGTAATAAAAGCTAGCAGACAGGGAGACATATGAATGCAAGATAAATAGGGCTGTTAAGTGAGGGAGACTGCAAACCCAGTTTATACCAGTGGCATGAGGAATGAAACAAGAAAGGTGGCACTCAGTAGGGTCCCTTGGCTCCTCATAAATTTTGAATTGTCTGCTTTTCCTTTTTTAATATCCTGTAAAATGAAAAGCTGGGATCATTAGATGTGCTGGTGAAGGTGATCAGAGCTGAGAGAAGAAATTTCCGTGTTCTGGCCTTCATTTCTCTGATTGTCAGTGATTTGTTAGTCAATTATCTGGGAGTCAGATATATCTGTAGTTTTTTAAAGTGTAGATTATGTTGTTCAGTTTATCTTGCCTGCATCTTTAGAACCACAGTTGCCATGACAATATTTTGGGATCATTCCAATGAAGAAAAGGATTTTAATTTTTCAGCACCCTCTGTGCAGAATGACACTTAAGCTTCATCTATTTCTATAATTTTAGTGGGAATGTAAGGAAGTTGCTGTTTAAAACAAACATGCGAGGGCCTGCTAATTCCTGGAAATGATTTTAATTGAGGGGAAGAGGAGAAAAAGAAGGAAAGACAGCCCTTTGGTTCTGGGCTGGAACTTTCATGTGTGGCGCAAAATGACCGAGCGCTCCCAGAAAGCAAACAGTGCTAATGAGAAATTACCAGTGAGGAGTGAGCAGTTGCTTTGCAGAGCAAGACCCGTGAATTGGTCTTTTAAACTTTGTCAGTTCCTTCTCATTTCATCCTCAGCTGACTTGCAGCCCTATAAAAAATGAGGTCTAGGTATGTTTGCCATAGATTTCTCGAGTCACTTGGGTGGCCCATAGCAGCTCTGCACGTTGTGTGCTGTCATCCGTCCTTGTGGAAGGGTGGTAGGAGCATCAGCATCACATGTGGATTTGTTCTGCTTCTAAATAGGTCAAGACTGTGTCTTTAACCATATAATTTATGGTTATACATTCTCTGGAGGTCAACAGAGGATTTTGATAAATATCTTGGCCTTTCCATGAGAACCTTCACATTTGAAGTATGTTTTTTTGGCCAATCCTATGATATCTCTAAGAGTGGCCATTTTCTTTGGTGGCAGTCTGAATTCCATCTGGATAAAGTCTCAGATTTTCATTGTTGTCTCTGTTCTTCACATGAGGTAGCTGTTTTTCAAGAGAGTGATTTTAAACTCTGTCTCCATAAACTTTCCAGGCATAGTTGTCTTTACAAGGTGAGAGAAGTGTGTATTTAAAGGCATTATTTAAAATAATTCCCAGACTAAATTCATTAGCTTCAGTGAAGTTAATAGAGATAAGTGACCCTGTCCCCTACAGTGTACATATCAGTAGCAGTCACATATTAATGTTGGTGGGAATGGTGAGGAATAATTGCCTGATTTCTGAACCAGTTAAACTCATTTAATGGAAAGCTGGGTGTTTCAAAGCTAGGTATGTCAACTGTCTGAGTTTCATTCCTCTTGTATCACAGCTTTTTGAAAATGAAAGCTATGTACTGTCTAGAGAGTTCTCTGTTGAACTTCTAATACCTTTGTGATCAGGTACTGTGCAATTCAGCAGGTAATTGGTCTGTGTGCAACCCAAAATGTTTCAACAGGAGTATGTACATGACCACCAGTTTGTACTAATTAAATAATTGCTTCCACTGCATGTAATTAATGCAAATTAGATAATAGAGAAAGGTAAGTGGGCAATTTAAGTGCTGCGTGTTTGTTGCAAAATTTTCAATGATTTACTTTGTGGTAAAGAAGAAAGCATTGGAAAATATTGCTACTGAACAGCTCCAATGAAAAGGGATCATCTTGCAGTATGCATGGCTGCATGTTAGACTTGTGCTGAAAGCTTTTTATACTTCTCTGAGGTTGTATGACAGGTTATAGTTAGAGCTGGGAGGGAGGAGGCCCCTTTTTTTATTTTTTTTTTCCTCTCCCTCAAGGAGCTTCTAAGGCTTAGAAAACTTGAATATACTGACAAGGTTGTATTATTGCCTGAAGTGGCCCAGCAGAGTCCACAGCCCAAAGGGCAGTGATGCAGTGCTTGGAGATGAGGTCAGGCTGGGGTGTTGCAGTTCAGACCGGGGAGGCAGAGGGCCAGGCACAAGTTTGTGGAGCAAGGCAAGGCCCAAGGGTTTGAGCTTTGTTGCATCTCCATAGAAAATAGATGAGTTATTCCCGAGATGAGTGTCTTCTCACTTACCAGGGCGTTGGGTGTTCTTGGCAGGGATTTTTTTTTGTTTTTTTTTTTGCCCCTATTCATTTTATTTATTTTTTTTTTTAACACCTGAAATACCAGCCTGAAACCAGAAAAACTTTATGGAAGCCAGGCGAATGACATAACCTTCTTTATTTGAATTTACCTCCGTGTTTGTGGGTGTTGTGTATTTTCACAAGAAAGAATGTGTTAATCTCTGGCACGGTACTGAAACAGCGTTGAAAAAAGTGTGTTCAACCATGGGTTGAAATTTTCTGCGTTTTAAATGCTTCTGTCTAGTCCCAGAGCAAAGCAAGCCCAAATGAAGCAGGCAGAGCTGGGACAGGATGAAGTCTTGATCACCAGCGTTGCTGAGCTGAGCCCAGCCAGAAAGGTGTCCCCAGGCACAAGCAGAAAGCATCAGAACTCTTCATTTCAGTGCCTCGTATGTGAGGAATTCCCTGAAAACTGCTGCCAGCAGCAGTGTTGGATATTGGGGGACTGACAATCAGTGAATTCCTGGTACTTTTGTTCTTGCCCCTGCTGCTGTTAGGGATGAACCACAATAGTTTGGTTGTTAGTGGAAGCTAGAGAGGAGGTCAGGTGTGATCTAATTCCCTCCTTGGTCTCACCTGTATAACTGTCCCTGCTCTCAGAGGTCTGAAGTCGTATGCTGCAGTACAGCATTTACCTTCCTTGGCCTGTTATTTTAAATGTCTTCTAAGAATCAGATAAGATCAAACCCCTCAAGTGTGCTTTAGATAAATGGCTTGCTCTTTGTAAGCAAAAGCATAAGATTGAATTGCCTTGACATTTTATAATCTTTCTGATTTCACATGTTGAATTTGAAATGCATTGCAAAAGGCCCTTGTCATTTTTCTGAAGTCTGCTGGGTCTCTGAGGATGGGAGTAATATCCTCACTTCCCTGCAGTCTCGTTTCTGTATCTGGTCCTGCAACCTTCAGAAACCTGATGTGAGGTTTTGTTTTCCTCAGGACTGTGCAGGTTTCTGGACAGTTTAGGCGTACTCATTGCAAAATTATATCTTAGGAGAAAATCTGAGAAGATCAAATACGGATTTATTCTCTGGAATGCCTCAGCTACGTGAATTGCTCGAGGGTGAAGCTGGGTGACTTCTCGTCAATCAGTACTGTCCTATTCTCCATGGTACTGATCTCTGTTTGAGCTGCTGGAATTTATTATTTGGGGAATGAGCTTTCTCAGCCTTGGCTCTAATCTTATTTACTTGTGAACAATCTGTATACAGCATTGACACAAAAAATTTTGGTGCCAAGCTAATATGCAGTGGAAGGGATAACATATTTAGATGTCTGTGTTGGATTTGGGAGCTGTGAAGCTCACCATTCCTGCCTTTTCATTTCAAATAGTTGACTGCAGCATTCTGCTACCGTGCAGCCTGTCAGGAGCAGAGGTATTTCTGTCAAGGGAAAGAAAGAAAGAAGATTCAGTCCTTTTCTCTTTCTGCTCTGTTGCTTCAGGAGATGCAGAGCAGAGAAATGTGATCCCTCAGGATCTCTGCAAATAGTGAGACGGGGATATATAGAGAAGGCAAAAATCAGCTGTGAGACACCATGCATTGAGAAATTCCAGATGCGATTGACTCCTGATACCCCAGGCTTTAAACTGTCTTTCGGTAGTAGGGATTATAGATGATGCTGCCTTAAGGCGGCACACAGCACCATCAGGGCTCTTCCACGGGCACAGCAGGGGTGGGGTGGGGTGTTGTCAATGAGCCATCAAATTCTTGTACCAAAATGACTCTTTCGATAGTCACTCCTTCCACATAAATGTCAAAATTTGTGATTCTTTATTGGTGGTAAAGCATTTTGTCAATCATTTCTCCCTTGAAATGAAAACAATGCAATTAATAACGCTGAAAAGAAATGTTTCACAAAGGACTGGAAAATGTACTGATTTTGAGTCCTGGTGAAAAATAGAGCCTTCAGTGTGCCACTGTTTTTGAGAAAAATGTTTTCTGACAAGGCTTCTTTTGGTAAGGAGTCTCACACATCGAGAGATGAGGAGGCAATGACTGGCTGTTGTGTCAGATGTGTCTCTGTGTGTGATGTGATCCTCCTTGCTTAGAAACACACTCTCAGGTGAGACCTACCTGTGGAGAGTCTGCTCGTTAGAGCTGGAGAGCTGCAAGGGGCAAGGACTGCGGCTCATGTGGCTGGCATTCAGGTATTTTCTAGTCTGCATTTGGAGAGTTCCCCACTCCTTTAGTTGCCTGGCTGTCCTTGGCAGCTGACTCAGACTTGCTCTTAATCCCAAATTTCAGCCAAGGTTGAACCTTGTGTACCAAGGCAGGGAGGTCTAGAGCTAGAGATGTCTTCCCTCCCAGGACACAGACTGCCCTCTTTGTTGCAGTTAGGGCATGATGAAAATATAATTATTTTTATCTAATCTGTTTAACATTGATAATACTGCCACTGCCCTTCAGATTTCTGATTTGTGTTTGTGATACTTTTATTCTTCTCCCTGAAAAATGAGCTCCTTATATCAGTTGGAGTGGCTGCAGACAAGCAAGGAATTTGCCTTTGTATGAGGTTTTTAAAGTAGTTATTTATGATTCTAAGATAATTGGATATGTTTCAGTGACAGCCTGGGTATGCATTTTTAAGAATGCTATTGAAACTTTCATACAAAAAATCCACTATACGTGTTCCTAGGATATTGTTTTATTTGATTAAAGAAAGTATTAAATGCACTGCTATTGAATAAACTCTCATTTAATCTTTCAAAATATCTACAGTGCTTTCCTCCTTCCAGGACAGGCAGAATTTAAACAAGCACCAAGCAAAGAAGGGGACAGAAATATCTTTTTGATGTTACATCTCCTTTCATTAAGTGGGACTAGTTAAGCTGAATACATAATCACAAGCTCAGAAACTTAATTTTTTTGTTGAAGGGAGCTTATGTAGCGGGAGTTTGAGGAGTCACAGTGTGATTGATGTCGAGTCAGCCTGAAGTTGTACTGGCCTTGAGCTTGGTCTTTGCAATAATGTGAGTTAACCTCAGTGAACAATCAACAGCCGCAGTCTTGGGCTAGCAGAGCTTCTGGATTATGGCAACAGAGAGACTTGGAGGTTTTTATCCTTTAAAGTTAAATGGAAAAGTTAAAAGAAGAACTTGGTGGTCAGTGTTTTGATGGGGTATGGTTTTAGTATGGTTTTAGATACTCTCAACCAAATGGATGCTGCCATTCCTTGTTATCTACTTCTCTGGCTGACGTGAAATAAAAAGTTCATAAGGCAAAAAGATTAATGAAAAGGGAAGAAATCTATCTTATATTTTAATAATGGTTTATATTATATTAATTTTATTAATTGTAATTTTATAAGTAATTAAATTTTAGGTTTTAGTAATGTTGTCTATAGATGTGTTTCATTAGATGGGCAAGAGAGCTGCTCTGCCTCAGGCAAAAGCTCAGAATTTATTTTTGGGCTATGTGCCTGGTCAGTTGTGTCTTTATATGTAGATCACTGTGTTAAAATGTGGAAGGATTTACGGCAAAAGAGTTAAAGTTGTGGTGATCTCTAAGAGAGTTCACTAGGTCAAGCAAATTCTCTCTCTAAGATTATAAATCAAGCTATATCAAGTGGTGCAGAAGACATACAAGCACTTTCTTGGCTTGGGGACAAAGCAGAAACATTGTAGAAACAGTTCCTCCACCTTGAAGTTTACTCAGATTTTTGTTGGTTTTGTTGCTTTTGCCATTTGACACTGGAACAGATGTGGGATTCTGTTTTTTTCTAATAATCTGGAAACAAAAATAAAGACACATTTGTCCTGATGAGGTCCTTTTTACTACATAGCACTCTCCGAGATGATCTCCATTCATGCCTCTCTTCTATGAAGTCCTGTCTTAAAAGCTGCTGGGAAATAGACTTTGGATGCATCTTCCCAGGTGTGAATAACCTGTTCCTGTGCTCTGGATGCAATTTGGATAAAAGACATTGTGAGGGAGAGCAGAGTTTGTACCTTGCATGGCCCTTCAGGCTCCGTGCCTGACACAGTAATGCTGTCCTGGGCAGCAGAAGTGTTCAGAAGCAGGTGAGGACACACTGATGCAATCAGCAGTTCATAGTCTCCTTTCCTGTGTAGAATCACTTCTTTCCTGAAAGATTTTCTAGTGTGGTACTTGAACTGTGTAATTTATGCAATAGATTTTTTTTTTCTTCTTTCTTGGTCTCCTGTGCTGAGTATGCGCTTAAACGGGAAGGAATGGCCTTATTTCTTCTGACTGTCTAATTGAATTAATATGTTTCATTTATTCGGTAATTAGACTATGCTTTTTTTTTTTTTTTTTTTTTTTTTTTTTTTTTTTTTTTTTTCTCCTTATGAAGTCGAAGGCAGGACTGCTGAACATCTGTGTTTGTTCCTGTGGAGTCTGTCTGGTTGAATAAAGGGCATCCCCCAGTGTCATCCTCTTCACTTGAAGCAGGTGTTTGAAGCTCACCCTTTTGGATGGCTTTGAACCAAAGGCAGGGAAAGCCTACAGGGAAAAGAAGCATCAAATGCCTTGCAGCCCTTTTGAAGGAGTTAGATCTCTCTCTGATCTCCCTGGTTTCAGTCAGGCTATTAGGTCTTTAGGCATCTTGTCTTTGAGGATTAATCTGAACTCTTAATTGTCCATTTCTGATAGTTTCTATCACTCCAAGTATACTAATTCTGCCTTAATAACTATGGAAGTCATTGCATTGGCATAAAAAAACCCTTGTTATTCTCCTTATATCATTCTTTACTTAAAAGCCTTCTATTCCAAGCCTTTCAACCAGTCTGTAATTGAGGTGATGGGGGATGAGGAGCATGAGTAGAGCCATAACACTTGGTAAATCATTTCTTCTCAAGTCCTCTGGGTTCCTGGAGCAAGGGAAATGCCACTGTGTCACCATTTTACTAAAACCTGCTGGTAGCAAGCTGTTGGAGAGTTGGTTCCCAGGCACTTTGCATTAGAAGGGGATCTAACATCTGCCCTTGCCAAGTGTCCTGGGCTTTTGTCACAATAGGACACAAAATAAAGATGCTTGACTCCAGTCAGAAGGCAGTAGAAATCAGAAGGCTTTATTTACAATTTGTTTAGCCTTTTTATAACATGCTTCGCTAAGAAGACACGTTATTGGTCTATAGGACTGACACTTCTCTCATTGGCTATGTAACAGAAACAGCAAACAACACCTGCTGTTATGGGAAAGGAATATTGTTTACACAAGGTGGCTTTGGGAAAAAGAAGACTGTTGAAAAGTTTATTTTGGGAAGAGCTCAGGCTCAGAAAATACCGGGTCTACAGGCTTTGACAGGACTTCACAGGGAGCAGTGTGCGTTTGTATGTGACTCTTAGGATGGAAGTGAAGTGCGACAAAGACGAGTCAGGGAGAAGGCTGAGACGAGAGCTGGGACTATTCAGCTTTTAGAGGAGAAGGCTCAGGGGGGCTCTTACCAATACATATAAATAGCTGAATGGAGGGTACAAAGAAGATTGGAGTGAGGCTCTTTTTAGTGGTGCCCAGTTACAGGAACAGAAGCTCTGGCTGAAAGAGAGGAAGTTCTGTCCAAGCACCAGGAAAATACTCTTGCTGTAAGGGTGGTTGGGTGCTGGCACAGGATGCCCAGAGAGGTGGTGCAGCCTTGTGGTTGGAGATTTTTAAGAGCTGTCTGACACAATTCTGGGCAGCTGACTCTGACTGCCTCTGCTTGTCCTCCAGTGCTCCCTTCCAACCTCAACCTGAGATTCTGTGAAGTTTTAATACAGGGCATCAATGACCTGATCTGAGATGGGGGTTTAATTTTCCATCTGCCTTGTCTTGTCCAGTGCTGTGTGCAGTTACTTCATTCTTTTGTACATTGTGGTCCCACTAATGACACCTTTTGCTGTTCTATTGACTTTTAAAATTATTTTTAAATTTAATAAGTTTAATAAAATCATATCAATTTCTGTATGCCTAAGATTTTGGGGAGAGCTCTGCTTTCTTTTAAAGGTAGAAATGAAAAATTAGTTTTTGTGGTTATACAAAAAAAAGGTCAGCAGTGTAACTTCCTTAAAAACCAAAATAGTATGTAAGACAGAGATTCTAACACTCTGTTTTATGAAAGCATTTTGATTTTAGAAAGCCGATTTTTAATTTTTCTTTTCACTTTCTTGTATTTTCTGTTTTTCAATGCATCTCCCCCACCCCAGTATTGGATTTATACATTATATATTCTGTATGTGTAGAATTTATGTGCATGTCTTTTTTGAGTCTCAAGTCCACAAAGTGCTCATATCTGATCCAGTGTTTAATGGGATGAAGTGCTCATATCTGATCCAGTGTTTAATAGGATTCAGATTATGCAAAGAAGCTGATAATGCTGCCCTGTTTCTAATGAAGTGCTTGAACATGGGCCTAAGTGGAAACCTGCTGTGTGTGATGTTCAGAAGTGCCCATGGGAGAAAGGAGCTTAAATCCCATTGAGAGTGAAGAACACGATCCCACCAGCTTCAGAATGTGATGTCTCCCCGTTGCTGTGCTCCTGCTGCCAGTGGTGGGTGTTGTCACTCTGATGACTTCAGGAGCCAAGCTGTGGGTTTCATGCACCAACCCTTTACAGTCACACCTTGCCAGGTTTTTCTCTGTTAGGTTTTAATCCAGTGGTTTTAGCATAGTTAATGAGGGGGGAGTCTCTTCTGTCCTTCCCAAAGGCACAGTTAGAAAGACTTGTTTTCCTTGTATTTTGTAAAAGATGTGTAACTTGTGACACCCAGGCTCTTGTTTTGCAGGTCCCCAGTTTGCTGGTTGCAGAGAGGCCGCCTTGTCAACTGTGATCACATCAGGTGCTCTGAGCTCCCGTTCCCCCATCAGGTACGTGGATAGTTGTGATCAATTTATTGATTGGAAATAACACTCTGAGTAGATAATTACATTTCAACTGTAGGCCTCTGTGAGTGCCTTTTTAGAAAGTAGTACAGTTAATATAATGGATCGGACTGGTACCAGGAGATGTTGCTTACTGCTGATGTGGATTGTTTCCTTGTTTCCCCTGGGAAAGACATTGTACTGAGCTCTTTGCATGAGGGGAGTGAAGTGGGAATTGAATTACTGGTCCAAGATCCTCTGTTTTTTCTTACTGGCAAACTAATTTCATATCATGTGGCTGTTGTTTACCTGAATACTGAGCACAACTGGATTATTTCATACTCAGATAATATTTTTTAAATTCATGACAAATGCTGATATATTATGAGAATTCACTGTTTAAGAAAAACTAATTGAAAATAATAAATAAAAACCTATGTACTGAAGTCATGCATGACATCTGTCAATCTTCATTCTTTCCCCCTAAATCTGCATTTTTTTTGCACAGCGTATATATTTTGAATAGGAAAAACATCCCAGGTCCAGTCCTTGAAATCATGTTGTAAAAACAGTGAAGGTGTAGAAAAACACACTGTGAGAAGGAAAGGACAGATAAACAGATTAAAAAAAGAGGTGCTTCAGCACCTGGCAGAGTTGCTGTACCTATATAGTTGATCACCCAGCAACAAATGGCTGAGAGACTGAGATATATTTGGGATAATCTCACAGAGTGCAGCTCCTGAAGTAGGCAGAAAGAATGATGGTGATGCATTGGTGTTTATGTTCAGTCCCTTCTAAAGCCCTGTAGGGAAAAATATCTCTGAATCTTCTGGAAGACTAAAGCTGGAAATAAAACAGTGTAATAACTTCCAAGTGGATGTATCTGAAGTGGTGAAGCTTTTCCATAGAGGTTCAGTTTTTCCCCTTTATTTTATTTAAGTATTTCCTATTTTGGTTTCCTTTAAGCAGTTAAAGGTGACAGAGTGACCAGTCCCAACCTGAGGAAAGTCAAATTTTTGTCAGAAATCTAGAAGGGAAGGTAATTTCTACCTTGCAGTTTAAAAGAAATTACAGGAGATGGCAAATAGCAAGTACTCACTGCAAGCTACTGAAGACTCAGAGGAACAATCACCATTACATGGTGTCCCTTTTTCTCTGGGAACTGCAGGAGATTATTTAAGTCCATGTAGGTTGGTGGACTTTCTGCAGCACATGTAAATTGAGGATTTGATCAAGGTCCATAGTGTGAAGTGGAATTGAAGTCCATTGATGCTAACTGGTATCAACTTATGACACTAAAAGTGTGGTGTCTCTTAGGAATTTTTACATGGCTTGATTTTCAGTAATCTGTCTCCTCCTGCGTCTCTGAGTCCTGGATTGCTTTGGGTTTATGGTGTTTGGGGTTTTTTTGTTTCGGTTCCCTTTTTTAAAATGTATTTTCTTTGGTTGTGATGTGTATCTTTGAATCTATGACTTCCATGTTAGTTATGAGTGGAATTAAGATCTGTTCTATATCGTTAACCCTTACGCTGTGTCTGTCAATTCAAATGAATAAAATCTCAGTGATTTATGCTGGAAAATAACTTTTTTTGTTATTTTTTCTCCCTTAATTTTGTCTGTGAAAACCTAAGTACCTGTTGATACACAGGCCCCTCAAAAGGGCTTATCTGTCCGTGTAGGTTTTGCAATTAAATGGACCAGGGTAGTGTGGCCATAATTTACCCACTAAGATGGTCTGTAACTGGACTAGGTTTTTTTCTTTTATTTACCGAGTTACTGTGTCAAAACTTGAATAACTTTGCTTTCAACTCTCAAAGTGAATTACATGTTTAGGCCAAGGAGATGTAGCAAACATAAACCTTCAGCAGTTGGACTGACCCAATTTTATGTACTGTTAGTGATTTTGTTGGTTTTGTAGTGTTATATATTTAACTCAGCAGAGCTTCCAGCTTGAAGAAGAGTGTGAGGCATCTTTGTTACTGTAAATACCCACACAGGATGACTGTGTGATTTGGAGGATACAGCTCTTAAGACCGTCTTTACTTGCTCATCCTTACAGCATTGTGCACAGCACTGCTGTATAAAGTGTACAGAAAAAAAAATGCCAAAAAACAAGCAAAATGTGTTTCTCTGCAGAAATTTCTTATATTGAGTCTTCAGGGTGGTCTTTACAGGCTAAGGACAGGTGCTTTTTTTCTGGTGTAGGGCCTTCTGGGTAAACATGGTGAAGGAGTGCTGGGGGCATCTGTTTGGGCTGACAGTGAATGTGTTTGATTATGCATATAGTAAGTGTTTGTACTTCATACAAAAGAAACGTAAGTCTCCCAGGTAGTATTTCACCATGGGAATCAGGTGGTGTGAATTGTTATCTCAAGTATGCTGTCACTGGGAGGTGAGATTTATCCAGAATAGTCACTTCTGCTGTACAGACAGGGAGCTGACCTTGTGGAGAAATGGCACACTGCGGTGTTCCTTTCACTGGCACAAAGAGGGGGGAAAGGCTGCCGTGTCACTGTAGTACTTGCACACAGACAAGGAGTCTAGACCAGGACCTGTCAGGTTTTAAATTCTGAGGGATTTAAAAGGATCTTTGTGCCGTGTAAAGGCTTTCTACCTGCACGCCTGATGTTAGGAATGGAGTCATTGTGGAGAGGACTAATGCTTCGCTTTCCCCGCCAGTGTTTGTTTTTCTTTAGCTCTTCCTGCTTTTTGCCTTACTGCTGACAAGGAGGCTGGTTTGCCATACTAAACACCTTAGGGCTGACAGGATGGAGAAAACCTACAGGCTCCTTTGACAGCAGTAATCAATAAGAAGTGAAAAAAATCTCACTCTGAGAAGCCCTTTTCCAGCTGGAAACGGCAACGAAGTCTTGAAGGTGAAACTCTGATTTTTAGCTGAAATTGTGAACGCAAAGGACCAGGAATCTGAGACCAGGGAAAAGGTTTGCAACCCAAGAATTTCTTGCTGCTCATCTGTGTGCACCTCAGCCAAGGGGAGAACTGCACTGTGTGAGGCAGTCCTCAAAAATGCCTTCCTCAGCCTGTGAGCTCTGAGGCTTTGCTTATTGTGTCCTCTGGGACTTTGACTCATAGAATTGTTGAGGCTGGAAAAGACCTTTACGATCATCTAGTCCAGCCATTAACCTGGCACCACCATGTTCATCACTAAACCTTATCACTTGGGGTGCCTCATCCACACTTTGAGACTTCCAGGGATGATGATTGCAGCACTTTCCTGGGCAGCCTATTCCAATGCCTGACCACCCTTTAAGTGAAGAAATTTTTCCTAATATCTAATCTAAACTTGTCCTGGTGCAACTTCAGGCCATTTTCTCTCTTCCTGTCACTTGGTACCTACCACTCACCACCACCTCTGGGCCCAGCTATACAGTCAGGTTTTACCCAGTGTGCAGCTGGTGTTATGAAAGATTTGCTGCAAGGGCTCACTGGAAGCTTCTCCGAAGTTCCTGCTTGCCTTACAAGAGATGGAGAGTTTCTCCAATTCTTGTGAGAGCCACTGGAAAATGAGGAGACGTAATCAAAACTAGGCAGAAGGAAGGATCAAAATTAGTTTTTTATCCTAACAGGTCTGGTTTATTTTTAAAAATAAGTAAGTCATTTCTATGGAAGAAAAAAAGTATTTTTCTTTCCAAATACATTTAATTGCCAAGCAAGTCACATTGAAAATGGCAATAACAATTTGTAATTACAAATGGGGATAGACAGAAATTCCCAGAGCACCTGGTTAATCAAAAAATAGAGGCTGAAGAGTGCATTATTTTTCATGCTGTATTATAGTGATAATGGCAAGTCATTCAGAAAACACAATAGGAAAAGTTAGGTCTAGCTGATATATTCTTGTTTTGTGATGCTGAGTAATTTTTAATATGGGCTCTTACTGTCGTCTTTGTTCTGCAGGAAGCAGTGCAAGCAAATAAATATGTCTGTATCCCATATTGCTGTTTTACTCACAACTTAGTTGCTTATTTGGTTGATATGGAGTTTTTATTCCCTTTATGCTAGTTGTGCAGCTAGGGAATTGGGTGGTAATAAAAACACAGAGCTCTTGCAGCACACTTTGTGCTGATACATCTCAGTGTTTCGTGCAGTATGTGATAACCTAACACTGTGACTGGGAAAGCAGTTTGCTCCCATGGTCATTTGGCTGGCAGGAGAACAGGGATAAGGATCCCCGGCCTTGAATCTCAGCATAGGGCTCCCCCTGTCTGACCATGCAGCCTGTGCTTTGGTTTTTTCACACAGCTGTTAGTGGTATTATTCCTCCTAAGGATAAGGGTTTAGATATTAAGCAGGTATCTTCCTGTCAGCACTAAATTAATTTTAAAGGGGAGATACAAAAATAGCACATCCTTTTGTATTAGATATCATATGTCCTCTGGAATCATCTTTGCCAAATGCTATTAATGGCTACTCAAGAGATTCATTCTATTATCTTGACTAGCTTATTTCTAAAGTAGTTTGACATTTTATTTGTCTGACTTATCTGTTGTTGTAGGGAGATATTGGTTTATTACCCTTTAGAAGGCTGAAATGTTAACCAGGAAATATGGGAGCTCTTTTCATTATTTTTTTACTATGAAATATGAACTCTCAGATTGGAGTGTCAGCTCTGCAGTAAAGGAAAATTCTGGCCTCGTGCTCAAGAGGTTTGGATTTGACTGCAGACAGTATCCCAGACCCTCTGTGGTAAGCTGCTTATTCCTCAGTCCTACAAGGCAGTTTTAAGCCCCTGCACACCTTCCCTCTCCAGTGGGAGATTGAGGTTGAGCTTTGTCTTCCTCTGGCGCTGCCAGGATCCCAGTGTCTGCAGTCAGTGTGAACAAGCACTGCAGGAAGGGAGCGGCCTGGAGTGAAGTTGGGTTCCTGCTCCCAGAGCAGACATAGCTGTGAACAGTAGGACAGGTGTAATTTAAAATAGTCACTGGTGTAGCTGCTGGATGTGTGCTGTTGGCAGTGTGAACTATAATGATAACAAAAACTCCTTTTACCTGGAGGAATTAGAACCATTTCTTATGGTCGTCTTTTAAACTGAACTTCTTTCTTCCTCAATAGTCTAGATATGCTTGACAGCAGCTGAAAGCTCTTAAATTCAGTGGCTTTGGGTGATTTTGTGGGGCTGTTCTGGTGTCCAGTCCTCTGTGCTTCATGGTATCCTGAGTCCATCTTCATGTGTGCGCACACACTCTCGATTCAGGAATGCAAGATAAATATTTTATTTTATTATGATCTTTGGGAGACTGTGTGTAGGAGGGGTTTATTGAGAGGCTAGGAGAAAGCTCAGAGTCTGATAAGCAGGGAAAACCAGTTGAGATGGATTTGCAGTATTTTGTGTGTGAGAGCACTATTTTACTTCGCATTACCATTTTGAGTCAGAGAAGATAAAAAACATCTGATTAATAGAAGCCTGGATGAAGACATGTGCTGCCACACATGTTTTTGGAGTCTGGTAAGTCCTGGGCTTGGCACACAAAAAAATCTGTCCTTTCATGAAGGAGCTTTCCTCATATTAGAGAAACCATAAGGTAAATGAAGCAAATAAGTAGAGCAGGCATGTATTATTAAGCAAGTTTTGTGACAGTCACCGAATACCCACATTTTCATAGAGTCTGAAACTAAAACCTGAGGAAGTAAATTGCTTTGTCTTAACAATATATCTAAGAAAGCTTTTGCTTTTTGAGGATAGAATAATAGAAGACTTTAGGCCTTCTTATAGCAAAGATAATTGTACTCTTGCTTATTTTAATTACATTATTATAAGTAGGTCACCCACATGCTTAAACCTGTGGAAAATTTAGGGAAGCTTAGCAACCTGGCATATGGGCAGATTCAGGGTACTTTCTTTTACAGTGCCTGTATTGCTCCAGCATTTTAGCATGGACTGCCTGCAGTCAGAGAGAACATCTACTTGTATTTGTTTTTTAATCTAGACTGGTGTTAGCACTTCTTTTCTGGGTCAACTGATTTCATTACAGACATGTTCGTGGCAGTCAGCTCTCTTGTAGCAGCAGTGATAAAAAGATAAAATCAGGCCTCTGAAAGCAATGGTGACAAGATTGGCTCAGAGTGGGTAAAGAGACTAAAAACAGGAACAGCTTCATGTGGGAGAGATGGTACTGAATACTTGCTTTCTGATTTAGGGTGTATTTAATGGCTGCAGAAGAATGAGGCAAAAGTTACCAACTCAGTTCCTGATTTCTTAAATGTGCGCGGCTCTTTTCCAGGTGCTCAGGATGCTCTGTGTTGTGTCCCTTTGGTACTGAAAAAGCCTGACCTTTGGTGTCATCTCACCAGCAGCAGAGCTCCAAGCACATTTGTAACAGCTCTTCCCCTCTTCAGCTGTTCTAAGTGGTGCACCAGAGCTCCTCTGAAAATTTGAGTAAAGGGCTCTTATGGAAATATTTGGCTGCAAAGATACAATGTGGAGCACTTGGGTCTGAGCTGGGTCTGTAGCCACTAGTACACCCGGTAGTGTAGCTGTAAGCTGGTCTTTAAATTCCTTGGAGACCCACAAGAAAAAGGGTAGTAAAGGTGACGCTAGTGGGTATAATACATTTGGAAAACACTAGGATTTCTGACCTTACGATTTTTCATGCATTGCATGTGTTACCAAAAGCAGTTAAGTGGGATTGCAGTACACAGAACATCTGTTTCAGAAAAAATCTCTTACCTCTGCTTTTTACACATTTTGTGTGTTCTGTGGTGAATTGTGCCACATTGTTAGTGTTATATCACTGTTACTTTTTTTTTCTGCTGAACTCCTCATGAATGGATGTGTAGCAAGAGGTCTGAGGGAGAATGCTTTGGATCAGCATTTGTTTGCCCTCTGGAGCTCTGCCAATGAAACCTGGGGAGACTGTGATGGTGAGGAGTCTTTCTGGAGTTCAGAAAAAGGGAAGGAAAAAAAGCTCTGTGCTCTGAACAGAGAAATTTGCACAAAGCACAGTCTGTGGTGGAAACAAATCAGGTGGAAATACAAGTCATGCAAGGTGGTTAGCAGTGCAATTAGTTCTTCCTTCCTTCTCCATGAAGCCCATTGTCTTTAAAAGAAAATGGCAGTTATTGGCAGGTTGAAGTTCTCAGTGATGTTCAAATTAGTAGGGTTTTATAAGCATGAGATGTGATATTTTCCATCTGTTACTAGAGCAGATAAACTCTTCTCCCTCTCAGTTTGACCAGGGCTTCACTAGGCACAGAGAAGAAGGAGCAAGGTAGTAAGGAGGCAGAACCTCTTTTTTATTTCTTAGCTCTTGGGTGTAGTCTTACAGTGAGGGATAGGAGCCACAGGAAAGCCCTGATCCACTGTCTTTTCCATTCAAAGACTTTCATCTATTTAAAGAGATTTGAAACAAACTTCAAACCTGCCTCCTTCAGTTAAGCTCAGGTCAACTTGGAAAAAAGAGAGATTAAAATAGTATTATCGTGGAGCACACCCTGCCTTTTGCTTGCTTGGTGTTGAGTAGCACAGTGTAACAGCCTTGTACATTAGCTCCTTGTCTGGTGTCATGAGAGATCTCCCTCTGGTTTCAACCCACAGATTGTTTTGGCTGATTGCTGGAGGTGCAAATGCTGTACTCTAAAGCCCTGCCTATCCCTATCCCCATTTCTCCTCAGTGCAGTGGATACTTTTCCTTTTCTGGTTTCTTCTGGAAGATCACAGATTGTCGTGGAGGTGACCTAAGTAGACAGTAAAGACTTGAAATGAAGCTGAAACAAAATTAACAAAGCTGTATGGAAAATTCATTGGATTGGAAAGTTTTCACTGTGTGATCTTAAGATCTGTCTATTTCTAGACTTTTCCTAAAATAAACTAGTTCAAATTAATTATATAGATATAATTAATTATATAGATATTATCCTCTATTTGTTCTGGGGTGAGAGTGTCTATGTAGAAATTGAACTCTTGAAATCACTTGAAAATATTCTGCAGTAGCTACTCTGATTAATTTCTAAGCATATCAGGACCTACAGCGCTTACAGCTGGTATTGCTTCTGTACCTCACTGCTTGCCTAAAGTAGTTCAGACTGTGCCCAGTAACGAGTCAGGTTCAGAATTGTGGCCTTTCATTTTATTTAAACTAGCACAAGCAAACAGTCTTCTCGATGCTCCATCTAAAAATGTGTTACCACAGATTGAAGCTCTGCACTGTGTGTCTGTGTGCTGACTCCACAAACCTCCCACCCTTTGCCACCATCTCTTTCATAACTGTAAAGTTTAAATGTGGAAACATCACTTAAGTCAGATAAGGATATTTGGCTCAGAAAATGAGAGGAGGAGGTCAGTGCATCCCATGAAGTGATAGATGAGGGGATGAGATGCGTCTAAAGGAAAAGACTGGGAAAAGGCAAGGGAAGAGTACTGAAGGAGAGAAAATTAGAAGAGAAGAGACTGGAGACAGGGAGAGGCTGTAAGGTTATGATGAAATGAAAATGAGTATTTGTTAATTCACAGGAATTGCTCTGTGACTTTGGATACTCTCTGCTTCCTGGCTTTCCTGCTGTGGTGTCCCTGTTCACTTCAGCAGAGAGCTTGGCCTTCATCCCTCAGAAGCTGCCATCTGTCATGGTCACCCACTGGCCTGTGAATTGTTTGTGCTGGTGTAAAGGCATGAACTGCGGAATGCGTGAGCTCTGCTGTCACGCAGGGGTTGATGCTGCAGCTCAGCTGGAGGCCAAATGGTAGTCTCAGACCCCAAAAAAGCCCCAGAGCAGCTCTCTCCAAGGTTCCCAAAGAAGGACTGCACGCCTCAGCCGTGCTGCAGCCAAGGATGGGGACAGAGTAGCAATATTTAAAACTGAAAGAAAAGAAATGCTGTTCACCTCTGTGGAGCTTACAGCTTCATTATTGTTTGAATGAAGTTCACAGAAATTTGGTGTGATAACTCAGCTATTTCTAGTATGTTTAAAACTATCTGCAAACATGTGAGCTGACCCTCACCTTTCATTCATGCTGAGGGAGAAGTGTGATACATATATTATACTATAGCACTGACCAAAATAACCCCAACGCTTTACACCAGTGGGCAGCTGGTGATTGTGATGGTCTGTTTCAGTGTCACAGTCTCCATGACAGAAACACAAATACATTCCCAAACCCAAGAAATAGTTACCGTTCATGAACAGCAGAGGGTTAGATTCAAAACCGGGGAAGTTACTGTAGCTTCATTAAAGTTGCATTTATTTATGTTTACATTATTTTATCAGCATGATCTCACAGCTCTAGTTGAGCGTGTGGCATCGAGAGTAACTGAGTCAGCTTAAGTAAGGTGGAAGTCCTCTCTGCTGGGAGGAGATGAGAGCTGGGAGGGAGAGTTAGCTCTCTTAAATCAGATGTGCATTCTGTAAAAATAATTATGTGGAACTACAGCCTTAATAGAGTGCTGCAATTTTATACCAGCTCCTGATGTGACTGGTAAATTGTAGCTAAAGTTTAATTTACCCACCACCCCCTGCTCTTCATGCTGACTGTCATAATTATGAAAGCTGCTCTCATCTGATCATGGTCTTAAGAGTTATCAGTATGAGGACTCTAAAGATAGGCTAAGAGTGAGTCATCTACTCCTTATAATGGATTTATAAACTAGGTGTGCCAGTAGAATTATCAAAGAAATTTGTCATTCTGGAAGTATTTTTCATAGTCCGAGTGCATATTACACTCCTATTAATTTAATAATTTAAGCTTACCTTTTCTGAAAGTGTGTCAATGCTGTTTGTAGTGGTTTTGGAAGATACAAGGTCTGTTTACAGCCTCAGTCTGATCATGTCTTTCTGTTGTTACAGAGCTGTTTGAAATGTTGTTTGAGGTTAAATCTCTGCAATTCCTTCATATCAACTGAATAATGCTTCTAGTGTATTGAGAACAGGTGTTTTTTTGTTGTTGTGGTGGGGTTTTTTTTTTGTTTGGTTGGTTTGGGGTTTTTTTGGGGGGAGGGGGGTTGGGTTTTTTTAATTAATTTTACCAAATGATTTTATCTATTGCTTTATAGTTTAATAGAAACTTTCTGAAGGACTGTAAAGAGCTTCACAGTAATTTCCAAAATTTTCATAATGTGCAGGTGGAAGATACTTGGGTTGTCCTAGGTTTTGGAGTTCAGGCAGGCCTTTAGTTATTTATTTCTGGACACGTCTGTGGCACAGATTCAGATATTCTTCACCATTTTGAATTTCTTTTGACTTCAGCAGGTGCTAGATCTAGTAAGGGAAGACATGTCACTATAAAATTGAATCAGAGACAGGAAACAGGCATTTGTCATATGGATAACTTTCAACAAGCTTGATTTCATATTACTTTTTGAAATGCAGCCTGATAGGATAAATGACAACAAATTAAATTCTGTTTAACAGACAGCAAATGAAATCCTGTTTTACAGTTACTGACCTCTTTTTCTGGTAGTATTCCTGCAGAAGTTGCAGTATTCAAGCCTAAATATAGAAAACAGGCTGCAAGCATGTTAGGAAGCTTTCCATAGGTATAAAGAGTCTTCTCCAAAGTGCTTTGAGTAATGAAGTCTTGCTAAATATGGGTAATTTTGCTATTGTCTAACTCTGTTAGAAATGTGAAGGGATAGAAAAATAGAAATTCTTCTGGCAGATGTTAGCCATGCCCTTTGATGTACATCTGGCAAGCCCTTGGACTTAAATTGCAATATCCTCACAGACATCAACATGCACTGGTTGATCAGTGCTTCTCTGCCCCTTGCCTTGGAAAACACGTAACTAATAGTGTTTGTTGTCTGAGCACAATGGGAAATCTCTGTAATTTTAGAAGTATTTATTGCCAAGGTCAACATGAGGTGGCATGCCAGCAAAGCCCAAGGAGGGCAGTAGATGTTATTGGGAATGGCAGAAGAGGATGGCCAGATTCTTTATCAGGAGGCTCTTTAATTTCAGCTGTCCCTGACGGTAAGTCTCTTCAGGCACGGGAGAACTCTCTTACAGTGTCTGGGTTAGAGGGGATAAAGCATGTATAGGAGAGCACAGTTTTCCTCCTCTTACCTACTGCATGTGGGCAAAGAAACCAGCAAAGCCCATGGAACTGCCACCTCCTGCTGAACCACCTCCTTTAAAATCCTTGGGCCACATAATTAGATATACGTTAGCAGAAATACATTCAGTAGTGCAAGGATACAGAAAAACATGTTCATGAAGATCAGTCATGCTGAACAGAGAGAAGTCCAAGCATTCTCTCTGCCTCCTTGTGCTGTGGGAAGCCTGTGACAGAGCTAATTGTGACAAAGCAAAAATTTGAAATCACATCTGGAAAAATGTCAAGATGCTTTACAGCCTTACTTGTAGTCAAGCAAGCAGTGAGCAGAAATTTGTGTAAGACAGCTACTCTTTTGATAACATATTTGTATTTATCACACCTATATACACGTATCTCTATTCCTGTAGAAAAGCAGACTGTGGAAACACAGTGTTCATTTCTTAGAATCCTTGAATTCAGTGATCCCTCATACCGCTTAAAGTTTCTGGATATATTATTTCCTTTTTTTTTTTTTTTTTTTTTTCTCCCATTCTCTTTTGTGCCTTTAAGAAAGAGGAGCAAAGGCCAAGTTTGGCAGCAGCCACTTCCCTTTTGAGAACCTCTGTTCTTTGCTGCATGTCAGATGGTGTTAGAGAATAGTTTCTAAACCAGATTAATTGAGTTCAAACAAAGTTCCCAAGCTTTGCAGAAGCTGTCAATTTGCGTTTTTATTTTTATTTCCTTTTTGACACAATCTAGTGTCAAAAAGAGTTCAAAATCCAATATGACAGCATGATGGGAAGGTGTTGTGCCTTCTTTCCAATTTAGAAGAATTGCTTTCCAAGTGAGAAGATCTCCAGCATCTCCAAGTGCTGTGAAGAATGCAGCAAGTACAAAATGCTCTGCAGTAATTGTCTCCAGGAGGCCTGGTGAAGCCTGAATTTGGATGTGGCTGAGCAAGTTGAGACCCTGCCCAATCTGAAATACCTCACAAGGTGGAACTCTAAGGAGCAAGTGTTCTGCTGTTGTATCTAATTTGCTAACAAGAAAACTATGTTTGCTAATTTTTAATGACTTGTTGCATTAGGTTTCCTTGCAAATCCTTTTCTCCCTGTCCAGTATTAGCTTCCTCTTGGGAAAGCCCTGAGCGTGAAAGGAAATAGGATTCCAAATAGTTTATTCTGGCTGATTAGTTCTTTGTCTTGGACACAGTTGCAGAGCTGCTGTATTCTGTTATGGTACTTATTCCTGTTGCTTGTAGTGGGGTTTGGTTCCCTCCCAGAGTGAATCTCCTGTTCATCCCTGTCCACCTGCAGTTGTTGGTGTGATGAGCCGTTTGGGCATAGTCAGGTTCCCTGAAGGAGGAAATGAAAAGCTTCCTGCAGGTTTTGTCAGTCTCTTGAGTACCCTCCACAAACTAACTGCTCACTTAAGATAGTGTTGTGCAGTCTCTAGACAATTTGAAATTCCTTTGGCTTCAGAGCTGGGTTTCAGTGAAGCTATATATGCAATTTCTTAACCTAAACTGTTGTTTAAACTTGTACTTCCCTAACAGAGCACAAAACCAGGCACTTAACTTTATGAATGTGTTTGTAGGCTTGAATGGTTACAAATTACAGTAGGTGCCAGCTCTTGCATTTGCCCCGTTCAGTATTGCTCAGTATTCTGGGTGGTGCAGAAGCTACTGTGTAAATCTTAAATCTTTGGCTCGGCAACAGAAGTGCCATGCAGTTAACTGACTGCCTGGTGTTGGCTATGCTTTGTCTACTTCTCTGATTTCGTTTGAGATTTGGTAACAGCAGGTCTGGAAGTGTCAATGACAGCCCCAGGTGTTTGCAGGCATATAGCCAGAGGTGTGAGCTTAAAAGCATGGATGTGTGTGCACACTGAATGCTTACACAATTCCATTGCATTATGAGTTACCATCATCACTGCCAATGGGGCTGCCAGGGTTTTATTTCATCGCACTGCCTCTCAAGGTGCCCTAAATGAAGGAAAGAATGACAACACCTAGACTCGGAAAGCGCACATTCTGGAGATTGCTCAGGAGGGAAGCGGTTGACTTGGCAAGTTCAATTTTGAAAGCAATCTTTTTCAGGGTACTGAAAGATAACAAGGGAGGAATCCTGCCCAAGAAACGAGACACTCAATTTACCAACTGTCAGACGTGTGGCATTGACTTTGAACAAAATGAACACCAGACTCTCTGAGGCTTGAGGTGTCAGTGGAGCCCAAAAATCATGTACACATACTTGAATGGTGCAGACAAGTAGCCTTTGTATGGCAAGGTTGCTTTTATCTCCTAAAGTAAAATAATGGCATCCATAAAGGTGACTTTGCTACAGGGAGGGCTTCCATACAATCTAGATATTGAAACAAATATCTTGAAGATGTGTAGTGTAATGAATTTTAATTAATTCCATTCCTTTTTCCATGGGAAAATGTCTTTCTATATTTTATAGCACATTTCACTTCAAATGCTAGTCTTGTTTGAAGGGTTTTCCAGTTTAGTTTGAGAAAATAAAAAGTGATGAGTGTTGAGAAAGGTACAATGTGTTGAGAAAGATATTCTGTCTTTTAGTCTTCATGTAGTGTTTTGAGGAATAGAATTAAAACCCAGAAGTTCGGAAAGGTTGATTAAGTTGTTGAGCTAGAACAGGCAGAAATGGTGGTCAAGTTCACAAGCATGATATCAGGTGGGATTTTTTTGTTGTTTGTTTTTGTTTTGTTTTTAAAGCCTCAGCTGTCCTGCTGCTGTGTTAGATCTGTGTCAGTTTGGTGAAGCTGACATCTTTATACTTCCCAGCTTAGAAGCTAGGTGTGTGCTGTTTCTGCCAGTTAGAGGATTTTGAAGGAGCTGCCAGGCAGGGGCAGAAGAGGTGAGAGGTGCAGGGGATAGCCCACTGCAGGTAAGAGCAGCTGCAGAATGGCCCCTTTCTCTCCCTGCCCGCTGTGTCCACTGGACCTATTGCTCTGGCTTCAGCCCAGTGATGCTGCTCCCAGCATGCGCCAGGCCTGGGAGTGAGCAGTGTGCTGAGTCAAACCATGAGCTGAAGCTGAGTGAACAGCCACAATCTGCCTCAAAGAGCTGATCTAACTGTGCTAATTCTGCCTGTGACGTTTCTTGAAGATAGATTTCTACAACGAGATGAGAGGCTTATCTACAGATTCCCAGATTCACCACTGCATAGCTCCACCGAGGACAAAGACGTGTGTTTCCTGGGGGTATCCGCACGTGTAAGGAAGGAATGGAAGGGGCTGTAGTCATGGGAGGGGTTGGCCTCTGCTCCCAGGCATCCAGTGACCAGATGAGAGGAGTGGCCTCAAGCTGTGCCAGGGCAGGTTCAGGTGGGACGTCAGGAAGAATTTCTTCCCTGAGGGGGTGGCCAGGCACTTGCATGGGAAGTGATGGAGTCACCATTCTTGGAAGTGTTCAAGGAATGGCTGGGGGCAGCAGTTAGTGCTGTGGCTTAGTTGACGTGGAATCATAGAATATTTGACATAGAAGCATAGAATGTTGTGGAGTTGGAATGGACCTTAAAGATCATCTGGTCCCAAGCCCCTGTCATGGACAGGAACACCTCCCACTAGATCAGGTTGCTCAAGGCCTTATCCAGCCTGGCTTTGAACACTTCTGGGGTTGGGGCATCCATGGAGCTCCCTAATCAACCTGTTTCAGTGCCTCACCACCTTCATGGTATTCTAATACCTAACCTAAATTTTCTCTCTTTCAATTTTGAAATTATTTTATTATTACTCCTTGTCCTGTCATCACAGTTCCTGATGAAGAGTCCCTCTCTGGCTGTTATTAGGTCAGAGGTTGCATATGATGGTCTTGGAGGTCTTTATCAACCTTAATGGTTCTATCTTTTATGATTTCAAATTACAATAATGCTTTAAAAATTACATTTTACAACATTAGCTTTTAATGACAAACTCAAAACAAAGCTGACAAATTCAAGGGGAAAATGCATTATTCAGTGGAAATTTAGATTATACTTTGATTTTGATACATTCCTCTGTTTCCAGCAGGGAAAAAACCTCCCACTCACTATGGAGGAAGGTGATTTTCAAGCCCTGTCTTGCAAGTTGGAAATTCAAATGCAGTATCGCTGTGGGTGCAGGTGAGAAAGTGAAACAGGACTTAAAATATGGATATGAACGACCCTTTGTGAAGTAGATCTAGGTAAAAAGTGAGATTTCAATCCTATATGCTGCCCCTCAGATCTTCCTTCTGATAGGGACTGCAGCCTAGCAAATTCAATGTTGAGATCAGATTATGACTGATGGGCTTTTATTTGCTTTACTGTTTCAATCTACAAAAAAGGGAGGAGGGAATACCTGGGGGACTACAGACCTGTTAGTCTAACCCTCTTCTGGAAGAAAAAGCTGGTTAGGGTTAGTTAGTCTGTGGAGAAAATTACACTGGGTGGTATTGAAAGACACTTAAAGAATAATACAGTCATCAGGTACAGTGAACATGGTTTCACAAGGGGAAAGTTCTGGTTAACTGATTTCATCTCTTTGTATGGTAAGGTTGCCTGCCTAATGGACAAAGGAAAGGCAGGGGATGTGTAATTTTTCTGGATTTTAGCAAGACATTGGATACTGATGCCTTCACAGGACCCTTCTGGACAAGCCGACCAGCTGTGGGATGAGGGGGTTCATGTTGTGCTGGGTGAGGAACTGGCTGAAGGACAGAGCTCAAGGGGTTGTAGTGAATGGGGCTTCATCTGGCTGGCAGCCGTTCGCCAGCAGCGCTCCTCAGGGTTCTGGCCTGTCCAGTTTATTTATCCCTCCTCTGACTGCGGGGTTTGACGGGACCATCAGCAGATTTGCTGACAGTACCGCAGTGGGAGGTGCTGTCAGCTCTCTGGAGGGACAGGAGCCCTTGTAAGAGGGACATAGGTAGATGGGAGCATTGGGCTGTCATTAATGGGATGAAATTTGGTGAGCTGAAATTTACCCGGATGCTGCGCCTGGGATCGAGGAATGGTGGGCACAAATATAAATTGGTAGACCTGTGGCTGGAGAGTAGCAGGGATCTGGGAGTGCTGGTTGGCAGCAGCTCGGCAGAAGCCAGCAGTGTGCCCTGACAGCCCAGAGGTCAAATTCCATCCTGGGGTACAACAAAGACAGCAAAAACAGCCCATCAAAGAGAGTGATCATCCCTGTGTATTCACTCTTGGTGCTGCCTCACCATGAGTACAGCATGCAGTTCTGGGCCCCAGAGCTTAAGAAGGATCCTTGAATGGATCCAGAGGATAAGAAACCTGGTAAAAGGACTGGTAGGAATGTCCTAGGAGAAGCGGCTGAGGGCTTTGTGTTTTTCACCTTTGGAGAAAAGGAGGCTGAGGGGCAACTCTGTTACTCTCTGCAGCTTCCTGAGAAGGGGAGGTGGAGAGGAAGGTGCTGATCCCTTCTCCCATGTATCCAGTGATAGGATGCATGGGAATAGCTCAGAGCTACACCAAAAGAGGCTTAGACTGATCATGGGGGAGCATTTCTTTACTGAGAGGATGGTCAAACACTGCAACAGGCTTCCAGAAAGGTGGTCAGTGCCCCACAGCTGCCAGTGTGCAAGAGGCATTTGGACAATGCCTTTAGCAGCATGCTTTGGCTTGGGCAGCCCTGAACTGGGCAGGCAGTTGCATCAGGTGGTTGTTGTAGGTCCTTTCCAACTCAAACAGTCTGTTCTGTATCCTTCAGATGTTACCTCCCTGCTCTTAAAGGCAGTAGTGTCACGAACAGGTAAAGCTGAGAAGCTAGTGCTAACAAGAGCACTGGGAATAGTGGGAAAGCACAGGCTGGACATCAGAAGTTACATGACAGAAGACTTACCCTGCTTGGGTTTGGAAACTGTCAGAAATGGGGAGATATGTGTGGTTTGGGATCGCATTTTGCTTGTTGACCACAAAAATACTTTTTTTAATTCTTCTCTTTTTTATTAAATGGATGTGGTTAGTGTGTGACAACTGTGACATTGTTTTGTGAAATATAGCCTTTAGCCTTCTTTCTGAAGGGATAAAAAAATACCCTTGTTGATTTATGGAAAAAAAAGTCTTAAGCTGTAGGTGACACTAGCAATGAAAATGTCAAGCTCTGTGCATGTAATACATAACACTGTGCTGTGTTTTCAGTGCATTTAATTGTTATGAGACAATACCAGGACTTTGGCTTTTCTGATTACTCATTTTGAATGCAGCTGTTCCTCAAGAGAGAGACAGTTTCCTATTCCTGGGGAGCAAAGTGCAGACATCCTGAACAGCTACAGCCTTTGACCTTCCTCCACAGAAGTCAGCAGGATTTGGTCATCTCCTATGGGAGAATGAGAAAACCTTAAGAATAGGAAAAAAGGGGAATTTTCAGCAGAAACTTAGGGGTTTTTTTTCATCAGTTATCCTGAGCTATCTGCTGAAAAGCTATTTTCTTGAGTAAAGGGATGTCTTTAACTTTCATCCAAGATATATTTATGTCCTGCCCAAATATTTTGTCCTTCTGCTTTTACTCTTGGAAAAAAAAAAATCACAAGATTGAAAACTTTCAACACTGAAAGAATATTTTACTGAGGAAGGATAACTGTGGCACTTCTAAGTGGCTTGCATGAGTGGCTTTTGCAGGGCATGTCTTTACTCTTCACCCCTTCTTACATTACAGCTCAGGGAAATAATGCTGAATGCCTTTATTCTTTTCTTGCCCATTGTCCTGCTTTTAGCTGCAGTAGTTACTTTTCTTCATGGTACCTGGTACAGTGCTGTGTCTAGGGTTTAGTGTGAGAAGAATGGTGAACACACTGATATTTCAGTTGTTGCTATGTAATGCTTACTCTAAATTAAGGACTTTTCAGTTTCCCACACTCTGCCAGCGAGGAGGTGTACAACAAACTGGGAAGGAGCATGGCCAAGACAGCTGATCCAAACTGTCCAGAGGGGTGTTCCATACCACAGCATGTCAGGCTCAGGATATAAACTCGGGGAGCTGGCCTGGAGCCAGTGATCACTGCTGAGGGATGGGCTGGGCAGAGCTCAGTGAGGGGGTGATGTGCTGTGCATCGCTTGTTTTTTGCGGGGCTTTTAATTCCCCTCTTTCTCATTTCCATTGCAATTATTAGTAATGCTTTTATTATTTGCATTAGTATGATTATAATATTTTACTTTATTTCAGTGATTGAAATGTTCTTCTCTCAACCCAAGGGTTCTTTTTTTGTGTTTTTCTGCTTCTGTTCCCAATTCCATCAGGGTAGTTGGGAGGTGGGAGTGGCAGGCAGCTGTGTGGTACATGGTTACCAGCTGGGGTTAAACCATGGCACCTGTACATTGGCAGAAGATGAACAACTAAAATTTGTTTTTCCTGGGAAGAAGTCTCCCTGTTCAGCAAGGAGTGAGGTGGCTTGTGTGAATCAGGTCATTACAAGAACTTGCATTAAGCTAATAGAAGATCATGGAATTGGCTTAACACTTCAGCAGTTTTATTACTGGAATTGCAGAGCTGAATGCTCAACAGAGGGATGAGATCATCCTGGTCTTGCATTCTGCCTCAGCCTCCACTCAGAGATGGCAGAGCATTGTCAAGAACAGGGGAGACTGCAAATGGACGTGCCAGAATATCATCACAGCCAAGATACGGTGCCTATGTAGGAACAGGCAAATGACAAAAATACCACCAGTAAGTAATAGTGGAGTTATTTTTGGAGTCACTTCTGACTCTCATTTGCTAACTTCATGGAGGTTAAATCCATTAATGGATGGCAAGTTACATCCAGCTGACTGCTAACATAGCTGCTTTAATTTGGCATTCCCTAGTTGTCTTACATGGCTCTATAACTGCAGCAGGATGTCTGGTCCAGCTGTTTAATATTTTTTGTATAAGGTAATGTGCATAGTGTTACCATTAAATCTGATTTATTCAGGGTTTTGTTAAATTTTGGTGTTAAATCGCTGAAACACGGATTTAGTTTTTGTTTGTTAAACTCTGTTACGATACAGGAGCTGAGTTCTGATTAGCAACTTGGCCGAGATAATTTGCAGACACCTTTTACAGAAGTGTAAAGTATTGGTTGGAAATAAAATTTCAGTCTCAGGCTGCCATGGGTCAGTCATTGTAAAGACAGTTTAAAAATAATGAAAACATTCTCAATGGCTGAAAGTTTTGAATTAAGTATAAGAATTATAAATGTTAATAATGGATTTCCCAAGTCGCTTATGATCAGATTTATGAAGATACTGCAGTATTTAAAGGTGCAGGTAGATGTTTTATGGAAATAACAAACTTAAATGTCATTGAGGGCCTCAAAATGAGATTTTATTTTTTAGCTATTTTGGCACTTTGCCTGAATCTTTTTAATGAGGCACAGTTTGCTAAGGGAAAAGGAAGTAGCACTTTTGAAAGTTGAACTCTGCAACGTGTTTGAAACTGTTCTTGAAGAATCAAGAGATCTATTACTGCTGTACTTGTTTCTGAAAATTGTGCATTTAAGGCACTTCTGTAAAAGGCAAAGGATAACTTGTATCCTGTTAGAATTGCAGGAGCAGGTTTAAGACCAGTGGGAAAACTTGCTTTGAGGTAGTGAGGAGTAGTGATAGGATCTGCCAAGCTGGGAAATAGGTAAGATTTCCTTATTCCTTTACCTAAAACAAATGTTTGGATTTATTATCATTTTATTGATTAAGCTGAAAAATTGGAGACTTTCCCTTTTGTAATTTCAACTCAAACTATGCAGTGCAGTGTCTGAATAGAAAGTAGGATAGCAGAAAAGAGATTTAAAAATAATTTCCAGATAGCTCTATATAAGCACTAAAAACAGAAATAAAGGAGATTTTACAGTTTCACAGTAGCATCAAGCAATGAAAATCAGTCAATATGAACCAGGTTTATAGTATTAAAACCTATCAGCGCATAGTTGGAAGTAAAACAAGTCCAAATTCACAGTAAGGAAACAAGATGGAAAAAAATTATCTGATTAATGGGAATATTTTAAATAAGTATGTGTGTCTATGATCTTTTATTAAAGAGAAAATCCATTAAATTAAGCTTAATTTGTTCACCAAAGTCCAGTTCTATATGTTACATAGTGGGAATGTGTGGTAGATTCACCCTGGCCAGCAACTGAACACCTGCTGGCCAGTTGCTCACTGCCTGCAGCCCCTCTCCAGTGGGATGGGGGAGAGAATTAGAATTGGGAGAGCAGAAGTCAGAAAAGATCAGTTTGGGTGAAGCAAAACTTTGTGTGCTCGCAGAGAAACCAGGAGCTCCTTCCCAGCAGCAGGCAGATGTTTGGTCCCTTCCCAGGAGGCAAAATGCTTACTTGGGAAGGCAAACGCTCTAACAGCAAACCTGAAACCAAACCCCCTCTCTCTTCCTCCATTCCCTGAGCTATCCTGCTGCCCACAACGCCACGGGCTGTGGCAATCCCTTTGGTCACTTGGGCTCGTTCGTCCTGGCCGGGTCCCCTCTTGACTTCCTGCCCAGTGCTCAGGGTGAACATTGCCATTGCAAAGGGATTTTGCCTGGTTTTCCTCCAGCGTAGTTGCTGCTGGAATTACTGTGCCTAATGGCAACTAGAGGAAGGTGCTGCTGGTGGCTGCAGCTGCTGGAAGTTTCTGCAGTACCATGGCGTTTTTCACTTGGCCATTTTGCCAGAATTCACCATTTTCTTGGATCAGCTGCATTCCATATTAAATCCATCAAGACGTCTATCTTTCTGGTCACAAGCTGGAGTTGTGTTGCCATTTTCCATTGCTGGAGAGGCTTGATTTTTGTTGCTGATTTATTTTTACCAACAGAAGTTTTGGAGTTTTGTTAGAAATCAGTTCCCAGGGTGTACTTTGCTCATGGGATGGCATCTACATCCCTTCAGCTATGGCCGAGGTCCCCTCTCTGACTTTAGGTGAACACATTTCAATTGCAGCTAAGGGCTCTAGATCCTCAGCTTCTTTATTGCCTTCATTTGGGCATGAAGTCCACGTCCTCATGCACGTGAATCTCGTTCTTTGGAATAGCTTAATTTTTGGAGTTGTAAAGATCCCTTGTCTTTCCAATGGTGACTGCTGCTTAAAACAGAGCTGGACACTCAGTGGGCTGGGAAGTTCTGTTTCCAGTGCACAGGCTGTGGTTTTGGTCAAAGTGCACAAATTGGGGCTTTAGAATCAGTTTTGCAGATGTGCAGGGGGCAGCTCTGTCAGTTACCTGTTGACATTGCATTTAAATAAGGCATTTGCTAATTTTTGCCAACCCTAACGGTGGCTTTGGTTCTAAGTGTTTGTATTTTTTTTTCCTCTTTGAAATTAGAGACTCTGTTATATATCTCTCTTTTAATCTGAGTGGACATCTATGTCTAACTTGAGTTTATTTCTTCCTGAAAATTCTTATTTTAGAATGATAAAAGCATATAATAAAGAGTAACAGATTACTTGTAACTTGTACAGAGTATCTCTCAGAATACCACAAATATGGAGCTCTTGAAAGCTGAGAACAATTTTATACTATAACCTTACTAATACCTTATCCCTGCCCACTCTTTTAATGGAGGCAATCTGTTTTTAAAGTTCTAGAGATGTGTTTAAAGTTGCTATTTCAGTTTACATTTTCATATTTTCTTTTGCCTGAAGCAGCTGATATCCCCCGAATCCTGAGCAGGCTATTTGTGTGTGAAGAAGCCTTATGGCTCTGCCTGTGTAAACAGAATTTGAGTTGCTTCTGAATGCCCAAGCAGTGCTAGAGTTAGGTAAATAAACTAAGTACATTAATTGCTCCTACATCCCTTGAGTGCTTCCACTTTGTAGGTTTTACAGGAATGTTAATGTATTGTAATCCATTATTATTTGCAAAATTAAAATTTTCTTTCTTTGCCTGCATCTGCCACTGTTAATTCAGAAGCTCTAATAAATGCATTAAAAGAGGGAAGTAATAAGCAAAAGAAGGCCCCTCTGGGAATGTATAATTTTACTTTTTATGCTGTGTTGGAAGAAAATAAGCAGTGTAAACATGCAAAGTTAGCACGCCGCTAAAGTGAGACTACAAAGGAAAGTCATAAACCCCTTCTGTGGCTGTTGCACTTGGATTTGTTATAAAAATAGGATGAGACTCACTGAGTGCAGTGATGTGCTGAAAGCAGGCGTCAGACTTGCATCCAAGGATGGGCCTATGTAGAAGCTGTGAGCAGTGTCATGCATTGGGATGGGAAGCTACCCATTGGGGCACACTGTCATTTTTGTCAGGGAAAATGACAAACCATCAGAAAGCTGAGATTCGTAAAGGAAAGAGGGAAAATCACAGAAGAACCTGTATGAGGACACAGTATATCAGTAAGAATAAAGAGATGAAACTTGTCAGGGTGAATGGTTTTGATTTGAAAACAATTGCTTTACTGCCTTTTGGGAGTCGGCTGATACTAAACATGCATTTCTCCTATTAATGCGAAGTGTCAGAGGGCAGCTGGAGGTGTCAGATACATGTTTTGTTTAGCCATTGTACGACTTCAAGGGTGAGCATGAGATAGCCCACGACAAGCTGAGTAACTGGGATAAGTCAGAGATTCATAGAGATTCAGGCAGACTAAAGGAAGAAATTGGGATTGGAGCAAGATGGTGGAAAAGAAAGTGGACAGGGAGTGGGTGTTTGGGGAAGCCCTTAAATGGAAAAGTTTTTTTGCAAGGCTGGGCTCAGGCAGAAATAGGAAAAGCTGAGCTGCCTGGAGGAGAAGAAACATTTGGAAGCAGCAAGGCCACCCAAGAGGAGGCAGGAAGATATCTACATATAGGGAATGTACAGGGGGGCGTGTGGCAGGAGAAGCAAATGTGCTAAATTCCCTTTGGTAGCATTGTCCTGTATCCTGCAGGGGCTGCCGTGCAGCGGGTGATGCTGGGCTCAGCACCTCACTGCAGGGGACACACCTGAAGGCTGTGGCCTCCTCCCCAGCCTGGCTCCCCAGCCAGCCTTGCCAGGCCTCACAGGGATGCTGCTGTCCCCTCTGCCCAGGGAGCAGCTGCAGGAACACTTGCAGGCAGAAGTGCCAGGGCACAGGCTCTAAAGGCAGCTTTATAGGACAGTAGGGCAGCTAAATAGCAGCCCTGGGGACAGGAAGTGAGCCTTTCCCAGTGGGTAGGATGTGACAAATGTCCCGTTGTTTCAATGAGATAATCTTCTCCCATTAGTCTAATCACTGTAATTAGTCAAGCTGTCCTCCCTGGTGATGTCCCCTGGGACGTGTGTTTCGAAATTTTCCTCCTGTTAGCGCCTGGAGGGTGCTGGATTTGGGAGTAAAGAAGAGCAGTGCTGTTGTTATCCACCCTAAGATGAGAAATCTGAGCAAAAGGGGCAGAGTACGGCTTTGAACAATCACAACAAAAGGATGTGATGTGATGATTTTTGGCGGAGTGTGGGTAAAAGTTAGGAAAGAAAGAAGCTCATTGCGCTGAATGGGAATGCATATATTTGTACAGGGGCAAGGAAGCCTCTGTTGGGATATTTGTTTCATGGTTTCTTCCCTAAGCATACAATCTGCTGGAGCACTGTAAGTCTACAGCTGTTAGGGTACTTCCAATCCAGAAACAGGCATGTTCAGTAATACGGGTTTTATGCAGGCATGAAGCAATTGCAGTAAAATAAAGGAGGTTCTTTAATTTCATGAGGCTTAAAAATGTATATAGTCCACAAGACCGCACAAATCCCTCTTGATTTTCTAATGTGCAGCAGCATTGGGATTTGCAGAATAAATGGAGCTAATCATTTCTAGGAGCTGGTCTGATCCATTGCTTGAGAAGCTGAGAGCTCAGGCTTGTTCCCTTGAGTCATTTGTAACTCCTTTCTTCTGTCTTAAAATGTTAATACACAGAGCTGTGGAACTTCATGGCTTTTGTAAAGCTTTGTGAATTGCTGCAGTGAAAGATTGTCCTCCATAAAGTATACAGTGTTATTCCTAGGCTCCTGGGTTATTCTCCTACTCCTCCTTTTGTGTGTGTTGGGCTGAAGGGCTGAATAGCAATCGTTGAAGCCTTGAATATTTCCAATGAATTATGGAAGAAGAATGGAAGAATAGATAACTTTCCATTAATGTAGGTAAGAAACAGATATGCATAATAGTGAACATAAATGTGTACTTGCCAGGCTTTCAGGGAGCATAAAAATTGCTATTAAAGTAGAACAAAACAGCTTTAACATTAAGTAGGGCTTCTGTGTAGGAATAGGATAAATATCAGACTGTGAGTAACTGCAAAGCCTCCCTGAAAAACGGCTCTAGAAAACACTCACGTGCCTTTCCACTTATGTCCCTCGTTCATTAAAAAGCATCAAATGCGGCAAATCTGCTATCAGCAACATCTGTTTCCTGAGTTCTGTTTAGGAGATGCTGATCTACATTTAGTTATATTATTGTCTCACATCCAGAAACGTCCCGTTTTGGCTCCTTTGAAGAATGTACCAGCAATGCTTCTGCTTCCAGAGAGGTACCTCATCATTCTGTAGCTTCTCCACCCCTCCCACTGGTGTGTACACAACGATACAAAGTGTTTCTTCCAAGTTCAACAACTAAGCTGGTTTATGTGCGGACTGAAAACTTTAGTAGGCAGAGAAAGTGCTTTTAAGCAGCAGCTCTGATTTTTAAAAGCAGCTGCAAAAATGTCTCCCAATGATTTCTTAGTTTAGCCAGGGAAAAAAAGAAATATATTCTCATCTTTTAGTGTGTTATAAAAGTTTATACTAACATAATTCTAACGCAATCAGTAACAATGCAGAGCTGTAAAATAAGTATAACACGATGGAAACAAGCATAATGGTCCTACTTACCAACCCAGAGCTAAACTTTCAGCATAAGCATGAAGTTTGGTATTTTTGGTCCATCAGTAACACTGTTTTGTATTTAAAACTTAGTACATTAGAGTACTATAAAATCACTGTGACTCCTTTGCATATCATTAGCATTGTAGAGATCTGCTGCTGTGTCTGGCTGATGGATTAGACACTTTTAGATCATCATTGCATCTCTGCCATTGCTGGTGCTGTCTGTATCTGTAAGAGTAATTCTGGCAATAAGCATTAAGTGATATCATCACTCTTCCAGATAGTCTCTGGAGAAGCCAAGCAATGATGTCATGTCTAAGCAGTCCTTTAATCCCAGATGTATCTTTTAATGTCCTGATTTACATGTGTTTCTGCAGTAGTGTGAGGAATCACATTCTACATGAGGCTGTCAGCTTTTCAAATTCAGCAGTAGAAGTACTTTTCAAGAAAAGCTGTATTTTTTAGATTGGAGTCTATATAACCACATACATATCATACACAGATATGTTAGGATTAGATTTTTTAATTTGTCCGGTTTTCTCATACCCATGTCCCAGTCCTAAAAAAATGTTAGATGAGATTAGGTCGAGAAGGTTTCTTGGATTGAGTTTTTTTGTGATTTGTTTGCTTGCTTGTTTATTAGAACTTTTCAATGCTAGTAGCAGCCTTAATTCAGTTGCATTTCAATTGCCAGAAATGCTTTTGCTGAAATAATTGACTTCTTTTTTTAATTCAGCACACTAATATAAATTATATCAACGAAAAGACAATGTCATTGCTATAGGCTCTGCCTGTGATAGCATTAACTGCTTCAGTTGTGCCAAGATGGGTTGTACTTGCATAATGATACCAGCAAACCATTTCTGAAGCAGACCTTGCCTGAGGCACATGCTTCACTTTACATAATGCAAATAATTCCACTGATTTCTGAAATTATTTATAAGACAAAATCTTGGCCCCCTCATTCCACAGACTTCAGTGGAGCTAAAAGCCACCCACAAGGCATAAAACATTTTCAAACTCTGAACTAGAGCTGATAGAGTCCCTGGGGCTGCAACAGAATTGATCTTTTTGATATTGAAGAAGAGGTGAGACTTGTGGGTAAACTGCGGAAAACTTAAGAACTGAAGATGTAACTTATTATTCATGTGAGAGAGAAGGGAATGAGCAGAGACTTGCATAAAAGCAATAACATTGCCAAAGGGATGGTCTAGGAAAATGGCCTTTAAAGCAGTATTTTGGATAAATAACGGTGGAACAAGATTGAATCTGTCAAGAGAGTTTTATCTCTGCAGATGACAGGATGCTATGGATGGCCTCTTAGTGACACTGTGTGGAAACCATCTGCCAGGTTAAGGTAGAGCTTAGGTACAAGATTGAAGAATCAAGAGCAAGGTGAAGATGATACTCAAGTTATGGGCTGAGGCAATAGGAAGATGGTTATTGTTCAGAAGTCATAAGGAAAGAAGATAATGGGTAGGAGAGTCTTTGGAAGAACATGAAGATGTCTGCTTTAGTAATGATGAGTTTGTGGTAATTGCTAAACACACACATAAAAATATGAGAAAGGAAGCTGAGATTTCCATTTGAACAGACGGTGTGGTGTTTTGGAAGTCATCAGGCAAGCTGAAATTGTGTTTGCAAATGAGAAGAAATGTGGAAGGGAAAGAGAAGGAACGGAAAGGAAACAGAGGCCAGTGAAACTACAAAACTGAGGTGTGAAGCACGAGGAGAGTCCAGCAGAGGACACACTGAGGTAGCACTTGGGGAACCAGGAGCAGGATGCAGAGGATGTTGTCTCTGAAGATGTGAAAAGAAACAGCACAACAGCAGAAGCACAAGCATGACCAAAACTACTGAAGTGCCTGACTAAGAGGCTGTGGAGTTACTGTTAAAAGTATTTCCCATTGACTGTAAGAGCATAAACCAGATTTTATAGACTTGCTTCCTTGGAAAGGAATTCTAAATTACTATTGTGGTCATTTCAGAATGGCTGATGTGTTTTGGCGTGGATTTTTCAAGATGGGAGGGACCAAAGCAGGTTTGAAGTTTTATTTTGAAGGGAAGGATGCAAGGAGAGAAGGTTGCAGGGGAGATCTGAGATCAAGGAGATCACCCTCATAAACAGAGTTGGTTACAGCAGGAGACCTTTTTTGTGCAGTCATCAATAAATGATCCCTTGAACAAGAAAATTAATGATCTGAACTGTGACTGAGAAAGTTACATTGGACCAGTCACTGAACTCTGTGGTCTACAGTGTGCGTTTAACAAGAACTTGGCCCTTTAAGTTTGACTACTTTCGCGATCTCTTTGAAGCAATGTATGTCCAACTCTGGGTGCATTTGAAAGCTCTTTATTCTGGCATTTGGAAGGCATGATGGACATGTGCATGAAACCCTCAGGGCTAAAGCAGGGTGAGAGCAGTGTCTTCCTGATGTCATGCATCAAATATTGCATGGGACAGATTGAGCTGCTGCAAATGCCTCATGAATCTCTTAACCATCCAGGAATTATTCCATGCTTTTTTGGTATCTGAGGCATGTGTTCGTGCCTCAGCTGAGAATGCTTGTCCTGTGCCCCAGGAGACACAGGGCTCTGGTTTTTCTCAGCCAGTTTTGCACTCCTTTCTGCAGTATCACTGCTACAAGTTAGTTCACTTACTTTGCTGCTGTGATCCTTTTTAAAGTATGTTTTGAATAGATTTAACTAAGATTTTCATCCCCTCTTAATACAGTCAGCTTGCTGTGTTCAGATGGGCCGACTGGGGCATTGCATTGGTACAGATACAGACAGAGGCTTGTTGAATGATGGTGTGATGAGAGTGGTTTCAGCTAATTAGCACCCAGGTTTCTCTTCTTTTTACTTTGTCCAAGTGAAAGCTGTAATGGGCTGTCCCTGAGGACAAGTAGATAACAAGTGTTTCCTGTCGATAAACACCTCTGGAAATGCAGTGACTGTGTTCAGCCCTCGCTGAGCTGCTCGGCACCTGTGAGCAGGAGTGGGACTGACACTTGTGTTTCGAGTGCAGAGTACTCTGGGTAGCAGAAACCCTAATCTTGAACCTCCATATTGCTGCATGGAACAAAGGCCAGTGTAAGAACAAACCCACCCCATCCCTCCATGGGTATTGTGTCTTGCTGGTCTCTTCATGAGCACTGATTTGCAATGAAACAACCCAAAGGCTGACAAAAGAGAGCTTTGTTTGCTTTCTGCTAGCTTAAAGAGAGACAAGGAGAGACTTCTTGACACACTTGCCGTCACTGTCTAGACCTCTTGTAAGTTTTATCTTCTCTGGCTGCAGAGTTTGTGAGGTGCAAATCCCCTCTTCTGAAAATGCTCTGTGGTTTCCATAGGATGAAATCACTCCCTGCAGGTAGGCAATGACTCCTGATTTACAAAAGTGTTCCTGTACCCAGGTGGCTTCAGATAACTTCGTATTCTAAAAGGTGTGGCAAGCACCAGTATGGGCAAAGAGGCCAGCCTGAGCACTCACTTGCCCTACACTGGGGTTTGCTGCCCTCGCTGTTGTGTCAATGGGACTGTAAATGGGGCTGCACCATGAAACTAGAGCATCAAAATGATGGAGAGTCAGAAACGTGGCAGAAGGTGAAAGTTTCTTTTGATCTTCAAGTGATCCAGTTCATTATGTGGTCTCACAAAACCTTTACATGTGAGTAGCTAAGGTGCTAAATTGCAGCACAAGGAAGTGAATGAAGGAACAGGGACTTAGGGTGCCCTTAGACACAGCACAACAACTGCCAGATCAGATCAGTTTTCTACAGTACTATTTAATTCCTCCAGGGGGTTTCTGGCAGCATCCAAAACCTGATAAGCACCTAATTTAGGAGTCAGTTTATTACAAATACTGAAGGATGCATTTAAAACCTAATCACTGCACCTCTCTTGTGCCATGGTTTGAAACCTGAACTACTTTTGTAACATTATAAGGTATGAGTATCAGTAAATGAGGTCTTCGAAAAACCCCAACCACCCCACAGAACCCAACCACAGAATCCCCTGGGACCAAACTTCTGTATTATGTGGGTGAAGCTGCAGAAGTTGACGATGCCTGTATAAATTCATGGAGAGAATTGCTTTGGGGAAAGTCCTTTTTCCTTTATGTAGGGAAATCAGTCTCCCAGAAACCATGCATTTGGTGTGGTTGTGACTCCTCTTTATCCTGAATGCTGACAGTCTCTTGGGACTGAAGTGTACTGTTTGTTCACCCTTTTAGTATCAAGGTGTGCATCACACTGATGTTTTCAGAATGAGGGGAAAGATTGGGGAAGGCAAAGAAAATGTTTTCCTTGTAGGTGTCCCTATGGAAAAAAGCCATTATGTCTTTGTTCTTCCCTTGTACTTTCCACAGGCATCTTGTTTTCACAGTATTTCTCAAAACATTTCTAGGTCAAATCAATCTTTTTTGCACCAGTTTTGACCTCACTCTTACTTATTTATGTGACCAGCTGTTCTCAAGATAAGTGATACAAAAGAGGTAAGGAAAGAGGAGAAAGAGCAAAGGGAGGGAGTAACAACTTTTCTGTCTTCTCTGCCTCTGTGAAATTGCTCTGCAGCAAATAGCCTGAAGGATTGCTGGCATGAACAGTCACTCATGAGCACAGCTAGCAGTATCTACCTCCTTCCCAGGTCCTTAGCTGTGCAGGGTCCTGAAGATGCTCTCTGTGGGGTGCAGCCAATATATTCTTGCAGCTGCACAGGCAGGGGATGATCTTGATGTGCTTCAAATGTTCCTTCTTAACTGTTCCTCGCATGACATTGTCATCAGACACATCATGCTTCCAGTTAAAGGAATGTGTCTGGAGTGCATGGTCTCTCCAAACATCTTCCTTTGTTTGCAGAACCATGTTCCTCCTCAGTCTTGTATCCCTGGGGAATGTATCTTGAAAGAAAGATTCTGTTTCCTCCTACATAATAGTAATAATGATAATTCTTAAGATTAGAGCCAGCCACTTATGGTGGTTATCTTAGCAGATAAGGAGAGTGAGCATCACCAGACATCCACAAAAGCCCAGACACCTTCATAAAGTGTGAGTTTTGTGGATGGTGGAATTGACCTCCAGAGCACCATGTGCTGCCAGAGATAATTTCTGGTATCCAAGATTTCCTACCCTGTTCACAAAGTTTAAGAAAAAGAAGTAGGATTATCCTGACTTTACGGATTAGATTGGAAGCAGAGTAAGTGTTAGTTCTATGTGTCAGAACCAGGGTTTGAAACATAATCATCTGAATCTCAGACTGGTGCTTTAGTCTCTAAAAAGGACTGATGTTCTGGAGAGGAAAAGCTTGCAGCAGTCAAAGTTACAGCTTTAGGGAAGTGACTGGCCGGAAAAATGGGTGTTAGCCAAATGTTTTTCATTTTTGTGTTTGTGTGAGAGAAGCTGTGCATGCTAATTTGGTAAAAATTCAACTTCATCATTTAATCAGAAGTTGTTGTTGTTATCTCAAAACTTTGCAGCACTCCCACATTTCTCCTGACAGCTTGGGCTGTGTGGCACAGACAAGCTAGGATAGTTTAAATGTCAAAATATGCTTTACATTCTTGTGTGTGTATATATATCGGTGCATTATTGAGTAAAATAAAACTATGCAGTGTGACAGATTACATTTCTCTAATTGTCATCATTCTTTAAAGGAATTTGTGGCTGTCAAGAGAAATTTGCACTTCTAGAAGCGTGGGGAACCTTGGAGTCATCTATGCTGAAAATAAGGCCAGGCCTTGCTCTGTGTATCTCTTTCTCGAACATTGCTGGAGGTGGCTGAGCTGATTGGAATACATTTGGGTTTGAATGCTTTCGCTTGCTTAGCTAATTACATAGCAGGCTGTATTTCACACAGAACTCTGACCATTTTTCTCTCTTTATCAATGATTTTTACTGTTTGTGGGAATAAACCAGCTGAGGGAGCTGGTCCTTCACATGTTCCTGCTGGATGGCCCCTGCTGCTGTGATGTTTGTGGAGAAGGAACTGGTGCACCCCAATGAGTTAGAAAAGGTTTGTGTTCTCTTTTTGGAGGTAGATGTGATTTTAGCAGTAGGCTGGAACTGGGAATCTGTTAGCAAAATTCTGCTTAACCTGGAGAACTTGGACCAGCTTAGCAGAAGTTAAAGAAGCACTGGTTTCTCCAGTGCTTATGGAATGTTGCAATAATGCTGGAACATTTTTGCTGGCGGACAAGAGGCTGACATGACCCAGAATTGTGCACTCACAGCCCAGAATGCCAACAGTGTTCTGGACTGCTACAAAAGCAGCGTGGCCACCAGATCCAGGGAGGGCATTCTGCCCCTCTGCTCTTCTCTGCTGAGCCCATGTGGAGCCCTGCATCCAGCTCTGGGGTGCAGCACAGGAAGGACACGGACCCGTTGGAGCAAGTCCAGATGGGGCCACCAAGATGATGAGAGGGATGGAGCACCTCTCATACAAGGAAAGCCTGAGAGATTTGGGATTGTTCAGCCTGAAAAACAGAAGGCGTTGGGGTGACTAACTGTAGCCTTCCAGGACCTGAAGGGAGCCTAGAGGAAAGATGCAGAGGGGCTATTTACAAGAGCATGTAGTGACAGGACAAGGGCGAATGGGTTGAAACTAAGACAGAGTGGGTTTAGATTAGATAGGAGGAAGTTCTTTGCTGTGAAGTGAGGGTGATGAGGCACTGGAGCAGGTTGCCCAGAGAAGCTGTGGATGCCCCATCCCTGTGAGTGTTCAAGGCCAGGCTGGATGGAGCTTTGAGCAACCAGGTCTAGTGAAAGGTGTCCCTGCCTGTGGCAGGAGGTTGGAACTATGTGATCTTTAAGTCTCTTCCAATCCAAACCATTCTATGATTATTGCATTGTGTGTGTCAGGCAGGCTGAAGTGGTGTATGCACATCACCCATGGATGTACTATTAGGAGGTTGCTACTAGCAGCCACTGAAGAACATGAGAAAGAAAATGAAGTAGTTACAAGAGGCAGATTGAAACAAAGATGACTCATCTGATGCCTTAACCATAAATGTCACCAATAATTTCTAGCTAGGCAGAAATCAACAACTGCTGTTCCAGTTGGCTTTCCTATTTCCTCTTAAAATATTTAATTTTGAGTTTTGTTTACTGTGCAGGAACAATCTTTTGTGTGCTGCATAGATCGAAAGCCATATATTGTCACTTAAGGGGACAGTATCCCCACCAGGAATGCTGGAGGTGCCAACCTTGACACTGAAGTGTCTACTGTAATTAACAAGCTCAGATTCTGGAAACCTTAAAATGATGTGCTCTGGTGGTCAGCTGGATCTCTGGGTTAAGAAACATGGTTCAAATGGCCAGTTGCATGTAGGAAATGACAGACAGACAGCAGCAGGGGCTTCAGCAGCACCTCAAGGTCCATGTTAACACCTCGTGTTTGGTGTGTGGTGGGGTTTGTTTGTTTGTTGCTTGTTTTTTGTTTTTAGCAAATGCATGTCATTAGTCAGGGATTGCTGTATTGGTTTCCCCAGATTCCTTTACCTGGTTAGACACTCTGTTGCTTTGAGAGAAAATCTGGAATCCAATGCCATGGATGGAATACTCTTTCCTTGTCCTGCCTTCCTGCATGCAGATGGATGTCCTCTGTGCACTCACAGCAGCAGCAGCCAAACTGGTACATCACACCACTTTCCTTCTGCCTAAAACGAAGGAGAGACTACTTCTGATTAAAATTCAGCCAGAGGCTCTAATACTGTAGTATTAATAGCGGTCCTGGCCTTGACAAAAATAGCTGTTAAATGGGGAGTAAAAAGCTTTCTATGTTTGCCAGAGCTGTAATGAAAATGGTGGGGCTGTCATAAATACGATGTTCGTAGTTAAAATTATTATGGCTTAACAATTTTCCAGTGCATTCCATTGGGTTATTTCCAGCACATTCAGATCTTAGAGTTGTAAAGGCTTAATAGAAAATCTTGACAGTGAGTCTTGATCAGTGCCAGAGGAAAAAGTAGGCAGTGTTTATGAAATACAGTTGCATTCTTTACTCACCACCTTGACGTCGCTGCTGTGCTCACTTGTTGTCATCTATATGTGTCAAATTCTCAAGAAACACTTGAACCAGTTTATGGCTGTGGATTGCTAATTTCAGTTGCTGGTGTGATGCGCACTGTATGAGCCTAACAATGTTCATGGCCTGTAAATACACAGGCTGACTCCTCCTTGTCCTTGATGTTCCACTGAAGTGGCTGGAGCTGAGCCAATCTATAATTCCTAAAGCCTGAGCATAATGATGCATCATTATTGCAAGTTACTACTTTTAGGGAAAAACAAGCGTTTAGAAGGAATCAAGCATGTGTGGGTTAATGCTGTGAAGCATGGCCAGAAGTTACATTTGACAAATCTTTGTAGATGCCAAGGAACTCAGGAAAAATTTAAATACCAGCCTGTGTGATAACGGTAGAACAATAGTAGCTGAGAAAATGTACAGAAATATTTTATTCCAAGCAGTAAAGAGACTAATGCTGTTCATTTATGATCCACACAGTAGGGAAGTGGATTTGCCTCTGTATGTCCAGTTTCAGCTTGTTGCAGGAACTTGAACACTGGATGGCTCCAGCTTTCATTGACTGTGAATTCTGTTTCGTACTTCTCCAGACCAGAGGCTGAACACTCCTCAGTATTTTTCATCGATTCCTCGTGGGCTTTGTAACTGGAAGGAGATGTGTTTGGAAGTCCTGTTGCTGGCCTGCAGGAATATTACTTTCTTCTCATTTTTGTGTATTCTGAAGTAAAGGGAAAAGAACTATAAATTTATCCTGGAGCCATGAACTGCACAAACCCTAGTGTGGCATTAAGACCTTTGTAACTGTAGAGAGCACGCTGCTGAGTGTGGAGGACACCCCAGAAATACTGGACTGCTAATACTTCACTGAAGTTGCTTGTTTATCTCATACTGAAGAGACCAACTAGATCTAGAAGAGCATTCCCATTTGCAATTAGTCAGTGTACCAGGAAATACCCTGCCTTTTATCTCTGGGTATCTCAGATGACAGAAGAATGCAGCACAGCCTATCAGACAGCAATAGAGAGCTCTCTGAATTCTCGCCTCTTTTTTCGTGCAGGGCTGTGTGTGAGATGAGGCTATTTGGTTGTTTAGTCAAATACATCCTGAAGTGCCTTTCTGAATCCATAGCCCTCTGTGTAGATTACTTTTATGAAGAAATAATAATAATAACAGTCCTAAAAAGTATTTTCTGCACTACTGTAAAAACCATGTATTTTTTGCAGAGAAGGTGTATGACTGCCCAAGCTAAAGAAATTGGAGGTGTGTTTTATTGCCTGATAGTCGGTGGCTTTTCCAAAGCTTGTAAGCAAGCTTGGTTATATAATGCCTTTGGGATCCCTGTGTCAGTAATAATGTTTGCTACTAACACCTTAGTCTTTGTGTTTTGGTAGCACTGGTGGTCTAAAGATTGATGGGGAGGGCTCTGACGTTTTACTCTGATACACATACAGAGACTCTCTGAGAACCAGTTAGCTTGAGGGGAAAAAAAGAAGCAGTGGGGAGTAATTATGATTTGAGCACTTCGAGAAATTGTCTCCTAAGAACACTTGGGTGCAGTTGGTAAACACTCAGGAGACAAGAGCATGAGCTCCCGTACATGTCAGAATAAACAGCAGTTAAGCTGCTGTTCTGCTGGTAGTTGCAGTGTGTGTCCAGGTGAGGCTCTCGTGCCCTGTGACTGTGTGGGCTGTGGGCAGTGTTGACAGCCATCAGGGGTTCCTTTCAATGCCTGCCTCTCCTACCAACTGCTCTTTTCCAGGCACCAGGGAGCAGCTGCCTGTCTGATCACCTCAACTGTCTGCTACTGACTCTGTCTTGAATCCCACCTCCAGGTGACCAGACTTCTGCAGAGTCTGCTGGATGCTGGATATGCCTCTCACATTTCTTTCCTGGCTAGTAAGATTGCATTGCGTGCTGCTGAGGAAGTGGCAGGATCCAACCTATCCTCTTAGAGAGATGCCCTTTCCAGATTTGATCTATCACATAAAAGATAACCTGCTGTGATTAATCAAGGCTTTGGCTGTCTCCTTTGATCAGAGCTTCATTTATTGATCCCTGTGTCTACGCTGTACATAAATCATTCAGCTTTCACAGGAAAGAGCATCGTGCACCATTCTGGTGCCCTGTGGTCAGAATGGAGGGTGTTGGCTGTCCTGGTTTTAAGCAGCATAGCTGAGAACCCACAAAAAAGTGGTAGCTGTGAGCTAACACAGCAACAGCTGTCTTCAGTCTTCTAGCCTGCTCTGAGAAATACAGGGCTAACTGGATGCTGCTGTTCTTGCTGGATATAGTTAGGGCTCCCAGGTGTATGGCAGCCTTGGGTAACTATGAAATATTCTGCTGGATTTACCTGGGGAACAGATGAAGCATGGAAATGCTGCACTGAATCAATGGCTGATACTCACAAATTCGAAAAATGTGCTCCTTTTTTAGTCTTCCTCTCTGGAAAGCCTGGAAGTGCTGAAAAATATTTTTGCATTGCTATTATTACTTATGAAAGAAGACTTTATCGTAAGGAAGGCTCCTGCTATAAGTCAGACAAGTTAAATAACATTTTAATATGCACTGTTCAAAATTGAATTACCTGAGGAAGAAGAGGGTTTTTAAAATTCATTTTCTGTTGAATGATGTGTATGTGATTCCATTTAGAAAAGTTTGAAAGCTGAACAATTGTGTTACTGTCTTGTTATGATTATATTTGGTCCTGCATTTCCTCCCAATTTGTGTTCTGAGGAGCTAGGAGCAGTTACATGAATGTAGTAACACAGGAGATTATTATATTGTTCCATAGGTGCTATGACATTTCTTATTTGTATATATATTTTTACAGAGTTTGCTGACATTTTAGCTCCTAATGTGGAAGCGTGAAATAAAGAGGGGATCAGGAAAGGAAGGATAAAGGGGGGGAGGAAAGCAAGCTGTGATCTAAGAAAGAATCTGAGGAGACTATCTACAAGAATTTCTGAAAGAAACCCTTGATTTGATGCATTTCACATTATCTGACAAATAGCATATAAGTAAAAAAAAGAAGCCAAAATTAAAGGTAAATTCATGGGAGGTGAGCTGCACTACTGAATTGAAAATGCTGGCAATTTCTGTTCTTAGTTTGACATTTGATTGTTGCAGGGGATTTGGTGTTTCTGTTGCATGTAGAATTAAGCTTCCCTGCTAACAGCATATACAACACCACCACACGCCCTCCAGCTTCATTGATGGACAATGTTGTGTACCCAAAATGAGTGCCTTTAATATTACAAGCACATTCAGTTTCAATAGCCGTACCTCTTTTTGGCACAACGTTCAGATGTGGATTAAATAGCTGTGTTGTAAGGTCTTGAGTTCATGCAGGAAGGCAGTTGTGAGGCAGAGCAGCACTAGCACAGCATCCTTTTTCAGCAGTAGCTCAGAGCAAGTGCTTAGGAAATAGTAAAATAAATAAGACATACAGGGATAATTGAGTGTTCTGAGTGCTTAGAAGCCAGCAAGCAAAATGACTATGTTAGGGCAAGCCCCAAGGAGAGGCTCAGAGATGCTGCTTTCAGCTCTCCTCTTTGGAACAGGATTAAGTACAAATATCACCCTTTGAGCTTTTCCGCATGAGCAGTCTGGATTTGCTCAGTGCAGGTGGATCAGTTCGAGGCCTCTGTCTCCCAAGTGAGGCTGATTCTGTAAGCATCTCTGTGAGGTGGGTGAGACTTCTGTTCCAGGCATGATGCTGCAATGACAGGAACACAAATTAAGCCTGAAGGTAGCAACTGTCCTGCAAACATGGCTCACAGTAGCTGCATGGGTGTTTGTCCTTCTCATGCCTGTGCATTTTGGATGAATAGCAGTAATAACTATTTAGCATTGCTAGCTCTGGAGGCTGCTGAAGAAGAAAGAAATGTATGTTCGTGGGTGTCTTTGCAAGCTTGGTTTCTGTCTGCATGCAAGTGCAAAAGGTTTGTCAGGCACTTAGCTTGGGATCTAAACTAGAAATACATCTCCTCTTTAGGAATCTCTTCCTTTTCCCTCCTTCTGCAGTCGCACCAGAGCAGTGCTGCAAAGTGGCAGCAGCTATTTCAGCTGTCAGGTCATTCCTCTCACTTTCTGTTTAAGCAGGATCCACAGCCTGGCTGTACTTCTTGAAGAGTAACAGAAAGACCTGAAGATGCCTTTGAGTTTCTGCATTATAACTGCTATTTATAATAATTTGATGTTCTCCCTGAAAATTGAAACTATAAAGTTGATGAATTGGTTTCAGATTCTTTTTTCTGTTGGTCTTCAGTTGCATGGACTGTTTAACACCAATGATGGATAGTTTCATTACAGTTCTTGTCCTATAAGCATATAGGATCTTTATGAAAAAGTGATTTAGGATTTCTTCATGATGCCTGAAAATGTCATAAAAGATGCCTTGCATGGTGCTAATCTTCAAAAGTGAGATGAGTACTTTGTTTTTTCTGGAAGAACAAAAATTTAAAACCTGTTGGAATTTGACACCCTGAATTGCTATTTTTTAGATGTGTTTCCTCTCCATCCTCTTTTCTTATATATTAAAGCCTCTCTAGTAATTGTCATGGAGACTGCTACATTACTTTTTGTGATTTCTTTTTTGATAGTGAGGAATTGTTTCAGTGCTTCATGTAGGGCTTTTTCCTTTTTCTATTTGACCATTGAATCTGAGCCAGGCATAAAATTGAGTACAGAAGGGAAAAGCTTGTCTTTCAAAGTGGCAAATACTTAAGTAACTATTTTAGACTCTTCATTTAGAAGCAAACCAGCAAATGTTGAGTGTCTTACAGATGGCCTCATATTGCTGCTCCCTGTTTTAGACACTCCTCTGACCATCCCTCAGCATTGCTATATGAACCAGTGAGTTCAGCTGGAGAATGGTGAATAATTTCCTGTCTGGTATTAGCAGTCTCTAAAGCAGCCAGGTTAAAAATTCATGGAGGTTATATTGACTCTTCACCCTCTGGTTCTAAAAAAGCGTTAAGTTTGCTGAATAAGGTATTAAAAGCAGAAGGTGTTATCAGACAGCCTTGGGTTTGTATTAGTGTATGGTTTTTCCTTCCTTTTGAATTCTATTTGGTAGTATGAAAGGAGAACTTTAAATATTCTGCTGAAAGGAAGGGGTTTTATACCAGTCTTTTTCACATTTTCTTATTTGTGAGAGCCAGTAATTTGAGGCACTGTCCTTGAACTGGTAATAATTTAACAGGTAGGAAATATGTACTTCCTGATTCCTAGGTGAAAAGTGATAAAAAGTGTGAAGTTACTTGTGCAGGGGTTTTGTTAGCTAGACTTATTCTCTCCTGGCTTTTTGTACTGATAGAGTTTCTGGTGCTCACTGCAAAGGAAAGGAACTTCTGGAGAGTCAGCTCATTGCAGAAATAGCAGAAGGCTGTTCACTGAGAATAATCTCTCACAGAGACATTAATTCACAGCAACAGCATTTCTTCTGCTTTATTTCCCCCAGCGCTGTGTTAAAGTGGCTCAGCCTTCTGGATGTTACAAGCTTGTATTGCTCCTTTAACCTTCTCTGAGCTTTAGGTCGTTGATGTCAGATCTGGCCCACTTTCAGATATGTTTCATGTTCTTTTACACACTCTAATTGTAGCTTTCTTGTTCCCCAAGTGGTGCCCTTCATTGCTGTTTTCCTTGCACTCTCCACGTACACTTTCTCAATAGCCTCTCTGTGAGTATGAAGCAACAAAAGGTGCATTTCCAGTACAAGGCCTTGCTTAAATGGGACAGGTCCTTCAGAGTTCGGAATCAGTCTACGTGATGCTAGAGCCAGTCAGTTGTCAGTGTTGTGAAATAATCCTTAATTATTCCATTACTTTTTCATAAATGGAATTTCTCCAGAATGCCAACTGCCCCAGCTTTGGGTGCATCTGGTCAGGAAATTTGCCTTTGAGTTACACGTGACATTAAGGTGACTCTAAGTGTGTGTGTGTGCTGTAGCTTCCATTGCAGCTGCCTTCTGAAGGGACCTTACCGAGGGGCTGCTGCCCCATAACTCACTAGGAAGCTTGGTTGATTATGGCATTTGCTGCTTGCTGATGACCATAACTGTCTTCCTATGAACTTGGCGGTCTCACCCTGCGCATGCCTTTTTTTTATATTGTCCTTGAAACTCCAGATGGCAGGGACCATTTTCTGTGATAGGATACTGTTGATTCTTCTCTCAACCTTCATGTGCTTCCCCGGGTTAAATACTAACAATTGGCTGTTGTCAGTATGTCTGTCAGTTTTGCCTTGCTCCTCTTGTGTTTCAGCCACCTATTTCTGCAAAATGCCTACAGGTATTTTTCATTGTCTAAAGCAAAATATGATAAGTTGAGTGAGTCTGCTGGTTCTCAGGTACTTGAACCTCTTATGTATGTCCAGCTATGCACTTGTGGACTGTCCTCTGCTAAAGTGATTATATAATGTGTCAATAATAGTTGATTATGTTAAAAAACAATTAGTTGGTTTTTATTGTTATTTTTACCTCCAGTGTTTTTTATTCCTGAAGTACACTTGTAGAATCCTGTAGGGTCAAGATAGCAGAGTTGTGAAGTTTCAGGTGGTCAATATTCTCTGTATAATCTTGAAAAGTTAGTTCAGGTGTCTGCCTTTGATTTATTGCTAATTTTATAAGAAAGACAATTCTGTATTTCTGAACGGTCTATATAGAAAGCCATTTTGGTCTGTTTTGGAATTTTTTGGGGCTGCCTGACCTTGTGATTTTTCTTAAAGCACATTGTGATTTTGTTCAACACGTAATGATTTTTATATACCTCTGCAGCCTGTCAGCTGAAGATGTGAGCATATATTTGTTGTAAATTCAGGCTGGGGTTGGCGGTGTACAAGACAAACCATATAGACAGTCATTGCACTGAGCTAATCTTGTCTCCTGGAGCAAAGCATTTCTGAGGAATTTCTAATTTTGACAGCTGGGATCAAATGTCTGACTTCTGAGGGCTGACAATAATGCCAGGGGCTGAGCTGCTTTGTCCTGTTGCTAGCAACTGTGCAGTTAAAAACCCCACTAAATGCCAGGGAACCGTGCATCTTAGCTGGTTAGGTTCAGGGTGGGTGGTGTGCAGGGTAAGGCATCAGCTTCAGCAGTCTGTATGGGGCAGAACTGCTGTGGCTGCTCAGGGGTAAAAATAGTTCTGGGTTTTCAGTGGCTGCATTCCATGGCTGGAGCCTGGAATCATGAATCAGGGCTCAGCTCTCGGGCTGTGCGAGACCAACTGTGCGAGCAGTGCAGACACCCAGGAGGGAGCAGCTGCCTGAGATGAGCCCGAGCCCAGCTCCGCTGATACTCTGGGAAGGACCTGTCTTGCTTGTACACTCCCAGCCAGGTACCGTACATTCATATCTTGATTTCCAGCAGGAGTGTAGTTACTTGACTGTGAATAATTAAAGATCTACTGAGCCCTGCAAAATTTGCCACTCAACCAAAGGCAGCTTTTAAACAAGTGTCTGTTCTGTGCGAGTTCAGCTTCACAGAGACTTGTAGCTTCACACTTTACAAGCTTCCAGAGACCTGGGATGGTATATTGTGATTGGAAGGGTGTGCTGCTCATTCCCACCTGAACACTATTTTTGTGCAAGTGTTTGTCCTTGATTTTTCATGGCTTTTTTTCTTCCCCTAAGAAATTTTCCGGCTTCGCAATTCCTGGGAATTTAGATATGTAAATAGTAGTCCTTTGAAACCCTTCTGCAAGAGTGCTTTTTAAAACTGTGTGTAAAACATGGCTGCTTAACTCATAAATCTCTTTAAAGCTTCATGAGATCTATGCAAGTTTAAATTGCATTTTGAAAGAATTCAAATGGTTATTATTGGCTGTTTAAAACATGGCATAATTTCATGAGAGGGAATTCTGTACTTACAGTCAGAAATTTGTGTTGAAAGTGTTACTTTAAAACTACCAAACTTTTTGTGACCAGCTTTAGCTTTAAAGGGATAAACAAAACCCTGGTTTTTTGAGTGTTTTTTTTTTTGTCCCTAAGACATTTCAAATATGTTTTGCTCCAGGCTATTGCTAGAAGGACCTTGAGAAATAGATGTTCCTGCACATTTTGGTGTGCCCTGTGAGTTGAATAACTGTGTGATCCTCCTTCCAGGGCGAGTTGCTAGATGTGGTGCTGCTGGAAGTAGCCATGCCAGCCGTGTGTGCAGATTGTGTGTTCCATTAGTGCCTGGGGCAAAACAACGCAAATCCACACATGGTTATCTCGCAGTCGGCCACAGCGCTCGAGTGCATTCTTCTGTTCATTTTCTGGGCCCCGGGGTGCAGCCACACACACTTGTGTGACACTCTGTGTGTCTGCTCTTGCTCCCCCTGCGTGCCTGGAGCAGTGCAGGCACCTGCCTTCTGCTCTGCTGGCACTTGGCATGTGACACGGGCACCTGCAGCTGTGCTGTGCCCACGTTCTGCCGATGGGCTGCTGTTAGCTCAGCACGGAGCAGGGGGCTGGTGGGCCTGCTTCAGCAGTCCAGTTGCCAAAGCTATTGGCAACTCATGTTTTTCATTTCTGGTGTGGTGGCACAAGTTGTTTCCCTGAACACTGCTGTTATTCAGAGTCGAGGACACTGTTTTCTCATGCACTCCCACACTGTGAGGCTGATCTGTAACATAACCAAAGTGAGTTTGGCAAATCTCACTTGGAATAACAACTTTGGAAAGTGAGAAGCATATTGCTCTAAGATCGGGAGTAAAACTGGGTAAGTCAAAGTAGCTCCATGCTGTAAGCTAAGGTAGTGAGGTGTTAGGTTCAGTTATAGGATGGTTAGCAAACATAAGGAGTTTAAAAATCTATCTTGTTTTATTTTCCCTGACATGTCTTAGTGTGGAAAGCACTGGACTTGGGTGCAGGACCTAGATTCTGTTGCTGATGGAATTCAGTCACCTAATCCTCTTGCTTTTCAGTTCCCAGTCTGTATAATGAGGATGAATTTATAACAGAGGTGTCATAGGAATAAAATCTGTTTATCACAAATGTCAATGCCATCTTTGCCCCTTCAGAGCTGCCCAAATGAACAGCCAATGCATCACTGTTGGGAGGCCCATTCCACTTCTGAAACAGTTTTGTGTCCTTGTCAATAAACCCTTTTGAAGAGGGTGAATATGGACTGTGGATGGTTAAAACTAGATTCCAAGAGTTGTATGAAGTCTGAGGGCAAGAACAAATGCTTTAGTCCTGGCTACCTGTGTTCTGTGTACTGGCCTCACTGTGTGCTCCCCTTTTGGGAGGTTCAGCAAGAGAAATATGTTGCAGGGCCTAGGTTAGCCATCAGCACTGCACGAAAATAGCTGAATGGGCATTTTAAAGAAGTGACACGGCAAAACTGTTGGCATAATTAGACCAACAGCGGACCTGCCTAAAATAACAATGAGAAAGTATCTTCTAACTTCAGCACTTTATTTAACGCTTTTTTTGTCTGCTGTGGATAAAGCAATGAGAGGTATCTCAAATATTCAGTCAGTGGTCCCAGATATTATGTGCTCTTTGTGTCAGGCATTACAACACTTCCAACTATTTGCCAGAGTTGTTAGATAAGGTGAATAACTGAAGATTTGGATGTTTGCCCAAGCTGTCTGGGTTTAATTATTCTGTGAAACCTCATTAGAGATGAGCTGCACCTGTGATATTAAGAAGACACTATTTTGAAGGTAGTTCAGACCTTGATTCATAGCTCAATTTAAAAAATACTCTCTTAGCATTTGAAAGTTTTTTCATCTTCATGTACTTTGTTATAGCTACTGTTCAGTCCTGATCTGATTTTTTGAGGGGGCAGGAAAGAGTGCAATTGGTAGCCAAAATGATGTTGACAAACTGGAGATACAGCCTGAAATAAATGGATAAATGCAATATATTTAACTTAAAAAATAATCTACTGCAGACATAAAAATAGGCTTACAAGGGGAAGACCTGGGATATTGTCATCCACAAGGTGAAATTAAGTCCCAAATGCTTTGTTGCTTCAAAAGGTAAAGTCATCTTGCAATGCAAAACCAAAACATTCCACTTGTGAAACCTGTGAAGTGATCCATCTCCTTTACACTAAGTATAGTCTCAGCTGGGGTATAGTTCAGATTTTGGGAGCTACAGTTGAATGATGGGCATCAAGTGGACAGTTTGATCTGAGTGCGGTGGGAATGATCAAGGTCAAAATAAAATCTAAGGTGAAGATTTCGTGAATCGGAGTTCTTTGATTAAAAAGAGATGAGTAAGGATATTTAACAACAATTTGCAAGTGTGTAAGAAGCAGGGCCACAACTCTTCTATGTTGGTGTAGGGTAAGAAGTAATAGACTTCAGTGACAGAAGATTAAGGTTGTAGAAGAGAATACAGGTGACCCAGCCCTGATAAGGAATAGCTGTGTTAATTACCCAGCACAGCCTTGCCCTCGATGAGTAACAGCTATATCCAATAAGGATGAGTGAGATAAAAGAGGGGGTTAGCTGGTAAGGGGAGGATGATCATGGAGGAGGAGCCCTGAGGATCCTGAAGGAGATGATCATGAAGCAGGCTCCTGGGGACAGAGCATCACTGCAGTGAGGTCAGTCTGGGTCTGCAGGTAGAGCCTGTTGTTGGAACCTGCAGTCATAGTCTAGGTAAAAGCCTGCAGTCAGAATCTGCAAACTAATGCCTGCAGTCAGAGTTTAGCAGGAAATAACCAACAGTCAGAGGCTGAAAGGGAAACCTGCAGCAGGAGCTTGCTGCAGCCAGAGTCAGTGAATGGTTGGAGTTATGGTGGCTAGGCTGTGAAGAGGAATAAACCAGGACCCTTTTCATGCTGTGTTTAACAAGAAGTCCGTGCCTAAGCTCATTTTTACCCTCTAATAAGAGGGCTGCTGCAACAGAGATTTGTTAAATGACGAAGTATTTGTCTGGGGTGATGTAGGTATGACCTGTTCTGCTGTCAGCCGTGTGGTCTTTTCAAGTCTCTCCCAGTTCTATGGTTCTATAATCCTGCATGATTATATGCTTTGAGTTGGAAACTAATGTCCTTAATCCTCTGCAGCAGACACTGAGCTCAGTGTCTCCCACAGAACCTGTTCCTGCAACTGTGGCTGGTGTTATAGACAGGAGGAGCTGGGCAGAGGGAAGGGCTGGCTGCACATGTAGCCTTTTGGCACTCGCAGAACGTGGAGATGTGAGTCAGGAACGTTTGGTTGCCTCAGTTTCTCGCAGTAAAAACCCTATAGGATGACCACGTGAATGCCAGGTGGTAAATACAGAGCAGGTAAGGGCATTTTCACACAGTGTTTGATAACCTGAGGCACTTACTGCTGTTGGATGTGTTGGGTTCCAAAAGCAGTTAGACAATATTACACTAGCAGATTTGTCAAAGGCATTTAAACATAAATATACCAGTTCTAGCTTGAGAATTTGTCAAGACACGTATTGCTGGAGGCTGGATTACCATGGAGGCTATTTCTAACTTTGTGCCCTGTTCTTACACTCTTGGCACTTGCAAGGGATGTCTGTCAGAGTTTGAAGGGAGAGCTGGGTCCAAAATTTATTGAAGGAGGGTTTTCTCTTTCTCCAGTCTGTAGTGCACAGCCTGTGGTGACCTCCACATGCCTGATGATCAGCACATTTAAAATAGCCTTTTGCCTGTCAGGATCTGAGAAAAGCCCTGACCAGGATGACTTCTGTTTCCATCTGAGAATTATTCTGTCAGCACTCCGACTTCAGTCTGAGAAATGCAATGGAGCAGCTGAGATGGAGTGGGAAGAGGCAGCAAAAATTCATTCCCACTCATTGGGCATCCTCATGTCTTTGCTGGGAATTTCAGGGCATTTGCTTCCTAGATTATTTCCAGCCAGAACTGTGCTGTGAAGTATCAAATCTTTGCTTGGATGGATAACTTAGGAAGGCCTATCATGAGAGGCATTTCGGAGTACAAAGCTCGTCATGGCTTACAGCAGGAGCTGCAAATATCCGTGGGCCATGTGAGCAAGGTCAGATAAGAACTACATAAATGCTGTGTCGGTTTTTTTCACTGACAAAATTGCCCTGTCTTTAGCAGGATGATACTATGAATGATCCTTAAATGAATTTCACAGAATCATTAGGGTTGGAAGGGACCTCTGGAGATCACCCAGTCCAACCCCTTGCCAAGGCCAGAGCAGGTCACACAGGAATTTTTCAGGGGGGCTTTTAATATCTCTTTAGAGGGATACTGCACAATTGCCCTGGACAGCCTGTTCCAGTGCTTTGACACCCTGAGTGTAAAGATGTTCTTCTTCATGTTGAGGTGAAACCTCTCATGTTTTAGTTTACAGCCATTTCTCCTTATCCTGTTGCTGGGCAGCACCAAAAAGAGTCTGGCACCATCCGCTCGGTACCCACCTTTGAGATATTTATATGCATTAGTGAGGTCTCCTCTCAATTTTCTTTTCTCTAAACAGGCCCAACTGCCTCAGTGTTTTCTCCTAAGAGAGATGTTTCAGGCCCTCAGTTTCTGTAGCTGTTTATCATTCTGATAGGATTATGTGTTGTGAGGACATGGCTCTGTGGGATTGATACGGCAGGAGGTGGCATGCAAGCAGCAGGCTCCTGGTGCTTTTCTGCCTTTCCTCTGTCAATGCTAAAGCCACTGTGTTGGCAGGAGTAAGCAATGAATTTTATCTGTGGGGCAAACAATTCGAAGTGTTGACTGAAGAATATTGAGTAATATGGCAGAGGCTGTGTGATAAAAGAGTGCAAGGGCAGAAAAGGCCATAATGAGAGCTAAGCCCCTCTGGTTGTGTTCAGCTTGTTCTACAACAGGGTCTGAGGGGTCAACCTGCTGGAGCACACTGCTAGAGGGAGTGTTCCTCACACACAGCCTGCAGATTGATAACAGAATGGAAAACAGGCAGGATAACAGTCCACATAAATAGCCCTTACACCAACAAAATCTGTCTTCTAGACTGTCTTCTAGTTTTAGAGCACAATGCCTTGATGAGTGAGCAAAAAAGACTGGTGTTGAGATTTGGAAAGGTGTTGTGCTACCTCACTCTTTTATTAGAAAACTAAAAATACCTTTGTTTAGGTTTGGAACAAGGCTACAGGAGGCAAGAATCCTTCAAAGGTTGGCTGCATTGTAGGGCAGTAGTACTTGGCCTGGATTAATGGTTGGAAATCATTATTTCAAGTGGAAAAAATGTATACTTTGCCAAATCCTCAAAATGTTGTTAATGCCGAGGGATCATCGTGATCCTCAGCTCTGTCTTGCTTATGCCAAAGACAAAGCAAAAACATCCCAAGCATCTCTTGTAGATACCCATAATCTACAGACCCTGAAAAAAGATTCCTCAAATTAAGACTGAAAACAAGAAGAAGGACTTTAACATTCCTTCAGCAGATTTCACTGCAGCTGGATCCCAAATAATTTTCTAAGTATTTTGAAATAAAAAGCTGTAACATTTTCAAAAGGGCTGTACTTGGTAGATATGACAAAAATTAGCAAAGCATTGACTCAACAAATCTGGATATTGTCTAATGCTGCACAGAATAGAAGGCTCTCATTTACTGGTTGATTTCTTTCATACTGCAGAAATAAATTTGTAATCCTATTTAATATAAGCACGAATGTCCTTATGAGCCTCATGGAACTCCAGTCCTAGTGTACATCCTGCAGAAGATTTGCGAAGGAAGGCCTTTGGATGTGATCAGGTTATGTAACTATAGCCAGAACTGATGAAGCCAAAAGAGAAATTTTTATCCTTTACAGAACTTAGAGCAACCTGTGAAGTAATTTCAATTAATGCTTTTGGAATTAGTAACTGTAAAGGATCTCATCACAGACTAATTGACTCAACACACCTGAACAGCACAACCTCCTGTAACTGACCTGCCTCTCCTTGCCCTTTTCCTGCCCTTAGCAATATATGTCCATTTTGGGCCATCTGTACCAGAACGATGCTGCCTGGAACAGAAAATGCCAGATGATGAAAAATCACTAATTTGTTTTGATAGCAGCTTTGCACTTGTTTTGTGTATTCTGAACAGCCAAAAGAGTCAGACGAGGAACTGAGTAACTGACCTTTTATGGTATTCTCATGTTCCCACCTTAAAAAAATCAACCTGCTGGTTAACAGTAATAATAATAATAGCGTTTTTGTGCAGACCATTTAGGTCCTTTTATAGTTGTTGTGGAAGTGACCAATATGCTCTCAGGGTTTGTAGTATAAATTGGGTGTTGGATCCACCTTATAATAAATATTCTAGGGTCTATTCTACTGTTAAAAAATGAAAGTCCAAAATGGAATGGGAGATTTTTCTGCTGGATCTCATACTTGGAGCACATTGATTTATTCTGAATTTTCATCTGCTTTGCTGAAATGGAATTTCCCTGTAGAAGAATTTGCCTTCCTGATGTAGAACTAATAACATGAAACATGTATGTTTTTCCATTGGAAAAGGTGGGTAGCCACAGAGCAGAACTTGGCTCTAAGAACACTCAAGTTCTTAGTACGAACTACATGTCAGATGTTTGGGTTTTGGTTTGGTTTTGTTCTGTTTTGTTTTTCCTGGAGCTGTATTTAATGATGTTTTAAATACACCAAATTGCCGCTCAAAAAGACGCATCACTTCTCTCAGCGGAACATAAAGGAATCCTTCCTTTTGTTCTTGTTTTACTACTAGGATTTCTGCAAAGTTTGTTTGAAGTTGTTTGCCGCCAGAGCTATTACATTGATGTCTCGGCCAAAGCTGAAATCATTGGTCAGATGAGAGGAAAAATACATATTTGTACAGTGATGTATGTGCAGTGATATCATCTGCTTCATGGAGAAATGCCTTTTAGATCATCCTGTACATCTGTATCCTTAGCAGCAGGTGCCACTGCCAGACAATTCTTCAAAGTTAATGCGATTGCTGGGAAATGCTAAAGCCTTCCTTTTTTATTGCTGTGGGAGGTGATGTCAAGAACTGTGTTCTCTGTGGGAGGGAGAAGAGGCTATGCTGGCAAACAAGCGGGAAAGGTGGACTTCTCAACTCGCCTTCGTGGAGTATTTATCGTAAGAAAGCAGGAGTGTCCTCTCCATGGCTTGTGATGGGGAGCGAATGTGGGACACCTTGTCTCAGCAGGAGATGGGAGCACAAGTTCAGTGTGGAGGGGCCATCTGGCAGGTGATATGGAATACACTTTCAGGAAGGACAGGGTTCAGAGGCAAATACAGATTTCTTCCAGTTGAAATGCTGCCAACCTAGTCGTGCCATGAGCAGAGGCTGGACATTTGCAGCCTGCCCTTGGCAGGCGGCTTTAAAAGCAGTGCATGCTGCTTCACAGATTGTGCTGGGCACCTGGATCAGCCCACCCCATCAAGTTTTTGGCTTTCCTACCTGTAGCTGCTGGTGCCTACTAACTGGTAAGCAGCAAGATGTGCTGAGATTTGGCCTGTCTGGACTTGTGCCCCATGCTGACAAACCCAGTCTGGAGACAGTGGAAGTCGTGAGTTTGTGTGTGTGTAGCTGGGTGGGAAGGAGCCAAGTTTGGGAGGAGGGAGCCTGGAGCTGTAGTAAGCAAACTCCAGGAGCACATGTACTAGTGCTAACGTGACAGATGACCAAGAAAGGTTGCTCTATGACACCAGAGGATGGAAACATTAGCACAGAGCTGATCTACAGGAAAAGAGAACGGTACAATACAGACAATAACAGAATTAGTGGCAACAAATTGCTAGGAATAGATACGATCAGCAGGCATGGATGAGGAATGACCAAGCGTGCATGAATGTAGGCATGCAATACAGTCAGTCCCTTTGATCAGAAGTGTACAATGCTCAAAACCAGGAGAGATGCCAATGCTAAGGAGGACACATGTTTAGGAGCTGGGAGGCTGTATCCTTCTTTCTCTCCATGCAGCCACACACCTAAGACGCCTTTTCCACCCACTATGGAAAGGACAGCTGAGGTGCCTTTCCTGAGGTGTGTTTCCTTACATCCACACTTTTATGCACAGAAAACAGCAGCAGAGAAACATCTGAGAAGCTGAGTGTGAGCTAACACACGTGGTGGCAGAATAGCAATTCTTGGTAGTCCAAGGATGCCAAGCAGAGGACAACTCAAACTGAGTAGGAGGACAAAAGTGACCATGGAATGGTGAGATCTCAAAAGCGTTCATGGGACCACAGGAGATGTGTTTACAGTCATACAAGTAAGGCTCCAGCACTTGGCAGGTATGATGGGATTAATGAAACACACGACTAATAGATTGGGCTCCATGGAAATCAGTAAGGTAGCAGTATCACCTTGCTGTTCTGCCACACTCTCTGTGCAAGGCCACAGCGGATTGAGGAAACAAGTTAGTCTCAGGGCATCAGATTTAAATCCTATAACCCATTTTAGTTGCTGTTCATAACCAAACGTTTTCTAAATTCTATGGTAATGCCAGTGCAATGTTCTTTCCTGTGTCCTTTGTATAACCTTTCCTTGTCCTGTTTGAAATTGGGAAGTGTGTGTAATAGCTATGGAAATTGTTCAGTTTATTGATTTTTCTTTTCATACCCTAAAGGGCTATCAAGACAGTAACTTGGCTTTATGAAACAAAGATTTGAATTCTAATTTGTTCAATATTTTAGAAAAGTTTTATTCTCCTTTTTGTGGCCAAGTCCTGGCTGTGTTTAAAGCAGAGAATTCCCTTGTAGAATAAATCTTGACTTCCTCATTTGTTTGAGATTTTTAGGTAGATTTGAGGTGCTTAATAGTATGCGTTGTATTGTCAGGTGTAAGTTTTGCTTTTTGAAATGGCCTATAGCTGGGATTGGCCCCAGGAGTCCAAACTCAAACTTTTGCTTTACATAAAGAATATAAGTGAGAGAGCACTTTTTTTTTTTTTTTTTTGCAAAGGACCAAGAAGTGACAAATGACCATTTGGTCAAAGTGGAGCATTATTTATGAAGGCTGCTTAGAGCCTTAAATGTTGGCCTTGTGTTGAGTAGCATTTGTTTGTGTGTGTATATACCCTTTCTCCCCCATGTTCTATTAATGACTGGGTTGAACTTAAAAAAGACCCATGTCTAAATGCCTTTTCACAAGTATCAAATGTTAGGGCTGTCTCATTAAGGCCAGTAACAGAATTCCTAATGGTAAATTCATCCACAAGGTAGGACAAGTTTTAGCCATCCACTGGTAGAATCTGACCTTTAAAGAAGTTAATCTTTTCAAGTGTTATATATGCCACAAATTATTGATGAGGTTCTCATTGTGTCTCATTTTTTTCCTGCATTAGATTGCATGTGAATACTGACAGAGTTTGGAGAGCTTTCTTTTCCGTCTAAATGGAATATTATGGTCAAATAATGTAGCATAAACAGTTTGGAATGCAGGAAGCAAAGTAGGGTTAGGAGATGTAAATTCAGTTCCCTGGCATGATTTAAATAAACAACTCAACCAACAGAAGCCCCATAATCTAGTTCACACGAGCATATGTTTGGCAGGATTCAGCATGGTGGGTTTGCAGTCTCTGCTTATCACACAACCAGGAACTGTATGCATCACTGCCACATGCTTCTCTTTTCCCTTCATCCCAGGGAAACTAATCTTGTCAGGAAAAGAAAGTGGGAGGAGGAAATGTATCATTCCAACAAAAGCTGGATGCAATTCCTTTGCTGCCTATTAGCAGAGGCTGGGTGATGCCTTATATCTTACAGCCAGCCTACTGCAGACTGGAATTTCAGTGTGTGGTCTTTTAGTGTAGGTTGTGGTTTGTTTTTTTTTTTTTTTTTTTTTTTTTTTTTTTTTTTTTTTTTTTTTTTAATGTGCATGAATTATAAAGCTGTTTTCTTCAACAGACTCAGAAGTTTGTACTAAAATGTTTGGTACTGCAGCATCTCTTGTTTGTGTGGTCTGTATAAGTGGCTCATTAACTGTCCTACTGTAAATTCTATGTTATTGTAAGTAAAGAACAAGAGAGACATGTTGGCACCAGAGTCTTCCTATAAAATTTACTTTAAGTTTACTTTAAGATGCCTAAAAGTACTATTAGCTTTGGAAGCATTTCTCTTTTCCTGCAAGGGGAGAAAATCTCCTTTTTATTAAAGTTCAAACCTTGATGGTAATATGATGAATATTAGTATAAATGGGTTGCCAGTTGTCATACATGTCATACAACGTTCTGTTGACCTCCTTGGACTGGATATTCAGTCCTTACCATCTGAGATGTAATAAACCAGGAACTGCCATGAAGTGTCACAGTAGCTTTTGATGCAGTTTTCCACATAGGATTAGCCTGCAGAGGTTCTGAGGTCTGAGCAACTCTGAGAATGGTGAGGTGCTCTAAATACAGGATGGACAAGCAGAAGAAGTTTTAATTTATGAAGGAAACTTAAGTGAGTTTTTCTGCTGCTGCAGTTAGGGGCTGAGTCGCACAGAAATTTTGGGTAGGAAAATCAGCATAAACAAAATATAGTGGGAGGTCTTCTGGAAGGTGAAAGTAGTATTTATTTTAAAAAAAACCATCAAATATGCTGATTTTACCTGCAGATGATAATTTTATTATAGATTTTGTTCATCTGCACACTTGTGCGGACATACCCATGTCCCCAGCGCTCTAGGAGAGAGGATTGGGCAAGGATCAGTTGTATGTCATGCAGAGGACAAAGGACACCAGATAAGTTCCTGGGGTTCTTCCTGATGTAACAAGCATGTTTTTTGGGCAGCTCTTTTGTGCCCTTTGGGTTTCTGCAGCAGTTGCAGAGCTGTGCTTTCCTGCAAATCCTTGCTTACTTCATCTTCCATAGCTCCTAGGCCATGTTATTGCCCATTACTTGTTTCCTCATGCGCTAGGGAAGCTAAGAACAGCAGATGTGACCCTGCCACAACCTTGGTGTGGTCTTTATTGGCAATGCAGACCCTTTTTAACACTCTGTGCCTTGTTTCTTCAGGTGCTTGCACCTGTATTTTAGTTCAGACTGCATTTATGCCAGTATTCATATTTCTGTAATAGATCTTTCCAGGTGGAACTACTAAAGGCACCCATTGTTGTTGAGACTCTTTTTGCATTAAAGTAAGCAGTAAAATTTTTGTGGATGTCGAAGAGACACAGTATTTTCTTTCAGTGCTCAGTGCTTTGGAAAATAAAGTCCTTAGAAATGCAGTTGTACAATACCACCCCTTCCTAAGTGGGGAAGGCATCCCCTGAGCCAAGTGTGGACTGGGTACACTATGGTTATGACCCTGCTGTGCTTCTAAAAATGCGTCTTGCATGAGCATAGAGAAAGCTGTTGGGCTTTTGCCTGGGACTAAAAATATGTTCTTGTGTGACAGTTTCCATGTGGGACCGGCTTTAAAGTTTTTCTAATGTGAGAACAACTTTCTTTCTTCAGGCTTAGCAGAAAGGTTTGGACCTTCAGAAAAGCGAACTTTCCTTTGTGGTCACCGTGCTGTCAGGGCTCAGCACCAGGCTGCTTACTCACCCACATGGCTGTGCATGCTTGCTGCCTCTTGGCCACCTGTAGGCTTTGTGTTCTTGGCTCACCCCGGGAGGTGGCCTCTCTTGTGTGAGGATCCAGAGAGCAGCTGGAAGAGCGAGGACAGCTATGCCAAGAAGGGCTACTCACATAACTCAAGGAGAAGTCTGTTTTTCCAGGAAATAATCTAGTGATTCTCTAATGCCTACAGAAAAGAAGCACTGACTTTGGGATTCTAGGAGACTTTCTGTACCACCCTTTCTTTCCGCCCAATTTAATGTCTCTTGTGATGAGTTAGCGTTAAGAATAGTAAGTTTAACTGCACAGTAGAGTTAGCAGTCTTCTGGGAGGAGTCCCTGGTGGTTGTGTTGCATTACTGCTCCAGCTTTGGCACGGCATATGTGCATTTCATGCACTGGTGGCTTTTGTCACGAGAGTGCCTGTTTATGGAAGCTGTCAAATGGGTCTACCTGCAGTGATTTGAATGCTTGATTAAAACTTGATTTGATTCCCCCATTTGAACTATCAGTAAAGAGTCCAAAACACTCCAGTGGAATGAGACCAGTGGAAATGGGAAGGGAGAAGTGGGGAATGAGGGTGGGGCCAGAAAGCAGCTGCTAAAATGTTCTGCAACCACTTAGAAGTACAATTTAAGATTTAGTATAATTTCCAAGCTAAAAACTGTCAACTTAAGCTATGTGCTGTGGGTGGATGTAAAGAATATCTGGCAGTGGGGTTTGCCAGGGAAAAAGATACAGAAAGCAAAATTCTGCATGCAAGTGTTGATGAGGTCTCTGTAGCAAAACTGCCATGGACAGGATTAAAGGAATATTAAGGGAGATACCAACTTCGAGCTGGGGTGCTGCGTTAGACTACCTGATTTGGGAGGACAGGAGTATGACTCCCTTTCCCCCACAGGCTGAAGAAGATACCAAAGGTTGTGAAAAAACGAGTGGGAAAGAAGCCAGAAATGTTAGGAGTGTTAGATGAAAACTTTCCACTCTTTTTGCACAATATATTTGGATGTATAACCCAATCTGCAAAGAAATTTATTTGGTACTCAGGTGTCAACTGTCTGGGAAACAGCAAGTTTCCTAACTTGTGAAGAACAGTTTGGGCCTTAGCCTGTGTGGAAGCATGGGTGTGAGGACTCTGGCAAGTTCTGGTGTGTCATTATACCATCAGAGCCCGCAGAGCAGGTATCAACGAGCTCTTGTGTGCAGTTTCAAGCATGGTTTGTAATGTGCTTCCAACTGTCTGGCTTTTTCACCCTCCTGCGCCCTCTCCAGGTGTTTTCCTCAGTACACTGCCAAAGGGAAACACCATTAGAATATCACACAGCAGTATTGGAATAAACTTTGGGGTGGTGAGCAGCAGTGAAGTGTTATGACATGGCTAGTAGTGAGCTTGGAGCACAATGGCCAAGCCACTGTCCTGTCAGCTCTTGAGGAGTCCTGGGAGCAATCCTGGTAATTGTTCTTCATCAGGTCTCCTGTGGAATGTGACCCAACCTGGTCTGCCCTCTTTGCAGGACAATCGCAGTCAGCAGTACCAGGGGCTCTGGTTTCCTTGGGAGCTTAACGCTGCCTTATTTACAGCACGGGATGGCTGCTTGGAGCAGCAGGGCAGGGAGAGCACGGTGCCAGGCCCACCGGTGCCTCGTGTCTCGGAGTTGCCAGCACTCAGGAGTGCATGACTGAGAGCTGATGGCAGAGACAAGCCAAAACAGCTATTTTCTTAACTCCTGCTGTGCTCCTCCTGCATCCTGCTCCATGTCCATCAAGTGGTGAAGGGAGCAGATGGGCTGCCCCAAGGTGACCCACGCTCACCTGCCGGGAAGAGAGAGCAGCTCCTGTAGCATGTCCCCGGTGTAAGTGCTGCTGCTGGCAGGCACGCAGCTCTGTTGCTTGGCAGCAGGCCTCAGAGAGAAGATTACTTTGTCCTTGTTCTTAGTCAAGTTTGCCAGGCTCCCTTCTGATTGCCAGGCTGGTAATGCATGGGGGAGATAACCCTGGTTCAGTGAGCAGCAATTCAGTCTGTCATCCAACAGAAAATACTTGGGCAGAATCAACAGAGCCATGTGCTAAGCTAATTTGGTATCAGCCTTGTGGGTGTGGTTCTTTGGTACAAGTATTTTTGTGTTTGTCTTTCTGCAGAGAGGACTGAAATCTCCCATCAGAATCTCCCTGTGTCCTCACAGGCCTGTTCACAGCTTGCACAGTCCCTCTTCATTCCCTTTACCTGCAAACTGAGCTGCTGCCTCTCATCTCTCTCTCCAACAGCAGCGTGTTTGCTCCCTTTTCCCCAGCACTTCCATCACCAGTTCTGCAGACCAGGAGAACTTGTTTTTGCTCTCACTCTCTGTGACTCACTGAATTTCCTGGACGCTTCAGGCCAGTTTGGTCCTGTCCCTCCCAACCCTTGACCCCTCCCCACCCTTTTCTCCTGGCAGAAGGAAGCATGTCTTTTTGTTTTTTTGGCATTCTTGAAGAGAGCTTCCAAACTTTTCTCCAGAGTTTCAATTTAATAAACGAGTTAGCTGGTTTGATGTCATGAAGAAGTCGCTCTGCCCTCACCCTCTGCTGTAGGTATAAAGCAGCAGATGAAGGGATAAAATTGGATGTGGAGGAATGTGGAAGGGCTCTGATGGCTGCATGGGGTGTGATGGACAGCAGCAGGGTTTAACAAGGAGAGAGGTTTATAGCACCACAGCTGCTGGCTGCATCTTCCTGACGCTCAGACCTGGGTGAAAATCTCTCCACACACTCTAAAGTCTGGCTGCTGCTGAGCTTTGGGAGGACATCATGTTCACGGACACTTTATTTGCGTGCACATACCAGGCATATAGAGGGTGTGAAATTGCTAATTGATCAAGGCAGATCTTGGTTCTGTACTTCTTCGTGCTTTGGCTGCCTAATGGGGGGGAGGGGGAGGTTTGACAGCAACAGGGTTGCTGTTTTGTTTTTCTGTACCAGTTTGTGGCTAAGCTAGGACTTCCTTGTCTCTGTGGGAAGAGAATCCTCAAATGTGCAAGAGCCAGGATTTTCACTCAAAAATGTGTCACTAGGAGACACTAACCCAAGAACAGAGCAAGGGTCATAGCCAGTTGTGATTCTCTGTGTTAAAATCTGCTCTGGCAAATAATTTTCTTATTTGGCACAAAACCAGATGTGTAAAACCAGCCAGATTTCTTGTATAAGGCACTGGGTCCATTTGGCGTATTTTAATATCCAGCAGTAATGGTGGCTGCTCAGAGCTGTTCTGGCTGGCCTGTGCAATGGGCTGTTCTGTTTCACTGCAGCAGGCACTGAGGTAGTTTTAATGCTGTCCACTTGGTCAGTGTCTGCCTAAAATATCCCAGACCACTGAGATTCTTAGCGTTGAAAAACCAGGCATTTTTGCCTTTGTGAAAGGCGGTTTGCTTTCTCCTTTAGTAACTTGCTGCTGTCTGCGCTCCCATACAGCCACTGCTTACTTGCTGTCTCTGTTCAGCTCATCCAGGGTGACATTGTCCAATTGTTTTGACAATGACCTTAATCTATTTGTGCAGTTCAGAGTAAAGGCTGTGTGGCCAGAGATGGAAATGCATGGGCTTAGGCAGCTTGTAATGAAATACAGAGTCTCTTACTTCAGCCGCTTTGAAGCCGCTGCAAATCAGTTGTTGGATTTGATGTGTCTTCGAGGATGTGAAATGAATTTAGTGGCTTCTAGCTGGTTGTAGTGAATCAGGTGTTCACCTCATGAAATGCTCCAATATAATCAGGCTTTGTGTATGGCAGCTTTAGCAGGTATGCCAGTGGCTATGTCAAACTGGATGAAACTTCCTCTATCGACAGGGATTTTTGTAAACCAAGGTGTAGGCAACTTAAGAGACAGATCATTGGGTAGGAGCTTCCTTCTGTGGTTGCTTTTACTTGCATGTGCTGTAGACACAGAGGATAGCAGGACTTTGAGTAAATGGCACTGCAGTGCCAAGTTAGGTGGCAGGATCAATAATTTCCTGTTAGCTGGAATCTCTTGGCACTGCTGGGGTGGGGGAACTGCCTCAGTACATTGTTAAATCAAAGTCAGGGCTATCAATATGTTGCCTTTCAAGAGCAATAGGTTCAAAGCAGCTGCACAGAGGAGCAAGATAGCAAGTTGCCTAAGAGAAACCAGACTGTTTCAGATGAATTTGAAAAGACTTCATTTCTCCTTGCCATGGAATGGGAGCATGTTGTCTGGCTGCAGCACCTTCCCAGTAACATTTGTGCCCCTTGGGAACATGGCTTGGGGTAGATGGCTGCAAACCCTCTCTTGATGCCACACAGAGAAATGTCTGTTGTGAGGAAAACGCTGGAGCAAAATACATTGCCTATGTTATATGGATTTTCAGATCAATAGTGGCTCTAACATGTAGCCAGATGCATTATACTTTGCAGCATGCTTTTGTGCAGATCCTAGGACTCTGGCTTTTTAATGGAAGCAGCTGTGCACCAAGTATTAGCACCAGGAAGCTCTTGTCACAGGCAGCACATGCACAGTATTTCACCCTTGCCTGGCAGATCTGCTTCTTTACTTAGTGGCAGAAGTCAGAAATAGCACCATATTAATTTCCTTTTGTCTTTTTGGGCACGAATTCTGTGACTCTGTAAACTAATATGTAGCTCAGCATCTATTTCCGGAGGTCGCACATTTCCCTTGATTTACATTCTTTAATCAGTGAGGATGCAGTAGATACATATGCTGTGAGCAAGATCTTTATTGCAATCACTGCAAGTTCAGCTTTCAGTGCAATTATAAAATGAGTATACAGGTATGTTAAAGTGCCTCCTGGTTGTTACAGCGACAGTCTTTGCTTAGGCTGTTTTCTGTATTCCTCTGCTCATGAAAGCATTTCCTGCTAGTCTCAAGAAACACAGCTGTGCAAATTCCTCTCCTTGTCCCTCCATTGCTGGGAGTCTAAGCCAAATGAGGAGGGCTATTCAAGTTCTGTCTACAGATTAATGTGATTTGAGCATCGTGTGGTGGAAGCAGTTCCTGTGTTACACAAACTCCACTAAAAATAAGGAGCTGTTTATCTATTATCCATTATGGAGCTTTTCAGTATCAGTGTAGAGGACAGAGCCCAGTCATATGGGAGATATCAGTATGCATTGGGTGAAATAAAAATGCAGCTTTAGCAAGCTGAAAAGGTAAGCTGGTGTTGAACTGTCTTCAGCCTGGGTCCCTTGTGGATCGAGACTAATAACAAAAATATGAACAATAAAATGTGTGTTGACCAAATGAATAAGAAATGCTACTGGGATACAGAGACTCATTCCATTCATATCCTTCTCGCTGCTCTGCTGAGTAATCTTTCCTTGGTTGTGCTTCAGTGCCTTTATCTATCAGATGGCAATAACAATAATAAACTCTGTTTTCAAACTTGTTGGGGTATACCAATGCAGGGCATGCAGAGACTCTGGGCACACTTTTTTCTTTTTTTATTATTTTTTCCTTCCTCACAGGCCAGGAGTGAAGGCAGGGAAGGCCTTCCTGAAAGATGAGCATCAAGGGCTTTAAATGTCTTGTAAAGTATTTTAGAGCTGCCCTGTCCATGACACTTTCTCAAAGACTTCAGGTTGAAGTGTGCCACTTTGTATTGTGCTACTCCAGTAGATTAATTTCTTCAGTAGATTTCAGTGCTTTGTAAGCAGCATCTGTCATTGTGATTTTGGGAACTTGATCAGTTATCTGATGGCCATTCCTTGTGTTTTGAATCACTATTCTCATCAAGTGGAAGAAGTGAATGTATGACAAAATGGTCTCTTACCACATTTCTTGTGGTCAGTCCCTTGTCCTTTGAATATGCTTTGGGAGTGAAAATGACTGAAAAAACCCTGTCATACTTGCATCTTTTTTTCCTCTATGACTCTCTTTGATCTATGGTAGTATTATTTCTCTGCTATTTTTAAGTTCCACTTTTTCAGCGCTATCAGTGCATAATACTTCTTACTTTGTCAGTTTTGTGCTTTATATACCTGTCAGGTCAACTAAAGTACATCCATTTGTAATCTGACCAATATCCTTTGGGCCTGGCCCCTCATCCTGCATTCTGTGTCTTTGACTTTTCTACCATATATCTAATTTTTGAGCTTAACCATGTAAGTAGGCTGTTCCTGTGTGGCCGTACTTAAGCTATGTCCCTTCTGTGACAAGCCACTTATAATTTGGAAACAAGTTTCCAAGAATTTTTGTAAAAAGTGCTTTTTGTATAAAAATATGCTTTTCACCTACTGGTTAGGTGTGCCAGAGTGCCAGAGTCCCTTGTTCTCTGTCAGGTGACTTACTCTCCGTAGAAATACATTCCTCATTTAGTGTTTGGAATGCAGTCTGGGGCACAGTAGGCCCATCTTCCATCTCGCAGGCAGCCTGTTGTCTCTTCACGCTCTTCTTCCAAAATGCTGTGATTCTTGCGGTGTTTTAACTCCTCTTGTTCTCTCAATGTGCAGCTTGTTTGAGTTCTCTTACTGTGAGCTATACAGCCCTAACTTCCCTGTAGATCATGGAATTGGAGAAAAAGTAATGTTGGAATGATGTGCAGAGGTCATCTGGTCTCATCCCTTGTGCTAAGCAGGACCAGATTTAAAGTTCTATTGAGTTGGTCACTCATATCCTTTCTAATCTTAAATTTTGTCTTCATCTCCAGAGATGGAGATTCTCCATCTCTGAGACCCTTTTCCATTGTTGAACTACCTCCCAGTGATTGCTCCTTTCCCCCTCTCTCATACCTAGTGAGATTTTTCATTATTTGGTTATTTCATTATTGCAGGTTATGCCAATTACCGCTTCCCGTTACTGCGCAGCTCTGGAGAGACACTTTATGTAGTTGAAACCAGAAATGCCATCCCTTAACCCTCTGTTAGGCGGCTCAAGCCCAGTTCTCAGCCTTTCACTTGGCTTCAGTTTCTTAATCATCCTGGTGCCTCTCTGTTAGCCTCACTCCGGGAGCCCTGGAGTGATCCCACAAATTGCAGGCACGGTCTGTAAGTGCTGAGTCGAGCATGTTAATCTCTTCCATTGATCTTCCGGCTTCCTTTCTTTAATACAGCCCAGTACACAGCTGATCTGCACTCTTGAAGGCAACTGTTGAGTTATTTTTAATGTGGTAGCCATCAGAACCCCAGGTCCTTCTCCATGAAGCCATGGGAAATAATTTACTGTGGTAAAGGACACAGAATTAAATAAGATGGTATTATATGTTCATTGTCTTAAACTGTATTTTGGGGTTTTGAACTTTGTTTCCAAAGAATTAATGTTAATCTTCTGTGTAATTTTTTTTCAGGTTTGTTTTTTTTTTTTTTAACCTTGACTTTTAACCCGAGACTTAGTAAATACTTTTAATGTCCAGAACAGTTGTTATTCTCTTATAAGTTATTTTCCAAGCAATAGAAAGCACAGTATCAGGACATACCTAACAAATGCTTCTCAATATTTGGACTCCAGTGTGAGATAACTTAAAAGGGCCCGTTCAGATATGTAAAAATGTCCTGGAGACACAGCATTTAGTTTTAGTGTCAGGTTTTATTGGAGTGTTTTTTCCCCAGTTTTGTTATCACTGCAGGAAAAAAATTGAAACTAAACGAATCAGCTGCATTTTGATATAACTTGTGCTTCATTTCTGTGTTTATTTCCTAAATTCTAATATGCTATTTCTGTTCAAGTCCCTTGAAATCTCTCAGCAAGGAGGAAAGAACACAGCTGGAGTTTTGGGGCTCCCAGAGTAAATTTACAGGCTTTGGGGAGTGAGATATTCTTTCTAGCAAATTGGGTCTGTTTGATTTGAAATTCCATGAAGAGCATCAGCAAGAGAATACCGTGGAGCTGCTTTAGAAGCCTCTCCTTGTGTTGCTTGTAGAGATGTAAAGCTTGGAAAGCTCCAGGTATCCCCATGCTGGGAGGAAGGCGGCGAGGCAGCATCTGTGAGTAGAAAATGCTGTTTTCCAGGCTTTCTTAGAAGATGTTACTCTGCTTTACCACTGGTCTATTTCCTGGAGTCTATTTTGTGCATGTCAAAATGAAGGTAAGCTGCTGTTTGTATTTGAAGTGACAGCCCTTCCTCTCCTATCACCCCTTGCATCCTGGCATTTCCCATGTCAAAACCCAAATGTCTTTCTGGTTTTGTGCTGATGATTCTAAGTTCCGCTTGACCAGAATGTGAAGATCAAGTTGATTTCTCCTCTGGAAACAAGGCACCCTGCTGGTTTCTAGATCAAACAGAATTCTTTCCCTACTCCATCCAAAAAGCAATTAAGTGTAAATATGGCAAAGGATGACAGAATTAAAATCTGTCATGCATACAGGTGCTAAACTAGTGCAAAATCAAAAAGGCAAGCCTGTTGCTGTCTCTGCTGCCAGGCCCATGTCATCAGCAGCTATTTCTGAGTTCCACCATGGAAATACAAAATCATCTCCTGCAGGAAGCCAGTGATCCTTCCGGGATATGTATTCCTGATCTGTGTTGTTAATTGTTGGTCTGTTCTGATACAACGCCTTAGTTGTTATCATGGAAGTGAAACATAACTTTGTGTCTGATGATGTTTCAATGTGTGTGACATTCTGTCACTTAAAGGTAAGAGTTAAAGGAATAGTAATTCACAGCCAGAATATCAAGGAACTGTGACCTGGCTTTTGCCTGTACCAGTTCCTAATAACTCTTTTTGAATTCTTAGTGGATGGCTAAGAGGGATATTGGAAATAGGGTGGTCATTCCATCAGACGGAAACGCAGTGATTTGGGGGAGGATGGGTAAACTGAACCCCGCTGTGCTTTGCTCGTGCTGTTGGAGCTGTAGCCCTGTGCTGTGCCCAGGCCGGGGTGGATGTGGGGAAGGTGCCTGTGATGCTCGCCGTGACAGCGGCGCTGGGTTTTGTGAGCCAGCACATCCAGAGCCGGGGGCTTGGCTGCTGGAGCCCGCGGCAGGAGGAGGGCCGGCTTCTGCAGCCTGTTCATCGTGTCTTCAAATGATAACTCTCCAGAACTAGCTTTGTAGCTCATGAACGGGGTGGAAATGTTAGTAATACTGACAGGTGCCAGCAGAGGGCATTTGGAAACTTGGCTTTTCTGCTCATTTATCTTCCGACAGATTAGGGCCCCTGTGCAATTTCTGTGTGAGGCTGATGGTGCCGTCTGTGTTGGTGCAGACCTATGGTGAAGGCAAAACTTGGGGCTTTACTGTTTGTTTTGGTTTGGGTTTAGTTAACAGACAGAATATCAGCGATAAAATGTGTATTTCGGATTAATTTCCAAGTTACAAGAAGGTGTTGAACCAGAAAGCCAGGAAGCTCCCACTTTTGTCAGAAGAGAGTATTTGGGTGTGAGGTAGATAAAAGGCCAAGAGAAAGGAAGTGAAGAAACAGCATATTATCTATTTTCCCCTCAGTGTTTGTTATTTGTAGATTAGCAATCTAAACTGGAACCTCATTGCTTGATATGAATTATCACATTTAGATAGTAGTTACAGCTCTTCTACCCTAACATCACCAGCATAAGGTGACCATTTTAGACCAACACTCTCTCTTGAGTACCAAGAAAATTGCGTGTACAGGCATAATAAAAAATGACCAAACAGTGACTCTTTGTGTTCATGACCAAAAATCCAGTTGCATTTCTATTGATTGGGGCTTTTGTTACTTGCAGTGGGGTATGTGACATGGTGCAGTACACAAAAGGTCTCTCACCAGCAACAGATTTGGAAAGAGCTGTTGTTAAAGCCCAGATCAATGAGTAAATGTACAAAGACATTCAAGCATAAGATCATTTAATAAAAATGCTTTTTTGTTCTCGTGCTTTGATCAAGTAATTCCTATCCATCAGCTTTGATTCAGGCTCTGGCAGCATCTTTCTTGAAGAGACTTCTACTGGACTTTTTAAAAAGACTGTCTTATGTGGGATGTGCTGGTGAAACCAACTGAAGTGCATTTCTCACCTTTGTGATATGATAAAAGGCTCTAGGACTGTGAGGCTATGAAGGCTTTTAGCTTTTTTACCTCTTTGGAAAAAAATAATAAAAATTGGGGAAAAGTACTTTTTTAAGCTGTGTCAGGATGTTTTAAGTGGACTTGGTGGTGGTTCCTTTGTTACTGTGCATGGTAAAATACTACAGATGTGAATTTTAATATTAGGGATGGCTTTACTCCATAAACTAACCCATTACATTTGGAGATAATTTCCTCTAAATATAATTTGTTTTAAGGTATGATTTGTGCTGCAAATAGGATTTATGAAGCATGTCTTGAAAAAGTGGTTGGAACAAGATCTTTCTGTGAGCCAAAAAGATATTGTTTTATATTATAAGTGTCAGTAGCAAAGAAAGAGTAAAAGGAGCAGCTGGAGGGTACATTTATTGATACTTATTTCATATATGTGTCACTTGGTATAACACCCACTGCCGAAATCCACCTGTGACATGTCCTTGTATTTTGTTGTATCCCTGTGGCAGAGCTGTCCTTTGGCCTTTGGAAAATGCTAGCTTGTTAGTGATTATTAGTTTGTACTTCACTCCCTGCCTAGCCTGCATTGTGCTTCCACGTGCACATGTTATAAAAGAATTCTTTGACTTCACCTGAAAATAGCATGCCGAGCCCCTAAACTTGCTTATTAACATTTGTGTGGTTGTTTTCAAAGGTGTTTGTTTGCACCTTTTCAACATACACATCTGTCAGCAATAAAGAGTGAACCCTTCCTTTGTGGAGACTTGCCATTGTGGCTGAACAGCAACGTGTTCCCTTCTTGCAAACATACTTGAATATGTTGAGAGAGGAAAGGTAGAGCAGGGCTTGGGGAAGACTCCCTGCAATTTACTCAGACCTTGAACAAGTGGCTCCACTGCTGTGGTTTTGCATCAGCACGATGGGAATGCAGTGGCTGCCCCTCTGGAAAAGCTGTATGTTGTGGAAATATGACGTTGTTCTGTACTGCCTGCCCAAACCCAATGAAATTCTTGGCTTTGACTGTGTGGCTAGCAGCTCCTTTTGGTATGTGATTTTTTTAAGCAAAGCTAAAATACTCCCTATGTGATGACAGCATGTCTCACTCCTTTCCACTATCACCACCTGCCCATACTATGTTTCCCCATTTCTGTGGTGTTTTCTCTCACTTCTGCTGAGTGCTATCTGTTAGTGAACTACTTCAGGACAATGCCAAGATAATAGAAATGTGGGAGAGCTCCATTTTCAGACCTGTCTCTCAGGAATCAAATCAACACATGGGTTTTAATACTTGTTCTGGTTGAAGTGAGTTTTCATCCAGATGGGGTAATGATTGAGAACAGAGTAAGTAACACTGGAGTGACTAACTGTATGTAATTGCTCTTCTAGTAAAACAGAAAACGCTTTAGTGAAGACTAGTAGTTGTTATTGTGGTAATTAACAATAAAGTTAGAAAAGCTCTTTCATGGTACCCACTAACACCGTTAAAAAGCATCTTAGCATACCTTATGTGTTAACAAGTTTGTGTTCATGTCCCTCTGCTCATAACCATATGTCAGGTGTGTGCTGGGTGCCTCCTCCGTGTCATTACCATCGTGCTGTTCTTGCTGCTGTCACAGAGCATGCCCATCTGTAATAGTACTGCACTGCTACCTACAAACCTTGAGGAGCTGATGAGAGGTAGTATAAAAAACAGAGGGCTGGAGAGCAGAACTAAAGCACAGGGATTGAAGGATGTACCCAGGAGGATTGTGTAAGAAATGGAATGGCTGAAATGGCTTCACTGTGAAAGTGTCTGCAATTTTTAGGGACAAAGTCTTAGTCCTTTTTGTTGTTTCATGTGCAAAGTAAACTGACCCCCAACTTTCCCTTGCTTCTTTTCTCAAAAGGTCAGGTCTAATCCTCTTGTTCAGCACATCAGGAGGCACATCAAGGTTTTTGAACACCAGAGGATCAGTACAGAAGGGCAGCTGTCAGTAAAGTAGCTGCAGATGTCTGATATTTAGCTCTTTCACATCTACAGGGAGATGACTTTGTTATTCTCTAAATGAAAAAAATTCTTAAAGTTTGCCTGTGCGCCCTTCAGTCTCATAGGTAGACCTCCCACTGACATCAGTGTGCGTTAGATTGGCCCACATAGGGAGAAGGAAAAAACATTTGAATTTTGGAATAAAGCGCTAGCTGAGCTGATAAATCCCAATAGCTTTTTCATTGCCGTGGCTGTGTTGGTCCTTACCCTAGGGAGTCATTCCTCCTCCTCCTCTTATCTGTTGGAAGGAAATTTCCAAGCACTATTGCACTGTGCCACTGTCCTGGGCAGTCTTCATTCAGACCATGTGTCTTCCAAAACACTTTGAAAAACATAAACCAGAGCTGTGATGAGCAGCCCGATACTGAATAAACTATAATATTCAGCAGCAATGGGAAGCTGTAACAAAACATACACTTGGCAGCAGTGTCGTGCTAGCCCTTTGCCTGGAAGGAAAACTGGAATCTAAAAGACAGATTCTCAGATGAAGCTGGCTCTGGCAGGTGGATTGGCAGGTAGCACGTAACAGTGTGAAGTGACTTCTGGCCCTTCCTGGCTGCTTGCCTTGAGAGGGAACGGGACAACTGTGCTCCCAGATGGAGGAGCAAGAGGGAGTCCAGCATTGTGACACGTGAGGGTCCCTGTCAGTGCTGAGGCCGGGCTGGCAGCTGATTCTCCAGTGAGGGTGGTGACAGCTTGGGGGAAGGGCATCTCACCTGTGCCCCAGCAATATCAACACTGTGAGCCGAGTCTTGGCACGCAGAGCTCAGCTGAAATGGGTAAACAGAGCCCCTACGCAAAGAAAGGGACAATTCTGAGCAAATCCCAGTGTACAGTTCGGAAATGCTGCTGCAGGTATTTCTTACTGCATTAACAGGAGGGAAAAAGGCAGTGTATCTGTGGGGGAGAAATACTTCAGCAGTGGTGCTTTCCTGAGTGCAAGCCTCTGCAGTTTTAAGACGATGGGCTGGGTTCTCAATTGATATAAATATCCAGTGCTTTTGATTTACTTGTAGTTAAGTTGTTCTGCAGTGCCTGAGAATCTTGCTTACACATCTGAATCATGACTGAGGAGCTTGAGCCGCTGAGGGATTCCTATAGAAAAGGAAAGGTTAATTAGCATGTGGTGTTAAAAGCAGATGTAGTTTAAGTGAACAGTGCTTCAATGCTCTTATCTAGAGAGATGTTTCATCTTGATTCTAAAGAAGAAAAATGAGCTGGCAAGTTGCCACTCATCTCTGACAAAGTCCAGAATAAGAAGTTTTGAAATAAATATAAAAACTTTTAAATTAACCATTTCTCAGGGGCATCAGTGAAGTTGTTAGGAATCTAGCTTTATGTGAAAGTGTATACACTGACACAAACTTGTTAAAATATATTCATTATAAGTGTACATCCAGAACCAACCTGAAACCTTTAAAAAGTCCAGGGAGTAATCCAGTCAGGGAAAAGAAACTGTATGTAAAACCAATGTATCATAGAAGAATAGCAAATTGTGAAGCAAATATTTGAAACAACTTTTTTGTGACAAAATGAATTTCTACTATACTTGTGAGAGGCAGATTTTCGCATGCATAGAAGGAAAACAGGCACCCAGCTTCCACTGCAACCTATCTTCCCTATTTATTTAGCACATTCCCCAGTTATTTTTTTCAGTAAAAAGACACACTGATAAAACTGAGTCATCTCATAGATAATCTCTAAATGGTAGCATAAGACTTTTAGTCACAGACTTTTAGTCTGTGGTAATTGGCTGCACTGAAAAAGTCTGCCTTGTAAATACAAGATCGTCGTTGATTTGCTGCGTAATGAATTGGGTTTCTTTGCCTGCGATGCCAAAAGCTGTTGCCGTGAACACTACAAAGCGATGATTTGCTGGCCGTCTAGTCACTCTGGGTATTTACTATCCTGAAGTCCTTGCCTCTCTGTCCCTCTCCTTTGCACCCAGAGGGAGAAATTTCAGAAGTGGGAGCGTTGTTTTCTTACCCCAAGGAGGCGAGAGCTCTGTGAGTGAAACTGATTTCCACAAGCAGCCATCAGAGGAATCCGCACAAATAACGGTAGCAGCTAAAACCCTTTGCCAAACCTCTGCAGTGATGGAGGAGCAGCAACCTTCAGGGTTGTTTGGAGTGGGAACATGACAGGTTTTGGAGGCAGCGCACTGCTGGATCTAGCTGGTGTCAAAAGTGCTGGGGCTGCTGACCCCTGTACAGGGACTGACCTGGCTGTGAGCTCTGATGTGCTTTGACAGAACACCTCTTCCAGCTCCAGTGAGAGCAGGCGGTGGTTCTGGTCTCTTGCTGCTTCATGGGGGTCACCTGGAGTCTGGAGCAGACCCAAATCCTCCTGTGTTCCTGCCCTCTTGGAAGGGGATGATGTCCTGATGATGGATGTGAGGTGCAGGTGCTATTAAATAGGTCCTTTCCCCCTTAGGGTCTTTTCTTTCCTTTTCAGTCACAGTTGTGAAGCCTGTGTGGTTGTCTTGTTGGTCCTGTGGTTTCATGACAGCTCAGAATGTTATGACAGTAGCAATGTCTGTTCCAGAGTTTCCCCCTTGTAAGATCCTTTTTAAAATCCTAGCCATCAAGCAGTCTACTTAGCTAATTGTCAGGGCTTGTCATGCCATGTAATTAAGTTTTGGACAGCAGTCAGATTGCCTCTTCAGGAGTGTGTAAGGGTATATGTGTGGAACTGCATCTCTTCTCCCCTGTTAGCACAAAAAATGAGTCACACTTCTGGCGGGCTCAGATGGGGCTGCAGACATCATCGCAGTAGGCTGGGTGGAGGATTTAAGATTAGGAGCTTCTGTAACCTGATCCCACAGAAAAACCCTGGCCAGCCTTGCTGCTGGTGCAGGGATTTGTTCACAACTGGCTGGGGATGACCAAGGGGATTCTTCTAATCTCATCAGCCTGCTGTTAGGAGCTTGCTTGTTATAGCCTAGTAACTCTGTCCTGGAAGCACAGGCAGTCCTCAAATTAAGATCTCTGTGTTGGGTAGGAAGGATAAGGTTTCAGCATCATGGATTTGAGAGAGCCTTGCTGTTCACTACTTCTGATGCACACACACACTGTTCAGGCAATCAGACTCCTCAAATGTTCATGCACTGCACAGAGCAGCCTGTCTCTGCCTCTGACTGACTGAGGTGGGAATAAACCCCAGAGCTTCATTGATCTTGCAGAAAAAATAAAAAGTGTGTGTATACACAGGTATATATATTTTTTTTGCCTGGGAAAAATGCCAACATGCTGCTTCAAATTTTGAGGTATTGCCATCTTGGGTACACTCTATTGAATTTTGGGGTGGTTTTGTTTTTAAAGCCATGTTATAGAAATTAATGTCAACATGAAAAGTGGTTTTGTTTTTTGTTTAGATTGTAATAACAAAAAATAATCTTTGAGGTCCCCTGAACGCTGAAGCATTATTACAGCATCTGTGCTGTCCTGATTCATCCTAAGATTTTCAATAGCAGCCTAGTGGAAGTAGAATAAAGCATGGCCTTCACTGGAACCTCTCTTCTGTCAGAACTCAGCATGGTCCAAAAAATAAACTTAAATCATGGAAAGCTGTTGAAGCTAATTCCTTTGTGCTACTGTCAGACTGGGAGGAAGCAGTCCTGTAACATACACAAAAAAATCTTTATCTGCTTTTATGATACTTCAAGATGTGTAGATAAGCAGTGATCCGGGATTGAAATGTTTCTGTAGAGGGATACAAGCTCCATTGGCAAAGTCCTTGTGTGGATGATTAAAACAAGATTAAAGCATGCCAGGAGGAGGTTCCCTGCCCAGCCATTTCTCTTTGTTGTGTGCATCTCTTACTAAAGAGTGGGTCTGTGCCCATAACTGTGTGCCTTTCCCTGCAGCCCCTTTCAGGACTGGGGAGGCCCAGGTGAGATGACTGCTGGGTTACATACTCTCATCATTTCTGGGAACAAGAGCTGCATGTCTTGGAATTTCGTTGTCTTTTTCTGCAGGAAGTGACCTCCTTTCTCTTGATTGCTCTCCAGCAACCTCTGATTGACCACATCTCAGATATACCCAGGGATTCTTGCAGTTGTCTCTTCTGCTTTTGATTTAAGAGAGCACTTGTAAGTGCAGTTCATCTTTCTGGGTGATAAGTAAGAGGGGGAGACAGAAGCAGGCTGTGCCATGAAAAGTGCAAAATCTGGATAGGAAAGGCAGAGGGGGAAAAAAAAGTGCTTTTCTCCTCCTGCCTCTATCTTGCTGAAAGCTGGGGCCATGGAGAGATTTACAGCTGTGCTCTACAGTTACATTTGGAGTCTGGCAGAGGGCTGGCTGAAATTCTGCAGCAGCTCCCACTGATCCCAGGCTCCAGGTCTATGTACCAGCAGCAGCCTGTCCTTGTTCCCAACAGGTAATGCTCTACCCCTTCCTCACTGCTTAGTGGCTTTCAGTGGCTCCAGCCCCCCAGATCACTTCCCAGCCAGATTTCCCTGCCATTTCTGCTTCTCTGGTATTTCTTAGGAGCTTGGGACATTGTGGCCTCACATGCTATTTTAGCTGTCAGTGGGTAAGAACTGAAACAGATTGTAAGGTTTGATGCAAAATAGCATCAGAGCATTGATAGGTGGGGCCAGATCATCTTGACATAATCACTTTGACAGGGTAGGTAAATCCCACCTGGTGTTTGGCAGGAGCAGAAGAAAGGCTGCGGCTTGGTATTTCCCTGCTGGGGAAAGCAGCCGTGAAGGGACATTGCCAGGCTGTCCTCAAACCAGTTATGTTATTACTGAGAACCACTGGGAGTCCAGGCAGAAAAGAGGATGCTTTTGAAATCAAGCCTGTCTGTTTATGAGCTTCACTAAGCAGCAGAGACCAGACTGTCCCGAGGGCCAGGGAAAGGGGAACCTCTTGTGTAATTCCTCTGATCTCCAAGTTTTGTTACGTGGATTTTGTGATCTGTAGTTTAGGATTAAAAAGACCAAAGACTATTTAAGTGTGGATTTCATTCTACTGATTGTGTCATCGTCCACAGATGTGGAGCCAGCCAGAGTGTATCAGACCCTTCATCAACTAATTAACTTGAGTTGTCAAGCTGCAATCAGTAAGCTGCTCTCATGCTAAAATAATAATGATAAATTCCTCTCATCTGAGGCTGTCAGCTTCCAGCTGCAAGAGGCTTGAGTTTGCAGGGTCTGTAACTTAACTCCATGAAGGAAAATCAGATTTGCACCTCTCTTGCCAAAGCCAACTTTAGCTTGGTTCCCTTTCTAGCAGGATTTGCTGATGGAGCAGCACCTGAGGCCAGGCCAGGGTTTTCCTGGGCTTAAAGCTGGACCGAAGCTGCAATCGGACTACCACATGCAGCACTGTGAGTCCTACCCATTTCAAAGGGACATTTTTCTAGTTTCAATTGCTTATTGAGGAGCTGATTTTGGTTTCTTTTTAGGTTGCATTTTTAAAAAATTTGTCTGTAAGGGGTGTGTTCCGCTTGAAATTCTTCCCGACGTTGTTAGGCAAGAAAGGTGCTACACATTTCACTGTGGGATGGGGTCCAACACCTGTCTGAAGGCAAAGGCATCCAGGATGCCTTTGTGACTGCTTGTCTGCCCACAGAGCTGGCAGGCCAGCAGGGAGCCCTTGCAGGCTCTGGTGGGAATGGCAGCCCTTCTTTCCTCGCAGTTTTTGGAGCTTTAATGTCACATCTGTTCTGCCATACTTGTCCCACCTATCCTGTCTTAAACAGACCAGTAAAGAAATCCCATTCCAATTTGGTAAAGGGAGTCTCGGATTCAATCCTCCTGCCTCTATCTTGCATTAAAAAATTGAATGCCACCTCCTCTGAGTATGACCACTAGAGAAATTATTTTTTTCTTTTTTTTAATGACTGGCTGCATAAGAATTCCAAGCAATATAGATGCAAACAAAAATTACTTTTTGGTTTATCCAGATGGACTTGAACCAAGGAATGTGTGTAGCCTTCTAAGAAATGATAACCAGCTTTTACTGTAATGAATCGCTTTGCACAGTGTAAACATCACAAATAGAAATTAAAAGTACTGTTTACCCTACAGCATAGGTTGGGCTGACACGTATAAAAGGCTATAAAGCATCTTAATTAAAGTTTTATTGCTCATAATCATGTGTTATTTGAGATAAATATCTTTAGCAATACCAGGGCTATGCAGAAGCTTAATATGCTCCTTAGATATCTGGAAATTCATGTAAAATAAATATTTTTTTAAGGAGGTCTTCTTTCCCTATCAAATAAACTTTGTTTAAAGGCAGGAATACAGAATACAAAAGTCAGGAGGCCTGTTTTTTCTCTGCGCATTCCCTGTCATTTCTGAAAATCATCATGGAACAGATTTTTTTTTCTGTGGAAAAGCTCCTTTTCAGATGGCTTCTTGGTGATTTGATGCAGAATGATTTTTTTTTAGTGTATAAATCTGCCTTCATAAACATCCTCATAAATAACACAGCAAACAAACTGCTTGGAGGTCAGACTGCAGAAGAGTTTGACCTTGCATTTTTAGCAGTTTAGTGTATGCTAGAGCTTAGATATTTTAGCAGGATTAAATTTTGCAAAGGTCCTGTGACAAGTGTTTCTTACAGAGTGGGAATGTCTGGAAGCCTACTACAGACTAATAGGAGACACTGGGCACGAATGCTCAGATGTAATTCAGGCACAAATTTGGTGTTGATTAAACGCAGAATCATAGCCAGTATGCAAAATAGGTGCTGACTTCAAAGACTAAACAGATCCTTTGGCAGTACCTTTGCAATGAGCATCTTAATTCAGGCACCAATTATCTTTCATTCTGTATCACTAAAGCTCTAAGTTATATCCTTATTTCTGTCCAAACAAAGCCTCCATGATTAAAGTTAAATAGCATTAAGCACCTTAATAAATAGGGATGAGTTTATATATATATATATATATATATATATATATTTTAAAGACATCTTGAGTTTGCTGAACTAGAGGTTCTGTATTATGTTTTGGTAACTGAATTTAGGTATGTTTTGCAAAAAGGATATGGCACCTGTGCTGCCTTGAAATACAGATGCCTCCTCTATTTGTGTTGCTGAGCCCTTAGGAACATGAGTTTACTTAAAGATTTTGACAGTGACATATCAAAAGAGCTGGATTGTGGTAATGTGAAGAAGTAAATACAAATACATGATTTCTAGTGCAGATGATACTTTTTGTTGCAAAAGAACATTTTTATTTCAAGCATTACCACTATTGTATTCACTAATATGCCTATTAGGACTGTAAATCCTAGGCTATTGTTTTAAATTATTTACTTGTATGTGTTGTCTGTTCAAATATTTATTTAAATATATGTCAAGTTATTTTTTTACTCTTTACTGTTACAAATACTTAGAATATCAAATCAGAAAGCCAAATATTGTGCTCCTGCCCAGAATTATTTGAATTTTTTTATTTTTTGATATCAGAAGCTCCTTTATTTTTGCTTGAATGGTTACAGAGATGTCAAGAATAAGAGATCCACTGCTGTTTACTTTTACTATGTGCCATGATACAACTCTGGTGATTCCATACAATAGTAAGAAAAGAAACAGAGGCTGATAATCTAATATATAACAAGATCTATAGCCACTTGCATTTTCCTTGTACAGGTTCATTACATTTTAATTTCGATATATAGGTATCACATAGTGTTTTTGTTTATCATTCCCTTTCAAAGGCCCTTTAATATTTCGTTTTTTTTAATTTTAAGCTCTCTCCAACACCCCTTTGGATTTTGGAAGGGGAGCCAAAGGGAGCTGTGAGCAAACAGGACTTTTGGCTATGAGGAGAAGGATGCGGGGCCAGCAGTGCAGGAGCAGAGATCACTTCTCTGGCCAGCCCTGGGGTCTTGGTGTGCTCACTCACGTCTGCTGACTGAGCTGCTGGTAGGAGAGCTCCTCACCCTGTTTCAAACCCCGCTCTTCTGGCTGAAGGCACGTCCCAGCCAGCAGATCTGTGCATCAGCAGCCTCAAAGGTGTGCTCAGGGAGGAATTCCTTCTGCTCCAGCAGCACCTGCAGAGTCCAGCTTGATCCGAAGCCTTTGAAACAACGCATTTCTCCTGCTCATGTCCCAGTTGTGAAAGCACTGAATGTGTGCCTACTGTTTCAGGACGTGAATATCTCAAAGCAGTGAAAGCTGTGGTTGAGTAAGTACTCAGTCGAAATGGGCTCTCTGTGACCTGATTCTCAAATGTGCCGACGCTCGCTCGGGTGCCTGTGAGGTCAGTGAGCGCTTCTGGGCCTTGGTTGCTTTGGAAATGGAGCTGAAATATGGTGATGTGAACTTTGCTTCATGCTCATATGCGTGCAAAACCTTAGTCCTGTTTTTAAGGATGCAAGACAAGAGGAGAATCTATTTTGAGTCTCCAAGGAAAAAATCCATAAAGATGTTAAAAGGCAGACACTAGTTAGTGAGCATTATTGAATCCTTGAGTTTTTCTAAGTCGTTGTTTTGTTTTGTCTGCTTCTGCTTTTGCAATAACTTTCTCCTTTCATCAGAACTGTGCAGTTTAAAGATTTTCATGGCTGATTACTTTATACTTGACAGAAAGATCCCGAGTACCACATGTGTGTTTGAAGAGGTGTTTCTTTGAACGTCAGCTGATCTCTCAGGTTAGAGAAAGTAACCTGATTTTTAAGAGAACTAGCACATAAATTGCATCTTTGCTGCGAGGACCTGCTGACGCTGCAAAGATAGGTCTTGACAAAAGTTTTATTTGGGCTACAACTCTTCTTCTACAGCATGTCAGATGGGTTCTTTATTTCTGCTCTTTCATTCTTTATTACTGAGGGCATTAGTAAGGAAACAGGCTTTCTGCTTCTTCAGGAATTTGCAGGCTGGCGCTGTTTGTCTTTCATCTGCAGCAATAATCCTCTCTGTGTAGGGCTCAAACATGCAGAATTTCCCGGGGAAACAAGGAATCTCCTTACTCTAAAATTTTTACTACTGGACAAAAGAAATCATTAGCAAAGCACAGGATGGCAAGAACCCAGAAAGCACAAATGGTGGGGGAGCTCTGTGGTGCACAGAGTTTCGGGGGCTGATACCAGATAATTTTTAAGATATTTCATTTGTTTAGTCTGACTTGGCACTGGCTATTCTCTGTGTATGTACACTCTCAGCACTGTTTGAACACACAGATGCTCCGGGATGGATGAAGGAAATGCCCTTAGTGTGAGTCATGCATGTAGGAACAGCAGTGAGTCTGAAAGCACACGCAGAGGTGATGGCAGCAGTTATGCAGATGAGCGCATGTAAAAAGGAATGAGGTTTCTACAAAGTTACTTGTGCACAGGCTTAAATAAAGAGCATTGCAAATCATACCTAGAATATTTTCTCTGTGTTTATGATTATGTTATTTCCATAGCAACTAATTATGCTATAAACCAAAGATCATGACTTCAGGTGACATGTGAGCAGAAGGAGATGAGCTATTAAGTATTGAAGATTTTTTTTGAATGCAAATTTCCTTATTTATAAAGAAAAAAAAAAAAGAAAATGAAAAAAACAAACAACAAACCAACCAACCCTGAAGTCTGCTATATAAGTGAAATTGCTTGTGACTGGAATGTGTTTTCAAAGTTTTGTTGGAGGCATCAGTAAATATTTCAAGTAGTTGTAGGTACAGCTGTGAATATCAACAGATTTCTGTATTAGCTGAGGAAATCTCTAGAATGTCTGACTGTCTTCTCCTGCCCATGCAATCCAAACCTCAACCTCTTTCCAGAAACTATAACCTTTTACAGATACTGAAATTGCTAAAGGACGAGCAGGAACCTTGGAAATAAAAGGGAAGGCCTGGGTTCTTAAGTATGTGATAAATTTGAGGTTGCAGTGAAGCATACTATCTTCTGCTTCACTTCTTGAAGCATTCCTATTTCTTCTGAAAACAAAAGATTCTAGAGATATCCTCAGCTTACAGCCCCATGGTCATACTCTTTGAGGCAAAGGACCTGCAGCCCAGAGTAGAACTGATACTGCTTGATTTACCTATTTCTTAGGGGGCTGTTTTAACATGTCTGGTAAAACTCTCCAGGTTTGGGAGCTGGCTTTATGGCTCCTCTCCTGACCCACTTGCACCTTGCTTGAAGTCTTCAGCAACATGTGCAGACTCATTGCATCATGTGTATTTTAAGAGACAGCAGGATTTAGGGAGGAAGCCTGTTGATTGCTGTTTGAATTGACCTTGAATGTTTCCAGGCATGGAGCACCTACAACCTCTTTGAGCAACTTCATCCAATATTTCATCATCTCATTGTAAAAATTTTTCCTTATATATAGTCTGAATCTACTCTCTTTAAAAACATTGCTGCTTATCCCGTTGCTACAGATCCTGTTAAAAAGCCTGTCCCCATCTTTCTTTAGCCCCATTTAGGTACTGAAAGGCTGCAATGAGGTCTCCCTGGAACCTTTTCTTCTCCAGGCTGAATGACCTGAACGCTTTCAGCCTTTCCCATTAGGGAAGGTGTTCCAGCCCTCTGCTGTTGTGGCCCTCCTGCAGACCCACTCCCATCAGGTCCGTGGCTTCCTTGAACCGAGGACTGCAGAGCTGGATGTACTTTTCCACGTGTGCTCTCATCGGAGCAGAGGGGCAGAATCACCCCTCTCAACCTGCTGGCCGGTACCCCCAGGTGCATGTGGGCAGGGCTGCTCTCAATCCCTTCATCCCCCAGCCTGTGCTGAATCTGGAGGTTGTCCCAACCCAGGTGCAGCGCCTTGTACTTGGCTTTGTTGAACCTCAGGAGGTTTCCATGGGCCCACTTTCAGAGCTTGTCCAGATCCCTGTGGATGGCATCCCATCCCTCAGGTGTGGTAACTGCACCAGCTTGCTGGATCTGCAGACTTGGTGAGGGTGTGCTGTATGCCACCATGTCACTTATGAAGACACTAAACAGTCCTGGGCAGGGTTGAGCAGAGGCTGAAAACCTGAGGCAGTGTGAGGCTGTCAGGTTAAAAATCATATTCTCACTCTCTTTGCTTTGCTCTTTTAGTCATTTATATTCATGCAAAATGAATATACAAGAGCAAACAAATCCTAGCTGAAACAGCCAGCTTGGCCCTGAACTTTGGTTCACCCTCCAGTCAGAAGAGATAATGTTTCTCTTAGACTTTTGGAAGAGGTACAGTTTTTATAAAACCTGCATCACTGAATCAAACATAACCAAACAGTAGCTGCAAAGAGTGCACTGGGTGAGGAAACAAGGGCTTTCTCTCCAGGCATGTTGCCGAAGAAAAAGACAGGCAGGGCCAGACAGGTTTGATTAACACTTTTCTGTGGTGATCTCTGCCTGTATTTGAAATTAAAAAGTTGAGCATCTGGTGTGTATTTCATCAGTTGATCACCCTTATCTGATTTCAGTGCTGTAGTGTGAAGCAAAGCTAGTAACTCAAAAAATCCCACTCATGTAGTAAAGTTTGATCTCAGTCATGTTGAAGCTACTGGGAATGACTGTCACCTGTCACGTGCATGCCTTTGCACACCCCTCTGTTGCAGAAGAGGAGCAATTGTCACATCCATACCCTGTTTTATATAGTGTATTTCAGTAATGCCTTCTAGCAGGGTTCTTTAAAATTTTATTTCATGGATCACTTCTTAACAAAGTCTACTGAGGTTGATTCAAAGTGAGTTGTTTCATTAGGAGTATGGAGCAGGTATGCAGAATTCTGAAGACAGTGACAAGAGGCATTAGTAGGGAGAAAACCAGTGCAACCATTAAAGGATTCATGAGACTAAATTAATGAGGAGGTGAATTCATGCTGCATTTTGTGTGAGCTGAAGGCAGTGATGTCTTGTGGTTGTGGGTGTTAAATCATGGAGGAAGAAGAGGAAGCAGTGCTCAAAATAGTAAGGGAGGTGGAAGTGTGGTGTGGGGTCTGTGGTGGCTGCAGCTCAGGGTGAGGTGCAAAGTGTGGGCTGAACAAGCTGCTGTGTGTCAGGTGAAAGCTGAAGCTGCTCAGAGAGAGGATGTGAGGGATAACACAGTGAAGAGATGTGCCCCTGATGCCCAAACCTTTTATAGTTTATTGCCTGGGGTTCACCTGATGTCATTAGAGAGAGACTGCCGTCTCTTCTCTTTCAGGGCCAGGCTTTTGGCTGGAGACAGTGAAGAGGTTACCAGCCCTCCACTCAAAGTGGCAGGGACAGAGTTGTTATAACCTAAATGGTAGCGTGCCACCAGAATCAATACAAATTGAACCTCTGCTGGCGAGACTGCACAGTGCTTGCTTTCTTGTGTAGAGGAATCAATAGGAATTGGCCACAGGATGGGAATAGAGAGATGCAGTGGGGGAGAGAAAAAAATAGATGTTAAGCAGAGGTGAACAGAGGTCACTAGGTCCACCCTGTGATTTTAGGCTCAGTCATTAACAAAGTTTTGTGAAAGCTCTAATTCACCTGCCTTTTGAGTCACCCTTCAGACACAATGGCCCAGTCATGCAACGCTTCCAAGTATCCAAGTATCAATATCCAAGCAATCCTTCTTGGTTCATGCATTACTTCATTGTTAAACAGCTTCAATGCCAGGATGGGTCGCAGCTTGCCCCTAGCATTCCCTTTACACCAGGGATGGGCAAGAGTAGAGTACACCAGCCCTTCTCCTTTGGCTGATTTCCCCCAGCTCCCGTGCAGGACATCACTCCATGTAAGCATGTCATCCAAGCTGCAGTTAGCCTGTTGGTGCAGCATTGCTGTCTCAAGGATTTCCCATTTAGGCCAAGAGAGTCTCACTGGGTTACCTGGTATGGAGGATTTTATAAAAGAATGATTGTAATGTCTGTATCCCAAATGACTCTCTTTTCAATTAGCTGTTGGTATTGTCATGAGAAAGAACAACAGCTACCCAAGAACTACATTTTACACTAAAGTGCCTTTAAAATGTTGTAATTTCCATGAGGTGTGTGATGGGATGATGGTGAAAAGAGGCTGGAGGAAAAGCATCCTTTATTTTAAGGATTATGCAGGACCTCAGCCTTCCTCAAGCCTTTTCTGCATCCGTCTGAAATACATCCACCGTGTGTTGATGTTTATTACTTTTTATTTAAAATAGACATTTAGAAACTCCTCCTACTACCTTAGATCTTGGCTTTATGAATTATTCTATCCACATTAAGGACTTAATTCTCTTAAGAACTGATGATTTCCTGCCTTCAGGAAAGGTGAAAGCAAGTGATTTCTAGCCCTTTCCTTATTCAGATAGTAGTGAGCTGCCTTTGGGCTTCAGTTGTCTAGTTTACAGTAAATATGCCAAATTCTCTTCTGCTAAATGTGGTACCATGGGCACCCTTGTTAAATAACAGTTATCTGACTTGTCACTGTTTCAGCATAATTTGTGTGCTGAGCTATACCCAGTTTTTCTTTCACCATTTAATACGACACTCCGTGCACAAGCGTTTTTCTATAATGACAGAAAATGTGGGAAATATTTGAATATTTTTTTTGTTTTTTATTACCAAACAGGTCTAGTTTTAATACAGGTGAGGAGAAAGGTGTAATACAGGTGAGGCAGAACTATTTGGTACCACAGGAAAAAATTTGTAGTATATTGAGAACTCTGATCTGTTTCCATTGGACCATTGTTATGAGCTAGGGAAAGAAGACTCCTTTAAGGGGGCAGAGTTCATATTATGCAGGAAAGGGAGGGAAGTCGAGTAGAAAACTCTGATTTTAGAGCTAGGGAAATCAAAAATTGGAAAAGTTGTAAGTCATCAAAGTTACTGAAACAGATGGCGCAGGAGTTATTACCCTTGTGTTTTATGCTCAGGTTCTTTCTCTTTAAAGCTTGCACCAGGTATGGTCAGTGTATTTATAGTTTGTGGAGGAAATGAAGAGAAATAATTGGGCTCTAAGTTTGCAGTTTGCAAATTAACAGAATTAGAGGGTGGTTTGCAGGGGTGAGCTGCTCAGGCGATGTGCAAAACCAGCTCATTTTACTTTTACTGATTTGTTCTTTAATTAATTGGTGCCTTTGACTCTTGATTTATGCTGAGACTGGCAAGATGCTTCATGCCTTTTAAAAAAAGTTAGCCAGCCATCTTTTGACTTGGCTCCAGTTAAAATCAAAGGGCAGACAGAGGAGGAAGGCAGAGAGGAGGCAGACAGGTAAGAAGGTGGCACATACGGAGATAAATGAGTTACTTGCACAGGGAATTTGGGGCAAAGATGGTAAATGAGTCTTACTTTCCTGAGTGTTAATGCTGTAATTGCCACAGTTTCAGTAAGATTTTTCCTTCCGGGAAAAGTTGCGTGTGGCACATTTTCAACTCCTTACTGCCTGTGGGAGCTGTCAGATCTCAGGGAAGTGCTCCCCGGCGTACGGAGCCCGATGCCGATCAGGGGGCAAACGAGCTTGGCCGCGCCTTGTGCTGAGCGGGGATTCCGTGGGGCTGCGCCAGTGAGGAACACGCCGGGGACGGGTCTGCGGCGGAACAAACGAGCCTTCCGCCACGGGAGGCCTGTCCCGACCCCGCTGCCCGCGGAGCACCCCCAGCGCTGTGGCGAACGAAACCTCCGCAGCACTTTATTACTGCCGTTCCCGCCGGCAGCGCCGCCTGTGTGTCGGGGCAGCCCCTCAGAGGCACCCGCGCTGGGAGCTCGGGGCGGGGCCCGCGGGCTGTGGACCCGGGCTGTGAGGGCGGGCTGTGGGCACGGGCCGGGCTGTGAGGGCGGGCTGTGGACCCGGGCTGTGGACCCGGGCTGGGCTGTGAGGGCGGGCTGTGGACCCGGGCTGTGGGCACGGGCCGGGCTGTGAGGGCGGGCTGTGGACCCGGGCTGCGAGGGCGGGCTGTGGGCACGGGCTGTGGACTCAGGCTGGGCTGTGGACCCGGGCTGTGGACTCGGGCTGTGAGGGCGGGCTGTGGACCCGGGCCGGGCTGCGAGGGCGGGCTGTGAGGGCGGGCTGTGGGCACGGCCCGGGCAGCGCCATTGGCGCGGCGCTCGGAGGAGGGGCGGCCGCGCCGGGAATGGAGCGCCGGGGCTGGCGTGCCACAGGCGCCCGCCGCGGGAACGGGGCGCGGGGATGCGCCGAGTGAGCCCGGCGCCGCGGGGAACAGCGATGTGGCCGGCGGGAAAGGGCCACGGCAGCTGCTCGCCTTTCGGATAATTCCTGTCCCGCAGCGGGTCTCGGGCAGCGGCACTCGCTTGTCTCTGTGTGGCATGTGGAGCCGGGGTTTTATATGGCATTTGCGAGCCGAGCGAGGTCACGGTTCCTTTTTTAAAATTTCTTTTCTCTGGGTACAGTATATGTCTCTGTGATTTTTCCTTCCCTGGTAGCGGGGTGGGCCGGGAGGGACGCTCGTGACAGTGACGGGAATGTTTACTTGTGCAGAAGTCTTTCTCATGTGGAAGCGCGCTGCTCCCTAACTCCTGGCTGAGCAGACTTCACTTCACCAACTTTGCTGCCGCACCGCACGCGTAGCTCCTTGGCAGGATGGCAGACAAAAGAACAGCTGGTGCAAGGCAATAGGGGATTCCTAGCGAGGAGGAAGGAAGATCGCCATCCTTTCACCCGACGGCTGTCAGCAGCAGGGACGGGACAGCCGCAGGCACCATGCGCAGGTCCAGCACCGATGAGTCCACCTATCACAGGAGCCCTTCCCTGGACAGCAAGGATTACAGTTTCCCGAATGGCGCCTTCCGTCGATACAGCAGCATGTATGGTGGCCAGTTTGGGGCCGCCAGCAACTCTTTTTTTGGATTTCATACCAACCCAGGCCCGAAGGCCACCAAGGCTAAGTACACGACCCCCAAGGGAAACAAGTACGTTGTCTTTTACCTGGATCTCTCGTTTATTTTTCTCCTAGAACTGAAGAGGTGCAGCATGGCTCACAACTGCCTGCAGTGTATCAAGTACCTAATGTTTGTTTTCAATCTTCTCTTCTGGGTGAGTACACGTTTGGAACTGTGAGACCGGTTGCTTTTGTGTCTGTTTACTGAGATGGAAGGTGAACTTGTTGCTGCTTCTAAACTTAAGAGTTGAACAAACTGGTGTCTAAGCTACTGTTTTTGTAGCCTCATTAGTTTGTGTAGATAACCTGCTGAGGGTTTTGTTCATCCTCTCATTTCCTGGCCTTCAGCTGCATTTCAAAACTGTGGTAGAAGAGAAAAGAGCGTGTTTATAGAGGTCAGTTGCATGAATGCCTTCATCACTTTGTTCTAGTTAGAGCTGTACATTTTTTTTGTGCCCTGATCTTTCATTCTTATGTGTGTTTGCCTCAAAAGTTATGCACAGTCCTAGAGAAATCACTGAGGCCATTCACACTCATAAGGTTGAGCACGTGCTTACGCCCGTTGCTCTGTTGCAGATGGCACACTTGGTACATCACAACATTAAAGCCTCTGTCAGGAATCTCCAGGTAATCTTTCTGTTACTGTCAGTCCTGGGTCCTGGCATTGCCATTCCCTGTTGAAGATGTGGATGGAGAGAGACCAGAGTGCTCCTCTCTGCTTTTGGGGCTGCTACTCTGTGGCAGGAGCTTATCAAATCACTGTGAAGCATGCATGTGTCATCATCTTTTTAATAAACGACGTGGCTGTCAACAACAAGGGTGGCTGGGCACTTCGCTCCCTTGTCATGGAGTGTAGGCTGTAGCTGGAGACTAAAGAAGTGCAGTGGGGGGGACCCAGGTCACAAATGCTGTTAGCCCTGTAAAAAAGGGAGTAGCATGTTTGCTAGGGCAGGACAGGATTTCTAGTTCAGTGTTCCTCATCCAGAATCATATGTGGGAAGGTCTGTTAGAAGCTCCTCAGGAGGTGCCTTTGGATGGCTCGTTCCTCCCAAGTGGCTTATTAACATGCTGAGGGGAATGAGGAGTGCTGCGAAGTGAGCTCTCCTGTCCTGGCCCTTAGGGAGGGGGTGTTTGCAGCTGGATGTTACCGTGCCCGTGTTACTGGTGGGCTGTGCTCTCCCGGGTTGCTGGAGGTGCTGGGAGGGCTGTGGGTGAGATGGAGAGAGCTGTTCTCTAGTGTGCGCTGCTGTACAGCTGTTCAAAGCCAGGCGTGCTGCAGTGCATCAGAAAACACAAAGTGCACGCAACTCCTGCTGACCTGAGTCATACCAAGAGTCAGATGTGATGAACTAGTGCAGGTCCCCTGAATTGGCACAGCACTAACCAGAGCTGTGAAACAGGGTGCTCTCTTTGCATCCTGGGTGAGCTGGTAGAAAGAGTGTTGTTAAGGCTGCATTCTGTCTTTCGAGGCTAACTCTGGTTCCTTCTGCTTCCCTAAAAATCATCTAATATTTATTGCAGCTTACTCCAGAGCTTTCTGAAAAAGACAAACACTATCTTTCTTGCCTTTTCAAGTCTTGTGCCTCTACTGACTGTCCCTGGTCGAGATTATAGATAGCACTGACAGTTAGTTGAAGTGTGAGCTAGAAAAAAGCAGTAGGATGCTGGCACTAATAGCTCTTTCCAGGACTGTGCACAGCATTGCCTCAAAGGATACAGGCATTCTGATTTCTCTTGCAATATTCATCTTCCACTGAAACATATCCATGTGATGAGAAGAGGTACTGCTGCAAGTAATGTGTGTGTATTTACAAAGGCAAGGTGTGTGTATTTAGAGGGTTGCACATAATAATATATATTTGGCATGCTTTTCAGAAGGAAAGCCTTAATGCTTTGGGAGAAAAGAAAAGGTCTCCCCCCTGAAACCATCAGAGCTGCCCCAAGATATGCTTGGAGGGAGAGAAAAGCTGGAGTCCCAAAAAGAGAATACTCTGTGTGGCAATTGGGTTCTGGGAGAAACGAAGCTTGTGAGCAGGGGAGTGGGTGGTGTCAAACACTGCAGCACGATCTCTATTTTGTTTCCCTTTCACATGCTACCTGCACAGCAGGAGTGATGGATGATGATCATGTCCAAATGAGTTTTGCACAGCATGTAGTTATAATAGATGCAGCTCTTCACCTTCTCACAGTGAAGAAAGTAACTAAAAAGAAATTATTTTTAAAGGCTAGCCTCTCCTTAGTAAAAGGAGAAAAAAATTCCATTTCTAGAGATCAGAAATCTCAGAATGATAACAGGTTGATGATGCTGGTTTTTTGTTTTTCATCTTGTTTTCAGTTATCTGTCATGTTTTACTTTGTGAAATTAAAGCAGAAGCATCTCTGCAGGAAGATAGGATTTCTTTTTGCATACATGCTCACAGAAGTTTTGCTGACTCCACCTTTCCTCTCCACCCTTCTCTGGGTAGTTGGTTAGTAATAGGCAATAGTTTAGGTAGGAAATGGAATTTCTTTTTCATGTGTTGAGAGCAGTCATTGCATTAAATGAACTAAATGCCTATTATAGCCTCTTCCTGCTCTTGATTCTGTTTTGAGAAAATGCTTTGATTTCTGTCAGAAATCATATTTTCTTCTTCTTCCTGTTCCTATTCATTAAATTCAGTACATTTTGTGCATCCCTACAGCCTATTTCCCAGTACTTTCAGCTGTCTTTCCCAAAGTGTGGCAGAAAACAGTCCTCAGCCCTGTGCAACTCCAGTGGGATTTGTGCTGAGGAAAAGATCCTTTTCTTACAATACTGGTGAATTTATAGGAAGCAAATTCTCTGAGACCTTGATTTTAAATGTTCTTGGCAGGCTTTGTTGGATTAGGTGCTGCGCTCATGCTGTAAAATTTTTAAAAGCTGTCATATAACTGTGAAAACAGAGCAAATTTCTCCTCCCCTTTCTGACGGTTAAAGGGAGCACAAAGCTCCTTCACGAGTGTCAGGGGCTGGAGTGCCTTGTCTGTGTTGGTGCTGAATCAGTCCACTGGTAGACTAGCAGCTATTATTGTAGAGAAAAGAATTGGATACTCCTAAAATAGCTCATTTCTCCATGAGGAGGCCTGTGCAAATTGCTCTTGGTGCATCTGCAGCTACTCTGGGGTGTCAGGGTCCTGAAGCATGGGCAGAGCAGTATTGGAGAGCAGCACTGCCTCTCTAATGGGAATTGCCATTCAGAGGCCGTTCCCTGGAACAGTGCCAGATGCAGATGAGCCATCATTGTATCACTGCACTCACTGGTTTGCAAGCTCCCAAAATAACTTTTGTCACCTGATACAGAATACTTACTTGGCTTCATTCATTTTTACGGACTTCGATTTTCATTTGTTGAGTCGCTGAACCCTTGAGACTGAAGACCGCCTCAGATAATTGCAGAGCAGAATATTTTTGTTTCATAATGAAATATTTTTATTTCTCTGTGACATACCCAGGGAAGAACATTTGTTTTCCACATTCCCCTCCAGACATCCAGCATTTCTTCACAGTCAGTAAAAGAAACTTTTCTCTTTCTGTGTTTTTAATCCAAGGCTCTGGTGCCTTCTCTTTTTTTTTTTTTTTTCTTTTTTTTTTCTTTTTTTTTTCTTTTTTGTGAAAAAGGTGGAATATATCCTAAAGGCTGAGAGAGTTCTTCAGGAAAAAAGAAAAACCATTCCCTTAATCCTCTTGACTTATGCTGCTTCCCCACTTGCTTCAGCTTCTAGCTCCCAAACCTCCAAGACTCTGCAAAGGAAATGAGCTAACTGTACTTGTGTTGCCAGTGGCTTGTGCTTTCCTTAGATCCTGTGCTAGGGTAAACTACCTAGAGAGGTAGCAGTTTGCCCTTCAAATAACTGAATATCCATAGCTGACTCTTCAGTTAATGCTTTAACCAGTAGAGAAATTGAACAGTAAAATGTTGTTGTTAGAAATCTAGTTATAAAGAGGAGATGGCAACAAAAAGAAAGGAGGCAAAGAAGTTCATTATTTATAAAACTCACCATTTGTTATTTCCTTTCCATTGTTAAGACATGCTACGTTTGTATACACTACAAAGCTGTTAAGAAGTTTTGTGAAAGCTCTAATTTCATCTGGTAGGCTCCCAAGGACACAGGGGAATGGGCTCTGCTCTGTTGAAAACTTGGGAGTTGCCATCTGATGGACACACTGTGGCTGAAATGAGCAGCTGGAGCTCTGCTTTCCACCTTCCTGGATGAAGTGGTGAGGCAAAGCACTTTGCTTTTTTTTTTGTCATTTAGTCCGTATTAGATTCCCAACTGATACAGCTCTGGAGATGCTTTATCTTTGCTTGTGAGACACAGAGTGCAAATCTGAAATGCATGGAAACACAGAGCCAAGGAAGTGGCAGGTAGCACTAGTGAATGCACCAGGATCTGTGTGGGGAAAAACCCAAGAACCCGTTTAATGTGACTCTAGGCCTCTGTCTTTGTTGCTGCCAGTGTATGGAGCACAGTTTGAGAAGCTCTGCACCAATGAGTACTCCTGGCCTGGTGCACCGGTGGTACTGCCAACATTACTCACATTTAATTAGAAGGAGAGGAAGTCATGAAAATGAGAAATCCCTCATTACTGGCATCGTTTTACTTCCTTGGAGTCCAGCAGCACAGGTTGTCTTGTGAGAACTATGCAAATGTTTATAGTATGTGGAAGACTGACTGCGCAGGACAGCTGGAGAGGGGAACAGCTTGGGCTGAAAATGCACCATAGGGTACTGGATTGTGTTTGAGTGATCCTGGCCAAATTTGGCCTGAGGGTAGAGCTAGAGGGGTGTCATCTTCATTTCACTGTACCTTGTTGGGAAACCATCTGACTTCATTAGCTTGGAAGAGCTGTTGGCTGGAAGGTGGAGAATTTTATAAGAGAAGCAGCTGATTTCGTTGAAGTGGATTTCTTGTCCTTCATCTGCATCCTCCATCAGTCAGCTGAATGAGATTGATGGCTAAAACAGCCAGAAGCTCTACAGATTGTTAGTGGCTGAGGACAGCAATCATTCTGTGGTTATACTTGGCTGCAGTCTTAAGTTAGTGGAAAAAGAATTGCCCAGAGGGCAGTAAGCCATTTTGAAAGCAGGCCCCCATTTCATCATCATTACATGCACATGTTCTCCTCTGATGGGCAAGGGCTGCAGCTCGTCCCATGGAGCTGGGCTTACCAGGTGCAGCTGCTGGGTGCCCTTCTGCACGCCTCAGTCACATCCCCACCAGCTGCCTGCTGCCCCCAGAAGGAAGTTTGATTAGAAGTAAGACAGGCTGTGCGTTTTCAAATGTGTGAAAGGTGGATAGCGACAAACGAAAGCCCGATTAATCAGCAAAGCAGACTTTGCTTCTCTGTAATTAAAACATGGGAACTTTACCTCAGAATGTCATTTTCTCTAGCTGTCTCTGAGTTTCTGATTCTCCTTTGTTACCTGCCCCTTCCAGAAACTGCTCAGTCTGATTGACAGCTTATCTTTCTGAGGGTTCTCTGAGGGTGTATTTTTGAGGAGCATTGCCTTTAAAGAAAGGACAGTCATTTGATGTGGGAATTACAGACTTGAAAAAAATGGCATTTCTGTGAGAAGCAGAACTATTGAGGGCTGATCTCAAGTGTGAGAGAGAGATGATTGTATTACCTGATGTCTGATTTGTATGGGCACCAATTATAGCTTTTTCCATAGTGGCACCATTCAGACAGTCCCTTTGCTGGGTGGATCCTGATGTCTAATAGGGACTAAGGATCCTGCTGGAGTTGTATCTCCTGGTGAAAGCATTGCTAAGGGCTACATTAGCTATCTAAATGCATACCTTCTGAAAACTTTCAGGAAGTTAATGACTTTAGAAGAATGCATATTTGTCAGATCGGGCGAACACTGGGAAATAGGCTCATGAGTTTTCGTGGCATACTCAACCAACACAGTTCTTTTTCATAATCTTCTTTTTTTCCTTAGGAGACTGGGTTCAGAAGCCTGTTAATTGAGGAAAAAAGTTACCTTAAAGTTGACCATATAATAGATACCATTTTCAAGTTGGTTACTGCTTCTGTTGCTCAAGATCAGAGCAGTTCCATAGCATTAGGTGTGTTTGCCATCATACTGATAAGCAGTGAGTAGACCCCACAAGATATGTGGCCGTGTTGCAGGAGTGGACAAACTGACTTCTTTAAAGCAGTGAGTCAGATGGCTGCAAACATAATTCCCTCTTCTGGACAGTGACAGCTACTAAATCTATTGCAGCCAATACTTTGACCTACACAGAGAAAGAAAAAAGGCAGGTGAGATAATTTTCATCATTATTCCTCTTCCTTCTTTTCTTGGCTTGAAGATTTTGAAGGCTAGGCAGTGCTTCTTTCATACACAGGATTTCTTATCAGTGGGGCTATGATCAAAACTGGAATAACTGCTACAGCATATGCTGTCATCTCTTAGTTCATTCTGCCAAGTGTTACATCTCTTTCACCCATTTGAGTCCTTATTTTAGAAGAAGAAAAATCCCCTGACCTTTTGGCCAGGAGATTGTTTGCAACTCTGTATCCACACAGTATACAGGAGCATAAAATCCCAGTCTCGCTTTGTCCACAGGCGCTGCTTTTTAAATCATTCTAGCTGTTATTACTGCAGTGTGATTTATTTATTTAGAATGTAACTTTTGGCTAAGGTTGCAAATCTGTACCAGTTTGAATAATATACAGTATCTATATAAAATGTATCAAGACACTTCTCTCTGATATTTTTAGTGTAAACTGACCACCGCGGGATCAGAAATGAGATGTGGCGTTGGGTGGAATGGATTCTGCATATTCATGAAGATTGGAGACAGTAAATTGTGTTCTTAGTACTGTCCTGTAATTGTTTCTCTGGGAAATGTTAAGCCATCATGAGATGCAACAGAAGTAAATGAAATTGAAATTGCAGCCTGTAATTAGACTGTCATACTGAAACACATCTTAAGTCTGTCTTCAATATAAAAACCCAACACTCTCCAAAAAACCCTTCTGGCCTGTGTCAAGTGTGAATGCATGGAGAGCCTTATAACAGGCTTCAGCTGAGGCTTGTTCTGACGATGCCATGCATTTGAAATAGTAGTTTGAATGAGGCACAAGGTTTGATGTAAGATGACAAAGGACCAGAATGACTTGGTCTTTAAGTTTTTACGCACAGACCTTCAAAACTTTTGGATGTTTGTTTTGTTGGCTTGGTTGGCTGGTTGTGGGTTTTAACCCTGCTTGCTTTTCCATATTGCTCACACAGCTGTTAGCAACTTCATTTGTTCTCAGGTACTTTAAATAGAGTGCAGCTGCAGCAGGTATTGGTTGTGTCACCTTAATGTTGGAGTCTCTCTGAACTGTATGGCTTAGGGTGAGTCTCACACACACACAGTTACACACTAGATAGCAGCCAGCTGCTGTGGCAAAATTAGGTAGTGGCTCCAACTTGTTTTAGATCCTTCCTTCCTCCTTCAATTGCCAGTTGTTTTGTCCTTGCTGTCTTACACATCAGGTAGAAGGGAGAGTGCAGAGAAAGTATTATATTCTCAGTAAATGCGTTCATTCGTTGCTCTACCAGCACCAAGTTCCTCTTGGTGCTGCTATGCTTGGAAAGGCTCAGTGGCTTCCTCCATAGGAGGCAGTTCTGGCCTTCAGAAGTTCTAAGGGTTTTTTCTCCTCCCATGCTGTGCTCTCCCATCAATGGTACTTGCAATTTCCAGTCTTGTCGCAGTTCCTGGGACAAGCTGGAAGTCGCCTGAAGAAGTGGCAAGGCTGAACATCCCCTTGGCAACCACCGTACATGAGTGTGTTTGGATTTGTTGAACGTTTGGAATCTTCTCTAGGTCATCTTGTTATAGAGCATTTCTGTGACATTGCTGACATTCTTTACTCCCTTGGTATTCACCACTGGCTGTTTTGAAGGTGTATACTGGGGCAGGTGGACTTCTGGCTCTTCTGCACGTAAGATGGACTTATGGCTCTTCTAAACACAAAACAGAGCTCCAGTTTGTTGTGAATTGCTGAAGCATTCAAATAATTTCTTGGTTTTCTTTCAGTAACAATTTTTAACATCCTACTTTCCCCGGTAGAAACCAGGATTTTAGATGTGGTTATTTGTGGCCAGTTTATTATATTACCTTTGTCCTAAAGTCCCCCTACAAATTAAATTTCAGTTGTATGCTATCCACCACATTGCTTCTGACAAGTTTGTAAATGTTTGTAAACAGACTGTCTTCATATTGGCCAGTTGAACATTTGTACTCTTGTTTTGTAAGTGACATTCATCCAAGGTTGTAGGACAAATTGGTTATTTACGTCTCAATAAATCTTTTCACTAATTCATCTGTATCAGCCTGGGAAGGAGTGAGGGTGACATATTTAATAACATTTTCTTGAAGAAAATAACTGGAACTCTGGATATGAGTCGAGTTCCACTGCCACTTGCAATCTGTTACAAGTTCCAATCCTTGAAGGCCAGACTTTTAACACATCTGCCATCTGCTTTGTACTTATTAATGCAGAATACTTGATAGTTTTAGAATGACTTTGTAAACTAAAATAAAGAAGACAGGAGAGGTCAAATATGTCCTATAAACATGTGCTGCCACGACCAAAAAATACACTGAAGCATCTTCGGACATGAAAAACAGACTTAATTTTGTTTTTTATTCATGGGTCATTTCAGGATCTCCAACCACAAGACATTTTCACTTTTGCAGTGAACTAGTACTTTCCTGATGTTTGCAAGCCCCAGAGTATATAATAATAGAAGTGTGATGTGAAAAAGGAGAGACCCTGAGAGCTTTATGGCCGCAGTTTGAGTGCACATGAGTCTGTTCATTGCAGCTGTAGGTATTATAACCAGTAAGAGCTCGTTTTCAGGTTTTCCTGGCTCCCTGTCCTTTGTCAGTGGTGGGATTCAGTTTGCTCCATGGAGAATGTGTTACCTGTGTCTTGTGCTGCTTCAGTGCCCCTGCCCTCCTCTCTCTGGCAGATGTGCTGAGGGATCTCCATGTGCCTCTTGGTTGGAGTGTTAGAGCTCAGTGTCAAGGCTGGAGCATGCAGCTGCACTGCTCCTCTTCAGGCAGGCTTTTCCTAGTGCTTCTTACTGGGGAAAGCTGAACCTGGAGGTAAACACAATCACAGTGGTTTTGGTAGCCAGACTGGGGAGTGTGATTAACATTTCAGGCTAAACTCTTTCATCCCTATTCTGTGAAAGTGTAATAACATGGTAGCAAAAAAATACCTGTTTCAGGGGGATCAAAGGGCAGATAAAATTACTGCTCCAGTGCCGCAGGGAGGTCTCAGGTTCAGCTCAGAGGCAAAGAAACAGTGTAGTAAGTTAGGATCTATTCTGTGAATAAGCATCACTGAAATCCTGTGTGTAATTTTTGATTACTTCCATTTTTATTATTTGCAAGACCAAAACATTTTTACCATACCCTCACCAGTTCATCTTCTTGAATATGCTCTTGTGTGTTACTTAAACACTTTCCTTTCTCCCACCCCAATTTCCCTTTGTAAGTATGTTTTAGGTACTTTTTAGGTAGGTAGTTCTTGGAGAAAAATCAACTAACAGTCACTGAGAAGAACATCCTGTACCTAAGGAGGGCATGTGTCTCTACGGTATTAGTTAAATTGTAATCCTGAAAAAAACACAGACTGGACAGTCCCATTTTATTTCCCAGTGCTGACACTGAAAAGATGTTTCAATACTCCAGTAAGGCCTTAGATGGAATTCTTGCATTTTCTAAGTACTGAATTTCTTCCTGCCTTCATTTCTCAGCAAATACTCGGTAGGATTTCAAGATTAAGGCGCTTGTCTTTCATCAAACACAGGTTTTGTTTTCCTTTGATTTCTTAGCTACTAGTACCTTCCTCTTAAGTTCCACTTGCTCTACCCAGAAGTTATTATTTTGAGGCTGGAGCTTGGAAATACTTCATGCTTTGTCACTGCAGTTGAAATTTCTAAAACAATAAAACCCATTCAGTTCCTAGCTGAGTATTTTTAGCACAAGCTGCTGACAGTTACCCATTGGCTTTGCTGCGACAGCAGTGTGGATTTCCCTGTGCTTGTGTTGGGAGTGCTCCCTTTGCAACCAAATCCATTTTAGTAACTTCATAATTCTGATGTGAAATTATGAAAACAGCAGAAGCCCCTTCATTGTAAATGTCACCCCTTCTAGCTGGAGGAGTATGTATGCTTGTCTGTATGTAGTGCTTTGTCTCCTGGGCTTGGCACTTGTACCGTATTTTCCGTGGGCTCCAAATATAACTGGCCAGCTAAGAGGTACAGAGTTCTCTGGCACATTCTTCTTTATCTGGTTGTTCTTTCTCATGTCACTCTATTTCTTTCTGAAAGAATATGATTTTAATTACATGAAGTTTTTACAACTTCTGTATACATTGCCACTTTTAACATATCGTACAGGGTTTGCCTTTGACCCAAGGTTCATTTGTATTATGAAATTGTTTGTGACACTGTGCAAGCACACCATAATATTGTTCTGTTTATGGCATGCTTTTGTTCAGGAAACATTCAAAGGATGGTATTGCAGCTACCTGGCATAGACATAGAATGAAAAGTTACTAAGCATGAGAAAGAAAATGCAAGTTGAAAGCAATAAGGGCTGTCATACTGTAAACCATTTGGTGCAGCATGTGCACTTGTCCTCATCACGTGGCTGAGCAGCTGCACAAATGCTCCATATTGCTGGTGAGATCTGAGCCAGACCTTGATGCTTCAGAGTCACATTTGATGCCATCAGTACCTGGTTTTGCATTGCTTCCTATTGTTTTTGAGTTAATCCTCTGTGCATCGTCTCCTTTTGGCAATGCTTTGTTAATTTTTTTATTTCAGCCACGTGTTGCGCTTTGGGGATCTTCTTCCCTCTTTTATTATGTCTATAAAAGTGGAAAGGCTCTGTGGCCACACAGTGTCAGTGGGCTGGGAGCTCCGTAGGATTCACATAGTCTTGGCACATGCTTTGCTGTGTGCTGGTATAACAGGAGCTGTTAGGCTGCACAGCAAGTTACAGGTTTAAGTTCTCTGTATGCTCAGTAAAGCAACCATCTTTTTCTCATCATTAGCTGCTATGGGCTGTTTCAGTTGCTCAACAGAGGTGTCAAATCTTCCACTAGTTGACCAAAACGGTCCATTTTCCCCAAATATCTATCCACTTTAAGCTGTGTTCTGACTATGTGTCAGGTTGCTCACATATCCAGTGCTGCACACAGTAGTTTTAGATGGATTTTTGGTGTTGTCTCTGCACCTTCACCTATTCCTGAATCAGGCTCTTGCCCCTCCCTATTGCTGAATGTGTTGTCCTTTCTTTCTAAACAGTACTTGTAAAGTGAGGAAGCTGCAGGGGCACAGCTGGTTTTCCTACAGCTGTGCCACGTTAATTAGCTCCAAACCTTTAAGCCTCAGCTATCCATGGACTCTGTGCAAAGTCTATGTGGGTTCTGCTGCCGAAGACAGGGCAGCTGGTGCCAGAGGGCTCAGCTGGCGCTCCCAAGCTGTCCCTGTGCTGCACGGAGCTGTCCAGCCGGGAGCTGTCCAGCCTGGAGCTCCTGAACCCCAGGGGCAGGTGCCGGACAGTTCCTCCCGCAGGAGCTGTGCTGGGGCAGCAGGGATCCAGCATTGCTTAAGGCATTTGTTGTTTCAGTGTCGTGGCTTTCGGGCTCAGGACACGCCCTGGTGCCAGTCAGTACTTGTTCCTCTACCTCTGCACAGGGAGTGGGGAGAAGGAGAGGGAACAGAGCCTCTCTGTGGGCTTGCAGTTACAGGATCAAGCACAGCTGTGCTCGTCTTGGCACTGCTGTAACCAATGGCATTTGCATGGGAGAGTTTGGTGGGGATGTGGAGGGCTATACTGCTGTATGCTGGTATTGTGGGATGAGGCTGTTCTCCAGTGTATGGAGAGGTAGGTTTCATCAGCAAAAGCTGAGCTTTATAAAAGGGACAGTAAGAAGATTTTACAGGTTTATCAAAGTCCTGGACATACGTTCTTAGATCTACAGAGCCTTCCAAGGGGTTTGAAAAGACTTTGTTGTGACAATTCAGTGCTGCTGCTGATTTTGTCCTGACCTGGACAAGCAAATGCTTAAAAGAAACACATAAAGAGCTATAGGAAACAACAGGTGGATGTTCACATCAAGCATATTCTTGTTCTGTGTGAAATGTAGAATAATTTATTTTATCTGAACTATTTCATCACTGTGTGCATGTGTGTGAGAGAGTGAGACAACTGAGTTTTTGTGGATGGGTGTTCAGTTTTGGCTAACAAGATCCTGTGTCACTTAGAATTGGGAATAACAAATGACAGCAGTGGAACTTGGAGGTTCCTCAGGTTTGGAAGTTATGATTACACCAAAACAGTAGGTCTGTATATTGGATAGGTGTATTTTGTTCTAAGGGGAAAAATACACATTAAATTATATTAATATTTAGGGATGTTAATAGAAGATCATATAAATTTTCATTAAATAAATAGTACAAGTTAAGAGAGGTGCTATGTGTATGTATGAGGGGTATAATAGGAAGTAATTACCAAGATCCATAGATGATGGAATAGGAAGTCTCAGTAGACTTTTTTGGCAGGTTACATTTTAAGGAAGGAATTCACAAGCCAGGCTATTTACTTACTGTTACTTCTTTGAAACATTTTTTTTCATCTCTTTTTGATAAGATAGACGATTATCACTAACATTACAGGGGAAACACCAAAAGATTTAAAACAAACAATTTCCCTTCTCTATCCAAATAAAACCAATGCCCGAGGCATGAAAATAAATACTTTTGTTCTCAGAAAACCCCTTGAGCAATAGCATCAAAGAAAATCCTTGTTTCTGTATAGTTTCTCTAAGATCAATACAGTGAGCTCAGTCTAGGCCTCTGCACAGCCACCGTCCCTATTTTTGCTGCAGGACCCAGTGCTCATCTCCCTCACTGGAGAGTCATTTTGCTTGTGTCAGACTTAACTGCAGGTCACTAGCTGTGAAACTGTACAATTCTAATTGTACAGTTCGTACAATGTCTAATACAGATATTGCTTTTAAAAATCTGAAGGAGATTAAATAAAAACCAGTAATGTTTTAGTCTAGCTTTACTTGCAGGGTTCTCTTAATTTACTTTTCTGTTTAAAATTAAACACATTATTTAAAAATAATTCTTACGTATAAATTGGGGAAAGATTCAGAAGAGCAGAACTTCTAGTCTTTTGGAAAAAAAAATCTCCTTACAAAAGCAATTATCTAACAGCAGCTATTCCAGGCTATTAGGTGGTTAATAGGTGTGCCAGAAGAGGAAAAAAACCTGTCAGATGTTATAGCTGGAAGTGAAGGCATTTCAAAAGAGTTGTGCTTTGGGTCTGTGTCATTTAGAGTGTACAATTATATATATATGGTAGGAGGAAGGAAAATAAAAAGGATGTTTGAAGAGTCTGTGTGTTTCTTTAACTTCTTCAAGCTGTTGCCACTTTTTAGACATTAATTACTCTATGATTTCTATGGCTGGGGATGACTGAGTCATGCACACTGGGGAGATTTTATGATAGCGACAGTTTTGAGCCTGGTGTCTTCAAAAGGACTAATAAGACTTAAATATGCATGTCCTGTTGAATTTCCATTACAGCTGGACATGGTTTGAGTCCTTTGGAGTTTCATTTCAAGTCTCTCTGCTTTGCCTGCAGAAGACAGGAGGAGCTTTGCCCTTGAACGAGGCAACTGTGATACGAATTCAAGAAAATGGGTCCTCACCTCTCTCGTTTCAGGCTCGTGTGATTCTCTTAGCAAATGTCAAGCCTGTGCAGAAGTGTTAATCATGTTGTGTGTGGTGTCATATAATCCAGGATTTATGTGAAAGGCAGAAGGCTGAAGCAGTTTCAGTAGTCTTGGATGCTCTGCTTCTAATTGGTTGTTTAAATCCCTTTTTTCAAGTGAGAAAAGTCCTGAGAATGGCACAGCAAGACTGAGTTTTCTTGTAACACTGTGATAACCTTTTGTCAGATTGCATTTAATTTTCACCTCCTACCTCTGTGCCTACTGCTGCACCTCATACTGGGTTTGTTTTTGTGAAAACTACAAAATAGGGCTGCTTGTGTCTTGAATAATTTTAGTGACTTCTGTAATCTGAGAAGAATATATCTGCAATCTTAACAATTACCTATGGAGAAGTACTGCTGCTGCACTATTTCTGTGGGTGTTTTTGGTCTGGCAGGCATCCTCTTACCCCTTCACAAGCCTCTGCTTTGGAAGTTTCCCTTTCTGACCTCTGTTTTTGCTCTTTTGCCTCTGTTGGAGATTTACTCTGTGTCTGCAGGCGTACACTGGTGGGTTTGTTTTTTAGATGAATATTGCATGAATATTGTTGTGTAGACAATGTTGACAGGGATTTTCTGGTTTTATTTTTTCTTACTTCATTCATATAGACTGTACTTTCCTGAGTTTTGAGAAGAGGCACCTGGGACCATTGAACTGGAGGACCTGTGTATCCCTAAGAAGATTTTATCACCAAGGAAATATTAATGAGCTGTCTCTTGAGTTTTCTGCTCTGCCCTGCTTGTTTGTCCCTAACTGTTAGGTGCTCTCTTCTGGGAAGCTGAAACTTGCTGTCTGCCTCTTTTGGAAATAGTATTAATTGAGCAGGAAGTTTTATTACTAGCTTGAGCCTTATAGTTGCCCTTGACACTCCAGAGGCTTTGTGCAGTGATCTAGATATTGTTTATACATGGCACTCTTTTTTAATTACCTTTGATCCTAAGTTCTTAACTGTTCCTTCTGATCTACTACCTGTAAGCCTGACAAAAGGATCATACAACTGGGAGAGTTTAATTCTGCTGTCAGGCAGAGCTGAATAAGCTATTAAAAAATGTTTGCTCATGAGTTAGTTGACCAGGTTCATAAAATGTGAAAGCAACTCTGGAGAAATGATGTAAAATGTAGCATTGATTTGGAAACCTCTGCACTTCCTGTGTTTTAGAGGAGCACATGCCTGTTAAAGAGCATACCAGATTCAGAGGGACAGAGGCAGCAGCACTGCTGCATTTTGAGTGAGTCTCTAACTGGTTCTTAGTTTTGATCTCTTGGCAACATTTGGTATAAACAGAATTGAAGGTGCTTTTTTTTTTTTTTTTCCTGCAAGTCATAGTGGCTGCTGATGTGCCCGAGGCAGCTTCCATTCTACCTCCTATAGGATTTATATAATTTTTAGAAGGTATGGGTCATTCAGTTGAGAAAACCATTTGTCTTTGAAGGGTTAAGCATGCCAGTTCCTGTGGAGCATTCTTCCCACTTCTTGTAGTGGTGTGCTACAAGATGGAGGTGCTGTGGGCTGTGATACCAGACCCTGCTCCTGTGGTTGCACCATGAACCTACTTTGATTATTGACAAATTGTGTCACCAGCCAGGGCTGGGGGAGCCATCACTCATCATCTGAAGAAACTTGTGAGTAGCAGGAAGATCTCATACATGTCCAGGCGTAGGTATTGAGGAAGTGAGGAAGGACAGGAGGGCTGATGACTTGATTTGGAATTTGCATGTTCACACTCTTAAAGTGTAACTTTGATTTGTGTGTCTTACAAAGCAGCCTTTTTATTTATTGTTTCCAAACCTTTAATCAACAACTCTTACCATAGTTCTTTACTGTGATTTCCACACAGCACATGACTGAGGAGACCCAGTGCCACTGTTGTAATCTGCTTACTGTTCTGAACTGCCTTGATTCTGTGACTTTTACCCAGCATTTGCCTTACTGGCTTTAGCTTCTCATCTTCTTTAGGGGAAAAGATCCTAAAGAAGGTTTGTTACTGATTCTGTCCTTCCAAAAGGGGTCGCTTATGTGAATGTCTCCCTTCTCTTTGTCTGCAAGAGTCTAAATTGAAATGGAAATTTAAACATTTCCTTTGGATGATTTTATTGCAACTGATTTTTAGTATTGTATTGTTGTTATGGTTGTTCAGCTATATCCTCAACTTTTTCCGTTTTATTTTTGTGGCATTCATTTTTCATCACACGAGCACTGGACAATGCAACGTTTGGTTGGACAAGCATTGTCTTACCTGAACCCTATGTCAGATACCTTGAAGAACTTGGAAAAAGGTGCAGAAAACCTAAAATGGGCAATTATTCCAGTTCGCTGATTATTATCTTACTGGGGATGTTAAGAACATGTATATAAAGCCCAGAATGGTGTTTCAGTTCTCTTCAAACCAGTGTGAGAAGTTCCACAGTTTTCATTAAGGTCTGGGTTTCATTGGTATTTTCTGCCTGCTCTAAAAGTTAAACCAGTCATTTTTCTGGAAGACATGTACTCCTACAGCTGTAGTTTTGAAGATACACTTTCCTCTGTTCCCTCAGTATATTATCTTTGTAGGTTACAGGGATCTTTCAGTAGAGTAACCTCCCCAGTGGTTGTGCCCTTATCCATTCTTCCTGAATGGCACATCCCATTGATTTTTGTCACTCTGCTCACTGTGGCTAGGAAGTGATTTCTGTCAAAGCCCTCCATTATTGGCAGTTATTCTGACTCATCTGTTTTAGCAGTGTTTTACTGATTAAGAAGCCCTTATTGCTTCTGGTTTTGGGCTTGTAAACTTTTTAGCCCCTCTCCATTCCCCCTTTTTTTCCTTAATATTTTTTAACTC